>NC_090936.1:552448490-553728120 GCF_040938575.1 Ambystoma mexicanum | reverse complement strand
TAATCAATATGGTTACCACAATTTCCTTTGTCGCAACATCTTTTGAGCTGAAATCCTGCCAATCTCATCTATCTCAACCCAAAATGTGTTATTCCTTCACCACTATTTTCTGAGCGAAACCTCTCCAGGGGTAATCTGCTGGAACATGCCAATTTTCTAAACCAAAGTTCTTAAACAGTGTTGCACATAGATGCTTAATTATATGTGGCTGTTGTTCATACTCCATCTTTAATTCTCTGTCTATGCACCTTTGTCGTGTTTGTGCAAACACACAACCTACGTTATCTAGATGGAACAATACCACACTGTAACCATTTTAATGTTTTTGCTGTCACCTATATTTCAACTTTTAAAAACCGTCTTCAACTGTCTACAGGATCATTTCAACAGCAAGCCATCTACCTGTGGAGTCCAGCACCACACATTCTCATTGTTGTCCCTAATCACCACTACACATAACTCAACAACATAACAAAGTAGTGTATTTCTTATTCGTTTGACTGGCATTGTCACATGCATTTCTCATCAAATGGCACACTTTCCCAGTATCTGGGGGCATAGCAAATAGGTCTCCAGTCACCAGCCTGTACCTCGCCTGCTTTATACATTGCTTAAAACAATTGGTTACCATAACACAGTACTAGTTCAGCTTCCACCACAACACAAATGTCACTGGCTGCACTTGTGAGGAATAGGAAACACAGCATCCACTGGTATTTGAAGTCAAATTGAAGATCCACCTTACCTTTCAACATTTCTCATCTGTTTAGGCATAACTTCAAGGGTCACACAGATACCTGTACCTGGCCTGTGGGATGCAGTTGTTCGCTTTTGCATGCAGTGTGGCTTGACAGTGCGCAATAGGTTTCCTGGGCCTTTCCTCTAGTCAGTGGCATTGCTCACTGAGTCCGAGAGGAGCTGAAGCAGGGGGCAGGAGTCCCGACATGAAGAGGTACTGCAGGATCGCTGCAGAGTCAGAGTTGTTGAGTGGTGTCCTGGCCATGACGCCTGGCTGTGGGGATCAGATGTAGCGTTCCCTGTGTAGATGAGGTTTCCTCTTGACACAGCGTTGTGTGTAAGATATCCTGCACATGCAGGCATGCTGCGTGGTGTGAAGTATAGCTTGGCTAATTAGGTGTCCTTTGTGCATGGGCTACTTTATGTGCATATTCTTATGGATTGCAGCAGTCCCTGTGTGCGCTTAGTGTAGTGTGGATATTTTCAGCGCATGTTACTGATTATGTTGTCAGGGCAGGCCAGTGCAGGTTATTGATTGATGCAACCTTTTGTGGGCCAAATCTCCTGTCAGGCCCCTAGTAGGCATTGTTTGTGATTGAGATTGTGATTGATAGGGCAGACAGTGTTCAGCTCTTAGTGTCCTCCTTTTTGTAATGTGCACTAATAGAGCACACATTATAAATCCATTGAAATTGGAACATCCGGAATACTGCTCCCCACCTGCTCACAGGATGTCAAGCATGTGTCAGGTTTCAGAGGTTTTACGAAAAAGTGCACGTAGAAGACAACAGCTTCAGGCAGAAAAACTGGTTACGGTTCAGAGTATCCAGGCACCATCTTTAGATGACACCTCCATTAGCCGGGAGTCACCTAAAACAAAGGTTGGCTCTCAAATGGATACTGAGGATCTGCTGGAGGTGGCTCTGATTAGAGGGCTGACCATAAACTATGTTTTTTCTGATCATCTCTCCGTATCTGTGGATTAATTGATACAGTCTCCTACGAAGCCCATGGAGAATGTGGTCAATGATGTGTTTACACAGTCTCATGTGTAAATCAAGGGATCTGATAATGGCAAACTGGACTCAAAAACCTGGCAGCGTATTAAAGATATTTTTTCTTTCAATCTGAATTATGTTCGATCTTACCCAATATAAGAATCTTATGGACTTCCGAATATGGGTAGAATCCTTTGATGATATTGTACCTCAGGTTCCACCAGATAGGTCTGAAACAGCCTGCCAGACTGATGTGCAGACCACAGTAAGAGCTTGCCAAAGTGATACGACTCCTCTACAGCCACACTCTGACATGCCGTATACACCGGACCAATCTGATCTGATGACATGTGATAGGGGGGTTAGTGTTGGATTTGAAAATAATAAACATCAACCTATAGTGACTGGCCCAGATGCTACTGTTACGATGATTGACCCTAGAGCCTTCTACGGGCTATTTACTTCTGCATTTTCCTTCTCATTTTACGGACTCTGGAGATAGAATGGCTGACATTCCCTTTCAAAAAGACATTTGCATCAAAAAATCTAAAATGCCTGAGATTTCTGATCCTGACCTTAGAAAGCTGGTTAGTGATCATAGAAATCTCGTCATCACACATGTGGATAGACCAGAGAGACAATAAACAAAAGAAGCCCTTAGAAATAAGGTATTGTTCTGGTTGCAGAGAAACAGCCTGTCTGTGCCTTTCATCAGTACATGCCTTTGCCGGATGCCACAAAGAGGGAAGGAGCCCTCTCCTCCAGGATTCTGCAGTATTTGCACAGGCCGTATGATCAGTAGTACACTGGTACTATTCTGGTGAGTGCATCTACCGCTCAAGCCCTCCTGCGTGTATAGATTTCTTCTGCTACTACTTTGCTGGTGTGACTGTGCATCGTTCCTCCTGAGTTGATAAGCGGCACACGAGGCTCCGAAGCCCCGGCATTAGAATCTTCCAATATTGCAGCCTGCATTGTATGTAGTACCTCGGCCCATTGTTAATGACCGCCACGTTTTCTCTCAGAAACTACTGTCGACACGACATCCACCGCAACAGCTGATTGGCTACTGCTTCTTCAGCCAACCAGAGTGACCATCAGGCGGAAGCCGGCCTTGCTTCCTAAGGCCGCGAGGGCCAGAGGGCCATGGATCACTGCCCCTCTTTTCCCTTATCCTATATTCTACGAGTGCTGCATATCTGTGGCTTACAGAACTACATACAGTCATGAACTATGAGGACTTCTCCCTGCATGAACAGTCTTGCATACACTACTCTCGACCGAGGCATTATATACCAATGTGAGCTACACGTAACTACAGCAACCGATTTAGTTGGTAAGCCTACAAACATCTGGTATGATAAACTACTTGAGTAACAGGGCGCCACACATGGAAAACCTGTGACCCGCCACCAGCATCTGCCACTCACTGCTGCTGCCTCATGTTATGCATTTCTGACATTGTGCCTTTCGTAGTGCCAATAACTGAGTGGGTGTTAAACGGTAATTATATAGTGCCTCCTTCGTATTTATATTTGCCAAAGCCTATTCGCGCTACACGGAAAACCGTGTTGCAAAGTTCCAATTTTGAGTTAATTTCGCCCCCATTTTAAGATTCATCCATCATTTTCATTTCCGCTCGTGTGTTCTACGTTCTAAAATGGTGGACTATGTTTTCGACTTGCAACCAAGCCTTCTGGCCTTTGAGTTCTGTTAATGTTTAGGTTGTCTGAGAGCCGACTGTTTAGAACTTGTGCTTCATATGAACTGTCATTCAAATGCTGTCTGCGCTCACAAGCCTCATCCTTGTATAAACATTGGGACAATGAAGAACAAGCCTCGAGCGTATACTTTGGCTGAACTACATTGAGAAGAAACTAAGTATAAGGCTTACCGCGGGATCCGAGAACATATATCACCATTGTAATCCTTCGCATAATAATCTGTATTTGAACTAGGCACGAACTCTAGACCACGAATTATTAACGTGAAGAGAGGCTGGACAATATTACACGATTTGTATAAAAGCACAAATGTTTAGATGTCCATCTCTCTCACACCTCTCCTTGTCGGCTGGTACACACTGCGAGGTGTTGGGAGCCAGATAGCTATCTGTTTTGGTTTGTGAACTGTACAGTAATAAAAGATCTGTGGATCTTTTCAGCTCGTGATTGGTGTATTTCCTTTGTGGTACTCAGCCTCGATATTTCTTTTTTCTTTCATGGGGTCGCCAAATCTGCATCTTGACTCCCCCGTAAGTTGATCATTGCTGTTACCTTTAGGCTTTGTCATTTTTGTACTGTACCCTTGCAATTGCTAATAACTGTTGTGGCCTAATTTCTACGCAAAGTCTGCACCTTGCCACCAGATTAATTTAATCTTTGCCGCTGCCCTTAGGCTTTGGGCCTCATCACGAGTCTGGTGGTAACCCTTGAATGCAGCAGTAGCGCTATTACCGCTGCATTTAAGGGTCCGCCAGATCATGGCCTTGGCGGATTTCCCCCCAGCTCTGAGCTGGGGGCAAATCTGCAGCAAATTAGCCGATTTTCGGCAACATTACCGCCAGCGGGAAATCTGCCGGTGGTAATAGCGTGATTTTCCCCATTGGGCCCAAAGGGGAGTGAGGAATTCCCGAATGGGCCCAATGGGGAATGGGCACTAACCGTTCCGCTAAACCCGTGATCCGGTGCTAATAGTGCCGGGGGTTTGGCGGTAGGGCTAATAGCACCGGCGGTAATAGCACCGGCAGTAATTGCACTGGCATTACCGCCCAACTCGTGATGAGGCCCTTTGTCATTTTTGCACTGTACCCTTTGTAATTTCCTATAACTGATGTGGCCTAATCGTAACGCCAAGTCTGCACCTTGCCACTAGATTAAGTTAATCATTGCTGCTGCCCTTGGGATTTGTCATTTTTACACTGTACCCTTTGCAATTGCCAATAACTGTTGTGGCCGAATCGTAACGCCAAGTCTGCACCTTGCCACTAGATTAAGTTAATAATTGCTGCTGCCCTTAGGCGTTGCCATTTTTGTATTCTACCTGTCGTAATTGCCAATAACTGTTATGGCTCAGTGGTGAAGCCGAATGTGTATTCTGCCACTAGCATATTTTGTTTCTGCCTTAACCTTTATGTTTTGTCACATTGTGCCTGGCCTGTGCATTCCGCCTTGCGACGTAGAACTTGTAGCTTGCTTCTTGTTATTAATGCTGCTTTATGATAGTGAAATGCGCATCTGGCCACCTATTATTGTTAATAATTACTGTTGCACTCTTTGAACATGTCAAATTCCTATCTGGCCTCTCAGTCACAGTCACGGTGTATGCTTTGTTGAGGGACTATATCTTATTTTGCCATACCTAACTAACAACTACTGCCACTCATACCGCTCTAGAGCCATGTACTGGTGCTGTATAATTATTCTAGATGCACTGTTACTAATTAGCTACATCAGCAGACTAATTATTCTGACACATATAGTTGCATCTATGTACTATGCCCAGGCTCTGAATTCCTGGGGCATTGCCAATGCCACTATGGTTAGGCCTAATAAACCTATTCTCTCTCTGACCATGAATTGACCACTACCACTGTCAGATTCCCTTACACAGACCAAATTCCTACCTCCCTTACAATTGAGTTCTTTCAACACAATCCAACTGGTAGAATACTTACTAGTCCTACCGGCTTTCTAACCCCAGCACAATGGATGCAACAAAATGCCTTCAAGCCTATACCACTACAACCTTGTTCTATCAACCATATAACGCATAGATTGGGATCCAGACTAAATAAGGTCCACCAATAACCTTCTAATTATGGCGACAAACAGAAGACCCAAAATGTTCTATGATGAAACTAAACATAATTGCAACCAAGATGCAATTGATTTATCTGGACAGACAACCCTACACGATCATCCTAACATTCTTGTCAATAACCCTCCACATATTAAAGGTGCTCTAAACAATGCCAGATCCATATAAGCTCATGCTCTTGACATTGCAGATCTCATTATTTCAGACCAACTAGACTTCCTAGCCATAACCGAGACCTGTCTTCATGCAGCAGCAGGACCAACCCTCTCACTTGCCATACCAGAAAATAACTCCATTCTAAGGCTAGATAGAGAAACATCCAGAGGAGACAACATTGCCTTCATAGCCAAATCTAAAATGGGAGTAAGGGTCGCGACCCACCTCCCTTTCCCCTCCGCTTTTGTCCATCAAATTGCCCCTTACAGCATCACGGACCATCAATATGCACCTTATATACAGACCTCTGGGACGTATGTCTACGTTTGAGGAGGACATTACATCATACTGACCACTAATATGAAACCTAACTCTCAAATAATTTTATTAGGAGGCTTTAATCTAGGATTCAATGACTCAAACGATGATAATGCTTCTGTACTTGCTAACACTATTAAAGGACTCATCAAATTAACACGTAAACCCACTTCAAAGGAAGAATTTTGGAAGAATTTTGGATTGGGTTGCTGACCTTAATTGCGAGATTACAATAACATCTAACATATCGTGTGCCTGGACTGATCACCACCTTATCTCCTTCATACTACAAGACAGCCCTCAAGCTAACCCTACAAACCTCATTGCCCCTCCGGCATTAGTGAGGAACAAGCGTAATATAACAGTAGAACTAGAACTTACTGCCATTACTCCATCCGATTACCAGTCTTACTTCTTTCAGCTCAGACCCTGAAGCACTAGTGGACTTATACAATCCCATGTTAAAACAAGCTATTGACACTATAGCTCCACTAAAAATGTGCATAGGTAAACCACAAACACACCTGAACTCTTGGTTCACCCTGTCTCTTAAAGCCTTGAGGAATGAAAAAAGGCGTGGAGAATCACTATGGAAAAATAACCCCTCAGATCTGAACAAGGATAAACTCTTGAAAATTGTCTTACACTATAAATCGGAAATTATCCAAACTAAAAGGGACACTTATAATGACAGAATTATTAAAGCAAACTCAAGCACAAGATAACTTCTCGTCATTCTATGAGAATTAGAATCGCCAACTCTCCCAACAGATACTTGCATCAAAGACAAGACTTGGTGCACCAATATTCAAACCACCCTTTCTAATAAAATCACACTCCTACAAAATAAAATTGAGGCCAAAAAACTCTCTCTCTCTCTAGTGACCAACCGTTACAGGAGCCACAACAGATTCCTACTACGGAGTGTAACCAGTTTAAATTTGCCCCGGTCTCTATCCACAAAGTGGAGGACATAATAGACTCCCTTAAACCCTCCAGATGCCAGGGGGACACGTGCCCTGCAACAATAATCAAAGAGGCAGCCAATGATCTAGCTCCTTTCATCACTAAACTAATCAACTCTTCATTTGACTCTTGTACTGTCCCAACGAACCTGAAGGATGCTTGGTCTGCCTCTTTTAAAGAAACTGAATCTGGACCCTAACATTCCTACCAATTACAGACCTATAATAACTGTCCCATTTCTCCTGAAAATCATAGACAAGGCAGCCTACCTACAGATACAGGCTTACCTTGAAACAAACAATCTTCTAGAACTTCACCAGTCAGGATTCAGGCCTAAACATGGCACTGAATCTGCTCTCATCGACTTGAAGAATTACATGGACGAGATTAAAGGACAAAGGGAAATTGGCCCTCCTCCTCCTACTGGATCTCTCTGATGCATTTGACTTAGTCAACCATAAAGTGCTCTGCAATCATCACTCGCCAGCCGCCCTATTTTCCACAGAAGCCCCTGCATGATTACAATGCTTCCTGGACAATCATTCCATTTTCACCTACTGATTCTGCGGACTCTGCACCTATCACCTGCGGAGTACCACAGGGTTCATGTGTCTCTCCCACGATGTATAATATATTTACTAAACTGCTTTTGATGATCTTGACAATTTGGGTGTCACCTACACTAACTATGCGGATGACACCCAGATTCTCGTACACATTACGGGCGATCATGACACAGCCTCGCTGAATAAAATCGATCTCAGAATCCAAGCGTGGATGCCTACTCATGACCTTTGTCTTAATGATGAAAATACTGAGCTCATTGGTTCTCCAGCGAGACTTAACAAACTAAGCACTCAGTTTAAATCATTCAACATTGATGGCATCGACATCAAAGTTTCCAAGGTGGTAACAATGTTGGCCTTTTACCTTGACTCAGCCTTGAACCTGAACAGACCAGTTAATGCTACTGTGTCAACTACACAGTGATCGAAGTGAGCAGGAACGGCCAGGAGCGGTGTTCCACTACTTTCATTTTTTTCTGTTTACCATTCCTCTACTTTTTACAACCATATTCACCATTCTATACAGAGGGTTTGCCCATTCATGTCCTTATGCATGTATAAAGTTGTAGTAGGCAGCTTAGGTAAAATCACTTAGACTATTGCAATGCCCCATGTGCAACACCTTGTCACTTGTTGCACTAGGCTTCCACCTACCCTCTCCCTGCCGAGACCACAGTTTCACTACTTTTTTCTGTACACTTCTACCACTGCAACTACAGCTTACACCAGTACCCTAATTAATGCTGGCAAACCATTTCTCTTTACAACAAGTTGTACTACCCTGGCTAAAACTCTGATTGTATCAAAATTAGACTACTGCAATGCTCTTTACCTAGGGTCAAGTAAATACAATATTAATACATTACAAATATTCCTCTAAGAACTGCGTTAAGCATTCCAAGAATGCAACATATCTCTGATGCCAGACATAACTCCAAATGGCTCTCAGTCAAGGCTAGAATTAATTTCAAATCAATCGCCCTCACCTTAAAATCCCTATCCAATGAGGCCCCTAAATATTTAGCGGACAATTTTACCAGAAATACGTTGGATAATGCTACCAGATCCACTCACCTGCACTGCCTTAAGGTCCCAAGGTACAAGCTTCAGAAACCAGGAGGAAGTAGCTTTCCAGTTCTGGCAGCTCAAAGGTGGAACTCATTTCCGTAACCTATAGATCTGAACCTTCCTACTTTAGCCTTAGAAAAAGAACAAAAGATGGCTCTTCTCCCGTGATGTATAACCTGCATCACCCTGTGACCCCTGTACACATTTCACCACTGGGCCTTATGTAGATATATGTAATGAATTCTGTAAATAGATAAAGTAATATAATGTAATTCTTTTCTGTACTTCCGTCATACATGTACCTTATTTTTGTAATCAGACCCTTATGTATTTACCTTACTCTGAAACTTGTACTAATTCTTCATGCAACTTGTAACGCACCCAGATACCCAAGGGTTTGGTGCACTATATAAATAAAGAAACAAACAAACAATATTAAAGAGTGGGCCCAGGCTGTCTTCAAGCTCAAGATCTGAGACTTTTGCAGAGGGTTCAAGTTAAGGACTTGTGTCATGGGGTTAACAAAGATTGTATAATGAGTGGTTGTGGCCAGAACAACTTCCCTTGTTTCCTGAGACTTTGCAAAAATGTTAATTTGACATCTTCTGTGACTCATTTAAAATAGTATTGTATTGATGATGCTTAGCCCTAAGCTATGTTGTAATCGTGTAATGTTATTTACTAATCATTTTGGTTTCTGTGGTATGTGTGCCCCTGTGATTGATATTTGTTGTGGTCCAATTGTTTGTGTTTTTTGTCTGTAGCACCCTTATGCCTCTGGCCCAATGTTGTAGGCTATATATATAAAATAAATTAATAAATATGATGTGCACCATAGGAGTCTATTTGGTGTGGGACTCCTGTGTCCTGCTAAGCATTCCATTTGGTGTGGTGCAGACTCACACAAGCAATTATCATCTGTTCTGAGTCATTTATTTTGCCCCCCTATATGATCGGGTAACACAGTGGACACTGGGCTGGGTTATTATGCTGGGTGTTCTTGCTTCCAAAAACATATTTTATGTGCAGCCTTAGCAAATTGTATTAGATTCAGATTCATGGTCCTCACTTTCAGCTTTAAGCTTTGGCTCATAATCCACTGCCTCGTCCTCATAAATTGGCAGTGTGTTTCCAGAGATGTCCTTATGAGAGGTAGAAGGGCAGACCTGTTATTACTTATGGTATGGCAAACACCTCCTGTCCGCCAGGAGTCACTTTTGAGTATTCCATTGCTTGGAGAGGAAACAAAGAAAGGCCTACCCCTTGGGTCGCCCCATGGAGATCCTCTATAAGGACGTTTCTGTCTACCTTCATATATGATAATGCCAGGCAAACTCATCACCCTTGTGCTCTCTAAAATATGTCACCCATGGATAGGGCCATCCATACATTTCTAAATGACTTTAGGGGAGTACTGAAACTTCAGTGACTTCCCCCATGTGACAGGTTGTTTGAGCCCTTGTTGACATTTAGGGTTAGGACCTTGACCTTGACCATTTACCAATGTATCTATATCAGCGTCAGTGGAATGTACCCTTCCCATGACATCTCACATAACATTGCAGAAAATGTGGTCTCATCTCCAGAAATCATACTTCTTGTCCTTAGTGTTCTTGTCCTAAGTAGTTTACTGACACGTGGATTCTGTGGCTTACCATAGAAAGGGGTTCTTCTGTATAGCCACCTCAGATGCATCTGCCTGACCTGCTGATGTCTCAGGAAGCATTCTATGATTGGCTGAGTGTTCTGCAGGTAGCTGCAATCCTCACCCTGATCCTAGGTTCCCTGTGCATCTCCTCAAGGAGAGACATTAATGGTATCCCACAATTTGCAAGATCAATTTTGCCAAGAACACCATCAGTTCATTCCTCTGCAATTTTTCAGAAATCCCAATGTAATTCATATTTGCATGCCTGCTGTGCAACCGTTCATGCCATTTTTCACCATCTATTGCTCTATCACCTATTCCAACTTGACCTTGACCTGTCAATCCTTTGTGGAATGTACACTTCCTACTTCTACATTATTTGTAATCAAATTCATGTTTCAATGCTCCCTTATCACTATATACATGGTGACACATTTTGTACATAAGGAGCATGGGTATTTCTCGACATTGAGTGATAATATATTATTGCCTGTTGAGTTGAACTTCTCTCTTGTGTTTCTTTCTGCTGCAGGCCTTTCGATGAAAGTTATCTTCTACAAACCTGAATTGATGAGTAGTGTCTTTGAGTAGTACTCTTGCCAATTGTACACACTATCTCTCATATAGTCTAGAGTGTCCCTTCTAAACCTGAGTTCCTTTCTCGCTTCTATTTCCTATTGACATGAAGACAGTTTGTGGTTCATGTCTTCTAATACCTCATGGAGTTCATCAGACCTGTTAAATTCGCGAAATTGGATTTTAAATTCTGTGGTTTCACTGTCAGTGGAAGTCTGTGAAACCACAGAACTTAACATCCAATTTAGTGAATTTAACAGGTCTGATGAACTCCACGAGGTATTTGAAGACATGGACCCCAAACTGTCTTCATGTCAGAAGGATATAGAACAGAGAAAGGCACTCAGGTTTAGAAGGGACACTCTAGACTATATGAGAGGTAGTGTGTACAATAGTATAGTGATGGCATTTCAATTATGGCCCACTGATCTGTGATGCTCCCCAAGCTAATGATCTGTTTCTAACTTAGGTCCAGCCTGTATTGCACAGAGGTGGCTGGCCTATCCCACTTTTGGTCCCGCATTTCCAGCACATCAGAAGGTCTTATCCCAATACCACTGCACGTGTTATTGATTCATAGTACAATTTGCTATGTCAAGTTGGGGCTGCTTCAGCAGATAGCATCGGAAATAGTCGTAGAGAAAACATCTAACTCCCCAGTGTCACTGACAGTGCTGATGCTTCTTCCTGTCACACCCACAGATTAATTGTCCATTTTCAGTTTCCAGGTCTCTGCCTGGCCCTATCTGACCTAGTCATGGCTGCCCTATCCTCTGGTCTGCATGGGTAAATTAACTCTCTGGCCAAGTCCCAAGGTCCTACTGTGCCATATGGAGTGCTGAAGTTTAGACTTCTACTGACCACTGAAGAACTGCCCAAAAGTCTGACTTCCACTGACCATGACACCATAGAACCGAAAATCCAATTTAGTGAAATTGACAGGTCTGATGAACTCCATGAGGTATTAGAAGACATGAACCACACACTGTCTTCATGTCAGAAGGATATAGAACAGAGAAAGACACTCAGGTTTAGACTATATGAGAGATAGGGTGTACAATTGGCAAGAGTACTACTCACAGACATTTGGAGGAGCTTATAATGAAACTCCCAATACACAAAAAAGGACATACAACTCCAGTGATCAAAGTGAAGACAGCAACTCCACTGGCAGTGCAGGTATAAAGGCTAACCCATCCCCACTATATATACCATTAGTGATAGAGAACCAGAATACAACACTGGCTCTACTCAAACAGCCCCATCTGTAGCCCTTCCCTCTACTAAAATAGTGCCCGGAACTCCTTCGCATCTACAGCCTGAATCCCACATAGAGCATGTTCAGGCAATGGAATATTCCCCTATGGCGGGACCCCAAAGGGTCCATTGGCACTTCCGTTGCCTCATTTAGGGGGCACCTCTTGGGTGGAGCATATTAGGGGCACACTACCAAGACTTGATTGTTTGTGGGCATGCTTTGTATTAGGGAGAATTCTCCAGAATGGCTAATTATCCTTACCAACTGAGTCCCTCAGCAGCTTTGCTGGATTTCTAGGATTTATTTTTTCACCTGGTAAGAGTGTGAGCCTTTTACTCCCACTCTTACATGTGTTTTTGCGGTATGTGTTTAACATTGTTGTGTTCATAGACTGTGGAACCTACCTACTCCATAGCATCATCTTTTTATGTGTGTTACACAGCACCTTTAGTCCAGTGACACAGGGTTGTTTTTTTCAGACTGCACACTTTATACTCCATATTCTGGGACTGACTACTGGCTCTAAGAACATGGAAAGTTGCCCTTGACTTTATTAGTCTTTTTAAACTCACAGACCCAGTACAACCTGTCTTACATAGAGTACTGGAAAGGGTTAATAGTTATCCCTTTTTGTTTTTTTCTCTTGAAAATTGTTTCGCTCCCTTTTCATTAAGACTTGGCTGGTGGCAGTGGTATCTACCATATTTTTCCTACCGCAGTTTATTTAAATAGCCTTGTTACTGTTTTAGGCTATCTTGGTAGCCTCGAACTTAAACCCGCTAGACGATATTCACTTTAATTTGGTTCCGGCTGTGTTTAGTTGCCATTTCTTTGTGTAAAAGTCTTTCTTATGTTTTACTCTGTGTGCCAAACCAGGTTTGGTTCCTTTGTTCACCGTCCTTTCGCAGGCTTCTGCACAGAAGCCCTCCTTAGGTGCCTGATTTTCTGGGTAGGCAGGATATGAGGGAGGGGTTTTAGGACGCCTGCCATGGGTTCCCTTGGTAACCCAAGTCGCACTCCTGTTTGATTGGCTAGGTGACTGTCCAGCCAGGACAGCCACCCTGATGTGTGATTGACAGCCAGGCTGCGGAATGGGGGAAAACTGCATGAAAAGCAGGTCTCTGGGATGAGAAGGCAGAGTCGCCATTGGATCGAGAGAACTGAAGAGACTCTAAGGAAAGAGGACCTCTACCATGACTGAACCTCCTGGTGAAGCTCAGAATCTCCAAATTTCGACGACAGAGAAGATCTGCAAGGAATCTTCTTCTCCTGAGCTGGTGGGACCAACCAGTTCGTCCAAACTCCAAGACAGACCTCACTCTCCTGGTTGAATTTTCTGTGCACAGCTGCAGTGAACCGGATAGCCAGGAGGCTCGGACACTGCTTGGGTTTTAAGGAACGCATCTTTTATTTCTTGCTGTGCTCTGCTGCTGGTTTCTTCCCTGGGCAGTGCAGGACCCTCCAGTCTTCCTCCTTCGTGTCAGTCCGACAGTCGCTTCAGGAACCGTGAGCCTGCAGGATCTGCCAGGAACGCCTGCCTCAGTTACAGCCTTTTACTTCATTTAAGGTATTGCATAAATCCGATCGTTCATTTCGTCCGACCGCGGTGAAAGTGTTTGAAATCTTTGTCCAATCAGAGGGCTTGTCCTGTTCTACTCTTTTGAATAACTTTTTTTCTGACCAAATTCGTTTCGAACTCTTGCAAAGAATTAACCGCAAACTACTCTGAACTGTGTGATCCTGAGCAAAGACTGTGACCCATTAACATTGGCCCAGGCCTATTGATTTGAATCCGCACTGTAGAGAGCCTTTACTAGATTGCCTAACTATACACTTGTTGGTGCTGCTTAATTTTGTATAACCTTGTCTTTCCCTCCCTTTTTAATTGCTGGAGTGTCATTTTGCTCACACTTCATTTTGAGCTTAACTTGTCCAGAATTCATTGGGTGGTTTGTAGTATGTTAAGAGTGTGATTTCTCTGCTGCTTTACTTAGCGAACTGTTTTACAACTGATGTGTAAACAAATTTATATTCTTTTACTTAGAAACCTTGAGTCAGTGTTTGTTTGAACCACAGTAATTTCTGTCCTTTGTGTAACTTCTGATACTGCTCACTTTACTCTTGAGATAAGTCTGGCTGCTCAGCCATCGCTACCACTTTACTGTTTAGTACAGGCTTGTACCAAAGGTGAAATTGTACTTACATATGTAGTCTTAATTGTGTGTGGTGTTCCCAAAGGGTACTGCATATGATTATGCCTAACACTGGTGTACAGTGGTGAGGATAAAGTATAGTAATTACACTTAGAGTGTTGCTATTACCTTGGATCAACTAACCACAAGGCTAAACATCACTAAAAAGCAACGTTTAATCATGTCTGATATGGAAAGCTATAGTCAGGAGACCCTTCTTAGTTACACTGTGGATTAACTGAAAAATATGTGTAGAGAAAGGAATCTCTCTGTTAAAGGCAACACATCTGAATTAATTGCAAGGTTGTTAAAGAAATAAAGTCTGGGGAGTGGTTCTGAAATGCCTGCCTCTCCAGAAAATGTGGAAAATGATGAGGATGATAATGTGCCTGCTATAATTGAAGAATTAGATGAGGCAGATGAGTCTCAAAATGTAGGCCTCACAGCCCCTCTACCTGCTCTACCACCTCAGCCTTTGTCCACTGGTACCCCTACAGGTCCTACATTCAGTCCTGAATTCATTGCTCTAGAAAAGATGAGGCTTGAATTGGAATTCAAACGTATTAATGCTCAAACTGAACAAAAGCATCAAGAACTTAAGCTCATAGAAATGGAGTTGAACCATGCATTAAAAATGAAGAAATTGTCTATTGAAAATGCTTCTCTCCCAGAGTGTTCTAGGTCTTCCAGTCCTCAGAGACCACGTATGCCTAAAGAAATTGTTGGTATGTATGAGGCTAAGCTTGATATTTTGGATTGGTTGCAATGTTTGAATATAACCATGGGATTCAAGACATTACAGGGAATCTATTGCTTCCTTGGCTCTTCCCTAGGCTACCCACTGTTGCATCTGATGTTGTGATGGAGTTGGTGGAGGTGGATAGGATGGATTATGAGTGTGTGAAGCTAGCTTTAATTGCTAGATTTGGGAGACCCCTTCCCAGTACCTTAAGAGGTTTAGGACCATCAAAACGCATGATGGTACCCCTTGTACTACCTGGGTATGTGAATGTTTGAAAAATGTATATGGTTGGGTTAAGGGTTACAGAATAAACACTTACGAGGGTATGAGAAATCTTGCTATGTTGTAGTCAATTTATGATGCTTACTCACCTGAACTCAGAAAGCACTTGGCTGATTCTAAGGAGATAGATCCGAAGAAGTTAGCTAAGGCTGCTGACTTGTGGGTTGCCAACAGGGCCACTCACAAGGTTTCTGGGGCAACTCAGAAGAAGGATGAGGGGGAACAGCCAAAGAAAGATAACAAGGAGAATTCTAATACCTCCAATCCAAAAGAGGGCCACAAACAGCAACATATGGGTAAGCCACCTGGGAAACTGAATCAGGCTAGTGTACCATCTGGACCCAAACCAGATGGAGGTAAGAACAAACCCCCATTCATCAAAACATTTGGGAAATGTTATGTTTGTGGGCCAACTGACCATATGAAAGGGGATCCCAGATGTAAGGGTAAACCTTCAGGGGTCCACACTGTCTCGGTAGCCTTCTCCCCAGACGAAGAAGTATCTATGGCAAGTGGAAACTTTCAACTACTGGCTGATGAAGCCATGAGAGTCTCAGCCAATGTTTCTTTACTGTCCCTGGGTTTGTTGGAACAACCGAATTTAGATGTCTATAATTCCATACCATATAATACTAAAGAGTATTATAAAGATAGTGTTCTTGTGAATGGCCAGGAGACTCCTGCCATCAGAGACACTGGATCCAGCATAACTGTGGTTTATGAATCATTTTTCAAGGTGGAGGATGTTGCTAAGGTACCCACATACCTAACCAAGTTAGCTGGAGGCCCTGAGCAAATGCTTCCCCAGTTACCAGCTCTCACCCAGTGCAATGATATCACTGTCAAAATACCTGTTAGTGTGCAGAGTGAAGTGCCTGGAGAGTCCTGTTGGGTAATGACTTGAAATCTCTTGGAGTTGTGTCTAGTACCCCCATGCCTGCCAGTAAAAGGAAACAAGAGCTCACTAGTCCTACAAGGGAGAGGACCTTTAGAGGCTCTCCAGGGAAAGAGATAGAGGAAACTATCACCCCCACTCCACAGGAGTAGCTCACTGCTATTGCAGGAAGAAAGAGGCAAAGGGGAAACCCAAGACCTCCAAGAAGAAAGCAGATAGCACCGCTGTCCTACCAACCAGGACATTCCCAAGATTGTCCAAAGTCACACCTGTGACTCCCCCACCTGCTGAGGCTGAGTGTGAGGTACAACCCTGTGTGGTTGATCAAGTCTCTGAAGAGTCAGATCTGGAAGAAGACATAACTTTGGTTGGAGATCTGGACCTTGTTGAGCCTCCTGAGCTGCAGTCTTTACTGGCAGAAGGTGGGCCCAACAGGGCGGACTTCAGCAGAGGACAAAGAGAGTGTCCTACTCTTGAAAGTCTTCACCCACAGGCAGCTTCTCAACTTGATGGGCAAGAAGTTGGAAAGCATAGGTTGAACTGGGAAAATTGCCTCTTCTACAGTGAACCGACTTAGTCTACCCCTGGGGACTGCAAAAGACTTGTAGAGCCCCTAGAAAACAGACTCCAGTTCCTACAGTTGGCCCATGAGATACCTTTGGCTGGTCATGTGAGTTTCAAAAAGACCAAGGAAAGGCTCTCCTTATACTGGCCTAAGATGGGATCAGAAGTTGGCAAATTCTGTAGCAGCTGTCACACTTGTCAAACCTCTGGCAAGAGTGGAGCCAAGAATGTGGCACCCTTTGTGCCTCTCCCAGTGGTGGGAGTTCCTTTTGAGAGGGTGGGCATCAACATTGTTGGTCCTCTTGACCCTCCCACATCTTCAGGAAACAGGTTTATCCTGGTTGTAGTAAACCATGCTACTAGGTATCCTGAAGCAATACCTATGAGAACTGCTGCGGCTCAGGCTGTAGCTAAGTCTCTTCTTGGTATTTTTACCACAGTAGGGTTTCCTAAGGAAGTGATATCCGACACGGTATCCAATTTTGTGTCCCACTACATGCAAGCCATGTGGAAAAACTTTGGGGTCACTTACAAGTTCTCTACCGCCTACCATCCACAAACCAATGGACTGGTAGAGAGGTTTAAGAAAAGTGTATAGAACCCAAAGGCACACCTGTGTAAAATGATTTGTGACAAGGTAAAGATAAGAGTTAAGGTTTTAGGAATGAGTTTGAGGTGCGGGAGTAGATAGACTCAACCTTGGCATCTAGGTTGGATGCAAATATGGTCAACAAATGGTTGTTCCCAAAGGGTTTGGGAACTCCCGTCCCCTGCACACTATCAAATATCTGTAAAAATAGATCAATAATTTAGTAGATTTTAGATACTCTTTTGTACATTGTTTTAGGAAACATTTTTCATAAGGCGCTTATGATAACCAGTTCATGTGGTAAATAACCATTCTTATAGACCAAAGTTTGCACCAAAATTTCAAGATTTGTATTGTACAAAGTACATGGTGAAGCCCAATGCGTTTCGAGTTTTTCCACTCTTCTTCAGAGGCAATAGCACAATTCTTCTATTTTCTATAGAAGCAAAATAACATAAATCATACTTTATCAAGTTGTATAAATTCGTCTAAAGTATATACAGGTTTCAAGAGTCAGTATATTCACAATGAAAAATCATTGTAGCAATTAGTAACAACCTGATAAGCAATATTGGAATACAAATGCCAATTACAAAAGATTCCATAGACCAAACATATTAGTGGTCCATTTGGACCAATATATAAAGCATCAAATGGTTTGTATGTAACATAGCGCATAGATCTCTTTTAAAACAAATTAAGGATCATATGGAAAAAGGTAAGTCAGTTGTGTCTCAGGTAATGTACCTGTACCTAATTAAGTAAGTCAAAGGGCATCCTGTATTCAACCGAGGTATTTATATATTAAAAAAAGGCATGAATATATGGAGTCTCCAGTGGCACCCTCCTATGCCAATATATTTATGTATTTTTTTTTATATACTCATGTTCTTGAAAATCCAACATGGAAAGAAAACATCAAAAGTTGGTATAGATACATCGACTTCGTGTTTGGCATATTTAGGGGTACTGAATCAGAACTTCTGGCTTTCTGGGATTAACTAAACCAATGTAATGACAGGATTAAGTTTACAATTGAAATCGGAAAACCATCCATCAACTTCTTAGATGTCACTGTGGAAATCTCTAACTTTGTCTTAAAAACACAAATCTACAGAAAACCTACAGATGTCAATAGCACGTTACACTTCCATAGTTCTCATCCGACACATCTAAAAGAGAACTTAACATATAGCCAACTCCTTCGCCTGAAGAGAATTACTTAAGAGGTTGACAAACTTCAAAATTAATATTCAATAATGAAGTCTAGATTTAAAGATCGCCATTTTCCAACTGAACATGTTGACAAAGCCATACTCAGAACAGAAGCACACAGTCGGACTGATCTATTGGACACAAAACCCAAGGAAGCAAAATCCAATCTGATACACACACTGAAATACTCTAGTAAAAGTTTTCAGATAAAACGGATAATTCACAAAAATTGGGACATTATCAAATCAGATCCACAACTCAATCATTTGTTTCCAGAACCACTTATGCTTGCCTACAAAGGGGCAGAAATTTTCGTGACAAACTGATCAAAGCAGAAAAACGTAAAACAACCAACCAAACCTTTTTGAACAAACCTAAAAATGGCACTCTTCCATGCTTGAACTGCCAACATTGTTCCAATGTGACAAAGGGAGACCACATCAGACATACCAACACTGGCAAAAAAAATCCACTAAGACAATACGCTACTTGTGACTCTAAAAATCTCATCTACGCCCTACGATGCCCTCTGGGCTCTACTATGTTGGAAAAACAGCAAGAAAAGCAAAAGAACGTCGGACGGAGCATAAATCAAACATCCTTACCAAAAATATAAAATCTCCAGTCTTTATTTTAGTTTAGTTTAGTTTATTTATTTATAATGCGCACCAGACCCAGGGGCATCAGGGCGCAGAAGATAAGGAAATGTTCAGCTTAGTTACAGGGTACATGGATACATGAAATGCAGGACAAGATATACAATAACTCATCAGTATATACAGTGTAAATGACATAATCAAATATCATAGAGTAAAAGTGAGCGCATTAAAGTGAGCGCACTGCAACAGGAGGGGAGTCCAAATGGACTAGCACATAGTAAGCAAATCGATAAGCAGAAAGGTGGGCGTGAATGGGGGGCGTCAGGAAGGTGTTGGTCCGAGTGATTATTTGTCATTTTCCTTTAGTCAGTTGGTCAGATTCTGTCTGAAATTGGAGAAGGGCTGGGGTTCTCTGATAGAAGGAGGTAGGAAGTTCCACAGTTGCGCAGCCTTAACTGGGAAACTGTATCCTCCGGTAGTGGAGAGTCTGAATCGTGGTACTTGGAGGCAGTTAGAGTTAGCTGTTCTAGTCGGTCTGGACAATGTTTTTTTTACAGATTCTGTCTGTAAGGTATGGCGGTGCATTATTATTAAGGCACTTGTGAGTTAGGGAAGCAATCTTAAGTTTGATTTTATCAAAGGTGGATAGCCATTTGTGTTCTCTTCTTGTAGAGGAGATATGCTAATTTCTATTTATCTTAAGTGCTGCTCTCAGAGCATTATTCTGGAGAACCTGTATTTTGTGGATAGTCTGTTTATTCGCTCCAATGTAGAGTGCGTTACAGTAATCCAATTTGGAGAGTATGAGGGCTCTGGAGAGCGTAAAGCAGCTGTCGGTGTAAAGGAATTGTTTGCTGGCTCTGATAGGTTTGCATGTGTATGCGGTAGCAGAGGCTAGGCAGTTGACTTGGTTAGCGAAGTTAAGGGTGGTGTCTAGGTAAAAGCCTAGGGTCTTCACTTCCTTTGCTACTTTTATGTTGTTACCATCAATGGTAAAGTTGGCGTAATCTAGGCTAAGTTTAAATATGTGGGTCCGGGTACCTAGGATAATATGCTCGGTTTTGTCGTCGTTCAGGCATAGTCCATGGGTGGCCATCCATGCCTGAACGATGCTATAAATTCTATTCACCAAAGCCAGATCAGCGGCGTAATCTCCTAAAAGTGGAAGGAGGATTTGGGTATTGTCTGCGTAGTTCGTGTAGGTGATACCCAAATGGTCAATTTCGTTGAAGAGGGGCTTAGTGAATACATTATAGAGTTTAGACATTTCAGAAATCACAAACACACGGTGGCTCAAATGAGAGTCATAATACTCAAAGTTATACATCCACTACCAAGAGGTGGAGACATACAAAAAATCCTGTCACAAAGAGAACTCTTCTGGATACATTGCCTTGACTCACTCACCCTGTTGGGGTTGAATGAAGATTATTACTTGGGCCCCTTTTTATAATTCCCTTTTGATTTTATTCTTCTCCTTGACACTAGCCTGATTGTCTTGTAGGTTTTTAAAAAAAATAATTCCTACTTTGTTTGTTTTTTTTCTAAATCTTTATTCGTTTAGATTCCTTTCTGACACCGGTAAAACTACCTACAATGACTTTGTCTAAACACTTGTGAGAATAAGCATTGATTTGCTGATTAGAATGTGCATCCAACCTGGAACAGGTCGTGAATACTGTATATACACTGTCTATTTCCCAGACTGAGCTATGTTGGTTTGATGTGCACTCAATTTGTTATAAGAAATGAATATTATGTATACACAATCCATTACATGTTTAATTCATCCAGACTGACTGTTATCTCTTCCGACAGCACTTTACGTGTCCGTTTTTTACAGACATGCATCTCGTGCATCTCGTAAAATCTATTCTCCATCCAATTGAGGACTTATGTCTTTCTTTTATCTATGCCCCTTACTATTTAGAATGATGTATCAGTATGATCAGGTAATTTCCTTGGTCATCCAGGGTTCTCTTACATTGCCTCCATTTGTTCGATTTTAATTTATCTAGTCTTTCATGTACCATCAGTTATCTTACTCCTGTCCAACTATATGGCGTTACATATAACTATGCCATTACACGATATTTACCACTTTCGAGTGCTCGGAACTGTTTATTCTTTGTGGCATCGCTCGTTCGACGCACACCACACCACGCATGAGCAACTTTTTTCATCAACAGTGTGACGTCTACCTAATAGCACACAGGCGCACTTGGACGTGCTTGTCGCGCATATTCACCGGCACAGCACACAGGTGCTAGTATAAAAGGAGAGCCTCCACGGTTCAGTCGCATCTCCAACCTGGTAGATGCGACCGACCGTGAACACTCCAAGCCTCACCATCCTCTTTACCAAGTAAGTCTACCAACCCCTCTGGTTCGAATTAATGGACTTCTATCCTATAGGGCACTACAGTGACACACCACTTATTTTTTCTTATCTTTCTCATTCTATTTTGGTTAGCTGTTTGCGGCCTGCAGTAGCTACCTTGTAATATCTTTTCCATGAAGATGACCACTTCGCATACCAAAAAATTTAGCAGTTCATTTCTTTGGCTACATGTGAGTTACCTCACCCTCATATGACATTCACTCAATTGGTTGCAGAATTTTCTTTGTAAATCTAGCATTTCTTATACTATAGAGAGACTCCAGCTTAAAGAAAGTAATTTGAACAATCCATTCGTAGCAAGTACTCCCGTGCCTACTTCTTTTCACGCATAATCTACCCTATATGGTAAGTTCCATTGGCATGTATCCATGCCTTTTTTTAATATATAATTGCCTCAGTTGAATACAGGATGCCCCATGACTTACTTTACTAGGTACGGGTACATTGCCTGAGACACAACTGACTTACATTTTCCATATTATCCTCAAGTTGTTTTAAAAGAGATCTATGTGCTATGTTACATACAAACCATTTGATGCATTAGATATTGGTACAAATGGACCACTAATATGTTTGGTCTATTCAATCTTTTGTAATTGACATTTGTATTCCAATATCGCTTATCAGGTTGTTACTAATTGCTACAATGATGTTTTGTTGTGAATATACTGACTCTTGAAACCTGTATATACTTTAGACGAATGTATACAACCTTATAAAATATGATTTATGTTTTTTTGCTTCTATAGAAAAATTGAAAAATTGTGCTATTGCCTCTGAAGAAGAGTGGAAAAACTCGAAACGCATTGGGCTTCACCATGTGCTTTGTACAATAAAAATCTTGACATTTTGGTGCAAACTTTGGTCTATGAGAAGAGTTACTAACCACATGAACTGTTTATCATAAGCACCTTATGAAAAATGTTTCCTAAAACAATGTACAAAAAGAGTATCTAAACTCTACTAAATTATTGATCTGGTTTTACAGATACTTGATAGTGTTCAGGGGATGGGAGTTCCCAAATCCTTTGTTAGAGAGGTTTAATCATACTATGAAGAGCATGATAGGTGCTTTGGAAGAAAGCCTTTAAAGAAACTGTGACCTTCTACTGCCATGCTTTCTCTTTGCTTATAGAGAAGTCCTTCAGGAGGGAGTTGGATACAGTCCCTTTGAACTTCTCTATGGCCATCCAGTCAGAGGTCCTTTGGCCCTGATTAAGGAGGGGTTGGAGAGTGCTCCCTCCCCCAAGCCAGTCAGAGTGACTGACTATGTGATAGGTCTCTGGAGGAGAATGTCACACATGATGGCAGAAGCTAGTGATAACTTAAAAGCAGGTCAGGCTCTGGTCAAACATTGACATGACCAGAAGGCCAACATGGTTGTGTTTACTCAAGACCAGCTGGTATTAGTTATGGTGCCAAGAAGGCTCAGGGCCTTGCAGGACTAATGGATAGGACCCTTCAAGGTTGTACGTAAACTTGGAGAGGTGAACTATCTGTTGGACTTAGGCAGACCTAAGAAGGCTCCCAGAGACTTTCACACCAACCGTTTGAAGGCATATGTCTCGAGACCAGAAGTGGGAACTTTGGTTCTAGCTTCAGCTCAAGAGGAGGAGGAGAGTGAACCTCTACCTCATCTACTCAGAGGCCAACCTTTAGATGAGAATATAGAAGTAGTCAATCTCTATTTTCAACTGACATCTGAACAGCAGGAGGAGTGCAAGGTTCTGTTAAATCATTTTGCCTCCCTGTTTTCACTTTCACCAGGCTTGACTCCTTGGGGCCAGCATGATATTCTCACTGGCGACTGTTTACCTGTGAAAAGCAGAGGTTACAGAATGTCAGAACATGTGAGATCCCACATCAAAGGACAGGTCAACAAGATGCTTGATCTTGGGGTTATAGAGCCATCTACAGGTCCATGGTCTAGTCCAGTTGTTCTAGTACCAAAGGCAAGATCCAAGGAGTTTAGATTCTGTGTAGACTATAGAGCTCTAAATGCAGTCACTAAGACTGATGCCCATCCTTTGCCAATGACAGATGAACTGGTGGACAAACTTGGTGCAGCCAAGTACCTCAGTACATTTTACCTGACGTAAGGCTATTGGCAAATAGCCCTGACAGACCATGCCAAGGCGAAAACTGCATTCTCTACCCCAGCAGGCCTCTACCAGTTTAAGGTTATGCCTTTTGGATTAAAGAATGCACCTGCTACATTCAAAATGGATGGTCAATCAAGTTCGGAATGGAATGGAGGACTTCTGCATGGCATACTTGGATGACATTGCAGTATTCAGCCCTACTTGGAAAGAACATGTTGATCACTAAGGATATGTTTTGCAGGCTCTTGAGCAGGCCAATCTGACCATAAAGGCAAGCAAATGTCAATTTGGTCACAGCAAAGTGGTCTGCCTTGGTCGTGAGGTAGGAGGAGGTGTAGTAAAGCCATTGATAGCAAAGTACAAGCTGTACAAAACTGGGCCACCCCTAATAATCAAACCCAAGTGAGACCCTTCCTAGGTCTCACTGGGTACTACAGGAATTTCATAGAGATCTATGGGACCATAGCTTCTCCTTTGAATGTAGTCTCCGCTCCAAAATTCCCTAAAAAGGTTAGATGGAATGAGGAGTGCATTCAAGCCTTTGAAAACCTGAAAAAAGCCCTTTGTCAAGCTCCAGTACTAAGAGCTCCTGATTATCAGCAACCCTTCATTTATTTTGCAGACAGATGCATTCAATACAGGTATAGGTGCAGTCCTTAATCAACTGGATGAGAAAGGTAGGGTGCACCCCATTTGCTTCATCAGCAGGAGACTGAAGGAACTAGAAACAAGGTGGACAACCATAGAGCGTGAATGTATTGCCATTGTGTGGTCTCTGAAGAAGTTTATACCATACTTGTATGGATCTACTTTTGTGATTCAGACAGACCACCAACCCTTGAGATGGTTAATGCAAATGAAAGGGGAGAACCCAAAACGTCTAAGATGGTCAATCTGCCTGCAAGGGTTTGATTTCACCATTGAGCACAGGTCAGGATGTCACCACCAAAATGCTGATGGTCTCTCTAGGATGTTTATAACCGACTAGAGTCAAGAGATTCATCCAGGAGTGGATTAAATCCTCCTGTTCCTTAGTCTGGGGGGGGGGGTGTTAGGGAGAATTCTCTAGAATGGCTAATTTCCCTTACCTACTGAATCCCTCAGCAGCTTTGCTGGATTTCTAGGATTTATTTTTTCACCTGGTAAAGGTGTGAACCTTTTCTACCCACTCTTACATTTGTTTTTGATGTATGTGTTTAACATGTTTGTGTTCATACACTGTGTAGCCTCACCTACTCCATAGGCATCATCTTTTTATGTGTGTTACACAGCACCTTTAGTGCAGTGACACAGGGTTGTCTTTTTCAGATTTCCCACTTTATACTCCATATTCTGGGACTGACTACTATCTCTGAGAACATGTAAAGTTGCCATTGACTTTATTAGTCTTTTTAAACTCACAGACCCAGTACAACCTATCTTACATAGAGTACTGGAAAGGGTTAATAGTTATCCCTTCATGTCTGTCTCTCATGGAACATTGTTTCGTTCCCTTTTCATTAAGACTTGGCTGGTGGCAGTGGTATCTACCATATTTTTCCTACCGCAGTTTATTTAAATAGCCTTCGCACTGTTTTAGACTATCTTGGTAGTCTGGAACTGAAACCCGCTGGACCATATTCACTTTAATTTTGTTCCGGCTGGGTTTAGTCACCATTTCTTTTCGTAAAAGTCTTTCTTGTGTTTTACTCTGCGCGCCAAACCAGTTTTGGTTCCTTTGTTCACCGTCCTTTCTGCACAGAAGCCCTCCTTAGGCGCCTGAATGTCTGGGTAGGCAGGATTTGAGGGAAGGGTTTTAGGACCCCTGCCATGGGTTCCCCTGGTAACCCAAGTCGCACTCCTGTTTCATTGGCTAGGTGACTATCCGGCCAGGACAGCCACCCTGTTGTGTGATTGACAGCCAGGTTGTGTGAATGGGGAAAACTCCATAAAAAGCAGGTCTCTGGGACTGAGAAGGCAGAGTCGCTTTTGGATCGAGAGAACCGAAGAGAAGCTAAGGAAAGAGGACCTCTACCACGACTGAACTTCCCGGTGAAGCCCTGCTGTGGGTCCGAATCTCCAAACTTCGACGACAGAGAAGATCTGCAAGGAATCTTCTCCCCCTGAGCTGGTGGTACCAACTAGTTCATCCAAACTCTAAGCCAGACCTCCCTCTCCTGGTCGAATTTGCTGTGCACAGCTGCAGTGAACCGGATAGTCAGGAGGCTCAGACCCTGCTTGGGTTTTAAGGAACACACCTTTTATTTGTTGCTGTGCTCTGCTGCTGGTTTCTTCCCTGCGCAGTGCAGGACCCTCCTGTCTTCCTCCTACGTGTCAGTCCGACAGTCGCTTCAGGAACCGTGAGCCTGCAGGATCTGCCAGGAACGTCGGCCTCAGCTACAGGCTTCTTCTTCATTTAAGGTGCTGTTTAAATCAGTTGTTCGTTTCGTCCGACCGTGGTGAAAGTGTTTGAAATCTTTCTCCAATCTGAGGGCTTGTCCTTCTCTACTCTTTTGAATAACTTTTCTTCCGACCAACTGCGTTTCGAACTCTTGGCAAAGACTTAACCGCGAACTACTCTGAACTGTGTGATCCTGAGCAAAGATTGTGACCCATTAACATTGGCCCAGGCCTATTGATTTGAACCCTCACTGTAGAGAGCCATTACTAGATTGCCTGACTATTTATTTGTTGGTGCTGATAAATTTTGTATAACCTTCGCGTTCCCTCACTTTTTAATTGCTGGAGTGCCATTTTGCTCACACTTCATTTTGAGCTTAACTTGTCCAGAATTCATTGGGGTGGTGTGTAGTATATTAAGAGTGTGATTTTGCTGCTGCTTTACTTAGTGAACTGTTTTACAACTGATGTGTAAATAAATGTATATTCTTTTACTCAGAAACCTTGAGTCAGTGTTTGTTTGAACCATAGTAATTGTTGTCCTTTGTGTAACTTCTGATACTGATCACTTTACTCTTGAGATAAGTCTGGCTGCTCAGCCGTCGCTACCATTTTACTGTGTAGTACAGGATTGTACCAAAGGTGAAATTGTACTTACACTTGTTGTCTTAATTGTGTGTGGTGTTCCCAAAGGGTACTGCATATGTTTCTGCCTAACACTTTGCTAATACTAAACGCATGCCCAGACAATAGTGATCCCTCAATCGCATAGATCACGCTTTCAAGCAAACAAGGCAATGCTCCATGTTCAATGCCTGCTTGCAGTTTATGTGGGCATGTTGCAGAATGGCCATAGTGCCACCTTCTGCAGCAACAAAGTGCCACCCAGGCTGGGCAAACAGTACAATTTCTGTCATGTGACCCCTGTGTGCCGCATAGATTTCCATCCTGGGGCCATATTACTAAAGGCGTGGCCAGTGTGCAAAGTGTACATTGTGCCGTTTCCACTGCAAGTTCCTAAGTAGTCAACTAATACCACCTACTAACTTAGTGGGTGTACTTTACAAAGAGGGCGTCGTCTGTGCGTGACTGTACCTCACACAAAAGAGGGAATCCTTACTGCTCACCTGGGAGCTTTGTATTAAAAAAAAATATGTGCTAAAGAATGCAAATAGGCCCCGGGGTGCTCCTTGCATGTTCGCCACCCGTGGGTGGTGCACATGCCGCTCGCACCTCAAGGCAGAAAGGAGGTGACCCTTGAACACAGCCCCACAACCCCTGATATTGGCGGCCTCTTTAGCTGTGTCTTGCTGTTGCTGGGCCCTGCTGTTTCCATATGTAACTCGGGTGATAGGTCCCGTCTTTGGGAAAGGCTTTCTTGTATGCTGATTGTGCGCAAAGCCCCACACTACATACACCTTGCACACAGGCCCGGACTGGCCTATAGGGCAATAAGCCCATGGCCGAACAAAAAATACAAAATGCTTGTGCAGTGCGTTTTTCTTTGGTCAAAGTAGGCCACTTTTTTGGCCAATGTGGGCCTGTTTGATAAGTAACTACACCATGCAACTAGTAGTTTTGAGCAGTGTTGCCGAATAAATATTCTTTAAAATGCAC
The DNA here is from genome assembly GCF_040938575.1 of Ambystoma mexicanum. Lineage (NCBI taxonomy): Eukaryota > Metazoa > Chordata > Amphibia > Caudata > Ambystomatidae > Ambystoma > Ambystoma mexicanum. The sequence goes on along the minus strand of NC_090936.1, from coordinate 553,700,433 downwards.
AATTTGCATCACACTTCATGAAAAAAAACTCCTCCTTGGTTTCTATTCAAACAGTGTCACAGAAGGAATGAGTAGCCGTTTGCAACGGTGGGCCACTTTTTCATTGGTGCCCGAGACAATTTTATGCCCCAGTGCGACCCCGCTTGCGCAGCTGCTCTGCAGTGTGGCCGGTACACTCACTCGGCACCTCCAGGTTGTGTTGACTCAGTGCATCATGTGTTATCCTTCATGGTGGTCTCATGTGAGAGTTCATCCCTAATTACTCAGAGTTTGACTGAAAGACTCGACATCGCACCATGCGTCCACAACAGATTTCTGAGACGAATTGCCATGTAGATCACATTTTATCATAAGAGGGACCGGCGATTTTTGTATTATGTAATTTTTTATCGCGATGGTAGACAGTAGCAAGTGTACGTCAAACTACTCTCTGTACAGAGCCATACACATTATTATTACTTGGTTCCATTCGCAAAGTTGCACTGCTCCAAATTCTGCCTCAGGGCGATAAAGTTGCATTCCCGACGTGTTTCTAATGAGCTGTCCGCCCCCCACCGTTGATGCTGCTGCGAGGCAGAGTTCCCCTTAGGCCTCTAGACGCGAGATCCATTTCGTTTTAAAGAGATATAAATAGTGTGATTTGGGATGCGTTTGAGCAGAGGTGAGGAGGAGGAGCAGCCTGAGAGTGGTGTGCAGAGCGCAGCGCAAGCAGGTGATTTTGACTGGCAGCCCGGCCTCAATGCAATGCAATTTACCAAGAAGAACACGCGGGCTGCTGCTCCCTGTCACCGGGCTATGGGGAAATTAGAAGGTTGACCCGAGCATGGAAACCGCCTTCTTAAAGTGAGCTCGCAGGACAGTCTGGGCAGCCTCCCCGTGCTGAGTACATCAAAGCACGCACCTCAGCATCGCCAGGTCAGCCGGCCACCTCACCACAGACACGCGGTCCTGTCACAATTACGATCAATCTAGCTACCCTCGTTGGCTTCCGCTCATCCCATCGCGGTAGGCAAAGAAGTCGAGAACCCCCACAAACGGGAAAATGATTGTTCATGTTCGCTTGTATTGAGAACTCAACATTATCCACATACAGGTGCCCCCGTGCAGGGCTATGCGCATACTGTGTAGGGTCTGCGGCAGTGCCAGCATGGGCTCACATGGGTCATAGTATATAGGCGCACTGAGGCAGAGCATAACAAGTACAATATGTTATTTCATTTACTTTCATGTGTTTTGCTAACATGGAACTTTTCAATAGAAACCCACGTGTCTATAATATTTAACATGATCATCATTTACAAATGAAGAGTAAGATAATGCAATTAAAACAAATGTATACAGAGTTACACATTCACTTATCCACTTATCCACTATAACCCACACATGATATAAAGCAATCTGCCGACATAACGGGCTCGAGGTCAGACAATACAGCCAGAAGTTATCCCTCTTAATCTCGTCGTAACCTCCCACAAAAACACCCAATGTGCACACGTAGAGACGTCTGCGTTTTAGGAACCTAGACATTAAGTTCCTAGGAGTCTCGGGCATTTGAGGCAATTTGCACATTCTGCAAGTTCTATTTTGGGCTAATAATCCTTGTCTGGGGCCCGTGATTGAAACACGTGATATAGGCGCGCGCGGAGGCTGAGCATGGACATTGCGTAAACAATGCGGCCTGTAAGAAATTACTGGCTGCTGTTAAGTCACGAGGTAAAGCTACCTTTCACCACACCAGTTTTGTCCTGGGTATGTTTGGAGTATGCATCTTTCCTGAGGCCTTACACATTGAACAAGCATTGGCAAAGCCAATAGTTTTGGCTTGTGTACAGGCACTGTATAAGCATGTGCCAGGTATTACCATCCTATGCCGAAGTTTTCTCATGCTGTGGAAAGTTTTGGCACTGTACACACAAGTATCATAGGTCCAAATATCATCAATAGATTGCCATTGCATGTCCATGTGCACACACCACTGTGAGGAACCACCTTTAAACATGCAGGTACTCACACCATTGGTATGAATTGCTATCAAATGCCCAGGTAGTCACAACATTATATTGCATTGTTATCAAATCCTCTACTACTCATAGGAACACCAAAGATTGACAACAAATGTTCAGGTACTTACCCCGCAGCTATTGCTTGGCATCAACAGACAAGGTAGTCTACTCACTTTTGGCATGGATTGCAATGAACGGTCTCGCTACTTGCCCTGTGGCCAAACATTGCCATTAAATGGTCATGTACGCCCCCTACAAATGGTTGACAAAATGCAGGAGTCTTGACCCATAAAATGGTCACCTAAACCAGCCGTCCAAAATGTCCTTTCTTTAAAATAGACATGCATTGCTTCAGAGCACTAAGAATATGAGAGAGGAAACGAAAGAATCGGAATCTATGTGATCACTGCACCGCCCGTAACGGTGCCAACGAAAATGTCGACACCAATTACGGCGCAGCGCAGTGATCAAATAGATCACTTTACCCACCTCCCCCGGCCCGCATACCCTTACCCGAACGCCCCACCCTTCTTACCTTTGCGGCGCACACTTTTGTTTGCGCCGCTGACTCCCCGATATCTGTGCGGCTTCGGTTCCTCCCACTTGCGTGGGTCGGACTCGGAGCTGACGCTGCAGGGTGCTTTTTTTACTTCCTTGCGTGGAGTAATGGGAGTCAGTATTTTGTGCCCCCCCCCCCAAAGTCGCTGTGACTGCGGGGGCACACAAACAAGGGCAACATCTCGGTACGTTTCCAAGAAACTGTAGCGGTCAAATCGCTGCAAAGTTGGCTATATGTGCAGCGGGTGGATCAATGAACAGGGTGTTGGCGTATGTCCATTGTGCAGGCATATACACAGTGTGGGAATGTCGGGACATCTGGGAGGTTTGTGTTGTCCTAAATACAAATGGTCTAGCGACAGGGTAGTGGTGGAGGGTGGGTGTTGAACTGAGGAGTTAAGAGTGTTTCTTCATGGCCTAGGAGGTAGGGACTTAAAAGAGTGGACGGTAGTCGTTTTTATGATGTGGGTTAGTGCCTTCCAGTGGCGCGGAACAAGGAGGGAGAAGATGTAAAAGTAAGGGAATGGCATCAGACAAAACGCACATAAAAATGCTGGTAATGGCAGTTCAACTTCAGCAACGAAAGAATAATGACCACTGACATTTAAGTTAATATCTACTTAAAATCATTGTAATACAATTATATCGTATTCCTGTTGAGCACCTGTTTGTATGTACAAAGCAATACAAAGTATCAAACGTACACAAAAAACCTACAAAAAAACCGATCTACTATTGTCCCGTGTTATATTCCGTCGGGAGGACCTCAATCTGCTAGAAGTAATGCTGCAGCCATGATAAATTGTGCACTATCATACCATCAGCCATAGCTCACATTAACCCTGTTGATGTCCAGTCAAGTTTAGGCTGACTGCCGAATGTATACTATTGTTTAAGTGACTGGTTGTGTTATTTTTGTTCCCCCTTTTTCTATATGTGCTTGGGATACAAAGACCCATTGCCAACAGCGGGGTAAATTGAGATTTGGGCAGTGGATTAGCTGGGAAATCCCTCAAAAACATTTTCAAATCCCAAGTGTTGTTGCATTAAAACCTGTGGAACCACACATTATTTGCACCAACACTGACCCAGACTAAAAAGTGCCAAGCAGCAAGCAGAAATGTACTTTACTCAATCCATTCAAAATATTTCCGAAACTCTTTTTCGCTAACGACCCAATGAGCCGCAGAAATCACACAGGTGACCATCAGAAGCAGCACCATTGCGGTGCGGCTTGAAAGCTTCAGACGCATGAGGACCCTTTCCTCTAGTGTCTTTCAGCATCTCACTGACTTTCCCCATCCAGCTGATCCCATTGGAAACGTGGCATGGCGGTTTCCATCAGTCTCTGGGGGGGAGGGCAGCTGGGGGCAGCTTACAGCAACAGTGCCCGCAGAAGTCTGTTGCTGTTCAATTTCCACTGAAGATCTCCTCGACCCTACTGTACCTCCAATACCTTACGGGCAGAGGTAGAAGGGCCAACAACCAGAGGTTCCATGAAACCCCATGACTTCACCACCCACAAGCATGAAGTGGTGAGTAAGCAGGTGAGCAAAGGTTTAAGTAAAGGTTTGTGGTGGCATGCTGGAAATTTTATCTGGCAAGCAGTGGCAGCAGGGTGCCCGTACCATGACCGGGCTCTGGAAATACTTTATAGTAGAGCTGCAATTTAACTTGAAGTCGAAATTCCAGTCATCTATTTAATGAGCGCTGACAACTATTTATTGAGCTTGAGTTAGTAGGAAACGACTTTCTACTTCTGAGCGCAGGCAACCATATAGTGATGGAGCCTATTCTTGTGCTTTCTATGCCTGCTATGCTTATTCGTATGCTTTGAAAAGCCCAAGACTTCATTAATTAAGCATGGCCCCTACCCATGGTGAAGAAAGGGGGCAGCAATGCGAGAGTCTTGTGACCAAGTAGTCACAGCATACACTTTGGGGATTCTATACCTATACCCGACTGTGTGGGTGGTGAAATGGAAGGCAATGAGGTATTTGACACTATTGAATCCTGCTACAAGTTCAGCTGCATTATCAGGTCCTAGTGATGAGACCAACTCATTAATTGGCGAAATTGAAGCACTCTTAAAATTCATAGACAAATCTCCTCCTCAGAAAAACTTAAAACTTTCCAATCGTGCAGTTAAGTGCGACACAAACAACATATCTAATGAACTGGACGCATCTCGCAGGATCCCTGGTGACTTGTTCCCGAAACCACCATACTCGAGTAGCGCAACCACAGCAATTACAGCCAAGGTGATATCAGGAGCCCGCCAAAGGGAAATAATCCCTGCCAGGGATGGAAGGCCCCGTAAGAGAATGCTCTTGTTGAGTTTGAAGTCCCCAGAGGCCCTTCTCTCTTAGGGGGTACTTTCACCAAGATACCCGTGGTGCTACATGTCACAGCTGAGAGTATTATTTCTACAAAGGAAGTCGTAGGTGAATCCAGTGACCCAGGAACAAGACAAGACTGACAACAATACCTATATCCCAAATGTTCCAGAGGCGAATAGGTTTGAAATATTATTACGGCTACCTGATTCTGGAGAAGGCGTGACCGGGGGAAGGTGAAATCACACTTGGCACCGCAGCAATTTTACAAAATGACTATTGCACACCGAGAGCCTATCCAGAATGCCTGTGCTTACAAACAACTATTGGCAGCGTAAGGTCTAATATCATTAATTTTCCATCTGCGCACAAGAATCTGGTGGTGACTCTGCCACTTTCCTGGAGGGCTACCACCTCTCAGAGCCCTCATTGGGGAATAGCTGCACTAATTGTGCACTCCTTAATAGCAAACTTGCTTTCTTAAGAATCAAAGTGAATAGGCTCAAAACTGAACTGGGCAAGATCAGAGGATTTGATCTCATAACATCCAAACAGCACATGTGTAAATGTGTAAACAATGCACCCGTGAAAGTGACAAACTCGCTGGACAAAGATGAATTACGAAGGGTGATCCAGAACTTGACTAACCAAACGAAATTCCTGTGGACCTTGCTACCAACCTCATCAACACTATTAATACATTTGTGAAAGGCAAGAAGTCTGACCAGGGTTTTAGCTCCAGGTGATTACCCAAGGGAGCAAGGGAAAAAATAAAATCCAAATCAAAGAACCAGGCACATGGAGTTTAGGTCATTCTAACAACACCTGGAGCTAAAGTATTAGCAACTCATGGGGGGAGTAATGTCCAAAATCCATTGAGTGTGAATATCATGTACGTGGTGAACGTACCCAGGCCAGCGAGAGATCAAAGGGAGAATCCTAATTCTTTGATGAATAAATGTATCCAATGGATAAGAAATTAAAGGGGAGGCTGGCAGGATATATTAATATGTAGTAGGGCCTAATACCCCGATAATCCAAATGTGGTTCACATCTGTCTGGAGTGGGCAAACAAATATATGGCGGATGGCCTTTTGGCAATAATATACAGATCACTTCCGCCGTCTGGTATGAACATCCAGTAAAGACCGACCCCCACCCCCTCCCATCACAGTCAAGTAACACACTAAACCCTTTGAGAGATACCTTCCAAGATACGTCACTACCTGCCAGCCCACTGAATTCAAACCATCTCTACACAAGGCTGCCATCTAACATCGAAAAAAAGAACAGCTGTAAAGGGATTGAAGGGGCTGTGGATGAGGTGGACTGTCAGATTGTGACGGCTGGGTTGGCAATGGCAAACTCACCTTCTGCCTGCAGAGGGTTTTCTATCATAGAACATTGCAAACATTTACCAGATGACTCTTGATATTAGTTTTTTGTTTTTATAACATTATATTTTTCCAAGAGACATGGTTGACCACAGAGATAGCATTCCAAGGATTTATGACTTACTCAACAAATACTTCTAAGGGGTAGGTGGAACATTAATTGGGGGTCTATCGACATGGACATACTCCATTATAAATGCTGTTGTCCTCGGCCCTGATCCAGACCGCCCTGGCCTACAGGCGCTACACCTGCCACTTCCCAATGAGTACAGCACCCTCATTCTAAATATTTATTGTAGCACACTTAGAGACGAGTGTGCAAGCATATTATCATAACTAGTGTTAAAAGCTGGAGGAAGCAATGAGAAGAGGATGCACACATCTTAATCATGGGAGAATTAAACACGCAATTTGAGCTACTCTCCCAAACAAAGGGCATTGCAGATGAGCAGGATGAAGCTTTGGACATTCCCAACCTAGTCATGTCACCTCCCAAAAGGCAGTATAAGAATGCCCTCATAATAGCAAGAATTTGCTGGCTTAAAGGGCACTGTCAGGTATTATCCACCTTTATAAATGGAAGTAAATCACACCATATTTATTACATCTTATACAACCTGTTGGCTTGGTCGTATCTACAGAGATTGAAGATGCTTTGCATATATCATCGGCCCCTGTTCCTAAAGCTCTCTCTTCCATCCACTAATATGAACTCTACAGAATCTCACCTGAGATTGGGGAGGTCAAATTGTCCGGTATCCTTCAATGGCCATTCAAGAGTATCCATTAGATGGGAAGACATTGAGAAGAAAAAGCTTGTTTCCCACAGATACAGAGCTGCCCTCCCTTTTCTGGAAAAACCTCAGAATTGCGCTATGAACACCAATGCAAGGTTCCTTATGAACTTCAAGGTGATGGCCACAAACCCCTAGTTACATCCTTGGTGGATGTAATAAAAGCTACATTCATTGCATCCACCAAAGGGTTTGATTAGTAATGCAAAGTCAAAAATCCCTAAAATCGGTCCTCATATGAAGTAGCTACACTAAGAGTAGTTTACAAAAAACTGATTAACAAAAAAAGCAAACATTTTGCTCTGGATATATGGGACAAACCCATGTGTGCAATTCTTGAGAAAGACAATGGGCCTCATTAGGACCCAGGCGGAGTGGGTTTCCGCCAGCGCTAATCGCGGCGGACCCATCCGCCGTACTACGAGTTCCCGTAGCGCCATGGCGCCGTTTTCCGCCTGGTTTTACCAGGCGGAGAAAACCATGGCGCTACGGGACCTCGTTGTTAATTACGCCACCGTATTTTACGGTGGCGTAATTAACTCCTTCCCCACTCCCATTATACCCTATGGGGCAAGAATGGGAATGGGGAAGGGCAGAATGGGGATTGGGGATTTACCGCTCCGCCAAGGTCGGAATGGGGCGGTAAATCCGCCAACCCCCATGGCGCTATCGACGGCTTTCCGCCGTGCTTCGCGGTGCATTTAGCACCGCGAAATCCGCCAGGGTCCTAATGAGGCCCAATATCACATTTTGGAAATTGATTTCCTATGGTGTAAATGAAGACACACACACATTACAGGGCAGTATCTCAGAACACAAGTGCATGGAACACTTTTGCATGCTATACCAAGAATGTAGAGCATCATTTGTGGATTGCCCTTTTCTCTCTGGCCCCATAAAACAGTGTATTGGCCCTCTAAGCTTCTCTATAGTAGACATTATAAAGGTTATTACAAACCAAAAAAACAACAATCTCCCTTGCCCAGATATGTTGCCCAGAAAACTTTTTTAAAACGTGCCAGCAACTGGGGAACCATATTGCCAACAGTTGATCAGTGGAGCATAATTTCCGGCCCCCAAATCCTGGACAAAGGTATTAATTGACCTGATTTATAAAAAGGGAGTTTCGGAAGAGCCAAGTAACTACCCCCAAAATTCTTATTAGATATCTCCCAGAAGATCTATGCAAGGCTTCTGTGTGCACGACTGGAGGAATTGGTGCAAGAAAATTAGATTTGTAACCCCCCCCAGGTGAGTTTCAAGTGAAAGATAAGCATAATTGATCAGTGTTTAGGTTAAACCTGATCATTGAGATGTATGTAACATTAAGGAGGATGAGATTGTACCTCATCTTTGTGGATCTGCAAACAGCATTGGATGCTGCCCCAAGAGATTTATTCTGGTTCACTTTGAGCAACCATGGACTGCCTATGGCCCTCTTGTTTTCAATCAGATCCCTATATTGCAATAATGAGGCAGCTGTCATATGAGGTATGGGAGGTGAGACGAACACCATTTTCGAGGTTCAAAAATGTGTCTGTTAGGGGAGTTTACTCGCCCTGTTGTTTTTTTGTATTTACATCAATGGGGTGATTGATAAAGTGATCAGAATTATGACGGATGACCCAACACTTGTGTCTGACAAATGTCCCATTCTGCTGCATGTGGACGATGCTTTCTTAGTCTGACTGACTCAATCAAGACTAAGAAAACAGATCAAAGCCTTCAATTAGTTTTTTATACAAGGGTCTGAAAATCATTATAAGCAAAATCAAGGCAATGGTAATTTCCCCTCCAGGGAAAATAAAATGTAGCCTTAGCATAGATTTAAAGGGTGAACTGATTTAGTAGGTAACATATTATGATTATTTGGGCCTTAGAGTCACTGCCTCTGGCAACTGGAGTGCCTATCTAGAAAGTGCTAAATAGATACACTACATTTACAAACGCTTTTCTAAAAAGTCATGCCAAAAGGGCAATAAGTCCAGCCCTTAAAATATATGGATTGCAAGCCAGACCAGCGGCAGTCTATGGGTCAAAACTGTGGGAGTTTTGACAATGCACTACATTATTCGTAACTGAGAACAGATTTTTAAAACAGGTATCGATTTACAAAAGAGCACACCCATCCTAATTCTTCAGTTAGAACTGGATATTCACGGTATTGACGTCTGGATCTACCTACCACTATTATACTTGGTCCGTGTATGGGGCACTCCCGCCCTTGTTAAATATAGAAATGCCTTGCAGGACATCTTGAGCCAAAGCGGGAGACTTACTCTTTCATGGTGCAAATGTATCAAAACGTTATTTATTGAATTTATTTATTTATTTATTTTATTGTTCATTTGTTAGATCCTTTTACAGTAAGTCAATTCTGTTTTAAAGCGCCCACAGGCAACAGAGAGGGAACATGGGATTGAAAATCAATTAATACAGTGGAAGATAATGACGGACCCACTATGCCTTGTGAGTATTCATAACATGCAAGTACAGCGAGAGGAGGGGAAATGGGGTTTGGGGTAAGAGCTGCAATGTATTTGCTCGTGGGTGAGCAGCATATGAAGTACATAGTATGGTAAGTGCTGTTGGGTTGAAAGTGCAAGCCTACAGAAATGAGGCTGGTCAGTGCCGAGGCAAGTTATAAGAGGTAGGCAGTGCTAAGAGGTAGGCAGAGGTAGGCAGAGGCTGGGACGATTGGGTATAGGAGACCAGGTACCCAAGGAATACATAAGGGCCCAGGCCAGCAATCACAATGACTGTGAGATTAGCAGAGCAGGGACGGAGGGAAGGAGGAGGTGAAGAGGAAAGTCTTGAGGAGTTTCTGGAATTTGAGGAAGTCCTGAAACACTTGTGTACGACCATGATACAAATAAAAATATCAATATCAAGATGAAGAGGGAGGGGGAGGCTGTTCCATAAGAGGGAGCCAGCTGAAGAAAGTGATCGGCCTTCGACCCTCTGTTTAGCGAAATGCTTTACACATAGAGAGCTGGTACCAGAGGACTGCAGAGGTCTAGAGGGAGAGTATTTAGTAAGATAAAGTTGCAGATAGCGTGGTCCCAGGCCACAGACAGTCTTGCATTGAATCTATGCTGCAACCGGTAGCCAGTGAAGAGTTTTTAGGGCAGGAGAGATGCGGTCCCTGGGCTTAAGGCCAAGGATAAGTCTTGCTGCCCTATTCTGGATTAGCTGGAGGGGTCATAAAGTGGAAGAAGGTAGGTTCAAAAGAAGGCTTTTGGAGTAGTTAAGCTTGGAGAGAACCAGGGCTCGGGTAACATTGAGCTTCTGGGGGAAAGTGAGAAACAGGAGAATTTCAATGTAATTCATCTTACAATGAGCTCCCAGGACTGTGGATGAACTCTGTGGCTACTGGGACAAATACGAAAAACCTGGTAAAATCTGCGTTCAGACAGACAGAAGAAAACCAAATACTTTTTTATTTTCTATTTTTTTAAACTTCTTTTTATTAGTGGTCACATCAGATACAACAGCGCCATTTCCACATCATATTCAGTACATCATACAAGTGTACATCTCGTAATCACAGTGGTGTAATACAGGTTACATGGAGGTTTCATCATCAGAAAGCATTTCACACAGATACACCCTGAAGGGGCCCCAAATGTCTTTTCGTCGACTTGTACCGGGCTGGGTCAAGACGTATTGCTCCTCACATTCGTTAACAAATGTCAGCTCACGAAGGAAAGTGTTCATGTTTGGCGGTGTGGGGCTTTTCCAGGCTTGTAGAATACATTTTTTTGCCACTGCCAGGAGACATTGAATAACCTTCTCATTTTTTCAGAGCATTTGCTGATGTCCCCAAATAAATATTTTTGAGGAGTCAGATGATGGGGTATCTGCATGATTTCTACCAGCATTCCAGCCACCATTCCCCAGAACCCCACCAGAGCTGGGAATTCCCAGTACATATGAAAGGACCCCGCCTCCGATGAGCCACATTTGGGGCAGTCACCTGAGCAGTCTGTTAAAAATCTGGCTACCTTAGCCGGTGTATAATGTAATATATTTAGGATTTTAAATTGAATCAGACGCAGGCCGGCATTAAGTGACACATTTTTTGTAAGTGCACAGTATCTACCCCATTTCTCCTCAGTTATAGGCATTTGCATGTCTGATTCCCATTTATCTTTGACCCGGTTTGTCGTGGGAGTGTGGGTCTGTACCGATACATGCAGTTTAGAAATCCCCAGCTCCACTTTTGTTGTAACCATTTGTAGGCATGGATATAGGGGGGGGGGATTCATCAGGAATGCAGATCTCATCCGATAGTATTGCTGTGTTTTAAGTGGACCTCCACCCATCGCACCTGTAAAGTCTTCCAGAGTCACAAACCTCCCATTTAGGAACATGTCCCCAACCTTCATATCTCCATTGGGGTCCCAGGTTTCCTGCAAACCTGCATCGAATGTCGGGGGATATTCGGGAAATTTCATAGGGGAACCTCAGGGTTGTAGGGCGTCTCTAGTTTCAGTCTCTTGTATATCACACCTCAAACCCGGACCGTGCAACTCACTGGGTCGTATTTGCATGTGTCCTTATGTCGTGTGTTGAAAATAACCGACTGTATGTCCGTGGGGGATGTGGTGTGCGTTTCTATCCATGTATGGGGAGATCAATCAGCTTCATCATACCAATATTTCGCGAATTGTGCTTGAGCAACCAAATAGTAGAGCTCAAAGTCCGGCGCGGCAATGCCTCCGGTACAGTATGGCTCCGTCATCTTTTCCCATACTATTCTGGCTGTTTTTCCATTCCAGAGAAACGTTACTACCATTGATCGGAGTTTAGCAAAAAACTCCATGCCAGGCCCTATGGGCACATTCACAAAGAAGTATAGTAACTTAGGAAGAGCGACCATTTTGAGAATTGCGATGCGTTCCCACATCTGGAATTTGGCATTGAGTAATTGTAATGCATGGTCATGATTGTCCGAATAAAGGGTGTGTCTGTTCCCGGAAACCAGAACTCCCAGGTATCTGATATGCTGCTCCGACCACTTAAGTCCACAAGTCATAGCTGGACATTTAGTTGAAGGGGTAAGCGGGAATATTTCTGATTTAGCATTATTTACGGTGTACCCAGAGTATTCAGCAAATTCGTGTATATCTGCCATTAGGGGTGCAATATTTCTTTCCGGCTCTCGAATATATAATAGTGTATCGTCTGCATATAATGAAATTAGTTGGGTGGAGCCTTTCATCTTTATCCCCTTCTCCATGTGTCTCAATCTGACGGCCGCTGCCATGGGTTCTATGGTTAAAGCAAATAATATGGGTGAGAATGGGCAGCCCTGCCTAGTGCCACTGCCCAATTGGAACAGTTCGGAAATGGTCCTATTGGTGCACACTCTGGCCCCGGTAGCAGTATACACCAGTCGAACATACCTGATAAAATTAGGTCCTACTCCAAATGTTTCCAGTACTGAGAGGAGGTAGACCCACGAAACTGAATCGAATGCCTTTTCGGTGTCAAGGGACACAGCAACTGCGCTTCTATCCGGATCTATCTGTGCCATTATACCAAACAACCTACGCAGGTTTAAGGCAGTGGACCTTTGGGGGATAAATCCACATTGGTCCGGGTGGACCAAATTAGATACAATGGGTAGCATCCGATTTGCCAACACCTTCGCGAATATTTTAGCGTCGGCATTGATGAGCGAAAGGGGTCTGTAAGATGACATATCATTTGGCGGACGTCGAGGCTCGGGCAATACAGTTATTATGGCTTCTCTCATTGTCAGGGGCAGTATGCTTCTCTCTAGGGCTTCCTCCCATGTTTTCAGCAATATAGGAACTAGTTCCGTTCGGAACTCCTTATAGAATTCAGCAGTCAGTCCATCCGAACCTGGTGCCTTACCTGATGAAAGCTCCTTAATTGCTTCAGTAATTTCCTCCGCAGTGACCTGCTGGTCAATCACCATTTTATCGTCAGCCGGGAGCTTCGGGAGATCGAGTGTCGCCAGATAGGCCTTTATTTCAGTGTGGGTCTTTTTATCTCTGTTTGCATAGAGTGCCCGATAGAATTTAACAAATTTGTCATTTATGCCTTCCTCACTCGTGACCACCTCATGTTGTGCCGTTTGGATACTAGTGATCGGGTTCAGTTGCCTTTCATGCCTTATCAAATTGGCCAATGATTTCCCAGCCTTGTTCCCCTCCCCATATCTGCTTGCCTGAGTAGGGGCCGCTATATATTGTATCTCTCTGATAGCCAGATCATCAAAGTCTCTAAGGAGTTTGTGTATTTCAGCAAGAGTGTCCTTGTCATGTGTGTGACTGTAGGTATTTTCTAAGTTGTTTAATTCGTTCTCCACCCTCCCTAGCTCCTGCCGCACACATTTTGGAGACCCGTGGACTTCGATATCAGGACTCCCCTGACCCAAACCTTGAAGGTTTCCCAGATTTTGGAGACCAGAGCAACCCGTCCCCACATTATCAAAAAAAAGTTGGCTATCTCAACGTGCAAAGACTCAACCACATTTGGATCATTAAGTATCCCACGGGGCATTCTACATCTCCTTACCGGTTTCGGGGTGTGTCGCAGCCTAAGTTCCAACATCACAGGGGAGTAATCAGATAACATACAGGGCAAGATTTCACAGTTCCTCAAGGCATCCGACATATTTGAGGACAGAAACCAATAATCTATACGCCACTCACTATCATGCAGAGAGGAGTAGTATGTGTATCGCCTAATATCAGGGTGCAGTATACGCCATGCATCCATTAATGACAGTTTTGAAAGAAGTTGACCCAGTGTTAGTATTGTTTTGGTGGGCGCCCTCACTATTAGAGGTGGATCTATCTAGTGTGGGGTCAAGAGCCACGTTGAAGTCTCCCCCCATATTATGATGGACGTATCCAGCGTGTTGAGGGCTTCAAATATATTCAAGTAAAAGCCTGGATCTTCAATATTGGGGTCATATGTATTAACCAATGTTACTTGTTTGCCTGCTATTTCCCCCCAAACCAAAACATATCTCCCCAGTGGGTCTATCTGTGTCCCTTGGTCTGAAACCCCAGCAAGGGGTGTATGATTGTGATCACTCCTCTGGACTGGGTGGTATAATCCATGTAGTATCGCAGCTTGCCCCATTTGGGCAAAATGTTCATGTTAACAGATCCTTGTGCATGTGTTTCTTGCAACATCAGAATCTGGGGGCCATGCCTGGTGACATAGTTCCTGACCTTTCCAGCCTTCATCGGGTTGTTTAACCCCTGGACATTACAGGATAGTAAGTTTATCTTTAGCCCCTCACCGGCACCTCATGTATGTGCATTGTGATGAACCCGTGTCTCCAATAGATCTTGTACTTACATGATGAGAGTAGCACCAGAATCCGCGAGACGACATTTCTACTAGAAAACCAAATACTTTTTAACTTTGCCAGCTCTTCTTCCTATACACTTTATTGGGATTCTAAAAGTAGCTGGGATTTCGAATGCTATTTAGAGCATCTAACTTTACCCTTTGCATGCTCATTGTATATTAAATCCTGCTTTGATATTCTTCCTCTGTGTGACCTACTTAATACTTAGGATTCTTCCTTATATGATAAGTGACCTTTTTGTGCATCTGCTAGTGAAACAATCACTCACTTTCTATTACTGTGCTCTTTATACATTTAACTTAGGAGACTATACATAGGGACAATGTTTGTCGTGAGGTAGAGCTGTAGCACGACTGACACTCTTCTCCAATGGCGGCATGCAGTGTAAGCTTAGCAATGCACTAAGGAGAGGTGGAGAGGATCAAAGCTCTGTAAGTCTCGGAGGAGGACTAATCAGAAGGGCATACCAATGCCTACGCAGTCATTGGGGGAATTGGAGAGGCCGAGCCACAGGCTGTCCACCAGCGACCCCTGAGGAAGGACTGAGACTTGTGGTAGGGGGTCGACAGAATATCAGTTGCCTGAAAAGGTCACTGAAGGAGAGGTAGAGAAATACCCATTCATGTTGTGAAACCTGAAGTAACATAAGGTTTATGAGAGACCTGTTGTGAATCCTGAAAAAGACTAAGGTCACAAAGAAGCCCATGGTCTGTGAGAAACCTGTTGTGAATCTTGAAGAAACCTATAATCTGGGTTAGAAAAGATATGAATAATCAGAACACCAAGGTCTATGACAGACTCACTGTAAATTCTGAGAAAGCCAAGCAGAATGACTCACTATGAGGCTAACATGAAGCTGGACAGGAGTAACCAGTGATTTCTCAAGACCGGGAGAGGTTTTCCAAGGATAGTGAAAGCAGGAAGATCCAGGAGTGGGCTAGTCTATTAGTAAGCATGGAATCCTACTAGAGCCTTCTCAGGTGAAACATTTATTTGGTTGTGTTGGAATTGGGTTTGAAATTACGATTTTAAGGACTCACCTTTGGAACATTTGTGTTGTAGAATAAAGTGCTCCAAGAGAGACAGAGACAAAGATTTATAAGCGTAGGTTTGAACTTATAATGTAGAAGATTTTGGACCTTCTAAGTGAGCCCCCCATTTTCCATTGATACTGCCTGGACACTTTTTACCATAGAAATAATACTTATTTTTTTATATCTACACCTAATTCCCAGAGGGATTTGGTCCAATCGCTTCCCTACTACTCAAGTGAATAACCTTCTGCAAGACATAGCCTCCTTTGTGTCAGGTGTGTTATTGCTCAGCCTTGCCACAATAGGCGAGAATCATATTATTCTTCTCATACATGAAGGCAAGTGTATTGTGCACAATGGGGAGAAACAATGGCTAAAACCCTCAGGCCATGATATAGTATCAGTGAAGATGGTATTGCATCTCGCCACTTTCAAAAAGTGAATGCCATCAATGCACAATGCAGCCGAAACAGACTTTAACAGAAATCATTACAACAGTACAAACCACCAACTGAAATGTAGATCCAGTGTACTAACAACGTTTCCAGGAAAGTGTGTGAAAATCCATGCTGGATGATGTCCAATGTTTCAGACTTCATAAGAAAATGTTAAGCTAATGCGATAAATCCAATTAATCTTTTTGGAATTCTTTGGAAAGGAACCATACCTGTGGAAGTGAATTCCCAGTTCAGTTGAATGCACTATGTATGAACAGAGTACTGCCAGAAGAACAACTCCAGCGACTGCCAGCAACCAGCAAGCAGCATCTGCCATGTCAGATAGCCCAGGAACACAGAAAAGACCCCTTTGCATACAGATCCCACCACAACACTTGGGATGAATATAAAAGCAAGCACCCCACACCAGCCTCAGGGGAAACAAGCAAACACCAGTTAAACTGCAACTGCAGACACAGTTGGTGACATAACATTAATAACAATAATAATTCCTTCTTGCAAAAATTGTAAAAACAATTAAGTCAAGTAAATAAAAAAATAAATAATTTATGTAATTGTATACAGGAGAACAAAAGCTTGTTTTCTCACAAAACGAACATACAGTAGATAAGAAATCAGATTTGATGGTAAGTGGTGAGCTTCTTACAATGGGGTGAGTTTGAGGGATATTCTGACCAGATTGTGGAGGGGAGTAAATGCAACAGACATCAGGGACAATACATAAGTAGACACACATAGATTAATTGCATTGAACATTGAACCTTTCTAAGTGCATGCAGGCGTATGGCCAGCTGTGCTCAGTGACCATGATAGGTGAAGTGCTAGAGTGTATAATAATAATAATAATAACTAGCAGAAAGTACCCGTACTCTGCACGGTTCTGTAGACAGACATGATAACACTTTCATTCATTTTTGAAAATCAATGATCCTGTAGGTCGCTGTTCAGAGTCGCTTATCGCTTGATGTGCTTTGCACTATGAAGTACATTGTACTGAGAATGGGTGTGTGCGGCTGGCTTACATACCCCAGACCAGACGTAGAGGGGAGGGGACAGTTGGCGTGCTGAAGCATACTGGGCGCTATCCCCAACTGTTGTGCGCCCTCCCCACTTTTCACCACACCCTGGAACGGTGCTGTGTGTTGCTGTGCATTGTGGTATAAATATCTCTGAAATGGTGCGTCCTAGGGCATTGAAACATGCATCAAGACGCTTCCCACCTCTCGCCTCACTCTGGTGCAGTGCTGTGTGTTGCTGTGCAAATATCTCAGAAACGGTGCGTCTTGGGGCCTTTGAGTTTTATTTCACATGTCAACAAGCTTAAAATGTGTTTATTCCAATCTTTCTACGACCACATTGATGTTTTGCTGATTTCAGGCAACTGTGTCATTTGTAGAGGTGATGTAATCCGTGGAAAGGGGTGGGATGTGCAAATGTCATGTAGCCAGTAGACTGACATGTTAACACTGACGTTAATTGTTGAAAATCACGAATCCTGAAGGTCGCTGTTCCGAGTTGCTTATCGACTGATGAGCTTTGCACTCTGAAGTAAACTGCACTGTGAATGGACGCGTGTGGCTATCTTACATACACTGGAGAAGATGTGGAGAGGAGGCGAGAGTTGCATACTAGGACCTTCTGTGCACTTCCCCACCTGTCGCCTCACCTTGGCACGGTGCAGTGATTTGCTGTGCAAGTATCTCAGAAACGGTGCATAGTAGGGCCTTGAAACATGGTTTTCATTGACCTAAGCATTTTGTTTCTGGTGTGAAGATGCTTAAAATGAGCTTCTGTCTGGTCCTTCTACAACCACATTGATATTTTGCCAATTTTGTGTGTTGTGAAATGCATTATTTATGGCTCCAAAGGGACCTCAAGTTTTGTTTCTCGCATCAAGCCACTTAAAAAACGCCCAACACGATGTTTCGCCACTTCCAGTCAACCGTCCCATGTGTGCAGGGGCTGAAATCCGGGGAAAGGGATGGGGTGTCCCCATGTAATGTAGCCAGTGACGTTGGAGGGTCCTCACAGGTAACTATGCAAAATCTGGTGCAGACTGGTGGAATGGTGTGGAATTGTATAGGGAGCAGACAAACTAACAAGCAGATGTTCCATGGCTGTCTTGGGCTGTGGTAGAACTAACGCCCTGTGAAGCGTGTGTCTTTCATGTTGGACTATTATTCGCCTGAAGATCCACTGAACTATGGTGCATTGATATTGGCCCCACCCCCCATTGCCTGCATCAGTTAGATAAGGTCCGGACAGTGCGCAAACGCGTGCGCATCCCGGAGTGCACCTCGAGTGCTGTTGGCTGTCTTGGGTGCGTGAGACCGATTGCCCTGTGAAGCGTGTGTCTTTTGGCTTGGACTATTGTTCTATGGACCCTAATTTGAATCAGAACTTGTTCCTTCTCCATTTTAAGGATTTATTTACATACTGTTATAACATATCCTTATAATTTTTTTAATCCACAGAACTATTGTGCATTGATATTGGCACCGCCCCGCGAATGTCAGAACCAGCTACATAAGGTCTGGGCCGTGCGCATCCAGGTGCACGCATCCCGGAGTGCACCTCGAGTGCTGTTGGCTGTTTCCTGGCTTGTGGGCGCATAACCTTATTTGGTTCCTGTTGGGTTTTCTACTTCTTCTTAGGAAACTTTGGACATGGGAACTTGAGGAAACACTTGTCTTTCTGGAACTATGGCAATCAGCCAATTGAGTTTTCCGGCTTCGACATGCCTCGGTTGAACGATACTTGCTTTTAAAAAGGAGTTTAATCTCCTAAAATGGATATTTTAGTGATTTATTATATACACCACACAACTACATGTTGAAGCAAAAAGAGAGGGCTGCCGCCTCAAAAAATACATTAGTGGCAGCCCTGCTGGTATTCTCCAGCAGAAGAGATAGTATTTCCGGTACCCTAGCACTACCCTTAACGCCTTCCCCCGGGGAAATAGGCAGTATTGCAATGTTTGAGAGGGATGTAGCAGCCAACCCATCGCAGGCAGAGAGGGTGATTAGCGTGCTGGAGCATCTGAGCACCACCTTATCCCCGTCTTTAGTGGATCTGGGTTAACTGCCCCTAGAGATTTGTTACCAAATCTTGGGAAAGGACACTCGGGACTGTTCTTTGGATATGTGAGAGCCTTCTAGTGGCTCTCTTTTGAATTCCCCCCATCTTCCCAACAGGTGAAGTTTCACTTTTAGCGTTGTCTGAACACCTGCGTCAGCAAGTTGTGGGGGAACTTGAGCTTAACATCGGCTCAGAGACAGGTCGGTTCACCCTTGGGGAGGGTGAACAACTCAGTTTCTGTTTATTCCACTATTCAGTCTTTGCAAGAGAATGTGTGTTCAGTACATAGTGAGTATCTCAAAGAAATCTCTTCACACATAGCCTCACTTTACAGACTACTTTGGGAACATATTCTTGAAAGTTCTCCTGAACAGATAATATCTCAAGAGAATGATAACCCTTTGTCCCCAGTGATTAACCCAGAAGGGGCTATAGATCCGTTTCCCATTAGATCAGATGTGGAAAGATCTCTAGGCCCTCGAGTGGGAGAGGTCATATTGCAGAAAATGTGTGAAGAACGAAATGATAAAGAATAAAAAAAGAGAAAAAGTCAAGGAAAAATAACAACAAACAAAAGATAATTTTGTAAGCAATCTAAAACTCACTAATAAAACATCTCTAAATTATCTTCTCACTTGCCCTGTTGGACCTAAGCGAGAGTCAACATCTGGGAAATAACAACTCTATTTTGGAGGGAGGGAGACCTTATTTGTGATCCCCAACCCCTGTGGCAAGAGTCTCTCCCTGTATGCGAGTGACGGGGCAGGTTTTGGGGGACAAGGAGGATGCAGTAGAGTGGATTATCAGAAGGAACGTGATGCTAGATTAGTAGATGTTTTGAAGAACAAAGGCTTAAATAAGGCTCTAAAGTATGGCACCCCAAATAAAAAATAAAAAAAACTCATTAATCTGGAACAGAAACTTATATTTCTCACTAAGAGCCATTTAGTAGGGCTCAATGAAAATATTGAGTGGCATAATGTCAAGTAAAGCCAGTGTTCTATCATCCTTGTTTGGGTGCTTTTCCTGGGATTAATGCATAACATCAATTAGATGTTAGTCAACGTTCTATGGGACGAGTGTAATCACATCACCTAGAGGTTTGACAGTTATACGATGACAATTGTATCCATTAAGTATGTACAGATTCATATATGTATACATAATCATACATGCATTATGTGGGGAACATTTAACTCCATTGATGATTGTCATACCAATATGTGCCGTGAGGGCAATCCTAAATGGTAAAGTAAAATATTGGGCTTGTGTTTCTGCATGTAGTTTCAGGGCCAACGGTCCTGTGTCTGAACCTCCCTGGTAAGAGAAGGAAGGTGGGTTCAGACATCCCCATTTTCAACACACATACATGCTTTCTAGGTACACCTTCTAGCAATCCTAGTGCCTTCATTCCACTAGCTTTACTCTCCCTATATGCTATATTAAGGAGGCACTCCAGTTATAGTGGACCTTTTGACACCTTTACATAGATCAGGTGGTATCATTGAACTTTATGTACACACCCCCGTTAGACAGAATTCGTTTTTGCCTTCCTTTTTTTGAGGATTGGTGTGATGCAAACTGAGGAGTAGAGACTTGTTCTACTTACCCACTAGTCACGGCATTGTTTTGTGATCTACTTGCAGCAGACACTTTGGGTGTAGCTACCAGCACCTGTGCAACATATGACATCATCACACACCATGATGACGTCATTGACGCAATGACATCATCGCTGCATCCCGTTTTTTCCCCCAGCTTTAAAAATGGCAGAGTTGGGAGGCAAAACATTTGGTTGATGGCTGAGAGCGATGAATTTCCCTTGTTTAGAGGTAAGCTCGTAATGTTTGAAGGTGGCTAGATGTCATAAGACCTTTGTCTATACATGTACATTCGCTTGTATTGAATGGTACATTTATTGAGGTGTTGTTGATTCTGATTTTGCAGGACTGCTATTTGGGTTCTGATGAAGATTAAGTCATACTTACCTCTGATTTAGGAGTGGCGTGGACTCTAGTTAGTGACCAGCCAGTATTGCTAATAACGTGAGTACCCCTGGCATGGTGAAGATATGATTAGGCTTAGAGCTAGCCATTGACTGATGGTGTTTCCCCTATATTGGTTTTCTCTTCTGACCTATAGGTGTGTGAACTTTGACAGATTGAGTAACAGATATCCTTGGAATCATCACTTTCGCCCATTTTTATGGTGGAAGGTAAGGAGACATTGGGAGTTTCTAGAGTGTGTACCCTAAGAACAGTCTAATATCCTTAAGTAGAACAATCATTATATCTTGCAGGTAGTGAATGGTGTGGGAGCGAGCTAATGTGCTAGAGTGATTTTTTTGCAACAATTGGAGTTGCTTTTTCTGCCTGATGATTTATCAACACAGGCACATTCAGCTACACTAGTACACTAGTAACAGTATACTTGTCTATCCTTTTGGTTTGAAGGATGTTAGCTAGGTCAAATAATAGACCGTTTAAGATCATATATTCATATATGTTTTTAATTGTGTACCCATCTATACAGGGACTTTGACGAGCAATACTAGGAGCAGGCAGAGGGAATTTTTTCCTTACCACCTAGAAGAACACATTTTCTATACAGCTTCTGCCCCTGAGGAATGTCCAGCTAGTAACAGCATGATAGGACAGAAACTTATGTAAGTCGGGCTAATGTGGGAAAATAGGTGGAAATTACCATCACTGTGTTAGGTTGAGTCATTGTCACTGACCTGTACAGTTGGAATTGTATTGGTACTACTGTTTGATGACTGATATATTCAAACACAATGTTCTGTATATAATGTTGTTTTAAATGTTTTTGTTATGATTTAGCAGGTGGTTCTACTTGCGCTCTGATGTATAAATAGAATTGTGGCATATGTTTTAAATAAAGGACTATATATATTTTTAATCTAAGTACTATCACTGTGTATTTGTTTTAAGGTTGATAGCTAGAGTCCTTCGCTCTGAGTAGGGGTACATACGTTTGTTACTGATGGAGAGTTATCTTTCTTTTTATTGATAACACACTCCAAAGAATCACCAATCGCGGGCACCATTTTTTTGAGATTTTTAAACAGCCTATGACACTGCACCCCAAAATCAATGAGAAATCCAGACTGACAAGTGTGGAGGAAATAACTAACCAACAGAATTCTCATCCCGGCACCATGAGCTGTGGGCAGATAAATGAGGTGGCATCCCAGACAGGAGCAGGAGGCCCTTCATTCGGTTCAGAGTGGTCAGAAGAAGTAGATTTATGCTCTAAATCAGTATCTGTCTCAAAGGATGCAACTAGCCAGATGCAAACATGTTCTGCTCTGTCTGAAGGGATGAAAACTACTTTGCTTTGACAGAGGGGGACATTAGAATTATAGTCAAGAATTTAGTCAGATGACATAATTTAAAAGGGCATGCTTTGGGGCTGGCCCCTCAATGGGTTGTAATGGCAGGTACGGATGGAGGGTGCAATCCAACTTATTTTACTCTTCCTAAGGTCGACCCGGAAGGGACTTCTCCAGAGTGCAAAGGCTTGTTGGGGTTTAATATTCACGAGGGGGGGGGGGCGGGGGTTTGAGCATTTTCCCCTCCATTCCACCTGCCCGGAACCTGCCTCGTTGGCTTCTTCAAAAACCTCAGAAGGTTTCTCCAATGTGGTCAGGGTGAAGGAGATTTGCGACTACATATTTGACAAGTTCAAAGACACATCAGAAATCATTCATCAGTCTAATAATCAGCCTCTGCATGATAGGTCAAAAGAAGTGTTGACTGTATATAACTCAGTTGGAAATAAGATTAACTTAACAAGACACACTGGGGAAAGACATTGGGCCGATTCATGGAACTAATGTGCGCCGAAAATTGTGGCGCAAGCGTGAAAGAGCAAGCGCACACGCACGTGCATGCGTGCGATTCATGGAAGGCCCTGCGCGTGTTTTCCCTGGGATGTGCGCCAAATCCTTGCTTGGCGCACACGGGCGCACACGTCATTGCAACATCCAGAACGCTGTGCGCAATGCACACAGCGAAAGCGCACAAAGTCAGCACACACACCAAAAAGGGGGCGGAACACGGGGCAATACACGTGGAATGGGGAACAACGCGTTAAAAAGAAGGCGTAACTGGGGAAGTACTGCAGGGAAATACACAGAACGGCCACACGCACGCAAACTACACGTATTCATGGAATCGAATAGGGGAAACCTGCGCACGGCCAAAGACACGCACAGGCCTAAACACATCTGCCATACAAAGGCAGGCGGTAGCGTCCCTGCGTATCACAAAAGTGCACGCAATCAACAAACACGTATATACAGCTATGAAGAATGTCCCATTCTGTGGCCCCCTAGGAGAAATGACGTGTCACGCAACGCTCAGGCATCCCAAAAAAGCAAGAAAAATAGATACGTGACCCCTGTAGCCCACGTGCATGTAAAAAAACACACGCAGTACACTGTGGCAGCCAGGAACACAAAAAATTCATAGGTGATCAACACACAGGCCAGTTTGCCCGAAAAAAAGGGGTACGCGACCAACAGGGACACCCGCAGTAGGAAAAATAGCATGTGCGACTCACCGTCTGCCTTGCGTGTAGAAGAAGAACGCGTAGCCAACACCCACGCCAAAAGAAGTACGCACTGTA
This sequence comes from Ambystoma mexicanum, assembly GCF_040938575.1. NCBI lineage: Eukaryota > Metazoa > Chordata > Amphibia > Caudata > Ambystomatidae > Ambystoma > Ambystoma mexicanum. The sequence goes on along the minus strand of NC_090936.1, from coordinate 553,676,771 downwards.
GCCGCTGTGAAGTAATCGCGTGTGACCCCCAACGTCTGGAAAACACATGCACCGCTTTCCACGAAAAGCACGTACAGAGCAATGGAAACCCACGTGCGAGAAAGAATATCACATAAAAAACAAACTCATGTGACGGTCATGTTTTTCAATAATTGAACAGAACCACAAATTTCATAAAGTGGCAACATTGTGATGTTAGTAATAATGTGTAATGAACACATAATGATTTTCATAGTTTTTAAATGATAATCGCTAGTAACATGACCGTCACATGAGTTTGTTTTTTATGTGATATTCTTTCTCTGTTTGTTAACAAAATGCATTTTTGTCCACTGTCTTACATGGAAAATATTCCAAGTGTTTTTTTTATGTATTGATTAAAATGTTCATCTCTATTCTCTTCGTCTGGATCTGTTGACCGACATGTTAAGTAGCACTTGTTACAACTAAGCACATATAATGCGTGTATAGTTGGGTAGCTGTTTTTGTGGTACCTTCTGTTACTTGTTTAATCAGTCCTCAGCCACACAGACCCCTAAAAAAGAGGACACCTTAGCTCTAACTACTTGTATTTCTCTGGTGTTCCATCACTCCACAGCCCAGCCCCAGGCCCAGTTGCCCACCCACACCTGCCTCGGGGGTTGCCATGTCTGACACAGCACCTTCTGGCACCAGTGGCAACCCCCAGCCAGAGTAGCAGAGGGCTACCAGCTTCAGTGAAAAAGAAGTTGGTATCCTGGTGAAGCAAGTTCTGTGGCATTATGATGCCCTCTTCACACCATTGCGCACCGACAAGGAAGGACAGAAGAGGATCTGGAAGGAAATAGTGGGTGCCATCAACGCGGAGGGGGTGGCACAACGCAACCTCAAACACGTCCAGAAGCGCTGGGAGGACTACAAGTCCAGGACCCTCAAGAAGGCCCAGCGCCTCTTGGAAGCAGCGGATGCAGTGGGACGCCGGGTCCAGCTTACCCCGCAGCAGATGAGGGTCCTGGAGCACATTCGCCCAGTGCTTCACTACCAGATCCTCAGGATGCAGGCCCGTCTGGAGTCGAGTGGTAAGTGGCCATGCATTCACGTTTAAAAAAGGGCATGTTGCAGTGTGCTGTAGTGAGCTACTTGGCTGCATGTGTGACGTTGGTCATGTTTGGATGTGTTTGTGCAGGGACATGATGGTGCTGCATGTGAGTCCAGTCAGGCGTGACCCACACGGATGGTGTATGTGTTACAATGCATAGGGCGGAGCAGCATGCGGAACCCACACATGTATGCATGCCTGTATCTGTACTTTGACATGTTCGGTGTGTGAGAGATGTGTGCTGCTGTCATGGACATGCATGATGTACATGTCCGTGTGTCTGAGTAGTGTTTGCACCATGGATGCATGACACATGTCCGTGACGATGTGTTGATTCACTGATACAGCCTACTCATCCTTGTATCCACTGTGTCTGTGGGAGTACAGGGCCAGATGCATAACCCTCCGGTGATGCGTGTGCATGTGATCAGCATGTCCCATGATGCATGTGAATTTCAGCCCACCATTGGATGTGTCTACGGTGCGGTGGACATGGATGCAAATGTTTGTTGCATGTGCCATGCCGGTTTCTGTATGTGTGTTGCCTGCACTGACACATGTGTTGTTGGGAGACATGATGGAAGTCACGTTTCACAGTGCCATTCATGTGCTATTGCTTTCTGTCTAGGGGACTATTATACAGTACCCTGATGCTTGTGTTCAATGTCTCCCTTTACACAGCAGCGAGTGAAGAAGAGGGCAGAGAGGGCGCTGTGGAGGAAAGCGGCAGGGATGCCTCCACCGGCCAGCGACGCATTGCCCAGTCACCCTCCCAGGAAATTCCATCATCCGGGAGCGAGGGGACTGGTGGCGCGTCTGCCACTACGGCTGCAGCGGAAGGGGCGGATGAGGCGGAAGACGGTGCAGAGCCATCCAGGTTGGTGGTGTGTATAGAGGAGGAGGTGGCCACTACAGATCCACACATGGGGCCTGGTGGGGGTGGTACCACTGGTGCAAGTGGTGCAGTCCATGGGCAGGGACAGGAGGCAGTACAGGTCGCCGCGGAGGTGCCTGTGCATGTCTCTGTCCCTGACACTGTAACTGCATCAACATGCACCAGCAGGGATGCCCAGTCCCAGGACCGTCCGCAGGTAGGGGGGAGGTCCACGTCATCTGGCACTCCTCTACCTGTGGACGAGGGGACCCGTGACCGGATAGAGTCCGTCCTGATTGGTGTCGCAGTGCGCACACGCGACATTCGTGAAGACATGCATGCTTCCTGGGTGGACCACGCACGTCATCATGAAGAGCTGTGTGCCAACGTGGCCCAGTTGGGAGGGTCCATTGTCGGGGGTTCCCTCCATCTGTCGGCCAGTCTTGCGGCCCTCTCCTCCTCTGTGCACACTATACGCCAGTCGTTCTCCGTGCCGTCTTCCGGCCCAGATACCACCAGGGCCCCCTGTGAATCTGCCCCAACGATCGCAGCCAGCCTGGTGGAGATCACATCCCTGCCACAGTCGGGAGTCAGAGGTCCAGCAGGGGTGGACACTCCATCAACTGGACCCCAGCAGATGGATGATGTGCCGGCATCATTGGGCAGGGCACGTGCACAACGCTGCCGGGGGATTCCATCAGCCCAGAGGCCATTGTGGTGGCAGAGGCAGTTGCGTTCGGAGGCAGCAGCAGGCTCAGCTTGGGAGGCATCATGGCTCGGGGCCATCAACACCCCGGGGGCAGGCATCGGCAGAGGGGCAGGAGGACCCCGGACTGGGAGTGTCCGTGTGGCAGCGGTTGGGCCTGCAAATAGATACGGAGAGGCGCAGGTGTAGAGGGCATGGCTCAGGATGGTCAGGGCGGAGAACTCCATGCTCTGGGCTTTGAGGCGGGCGGAGGGCCTCGAGGAAACTCGCAGGGAGTTGAGGGATTCCATGGCAGCATCGATGCGAGACCTCGAGGCCAGGGAACAGGCCCGCCTCTGGAAAATCGATGTGGAGTTCGATGATACCCTGGTTCGGAACATCACTAAATGAGCTGTGGGACTGGCCCGCCACCTCTGTAAATAGTTATGTAGGTGTAAGTTTCCGTTATATTTTATTTTTTCCTTTGGGGCGCATGGACTATGCCCTGTCTTTTTGTATATAGTTATTTATTAGGTTGGTTTTTTGTTAGGTTTCCTTTGGATTGTTGGGCTCATGGACCCTGGATTTTCAAATTGTATAAAGTTATGGAACGGATTTCACTTCTTATTTAATTTTTTTGTACCATGGAGGAATGGTTTGCTTATTTTTTTGAACTTTGGATTTCTTTCATGGACGAACGCTTTGAAGCAATTTTACATTTCATTTTCTCGAATTCAGCATTAATTATTCTTCCTTTATTTCGGACATGCAGACTTTTATTCATTATTCATTCATTCTATTTTGTAAATAATACATTTTCATTTTCTACTTCATGTAAAAGTCCACGCGCACCCCTGGAATACACGCATGCAGCCCATCCACGCTCCCCATTCCCCGCATGCAGCCCATCCACGCTCCCCACGCCCCGCAGGCTGCCCATCCACCCTCCCCATGCCCCACAGGCAGCCCATCCACCCTCCCCATGCCCCACAGGTAGCCCATCCACCCTCCCCATCCCCCCCCAGGCAGCCCACACCACAGGGGAGACTTTTTCCACACATTTTACCTGATGCGAGTGGGGTACGTGTATTCTAAGGGGTGCGTGTGTACTTTTACATGTGTTTTGCTGGCATGAGCGGGATATGTGTATTCCGAGTGGTGCGCGTGGACTTTTACACGTGTTTTTGCTGCCGTGAGCGGGCTACGTGTATTCCGGGGGTGCGCGTGGACTTTTACACTTGTTTTCACTGGCGCGAGCGGGGTAAGTGTATTCCGAGGGGTGTGCATGGACTTTTACATGCGTTTTAGCTGGCGCGAGCGGGGTACGTGTATTCCGAGGGGTGCCCGGGGTGTTTTCCATGCGTTTTCATGCTTGGGGGGCTGTATGATGGTCCACTGGCCTTTGCGCCATCTAGGGGATTTGTGCGATGTTTTTGACGCATGGGGCGGGGTTGGGAGCATAACTGGCGCTGCTGCAGGGTTGCTGCACCGCTCTGCGCCACGGCTGGTTATGGAAGTTGAAATCCATGAATACAGAGTGCGCTGAAATGTGTTTTGGCACACGCGGCTGACACAGACTTCCGCACGCGTCCTCTGTGCGCCAGCCGCGTGCGCCACTTGTGTGCCGAATTCTATGAATTACCCCCATTGTTCTGATTCTAAGCAAATTGTGAGGGTGGAAACCCAATTGAGAGATCCAATGTTCCCTGATGAACCAAGCCTGATGTTAAATTACATGTTCAATCAAGGTGGTTCAGATTCGCTAAATAGATCTTGTGTGTTAGCACTATTCAATGAGGTTCCAACCCTAAGTAGATATTAAGTCAGTGGGTTATATAAATCCCTGGAGGTATGACCATGTGAGGTTGGTGATTCTGTCACATTTAGTATATGAGGCTCTCCTAAATGAAGGGCAAAATCTTCAGAAATTAAGCTATGATTTATGCCTGTTTGACCAGTCAAGGTCCAGTAGGAGCAGCAAGGGGGAAATTATGTGGAGGGAGATGAACGAGAACAAACCTGACATAGTCACAGATAGTGCATTTACTTCACAGGTTATGTCGAATGGAAAGGAGGAAGGTGATTGCCAGTGGTTAGCCTTGTCGCTAAGCATATCCATCTCACAATGGAAGGACCTTAAAAGTCAGCTTTAGTACAGATGCCCATCTATCCTTTCTATCCTGGAATGTTAGAGGTTCTGCTTATTTATGCTAGTATCCGGCACTTTGACGGTATTTGCGATCCTTTCCAATAATTTTTCTCCAGGAGACCTGGCTGGTCACCCCCCTCCCCGGTTTTTTGATGGCTACGGGATCATGATCGTACCTGCCATACAGGGTCCAAGGAGTCTTCTTGCGGAAGGTCTCATCATTGCAATATGATCTGGCTGGGGTTTAAGCATTACTGAGCATTGAATTTTAACTAAGGGAATTCTATCCATGGTGATTGTAGCTGATGATCTGACTTACTCAAAACATATATTACTGCTAAATCCATACTGGAATCCCCTGGGTGACCCTCGACCATAAAGTAAAAGAACTTAACGTGACCCTGGAAGCATGGTTTACAACCACCCCTGCAGGTTCAGGTGAATATCACAGGGGACTAAAATGCTGAGTGTCTTTCTTGGTACTATTTGACTAGAGGGGCTCAGGCCCCGAGGTAGAAAACAGTGCATGGTCATTCATGGCACCTGAAATTAGAGGGTTGGGGCTTGTATATGTGTAATGGTATTAAAGAAGGTCATACCCCACTTCCCCCAACTTGGTTTGGGGGACTGTCTCCTCCACCATTGATGACACATTAGTGTCTAAATGTCTGTTTGATTAGGTTATTCATTTTGAAATAGTTCCTAACAAATATAGCATGCTAACCATGTTAATAGATTGGAAAATGGGGGAATGTCAAGTATAATCTTATACCACATCCATAATCACAAATGTTAAATGCAATCGCCTAATCTGGCACAATGACAACTAATGAAGTTTAATATGGTCATGTTGAAGGATGACGAGTGCTTTTCTCTCGCAACCAAATTAGCCATATATTCTTCTAAATCCCTTAATACGTATTTGCAATCAGTGATTGGTGATGTGGAAAAAGCCCACAAGCAGTCAAAAAAGGTGTTTTCTCATGTGCGTACATTTTACCAACAAGTTCAAGAAAAGAAAAACAACACTCGGATGCAGATACATCAGTTTAATAAAGCTCAGATTAGTCGAGATGTTAAGGTGAAGGGTATACATAGAGTGAAACAAAATTTTAAAAAACTGTTTGAAACTACATCACTACCAGATGTATCAATGTGATGGAGAGGTGATTATGGAGGCATTGAAGGACTGTAATACTCAGAATCTTTGGATCATTATTAATGGTTTAGGGACTAAACAAGTAATGGTTCAAATCAATCCTATTTCTGAGCAGTTGTGGTGAGGCCAATTCTCCCAGATATATAGGTCAAGGGAGTAACACACATTAACCAGGTAACCCAGGGATCTTCTGGCTGGTCTTTCTCAGCTACAGATGATGATATAGCAAGATTAATCAACAACGCTAACAGCTCTACAGCCGGTGGCCCCAAACTCACTGCCTAATATGATTTTTAAACAAAATACAGAATTTTGGTCAAGTGTTGTTCATGCTTTTTGCAGACATTGTCTCTACCATATCAACTCCAGCTTCGTGCAAGCTGATAAGTCGTCCCCACTAAATAACCGACCAATTGCCATCATGGACGCTGATTTTAACATATTGGCCTCTTTGCTGCTGGAGCATATTGAAGAATGGGCTTTAGTAGTTCCATGGGCACAGATTGTGGAGGTCTTTTGTTGTGTAGTTTTCAGTATTTAGCCTGGAGAACTCTCTTCCAGTATATGTTGCCTTCATGGACCTATCAATGTCCTTTCATTTGGTGGACCAGTCTATTTTATGGAACAAAATTGATGAATTGGGTATGCAATGTGGACTTTTAAGAATACTAATTCATATTCATGAGGGCTCTTCGATCCAAGTCAGAGTAAACAATGAGGGCCATTTGACAGGACCTATTCTGACATGAAATGGACTCAGACAAAGATGTATTTTAGCGCCTAGTCTATTCAACTTATATGGCTCTGATGTTGTTAATGCTCTTTTAAGTGCCTTGTTGTTCTGCTCAAAATTGGTAGTTTGAAAATGTCATGGCATGCATACGTAGACGATTTCATATTATTCGATCGCACCCCAATAGGACTGAAAAGGTTAATTGTGGCTTTTAATTACTAATGCATAAAGTTTATACTCCCTCTTAAGCAAAGGGATGAGGGAGGGTCATCTGAAGGTAGGCTTTGTGCATGTCTTTAATTCCGACTGCCTGTGTTACTTGGACAAACTGGGAATTTATCTGGAAACTTTATTAAATAATCCAAATAAAGTGAAGAAGTTAATACAAAGAAATGACTGGGAATTCACTAACGACAGCGTATTAAGAACACATCTCTGCAATCAGGTTGTCTCCACCCAAAAAGAACCTGGCACCATGCAACCCTATCTGAATTGCTTTCCAAATTGGAGCCAGAGAAACATTGTTATGTGCTTCAGACTCAATGGGTTGTCCACTAATGAAATCTTATGTATTAGAAGTGAGCTGTAGGAAGCCGAGGCTCATAGTCGATTTTGTAAACGCTTGCATGAAAGAAACCCTCTCTCAACAAATTCTTCATTGCCCAGCATTGAAAATGCAAAGAATTGAATATTTTATCAAATACGTGTCATGTTTATCTTGGTATCCTCTTGATCTTCTTTGTTTGACTATCATGCATGGTAAATCAGTCTATTTACATTTGGCTGTCATAAGGTTTTTGAAAACGATATGTAAATCGTATTAACTGTTTTTCCCTTTCTTTCATGAGATAACATCATAACATCATAAGCAATATTGTATGTCTTTGACCTGATTGAGTGACTGGCCTTGTATTTTATTCTAATAAATTATATTTATTTCAATGTTTTAAATGTTTTAATGTAAATTAATTTAATCGTTTTTATTCTTTTCATTTTGAAAAAAACAACATAATTAAAGAATGTGAACATCCCTCCTTCCCAGGGGCAACCACAACCAACACATCCTGAAGGGCCTCAACACCACCCCATAGGCCCGGTGATGCAGATGAGGATGACGAGGAAGAAGAGGTAGAGGAGAGAGGCATTGATGTGGCAGTTTGTAACCACCATTGGGGGTGTACCGAAGGCTCAGGCTCCCCAGGTGAAATGCACTGAGTACGTGGTCGTACTCACTCACAGACAACCTGGGAGTACTCCTTCAAGATCACCTCCATGTGCCGCCACCGGAGATCCAAGCACACGGGTGCTCTGAGAAAGGCTGTTTCTTTCTCAGGCAGAAACAGGTTGACATCCTCTACCCCATCTTCCTCAACTGCTCCTGCCACCACAGAGGCTACTCCTGCAGGGCAGAGGATCCGGCTGGCTGCCTCGCGGGCCATACAGAATGCTTTCAATCCTTACCTTTTGAGGGTCACAGTCATCTGTATGTTCTGTGATACACCACTCTTCAGGGGGGAGCAGTTTCAGAGTGCTTTCGAGGCTGCGGTAAATGAGCACGAGAAACAGTGCTCCCTACCTTAGATGAGTGGCCGGCCAACATCTTCCCCTGTCCAGCTGCCCCTCCGTATCTGTGGTTGGTACCCCTTTCCTCCATTCCCTCCTTTCCCTCCACCACTTTTCCTCCTTGCCTCTCCTCGCAAAAAATACAAAACCCCCCAACAATATTAAAGCCAGAAAGACAAAAAAAAGTTTCCTTTAAAAAAATAGAACATAAAAGAAATCACTGGACCCTTTGCACCCTGCATAGTTCGCAGACAGTGCGATAGTCTGGCGATATCTCTAAAATTCCAGGCGTGGGATAGGGGGAGTTAAAATAATTTGAATTGTTTATTGTTAAAAAGTGTTGTCTTTTAAAATAATTCTTTTTTAGTAATGTTGGCGGTGGGGGGTTTATACTGAACTAACAAATGTTCTACTGAACTTAGTTATTTTTCTAACTTTCACAAAAACTGCTTCTGATTTTTTTTTCTGCTTTTGCTTTTTATTTACTACAACTCACATGTTCAAAACAACTGTTTTGATGCATTTTCGATATTCAAAAGAAAAATTGGATTTCTGACATCAGTCAAATGCACTGCATCTCCTCGACAAAATGTTTTACAATATCAAACTTGATAATTTCATTGTGAAAATATGTAATTACAACATCCTGCAAAACACATACAGCTTTGTTTACGTTGCGCCTTGCTTTCTCGATTTGTGGACAATATAAATTAGAATTTTTCCACATTTGTCTTTGAGCTATCTGACAAAAAACTATCTTCAAAACAGTTCCATTAACTTTGCAAATGTATCCTTCATTGCAAACTGAGATGATATTCCGTTGACACAGCCCAAACTTTGCCTCCACAGTAAACTGAATTATGTATGGATGCTTCAAAGTAACCACACTCTTGCAAACGGGAGCAGTTCCGCCCACTTAATTCCTCGAACTCCATACCAGAAAACTGGAAATTCTTCAAATCCAAGATTCACTGGTAATCCGCACTGCTCACAGTACACCTTCAACCAATGGATCCAAGAATCTCTCACCATCCAGACACTCTGCTTCCTCAAAGACATAGCCATGTTCACTGCTCACGACAAAGATAACACTTGCTACCCAGTCTTCCTTTACACCACACCCACAAACCCTGATTGGTTGATCCCTGATGTCCGCAGACGTCCACGACTGTTTGCAGTCTCTGCAGTCCCTTCCATGCCTGGCATGCTTAAAGGACACGGATGGCACATGCAATGTCTGAAGACTACCACCCTGTTCCCGGACAGTATGACCAATTAAAGGGGGTGCAAGGTTTAAACTCAATGTAAATCATTAATTCTGAAATGGTGGCTCTTAAAAGAGCCATATTTTGTGGGGGTTTATTTAAAAACACCCATTTTCTCCTTGTTTTGCTTTTATCTACTACAATAACACACGCTAAACAGCACTCAAGTGTTTTCATAACTACTAAAGAAACTTCCTCACATTTTTTCTTTTTTCCCTTTTTTATATGCTGCACCTACTAATACATGCTTTACTATACACTCCACATCTTCCCTTCAAGAGAAAAATCTGATTGACTACATTAGTCAACTGCTCTCCATCGCTTTGAAAAAGTATTATGCCATCCGACTTGATATTTCCATTGTCAAAGATACCATTCCTAAACCATATGGAAAAGCACAAACACCTTTATTGACATAAACCATACAGGGCAACCGACTGGAAACCTATGCGCTTGTCAGGGCAAAAGCCACTCGTAAACCAGGTCCAAATTGGGAAAGAAACAAGTGTGTATCTGCTGCGGATGGTTGTGTATAGTAGGAACCTATGCCTAAGGTATCCAAGAGATAATATAAGAATGGACACAACCACACTGCGCAATTATAAAAGTGATTTCTATTCAATTAACTAAGATGAATATAGTCGACACATTTTTCGACCATCTGGTCTTCTTCCAGGTTGAAATTGTTCTAATTATGCCCACTCAATTGGGGTATAAGCTGATCACAAATGTTCAATCCACAAATGCGCCAAGACAATCTTAATGTGCACTGATTATAAATCTGCAAGTGCAGGGTGACGATCTATTGTCCGAGTGCTTTACAGCTGACATCAGCTGGAAAGCACTCGGACAATAGATCGTCACATCCAAAGTAAATATTTTGGAACTGATGTCGACTTAGAAAATTCAGTAACTTTAGAAAACATTAGCAAAAACCTCACAAACACAAACCTCCTTAGAAAAACACATACAAACAAGAGATAGCTAGTTTTCAAAACACATCTGCTGAAATATCAGACCAAGTATGTGTCTGTTGTCGCAGAACGTTTTATAAAAAGAGCACAAAAATATTAGGTATGGCCTACAAAATAGAGGACAGTGAGGAATCACAATGGTTCCAAATAGCTTTAGATCTAACAACAGAAAATAAGTACAAACTGACTGACCCCTCAATAGTTTGCACATACTGCAATACAAAGATTGACAATATCCAAATGCCAGCACATGCTATCACTAATAAAGTTGACATATCTCCACTTCCAAAAGCTCTCCAACAACCTAACTTGTATGAGAGCACTATAATCCAAACAGTACACCCATTTCAAGCTATAATACACATTCCACTGAAAACAGCCAAATTGCATCCATCTGAGTTACTTAAAGGCATTTGTGGCAAAGTAGCATATTTGCTATTCATTCTTAAAGAAAACATAGAAATGCTAGGAGTACAATGGCTAATATATCAATCTTTATTTGTACTAGTTAATAGTGTGCCAACAAAAGACAGACAAATGTGCCAACAACTGGTCGACTTAAACAAAGTTAGACAAACCCTACAATTTCTCAAAGAAAACAACGAATTCTCCAAAGATATAAACATACAGGAAAACTTAAGAGAAACCACCCAAATAATAAAAGATTCACCACAAACTGGCTAATTTGAACATGTAGATCCTGTTACTGCAGACCTGTTCACCCTCACTAAACTACAAAGACACCACAGAAGATTCATTAGAAACATATCAAATGCGTCAAGCCATAGGATCCCCAATGAGCATATGGGAGAAAAGTGTAGAAGCATGTTTTTTTCCTCTACTCTTTCCTACAGGAAAAGGAGGTAGATATGCTAAAAAAGCTACACAAATTACCGCTTCAGAATACCACTCTTTACGAATGTATTCTGAAGACCCCAGATTCAGACAAAATGTAGAATGTATTTTCCACCTCCTGTTTGAAAGTGTTACAGAGTACACACATTAAAAACAGGCTCACATTTTTTAAAACAACGGTTTCAAAAGATAAAAGACAAAGATGAAGTTTGCAGTCAAGTATCACAAATCTCTTGGCAAACATGTGTGGTACAAAAGAATACTGATTCCGACATCACACTGATGTATATTATATGCTAAGGAACATAGTCACACCCACATGGTTTGTCATTTTAAGTTGCGCAGAATACACATGGGATGACTTGCACGACTTTTAACGCACTGCAAACCAAAATAAAGAGGGAATAGATATAAAAACACCAGGAGAACTCTGTTCTCTTGACCCTGTCAGTTTATCGAGGTACTTTCACCATTGCTTCATTGCCATGCTGCATTTCATCTGCAATAAAATGACTCCTCCACTCTGAGAAATGGAACACTTCTTTTGGAGAAAAGAATATCAATCCAGAGGAGCACCACACATCCAAATGCTTTTGTAGATAAAAGATGCTCCCAAATTCGCCCATGACAGTGATGCCACTGTTTACAATGTATTCAAAAATACATTATCCTGTGACATCCCTTCAGAAACAACACTACGTACACAAATCTTACGCTTCCAAAAACATAAGTGTGGCAAATACTGCCGACGTCGATATAAAAACAAAGGTAAATACTATACCAAATGTAGCTTTGTCTTCCCTAGACCAGTTTGCAAAAAAGGACAAGTAAATAGCTTGATCTCTTCTGTTAGACATAGTGAAAAAAGGGCAAATCCCCTAAAAACAGATACAACATTAAAAGGGACGAAGCATCCAAGTACATCAATGATTACAATGCAATCATTGCCCTCTTGTAGAATACAAATATAGACATAAAATACATTGCTGACAATTCCACTGCAGTTGCAAGATATGTCACAGCCTATCTCACTAAAGCTGAGAGAATAGAGCTAAAAAACCTGTCATCTCACAAAACACTGTCACAAAAATGAAACAGCTTTGGTATAAAAATGCTCTCTCATAGAAAATGTGGGTGCTATGACACTGCAGACCGTTTAACAGATACAGACTTATATGGGAAATCTGAAAACACTGGCTAAACCTTGATCCAGCTTCATCATGAAAAAGAGTACTAAAATCCTACCAAGAGATAGAACCAATAGCCACAAAAGATTCCAACAACCAGGACATTTACAAAACAATGTAGTAGACACATACTACACAAACAGAATTAATGCTTTGGAAAACATGTGCCTGTATGACATAGATCAAAACTACTCCTACAAAAGCAATGTCACACCAGATGACACAACTGGCAAATCTTCATTTTCCACTTCTGAAGGAAGCCTAGTTAAACTTACCAAACCCAGCCTAATTAATCGTATAAAGTTATCATTTAAATCTCTGCAACGTAAGAACTGTATCACATAACCCTACTACAACTTTTTAAACCTTGGAGAAAAGAAGAAATATTATTAGTTGACCATGACTCATTTGAAGCTGCATTCAATGCAAATGAAAGCAGTATAACAAGTGTCCGTTTTAAACAATACAAACAAATGTTGGACAATGAACGCCAACAAGAGGTAGATATTGAAGCTCTACTATATAAAGACACTGCTTGTAAGGTAAAAGGGCAGCAGAAGCTTCAAACCAGCCCCAGCTGGATATTCCCGTACATGGATGGGCCGAAGACTACATTTCCCATGATTCATGGGTTGTCAGTTGGGCCGGCGCGTGCGCAGGCTTTTGCCCGCTAATTAAGATCCTTTTCGGCCCCTGCTGCTTGTTGGTGATTGTTGGCGTGGCAGGCACGGGCTGGAGGAGAGCAGGTGTGCAGGCGTTCCGACGAAAACATGTTTCAAGACCCGGGCCCATCCGGTGAAGTGGCATGCCTGGAAGAATCTGTTCCTCTTTGGGGGCACGGAGCAGATTACTGCGGTTTGTCCATCCAATGTGGGATAACACATTACCTGGGGTGGTGCTGGCGAGCCCCCCCAGGCTTCAGTTAAGTGCTACGGGAAGTATGGGAGTGGTTGGAGAGGGTATCCAGCCAGTACCATGGTGCAACTCGCACAGTGTGTTTGTTTTATGTGCAATACTCAGCCGGACGCTGTACGATTCATACAGGTGCAACTGAGTGCCACACGTGTGTTCCACAGTAAGAATTATCACAAACACATGCAGGGAAAACTGCAGACAGCAGAATCCTAATGTTCTGAACTTTGAAAATGTTGCAATCATTTTCATGAAAGGAGCAAGGAACGCTTGGGAATACTGCACTGTTGCAAGATACATATTTGTTGTTTTGTGCTTTTGTCCATTTCATGTTGTACGCTACTGCAGTGGACTACTAACAACCCATTATGTGCTTATGTTTGTTGCTGGCTCTGGGGTGGGTGGTAAACAGGTGGGGTAGACATGAGTTTCAAGAAGCTATATCCTAATCAAGAAGGGTGTTAACTTATTTCAGGAGGTGATAGGAGGTTCTCTGCAGAGGTCTAAAACAAGTGTGTGCTTAGCGGGTTTTGTTTTCCCTATGTTTCTTATACCTGTCCATTTTAAGAACCCTAAACCTTTTTCTGGTGACCCTAACACACCCTGCCTATCCACAACCTCTCCCAAACGCTCTTCCCCCATTGGCTGCCTCGAGGTACCTGTATATGCCAAAATCAGGAGCCCGTGCCAACCAAGGTGGGAGGGGTCAACTACATTTGGCTTCTGTGGCTAGGAAGGAGTTGTGTGATACTCCAGGGGTGTGACACTCCTGAAGGAAATCAACCTTCTCTTACAGGAAGCCAGCCAAGAACCACTCAGAGAACCACTCATTCTAAATGAAGCAGAAAAAGACATGATTGGGGTCGAAAATATCATGTGTCAATCTAAACAATCTGAAGAATACTTGTCAGTGCTCAAATCACAGCTTAATGATGAACAACTCAATATTTATCTAGAAGTCATTGAAGAAATTGAACATGGTTTTAAACATGAAACTAAAATGTGTAGCTGTATGAATTATAAACCTCTGCTCCTGTATGTAAGTGGCAAAGTTGGTTCTGGCATAATATTCTTAATTAAAATAAACAGCACATTTCTACAAGACTTAACAAACAACATTTCAGCTGTTGTAACAGCCCCCACAGGTATAGCTGTTTACAACATAGGAGGTGTAACCTTACACTGATTACTGCTCCTCCCATTACAACAACAAAGCAAATTAGAATACTACAAATTATCAGCAGAAGCTGATATGGAATTACACAGAATTCTGAAACAAATGAAAGTTCGCTTGATAGATGACGTAAGCATGGTTTCCAACCTCATATTCGCTTTAATTCATCTCAGACTGCAAGAAGTCATAAAAACCGACTACCAAGAAATGTTTGGAGAAATACAGATTATTATTTTTGGAGACCTCGTACAGTTAACACAAGTGAAAGGTTAACCTATTTTCAAAATATTAGGACACAAACAATGCTGTAACACACGGGGCAGCATTGGAAATGTAAATCTCTGGCAACATTTTTGCTACAGAGAACTAACTCAAAACATGCATCAGTCTGCAAATCTCACCTATGCTAATATTTTAAAAAGCATTAGATTAGGTCTGCTTACTAAAAATGCAAAATCCATCTAAACAACTAGACTAATTCATGAGCTATATGGGCAAAGCACATCTGCCCCTGATGCCATGGAACAATTAAATCAACAACATATAAAAGCATGTCCTTCATGCCAACCCTTGCAAACTGTAGTCAATACAACAATACAATGTTGAAAAAAGAAATGCAACCCATACTGCATATCAGCTCCACAGATAAAAACTAGAAGTGCAAGGCATGACATGCTCTATGTGTCAACACGCAACACAGCTGGATTACAAAAAAGTATTAATTCTGTGTCTAAACTGCAGAGTAATTCTACAATGTAATCTTGATGTAGAACAAGGTTTAGTCAATGGAGCGATTGGTAGAGTAGTTGGCTTCCAAGCATATCCACATGACAACAACATTCAGTTTGTCATCATCCACTTTGACAAACATGCAGATTCTAAAAAAATAGTCTGCACAAAAGCATGTTTTCATTCTTTTCAAAAACATGTACTTACACATAGAATAAATATCTTTATCTCTTTCATATGCTGTCACTATTGACACATCGCAAAGTATAAACCTAGATCACGCATTGATTGTCATTGGAAGAAAAAAAGGTATGAATGACATAACACTTTCATGTCTCCGTACACTCAATGGTTTATTCCTTGTTAACTTTGATGCAAACAAAGTAAACACTGACATTCCATGCATCCTAAAATACAACAGGCTGTGCGCACTGTACACCCCCATCTAGATATGTACCCTGTACTTCAAAAAAGAAAACTATTACAAACAGAACTTATAGCAGATATCTCAGCAATACCGCTGAATAAACAAAGAACTGCTGCTCCATCAAACAGTACAATCACAACACTCTCTAGACCAAAAGCAACTGCACGTCTAGCAAAAGAAAAAAAGACAGATGTCTGTTCTCATCTCAAAAAAGAACTGAAGCCCCATGAAAGGATACAGAGGCACAACTAACTGGTCCATTTACATTCAGCAAAACAACTGGAGTAAAATGCTATGCAAATGTATCAATCAATCTCCTCTTCCAATTGCCACCAATTCTTCACAGCATTTACTTAAACGGCTCGGAACAGTTGTGTTTGCAAATGCTCATCCATCATAGAAATGTCACAAATAATCCTGACAGCACTTACAGTGTCTCAGGTATAAGTCAAGAATTGGACTACTGTACAGGAATGGTAAAATTCACCATAAACATACAGGCAGGAAGATCCACAAGAATACCTAATATACTCACTACAAATACTAGAAAACAAAAACATCCCTATAAATGAAATCTATTCTTAGGCATACCAGTGTGAAGGACTGAACAGGAATGATGTGTGAAAAATGAATGTGTGAAAATTGAATTTACCTGATGACTGATGAAGCAGTGATGAACATCTAAGTATTCCAAAAGTACAAAATAATGTCCTCAATTAATATTCCATACCAGAATCAATGCAATAGTAACACTAAACAATATGTTTAATCTTTGTGGGTGATGACTCTACGCCTTACCAGCTGAATGGTTAACATATACCCATCCATGGACACTACTAAACTGAGATTCATGGCCATCACTTTCAGGTGGACATATGCCAGAAAGAACCTGCAATCTGAGTATTCATTGTACACTGTGTACATGTAATCGACAGCTGGCCTAAAAGTCATACCCCACTAACCATGTGCATCATATGCCAGGATGAAACTGTCAGGAAAGTTATCATATTTCCGCCCAAAAAAAGCATATTTCCACAGTCATGAAAATAACAACAAAGTCACACCTGGCATATACATGCGGGCATGTCAACTGTGAAGCAACCACATTCTACTCAATAATGCCAACAGCTACAAAGAATGTCACACCTAGCCGTCAACACACCTTTTATTTTCCACATCAATATATTGTTCTGAGGGAGACTTCCCAGCACCAGTATAGCTGTCAGACCTAAATAAACCCATGTGATTCTGTTACTGAAGAGATAGCGGCTATCTCAGTTGCCTTCATAGTGCCAATATGGCAATGGTAAGAGTAGTCTGAAGATCAGTAACTAGGTCAGTAATTAGCATTTCATAACAAATCACAGCAGAGCACAGACGAAACAAACCATTGCCAAAGTATTGAAGTGGCACGTTTTACTTCCTTCACCACATAACATAGTATTTGATGTACAAACTAAGTACTGCATGGCAATAAATCAATCAGTGAATCAATAATTATATATTAAACGGGAACACACAATTGAATGTATAGGTTCATCACAGAGATAGGATCCATATAAAGAAATTATATAATCTTCGATGAAAAAAATCTTTAAACAAACATAACCCAAATGTAATGTGGCAATGCCAAAATAGTAATACAAGAGCAATACAAATGTAGCTCAACAAACATTTGGAACACATGGCCATCTGTAAATTTGATCTCATATGATCACCATAGCTGACAAATTGAGTACATTGTTCAGTCAATGTCAATATAGTAGACATGCCCAATGTGTATCGTAGCTAATGACTGTCAATGATGAAATCTGTTGGAATTCTGGGCAATGATATTACATCACCGTAAGTTGGATTTTCATGTTTGTTATTAGGTTAAAATAATACAAGCTCTTGGGTTTGGATAAATGCCTACAGGAACTCAGGAAATTTTCTAGAAATAATAAGAAACTCACCTTAAAATAGTTTAAAGGATGGGCAACACAAAGTGAGGTTTTCAAGTGCTTCCTGATTCTTGGGGTGGCACCATTTTCTCAATCAAAAGTTGTAATCCTAAACTTAAATGTCTCTGCCCCTCCATGGATGCGATAGTTTATACTCCAAAGGCCAAAGGTGATGTGCAGCATAACGTCAGGATCTAGACTGATAAATAGTGTAGCCTCCTGGCCAATCCTACTCTACAATTAAACATCCATGTTTTCTAAATTTGCCCAACACAACAAAAATGTAAAGTCCAGCGCTACTCTGCAATCAAACATATGATGGATGTTTCATTGGTAGACTAACGAGGGAACACTCACAGCTCTCACATCCTCTAGGTCCATTGTCAGTACATCTTTCATTTGGCCTTTCACTGTCTCTTGTGTTCTCAGCACATCACCCCTCGCTGGCCTCCCAATGGCTCCTGGTTTATAGTACAGTTCTCCATGACATTGTCTGACTTCTCTTGGGTCTTGCATGAACGTCTGGATACTCACTCAATTCTTCTAGGTCTCATTATGAACTCTGGTTCTTAGTTCAACTCTCATAATTCTCTCCACAACCACTCAGCACAATACGTTTGTCAGCAGTGGGTATTTGTTCCTCCACCCAATAAGGGTCAATTTCAGACAGATGATATTTTCACCCTCCTGCCAGGGGTTCTTCTCAGGGAGTTCCCAGCCTTGAGGAACATCTGTTTGTTTCAGTCATTTAAGAGGGAACTTGACTGTGGTTTCCTCCCTCCATCTACCGTTAGTCTTCATGGCTTGGGCTCTTGCATGTATCTGTCATAACATCTGCTGTATTTTAGACAACTGGCAATCTACCTTCAAACTTGCTTCCTCCCCAGCTTTGCCACTCTGTGGTTTTCCCCAGCTGTCTTCATAGTTACAGGCATCTGAGTCTTTTTGTGAGCACTGAATGGCCTTTTTAAGCTCTTATCATTGTACAGGATTTAATTGATTGGTATGTGGCATAATGGGTGGCTCTTCCTGCGGCTCTCTGGTGTTTTACCCACCTGCCTGCTATCCTTCCCTAGGGCTGGAAGGATAGCTCACGGGCAATACATTTGTCTTGACAGCAAGACAACTCAGAGCAACACAGGATTGGATCCCAGTCCCTTGCTTAGAGACTGGTCTCTGGTAATATTAATATTATTATTTCATTTACCCATAGCAGAGCAGGCACCCTTACTTGACTCTGAGCCAAATTAACTGTGTTCTTGCTTAGTACGTGAAGGTAGACAACCTTCCATTTTGGTTCATGGTTTGTCTCTCTTCTGTGATTTGCATTAATGGAACGCTTACGGCTTCTCTCTTCTCTGAGTCATAATTTGGCTGACAGTTAGTGGGTGGCTTTTGCTCCATGATTAAAGTTACTGGAGTGTCTTTGATGTAATTCTCCTTCCTCGGTGTGATTTACTCAACAGTTACAACTCACCACCTCTCCATTGTCTGACTCTAACCCCCCAGAGCATGCTGGGACTTGTAGTCCCCTGACCTCTTATTAGATAGTGACATCCCCAAAGAGCATAGGGGAATAGTGCACCTCTAAGGGTATGTCAAGCCCAGGGAATCTCACTCTATACATCATCTGGGAAGCACATTAGTTAGTGGCCAAAATAAACCTGTCTCCTTGTGCACGTCCACTTATAAAAAAGTATCGGGAGGTGCTCCAACTCAACACATATAGCAAGTCATATAAGATTCAAAATATACATTATTATTCTCAGGTTACAAGTTGAAACAAAGTGTTCCTTTTCATAAAGCCTCCAAGTCATCCTTTTACTGATTTGCTTTCCCTTTGTTTTGGCACATCTTATACAAAACAGTAACTCCTGATTCATGGAATTATTTCCGCCGAAAACGCAGTTTTGCACGCCTTTCTGCCTGAAAATCCCCATACCTCAAACAGGTATTTTCGGGAACAAAGGCACGCAAATCTGCGTTTTCGGCGCAAATAATTCCCTGAATCGGGCTATAAATTGTTTGTTATATCGAGGACTTTCAGGACCACCTGCTTTGCTTTGTGTAGCGTTAGAACCACATCTTTCTATAAACAATTCTTCGCTAGTTTATTTTCTCTTTCCCTGCACCTCTGGTCAGTCCTGCCTGGTGAATTTCTTAACTGGAGGGACATAGCTATTTCTCCGTAATGGGAGAAGTGATTACACCTCTTGTGGGAGCCCAAACAATGAAAGGGGGATTAATAAGGGTTCACCTCTAGAACTTATTAAACTCATGGGTTCTACATTTACAGCAGGCTTTTTCGTGAACATGTACAATCAGTTCTGTAGGATAGGACATTAAATAATCCAATAAATGCCTGGTCAGCAACAGTACAAAGGCTCATTTTTCAACATATTTTTGTGTTAACTGCACTGACAATGTATGCCAGCTTTGCCATTGTAAATCACACTTCATGATGGATGTGATTAAAATATATGCCAGCAATTGTAAGCACAAGTTCATGAAGGCTGTACCCACATTGTCTGCTGGTATTGCCACCGTAAGAAGACACACATGTCGGCTGTTTCCCATACGACCAGCATTGCCACTGTAATACAATATTATTTTGCTGATCGTGCCAATATATTTCAGTATTACCACTGTAATAACACACTCATATTAGTTTTGCCCAATGATGCCATTGTTACTGTAAAAAGATATTGACATTCTTGATGTGCAAGTGTTGTCAGCATCAGCATAAGTACACACTCAAGTTGTCTGTGCCTAATAATGCCAATACTGCCACTCAGGGAACACATATTTGTGATGGTATGTGTAACCCATTTATAAATTCTGGGTTTGATTGTAAACAGAACGTAGCATGTAATGAATGCTTAGTAAAGAAAAACATCATGACCAATTTAAAGTGAGATTTCACACTGCTTTATATCAACACTCCGTGGCATGTAAAGTTAAACGTTGGAGAAGTGTAACATGTTTGCCTATGTCTAAAACTGAATAATTATACTTTCCTGCTAACTTATTTTGCGATATGTATGAGTGGTGCAACTTTGATATTTATGTGGCGAATGTAGTCTGTGTTGCGTTGACTACCCACTGGAAAACAAAATTTAAAAAAAACGCTGCCATTTTGTGATTTCAAGAAAACTCTTATCATGTGGGGACTTGGATATGGGAATTCTTGGCATATTGTGCAGGGTGATCTCTGTGTACCTAAGGAGAATAAACATCTGAGATATAATGATTTTGTCAGTCTGCACCCCTGTCAGGAATGTAGATATGGTATGACTCTGGGAACAGAAAAGCACACGTTTTTCTCTCTGAGCAAGAGTCAGAATCTGACAGCTGGAAAGAAGACCACCCCTCAGCTGGGTATGTCAGCCTGGTCCATCAACCAGGACCAGGTGAAGTTAAGAGAGGCCTTGTGGCTCTCTACATGAAATCATGCCAGCATGCGAAAAGTAATTGAGGGAGAAACTCATCAAAGTGACCATTCCCAGAGGGAACTTGCTGAGTCAGTTTCACTGTTATTCTCGGTGAAGGATTAGTGCGCGTGTTCGCTAAATAAACCCAGGCTCCCGTGCCATCACTCACAGGCCTGGGTCATTGGGCTCCATTCCTAGGCCTAGTGCCTGTGTAATTAGATGCGGTAGCCTCCGAGGGCGTATCGAGTCAGGATTACCTCTGGCCAGTAAAGTGAAACTTAAAGACAGTAATAAATAATCACGAACTGAGGAGTTGACATGTATTCGCCTTCCTATCCAATTTTCTAAGTTTTAAAAATGACTCTTTGGGTCTATGATAATGCGCAGTGGTCCGTTGCTAGGTGCATTGAAGAAGAGCACAAATAAATAAATAAATAAATGTAGGCCTCTCTTCTTTAAGGTACCGCTCTGCCCACAAGTGAAAGCAGTCATGTTTGACAAACGGAAAGTGTTCAAAGTGAGCGCCTCAAAGGTTCCAGGCCTACAGTTCGGTGTTTCCGCACCTCATAGACACAGCAAGTCGATAACACTCCTAATTAGCAAGGGCACACGTCTGCCAATCCGCAGAACTACTGTCAAAAGAAAACCCAGGCCTAGATGCAGGTAGCTCGGTGTTACATACGTGTTAGGCAGAAACCTGTGCAGTTCCCTTAGGGAGCACTGCAAAAGATTTAAGACTACAGGTGTTTGGCAGTAAACCCACTTGGTAGCAGTCTGTACCACACAGATTCACTTGGTAGCTGTGGCTGAGCAGTCAGACTTCCCTCAAGAAGAGTTAGGCAGTATATAGAGTATACACAATAGGTACAGAGATACAGTAGCACAAGCAAACACTGACCAGAGCTTTGGTGTAAAAGTATATAATTATTTATTTAAAGACACACTTGTAAATTACACTAGCACAAAGAGGTAAGTAAATTCAGTACACAGTCACTATTATATATATACAACCCTAATTACGTATTAGACAAGTCTTAATGAGAAACACCACGTATTTTCAGACAGAGGTGAGCGCTTAACATAAGATGGCACTCTAATAAGTTTTTAAAAAGGGGAGGGAAAAAGGCAGGGTTATTGAAGCACACAAATTTCAATACTTTTTAAAGAACCACAGTAAGGCAGGATAGGCAGAGTTCTACTGGAGAGCAAGGAAGTCAATTGCAAGGCACACTCTTGGAGAGAGCAAGCAGAAGGGGTCCAGGTTCACACAGTGGGGTTATGCCCAAAGAGTCTTGTAGATAGTTCGGACACAAAGAATGAAATTAAAGTCAGGAAAAAGTTAGCTAGGTTGTCCCAGGCCAGCCCAGGTTAGAAAGTCGAGGCTTTACTGTCACCCCGAACGATCTGTCGCAAGGGAAGCCAGGCGGGACACAATACCTTAACTGGGAAGGAAGCTCCAGCGGGGGCAGTTGTTCCTGGCTGCGGGTGCAAGTTGGTCTTTCGTCCAGAGGAAGAGGAGGTCTCCCTGTGGAGGAAAGATGAAGGTCGTGGGACTGCCAGGGAAGAAACCAGCCGCGGAGTTCTTCGGTTAAACGGTACTAGCCTTCTATTCGCGGTAGTGGTAAACCGTGGTATTCCGGTTGCATGGGTGCTTGGCATGGGCAAGGCGGCCACGAGATGCTCCAGGAAGGTGAAAAGAAGGCAGAAATGGTTATCCCCACCAGTCAAAGGATGAAGACTCTCCGGACTGGAGGTCTCCTCTGTCGTCGGGAAAAGTGGTAAGACGGTTCAGCAGGGCTCCACCGGTGGTGTCGTCGTTGCAGGTTGGCTCAGCTTCTCCCTCCCCGGATTCTTAGGTCCTGTGGCGACTTCTGAAGTTCCAGTCCCCAAAGCCCTGCTTTTATGCAGCAAACCCCCATTCATTCAGCCTAGCTGTCACTCAAACATACTAAGTGGTGAGCTGGCTGGCTCACCACTTGGGCCAATCACACAAGAATGCGACTTGAGTTGCCAAGGCAACTCAGTCCAAGGTGCCTAAACCCCCTCCCACACCCTCTGTGGTACTCAGACAGAGTGGCACCACTTTTGGAGGCTTCTGTGGAGAAGCCCACCAAAAAGTGGAACAAAGGGCTCGACTTGAGTTGGAGTCACAGAAGAGAACACAAACGCCATTTTAGAATCGAGTTCTGGCAAAAAAATACCAACCGGTGAATTAATACTAAATAAATAAACCGGCGGTATGTTCGAGGCTATAAGAATTAAATAATTAAAGTTGGTAGCCTCGAACAATGGGATAATCCCATAGAGATATATTTGCGGTCAAATATAAAAAGTAGTATCCACTGCCACCAGCCAAAACTCGATCAGGGGGACGGAGACGTGCCCCCTCGAACAACAGACCCCGGGGAAATCGAATTTTAACCCAACCAGTACGTCCACAATATGATGGTTTGTACTGGTTTCTGTTCATAATTTGGGACTAGTAAAGCCAATGGTGACTTTACATGCCCTGGGAGATAGTAGTCAGTCCCAGGGTATGGAGTCTATGTTGGGGGGTCGCTACGACACCCCCTGGGTTACGGCACGGAGGGTGCTGTGTAACCCACATCAAAAACACATGAGACCCTATGGAGTAAAAGACCCCATATCCCATAAAACACATGGAAAGACAAAGGAGCACCTCAAATCATGTCTAAGAGTGGGAGTAAAAGAGTCTCACTCTTAGCAGGAGAAAAAAATAAACCGCACAAATCCAGCAAAGCTGCTGGGGGACTCACTAGGTTTGGGAAATTAGCCTCTACGGAGAATTCTCCCTAACAATACGTGGCCTGCTTCTCCTCCTCTAACCCGGGGACTCGCGGTAAGTAATACAATGGGGTGCTGTTTTATTTAGCAGACGGCAGCTGCCCAGTCATTTTGGTTTGGTAAGGTATAAGAACAAAACCTTCAACTTGGAGAGTGGGAGATACGATATTTAGACCGTTTATAACATGCGCTGATGTCAAATGTTAAGTAGTATGTTTGCACAATGTTTATTGAGATTGCTAAGTAGATAATGCAAGTACAGAGGTACGTTGTGTGTGTTTTACTCTGTCAGGAAGTTATTTCTACATATTTATGAGCCAATCGTTATTATTCACCTTACAGTATGGTCAAGGTTCAAGGGTAGTTATTTTATGCTGTATATGCAATACTTGATATTTATATTTACTAACCCTCTCCAGCAGCCAAACGTTTGAAGGGGAGAAGAAGGTGTGGAACTCTTTCACAGTTCACAGCAGAAACTGCTGCCCCTTCAATTGCTTATGCTGCACGAATCGAGGTTGGTAGCATAGTACTGCACAAGGCACTACCTAGAAGTATTACATTCATTATGGCTAGAAGTACTCCACGCATTGAATCACTCTAATATTTCTGACATTTAGGATGATATACATTTAAAGAAAGAGTCTTGGTTTTGTTGGGTCCATGTTTATCCCCACCATTTTCAGGGTCTAATTTGATTTTAACCCCATTGCAAAAGATGATAATGCTACAATACTATCAAGACTGAAGCCTATATCTATATGGTTAGATTCTATACCAGAATCATGACATCAGATTTTAGCACCATTTGTTGTTCACGTAATCAAACATCATTTCTTACAAGGAGCGGCCCCTCCGATTTTAAAGTAGACCTGTATAGCTCATTTGTACAGAGCAAGTCTGTGAGAACTGCCATTTTGGATGGCATTCTCTGTAATGCTGACAAGGGGCCTCCTTTGCTGTTGGCAATGTTGTCCAACTCGGATTCCCGAATGTAGGCAGCAGAGGCAGCAGCATAACCCTGTTGCTCCTGACCCTCTCCCTTTATGATTGATGGTGATTATGAACTCTAAAAAGAAAATTGATTCAGCTGAAAACCCAGTGGCTAAGAAACCAAAATCTGCTTCAGGGATGGAGGAGACACCTAGCACACAGAATATATATTCCTTGTTGCTGAAGATGGCCCAGGATCTTGGAAAAGCTGTACAGGATGTGAGTGATGTCAAATCCACTATGGAGGATGTTTCCCTGAAGGTGTCACAGTTGGGTTGCCGGGTATCAGCCTTGGAAAGTGGATCTGCAACCATTACTTCTGAGATGGCTGGTAGTTTCAGGGCCTATTACAGCCTGAAGGATGAAGTTCAGAAAGGAAAGGACAAAAATCTTCAACTGGATTTGAAAGTCAGAGCTAGGAACCTGAGGATGGTTGGTGTTGAGGAGGATGTCTCAGAGGACTTGATGAGCTAGTCTTGGACATTTTAAAATCTTCCTTTCACTATGAACAGGCTGTATTGGGTGATCTGGATAATGCCTATGGGGTTGGCAGAAAGGATGGACCAAAATCCAGACAGATCCTCATTTCATTCACATACACAAGGATCAAAGAAGAAGTGCTCGGGTTGGCAAGGAGGAAGGGTAAAGCCTACTATAAAGGGAAACAGATTTTCTTCTATCCTGATTTTCCCAAAGAGACTTTGGCCATACGCAAATTGTTTAAGGAGGCTAAAGAGAAAGCCAGGCTTGCTGAGGTGAAGGCTTTTCTTAATATGAATCATGTGTTAACACTTGCCCTGCCTGGTGGAGATAAATCCACTTCAGACCACAAGGAGGCGGTAGGATGGTTGGAGCCATTGCTGAACAGGGACATTTAGTGTGTCCTATAACATTTATTTGTTTTTGGTGCTTTTATTTTGTTTTGTTTGGCTTTATCAATATGGCGTCTGAAGTTGTAAACATTTGAACGTTCTTGTTTTGAAAGTAAATGTTCTCACTCTGCTCGTGCACCTCATCAGCTCGCCCATGGCCTTTTGCTGGAGGATTTTCGAGAAATGGATCCTGCTGCACGTCCGAGTCACATAACATGATGCACATTGTAGGATCTTGTGTATTGATACGTGCGGCCATTCATGTAGTGATGGCGGAGGAATGTGAGGCGTTGTGAGGCTACGCCTCGGCTAGAGCCGCGGCATGCTCCGGACACGCCTCAGCTAGAGCCGCAGCGTACACCAAACACACCTCGGCTGGAGCCGCGGCGTGCTCCGGACACGCCTTGGCTAGAGCCGCGGCGTGGACCATACGCACCCGGTCCCAGGGACACGGGGATCTATAGTAACGGGACCCCCTGACAGGTCCCGTCCATTTACTCAGCTACAGAAGCTGGCGGGGAACCCGCTTCCGACGGTACCGGTGACCCCGCACTTTGCTTACCTTGTCTTTAGGCCTGCCTGGATGGGGGTGAGCGAAGGGAGAAGCGGCCGACCCGCCATCTCCGTGCTCCTCATGGCGACCCCAGGGCTAACCATAGCGGGAGGGAACCACCCAGCAGCCGACCATGCCTCTACTCGGCGCGGCCACGGGCACGTGACCGACGCGAAGGTCTTCCATTGCTTGAAGGGGAATGGCAATACGCCGGGACGGCGTCCTTTAAAGGAGGCGGGTCAAAGCCTCATGAACCAATATAAAGGGGGCTAGGCTGGACGCTCAGTGATTGGTGAGGCCCTGAGCCCAGCTGTTATGATAAAAGCGCGCCAAGCCATTCTGATGGGTGCTCGTTCTCTTTCCACAGGATATCGGGAAGAGAGAGGAGGGAGAGTCAGAGTGGTGGGCCTATCCGGATACTAAGGGATAGAACCAAGCTGGGACTAAGGCCAGCATACTCTGTGAAGCCAAGACACCGGTGAAGCAAACCGGAAGGACTTGTTTATTTTGTTACCTTGAGAAGTTTTCTGCCTTACCAAGAATAAATATACTTTCATCATCCGCCTGTCTCCCGTCTATAATTCCACAGGCGTGTAAGGACATGCCGTGTTCAGGCAAAGCGGGTCCCTCAACTGCATGTAATGTATAAGCTTTATTTTCATTTCGAAATCGTAAGAATGGATATGCTGGATGGTGGTTTTGCCACCGTGTACATGCTTTCGTGTTCCTTCGCCTCCACAATGGTTAACTGAAAGCCCATTCTGGCATCAAGGATGTGAGGTTATAAATAGTTCCCCGATACTTCGGAGAGGAGGATGCGTTCGTGCGGCACGGCGTGACAGCTTTTTTAAGCTTCCTTTGTTATCGAGAGAGTTCACTCCAGGGTCATGAGCTCAGCGCTGACTTTTATTTTCCATGGTGTCATCATGTGTCCATTAATCCTCTGGGGAGCGGCTCTTATGAGTACTTTTGACAATTTAATGTGGACCTTCCACTGCGCTGCTCCTTGCAGACCGTGGACCAGCTAGGCCGGCTCAGTGAAAACTGCAGATGGGCTTCTGACAGTGAACACTGTAGTGGCAATTCATCCTCGGATGTCTGTTTATGAATGTAAATTTGGAACAGAGACTTCTGGCAATATGCTGACTCGGTGCTTGGTAATTGCGAACAATGCCTTCATGAGTCATTTAAGGGCACATGCCTCGGAATGAGGTTGGGCGTCTGTTGTATTTTTATAGAGGGAGTGTGAGGGTGCAATTGTCGTTTATCCTCAGCAAGTGAGTTCCGTCGAGGCGTTATTTTGGATGTTGTGCGCTTGACTAATCTTCATGTGCAATGCCATCTCATCCTCCGCCCCATCCCATGCTCTGATTTTTAAAAGTCACAGGACCGCCACTGTATGAGATTCTACATAATCCGATATGATTAATGCAAGTAACGTTTATTGGAGGTGTCTTTTACTAGTTAGTCTGTGTCTGGCGACCAATAACTGTTCATTTACCCGTGTTTCTGCCTTGCTATGAACATTTTCTGTCTAACCACAGAATACATTTTAACATTTTCGTTAGTGATGATCATAATTGGAGTTGAATTTATATTTCGATTTGCATGCATCCTATTAGTATTGGGGCAGTGTGTAGGATCAACTGGTTCACAAGTGGTTTGGCGCATGTCATGGTGAAGCTACACAGGGCCATGCGAATGATGGGGACACATCTTTTGTTAACCCTATTCCACTTATCTATTGTAATGTGTGTTGGCGGGAGTGTGTCACGTTGCATGTTTGTTAGTTTTCATAACCTGGTCATTTGGCTTTATTTGAACTGCTCACTGATATGCTGCCAGTACGAGTGTTTCTAGGGCATGCTGACTGGGGGCGGACTACTGGAATTAGGGGATGGCATAGTCCATTTGTGGTCTTGGTTTCATTAGTCCTGTCCTTGATTGGAATTGGTGTTCTATGGAGGGTCTCCGAATTTATAATTATTATTATTTTATTTTTTTGGGGACCGGCTGTCCTGACGCAGGCTAATATTATTGCTTTGGCTCCGGGTCATCTGGGCGTCTCCTTGATGGCCTATCTGTTTTTATAGGGTGAGTATGCTTCCGCACATTGGGCAACAGGCCTGTAAAATGTGGGTAAATTGCTGAATTTATATATGACAGTGGGGGGTTTGGAATGTTTCTGTTGTATGGGTTTGAGCTTGTGCCCTGGGTGTGTATTTGATTCTTGCATGTGAATGCTATTTGCACGTGTATTTTGGTTTTTGGAGCTCATGAATTTGCCATTTGCAGGCTTGCGTGCGTCCTTGTCGATTTATTAGTGTTGGTGGGTCCTTGATGATCTGTCGTTCTCCCTTAGGGCCAGCAGATCGACTTTCTAGTGTGTGGGTGGTGGAGGATTGTTTGTTGCGTTTTCATGTGTGCAGGTTAGATGCCCATGCCATACCAGTGTTGATTTCTTAATGATCTGGATTCGGGTCCCCCTGGGGTGATATAGGAGTCCTTTATCCTTCGATGTGTGGTATAAGGGGGAGGGGGGCTGATGGGTGCTGTGGTGGGGTTGTACTTCTGTTGTGCTGAATAGACTGTACATTTGGCTTTGAATAACTAGTATGGGGATTGATGGCCCACTATATGGAGGTGTATGGGCGGAGTGAGCTGAGGTTTCAATGGTGTAATTTGTGGTGTTCTGTTGCAATGTGAGTGTGCTGGGTGGGAAGTGATGGGGTTTGTGTTTGAAGGGTGTAGCTTGGGTTCATATTTGATGTGGAGGGGTTGGGACGTAGGGAATTTAGTATGTGTTTTGTATACTACTGCTTGGGTTTGTGGTTGCTACTAGCAGACTGCATCAGTTTCAGCGGGGGTGGGTTGGGTGCTCTGGGTGGGGGTGTGTGTATTTTGCCTTGTTCTCTTCAGTTTTTTATGGTAGCTTCGGTTGTCAGGTGGGGGAATCTTACAGTGAACATGGTGGGTGAGGAGTTGAGGTTGGTGACTTGGAATGTTAATGGATTGAATAATGTCAAGAAAAGAATGAAAATCTTGCGCTTCTTGGATGATCTCAAGGGTGATGTGTGTCTCCTGCAGGAGACTCATTTGGTAAAGGATGAAATTGAGAAATTGAAGAAAGGTTGGGTGGGGCAGGTCTATGGTGCCTCATTTAATACCAAATCAAGGGGTGTGGTAGTTTTGTTCAGGAAAAACGTCCCGGTCAGGGTTCTGAAGGAAATGTCTGATAAAGAGGGGAGAATAATTGCTCTGCTGCTTGATGTGCAGGGGTTTGAGGTATCCTTTTGTAATATCTATGCACCCTCAGTGGATGACGGTTCCTTCTTCAGAAAGGTGGCGCAAATATTGCAGGATTTGGGATCCAGGAATGTTGTGTTAGGTGGAGATTTTAATATTGTTTTGGATGAGTCAGCGGATAGGAGTGGAAGCCATTCTAGGGGTGGTGCGGAACGACAACATTAGGCCTTGGCGGATTTGCTGTTGGAACATAATTTGCAAGACTGTTGGAGACTGGAACATCCCTTGAATAGGGAGTACAGTTTTTACTAGGGTGCACATTCAGTATATTCGAGAACAGATATGTTTTTGACTGCTGGTCGGATGACGTAGTGTTGTGAAACATGTGAAATTGGTAACATACTTTTAACGGATCATGCGCATGTGGTTTTGCAATTACGGCTGCGATATGCACTGCATGTTCATACATTTTGGAGGATGACTGTCTCATTGCTGCAGAAGGATGATGTGTTGGAGGCATTGAGGAAGGAAGTGGATTGTTTTGTGGAGTCTAATCATGATGGAGTGATGCATCCCAGTGTTGTCTGGGAGGCTATGAAATGTACGATACGGGGCCATCTAATTGGTGTGTCAAGTGGGCTACGGAAAAAGAGCGTTGAAAGGGAGGCATTGTTGGAGACTAAACTTACTGAATTTTCGAGGAGGGTGATGGTAGATCCAGTTTGTGGGGAGGCAGAGGGTGAACTTAAAAGGGTGAGGAGAGAATTGAATTCACTCATTGATGAACGTAATGATCGGAGAAGCTTCTATTTAAAATGTGCCTATTATGAGAAGGGTGAAAAATGTGACAGGTGGTTGGCTTATAGGCTGAGGAAGTGGGAGGCTGAGCGGTCTATTCCTTTGGTTCGGACTCATGACGGCAGTATAAATTAACATCCGGGTGAGATTAACAACATTTTTAGAGACTTTTATGAAGAACTTTATGAGAATGAAACGGGGATATCAGGTGAGGGTGCAGAATTTCTGTAAAAGGTAGACCTGTCTAGGATTAATGTGAATGATTCGATGTTGTTGGAGGAGGATTTTTCATTGGATGAGGTTAGTATGGCGATTCGTAAGTTGAATGCTGGGAAGGCCACAGGACCAGATGGGTTCCCGGCGGAGTTTTATAAGATTCTGCCAGATTCGGCTCTCCGATTGTTGCTGGATATGTATGTGGAGTCGTTGACCACTGGATTACTTCCTGAGACTACTCGTCATGTTTTGATATCGGTCTTCTTGAAAGGAGGGAGGGATGAAACTCTGCCTTCCAGTTATAGGCCCATTAGTCTTGTAAATGTAGATAATAAGATTCTGGCGGAAATGTTGGCTTGCAGGTTGGAGCGTCTGCTTCCGTCCGTGATACATGTGGATCAATCTGGTTTTGTGAAAGCTAGGAAGACCTCCAGTAACATCAGGAAGATTTTGAATATTGTATCGAAAGCAAGTGGTCAGGAAGGGGAAAGTGCTGTTTTATCTTTGGATGCAGAGAAAGCGTTTGATAGGGTGAATTGGGGCTTCCTCTACGAGGTGTTGGATGAGATGGGTTTTGGTATGAGGTTTATTTCCTGGATCAGGCTGTTATATAGTGAGCCGACTACGGAGGTTGTCACCAATGGTATGAGGTCGTGGAGGATTAGAATGGGGAGAGGTATGAGGCGGGGGTGCCCTCTGTCACCTCTTCTATTTGTGTTGGATTTGGAACTACTGGCCGAATTTATCAGGAAGGCTGTAGATGTGGTAGGTCACTCGTGCTGGGGGCTAACGCAGAAGATTTGGCTTTTTGCGGATGCCATGCTCTTAGTCCTTAGTGACCTTAAGAAATCTATACCGGCATTGATGGATGTTATGGCGGAGTTCCATCTTTGCTCTGGATACAAAATTAATTGGATGACATCGGAGATTATGCCTTTGACACATTCTGTTGACAGGAAGTTTGTGGTGGATTTGGGCTTCAGGTGGTGTCTGGATAAATTGCTGTACTTGGGGGTTTGGCTTACTCCGGAGATTGGTGACATGGTTAAGGAAAATGCGCGAGTCATGTGTAGTGGTTTGCGGACGGATCTTGAGAGATGGAGTCTTATGAATCTTTCTTTGTGGGGAAAGGTGAATGCCTTAAAGATGGTATCTGCCCCGAGGATTCATTTTGTTTTGAGCATGGTCCCTTTGATGTTCTCTAAGATGTTTTGAAGAGATTTGGACAGGTTACTGCAGGAGTTCCTGTCGGATAGGAAGCCCCCGAGGTTGAAATTGTGGAAGTTGCAACTGCCATTGCATAGGGGTGGTTTTGGGGGACCGAATTTTCAGAGGCTTTCTTTTCAGAATTTTTGGTTCATTTTGTGGAGGATTTGCAGGATGTTTGGGTAGAGGCAGAAACCAGTTTCAATGGGCCTCTTACTTCAAGAGCTGTGTTGACTTCAGTCTCCAGAAAGAATTGTGGACATGATTTGTTGATGGATAGCATGAGGAGCGCCTGGAAGGGTTTGTGTCGTTATTTGGGTGTGGATGCTTTGAGGGAGCCCGGTGCCTCGTTGTGGCTAAATCCTGCTATCAAAATAGATGGCAAGGTGATCTTTTGGGCAGATTGGTTCCTCGGTGGGGTGAGGTGGGTTGAGGTGGGTTGCTGATCTGTTTACAAATGGTCGTTGGATGAACGCAAGGGAATTGCAGCAACAATATGGTATTGAAAACTTTAGAGCTTCTGACTTTGTAAAGCTTAAATGTGCGATTGACGTTGTGGATTTGGAGAAGAAACTTGCGTTGGATCTGTTTGCAAGGAATATGGTGGGATCGGGTGGGGGACTGGCCAGTCGCCTGTATAAAGTGTTTGTGTCGTGTTTTCAAGGGAATGATTCTTTAAGAGAGGAGTGGGGCAGGAGAATCGGGTTGGATGTCACGGATGGCTTGTGGCAAAACATGTGTATGAATGTGAAGTTGTGATCGCTGGGACTCACAGAAAGATTGAGACGGATTAAAATTCTTAATCGAATTTATTGGACACCTGAGAGAATGTATAAAAGAGGGATGTTGGAGAGTGCAGAATGTTGGAGATGTTCATGTGAAATCGGTACGCTGGAACATCTACTATGGGATTGTAGACTGGTGAGGCTGTTTTGGGGTGAGATTGGACGTATATGTGATGAAGTGATTGTTGGTCTCCCAGTCTTGGATTTTAGTGTGATCATATTGGGGAGTGATGAGTCTTTGGATGATCTCACTCGGAGTGAGAAGAAGTGGTTGTTCAGAGGGGCGATAACTGGTAAAAGAATTATCTTGAGGAACTGGAAGAATGCTTTGACATTGAATATTGAGACGTCGTTGTCTGAGATGAATGAATTGGCAAATACGGAGAGAGTGATATATAGGAGACTTGGTAAATTGGCTTTGTTTGAGAAAATATGGGGTAGATTTTTGCAGCTATTTTAACTTGTCATTGTAGTTGTTGGGTGGGGGGGTAATTGAGAGATGTATTTGATTTGTTGAGGGTTTACGGTGTTGTATATCTCACTCTGTACATAGAACTGTGTAAAATGCTGTGCTTTTCTTGTGTAATTTGCCATGTTTTATTTCTTATACGCTGATTGTCTTGGGTTTTGTAATAGATGTTGTGTAAATAAAGTTTCAAAAAATAAATAAATGTTGGCCATCTCAGAAGCAATTGATACCGTGAACCATGGGATTCTGATTTCATTGAGGTCACTTTAATTGCCATTAAACAATTCTAATCTCTTCTAAGTGGCAGAAAACAACGGCTAAATCTCAGCCGTTTCTTAATGGAAGATATCCCTGTTACCTCTGGGCACCAAAGTAATACCCCACTGCCCGTATCTGAATGGAGGATAGCACAGGGGCAACGTGCTG
Source organism: Ambystoma mexicanum (assembly GCF_040938575.1). Taxonomy (NCBI): domain Eukaryota; kingdom Metazoa; phylum Chordata; class Amphibia; order Caudata; family Ambystomatidae; genus Ambystoma; species Ambystoma mexicanum. Next base: position 553,643,264 of record NC_090936.1, on the reverse strand, counting down.
GCCTTGGAAGCAAGATCTCATAGCGCAACTGTTGCTCTGAGGTCCGAATCCCAGATCCCTGCTTAGAAACCAAACTCCGGTATTTAGCACTTTATAAAAAACAATTACATTAAATAAATAAATCCTATTCCTGACATGTATATCCAAAATCTTTTTTCCCTTTTTGATAAGTTTAGAATGGGTTACCATCAGGGACGTCATTTCACCAAAATGCTTGGGGTAGCGGAAGTGACATCACACGACCCTTGACCCTTGATGACATCACAGGGAGTGATGTCATTTGACCCCACCCCAAAGTGATATCGCGGGAAGCGATGGAACACAACCTTTCACCCGTTGACAAAACAGGTAGAGGCATCACATAGCATTATACACTATGAAAAATATGTTTACTATATCATTATAATGTGATGTACATTTCATACAAGAATGGATCGCCATATGTATCGTTAGGATGAGTGTGTATAGTCCCATATTACCAAATTACTGTGAATGCAAGCAGACGTCCATGACCAAATGATAATGATGTGTTATTATATAGCACTTACACTTAAGCACTTTATATAGAAAAAATATACACCCAATATCACCCAACCTGTGTTGGTACTCATTTATCGACCTCAGAAGGATGACAGGCTGAGTTGAGGCGTTAAAGAACAGACTAAATCAGTGACTCACCCCCTGAAGTGTGCTTGAAATAAACCTTTAATGAGTCTAGCAATTATTGTATAGAATTCCAGAAAGACACATTATTTGGTATTCCTATTCTTTCTTCTGTAGGGTCAGTGCTGAAAGTGTTAGAATTGTTGCACTCCTCTTCTTATTATTCTTCTTTTTTTTAAGGGGCGTGAACAAGAAAGCCAGACACTTTTTTTTTTATTTATTTATTTTTTTTTTTAGAGGTCCCAACGGAGACCACAGAGGTCGCAAGGGAGACCTCAGAGGTCGCAGTTGGACCTCTGGCGACCCCTAAATGACGTCCCTGGTTACTGTAAGGATATTTGGCGTGTTACAGTACAGAGTACAGTAATACTGCACAAGTAGCACATTTTTTTGCAGCACCACCACAAGGGTGCGGTGCATTGCTATATGGGTTACCAGATTAACAAGGAAAGACAGGCTATTCAGTCAAAAACGATTTTAACATATAAGATGCAAATCTATTTTTACAGTTAAAAGCACACGTGCTCATTTAAAAATGCACACTATTTTTCACCTGAAATGCCTATATTGCTAGAGACACATTTGAAAATTAACAGCTAACCTATTAACAATTAACCTGACTAATAAAACCTTATTTAACATAACCCACTAATAAAATGTGTTCTCCACTGCAGAATTAGGCATACTCTGAAAACCATTTAAATGCGTGTGCAGATTTTTTTTTCTTCTCTTCTCTGCCTGATTCTCCGTGTTTTTGTGCACAGTAACTGCAGAAAGAAGGAAGTCAGATTTGCAACAATTGCAAATGTATAAGCGAAGCTATTGTTGAAGAGTAGGAGGATGAGAGATGATGGATTTCATTGGGACACGTCATACAGAGGGCTGAGAGGAAAGTTTTAGTGGGCAGTAACGGGAAAAAAGACAGGCAGACATTTTTCTGCACTACTGGGGAGAAGACCTGGCTGTGGGGTCCTGACTGAATGCAGATTCCTGTGTCCTGCTGCAGTCGAGATTGGGGAGAGCTGAAAGAAAAACCTTTCCACTGGCTGAGGCATTCCTATCTGAAAAAGCTGAGAATTCCAGGCAATGACCCCGGCTTGAGAAGGCAAGCGTTCCTTTTTGCTGGAGTTAATCCAAGAGAGCCACATTCACAAAGAGAACAACTAAAAAGATAAGGTAATGAGAAGTGTGGGAGCTGAGTGTGTACGGTAATATGCAGTCAGTGTAGGATTCCTGTGCGTGTCTTAATCAAGTGCTAATGTTGCAATTTGAGTTCTGTTCTCCGCCACTCTCTTTGCAGAGTGTCACAGACAATGCTTTGACTGTACCATTTTATTTCTGTAAAGAATGAGATCGTTTTTAAATACAACTTTTATAATACAGAAAAATATTTGAAAACAGACGGGTGATGTTTATTGTTTACCATTACAATGCTGATGATGTGGGGAGATTTTTAAACAGTGCCATACAATGGTCATTTTAAGACAGATGTGTGCATGTCAAAATCAGTATGAATAATTGTGAGTGACTGTAGCATAGCTTGTTGGAGGTACATGAGCCAACGGGAAGAGAGACTCTCTGAACATAGCTCCCTACCGTATATAAGGTAGTGGAAATTACCACAAGACTACCACATATAGCTCTCTGTCGTAAATAAGTCAGTGAGTTCGCCCATGGTGGCACACCAACACTATCACAGGAAAATGTGGTCTTCCTAGAATGCAGGTCTGAGGTCTCTCTAGTGATCACACGAAAAATCTAAGCAAAGATAAGGGATTCTGGACATTGGGGCCACAAATAAAACAAGGGAATTATGCTCACCAAAATACCACCAACCACGTATACCAAATATGCAGGACTGGGTGCTGAAATAATGCATGTCCATTGTATTATTGTTGCACATGGCCAAATCTGAATACAAAGAGTGATTATTGCTAAGTTATTTTTCGGCGGTAATAAAATACCGTCAGGCCCCAAATCTCCACAAAATACCCTACATATTTATGGTGCGTTGCAGGCCGGGAAAGTGATCACAGAGTACCTACTGGGCGTGGCAAGCGTGTCTCACACTGCCATTTGCACATTAAAGGGAACCCATTTTATAATAGCAGTGTGCCACTAAAAACGAATTTCAGAATGTCACAAAGAGAAACCACATTCTCAGATCTAGTGCAATATTTAGAGGCAAAGTTATTTGCACATGGGAATTGGTCTTCGAATAGTACGTTAGAATGGAGTAACCGCATTCAGGGTGAGGTGCAGAAAGAAAAACTAGACAATATTTTTGCAGAAGGCAGCATAATTCAGGTCTGCCTTACAAGATTATTGAATGCAGCCGATAAAAGTGCAGAGAAAGACTGTTTAATACGGCTATGCGGCAAAATATGGTTTATTTTAAACAAATCCCTGCGAATGCAAGAGAATGATACTCAGCTAATTAACAGGTTAAAGACTGAATTAGAGGGGGCAAGTAAAAATCAGGAAATGTTGAGAGCAGAATTGGATGTATGCCAAAACGACATGCAATTAAAATGCAGAGACTTTGATACTCAGTTATCCAAAAGCAAGAAACAATTTGAAGATAGTGAGCAAGAATTGGCACACTTAAAAGCCTTAGTGGATCACATTAGGCAGGATAAAGATGAGGTTGTTTCAGAAATGCAGATTTTACAAAAAGAACATTGTGAAAAAGAAGGTGATCTCCAGAGTGCAGAACAAGAAATGATTAAAATGATTCAAGAAAGAGACAAGAGAAATAAAGAGTTCAATGAATGCCAAATGCAAATGTGCGAAATGCAGGAGGTGATTAATAAAATGAGTGATGAAAATAATTATTTGCATGATGAAGCCAATAGACTCCTTAAAAAGTGTAAGGACTTAGAACAGCAAATGTGCATTCCCAGGTCCCAAGAGAGGCGGCAGGGTACCACATTCAATGGAGTGGAGGTGAATTCTAGCTCTGCCCAAAGAGCTAGTGCCCCAGTGACTGGGCCGGTGACTGAACTTGGTTGCAGCGCCCTTGGGGGATTTGATACTCCCATTGGGGGCAGTCACCAATCTCATACACCTGAAAACAGGATTGACTCACAAAATAGTGCAATTCCATGCATTGCAACAAGTAGCCCCATAAAAATAATGAAATCCATTAAAGCCCTGATCAAACCATTTAAAAAGGGAGGTGAATGCTGCATTGAGGATCACTTAGAAGCGGTGCATGACATTTTTAAAGCACTCCAGATACCTAGGGAACAGTACAGACAATATTTTCATTTAACTTTAGATGCCCCGACGGCCAGCATCATAAGGGGATTAAATGAACAGCAGAATATGACATGGCTGGAGTTTGAAAAAGAAATTAGGCGTCATTTTTCTCCTTTTCAGTCATTGCAGGAGGCAAAGAAAGTCGCGTACACTATTACTGCTGGACCTAATACATCCCCTCGCCAATTTTTACAAGACTTAAAAAGAGCATTCTCTCGCTTTGATGTATCTTTTGACTCAAATTCCAATGAGTTTAAAACCGCATACTTCTATGGGCTACAGAAAGACATCATATCCCAATTGGTCCGTGAATTTGACCGTGACAAGTCCCTTGAATGGATTGTACATCAAAGCACTAAGCTATATGAGGTACTCTATTGTCAGGGTAGAGAAAGTGATAAAATGAAAGATACTAGGCCTAAATCTAAAGAACCCTCAGCCACAGTAATGGAAATCAGGTCAGCCAAAATGTCCCTTGAGTCTGCTCAAAGCCAAGGTAAAAATAATGTGACACCTGAACAAAGGGGTAATCAACAAAGATCGCCATTTCCTGTACCAATGTTCCAAACACATGATCCTAGTAATAGAGAGAGCTACATCAGCCCTAGATATTTAGGGGATAGACCCCGGGTAAGATATCGGCCTGATATGGCAGGTATGAACAATAACCAGAGACAAAATCAAGATCAAAGAAATTATGGTCCCTACCAGTCATTGGGGACACAGAGTAGGTTTGATCCCAACACCATGATATATGGTAATCAGGATAGGCCCCGATATGTGGATCGATTTAATGATAATGGAAATCAACATAGGGGCCAGTACCCACAATCTGAGAGACAGGACATGAGGCAAAAAGTGAACTACAATCCACGCCAGTACAATGATTCCCCACCAGGGGACTATAATCAAAGGATGGGTGCAACCCGCTCCCCTCCACAAATGAATCAAGAGTTCAGAAACCATCCCAACCGACATCAATCACCTGAGAGGTATCAGAATAGATCCAATCAGGGGGAAAACAACCAATATCGACCTAGGCCACAGAAAGAGGATCCTAGAGAGATGGAAAGGTTCCAGTGCCTTGAGGCCCAAGTGAAAATGTTAGCTGAGCAAATAGGAAAGCTCTATACAGCGCAAAAACAACCTTCCAAAGAGGGGGCTGATGGCCATAGCAATGACCGGGGGGCTTCCGAAAAGTGACTAAGTACTCATGATAATCGCAGTGCCAAAATGACAGATTGCTCTGATATAATTTTGCATGACAACTCTAAGGTGACTAATGGATTAAAAATGAAAGTACCAGTAAATGAAATTGTGATAGAAAGTGCAAATACTTCTAAAAAAGAGGTACGGTTTAACTTAGAGCTAAATAAAACAGTAAAGATTTGCACAAATGAAAAAGAAACATTAGGAATTCCAAAAGAACAAAGGGACAGATTTAAGAAAAATGACTCATGCATGGGGAATACCAGTGAACAGGGAGTAAGTGGGGATGCCATAGCTCCTTCCCTGGGCAAGCAAAACAATGACCAAACACAGACAGAAAAAGGAAATACTCACAAGGAGGGTACAAGTCAATCACCTGAAGAATTCTTTGAGCCACATATTCTTGAAGAGGCTGCAAGGGCTGATATGACACTAAATGATCACAAATGCACAGAATTAAAAAATGACAAATTGCTGAATGATGTTGTTACACATGTTCAGTTGGAAGGTTGTAATGTGGTCTCTGATGTTACCCAGATGGATGGGCGAACGGTGGCCACACTCCAAAAAACCTCTGAACATGGAGAAATGAATAAAATATCTCGCACAGAAATGGGTAAAAAGGAGGAAAAAATGTCTTTTCATTTACCAATGTGCTTAGCCAAAAGTGAAAAAGACCTGAGAAAGGTGAGCCCTGAAATCAGTAAGAATTCACATTTCTTATGTGTATTAGAGGAAGTTGAGGACAGATATTATGCACCCATCACTGTAGAAGAAAAATGCCACACCTTCGCTATGATTGACACTGGCGCACAGGCCACAATTATGTCCAAGGAGCTGGTAAAGAGTATCAATGAAGGGAGGCCTCCACAGAGTCAGATCACAGTGAAGGCAAATCAAGGCCCAGTGCATAACTTTAATGGGGAGGAGGTGCCCATCATAGGTGTAACTGAGGTTGACATAAAAATAGGAAAGCACAGAATGAAACAAGAGGTATTGATCACATCTATTTGTGAAATTCCATTTCTGATGGGGACAGATTGCCTGAAAAGATTGTCTCCTCTCATAGATGGGGTGAATGGAGTGCTGTGGTCCTTAACCAAAAAACCATTGAAGCCTAAGAAACTAAAATCACAAAACAGCAATATAAAAGAATGTCACACCGTTGCCAAAACAAATGATGCTGTGGAGGTATATCTCCAGAATAGCTGCATACCTAGTGTCACTGTTATATTAATGTGTCAAGACAAAGATCAGAACGACAATGAAAAACTACCTGTACAAATATACTTGGACCCAAGGAAAGATTGGCAGACTGCCATAGATGAGCACACATTACGTTTCTATTTAAAAGAGAAAACATGCAAACAGAATATTGTTCCTAAAACAGATTCAGAAAAACACATTACCACTCTGGCAGAAATACACATGGAAGATGAGCAACCATGGGTTCATGTTGGTATAAATGATTATCTTAAAACAATAAAAGCCACTTTAGCACTTGAACATGAAAGGAGTTTCATTAATGAGAGATTGTTGCAAAAAATTATGGAGAGGGAAGAAATCCCGAAATTTAGGATTAAAAACCAATATGTTTTTGGGTTGGACAGTCCAGACTTTGAAAACCGAATTGCAGGCAGATGCATGCTTAAAATTAGCATTGGGCAGAAAATAATTTACCATAATGTATGGATAGTGAGTGGAGCACAAAATGAATTTTACATGGGCAATGACATCATGCACAGAATGTGTATGGTGTTAGATTTCCTTAATCAAAAAATATGGTCACGACTAGGTGGTCCGGCACCTGAATTTGAAGACAAAAGAAGGGCTTATCATTGTGCACAACTAGTTCCTTATGCAGTCGAATTACAAATGAGGAAAAATACTATTATTCCTGCATTTACAAAACAGTTTGCAATAACACTGAAATGCAAAAATGGACAGCAGATGAAAGGCTCTGATGCATTTGTATGCCTGAATGAATCCATAAAACAGCAAGGCCTGGATTATGAATACATTCCATTGGTAGACATTGGTGAGGGATCTGTAAAAATCATGGTAAATAATAAAGGTTGTCAGGATATTCATTTAGAGGAAAACTCCCCATTAGGAATGGCCATACAAAAATCACATTATACGGCAGATTTAAATAACATGGTGATTGGGAATATTCCTGAAAAATATGTAGATGCCAAGGGCGAGTTGCCAGAACACCTGGACTCTCAGCCCAAAGGAATATTTAAAATTCATTCTGTGTATCCTTATGATTCAAATGAGACAGTGTGCTGCAATCAAGAGGATTGCATAATATTTAATTTAAATGAAAATGAAACAGGAAATCAGCCCATTGAAGTGGAAGCTGATATGCCAAAATGTTTAAAAGTGGCAGCTCTACAAAAAGACACAGCCACACAGTTAGAGGAAAGCGCTGAGATTCCTTTACCAGAAGAGTTTCCAGAATTTTCCAGAATGGTAGAAGAGCAGATCTCCTTAGCGGATGCATGTGACAGCGATGAGGATCGAGACGACCTGAGGGAAATATTTATGGAGTTTAAGGATGTATTTGCAAAAGATGCTTATGATTGTGGTTTAACTGATTTACATGTGGCCACACTACCAGAAGGTTGTAGCAGAAATCCAGTGTTTGTACGCCAGTATAGACTACCGCTGGCATGTTTAGAATCATTGGCAGAGATTATTAAAAATTTGGAATCACGGGGAATAATCAGGCCCATTCATAGCACATCCAATACGCCTATTTTAGGTGTGTTAAAGCCAAATGGTCAATGGCGGCTGTGTGCAGACTTAAGAGAGTTAAATAAAAGAGTACCAGTATCTAGATGGCCACTACCATTCATTGATCAGGGCCTAGCTCAGATACATGGTTCAAAGGTATTTACCACATTAGATCTCACCTCTGGATATTGGTGTGTGCCATTGGCAGAGGAGATACAACACTTATTTTCCTTTACATTTGACAGGACTCAATATGCCTGGCTTAGAGCTCCGTTCGGGTACATCAATAGTGGGAGTGAATTTGGCATATTTTTGAGAAAGGCCATGCCGGATGCAGCGGAAAGAGGAACAATAGTTTATGTGGATGATGTCCTGATAAAAAATGAAAGCCTTAAAAGCCATTTTGATGAAATAAGACATATACTTGGCCAATTGCAGAAAGCAGGCGCCAAAGTATCTTTGCAAAAAGCACAATGGTGCAAGAAAAAAGTGAACTTTCTAGGGCATGAAGTGACTGAACATGGGCTAAATCCACAAAGGAAGAAAATAGAGGCCATACAAAGATTAAAAGATCCTAAAAATGTGAAAGGAGTAAAAAGTTTATTAGGGATGACAGGCTATAACAGAAAGTTCATTGAGAATTATGCAGAAATCACTCAACCATTAACTAAACTGCTTAAACTAAATACTCCCTGGAGATGGGAAAGAGAGCAGTCTGATGCAGTGGATAGATTGAAGGAATGTCTTGTAAAGGCACCATGTTTAGCATACCCCATAAAGGACAGGGATTTCTTTATAGAAATAGGTTTTTCTGAACATTGTATGTCAGCAGTATTATCACAAAAACACGATTTGAATCACAAAACCATTGCATATGCAAGTAAGGCATTTTCCCAAGTTGAAATGAAATTTAATGAATGTGAAAAGGCCCTATTAACCACTGTGTGGGCGCTACAACATTTCCGCCCCATTGTTCAGGGAGAAAAGGTGATTATTGAAACAAATCATCAATCGTTGCCATTTTTAGAGAGTAAAAGAATTAGATCAGGCAATCTAGCGCAATCCAGAATCACTTCATGGACGCTGGCATTACAAGGTTTTCCCGTAGAAGTGAGATATGGACAAAATAAAAAGAGCCCAATTGCTCAAGGGTTAGCTGACTTACATGACTGTGCAGCTGAACAAATACCAAATGAAATGGAAGTGGAAACTAGTTTACAGGAATTTGAACAATCATCACACAAAGCTTTTGATGAAAAAACATGCAAGGATTTGCCAACTGTATATGTGGATGGTTGTGCTTTTCACATTGAAAATGACAGTAATAAACAGTTAGTGGCAGGAATAGGAAATGTCTGGTTGAAATGTGAAGGCGTTCCCAGTATAGGGATGAGGATTGGAGATAGGAGCAGTCAGGTGGCGGAATTGGCAGCCATTTATAAAGCAATTGCTACTGCAGTTGATAAAAAGTTCAGTGAAATTGTCCTGGTGACTGATTCTGACTATGCACGGAATAGCTTTGTGGAGTATTTGCCTGGTTGGAAAGCAAGAGGCATGGTTACATACAACAAAAAGCCACTTAAACATGGAAAAATGATACAAGCCATAGACAAATTGGTGTCAGAAAATAATTTAACAATATACTGGAGAAAAATTCGTGGGCATTTAAAAACACCAGGAGAGGATAAGGAGGGAAATGATAAGGCAGACCATCTGGCTAAGATTGGGGCTGTGATGGGAGAATTGCTACCTATTGATTATTTAATAGGTGAAATACAAATTGATGCAGTCACACGTTCTAAAGCACCAAAGGAGGTAGATCAACCGGTGGTGCAGTGGAGTCATGACACGCCAGACCAAGATTTGATTGAGGCACAAAAGAATGATCAAATTTTGGGAATCTATTATAATCATTTGATAGATCCTGAACAAAATCCTGTAACAGAAAAAGATTGTATGGGAAAAGAAGAGTTGAGGGTGTTATTAAAGAACAAAACACGAATTAGATTACAGGATGGGCTCATGATTAGAGAGTCCATAACAGGGCAAATACAGTGGGTAGTACCCCTTTCATTCAGAGGACTAATGCTACACCATGCACATGATGCCATAACTGCAGGCCATAGAGGTTCACAAAAAACATTAGAAATACTAAAAGATTATGCTTACTGGCCTCATATGTCCCAAGATGTGGAATTATATACTAGAGGATGTCTAGTATGCGCCCAATTTAAACCTGCTTCACCAATGCATAGAGCACCATTGATGAAAAGAGGCCTAACTATCCCATGGTCAGATTTGCAAATAGACTATGTAGGTCCTTTAAAAAGGTCGAGCAGGGGACACCGTTATATTTTGAGTGTGGTATGTTTGATGTCAAAGTGGATTGAGTGCATTCCTGCACCAGATTGTAGTGCGCAAACAGCAGCCACATTGCTGGTGAACCATGTGTTCTCAAGGTTTGGGTTGCCGCAAAGAATTGAGTCAGACAGAGGAAGTCATTTCACAAGTACTCTAATGAGCAAGGTATGGCAAATACTAGGTGTGAAAAGGAAACTACATATCGCATATCGGGCGGCGTCTTCAGGTACAGTTGAAAGAAGCAATAGGTCTGTTGTGGATATTTTAAAGAAATTTGTGGCAGAAGCAGGTTCCAGCTGGGATTTGCGTTTACCATTGGTTTTGATGGCAATCAGGTCGACTCCTGCCAAAGCAACAGGTGTTAGCCCCCATGAGGTCTTAACAGGTAGGAAAATGGTGTTACCACAACACCTACTATACAGAACACATGAGCAAACTCTAGTGAGTGCATCCACAGTTCATGAATATATTGATGAACTGAGGAGGCATTTGCAACATGCATTTGCTTTTGTGCAGAGAAATCTGGAAAGAGCTGCTGACAGTGCAAAGTCATATTATGATAAAAAGACATCAGTAAAGGAATACAGTGTAGGGGATCAGGTGTACAAGTTTCATTTTGGAAAAAGTAAACAGAAAAATTCTAAATTTCTAGCAGCCTGGCAGGGGCCATTTCGAATTATAGATAAAGTCTCTCCTGTAGTGTATAAAATTTTGAAAAATGAAGGTGAAACAGCAATAGAGCAGTTTGTCCATGTAAATCAAATCAAACCATGCCATCCCAGACATGAGATCAGGCAGCTTGAGCATGTAGAAACGGATAGAGTCCCTTGAGAAAATAAATGGGTGTAATCAGGAGGCAGTGACAAAGAAGTTAAAAAAAAGTTGATTGTTATGATGGCACATAAACACTGTAATATATGTAAAAATATATAATATAAATAAATAAATAAATAAATAAATAAATGCACATATAACGGAAGCTCGTGGTTGGTGTGCAGAGAGAAAGTGTATTAAATATTGAATGCTGTTTTATATATGCTTGTTTTCTTTTAACTTGTATTTGATTTCAGAAAAAAAAAAACAGAAAAAAATATAAACAAAATATTTTTACCAAGCATGTTTTATTTTTGGCAAAAGGTGGACGTTAGTATTGTGCTATGTACTTAATCTGTTTATTTTCTATTTTGATTTAGACAATTAACATTATTTGGTCGGAGGTTCCGGGATCAGAGGCCACGGGAGACGATGGAGTCCTGGAGTCCCCTGGATGAAGACCAAAAGATGCCTGCCTCCAGGTGGAGGTGAAGACAAAATAACCGGAATGCCAAAAGAGATGACTACTGTGGATTCAAGATTGCCAAGATGAAAGAGTACTCGAATGAACCGAATAACATCGCTGGTCGGGACATACCAAAAGAGACAAAACAAAAGTTCCGGCATATGAAGTTCCACGTATTTATTATTTTAATTATTTATTTTAACTTGTTATATTACTTATTTGTTTTAGTTAGTTGTTTTATTTCATTGTTTTTAATTGACTTGGAAAATTTAAACTTAAAGTAATGCCACTTCCACTGAGAAGGCAAATGTGGAACATTTTATGGACTGATGGACTCAGATGAAATGTTGATTGCAAATTTTCATTGATGCACATGAATATTCATTTTGTTGGATTGCTATATTGTAAAAAAAAAATAGAACAAGTTGTTTTTAGGAATTGGCTTGGATTATAGCCAAGTTCTAAAAACAAAAGGAGGGTATATGTAAGGATATTTGGCGTGTTACAGTACAGAGTACAGTAATACTGCACAAGTAGCACATTTTTTTGCAGCACCACCACAAGGGTGCGGTGCATTGCTATATGGGTTACCAGATTAACAAGGAAAGACAGGCTATTCAGTCAAAAACGATTTTAACATATAAGATGCAAATCTATTTTTACAGTTAAAAGCACACGTGCTCATTTAAAAATGCACACTATTTTTCACCTGAAATGCCTATATTGCTAGAGACACATTTGAAAATTAACAGCTAACCTATTAGCAATTAACCTGACTAATAAAACCTTATTTAACATAACCCACTAATAAAATGTGTTCTCCACTGCAGAATTAGGCATACTCTGAAAACCATTTAAATGCGTGTGCAGATTTTTTTTTTCTTCTCTTCTCTGCCTGATTCTCCGTGTTTTTGTGCACAGTAACTGCAGGAAGAAGGAAGTCAGATTTGCAACAATTGCAAATGTATAAGCGAAGCTATTGTTGAAGAGTAGGAGGATGAGAGATGATGGATTTCATTGGGACACGTCATACAGAGGGCTGAGAGGAAAGTTTTAGTGGGCAGTAACGGGAAAAAAGACAGGCAGACATTTTTCTGCACTACTGGGGAGAAGACCTGGCTGTGGGGTCCTGACTGAATGCAGATTCCTGTGTCCTGCTGCAGTCGAGATTGGGGAGAGCTGAAAGAAAAACCTTTCCACTGGCTGAGGCATTCCTATCTGAAAAAGCTGAGAATTCCAGGCAATGACCCCGGCTTGAGAAGGCAAGCGTTCCTTTTTGCTGGAGTTAATCCAAGAGAGCCACATTCACAAAGAGAACAACTAAAAAGATAAGGTAATGAGAAGTGTGGGAGCTGAGTGTGTACGGTAATATGCAGTCAGTGTAGGATTCCTGTGCGTGTCTTAATCAAGTGCTAATGTTGCAATTTGAGTTCTGTTCTCCGCCACTCTCTTTGCAGAGTGTCACAGACAATGCTTTGACTGTACCATTTTATTTCTGTAAAGAATGAGATCGTTTTTAAATACAACTTTTATAATACAGAAAAATATTTGAAAACAGACGGGTGATGTTTATTGTTTACCATTACAATGCTGATGATGTGGGGAGATTTTTAAACAGTGCAATGGTCATTTTAAGACAGATGTGTGCATGTCAAAATCAGTATGAATAATTGTGAGTGACTGTAGCATAGCTTGTTGGAGGTACATGAGCCAACGGGAAGAGAGACTCTCTGAACATAGCTCCCTACCGTATATAAGGTAGTGGAAATTACCACAAGACTACCACATATAGCTCTCTGTCGTAAATAAGTCAGTGAGTTCGCCCATGGTGGCACACCAACACTATCACAGGAAAATGTGGTCTTCCTAGAATGCAGGTCTGAGGTCTCTCTAGTGATCACACGAAAAATCTAAGCAAAGATAAGGGATTCTGGACATTGGGGCCACAAATAAAACAAGGGAATTATGCTCACCAAAATACCACCAACCACGTATACCAAATATGCAGGTCTGGGTGCTGAAATAATGCATGTCCATTGTATTATTGTTGCACATGGCCAAATCTGAATACAAAGAGTGATTATTGCTAAGTTATTTTTCGGCGGTAATAAAATACCGTCAGGCCCCAAATCTCCACAAAATACCCTACATTACCATTCATACGTTGATGGCACATGTCTATCTTACATTCCCTGTCCAACTGAGGACTTATCCCATCTGATTGTTGGTCTGAATGAGGTGAATACCTGAACGGCTCCCAACCATCTGCAGTTAAACTCCTTCAAGACCAAAGTCATTCTTTTTAATCAAAACATATTTTGAATGATTCAACCAAACCCCCTCTCCCTCCAATCATCATTTTGGGCTGGATACTCTAGGAAGCTGATCTTAGTTTTCATCGACAGGTAGGCAAAGTTGTAAAAAGTGATTTTATTAAGCTTTGAAAACAGTCAGATTAACACTTATTAACCAAGAACTGAATTTGCAGCAATGATTTGAACCTTAAGTAACTCAAACCTCGAATACTCAAATATCTAATACTTTTAAATTCCAGAGTACGTATATGTGGGCTCACTAAGTAACATTCATTTTCCTTTCTTTGACAATACTTGCACACGCTCCTGGAGGGTGCAGTTTAACATCCACAGATCAACCTGTTTGAACTTAGTCAAGAAATGGTGCCCTTATGAGCAAAAAATGGTTGCTATTACCAAATATAATGGGCTTTTAATTGCCACCAAGAGCAGGTGCAAGCCAGATGAGACTGGATATTTGCTGTAGGGGGACCTCAGTTTTAGAATGCCTTGTCTGGTGATATGCATTGTCTTACCTCTCTTGCCACCAAGAGCAGGTGCAAGCCAGATGAGACTGGATATTTGCTGTAGGGGGACCTCAGTTTTAGAATGCCTTGTCTGGTGGTATGCATTGTATTACCTCTCTTGCCACCAAGAGCAGGTGCAAGCCAGATGAGATTGGATATTTGCTGTAGGGGGACCTCAGTTTTAGAATGCCTTGTCTGGTGATATGCATTGTCTTACCTCTCTTGCCACCAAGAGCAGGTGCAAGCCAGATGAGACTGGATATTTGCTGTAGGGGGACCTCAGTTTTAGAATGCCTTGTCTGGTGATATGCATTGTATTACCTCTCTTGCCACTAAGAGCAGGTGCAAGCCAGATGAGACTGGATAGTTGCTGTAGGGGAACCTCAGTTTTAGAATGCCTTGTCTGGTGATATGCATTGTATTACCTCTCTTGCCACCAAGAGCAGGTGCAAGCCAGATGAGACTGGATTTTTGCTGTAGGGTAACTCAGTTTTGGAATGCCTTGGCTGGTGATAAGCACTGTCTTACCTCTCTTGCCACCAAGAGCAGGTGCAAGTCAGATGAGACTGGATATTTGCTGTAGGGGGACCTCTGTTTTGGAATGCCTTGTCTGGTGATATGCATTGTCTAACCTCTCTTGTAGCATTCCCAAAAGCTTGGAAGACCATTTTCCTCTCCTGAGCTAATTCCATTTGACACCTTCAGTTGAATTGTTTGCATTGTTTATAGGCCCTAGCATCTCTGCCTTGATGCAGTTTTATTCTGCTCAACAAACATGCTACACATAAAATAAAAATAAAATCACTGGTTGATGGGGCTGCTAGAACTTCCACAGTCATGATTTGCTTGCTGTGGTGGATACTACCCTGCTGATAGACCACCATTGCTAACATCTGAGTCTGGCACATGTGGGAATATATCCCATACTCCCATGTCATAACAGACCAGGGGACACTTCTAAGCTGTGCAGGTGTCTCTTGAGGTGCCATCAGAATAGCCATGCACTAAATCTGTTTCAGAATGGGATGTGCTTGGAGAAGGTATGGAGTTAGAATTCTCAGCAGTAGATCAGCCACACCAGGGCCATGGTCAATCACCCATGGTAGAGGTGCAGTACATTCCTTAGCCCATCACACCAACTTCACATTCGCACCGCTTTTACTCTTTTGGCCTTTAAATCCATTGGTGGTAAAGATGGTGATACATTTGTTGAGGGTTATAATGACTATGATTTTTACTATTCTCACCATTTTCATAATCCAACCCCAGGTCCAGCAGTGGGCCAGAGGAACAAATGGAGGAAAAGCAAACTGTGAAATGGTGAATACCAGCACAACCCCAGGTTGAATACAGAGTGCATATATTCCAAAAAGCAAACATTCTGTGTCTCCTTGCGATGCCAAAGACAAGAGCATGGCAAGCCCCACTTTGTGCGAGGGTGGCAATGCATCCTGCAGATTGCCCAGAAGGAAGCTTTGGTAGCATCATATCCTTCTTTGCCCTTTTACAACTGCGAAAAAGGCAGGGCAGCTCCCAGAATCACACGGGGAACACTGCTCCGACGGGCATATCGAGGCCAGCCAGTGGTCGAAGATTGTGGAACCAGCATGCAAGTTCCAGTGGGACAAAAGGCATGTGTAGTAAAGCGGATGAGGCTACTGCCAAGGGGTGCAAGCCCTGTAGTAACGAGGCCCAAATTGCGACACATCATGGGTATGAACCTAAGGAATCGGAGAACTTCATCTCATGTCGACCCACTAGAGGGCTGGATGCATTGAAATATAATAGGATATGAACGTTGAAGAGGCTCATGCATGGAAATCAAAACTCACATAAGCGCACCCTTGTGAAAGCACTGTCTGAGATTTTGGGGATACATGATATATCATGTAAAACCTTCACTACAATTAAGATTGTACTCAATTGTTTTGCGGGGTCTGCAATGTGTGATTCGTCCTTTTAAATCTAGCAATCAGGATTTGTTTAATCAGTTGTAAGGGTGCACTAACAACACAAAAGGTGTAGAAGTGTTTTTAGACTCTAATTTTAAAAGTCGTCATTTGCGTGGTTGGAGCCTATTAACTGGGGACCTGTTCTCCCATCCTGTCATCTCTCTGTTCTCCCTTGGAGGTCCCCTTCGAATGCTCAGTTAGCAATCCTGGACTGGTCAAGAGCTGAACTGAGCAAACAGAAGAGGTGATGACACGCAGCAATGTCGAATCACCTTTAGCCACGCTTCCGAAAGGGTCTATCAATGCATCTGCCCTGTTCCACCCTCAAGCTCTAAGTGAAGAGGACCATTATAGGGGTATGGAATCTGAATTTGCTCGTTCAGGCGATAACACTTCAAGAATAATTATTTGGAACATTGCTGCATCAAAAATACATTGTATGATATGTATGATGTGGAGTGGGGTTCAGGAAACGTGGTTAGCGGAAGATTCCTGGCTGAAGGAAAGGTTCAAAGATTTCATTGTGTTTTCAGTAAATGCAGACAAATCATCAAATGGGCACCGGAGGAAGGGTTTAGCAACAGTGGTGTGATGATCTTTACCAGTTCCCGCAGCCAGCAGCGTCTGTTAAACTCGGAGCTGTTAGTAACCCCTCTGGTAAATATTGTCGCTTCACTTGTCAAAAAATTGGTGGTTTTAAATCAATATATTCCTCCAAAGATGAAGCAATTAAGTGTTTTTTAAGGGTGAGAACCTTCTTTCCGCAGCACTGTCTGGCGAGGCTGACGCTAGCATTACATTTGTAGGAGATTTTAACACCAAATTGGGGAATGCACCGGCTCAGTCTGATGTGATAATATTAGTAGAAGGAATATATGGCAACCCCAAGAGAAGTACTTTAATCCTGGTGAAGATATTAAAGGCCACATTATGTTATGTTATGTTACTTTTCATTTATATAGCGCCTTATGTACCACTGGTATGATCTCAAGGCGCTGGTAGGTTGAACACCCTCGGGAACCGTGGTTCAGGTCAGTAGAGAGAGAGAGTCATAAGGTTCGTGTGAGCAGCGGATATGTGTGCAGCAGGTGTGGCGTTCGTATGATAGCTGCTTCTTAGCGGTAGGCGTGGTGGTTGGGAGATCCTGAGTATGTGTTCGTTCTGGCAGGGTGTTATCCAGACCGATTCTGGCTGTGTTAGGCCTGAGGAGAACGCCTTGGCTGGCGGCGGGTGTGTAGCCAGCTGTGTTTAATTAGGATGATGGGGAGTATGAGGCAGGTGTTGGTATGAGAACAGCTACACCGAATGTGTTCTAGTTGAGTGGTGGTGTATAGAAGAGAATAAGCGTGGACATGTAATATGGTGGTTTACATTAGGTGCCTGAAATCGAGTGTATATCTGAACGATTTATTCAATCTGTTTTAATCACTCAGTCTGTTCAATCGGCTTCATACATTCACACATTTTGCCTGGTTCTTTATTTGTTTTATTATTCATTCCGTTCATTTTATCGTTCGATCGTCCATCTACATAAGCTGTTCGGCCATCTCCATCTGTTCTATCCACTCCATCCGTACCGCCCTCTCGATTTGATTGTTCCATTCCATACACACCATCTGTACCACCCATTTCATCCATTCCTTCCAGTCCATCCGTTCCATCTACTCCATCCATTCTATCCACTTCATCCATTTCATCAGCTCCATCCGTTCCATCCACTCCATCTGATTCATCCATTCCATCCGTTCCATAAACTCCATTAGTTCTATCTATTCTAGCGGTCTCATGTGTTCCATCCGTCCATGCACTTCATCAGTCATATGTACTTCATAGGTTCTGTGCACTCATCATTTTCATGCACTTTATCAGTTTCATTCATTCCATCCGTTCCATGATCTCTCTCTATTTTATGAACTCCATCAGTTCTATCCGTAACATCTACTCCATCTGTTTTATCCGCTCCATCCTTTCTATCCACTCCATTTGTTCTTATTATTCATGCGCTTTATCCGTTCTATGCACTCTATCCGTTCCATGCACTCCATCCGTTCGATGCACCCATCAGTTCCATGCACTCCATCTGTTCCATGCACTCATTTGATCCATGCATCCCATCTGTTCCATGCACTCATTTGTTCCATGCACCCCATCTGTTCCATGTACTCATCTGTTCCATGCACTCCATCTGTTCCATGCACTCCATCTGTTCCCACTGATCCATACACTCGATCTGATGCATACACTCGATCTGTTCCATACACTCCATCTGTTCCATACACTCTGTCTGTGCCATACACTCCATCTGTTCCATATGCTCCATCTGTTCCATATATTCCATATGTTCCATCCGTTGAGACCGTTCTGTTAATTCCCTTCATACCTACGAGTCTGCTTGTTCGATTCCTCTATCCATTCCATCACTCGATCCGTTTAACCACTCAAACCGTTGTGTCTACTCCATCCGTTGAGTATGCGCCATTCGTTGTGATTACTTCATGCATTCCATGCACTCTAACCATTCCATGCACTCTAACCGTTCCATGCACTCTGTGATCCATGCACTCCGGCCGTTCCATGCACTCCAACCATTCCATGCACTCCAACCATTTCATGCACTCCAACTGTTCCATGCATTCCATCCGTTGCATGTACTCCCTCAGTTCTATGCACTCTATCCGTTCAATCAGTTCCATGTATTCCTTCTGATCCATGCACCTCGTCTGATCTATGCATTCCAACTGTTCCACCTACTTCATCTGTTACCCCCTCATCATCCGGTCCACCCATTTCATCCGTTCCATGCATTTCATCCGTTCTACCCACCTTATCCGTTCAACAAGCATCATCTGTTTCACCTACTTCATCCATTCCACCCACTCCATCCTTTCCACCCACTCTATCTATTCCACCCACTTCATCTCTTCCACCCACTTCATCTGTTCCACCCAATTCACCCGTTCCATCCATTTCATCATCCATTCCACCCACTTCATCCGTTTCATCCACATCATCCTTTCCATCCACATCATCTGTTCCATCCACATCTGTTACACCTACTTCTTCCTTTCCCCCTACTTCATCCATTCCACCTTCTTCATCCATTCCACCTTCTTCATCTGCTCTATCGGCTTCTTCCTTTCACACAATTCATCCATTTACACACATTATTCTTTCCACACGCTTTATCGTTTCCACACACTTCATCCTTTCCATACACTTCATTCTTTCCACACGCTTCATCCTTTCCATACACTTCATCCTTTCCACACACTTCATCCTTTTCACACACTTCATCCTTCCACACACTTCGTCCATTACACCCACTTCATCCGTTCCACCCATTTGAACTATTCTATCGGCTTCATCCTTCCACACACTTCATCCGTTTACACAATTCATCCTTTCCACACACTTTGTCCTTTCCACACGTTTCATCCTTTCCACATGCTTCATCCTTTCCACATGCTTCATCCATTCTGCACACGTCATCCACTCCGCACTCTACATTCGCTCTGCACGCTACATCCGCTCCACACTCATCCTCTCCGTACTCAACATCCGCTCTGCACTCTACATCCGCTCTGCACTCTACATACGCTTTGCACTCTACATCCTTTCCACACACTTCATTGTTTCCACACACTTCATTGTTTCCACCCACTTCGTCCTTCCACACACTTCATCCTTTCTGCACATGTCATCCTTTCCGCAAATGTCATCCTTTAGTTTTACGAGGAGTGATTTGCAGTAAGAAATGAATGGTTGGTTGTCGATGATTGAGGCGTGGAATTGAGACTTGAAGGCGATTGCTATTCCTCTTCCTCTAGAGGGATGGTTCAGTGGGATGAGGGAGTAGTCAGGGGG
The DNA here is from genome assembly GCF_040938575.1 of Ambystoma mexicanum. Classification (NCBI taxonomy): domain Eukaryota; kingdom Metazoa; phylum Chordata; class Amphibia; order Caudata; family Ambystomatidae; genus Ambystoma; species Ambystoma mexicanum. Next base: position 553,623,115 of record NC_090936.1, on the reverse strand, counting down.
GAAGGCTTCATTGGCGATAGGGGCGAAGTCGTCAGAGAACCAGGTTTCCATGATAAAGACCAGGTCTGGTTTGTCAGAGGCGAGGAGGTCAAAGATGCTGTTTCTGTTTTTTGCTACAGATCGGGCATTAAAAAGGATGCAATTTACTTTGGTAGAGGAGGATGATGTGGGAGTGGCAGAGAAGGGAGGTGGGAGGGTAGAGGGGGGAAACTGGTGAGAGAGAGAGGGGGGGTGATTGGTGGTCGATGGGAAGAGTAGGCAGGCAAATGAGTTGGGGGGGTTCAGGGGGTTGGACAGGTGTGATGGGATGGGTTTGGCACTGGGGATTTGAAGGTGGGGTGTGGGGGGTTAGGAGTTTCAGTTGTGGACGGTGAGAATTCGAGGGAGAGGGGGTTCAGGCAGGGTGAGGCAGGGGGGAAGGGTGGTGAGGATCGTGATTGGGAGGATGAGGTTCTGGGTCGAGACAGGAGTGGTGATGAGTACTGAGAGATTGAGGAGACCAGGTACGTTTTCTCTTCAGTGTCTTTGTTGTGATTGGTGTGTGAGAGAGGGTAAGGGGGTTGGAGGGGGAAAAGGACATGGCTACTGTTCTTGCTAGGGCGAGGTGTGCAGTTTATAGGGAGGGGAAGAAGTGTGGTCAGAGGGGGGTGATGGTGGGAGTTGATGAGGGGGGCGGGGGGTGGATGGTTGCGGGCTGGGTGTGCTTGGGAGGCTAGCAAGGGGAGCGGGTTCGATCATAGTAGGCTGATGGGTGGAGGGGATGGGAGGAGCAGTGGTCTTAGGATGGTTGGCTCGCCATTGTGCCCCTCTCGCTTGGTGTTTGGAAAGGGGATGAGTAGGGGATGTGGTGGAGGGTGGGATGGTTTGGGGATGGGAGGTAGGGCTGGTGGGAAGGGGGGCGCACGGGTGTCATTTTCGGCAGACCTTGGTGGGTTGGGTGCACTCATGGTTTGGATTAGTTTGAACTGTGCTATAGATGGGGTTGTATGCTTTCGTTCACACCTTCCCACTTTAGCTATACCACCGGATGTTAATTGTTCACACTCTCTATGATTAACAGTACTACAGCTGTACCAAGCGATTATTTGCACTTTCTAAGTTCAACTATACCACCGGGTGAGATTATTCACAGTTTCTAGGTTCAACTGAACAGGGTGATATTATTCACGTATTCTAAGATTTACTGTTCCCAGGTTGACGTTATTCACACTTTCTAAATTCAACTATGCCACAGGGTGCGATTATTCACACTTTCTAAGTTCAGTTGTATCACAGGGCTGTATTATTCACGGTTTCTAAGTACAACTATATCACAGGGTGAGATTATTCACTGTTTTTCATGATCAACCATATCAGAGAGTGAGATTATTCAGTTTCTAAGTACAACTATATTACAGTTTCTATTTAGACTTTCTGAATGCAACTAGACCATAAGTGTGCTAATAGGCCGGCTTTCTAAATACAACTAAATCACGGATATGATATTGGGCAGGCTTTCTAAATGCAACTAGACCACGGATATGCTATTAGGCCGACTTTCTAAATGCAACTAAACCATTGATGTGCTTTTAGACAGAATTTCTAGATGCAAATAGACCACTGATATGCTATTAGGTAGACTTTCCAAATGTATCTAAACCACTGATGTGCTATTGGGTGGACTTTCTGAATTCTACTAGGCGACAGTTATGTAATAGGCGGACTTTCAAGATGCAACTACATCACAGATGTGCTATTAGGCAGACTTTCTAAATGCAACTAGCCCAATGATATGCTATTAGGTGGACCTTCTAAATGCACCAGTTATGTATTAGGTGGACTTTCAAAATGCAACTGTGTCACAGATATACTTTTAGGCAGATTTTCTAAAAGCGACTAACCCAATGATATGTTATTAGGTGGGCTTTCTAAATGCAACTAGACCATAGATATGCTTTTAGGCACATTTCTAAAGGCAATTATACCACAGATATGCCATTAGAGACACGTTCTAAATGCTATTTCATCACAGATATGCTAATTCGGCACACTTTCTAAATGCAATTACACCACAGGTATGCTAATTCGGCACACTTTCTAAATGCAACTACACCACAGATATGTTATTAGGTGGACTATCTAAATGCAATTACACCACAGGTATGCTATTAGGTGGACTTTCTAAATGCAAACTAGGCCACAGATATGCTATTAGGCAGATTTTCAAATGTAACTAGACCACAGAATATGATGTTCGGTAGACCTTCAAATGTAATTAGACCACAGATATGCTGTGAGGTGGACTTTCTAAATGCGAACTGGACCACAGATATGCTATTGGGCACAGTTTTCAAGTGCAACTACATCAACAGATATGCTATTAGGTGGACTTTCTAAACAAAACTAGACCACAGATATGCTACTAGGCAGACTATCTACTTGCAACTACAGCACTGTTACGCTCACCTGGCTACCACAGAGGCGTCGATCGGAACTGGACAGCTGCGGTCTCCACTAATGTGACGCGTAGGGCCGAGATGACGGACTGGTCAGGCCCACCTAGCTTCGTTACCTGGCCCGTAGGAATATTCTTCTGCAAATGGAGAAAGTGAATTAACCACCCGTGGATTTGAGCGCAAATCCCCCCACCCCCTGCTGTTCTCCCCACAGATCGCCTTTGATGTCCCCTCTTATAGTCTCACGTGATGGTTTGAAAAGATGAGCTCTCCATCCTGCATTGAGCGCAGGGGCGTGTTGATAACCAGTTGCTTCACTTGCTCGAAGAAATTGGTGAGTTCCAGATCAATATTGACTCCGACATTCCCGGCAAGACGCAGTAAGTATAAAGTTCGTAAGAGTTCAAATGCCTGACTTTCACTCTTGTCCGATTCCTTGCAGGTTGCAGCTTGACCCTAATGAAGAGTTCCTCGTGGCAACCGGTAGTATTCTGGTAAGGATTTGTATTTTCCAACACAGTTCGATAAAATAAAGTCAATATGAAACCTGTTGCTTTCTCCCTTATTCAGGCGCTGAGAGAAAGTATGAAGTCTTGGGGAATAATACCTCTGGCGGTAAAATCAGGTAAGGCTATTGTGGTGAGGAGGGTTCCCCTTGTTAGTCCCTTTGTTTCACCTTGCTTTCCTTTTGTTTCCCCTTAGGGGCCGGGGTTCGGCGAAGATGCAGTGGAAGCTGCGCCGACCCGTGAAGAGGAATAGTACCCCCAGTGGTAAAATCAGGTAAGTTTATGGGGGGGTAACTAATATTCCTCTGTGTATTCCTTTAGCTGACCTTGCTGTTCTTGTCTTCTCCTTAGGTGCCGGAGTGCGGCGGGTACATGCAGGAGGATGCAGTGGAATGTGAAGATGCTGCGAAGGCCGGTGAGTTCAGCGTGGCGCTGCAGCAGGCGAGGCGACGCGCATAAAATAACTTCTTTCTTCCAGCTCGAAGGCGCGATGGATCGGGAATTCAGGTAAGGATTAAAGGTATTGCTCTTGTTCTAAACTTTTCTCCTTCTTTCTCCCTTTTTCTAGGAGCTCCAAACTCGAGGCGGGCGTGGCAGAAGGCTGGATGCAGACTTGCAGGCACTGTGAGCGTTACGCTGCTGGATGCAGAATAACGCGATGCGTGTGCTGCTCTTCGGGCGTGGTTTAAATAGCCTCCAAAGAAGTCCCAGGTAAGTATTCCTCCCCAGCCCCGCCCGAGTAAAAAATAGTCCCTAAGTAAAGTAGTCCCTTCCAAGCCTCTTTTGGCTTGGAGCTCTTGCAGCATGGTCTGCATCAGGTAAGTTTGCAGCATGGTCTGCATCAGGTAAGTTTTATTCTATGAGCCTGGCGCCTATGGCGCCAGGACTGACTCTCCATATGAGCCTGGCGCCATAGGCGCCAGGACTGGACCCAAATAGCCCCTAGCAGGGGTTGTTGGGCTTGCTTAGGATAACTCGATGCATGCTTCCGGGGTTGCTGGACGTAGTCTGGGTCCCCGGGGGTAGGCATCATGACAAGCACAGATATGCTATTAGGTAGACTTTCTTCTAGCAAACTAGGTTACAGGTATGCTATTAGGCAGACTTTCAAAATGTAACAACACCACAGATATGCTTTTAGGTGGACTTTCAAGTGAAACTAGACCACAGATATGCTATTTGGCACACTTTCTAAATGCAACTACTCCACAGATATGCTATTAGGCGGACTTTCTAAATGCAACTAGACCAAAAATATGCTATTCAGCACCCTTTCTAAGTGCAACTACACCACAGATATGCAAATATGCGGATATTCAAACTAGACTACAGATATGCTATTAGGCAGACTATCTAATTGCAACTACAGCACAGATATGCTATTCGTTAGACTTTCTTCTAGCAGACTAGGTTACAGGTATGCTATTAGGCAGACTTTCATATGTAACAACACCACAGATATGCTTTTAGGTGGACTTTCAAGTGCAACTAGACCACAGAAATGCTATTTGGCGGACTTTCTAAATGCATCTAGACCACCCATATGCTATTCAGCATCCTTTCTAAGTGCAACTACACCACAAATATGCTAAATGCTAGATGTTAGGTGGACTTTCTAAATGCAACCAGACCACAAATATGCTATTCAGCACCCTTTCTCAATGCATCTACACCACAGATATGCTAAATGCTAGATGTTAGGTGGACTTTCTAAATGCAAACTAGACCACAGATATGCTATTAGGCATTCTTTTTAAATGCAACTATACCACAGATATGCTATTAGATGGACTTTCAAATACAAAACTAGACCACTGATATGCTTCCAGACAGACTTTCAAAAGCAGCTAGACCACAGATATGCTATTAGGCACATTTCTAAATGCAATTATACCACAGATATGCTATTTAGGAACACTTTCTAAATGCTATTTCATCACAGATATGTTATTCGGCACACTTTCTAGCTGCAATTACACCATACATATACTATTTGGCACACTTTCTAAAAGCAACTACACCATAGATATGCTATTAGGGACTCTTTCTAAATGCTATTTCACCACAGATATGCTATTTGGCACACTTTCTAAATGCAATAACCTGACAGATATGCTATTCGGCACACTTTCTAAATGCAATTACACCACAGATATGCTATTCGGCACACTTTCTAAATGTAACTAGACCATAGATGCTATTAGGTGGACTTTCTAAATGAAATTACACCATAGATATGCTATTAGGTGGACTTCCTAAATGCAATGAAACCATAGATATACTATGAGGTGGACTTTCTAAATGCAAACTACACCACAGATAAGCTATTAGGCGGACTTTCTAAATGCAGTTACACAATAGATATGCTATTAGGTACACTCTCAAATGCAATTACAACACAGATATAATATTAGGTGGACTTTCTAAAAGAAACTAGACCACAGAGATGCTATTAGGCAGACTATCTAATTACGGCTACAGCACAGATATGCTATTAGGTAGACTTTCTTCAAGCAAGTTAGATTACAGGTATTCTATTAGGCAGACTTTCAAATGCAACAACACCACAGATATGCTTTTAGGTGGACTTTCTAAATGCAAACTAGAACACAGATATGCTAATAGGCAGACTTTCATCTGCAACTAGACAACAGATATGCTAATAGGCAGAGTTTCAAATGCGAGTAGACCACAGATATGCTATTCAGCACACTTTCTAAATGCAACTACTCCACAGATATGCTATTGGGTGGACTATCTAAATGCAAACTAGACCACAGATATGCTACTAGGCAGATTTTCAAATGCAACTAGGCCACAAACATGCTATTAGGTGGACTTTCTAAATGCATACTAGACCACAGATATGCTATTAGACAGACTTTCAAATGCAATTAGACCACAGATGTGCTATTAGGTGGACTTTCTAGCAACTAGACCACAGATATGCTAAATGCTAGATGTTAGGTGGACTTCCTTAATGCAAACTAGACCACAGATATGCTATTAGGCGGACTTTCAAATGCAACAACACCACAGCAATGATTTTAGGTGGACTTTCTAAATGCAAGCTAGACTACAGATATGCTATTAGGCGGACTTTCAAATGCAACAACACCACAGATATGCTATTAGGCAGACTCTCTAAATGCAATTACACTACAGATGGAAGAGATTACAACAGTTTTGCTTTTATGGTTGTGTGGTAGGGTACTATGGCGTGAAGTAATTGCTTAAGTCCCCGCCCTTACCAAACTTACTTATTGTTGGCTTCTTACTTCTCCTGCTGATACCTGCAGATACGATCTGGAGCCATCCTTTGCCTTGGGTCCTTAGCCGTTGGGGCTGCACGAGCAGAGGTCTGCCCTAGGTGGTTGGTTTTTCGACTGTGTGGAGGGTATGCCGCACCAATCAGGGCACGATGGGCGGGTCGGGAGGTGGGAGGGGGTGGACCAGGAAGCGGGAAGGAGTGAGGGGTGCGGGAGGGGAAAACAAGGGCAGTGGATTGCGTTTGCCTTTACATGCACACTAACTAAACAAAATGGCAAGCAGTGCCAAGATCACTCACCCGGATGGCCTCTGCACACAAAGGGGGCCTCAGGTGTTGCAGTGGTGGTTTTGGCCTGAGAAGAGGGTATGCCAGACCAATCGGGGCACGATGGGCGGGTCGGGAGGCGGGAGTGGTGGACCATGAAGCGGGAAGGAGCAAGGGGTGCGGGATTATTCATTATTCATAATTGTATGTGTAATCATCTGCTTGTGGAACTAAATATGAAATGTAGGGGGGATATTTCCCAAACCCACTTTTTAACTCGGCTCCAGGAAATAAGTCATCCCTTATTGTCTAGTGGATACTCTTTTCGCTTTTCAGTATGGATAGCACATTTCCAGGATGTTGTGTTTAAATAATCCAGCGACTGGTGGATCTACATATAATGTGAAGGAAACAAGAGTTTATGAAAATATCTGTTTAACCTGGGAAGAAATTGATATCCATATTTTGAAAACGAAAAAGAATAAAGCTGCATGTCCTGATGGGTTAAGACACAAGCTTTTATATGGTTTTGAGAATATGGATTCCAGTATTGGAAGGATCTATGCGATCATTGCGCCGCCCATAATGTCGACTTTCAAAATGCTAACTTCCATTATGGTGCGGTGAAGGGATCACATAGATCACTGTCCCCTGCATCCCCCTACCCGCCTCCCCCACCCACTTACCTTTTTGGCAACACACTTCTATGTGTGCCGCCGTCACTCCACTATCCTATGGAACCAGTTCTCTCCCACTAATGTGGGTCTGAACTGGCAGCGCAGAGTCCGTTTTTCTTTTTTTTAAACGTTGTTTGTTTATTGCTCCCTACACCCCTGCAACCCCTGACCACCATTACACTGACAAAGGGGGGCTGAGGACACCCTCGCATTCCTCTCTCCCATTAGTCAGTGTAGTGTGTGTCAGCATTTTAGTATGGCACTAAGGCGCAGCAATTGACAAGCTGCAGTGTTCGGGGTGACATTTTGGTATAATACCTATTGGAACGGGTATTTAATGCTACTGTGCAGGCTCACATCCAGCCAGTATCTTGGAAGAGAAGTCTGCTAGTCCCAATGTCTAAAAAAGGATTGGTAGCAGCCTCTCACTGTTATCGGTTACCTGGCTCCTAAATGTCTCAATTAAGGTTTCTGCAGGCTCTCTGGCTGCAAGGTTGGAAGAGTGGGTAATCAAAAATAAAGTTCTGCTAGATATACATACCAGTTTTAGAAAGGGCTTCTCTATAATGAAATCAGTGCATTGTGCTGAATATCATCATAGAGACGTGCACATAAGTTAGGAGCGGCCGAGTCTATGCTGCCTGTTTGGACTTGTCCAAGGCTTTCGATTCCATTGACCATAATCTGTTAGTTAGATCATTTTGATGTCTCCCCAGGGCTTCTTCACTTACTACAATAACTGAATGAGGACACATCAGAAGATGTCCTTTGATCAAGGGCAAACAAATATTTGCAAGACTTATGCACAAATAGCAAGCTTTTCCTTAAACCCCGCTATTATTAATTATGTTTCGGTCAGATTTTAACCCGCACAGTTCTTCAGCCAGACTCGCCCCTTGTACGCAAATACATTTTTCAATTATCATGGTCTGAAATTAAATTTGGTAAAAACAAAGATCATCGTCTTTGGAAAGTGTTGGTCAAAAAATAGAGATTGTTAGATTCTATAGTTTGCTATCAATGGCAGCTGGGCTACGCATATAAATATGATTGCCAAGCAGGTTGCTTCAGGCTTTACGGGGCTACTACGCTTTTACAGCCAATATAGGGAAGAATATTAGATATCAGCGTTAGAGGCTAAAACTCAGATGGTAGCATTATATCGAAGAGAGATCTGGGGTTCAACACGTGTGCATGCCTGGAAGTTATACAGAGCACATTCCTGATTAAAGTGTCAGGTCTGTTGCATAGCACACCCAGAGATGCAATGAGGCATGCATTATTTGTTGTTAGTATAACATGCCAGGAACAAAGGATAATTTAGGGATTTTTACTAAAATTTCAGTTTGATCCCTCAGCAAACCATTATATAAGCAATGCCCTTGCAGAGGAGTTGTTCCCACCCACATAGAGCAGGTTTTGCTGCTATTCAAGTGTGGTTTGTTTGAAGAGGTGGGTGTTGAAAATTCAATAAAAGACTCTTTTTAAAAAAAGGGACGCTGAAGTTGAGAATTGTATAACCCAGACCCTAACCGGGAAGTTACCATACTGAACCTTTTAAAGCAATGCCTGTGTGGATGTAGTGCCAATTAATTTCATGAGGAAAATCAAGTAGCCAGAGTGCAGAAGGACAGACTTGATGATTCTGTTAAATGTGCTCCTGTTGAACGCTCGAATGAACTTGATGGGTAGACACAAGTTGTGTGTTTATGGGATGGGCAAAGACGAGGATATCATACACTTCTTATTCATTTGTACGTGTTTTATTGATCTTGGAAGGAGAAGGCCTAAGCCACATTTTATTAAAACAACATCAGTTCAAGCATGAATGTCATGTACCTGTTTAAAAATGATAAGAATTCATATTTCATGTAGGATTTTTTACACTTTGTAAGAGTGGCTTTTAGAAGATGCTCTATAGTATTCTGAGTTTTTTTTAATGTCTGATTAGATAACTTGTGATGTGTATGGTTTTGTTGTACTGTACTGTACTGTGTTCTTGAATTTGTTAATGGATATTTTCTGAATAGCATTTTCCTCCCACTGCACTTCTTGTGCTCTGTCAGGGCGATCTGATGTACAGCTCCCAACATACACTTCTCCTTTCAGTTTCTCGGCACTGCTGGTACTTTCTTCTCTCCTTGTGCTTCTTGGAAAGAGTCTGTGCTATGGCTCCCAGCATTGGCTTGTCATTTCAGTTCCTCAGTGCTGGTGGTGCCTTAAACTTAGTCTGTGCTGCTTGCACTCATTGGGGGTGTCTGAATGGACACTCCCACCACTCTTTTGAGTTTCTCATTGCTAGTACAGTCTCTCTCTCACCTTTTTGGTGGTTCCTCCCTCGGTTTATTTCTTTCCCTTGGGTGCTTTTTTCGTGTCTCTCTCATTCTGAGTGCATCTGCGGATGCTCACCTGATCTGATTTATTTGTTTCTCATGTCCATTATTGTTATGTTCAAAACAACTACAACTGGCATGTGTATCAGTGTGTACCCACACGAATAGGGTAACCAAGTGAATCATGAGCTTTATTTTTGCTGTAGACACACAGTCATTGGGCCTCATTACGAGTCCGGCGGTAACCTGCCGGTTTTTCCGGCTCGGTTACCGCCGGACTCGTATTACCATTCCGCCTTTGTGATTCCTGGAATTACCAGGGCATTACAACCACGGTGACCCGGGAATTCCGGAGGCGGAATTCGGTAAATCCCCATTCCCATTGAGTCCTATAGGACTCAATGGGAATGGGGAACATGGAAACACCGGCACCATCTTGTGATGGTGCCGGTGTTTCCACGCCCGCCTGCAGGCGGGCAGTGTTAAACCCGCCAGGTCAGACCTGGCGGGAATGACACCTCCGGCTGCAGGACTCGAGATCACCCGGTATGGAAACAACGGTGGCGGCGGGTTTAACGCCACTGTTATTTCCATACCGGGTGACTCGTAATGAAGCCCATTGACTTGATTTTGTCTTAATATGATATATATGATTCTTCTTATTCATGAGTACGTACATTTCACGACATTGCACATAACTTTTTCATGTTCATATCCAATATGGCTTTTGATACGACGATTGTTTCACATTCTAAATCAGTTCAACATCGATAGTTACCGGTTGCTAGCATCGTATTCGACTTCACAATGTTTCATGCCGTGACGTCAAACATTAAGCGGCAAAATTCACTTTTTCCAGATGGAATGCAGTATTGATGAGATTCACCCCACTTATAGAGGTGCCATTCCATGTGACTCTGCTCGCTGGGGTACATCAGTTTAAAATGCATATAAGAGAGGTCAAGGGACCAATTACTTGTAACTATCGAACTTCCCTTCAATTTGAGTCTATTGGATTACAATGTTTCCAAGTCATGTGGCATGACACATCTCGCAATGCTAACTCATTGAACGGTATATTTGCTACTATTACTGTTTGCACATATATTAGTGAAAATATTTTATCTTCCTTGTTTTTCCCTTCCAATGAGGACTTGTGGAGTGTTACTTTACTCATGCAACTTCCTATGCAAACAGTCTGAAGCAGAAGTACCCTTGTGGGTACTTCCTTTGATGCTATTGACAATTGTAGTTAGAATTGTATAGCAGTGATAAGAGACACAATTGTTAATTGAAGCCATTTGTATGAAATGTACCTTATATAATTTATGCAGTGACTGTGTATTCTATTTATCACAGTTGGTGCCAGGACTATTGTACTGCAACACTTCCTCTTGGTGGCCGGCAACACCGCCTATGAGATCCGGCACACTACGCAAAGTGTGGTGAGCGAGAAGCACTGTGGAACAAAGCACTGTTATTGCAGTTGCCTCAGTGGAGTGAGTGGTGCTTGAAGTGCATAAAGGTGTGCAACCTCTCTACCTCTTTTTGCCTGGTGCCTGGTGTCCTGACTTTCTGGTGAGTCTCCATCTGACTATCTGCATGTCCCTGCCTGTCTGCAAATCTACACCTTATTACAGCGGTTCTTTAGTAGGTAGTAGGTAGTATATAGTCTGTGGTATATTCCTGCCCTAGGTCCGGTGTGCCCCAAAATGAATAACACCTGAGGAGCATCCCAATGACGGAAACTCAATAGAGGCAGTCACAGCTGGCAAAGCAGGCAAAGCAATATTTTGGATCCAACTAGATGTTGGGAAGCAGGGGGAACAAGGGAATTTCCCCTGCCCCAGTCTCTTTGTAATGACATTATAATCATAGAAGGAATGCTTATTGTCATCACTGGCATAGACCTCTGTACAAAGAGTAACACAGTTAGACTACTTTCTGTCAGAGCCCCAGTACCACCCTCTGAAACTGACACCTCAGTGGGAATAGCATAACAAGCAAAAACTTCTGAAACGCAAAACCAATGAGTGGGGGTTGTACTAAGGGTGATGAGAGATCAAAAGATGCAATGGAAACTTGCAAAGGTGGTCAAATAATGGCTTAATTAAAAAAAAAATACCCACTACCTCTACAACCACTATATGTGTTGACTTGATGCCTGAAGAGGAAGAGAGAGAGCGAGAGAGAGAGAGAGAGAGAGAGAGAGGAGGAGAGAGAGAGAGAGATAGAGGGAGAGAGAAAGAGAGAGGGAGAGAGAGAGAGAGAGAGAGAGAGAGAGAGTTTGTGGGTGTGGGTGTAGGTTTATATGTAGGTGTAGCAAAGGACCATCTGGAACCACAATAACTTTTGAGTAGAAACCAAGGGGGCTAGGGACTAGGATAGATATTTGTCAAGGCTAAGATTAGCCTAGGGAAAAATAGTTGGGGAATACATTATTTTTTTCTAGCCACTGCAGTGGGGCTTTTTTGCCAGCTGTGGATATATATAATAAACAATCTTTGCCAGCAGCCCTTTATGGGTTGGAAATGTGAGGTTATATCAATTTGGCCCCACTGTCCCGTATTATGAATACGTTTAAGAAAAAATTACTTCTTTTGCCTAAAAATATCCCCACTTCACTGGTTCTGATGTACCTTAGTGTTTTTGCCGATAGCCAACCAGATTGCCCTTAAACCCGTGCTATGCTGGGTTAGACGTTGGACCTCAGCAGAGCTGGCAATGCATCAAGAGGCTTTGCGTAATCATTTGCTCTTGGAGGGGACAAAAAGCTGTTGTTGGTTGTCCCATGTAAAATATTTGTTGTATATGTTGGATACCGGTTCCCCCTGACCCCTTGGATTGTAAGAAGACCTCAAAAGCAATTCTCAAAGTAAATGCTAAGAGGAAATCTATGGAAAAGCTGGAAATGAAAAGGGCTTCTTTGAAGAATGGCCTAGAGTTCTTGCGCAGTGATATGATGGGTAATTCAAAGAGCCTTCTGGACAAAATTCATCCACGCTATGAACGTTCTTTGTATGTACGAATGAGGCTAGGTACATTGCACACTGCATAGTATACATGTTCGTGGTCGATCCCGAGATCCGGTTTATGCCCTTTGTGCGGATCTGCCAATGAAACATGAGCACACTATATGTTAATTTGCCATGTTACTTTAGAATTAAGGCGCTTGTACATGAAACCGTTACTTGTTGATCAAAGGGTGCGAAGTACTAACAAAGCTATGCAATTTTTAAAATGTTAATTTGACAGGAAAATGGTTTTTCCATCTGTAAGGTATGTGCATCGGGTATGGCTATTGAGGTGAAGAAGCAGGTGAAGAAGCATGGGAATTGACTCACTCTAATAGCCAAAAATGAAAATGAAATTATAAAGAGGCTGCAAGCGTGCTCTCCTCAAAAGATGTGCTAGTAGATAACAAATGTTTCATATTTACTTTTATTGGAGTGTATTTAGTTTGTTTGTAGTGTATGCATTTAATTTATTGTGTGTATGTATATGATTGCTAAAATGGTTTTGGGCTAAATGTTTTTATACCAAATAAAGTTTTCAAAATTAAAAATAAAATGATAGACAAATGTGTTTTGGGAGATTGATAGGTGAGAAGGGGTCCGATCTTATTGAAGGTGAGTAGATTGATATTTACATAAATTGCTGAGGCGTTGATAAAGACCCCTTTCATAGATCACCTCAGCTTTCCTTAGGGTTCCTTAGGGTTCCTTGAAGTAGGGGTTGGGAGGTTGGAGATAGTACAGAGGAGAATGGAAGGAATATTAAAGGCTAGAAGATAGATGGTTTTGGTTCTGGTAATGGAAGGAGTATTAAAGGCTGGAAGATAGATGGTTTTGGTTCTGATAAATGTGAGCATTGGCCAGAAAGGTCTCACACAATGTTATATGGCAGAGAGGCAGTTTGAAATCTTTAGGGATAGGTCAAGAGAAAATGAGGGGAAGGATAAGACTATTGAATTGCCTGTGCATTTGATGCCGTCAACAGAGACTTACTTTGGGCAAAATTCTGAAGATGGGGCATATCCAAATGCAGAGCGGGGTCTATTGGAAAATATTTCATCATCAAGGGATGTCAGAGAGGGGTCCTATCCCTTACGACAGCAGCCCTTGCATCTCCACAACTAGACAACCTAAAAGTCGTATGGCTAAGTTATGCAAATGACTTTTTATTATTTGACTGTTCAGAGATAGGATAAACACGTCTTTGAATTGCTTTTAATGGATTTGCCAACAACCACTCACTAGAAATCATTTTTTCTAAAACAAAAGTGATGCATTGCTCCTTAAAGAAGCGGTTATACTCTTTTAAGTGGTCAGTTCAAAGCAAGCCTCCTTAAAGACTGGATAGTTTCATTTATCTGGGTTTCCCCATAATTTCCAATCCCCACAAATTGTAAATAAGAGACTGTGTGCATGGGTTATCGCACTAACAAATCAAGCAATCAGGGTAGAGGCCAGGTTTGGCCGATTCATCTTTATACCTATTCTAAAGTTCTTTGAGGGCAAGGTTATCCCAAAGAACTTATATGGACTCGAGATTCCTTTTTTTCTGGGTACTGCATATGTTAGCGAAGTTGGAGGATATCTATTGGCAGCGAGTCTTGATTATTCAGACTTTGACTTGCCAAAAATGATCCAAAACGGGAATCTGCATTTCTTGAGCGAAATTACTGGTTATTGTGAGACTTTGTTGAGGGAGACTGATACAACTAGTAACATTTTATCACAAAACCCCCTAATGGTTAAATTACTGTTGTATCAAAGAGACTGGATTAATATATTAGACAAAATGCATGGGTATAAATCACTTGTCTGCTTGTCAACGGACCATATAAAATGAGGAACCTTAGTTCAATACTTGTCCATTTACCCGAGTCACCGAACCAGGAGGTTATTCTTAGGGTTCTGATGGAATCTGTATCATACGAAGAAAATGATGTATAGATATGGTCAGATTCCAGAGGAATCTTTGGTTTGTATATTTTGCCTCTGTCAGGAATCAGTAGAGGACCTTAAGCATTTGTTATTAACCTGTGCAGCTTTGGTTGGGAAACGCACACAGCACTTTAGAAAGTTTGAATATGTTCAATTGAATGTCAGTGGAGAAGATTTGTGGAATGAGTGTCTGGCAGGCAGGACTAAATCAACCATAATAGCAGTAGTAGGCTTTTTAAATTCTTTAGAATTGAGTAACTGAGCATTATTTACTTTTAACCCAACAAGAGTGCCTCGCTGTTCTCTCTATGGCCTGTAATGTGGTTAAATGATTTCAGTGTCAATTTTATCATTAATTAGTACATTAAAAATTGTGAAGAAGTGAACTTTCAGGAAGTATTAGTTGTGATATTATGTGTTCATCTGAATTTTATGTGTTGATTAATGTTGTGATGCTTTGTAATGTTTTAACTTTTTAAAATATGTAACGTTTATTTTAGTTTAAAAAAAATTGTTAAAGGCTATTTTGTCATAAAACATTAATACTATTAAAAAATAACACATTTATCTAAATACAAAGGTTACAGAGGGTTTATAGGAGATACTGGTGGTTGATTGTGTTGAAAGCAGTGGAGAGGCCCAAAAGAATGAGGAGGGAGTAGAATCTGGAGTGGTGAGGCAGGGGAAGGAGGTCGGTAACATACCTCAGGTCCTTCTCACTTGAACGGTACCCAACAAATTCAGATTAAAGGGGGGAACAGAGAGCATTATATAAGATGTAGCTTGTTAGACTGAGGAAGAATTCTTGCTCAAGGTGTTTTGAGTAGGAAAGCAGGAGGCAGATGTGTCTTCACTTGGTTGAGGAATTAGTGGCTACAGAAAGTAACTTGATTTTACCATATCTACCTTGATGCTACTATATCTACCTTGAGGCAAGCAGAATAGGTACATGTGGAGAGGGAGAGATTGGACAGGGATGACTTTGACTAGAGCACATTTTGTGATGGTCTGCAATGCAAATGTATGAATCTCAACACGCAAAGGGTTGGAAGTCCTGCAGATGGGAGCCAGTTCAGAAGGTGAGGTAGAGAGAATGATTAACGCATATGGAACGTGTGGTTGGTCACTGTAGTGTTGGTATCCATCCACAGAGTAAACAATATTACTCATTCAGCATTCTTCTTCTTCACAGATGTTTTCTATATTTTTCCTCAGTTTGGATCTTGAGTCTTATGTCACAATAGAAACCAGTGGTTTGGTTTGATGGATGCCTCTGAAATTACAATGTTATTGTTGTTACAAAAGATAAGGCTCTATGGTCTTCCTCTGCAGAACGGGAGTCCTTGTCCCCCAAAGGGGAGTCTCTCCCTGTGAGGTCCAACATGCTGCCACCCCTTGGGGGATTATTGCTCATGGGGCTCACATCTCTAGCAAAAACAATGGTGTAGAGGGGCACTCTTTAAATTGTGTTGTTTCAGAGGTGTATAGTATCAGTTAAATAGATAACGAGTGTTGGCAGTCTCTGCAGTCTGTGCTAGGCCTGCGAGACCAAGGACCAAAGGGAGCTGTTAACTGAAGGTAAGAGTCTACACACTGTCACTTGCCTAAGGAACGGCAACACAACCCTCATAAGCCATACAGCAAAACCTACGCCCGAACATCTATTGATTCCCATCACCTGACATTCAACTAAAATTGAAAAAGAATCGATTGAAATAACAACAACGAAATACACGCATAGCGAACCGTGACCGGCTGACTGTGCCCCACAACGGTAATTGCCAACTGCCTTATTCTAACCATCTGCTGTCTAAATGGGTGGGGACTGCGGTTAATCACCTTTGACCCACCCGTTTCTTTTTTGATCACTGAATAACCCAGACGTGTAAAATAATTGTTGGAGACAGCGAGTGGCAGGATACAGATCCGTGGGAGAATCTAAACCGCAGCCAGATCTGGTGGGGACTGCAAGCAAGAGCCTTTGACCCTCTCGTCAAGACAGTACAAAAATACGTACCGTACAAGAGCCAAATCGGAAATTAAAGAAACCCATAATAAACAAGTAGTTGTCATCATTACACAACAATTTGAAATGCAAAAGTTTGACTGAACCCAAAGGAGAACCATCATACAATCTCCCCGCAACAAAAATGTGTATACCGCAGTAATCAACAGAAACGGTAACATAAAGTGTATTTAAACCTAACAACACTTTACTCAAGAGGACATGCGACTTAGAAAACCATCCTCGGACCACGAAACACTGACCTAACAAACACCAGAAAAATAGACACATCAACATGCCCGCAGACCAGACAAAGATCGAGAACAGACCTACTACGTGGAGCCGATCACGATTTCATGAATGAAAAGACAATTCTCCCCGGAAAGAAACCAACTCAATAGCAAACATTAACTTGGAACACGATGAAAAGAGAAGGAAAAACAGGGAAGAAGATCATAAAATACCAAAATTAAAACGAGAAAGACGTAAACAGAACACATGTGGGAAATCAAGTCTAAAGAGTGGGGGATCAATGAACAAGTGAAGGATATCCAATCAACCGTACCGACCACAGATCATACGATTTATGAAGATTTCATACATCAAAATGGACAACAATTGGAAGAAAACGAGGAAATCAAACAAGAGAATGTCCAAATAATAACTGATCTCTCACACACTGATCTAGTACAATTAAACCAGATATTCCTACCAACTCCCCAGCCAGAAATGATGAATAACGTTCATTTGGTCCTTGACAACATAGACATGGCCCAAGGACTAACGTGCCGACCCCTCCAACCTATCAATAGGCAAAACGAGGACAGAAAATATCTAATTGGATTCCAAAACCAAGACACAACAGACATGATAGAGCATATTACGCAAGAGGGGGAAGAGAATATGTCATTGACCATTGCTGGTAACATCAGCAAACAGCTAACACAGCGAGAAAAACTGATCATGCCAAGCGCATATGGCAATTGAAATGTATGCAAGACGGTACGTTACCCGAAAATGCATAGAATAACTATAAAGATGTAACACAGAGAGCGACTAGACTATCACTAGACATCACCGAAGTAGAGTCAATAATGGAGAATCACGAAAAACAACATAAGATCTTCAAATCAGAAACAACAACACCAATACAGCAATGGCCCAAAGGGATGATATTGACACCCTTCAACAACTACTACAAGACAACATCTTCACAGAGCGCAGCAAAAGGGAAAACTACACTAGATCAACAACAACAGTCAAAACTCACTTCAATGAATTCTCAGTTTGAAGAACTGACAAAGGAAAATGTACCAGAGCTACCTGATCACATACAGGAGACCGACTTGTGCTCGTCCAACGAGACATCTCAACACACAGACAATATTTTGCATAAGATATACTCAGCGGTCCCAAAAACCATGCTAGATCTTCAAAATGCACTGACAACAGCATCTACACATGGACTCCTAACATTCATGAAATTGTACGAGACAATGGCAGACACCCAAAAGGACCAAGCAACCTTATAAGCCCGAATTTATACAAAGCAGATCTTTTTGGAAGCCTTTGTAACGAAAATACAACAAAGACTCGACAAAGAGGCGGAAGCATCAATGAAATGGCAGGAACGCCTATGTGAAGAAGCGAGAAGCGACAGAGCCGAGAAAGATGCAATGGCAAACACACTAACAGAAATGATGATAATGACACACAAAGACAACTTGCTTTTTACCAACAAAGCTAATAAACCAAGGTCTACATAAGATGCAATTAAAAGAAATACATAAACAACAAAACAAATTAATCTTACCAGAGAGTAAGAAAGGTCAACGTCTGGTACTTCAACCTGATTCAAATCACAAGTCTATTAACCCAATTAACTCCTGAAAATCGAGAAGAGAAACAACTGTACAGACAGAGAAAATAAGAAATCTAGGAAAATCCATCTCAGTACAACAAGAACGGAAGAATCAAGAAATTCAAAAAATAAAGCATAGCCAAATCAAAAAAGAGAAAACCTCGGATGACAAGATCTTCACAACCAAAAAGAAAGAAGCGACAAAAGCAACCACTGAAAGCTTTGCCATATTAAACGCAAAACAAAGACAAGACAATAGGAAAACAGCTATACAGGAAAAATAAAACAATAAACCAAAACAAAAAAACCTGGAAAAACAAGGAAAGTTGCCAAGAGAGGATCTAGAGCTTTTCTACGTAACCTAATATTACCAGTAACGCCAAAGGTAATAACTATAATAAGTAATAAACATTCTGCGACAAATAAAGACCCAAGAACCAAAAAAGAGCGAGCCAAAAATGGACTCCAGAGATCAATAGATGATAGACCTACTAATAAATCTATCAACATACAGTGAAGAACAGAAACAGTCAAGTATGAACTCGGAGGGGTCACTAATAGATCAGCAATCCGCCTCATTATACATTGTCAACAAATACGAACAGGGAGACAACAAAACATCAGAGAACGGAACACTATCAATTGAAGACATCTTCGACACTGAAAACGAGATAATGTATGACAATATATCGAAAGGTGAGCTAGAATATACAAGAAACACGCTGGACGAAACATATCAACGAAGGAGTAACGTACCAAATCATACAACAGTTCACGAGCACAACTCTGAACAGGCAAGTAAAGGACATTTTTGCTGGCAAAATGAAGAAGACAAAACAATCACTATACACACATCTTCCAGAAATAACCTGAAACTGCCAAAGTTTACAGACCCACAAGAGAATTTAGATATATACAAAGTGAGGATTGAACAAATCATGGAAAACAAAGCCAATCTAATCCTAAACCGAACCAACATGTTGCGACTGATACATGCAATATGCAACCTAAGGAATATACAATCAAAGTATATTCACTTAATTGATTTCCCATTTGACGAAGATACAGACATAGTGGACATCCACCTTGCAACACAGGATATACACGACAAAGTGATATCCAGCAAGGACAAGTTCCAATAATTAAGCTTTTGCTGTCTCATAAATGATTATCAATTCAAACATTACGAAATGAAAAGACAAGTGATTGACCACAAACAAAGACGGATTGACTCCTGTGAGACTATGACAAACCTTACACAGCAAATTTCATACCTTGAAAGAAATTCCACAAGAGGGAATAATAATACAACAAGGGCATTTGAAAGGAGTGATAAAAGAAGCTAAAAGAAGCTCAATACTGGAGCGAGACATAGAACACAGAAGTCTTCAAACAACGAGACAGACAACAATAACAACCTCAACCAAAAACTAATGATTCAATATCACTGTGTTCATGGAACACCAGAGGGTTCTCACATTTATGCGGAAACAATAACGAGGACCTACAGCTATATTACCTAATCTGTCTACAGGACACATGTCTTGTCCAACAACCAACCTATGATGGATATACTACCTTACTAAATCTGGCAACTACAAAACAAAAAGGACGCCCATCCGCGGGCCTCCTAACATTAATCAAAATAGACTCTAACCTGAAAATCATAGAAACCAAAAACCCAAACTCTTTCACACAAATTACCATACTGGAGCCAAACACGACAAACTTGACAGCATCGAAACCCCAATCACAGATTAACTTATCGATGAAGGCAAGACTCTGGAAAATGAAATGAAAAAAAGGAACATCCACCTAATTAACACCTTAGGTGCAAAAGACTCAAAGATCGTCCCCACCTAGATGAACTACAAAACAACGGCAGTCCTGGAGTACATCTAAACAACAGAAATAATGAAATCAAGAATTCAAAAAGTGGTAGTGAATCCAACCAACCGTAGCGACCTTCACAAAGTTACGATTCAGTGGAACACGGACCACAAGCGAATCTCAAACCAACGACTCTTCTAGAACTGACCAACTGCTCTCCTAGATTGCAGATCAGTGATAATCAAGTAAAAGAACTAAAGGCAGCATTCCTAGATGCAGAAATACCACAAGCCCAAAAACTCAAATATCCATGGCTATTAATGCCATTCAGACGACCTAAAGCAGGATTACAAATCCACAAACAAAGCACAAGCATGCATTCAATGCTCAGATCAAAGGGGAAAAAAAGAATTGAGAACTAACATCAAGCAAGAGTCTTAGGGAGATGTTGGGTGAACAGCGCATTAGAGCCACCCACACGTTAAAAACAACAATATAGAAACTGGACAAGAAACTATAGAGCACAGATAGCTCAAAATGACACGGAACAGATGTTGAAGGCACTGCACAATAGAAACTCGAAAGAACTATGGAAACTAATCAATAACGATGATGACCAAATAATGAAAATGATTACTTGTGTAACTAAAGAAGCCTGGGAAACGCACTTTGGGAACCTGTCTAATCAAAACAAAGAAAACATAGATGAGGAATGAGGAAGGATGAGGAAGGATGGAGACTTACAATGGGATAATACAGAAATTACTCACCATATAAAACATCTAAATGGATCAAGAGCTCCCGGACCAGATGGTCTGAGTAATGCAATCATTACAAAAGAGCCTGATCTCTGGACAGACATATGTTTCGAATTGTTCAACATAATCCACACACAAGGTGAAACTTCACAAACTTGGAAAAGCGCAATGCTGATACCTATTCACAATCAAGGAGATAGATCAATACTTGCAAATTATCGCCCAATTGCGCTCTTGCACCCCATAGGGAAAATCATTGCAGGGTTCATACAAAAACAACTGACAAAATGGGAGCAGGACAACAATTTAAAGGACCATGGACAAACATTTTTACAAGAAATGTCGGCACTAACATTAACCTGATCTTACAAAACATACTGAAACATGAAGCCCTGAAAAACAAAATGCTGACATGCAAAGTTCGTAGATCTGAAATTAGCATTCAACACAGTAAACCGACATAGATTATGGGAGAAACTAAAAGCCTGGAACTGCCCAAAATCTCTACTAGAACCAATAAGGGCCCTATACTCACAAACCTCAATAAGAGTACGACTATCTCAAGAAGGGGCAATGTCAGCTGAGATTACGACCACCAATGGCTTAAAACAGGGATGTCCGTTAGCAGCCACCCTATTCATTCTATACATTGTAGATTTAAAAACAAGTGAAGTTGATACAACAGGATATCGTCCGAAACTAAACGCCAACAAAATACCTTACATGCTATTCGCAGATGATTTCATCCTCCTTGACAAAACAGAAAAAGGTCTTCAGAACGGACTAACAGCACTGGTTCAGTACGCAGAGTTTATCAATGTATCCATACATCAACAAAAAACTCAAGTGATGGCTTTAACCCAAAACCTCAAAATTAAAAGAAAAAGAGTTAGAGATATACATAAAGGGAGAACAAATTGCCCCAGTAACAACATTCAAATACCTTGGTGGTAGTTGGTGAGTGTACTTATACTCACAAGAAGACCAGAATTACAGTCATCAATACTCAAAGTTCAATTTCAAAAACCCATAACAACATCAGAAAATATATTTAGATGAAGCCATTGGATATGTGCAAGGTGATTTATTCTACGCATAGCAGACACGTGTCTCAAGGCAGTCAAATAATTCTGGGGATGATCCCCTAGTTAATCTTTAGTAGAGCTTCTTAGGTGAAATAAGTTGATAATACGCTTGAAATATGGTGCCTTTTTCGAAAACCACTGTTTTAAGCCATCTGAGTTCAGGGCTTAATTGCCTTAATGTATGTCTTCGTGGGGCGCAGTGGCCAGTCTATTTCACTGAATCTTCATTGTATATGAAGGTCTCAATACCTTTGATTCCGTGTTGCATGGGTAGATCCCAAACAAATGCCTGTAGTGAGCATCTTGGTAAACCAATCAGGCACAGAGGTAGGATGGACAGAGCATCTAAAAACAAAATCCCTGTCATTGGCTTGCTAAGGGCTAGCCATACACAAAAAATATGGGAAATTCTCGTTCAAATCCAAAATGAGCTTCTATCGCCAAAAAGTAGTGGCCATCCTCACACATGGGAGTGAGGCAGCACTGAATATACCATGACAAACTTGGACGCGACTCGAAGCCATCTTCTGGAGGAAAATCTTAGAGTTGCCGATGCCCTATCCAATGCTCCGTATTAGATATGAGCTGGCGTTGCAATTAATAGAAACCATAGTACTCTGAACGTCATTAAATCTATACGGGAAAGTAATATCAAATGATAAGATACCATCTATTGATATCCTGAGAGACAAGCCAGAGACAATGAATAACACAGTACTATCAATATGTTAATCAACATGTTAGCAAAGACTGGAGGAAGCCGAGATAACCTGTGAAATGCTGATGAATCGTCCAACCAAAGCTAAGCACAAAATCCAATGAAATGATTGGATAGCCACACTGAGGAAAAAAGGGGAGTACCAAATGGATATCCATTCAAACATGGAAACAAGAGTCCTGAATCACTTACCGAACTATCTAGCATGCTTCCCAGACCAACAAATGAGGAACACCTTCCTAAGGCTCAGATTGAACATACTGCCAACAAGAGAATACCTGAAGAACACCAAACAAATATCCTCAGAAGAAGCATACTGCAGATTTTGCAAGAAACAAACACAAATGGAAACACTTTTTCATATCATCATGGAGTGTGAGGCACTCATTAACAAACGCTCATATTTTGCAAACATGCTGCCACAATCTAACATTCAACTATCTGGCCCTGAGAGATGGCCATGCATTGTCGTAGGCAATGACAATCGCCTAACATTTAGAAAAATACCATTTTGGCACTCCATTATGATAATATAACAGAACATTAAAGCGACCCGTGACAAGTATGGACATGGGATACAAAATGATCCAATAACTTGAGGAAAAGGTGGAAAGAAAAGGGAGAAATGTTTTTATATTTTTTTATGTTGTAGGTAAAAATGACTAATTGTACGTTTCCATGTTAAGTTTATAATATGTGTCAATCGTCTAATAAGTAAAGTTTGAAACTCAAACTAAATCATTTAAATAAAAAGAATAGATCATTTCAAGGTTTCTTCGGTGTCACAGATATGAATTGTGGGCTACACTATCAATATGAACATCACAAAGTCTGATTAGTACCAAAAACGGTCAAACTAAAATCTGTGCACATTTTATGGCAAGATAATGCCAGTACAATTCAAAGAAAACATTCAAGGAAAATATACCATTTTTAATGTGTGATACAACAACATTTTCAGAGAAGAATGTTAATCATATATAATGAATGAAATTACAATACTTGAGATGATACATTGTGAATCATGGGTGTGTGACACAAAATGATGATATTTATAAAAAATTATAATGTTACATTAATTCAAATAGTCAATTTTTGCAATTATTACAATTTAAAAAAAACATCCAATAGAAAAAGAGTTTGCTGAGTTAGTTCTGAGATATGAATCCAGATATACACTTTTAATTCAGTGTACATTCAAACTATATATTTTCCTAATAATACGACGCCCTTCGGGCTATTGCTGCCCTTCATCAGGTATAAAAATTCACAAATTCTGTAAAATAAACAAATATATTCGTGACTATGAGTTTTATCAGGTGACTGTTTCTACTTGGAGTTCTGGGGTAATTAGATAAACTCACTAACCTGAATATCCAAGAGGTGTCTCTTTCTTCTGTGATAGCTAGTACTTGTCAGCCTTGATTCCAAATGCTCTCTCTAACTAGTAGAATCTGGGAGTGCTCTAATGCGTCAACATCATAGTGTACAAAGCTTGGTTGGTGAGTCAAATATGCTTTCTACTGAAGTATCTTTTTGTTGAAAATATAATAACACAAACTTGATTCTAAAGAGTTGCTGAAAATTGTGTTTTAATTTCACTTTGTGTTGGACATCACACCATTAATAACGTTCCTTTTCATGCAAATTAATTTGATTTTTGGTGTTAGGCTTCACACTTCCGATACAAAATTTCATAGCTTCACAACTTGTGTCTTTTGTGCCAAACCTCAAAGTAAATATTGTTGCATTGGTCTTGAAAAAAACAACATTGCTCTCAACACGTGTTTCCCCATTGATTAGTTCAATGGTTCATCAGGAGAGGAAGTAGTTTCTATAGGAAAGAAAGTAAAGAAAGAGAGAAAAAGAAGTTATGAGGGCATTTGTGTGCATTTCCTTGGCTTAATAGGTCTACATATGGTGAAAATATTTC
Organism: Ambystoma mexicanum; assembly: GCF_040938575.1. NCBI lineage: Eukaryota > Metazoa > Chordata > Amphibia > Caudata > Ambystomatidae > Ambystoma > Ambystoma mexicanum. The sequence goes on along the minus strand of NC_090936.1, from coordinate 553,598,490 downwards.
ATATCAAACCAACATGAAATATAAGAAGAAAAATATGACTCACCCTACATGTTTACATGAATCTCTTAATTTGTATATACTTGTAGAAACTTCAGTATGATAACGGTTGCAGATGAAGCTTCAATATGGATTTCCCTTGTGTATTCAAATTGAAGGTGGTTTAGGCGGAATGGAAAAGGAGACTAGGTAAGGTCTTTGTGTAGAATAGTAAAAGAGGCTGTCTTGGAAAAAGAGAGGACGGGGAGGAGATTAACCAAGTAAAAGAGAAACTCTGAAAATGTAGGCATTTCTTACCTTGTGCATTTCGTAGCTTCTATAAGGGTGCTTCAAAGGGTAAGTCTCAGTTTGCCCATGGATGCAGCATACTTCTTAATTTTGTGTTCCTTTCCTGAGCCTAAACCACATAAGGGGAGAGTGATCTGTTAATAATCGAAACCTTCGACTAACCTGTCAGATAATATTTCATGTAAGTTATCACCCACTTATTGGCTAAGGCTTCTAACTTGATTTTTGCATAGTTCTGTTCCCTCAGGAATAGTTTTCTACAACTATAAAGCACGGGATGTTCGATTTTTTCATATTCCTGAGAGAGGACAGCCCCAATACCCACATTAAAGGCATCAGTATGAAGGATAAACTCCTTGTTAAAAACAGGAACTTTAAGGACTGGTTTGTTACACAAGATGGTTTTTAATGTGTCAGTGGTCTTGTTTGTCACATTTCAATTGTTCAGGCTCCGCACTCGTAAATTTATTTGTCATACAGAAAGTGAAGGTAGAATATCTGGGGATAAACCTACTGTAATAACCTGTAAAACATACAAAGTCTCAGAGCTCTATTTTGGTCTTTGGCGGGTGGGGGAGGGGGTGAGTTTCACAGCTTTTATTTTTTCTATTTGTGTTTGCACTAACCCATTACCTACAAATAATCCCACCTATTTAATGGTGGACTGTGCCAGATGATATTTAGCTCAGCCTCCCTTAATGCCCCAACTATCTCTCAAATAGATGAAAGGGATGTTCTTCGCAGGTTTTACTGTGTATTAAACACCTTGAAACAACCCCCTGGAGTGAAAAAATCAGTTTTAAAGTAACTAGCCAATGGCCTTTCCTGAGATTAATATTGGAGATTAATCTGGCTTGACCTAGCTTGTCTATTAAGTGATTGATTCTAGGCATCAGGTATTTATCAAACTGTGAGATGGAATTCAGTTTTCTAAAATCGATGTAACACCTCCATGATTGATCAGGATTTGCCACAAAGACTTTTGCGAAGACCAAGGACTCTCCGATGGCTTGATGATGTCAGACTCTAACATACTTTCCAATTCCGTGTGGATTATTTATTTTCGTGACTCAGGAATCCTGTATGGTGTTAAGTTCACCACCTTCCCTTGGGCTGTCCAGATGTTATGCATGAAACCTTTAGCCCTCAATGTTTGATCATGAAAGACGTCAGGAACTGATTTAAGAGATCCCTAGTGTCTTCCTATTGGTCAAGAGTGCATTCGGACACAATTAGAGTGTTCTCTTGACTGATGTTGGTAAGTAAGTTGGCCATGGTTATCAAAGTCTTTTTCGGTGGGATATATCCTCCACTCTTTTAACAAGTTGGTGTGATACAACAGAGTCCTCTTCCATCAATGTGGCAGGAGACCACATAATTACATAGATCTTTTTTTCTATAGTCTCATAGGGTCCAAACCATTTCGATAGCATTTTCTGGTTTAAAGTGGGTAATAGGGCTAACACTTTTTGATCCACTGAAAAGGAGCAGTGGGTGGCTTTTCTATCATATTGGGCTTTTTGGGTTGCTTGGGCTTTTTCTTGATGTTTATTTACTACCTCACATACTATGGATTTATGTTGCTTAAGGTGTTGGGCTGTTTGGGAAATTGGTAAGGCAACTCCTTCCCTCTTTTCCTGAGTTTCCCTCAGCATGTCAAACACATCTATTGGATAGCTACCATAAAGAAGTTAAAAAGGGAATAGCCTAAAAAGGCCTGAGGTGTTTTCCTTACTGCAAAAAGTGCCTAAGGGATCATTGTGACCCAATTCTTGCTGTCCGCTCCCAACAGATTCTTCAATATTTTATATGGGTCTGATTGAAGCGTACGACAACTCAGTCAGTTTGGGGATGATAAACGCATGTTCTGAATGTTTTAATTTGCAGTATTTCTTCCACTTCAGACATTATACATAACTTGAAGGTGGTCCCTGGATCTGTTAAGACCTCTTTAGGGAATCCTACTCAAGAGAGGAAGGGAAGAAGGTGTTTCAAAATCTGTTGGCTCGTATTGTTCCAGAGGGCAAAAGCTACAGGGTATCTTGTGGCATAATCTACTATAACCAGAATGAACTTGTTCCCAAGTTTTGATGGTTCAATAGGCCCAATGATGTCAATGCCAATGCAAAAAAAGGGGACAACTGTAATGGGAAGGGGTTGAAGGGAAACTTGTGGTACTGATTGGGCTGCAGTTTTCTGTCAAAGGGAACAGGTTATCAGGGAACAAGTTATCACAAAAGTCTTCCAGGCCAACAAAATGTTGGTATAACCTGACTTTGCGTTTTAGTCACCCCCTGGTGCCTGGTCGTTAAGCGAGAGTGTGCAAGTTCAAACACTACCCTCCAGTCACTCTGAGGAGCGTGATGGCATCATGAAGTAAGACACAGAGAACAGACTTAAAGTTCAAACAAAAGCTATGTATTAACTTAAATGTCAGGATGGTAGGGGGCCTAACATGCCCTATGCCCTATGCTAAGGTGTGATTTCCCTACCTGAACAAAACTAAGGTAAGTTTGAGTCAAAGAGTTCAACTTAAAAGTATGTCTGTGTCCAAAACCTATTCTTGCCCTCACAACTAAAGCTACCAATGTGTTGGGATGTTACTTACAACATACATAGTGCTCAACTCAAAGTTCTGAGCTTCTTCCAGCTCCCAGCTTTCTTCCAGCTTCCCTTCCCAAGTGCAAGAAAGTTCCACAATAGTCTCAAGATTACCTTTCTCACGTTCAAGGTAATACAGTTGCAAACATTCTTCAGGGTTCCCTTCCCCAAGTTCTAGGTGGCAAAGTTCAAAAGCAATCCTCTGGTTTCCCATCCCCAAGTTCCAGACAACACAGTTCAAACAAAGTAAAAGAGGTCTTCAAGCTTTGTCCTCAAGACAACACACGCAGTCCCTTCCCCAAGACTCTAACTCCGCCAAGCTTATTTCAGTCTTTTGAAAAGTGTAACATAACTCGAGCTCAACCTGACCCTCCTTCTGGTTTACCTCACAAGTTCACTCACAATCCTTCTGCTTGGTTTATTTCACAATGTCTTTGATTTCTCCTCATTCGGGGCTCACAGTTGTCAGACCACATAGTCCACCCATCACAGGTCGCGCAACTAGGATCTGTAGGTTCTGAAGCCACACAGGTTCTTCTGCTCCTGCCCCTGTGTACCAAGTCACCTTCCCTGAATTCCTCTTTGTTGGCCTCTTGGCTTTATGTGCAAGTTTACACTTCTCTGGCTTCTCCTTGGCAACCTCTTGGTCTTTAGACTTGCTGCATTGCATTCACTCATAAAAGTTCACTTTTGTGGGGGTTGTATTCATACCCCACCTTCTGTGTCACTCTTTAACACTTGCACCCTTGCATATTTTATTTTCACATTGGTACTTAGGCTGTCCTTGGATATTTGCATTGCACATAAAGTTTCATTGCATTCAGCATTCAATATGCCTCTGTCAAGCTTAATTTCACATCTCATTTCAGTTCGGTATTTAAGATGCATTAGTTATGCTTGATTTTAAGTTTCCATTCAGTTCAGTATTTACAGTGCATTTGTTAGGTTCCATTTCAAGTTTCCATTCAATTAGGAATTTAACATGTATTCATTATGCTTAATTTCAAGTTTCTGTTCAATTCAGTATTCAATATGCATTTGGCAAACTTGCTTTCGAGGACCGTTATTTGTTTATGGTCTGTTAGGAGCACCCCGTGCCCAAGTGCTTTCCCTGACACTCATCGGCGAGCTATCTGTTGCAAGCTGGACTCACATGCCAGGCATTCTTCTCTGCACACCGGCAATCGGAGAGGTTTCTCTCCGGATGCAGGTGGCATCCTCTCTCTCCTGCTGCTTTTGCATTGTGCTGGAGGCTCCCACACCTGTGACTGCGGCACAGCCCAATTGTTTTGGGACCCACAAGTTCCCTAGGGTATCTGCTAGCATCCTGGATCCTGCTCCGGTCCCACCATGGCAGCATCCACACAAAAAGGGTTATCTCCTGGTCTCTCCAAGGCAGGCCATGTTGCTCCCCCTACACTGCTCTCTGACCCTCATTTTATACACCTGCAACCACTTAATAGGTTGCAGGTGTGGATCCTTAGTTTTGTTTGCCTGACCATGATTAAGGTGGCCTGACTCTCACCATACTCTGCAGGCATCTTCTTCCTCCCAGTACCAGAGTGGTAAAATTAAGGTGTAATCTTCATTACTCTCAGTCTCCTCTTCCTCGCCCCAGTACTTCCAAATGTTAAATGTGGGGAAATGCGGGGAGAGGTCTTGAGGTAGCCCACAAAGGGTCGGTGAGGATTAGATTGGCCATCAATAGGGAAAGGGGAATAGCATGTCTCATTGTCATAATTCCAACCACAGATGCAAAGGCCCCATGTTGCACCCACACCACCCCCACCAGCACCCATGATATCCATGGGTTAAGGACTACTCTGATGCGCTGCTGGTGCCTCCACAACCTGAAAACCCATTCTGGCAACAGACAACAAGTTCCTTCCAAGATGACCACCATGTTTATCAAGCAGAATGACACCCAAGATGCCCACTAGAAGGCCCAAAGCAGGAGATCATGAAACATGCAGTAGTTCTCCAGGGAGGCTCACACTATTTAAACCACACCCAGGGCATTCACCTTGCTTCTTGTTTCATCTGTTCAACACAGCTGAAAGCCTACCACAAGCTCCATGGTTGATCCCTCTGTTAGCCTGCACCGTCTGCAAAAGAGAGAAAAGAGACATCGTTATTCCAGCTAACAATGTTACCAAAAGGCATGTAAGGAGATACTTACCAGTCTGCTTCTGACATTTCCGCTCATCAGGGATTGTTCCTAGATATACTGCACCTGGGATTTCTTCTATTAGATCTGCTACATCAGGTATTTCGACCGCTCTGCATCAGGAACGCTGCATTGAACACCGCAGAGAGACATTACTCATTTGGACATAACTAGCAGCAGCAGCAAACAGGTAGACAGAGGCCAAGCACAAAAGAACACTACAAATAGTGAAAGGACACTGAAGACAGTAACAAGCAGCAGAACAAGAGAGGAAAGAGGCATGGCACAAAATGAAACTACAATAGCGAAAGGACACCAAAGAGAGTAACACGCAGAAAATCAACCGAGGACACCGTAAATAGTGATACTCCATGCAAGATGATAGAGACACTTAAGGACACAAAGAAACACAGCACCTGGAAAGCCACAGCTGGCCTGGGCAAGCACACAACAGTGAAGTAACTGGCAACTAGTGCATAGAAGGGACCGGTTTACCTTACCTTCTCATTACCCCACACCTGGGGAGAAAGGGATGGGGATGTAGGCTGAGGATGATGTCCCCAGGTGTATGTGTGGATCCCCAGAGTTCCGGGGGTGAATCATCAGAGCTCTAGGGGATCAGGGTTTGGGAGCAACTGTGACACCTGTGTTTTCACTTTTAGGCCATTTGCATCCTCCAACATCGGATCCACACATACACCTGGGGACATCATCCTCAGCCTACATCCCCATCCCTTTCTCCCCAAGTTCGGTGGTGAATTACAGCATAACAATGCAGAAGCTTTGGGTGGTAAGTGGTGTGGGAAACTCAGCGGAGAACCCAGACACTTCTGCAGATCCTCCAGGTAAGTGTTACACTCACCTGTGGGCACCCACCCCCAATCTCCAAGGGCTCTTCACCCAGGTGATCATCCCTCGATTCTACACCCCAAGGGTCGGGATCCATGAGCGATGGCCTTTCCATGGCCACCTGAAGAGAGGAACAAGGGGGTTTATGAGTGAGAATACCCTCAGGTCTCTCACAGGAGTCACCAGCTGTGTTCATGGGGTGCCTTTTGTAGATACATCACCTCTGTAGAGAAGGCATGTTTTAAAAAAAAGAAGGGACCATCCTGAGCCCTGCCGTACAACCTTGGAAAAGGCCTATGGTAGAATAGGGTCATTATGTTGTGCAAAGTCGGGAATGAGTTCTGCGTCTTCAATCTGTAGGAAAGATTATCTCTTGGCTGTTTGTCTACCTCTCTGAATCCTTTTATAGTTATTTCTGTGCTATTATTTAAATCAAAGCCGATAGACTCATCAGTTGCCACCATAAATGCAGAGGCTTTTGAGCTTAATTTAGTGAACTTCAGGGTCTCCCAAATTTTGCCAGCTAGACCAAATCCCACTTCTGATACCATATGTGGTAGTTCAGAAGAAGGAGACAGGGCTTCATTCTTTGGTTTCAGTTCTCACTGAAACCAAAGAATGACCCTTTTTGTGATAGGTTGACCCTTTATGTGATAGGTTGGTGGGTACTCCCAAGCAGAGTTTTATAGTCCATTTTCTCTTTCAGTTGAGCACTTTTCATTATTTGTTCATTCTTCTTTGTCACAGTAGTGTTGGTTCCAAACCACTGAATAATCGACATTACGCGCTGCGCATTCTTTTTCTAACTGTAGTTTTACTATATTGTCCCTCAGTTTTGAACTTGGGTCTTATGTCACAGTAACAAACAGTGGCTTGATTTGATGTATGTCTCTGAAGTTCTGATGTTATCGTTGCTCCAAAAGAGAGGGCTCTAGGGAGTTCCTCTGCGGAACAGGAGTGCTTGTCCCCCATAAGGGAGTCTCACCCTGTGGGGTCTTGCACGTCCCCACACATAGGGGGATTATATTGCAGCATGCCACCTCCCTAGCCTCCCAAGGAAAGGCTTGCATTTGGAGAGAAGTAACTGAATCCCCACGATTCGTCACTAAGAATAAGGCAGAGCAGCTGCTAGCTGAAACTACTGCACATAGTGTCTTAAGTATTTGTCTTTGAATGCCTGGATGGCAATGATCAGTGCTCTAGATACATGGCGACTTGATTATTGTAATGCTATCTATCTAGGTCTCCAGTTGTTGGTTATTAAAACCTTCTGTTGATTATTAAAAACTTCAAAGGATGTAGCATCTTGTTGCCCACCTGTTATGTGACATTAAAGCCCATGAACAACAAACAGCAGTCTTGGTGCATGTCCACTGTATGCCAGAGTCAGAAAGGAGTACATATGAAAGCACTTGGTCTATCACACAAAGCAATCTATAATTCCAGCCCACCATTATTATCAACTAAGCTAACCTGTGCGGTGCCCGGTCAGTGGGATTTTGCATCTGCAGAAAGACTGGGAACTGTTTCCAAGATATCCCACATTTGTAAAGGTGGAAAAGGATTCTCTTATCAAGTAAGCAACTATGTTGCAGTTTACCTCATGACATCAAAGTTACTTCCGATCCCTTGCGATTTCTGAAACATGTGAAAACATAGCTGTTTTCTGGGTAACTCCCTCCAATTGAGAAGGCCATAAAATTAAAGAAGTTAGTTACATTCAACAGTACCAAGATGCTTAAAGGTGTATGACAGTGTCCAATAAATGAGTTGAAAAATAGAAATGCAAATATAATAGGTGCATGTGCTGGTGTATTTGTGACTTTCTGAGACTAGTTAACAGCTACATATAATTATTATTATTTTTGTTTTTTTCTTTATGGTTTTTACAATTGAAACCTTTTACCAAATTGTTAATATTCTTCTTACTTTTGCCATCTAAGACTTATACAAACGGAAGAGAAAATAAAAAGTAAATAAAACAGTGTCTTTCCATGTGGGATTCCTATTGGGGAACTATCAGTTTTTGTTCAAATTCATCTGTTCTCTCGAAGATTACAGTCAGGAGCTTTACTAGTGCGATTGTCAGGCTAATTCGTTCACCTCTCAACAGTTCTAGCCACCATTCATCATATGTTCTATTAGCATAGTTCTTAGTAATTTCTCCCAGCAGTAATCTTCTTTTCTATTTTAACTTTTGGTAGAACATTACAAGATGTTTCAGGTCTTCTTCCACATCCGTCTCCTTTCACCAATAGCAGCCTATGATCTTTTCTTATTTCCCCCATCCTTTTTTTAGTGCCCCTGTTGGCAATAAATTCATTCGAAAACGGAGGAATTGATCTCTATATGACCAGTTCGGAAATTGCTCCAGATATCTTGGTAGTGTATTAAGTTTTCGACTGTCTGCAAAATGTTTTCCAAAGCCCTTTAACAACTATCTTGACACTTGTATGGCATCCCAGTCGGCTCTGTATAATTTGATCTTTATTTTGTTAGGGTTTCCCATTAAGGTTTCTTCAGATTCATCTAAGTCCTAAAGTATATCTGTGCATATCTGTTTCCATTCTTTAACTGTCGCTTCACCTTTCTTACTCATTGCGTTATGTATTGTTTCGAACGCTCTCTGTCTTGGGCTAATAATGCATTTTCAGTAAAGTACACGTTTTTTCCATATTACAATGCATTTTAGTGCTGTTAAACCCAGTTCCATCTTCAAGGCTTGTATAGGTATACTTAATGGGACCCTCAAACCAGAATGCTCCCTCGATTACAGACCAATGTTCATGTAAACTCTTGTACCTGGGGAATCTGACTCCCTTCAAGCTGCCATATGTTGTTTCTTTTTTTCTTCTTAGCATTATTTTCACCGAAGACCATTATGCGTGATTTCTGAGGGTTAATCTTTAGACCATTAATGACAATGTATTTTTGAATCACTTCAAGTTGCCTCTGCAGGCCAGCAAGTGTCTGGTCTAATATGAAAATCTCATCTGCATAAAGCAATCTCGGAATCCGTGATCCACCTAGGTTTGGAGGAAAGCATTTTGTTTCTTCAAATGCTTGCTCAATGTCGGTTATGAACATATTAAAGATCCCTGCTGCCAGTGGACATCCTTGTTTTAGCCCCTTGTTTGTTTTAATACATTCTGTTAGTGTTCCATCATGATCTAACATGATTCGGATTGATGTTTCTGAGTAAAGGTCTTGAATTGCCTCAAGTATGTGTGCTGGGCATTTCCGTTTCTTCAGCTTCTCCCATAGTTTTGTACGATTGATTGAATCAAAAGATTCACTTAAATCTATGAATGCTATATATAGTGTTTTACCCTTTGTTCTTTCGGTTTGTGCCTTCATTAGATATATGATCAGTATATTGAGTGATGTACATATTCCCTTCACAATGCCACTTTGCCATATGTCCAGTTGCTTAGTGTCTTCGGACCACAAGTTCAGTTTCTTTGCTACTGACAAGGCAAAACTCTTCCCCACCATGTCCAGTAGTGCAATTGGCCTATCATTTTTGGGCTCTGTTCTAAGTCCTTTTTTATAAATAGGCACTATCATTGCTGTTTTCCAACTCTCTGGTTCTACTTTTTTCTGGATTATATGATTGAACAGCAGTACCAATATTTAAGCCCATTGCTCCGGATTTTGTTTCAACTGAACATTCGTGAGCCCATCCTGGCCCGGCACTCATGAATTATTTAGCTTCATAATGGCGTCGCACACTTCATCTTCACTCATTTTTAGCATTTCCCAGTTCTTACTTTACAGGCTTTGAATTTGGTGTTCTTCCGCCTTCTGTTCAGATAATTTACAGCAATATTTCACCCACTTCTCAGCAGATATTGGATTATTCATGATTCCTTCTTTTCTGTGCTCTAGGTTATTAATATATGTCCATACCTCAGCAGAGTTGTTGTTTCTGATGTTATATAACATACTTTCATAATCATTTTGTGTTGCAATTTTTTGATGATTTTGTAACCAATTTCGATATTTTTGTTTTATCACTTTGGCTTTTTTTTAGTACATTCCCTTCTTGCGATTGTTTAAACCTTCTCAGCTCTTGTCTTCTCTCTTTCTTCTTTGTCAGTAATTTAATATCAAATCTGTGTTTATGTTGAATAATAGATTTATTTGGCCCATTCCTTAATTCAAACTCCATTAACAATGGCATATAGGCCACAGCTGTCTTTTCATCATTATCATTTTTTTCTTGTATTAGGGCCTCCAGGTTTCCTTCCAATTTGCTGATCTGATTTTTATTTATTCTTAACCGATTTCTGCCTGGGGCCACATTCAAATCTGCTACTTTCATCTGTCTCCTTTGTTCTGACTTGCACCGCTACTTTATTTTCAATTAGTTGTGGTCACTTGGTGTTTTTTCTATTACTTCCATTGTCATGTGATGTTTAAGTGTGTTTTCTGATACATAGACATAATCTAAGATCGTTCCTGTTTTTTTTCCTCTCCATGTTAATTTACCAGGTTTTTCATTGTCTATGTTGTTGTTTAAGAAGTGAAAGTTCTGTGATTTCATCATTCTTTTCCAAATCACGCCTCTTTGCCTCATATTGGTCGTCTTGATAGGCTCATCTTCTGTTTCATAACCATCTTCTGGCCAACAATTGGCATTTAGATCTCCACATATTATAAACTTTGGTTTGCCGACTTCTCTCTCTGTTGGTCTATCAACTCCAGAACTTGGTCTGGAAAATTATCTAGGTCTTTTTTCAGTGGATTCCAGTACAAGTTTAGGATTATGAGTATGTTAGTTCCATCTTTTCCTTCTTCAGTTATTTTCCCAATTATCATTTGGATGTAGGAGTTGGGATTCTGTGTGTCTATCATCTCAAACTGCACTGTGTTTTTAATAGCAGTCAGTAAAACCGAGATTGGGTCTGCCTTTGAGTCCTTTTATTGCTGGATTCAGATGCGTTGTGTAACCTTCAATCATCGGGGCTTCCCTTATCCAGGTTTCTTGAAGGCATATGAAATCATATGCCATGTCTAACCCGGACCCTGTCTGAAACAGATGTTAAAGCCCACGAGTGCTCCAGCTTCCCAGTGTGAGCACATCATTTTCAGAAGGTAGTCAAATCTATGTTTTCTTCATCTTCGTTGCAAGTAACCCCATCAGCCATTTCCATTGGTCTTCCGTACCTTCCTCTTCTGTATTTGTTGATTTTTTTTTATATTTGTGAGTGTTTATTCTCATGTCATTATTTTTCACCTCTTTCCTCTTCAATGTTTGAGCTTTATCATTTGCCTTCCACTCCTTATAGTTTTTGCTTCTCCTATCCCATTTTTTTTCTCATTTATTTCTTGTGTCTTGTCTGTCCGCACTTTCTCTTTTTTCAATTGCTGTATATAAAAGCCCATCAGTCTCAATTTGTTTGCTGTTTTGAGCAACAGTTGTTTTATAATTGGGCTTACAACATGAATGATTACTTTGTCCATTCGATCATCTTGTGGAAATTCACTTGTAACCAAATCGTTGGTTGTCAGGAGTCTCCATTCTGGAATATGGTGAAGCAATCTTAGGACACTTGCCCTATTCATTATTAGACCGTCCTCCGAAGTCATACATCTTTCAAGCAATAGACATGGCTCATCTACATCTATTTCTATTTCTTTAAAGTTCTCCGGTTGAGCACCGTCATGTTAACCAGTTGTCTCCTTTTCCTTTTTTTTTATTCTCAGTGGAGAAATGTTATAGCTTTCTTTTTCTAGTGCGTTTTTGATTCGTTTCTCTTTTGGTCACTCTCTATCGCTTTTGTTTACACTGTGAGATTCTTTTACTTTTTTCTGTCCCTTTGATGATGCTGGCTTTTTTTGTTTCAATTCGATAATTTTTATTTGCAGTTTTTGGACCTCTTTATCGTGCACCTTTGCCTTTTCTTTTATCTGCCGAGGACTTTGTATCGGGCTGTTATTTTGATTTCAACCAATCACTGCGCCTCTAATCTCAGGTCACTTCACTTTTATTTTCCGCCCAACATCTTCTGACTCAATCGGTCGAGCAGTCCATTCAGTTTTCCTGTTTGCTTGCATTTCAGCTTCAATGTCCGTTGATTCAGATTTGCATGAGGATTCATCATCACCTGCATTTGTAGATTAATCCAAATGTTCTGATAGCGTGACTGAATATGTCGAAAGATCTATTAAATCAACTTGCTCATCTATCATTAAATGCTCTCCCCAATACACGGCTTCTTCCAGTTTCTTTGGTATAACCTCTATGGTTTTGTTTTCAAGCGGCCTACTTACTGGCCAGCCAATGTTTTTGATGAAGCTTTTGCTTCCCAATGTTTTTGCCTTTCTATCGCCTGCCATGTTTTTAGTTTTCTTTCTAGGCAGTTCTTTTCCTTTACTCACTCCTTTGGTTTTTTTGTGTATTATTATCACATTCGGTCCAGTATCATTGTCATTCTTGATTGTTTCTTTCGCCCTCCTCATCTGTTTGTCGAAGATTGGGTACATTTTTTTGTCAAACTCTTCCTGGTCCATCTCATGCAAATCTTTAGGCATGTTTTTTATTTCACTATTTTGATCTCTTCCTTGACCCTCCACTGTAAGATCGTCATCCTCAAATAACTGCCGATTATATTCTCTTCTATCCGACGGAAATGATGATTTCGTCTGGCTTTTAGTTCTTGCATCTTCAGACTCTGTTTTTTGTGCATTGTGGTCGCTTCCTGTGCATTTATTCTCAGATTTTTATTATTAATAATGTTATCTCTCTCATTCTCTGGCCTCTCTTCCTCAGCTCCAAAGTTTTCCTTATTTGGTTCACTTTGGACCTGTTTTAATTCAACAGCATTCTGGCCGTGATTGGAGAGATGGGCAATTATGTCCGCTGCTTCGAACATCCTTGATTGTCTTCTTAATTCCTTTTTTTTAATTATTGGTTCCAATATTTCCTGTAATAATATGGCTACATTGGCAGAGCTGTTGTTCAGATCCTTTTGAATGCCGTCACAAATCCTTCCACATGGAGAACTTTTGAATGTAGCAGTGCTAGAACTGCTGTGTTATCTCTCATCCGTTCTCCAATGTCCTCATATAATTTCATGAAACGTGCTAGCACCGTGGTCAGTGTTGTTATCACTGTACAGTCTTTATCATTTGTTACAGTATGGTACAGACTTATATCTGTTTGTTTTTTTTTGCTCCAAGTCCGTCTGTGTTTCCATTGTAGCATATTTTTTTCTTTTTATGTTTGTTGTCTTTAGATCTGTGATGCATTGTTCAACGTGGTTATGTCGTTCTCTATTCTCATTCCCTTTTATTTTTTCAGATATAGCATGCAGAGAGCCTGCCCAATTCCATTTCACTATTTGTGTAGTAGCACTTACTTTCTCACTCTGCTCTTTCTGTGGTTGTGTTATTCTTTCTGCTTTCAGTGACCTTGATGTTTCCAGTAATAATTCATCTGATATTTCCGACTAGTGTGTGGTATTGCTGACAGTATGAGTCGATGGGAGCCATGCAAATGTATTGCATGACCTCTCTCTTGTCGGGTAAGTTAGTTTTCCTCATCCTGGGTAATGGCTTACTACATTTTCTAAAGTCATGAACTACAGTCTGAGGCTCATTGGGGTCCATGTGTTGTTTCTTTTACTGTTTTCAACTACCCCATTCCCTTCTTGACTGAGCGTCTTATATTTTCTTTTCAGTTGTTCTCCAAGCCGGTGGTCAGCTTCACTTACATCATGCAATAACATTGGTCTTTGGTTTCTCTCTTGGGTCTCAGATTCAGCCTCCTCTGATAGTTGTACATTGAGGTTCGTTTTCTTAGTACCACATCCAGTACTCAGAGCTGCCAGGTACTCAGTTGTTATTTTTGTCTTAGTTTTCTCCAGTTGTAACCAATTAGAATCTTTCAACGATTTGGGGGTGCCTGTCACAATAGGCAAGTCAATGGCAGTACCGCAATATTGCCCTTGTCCTTGTCCCTGTCCCTGCTCCTGCCGGGGTTGTATTTTCCAAATGCTTCCGTGCACACGTGGATGAATCGGATATATGAGTACTTCGGCTGTTTAAGCGTGAGTGTGATCTCGACCGTGGCCCGCATCTCCTCGTGGATCACCACAGATCACCTTGTGCCCACCTTCAGATCCGCGTTCCGCGGCGCCAGGCAGTATATGAATGCCATAGCACCAATGAAGCCACACCTCCTCCAAACGAATGTTGAAAAAGACTCCAGATGTAGCCGCTCAGGCAGATCACCTTCTGCCTACCTTCCGTTCTGCGTTCCGCGGCTCCAGGCAGTAAATTAATGCCGTATGGGAGTTGTTTGTACCTGAGCCATTACACTCAGGTTTTGGAAAATTGTTAAATCCATTTATTGTCTGTCTGTGTAATTTTTTTATCGTTTTATGTGGATATATGGATGTGTAATTTTGTAATTTGTATTGTTTTTTATTACCATGATGTGTGAGGTTGGGTTTGACTCATACCAAACACTTTTAGAAGTGTTTTTATATTTGTGAACTAATGATTAAAAAATGATTAAAAATCAAAAAATCAAAAAACTTTTTTACAACAGAAACAACAAGTACCGGGTCTATTTTTTCAGGACTGAAGGTACCAGTATTGTGGGGTACACACTAACACATATGCACCAGATCAGTAAAATGTTATATGTTGTAATAGTCTCTTTTAAATATTAATATATCGAGGTCATCCCCTGACCGTGTGAGAACGTTTTGAAGAGGGGTCTGTGTTCGCCTTATAGGAAGTGGTAGCACAAACAAAGCCACACCTCCTCCAAACAAATGTGGAAAAAGACTTCAGTTTCAGCCTCTCACGCAGATCACCTTCTTCCCACCTTCCGTTCTGCATTCCGTGGCTCCAGGCAGTATATAAATGCCGTAGCACAAACAAAGCCACACCTCCTCCAAACGAACGTGAAAAAAGACTCTAGTTGCAGCCTCTCATGCAGATCACCTTCTGTCCACCTTCCGCTCTGCATTCCGTGGCTCCAGGCAGTATATGAATGTCGTAGCACAAACAAAGCCACACCTCTTCCAAATGAATGTGGAAAAAGACTCCGGTTGAAGCCTCTCATGCAGATCACCTTCTGCCCGCCTTCCGCTCTGCATTCCGTGGCTCCAGGCAGTATATGAATGCCGTAGCACAAACAAAGCCACACCTCCTCCAAAAGAATGTGGAAAAAGACTCTGGTTGCAGCCTCTCACACAGATCACCTTCTGCCCACCTATTGATAGCTATCACTGGTCTCTGGTAGGAATATTCCCTAATATTTCCCAGTATAATCCAGAATTAATTTACCACTGGCCATGTTTGTTGATCACCTAACGTAAGAGTACTTTTAACACAAGGACGTTTTTCTGACATGCTTGGGATGCATTTTGATCATCTATAATAGCAGTATTGTATCCCTGGCATTAACAGTACCTTATGGCTGGTTGTAGTATTGCAGTACTTTCGCAATGAGGACACAGCATGTACATTTGGGAACAATCTATCATATGAAGTTGTCTGAATGTCTTGGTTGATTAGGATATATATCCCTGTTTTAGTTTTACTTTTTGTTACACTGAATCCGTTATACATATTGACTCATGTATAGAACTGATCAGAAGGCATAACTCCAAAGCGCCACCATAAACAAGGTGGGTGTTGGAAAGTTTTCCTAATTGAAATACATATATGGAACTGATCTCATATATGTCTTCTTTCTTATTCTCTCTTTCAGATACATACTATCATCCAAAGATATGAATACAGAAAACCAAAGTGCTGTTTGGGAGTTCATCTTGTTAGGACTTACCAATGATCCAGGAATGGAGATATTTCTCTTCATATTGCTGCTATCAGTCTATTCCTTTTCTCTGCTGGGCAACATCAGTATTTTGGCCATTGTTTGGCGCAGCACCCACCTTCACACACCCATGTACTGCTTTCTTACACAACTTTCCTTTTTGGATATAATTTTTTCCTCTGTTATTTCTCCTAAAATGCTGGTTGACCTCCTTATTGAAAGGAAAACAATATCTTTTCATGGCTGCATCACTCAAATCTACTTCTTTGGTGCCTGTGCAAGCACAGAATTCATCCTACTGGCAGTGATGGCATTTGACCGTTATGTGGCAATTTGCAACCCATTGCTATATACAGTCACTATGAACAAAAGCCTTTGTGTCATCCTTGTTGCTGGTTCATACACCGGTGGTTTCCTTCACTCTCTGATTCATGCAAGTTTCATTTTTCAATTAGATTTTTGTGGTCCTGATGTCATTGACCACTTTGCTTGTGATTACCCTGTTCTTTTGAAGCTGTCCTGCACCGACATCTACATAAATGAGATGTTACGTTTTGTATTAGCTGCCTTCGTAGTAGGATGTTCCCTCTTCATTATCGTTGTCTCTTACTTTTACATCGTCATGGCCATTCTAAAAATCCCCTCCACAGCAGGCAGACGTCGGGCTGCTTCCACCTGCATATCCCATTTCACTTGTGTTTTTCTTTTCTTTGGAAGTACTTTCTTCATGGAGATATTACCAAATGCAAGCTCTTCCGGGGAGCAGTACAAAGTGGTATCTGTGATACTCACAGTGCTAATACCGGCCATCAACCCCCTGATATACAGCCTGAGGAACAAGGAAGTGAAAGAAATCTTGAGAAAGACATTGGTCTGTACAACCATACCCTATTTTGAATAATGTCACATGCTGGGCATTTGGGATCAAGAAGGACACCAAAACCAGCTGTTCAAAGGTCAAGATATTTATCAGTGACTGTTTACAGGTGTGTGACAATTTATATATGAGCAAAAACCTCCAAGAGAAACAATGAAAAACACAATGGCCTTCTTTCATTATTTTCCATTCTTAGTATGATGCTTAGCATTCTCTGGCATCAAGGTTCCAAAGTTTTAGATGAGTTACCTCACTCCTTCCTGATGACATGAGATCCAGGATTACTAAGCTCATCTCCTGCTCCTTTGAGCCTAGCTGAGGTCCCATACCCAAAGGCAAAAGCAGTCCTTGATGTTTTGCAGGACCCTTAGGGTTTTCCTGTTCGTAGTGTAGGGCTCAGCCTGTAGAGAGGCAGAACGAACAGCCCCTACTAAGTTTCTGTCGTGAGTCTGTACTCTCCACCATCTAACTAAGCTACCACTAGGCTGATGGCCACCTGATACTCCTGTAGCCTGTTAGACCTGCCAGGGATACTGCTATCTGATTAACCTGATTTCAGCCCTCTGACTCTCTAATTAATTCTCTTATAAAGTTGAAACCTCCTAACTCTATCCCTTTCTTTTCCTTCACAACTCTTGTGAACACAAGAGCAGCTTTGTTTTAAAAAAAATATGTCAAAATATGAACGTCTCGGCAGGTTTTATTTTTTCCACTGAGAAACCTCTAGAAGCAACCAATCAGGTCCACCATACACTCAGCATTAAGCTGTTGATGATATACCCTCCCCCTGAACCTGCTCTAAATTTGGAAGTGCTTTCACTGATTAGTTGATATCCCTAACCAAGACGTCTGCACCATTGATTTTGGTAGGGGATTTCAATATGAATCTACACTAAAAAGAGACAATAGTGTAGTAACATTGAAATAAGTGTTAGCGGATATGGGTTTCTAAAGATACTAAAAGCCTCTAACTCCTAGAGGGCCATATTCACATTTCTACAGGAGCAAAGGGATAGTTCACACAGATCAAAGTGGTTGAAAACAATAACTAGTGCAATCAAATGTGAAGCTCTTTTAGGACAAAAATGAATGAATCTCATCCAGACATTGCATTTAATTCAGAAGCATATATACTCCAATACCCAGTACAGCTGAGATGAATAATTTGAAGAGGGAGGTAGAAGTGACCCTATGAACATGCAAGAGGCAAGCAGTGATCATGGTGGGATTATGGCCTTCAGAAACATCTCCATAGTAGAGATAAAAAATACAGTTGTAAGCCTGATACCCACCAATTGCATAGGTGATGCGCTTAACTGACATCTAGTTAAGTGCTGCTTCAATGGTTTGGCCTGTAGGGTATTTTGTGGAGATTTGGGCCTGACGGTATTTTATTACCGCCGAAAAATAACTTAGCAATAATCACTCTTTGTATTCAGATTTGGCCATGTGCAACAATAATACAATGGACATGCATTATTTCAGCACCCAGACCTGCATATTTGGTATACGTGGTTGGTGGTATTTTGATGAGCATAATTCCCTTGTTTTATTTGTGGCCCCAATGTCCAGAATCCCTTATCTTTGCTTAGATTTTTCGTGTGATCACTAGAGAGACCTCAGACCTGCATTCTAGGAATACCACATTTCCAGTGATAGTGTTGGTGCGCCACCATGGGCGAACTCACTGACTTATTTACGACAGAGAGCTATATGTGGTAGTCTTGTGGTAATTTCCACTACCTTATATACGGTAGGGAGCTATGTTCAGAGATTCTCTCTTCCCGTTGGCTCATGTACCTCCAACAAGTTATGCTACAGTTACTCACAATTATTCATACTGATTCTGACATACACACATCTGTCTTAAAATGACCATTGCACTGTTTAAAAATCTCCCCACATCATTGGCATTGTAATGGTAAATAGAAAATAAACCACCCGTCTGTTTTCAAATATTTTCTGTATTATAAAAGTTGCATTTAGACATGATCTCATTCTTTACAGAAATAAATAAAATGGTACAGTAAAAGCATTTTCTATGTCACACTGCAAAGAGCGTGGCGGAGAACAGAACTCAAACTGCAACATTGGTATTTGATTAAGACACGCACAGGAATCCTACACTGACTGCATATTTTCGTGCACACACCCGGCTCCCACGCTTAGGTAATTACCTTATCTGAGTGTTCTTCAGTTGTTCTCTTTGTGAATGTGGCTCTCTTGGATTAACTCCAGCAAAAAGGAACGCTTGCCTTCTCAAGCCGGGGTCATTGCCTGGAATTCTCAGCTTTTTCAGATAGGAATGCCTCAGCCAGTGGAAAGGTTTTTCTTTCAGCTCTCCCCAGTCTCGACTGCAGCAGGACACCGGAATTTGCATTCAGTCAGGACCCCACAGCCAGGTCTTCTCCCCAGTAGTGCAGAAAGATGTCTGCCTGTCTTTTTCCCTGATACTGCCCACTAAAACTTTCCTCTCAGCCCTCTGTATGACGTGTCCCAATGAAATCCATCATCTCTCATCCTCCTACTCTTCAACAATAGCTTCGCTTATACATTTGCAATTGTTGCAAATCTGACTTCCTCCTTCCTGCAGTTACTGTGCACAAAAACACGGAGAATCAGGCAGAGAAGAGAAGAGAAAAATCTGCACACACATTTAAATGGTTTTCAGAGTATGCCTAATTCTGCAGTGGAGAACACATTTTATTAGTGGGTTATATTAAAATAAGGTTTTATTAGTCAGGTTAATGGTTAATAGGTTAGCTGTTAATTTTCAAATGTGTCTCTAGCAATATAGGCATTTCAGGTGAAAAATAGTGTGCATTTTTAAATGAACACGTGTGCTTTTAACTGTAAAAATAGATTGGCATCTTATATGTTAAAATCGTTTTTGACTGAATAGTCTGTCTTTCCTTGTTAATCTGCTAACCCATATAGCAATGCACCGCACCCTTGTGGTGGTGGTGCTGCAAAAAAAAATGTTGCTACTTGTGCAGTAGCGCTGTACTCTGTGCTGTTTGCTAAATATCCTTACATATACCCTCCTTTTGTTTTTAGAACTTGGCTATAATCCAAGCCAATTCCTAAAAACAACTTGTTCTTTCTTTTTCTTTTAAAATATAGCAATCCAACAAAATGAATATTCATGTGCATCAATGAAAATTTGCAATCAACATTTCATCTGAGTCCATCAGTTCATAAAATGTTCCACATTTGCCTTCTCAGTGGAAGTGGCATTACTTTAAGTTTAAATTTTCCAAGTCAATTAAAAACAATGAAATAAAACAACTAACTAAAACAAATAAGTAATATAACAAGTTAAAATAAATAATTAAAATAATAAATACGTGGAACTTCATATGCCGGAACTTTTGTTTTGTCTCTTTTGGTATGTCCCGACCAGCGATGTTATTCGGTTAATTCGAGTACTCTTTCATCTTGGCAATCTTGAATCCACAGTAGTCATCTCTTTTGGCATTCCGGTTATTTTGTCTTCACCTCCACCTGGAGGCAGGCATCTTTTGGTCTTCATCCAGGGGACTCCAGGACTCCATCGTCTCCCGTGGCCTCTGATCCCGGAACCTCCGACCAAATAATGTTAATTGTCTAAATCAAGATAGAAAATAAACAGATTAAGTACATAGCACAATACTAATTTCCACCTTTTGCCAAAAATAAAACATGCTTGGTAAAAATATTTCGTTTATTTCTTTCTTTCTTCTGAAATTAAACACAAGTTAAAAAAAAACAAGCATATATAAAACAGCATTCAATATTTAATACACTTTCTCTCTGCACACCAACCATGAGCTTCCATTATATGTGCATTTATTTATTTATTTATTTATTTATATTATATATTTTTACATATATTACAGTGTTTATGTGCCATCATAACAATCAACTTTTTTTAACTTCTTTGTCACTGCCTCCTGATTACACCCATTTATTTTCTCAAGGGACTCTATCCGTTTCCACATGCTCAAGCTGCCTGATCTCATGCCTGGGATGGCATGGTTTGATTTGATTTACATGGACAAACTGCTCTATTGCTGTTTCACCTTCATTTTTCAAAATTTTATACACTACAGGAGAGACTTTATCTATAATTCGAAATGGCCCCTGCCAGGCTGCTAGAAATTTAGAATTTTTCTGTTTATTTTTTCCAAAATGAAACTTGTACACCTGATCCCCTACATTGTATTCCTTTACTGATGTCTTTTTGTCATAATATGACTTAGCACTGTCAGCAGCTCTTTCCAGATTTCTCTGCACAAAAGCAAATGCATGTTGCAAATGCCTCCTCAGTTCATCAATATATTCATGAACTGTGGATGCACTCACTAGAGTTTGCTCATGTGTTCTGTATAGTAGGTGTTGTGGTAACACCATTTTCCTACCTGTCAAGACCTCATGGGGGCTAACACCTGTTGCTTTGGCAGGAGTCGACCTGATTGCCATCAGAACCAATGGTAAACGCAAATCCCAGCTGGAACCTGCTTCTGCCACAAATTTCTTTAAAATATCCACAACAGACCTATTGCTTCTTTCAACTGTACCTGAAGACGCCGCCCGATATGCGATATGTAGTTTCCTTTTCACACCTAGTATTTGCCATACCTTGCTCATTAGAGTACTTGTGAAATGACTTCCTCTGTCTGACTCAATTCTTTGTGGCAACCCAAACCTTGAGAACACATGGTTCACCAGCAATGTGGCTGCTGTTTGCGCACTACAATCTGGTGCAGGAATGCACTCAATCCACTTTGACATCAAACATACCACACTCAAAATATAACGGTGTCCCCTGCTCGACCTTTTTAAAGGACCTACATAGTCTATTTGCAAATCTGACCATGGGAGAGTTAGGCCTCTTTTCATCAATGGTGCTCTGTGCATTGGTGAAGCAGGTTTAAATTGGGCGCATACTAGACATCCTCTAGTATATAATTCCACATCTTGGGACATATGAGGCCAGTAAGCATAATCTTTTAGTATTTCTAATGTTTTTTGTGAACCTCTATGGCCTGCAGTTATGGCATCGTGTGCATGGTGTAGCATTAGTCCTCTGAATGAAAGGGGTACTACCCACTGTATTTGCCCTGTTATGGACTCTCTAATCATGAGTCCATCCTGTAATCTAATTCGTGTTTTGTTCTTTAATAACACCCTCAACTCTTCTTTTCCCATACAATCATTTTCTGTTAAAGGATTTTGTTCAGGATCTATCAAATGATTATAATAGATTCCCAAAATTTGATCATTCTTTTGTGCCTCAATCAAATCTTGGTCTGGCGTGTCATGACTCCACTGCACCACCGGTTGATCTACCTCCTTTGGTGCTTTAGAACGTGTGACTGCATCAATTTGTATTTCACCCATTAAATAATCAATAGGTAGCAATTCTCCCATCACAGCCCCAATTTTAGCCAGATGGTCTGCCTTATCATTTCCCTCCTTATCCTCTCCTGGTGTTTTTAAATGCCCACGAATTTTTCTCCAGTATATTGTTAAATTATTTTCTGACACCAATTTGTCTATGGCTTGTATCATTTTTCCATGTTTAAGTGGCTTTTTGTTGTATGTAACCATGCCTCTTGCTTTCCAACCAGGCAAATACTCCACAAAGCTATTCCGTGCATAGTCAGAATCAGTCACCAGGACAATTTCACTGAACTTTTTATCAACTGCAGTAGCAATTGCTTTATAGATGGCTGCCAATTCCGCCACCTGACTGCTCCTATTTCCAATCCTCATCCCTATACTAGGAATGCCTTCACATTTCAACCAGACATTTCCTATTCCTGCCACTAATTGTTTATTATTGTCATTTTCAATGTGAAAAGCACAACCATCCACATATACAGTTGGCAAATCCTTGCATGTTTTTTCATCAAAAGCTTTGTGTGGTGATTGTTCAAATTCCTGCAAACTAGCTTCCACTTCCATTTCATTTGGTATTTGTTCAGCTGCACAGTCATGTAAGTCAGCTAACCCTTGAGCAATTGGGCTCTTTTTATTTTGTCCATATCTTACTTCTACAGGAAAACCTTGTAATGCCAGCGTCCATGAAGTGATTCTGGATTGCGCTAGATTGCCTGATCTAATTCTTTTACTCTCTAAAAATTGCAAAGGTTGATGATTTGTTTCAATAATCACCTTTTCTCCCTGAACAATGGGGCGAAAATGTTGTAGCGCCCACACAGTGGTTAATAGGGCCTTCTCACATTCATTAAATTTCATTTCAACTTGGGAAAATGCCTTACTTGCATATGCAATGGTTTTGTGATTCAAATCGTGTTTTTGTGATAACACTGCTGACATACAATGTTCAGAAAAGCCTATATCTATAAAGAAATCCCTGTCCTTTATGGGGTATGCTAAACATGGTGCCTTTACAAGACATTCCTTCAATCTAGCCACTGCATCAGACTGCTCTCTTTCCCATCTCCAGGGAGTATTTAGTTTAAGCAGTTTAGTCAATGGTTGAGTGATTTCTGCATAATTCTCAATGAACTTTCTGTTATAGCCTGTCATCCCTAATAAACTTTTTACTCCTTTCACATTTTTAGGATCTTTTAATCTTTGTATGGCCTCTATTTTCCTCCTTTGTGGATTTAGCCCATGTTCAGTCACTTCATGCCCTAGAAAGTTCACTTTTTTCTTGCACCATTGTGCTTTTTGCAAAGATACTTTGGCGCCTGCTTTCTGCAATTGGCCAAGTATATGTCTTATTTCATCAAAATGGCTTTTAAGGCTTTCATTTTTTATCAGGACATCATCCACATAAACTATTGTTCCTCTTTCCGCTGCATCTGGCATGGCCTTTCTCAAAAATATGCCAAATTCACTCCCACTATTGATGTACCCGAATGGAGCTCTAAGCCAGGCATATTGAGTCCTGTCAAATGTAAAGGAAAATAGGTGTTGTATCTCCTCTGCCAATGGCACACACCAATATCCAGATGTGAGATCTAATGTGGTAAATACATTTGAACCATGTATCTGAGCTAGGCCCTGATCAATGAATGGTAGTGGCCATCTAGATACTGGTACTCTTTTATTTAACTCTCTTAAGTCTGCACACAGCCGCCATTGACCATTTGGCTTTAACACACCTAAAATAGGCGTATTGGATGTGCTATGAATGGGCCTAATTATTCCCCGTGATTCCAAATTTTTAACAATCTCTGCCAATGATTCTAAACATGCCAGCGGTAGTCTATACTGGCGTACAAACACTGGATTTCTGCTACAACCTTCTGGTAGTGTGGCCACATGTAAATCAGTTAAACCACAATCATAAGCATCTTTTGCAAATACATCCTTAAACTCCATAAATATTTCCCTCAGGTCGTTTCGATCCCCATCGCTGTCACATGCATCCGCTAAGGAGATCTGCTCTTCTACCATTCTGGAAAATTCTGGAAACTCTTCTGGTAAAGGAATCTCAGCGCTTTCCTCTAACTGTGTGGCTGTGTCTTTTTGTAGAGCTGCCACTTTTAAATATTTTGGCATATCAGCTTCCACTTCAATGGGCTGATTTCCTGTTTCATTTTCATTTAAATTAAATATTATGCAATCCTCTTGATGGCAGCACACTGTCTCATTTGAATCATAAGGATACACAGAATGAATTTTAAATATTCCTTTGGGCTGAGAGTCCAGGTGTTCTGGCAACTCGCCCTTGGCATCTACATATTTTCCAGGAATATTCCCAATCACCATGTTATTTAAATCTGCCGTATAATGTGATTTTTGTATGGCCATTCCTACTGGGGAGTTTTCCTCTAAATGAATATCCTGACAACCTTTATTATTTACCATGATTTTTACAGATCCCTCACCAATGTCTACCAATGGAATGTATTCATAATCCAGGCCTTGCTGTTTTATGGATTCATTCAGGCATACAAATGCATCAGAGCCTTTCATCTGCTGCCCATTTTTGCATTTCAGTGTTATTGCAAACTGTTTTGTAAATGCAGGAACAATAGTATTTTTCCTCATTTGTAATTCGACTGCATAAGGAACTAGTTGTGCACAATGATAAGCCCTTCTTTTGTCTTCAAATTCAGGTGCCGGACCACCTAGGCGTGACCATATTTTTTGATTAAGGAAATCTAACACCATACACATTCTGTGCATGATGTCATTGCCCATGTAAAATTCATTTTGTGCTCCACTCACTATCCATACATTATGGTAAATTATTTTCTGCCCAATGCTAATTTTAAGCATGCATCTGCCTGCAATTCGGTTTTCAAAGTCTGGACTGTCCAACCCAGAAACATATTGGTTTTTAATCCTAAATTTCGGGATTTCTTCCCTCTCCATAATTTTTTGCAAAAATTTCTCATTAATGAAACTCCTTTCATGTTCAAGCGCTAAAGTGGCTTTTATTGTTTTAAGATAATCATTTATACCAACGTGAACCCATGGTTGCTCATCTTCCATGTGTATTTCTGCCAGAGTGGTAATGTGTTTTTCTGAATCTGTTTTAGGAACAATATTCTGTTTGCATGTTTTCTCTTTTAAATAGAAACGTAATGTGTGTTCGTCTATGGCAGTCTGCCAATCTTTCCTTGGGTCCAAGTATATTTGTACAGGTAGTTTTTCATTGTCGCTCTGATCTTTGTCTTGACACATTAATATAACAGTGACACTAGGTATGCAGCTATTCTGGAGATATACCTCCACAGCATCATTTGTTTTGGCAACGGTGTGACATTCTTTTATATTGCTGTTTTGTGATTTTAGTTTCTTAGGCCTCAATGGTTTTTTGGTTAAGGACCACAGCACTCCATTCACCCCATCTATGAGAGGAGACAATCTTTTCAGGCAATCTGTCCCCATCAGAAATGGAATTTCACAAATAGATGTGATCAATACCTCTTGTTTCATTCTGTGCTTTCCTATTTTTATGTCAACCTCAGTTACACCTATGATGGGCACCTCCTCCCCATTAAAGTTATGCACTGGGCCTTGATTTGCCTTCACTGTGATCTGACTCTGTGGATGCCTCCCTTCATTGATACTCTTTACCAGCTCCTTGGACATAATTGTGGCCTGTGCGCCAGTGTCAATCATAGCGAAGGTGTGGCATTTTTCTTCTACAGTGATGGGTGCATAATATCTGTCCTCAACTTCCTCTAATACACATAAGAAATGTGAATTCTTACTGATTTCAGGGCTCACCTTTCTCAGGTCTTTTTCACTTTTGGCTAAGCACATTGGTAAATGAAAAGACATTTTTCCCTCCTTTTTACCCATTTCTGTGCGAGATATTTTATTCATTTCTCCATGATCAGAAGTTTTTTGGAGTGTGGCCACTGTTCGCCCATCCATCTGGGTAACATCAGAGACCACATTACAACCTCCCAACTGAACATGTGTAACAACATCATTCAGCAATTTGTCATTTTTTAATTCTGTGCATTTGTGATCATTTAGTGTGATACCAGCCCTTTCAGCCTCTTCAAAAATATGTGGCTCAAAGAATTTTTCAGGTGATTGACTTGTACCCTCCTTGTGAGTATTTCCTTTTTCTGTCTGTGTTTGGTCATTGTTTTGCTTGCCCAGGGAAGGAGCTATGGCATCCCCACTTACTCCCTGTTCACTGGTATTCCCCATGCATGAGTCATTTTTCTTAAATCTGTCCCTTTGTTCTTTTGGAATTCCTAATGTTTCTTTTTCATTTGTGCAAATCTTTACTGTTTTATTTAGCTCTAAGTTAAACCGTATCTCTTTTTTAGAGGTATTTGCACTTTCTATCACAATTTCATTTACTGGTACTTTCATTTTTAATCCATTAGTCACCTCAGAGTTGTCATGCAAAATTATATCAGAGCAATCTGTCATTTTGGCACTGCAGTTATCATGAGTACTTAGTCACTTTTCGGAAGCCCCCCGGTCATTGCTATGGCCATCAGCCCCCTCTTTGGAAGGTTGTTTTTGCGCTGTATAGAGCTTTCCTATTTGCTCAGCTAACATTTTCACTTGGGCCTCAAGGCACTGGAACCTTTCCATCTCTCTAGGATCCTCTTTCTGTGGCCTAGGTCGATATTGGTTGTTTTCCCCCTGATTGGATCTATTCTGATACCTCTCAGGTGATTGATACCGGTTGGGATGGTTTCTGAACTCTTGATTCATTTGTGGAGGGGAGCGGGTTGCACCCATCCTTTGATTATAGTCCCCTGGTGGGGAATCATTGTACTGGCGTGGACTGTAGTTCACGTTTTGCCTCATGTCCTGTCTCTCAGATTGTGGGTACTGGCCCCTATGTTGATTTCCATTATCAGTAAATCGATCCACATATCGGGGCCTATCCTGATTACCATATATCATGGTGTTGGGATCAAACCTACTCTGTGTCCCCAATGACTGGTAGGGACCATCGTTTCTTTGATCTTGATTTTGTCTCTGGTTATTGTTCATACCTGCCATATCAGACCGGTATCTTACCCGGGGTCTATCTCCTAAATATCTAGGGCTGATGTAGCTCTCTCTATTACTAGGATCATGTGATTGGAACATTGGTACAGGAAATGGCGATCTTTGTTGATTACCCCTTTGTTCAGGTGTCACATTATTTTTACCTTGGCTTTGAGCAGACTCAAGGGACATTTTGGCTGACCTGATTTCCATTACTGTGGCTGAGGGTTCTTTAGATTTAGGCCTAGTATCTTTCATTTTATCACTTTCTCTACCCTGACAATAGAGTACCTCATATAGCTTGGTGCTTTGATGTACAATCCATTCAAGGGACTTGTCACGGTCAAATTCACGGACCAATTGGGATATGATGTCTTTCTGTAGCCCATAGAAGTATGCGGTTTTAAACTCATTGGAATTTGAGTCAAAAGATACATCAAAGCGAGAGAATGCTCTTTTTAAGTCTTGTAAAAATTGGCGAGGGGATGTATTAGGTCCAGCAGTAATAGTGTACGCGACTTTCTTTGCCTCCTGCAATGACTGAAAAGGAGAAAAATGACGCCTAATTTCTTTTTCAAACTCCAGCCATGTCATATTCTGCTGTTCATTTAATCCCCTTATGATGCTGGCCGTCGGGGCATCTAAAGTTAAATGAAAATATTGTCTGTACTGTTCCTTAGGTATCTGGAGTGCTTTAAAAATGTCATGCACCGCTTCTAAGTGATCCTCAATGCAGCATTCACCTCCCTTTTTAAATGGTTTGATCAGGGCTTTAATGGATTTCATTATTTTTATGGGGCTACTTGTTGCAATGCATGGAATTGCACTATTTTGTGATTCAATCCTGTTTTCAGGTGTATGAGATTGGTGGCTGCCCCAATGGGAGTATCAAATCCCCCAAGGGCGCTGCAACCAAGTTCAGTCACCGGCCCTGTCACTGGGGCACTAGCTCTTTGGGCAGAGCTAGAATTCACCTCCACTCCATTGAATGTGGTACCCTGCCGCCTCTCCTGGGACCTGGGAATGCACATTTGCTGTTCTAAGTCCTTACACTTTTTAAGGAGTCTGTTGGCTTCATCATGCAAATAATTATTTTCATCACTCATTTTATTAATCGCCTCCTGCATATCGCACATTTGCATTTGGCATTCATTGAACTCTTTATTTCTCTTGTCTCTTTCTTGGATCATTTTAATCATTTCTTGTTCTGCACTCTGGAGATCACCTTCTTTTTCGCAATGTTCTTTTTGTAAAATCTGCATTTCTGAAACAACCTCATCTTTATCCTGCCTAATGTGATCCACTAAGGCTTTTAAGTGTGTCAATTCTTGCTCACTATCTTCAAATTGTTTCTTGCTTTTGGATAACTGAGTATCAAAGTCTCTGCATTTTAATTGCATGTCTTTTTGGCATACATCCAATTCTGCTCTCAACATTTCCTGATTTTTACTTGCCCCATCTAATTCAGTCTTTAACCTGTTAATTAGCTGAGTATCATTCTCTTGCATTCGCAGGGACTTGTTTAAAATAAACCATATTTTGCCGCATAGCCGTATTAAACAGTCTTTCTCTGCACTTTTATCGGCTGCATTCAATAATCTTGTAAGGCAGACCTGAATTATGCTGCCTTCTGCAAAAATATTGTCTAGTTTTTCTTTCTGCACCTCACCCTGAATGCGGTTACTCCATTCTAACGTGCTATTCGAAGACCAATTCCCATGTGCAAATAACTTTGCCTCTAAATATTGCACTAGATCTGAGAATGTGGTTTCCCTTTGTGACATTCTGAAATTCGTTTTTTAGTGGCACACTGCTATTATAAAATGGGTTCCCTTTAATGTGCAAATGGCAGTGTGAGACACGCTTGCCACGCCCAGTAGGTACTCTATGATCACTTTCCCGGCCTGCAACGCACCATAAATATGTAGGGTATTTTGTGGAGATTTGGGGCCTGACGGTATTTTATTACCGCCGAAAAATAACTTAGCAATAATCACTCTTTGTATTCAGATTTGGCCATGTGCAACAATAATACAATGGACATGCATTATTTCAGCACCCAGACCTGCATATTTGGTATACGTGGTTGGTGGTATTTTGGTGAGCATAATTCCCTTGTTTTATTTGTGGCCCCAATGTCCAGAATCCCTTATCTTTGCTTAGATTTTTCGTGTGATCACTAGAGAGACCTCAGACCTGCATTCTAGGAATACCACATTTCCAGTGATAGTGTTGGTGCGCCACCATGGGCGAACTCACTGACTTATTTACGACAGAGAGCTATATGTGGTAGTCTTGTGGTAATTTCCACTACCTTATATGCGGTAGG
The DNA here is from genome assembly GCF_040938575.1 of Ambystoma mexicanum. NCBI lineage: Eukaryota > Metazoa > Chordata > Amphibia > Caudata > Ambystomatidae > Ambystoma > Ambystoma mexicanum. The sequence goes on along the minus strand of NC_090936.1, from coordinate 553,569,152 downwards.
GAGCTATGTTCAGAGAGTCTCTCTTCCCGTTGGCTCATGTACCTCCAACAAGTTATGCTACAGTTACTCACAATTATTCATACTGATTCTGACATACACACATCTGTCTTAAAATGACCATTGCACTGTTTAAAAATCTCCCCACATCATTGGCATTGTAATGGTAAATAGAAAATAAACCACCCGTCTGTTTTCAAATATTTTCTGTATTATAAAAGTTGCATTTAGACATGATCTCATTCTTTACAGAAATAAATAAAATGGTACAGTAAAAGCATTTTCTATGTCACACTGCAAAGAGCGTGGCGGAGAACAGAACTCAAATTGCAACATTGGTATTTGATTAAGACACGCACAGGAATCCTACACTGACTGCATATTTTCGTGCACACACCCGGCTCCCACGCTTAGGTAATTACCTTATCTGAGTGTTCTTCAGTTGTTCTCTTTGTGAATGTGGCTCTCTTGGATTAACTCCAGCAAAAAGGAACGCTTGCCTTCTCAAGCCGGGGTCATTGCCTGGAATTCTCAGCTTTTTCAGATAGGAATGCCTCAGCCAGTGGAAAGGTTTTTCTTTCAGCTCTCCCCAGTCTCGACTGCAGCAGGACACCGGAATTTGCATTCAGTCAGGACCCCACAGCCAGGTCTTCTCCCCAGTAGTGCAGAAAGATGTCTGCCTGTCTTTTTCCCTGATACTGCCCACTAAAACTTTCCTCTCAGCCCTCTGTATGACGTGTCCCAATGAAATCCATCATCTCTCATCCTCCTACTCTTCAACAATAGCTTCGCTTATACATTTGCAATTGTTGCAAATCTGACTTCCTCCTTCCTGCAGTTACTGTGCACAAAAACACGGAGAATCAGGCAGAGAAGAGAAGAGAAAAATCTGCACACACATTTAAATGGTTTTCAGAGTATGCCTAATTCTGCAGTGGAGAACACATTTTATTAGTGGGTTATATTAAAATAAGGTTTTATTAGTCAGGTTAATGGTTAATAGGTTAGCTGTTAATTTTCAAATGTGTCTCTAGCAATATAGGCATTTCAGGTGAAAAATAGTGTGCATTTTTAAATGAACACGTGTGCTTTTAACTGTAAAAATAGATTGGCATCTTATATGTTAAAATCGTTTTTGACTGAATAGTCTGTCTTTCCTTGTTAATCTGCTAACCCATATAGCAATGCACCGCACCCTTGTGGTGGTGGTGCTGCAAAAAAAAATGTTGCTACTTGTGCAGTAGCGCTGTACTCTGTGCTGTTTGCTAAATATCCTTACAGGCCTCTATGATTACAAAGGTTGTGAATAATTCTTTAATACTTCCTTTTTTCCCGAGGTTCTGAAACAGTTCTGGTTATTACCACAATTCATCCTGAAAATCTGGGGAACTACAGACCAGTCTCTAAAGTGACTTTCCTGTTACAACATTCTGGATAAGGCAGCACAAATACAACTACAAGATAACCATTAGGACAACGAGATATTACGAGAAAGGCAAACTGGTTTCAAACCCCATGGTGGGTCCGAAGTAGCGTTTCTGGATGTTAAGGACAGCTTTTTCCGGATTTATGATGAAGGCAATATGGGTATGCTGCTGCTGATGGATCTCTTGACAGCATTTGATACTCTGTAATCCATTCCAGTCCGAAGATAAGGATTTTATGGGGGATGTAGTCCATGTGTAGTTGGTGGCCTGACCCTCTGACATGTTTTCCAATGTCCTCTCTCACTTAGGTCACCTGACTCTGTCTTTTGCAAGGTTTATTCTTTCCCATGTCACTAAATCTGCTTTCTGGGCCTACTCTGAGGTTTTTTTTTCTGTTCAAGGGGAGAATTACGAGTAATGCAAACTCCCCTAACAATCTAGTGGGTTCTCTAAATTAACTGTATGTTATGGAAGGGTGGAAAGGCACCTACACTGTGCTATGGATTCCTGCGAGGCAGTGGGGACTATGTAAGGCTCACCAGGGGAGCATCCAACTATTGCCCCAGTGCAATCATCCACTGGCTTGGCTAGGTGCACAGTCCCCTGGTTAACATGGCCTGTGGTCATCAGAGTCAGGCAGGGAACTTTGTCACAATACTAAGGCACAAGCAGTGCAATGACAAGGGAAGGCAAAAATGGAGAAAAAAAACAATGCTTGAATATAAAGAGATACTGAAGCATTGAAGTGGAAAATAAATATATATAGTTGCCCACAGTAATACATCAAACACGTCCGCCAAAGTGTGTCAAAAGAATGTATTTTCAGTCAGAGTCGTGATGATAATATGCAAATGCATATTTAAATAAATAAAACAAGAAGAGGAAAGAAAGGATGTTAAAGTGCAGAAATGGGTGTCTTAAAAAATCAAACAAAGTACAATGAAAGATATTTCATAAGGGCAAGAACAAGAGGACAGGGAAAATCATCTAAGAAGAGGAGGAGGTCTGAAAGTCCAACGATGAATTGAGCACTTAATAAAGATAATAGAAGTGGAGAGGGTTCTGTAGTAAACTGGCCGTAGCATGTGTGTGCATGTTGGTTTACCACAATGTTCTCAGAAAGGAGACTCATATTCAAATTAAAAGTTTTAAGCCATATTATCACAAGCTTTATGTTCAAACTAATGCAAAGTGTTTCAGGAGGGTGATATTTATTTATTTATTTATGAACTTTTATAGCACACCAAACCTGTAGGCTTCAGGGTGCTGTTGCAGGCAAACATAGTTTACAAAGGAAAAGATGCAAACAAAAGTCAAGGCGAAGTACATGGCATGTAAAAGTACAGTTACAGTGGGGGAAGTCACAACATTTACTATGAGGGGGTAAAGATTACTGTAACCTGGCCTCATCCTCGAGGGGGCTATTTAATGTTACTTGTCTTAGGTCAACAACAACGTTTTGAGTTTTTTCCTGAAGGACCAGTAGGAGGTATTGTCTCTGAGTTGGGGAGGTAGGGCATTCCAATGTTTAGCTGCTACTAGAAGAAAGCTACGCCCGATTTTTGGAGTTTATGTTTGGGTGTCAGAAACATGTTCGCCAAGGAGGTTCTAGTTGGTCTGTTCATTTGCATTTTCTTGAATTTCTTGGTAGGTATTTGGGTGCATTATTGGCTAGACATTTGTGAGTGATGGTGAGACTTTTGAAGTGGATTCTCTCTCTGTTGGGGAGCCAGTGGGCATTCCTTCAGGCAGTGGAAATGTGGTCTTTTTTCAGGCTGCTCAGTGCTGCTCCAAGAGCATTGTTCTGGAGTTTATTTAGATTACTGGAGGACGTTCTGGCAAAGAAGGCATTGCAGTAGTGAAGTCTTGATAGGATAAGAGCTCTGGCAAAGGTCAGGCAACCGTCAGTGGAGAGGAGGCATCTACTGGCATTGATTCATTTTGTAGTGCGGATTGAAGAAGAGGCTATTGCACTGACCTGCTTATTTAGGATAAGGGAGGCATCTAGATATACTCCCAAGGTTTTTACTGCTTTGGAGATGGGAATGGAATGTCCATCTATCGTGAAGGAGTCACAGGATTTGTCCAATTTGTTTAGTCATTTGTGGGAACCAAGGAGGAGCTCAGTCTTGTCATCGTTAAGCCAGAGGGCATTTGTAGCCATCCACACCGTAATGCTTTGGTAGACACAGTTAAGAGCCCTAGAGTCATTGTCGTAGTTGCCTTTGATGGGAATGAGAATGTGGCTATAATCTGCATATTTAGTGTAGAAGATACCCATAGCATCAAGGCTATCAAATAGGGGCTTGGTAAAAATATTGTAGAGCTTGGGGGAGATGCATGAACCTTGGGGTACACCACGGGTAACTGGTACTGGGTCTGCTTTTTCTGAAGGAGAGAACACTCTCATGGTTCTGGTGGGCAGGAAGGATTTGATCTAGGTTATTGCCTTAGGTGAGAAGGGAGCTGCTGATTCCAGGTGAAGGCATAATGTTTTGTGGTCCACCAGGTCGAATGTGGCTGAGAGGTCAAGAAGGAGAAGGAGGGCAAGTTTGCTGTTGTCAATGCATTCATTTGAATCTTTAGGTCAACGAAAGCCTGACTGGAGTAGGCTAAGGAGATTGCTAGATTCTAAGTGTTTTTGAATTTGCACATGCACGGCTTTATCCAAGATTTTCAATATGAATGCGACTGTTGTGATAGAGCGATAATTTGCTGGGATGCTAGGGTAAAGAGTTTGTGTTTTTAAAAGCAGGAGGACCCAGGCCTCTTTGAGATTAGTGAGAACTGTGCTAGTATTGAAGGAGGAGTTGACAATGGCCGAGATGTAGGGGGCTAGTTCGGTACAGCAATCTTTGATGACGGAGGCCGGGCATATTTCGCATTGGCATCTAGATGGTTTAAGGCATCTGATGATTTTTTTTACTTCCACGTCGCTTAGCCAAGCAAAGTCAAATGGTTGGGCAGTGCAGTTTTGAGGCGCTTGTGTCAACAGAGGTGGCAGGTCTGAGAGTTTTTGATTGGATTTTCATTTGGAGTGTTGTTAATTTATCCAAAAGTGCATTTTGGATATTAGTAAGCAAGGTATAGTCCTTGTTGCAAAAGGTTGAGGAGCAGTTGGGGTCTCCAGTTTGTGCAGTATGGCAGAGATCTCTCTAGAGCTTGATTTGGCATTGCCAAATGTTTAGTGAGGTGTAGGCTTTTCAGGTTGGCTGTGAACCATGTGTTCAGGTGATCCAAAGTTTTGGCATTATGCTGACCGAGTGGAGCAAGTTTGTCGATGGCTTGGAGTAGAGTGTGGTTATAGAGGTTAACCAGGTCGATGGGGTCTTGAGACGGTACATCAAGAGTGGTGAGCGGCTCCAATAGATGGAGGATGGTGGCATATACATAATGTTGCGCAATCTCCTAGTTAAAGTGGCTGTGTGGATTGGATGGGCTTGTGTCTGAGGATTATGCATGGGAATGGCAAAATATATCACGTTATCATCTGATCACGGGCATGGTATGTTAGTTGATATCTTAAGGTTGCTGTTGCATTTAGCCAGCCAGTCAAGTGTCCGACCTTTAATGTGTGGAGGATTGCAAATACAGTAATTAAATTCCAAGGCACTTAGGGACCTAGCAAGGGACAGGGCATGGGGGTCCGCTGGGTCATTAAGGCCAAGATTGAAATCACCAAGGATAGCATTTCTAGAAAGGGGTTTGGTTTCTGCAGATATTAGTGGTACTATGCCATCCTCAAAGGAGAGCACAGGTTCTGGTGGCCTGTATATAAGGTGTAGGATCAGAGGCGTAGCCAGGATTGTCTAACAAGTGGGGCCTGAAGGTGAGGTAGGTCGGCCCACTGCAGTGACATTTACATCTGTAAATGCCCACACAGCAAGGCTGAGTGGGTATTTATAGATTTTGTGTGGGCCTTGCCGGCTCAGGCCCTACCCTGCCCATGTCTCTGGAGCTGCGGGTACTTCGCATTCATGCTGCCACACATTCACAGAGCACAGCTTTCAACGACCCTGCATTGGCCTCTCTCAATTCAGTGAGTTGGAGCTCGCTGAAGGTCATCAAACCCAGCAGAGCCATGTGTGTGCTGCCATGAGCCCTGGTTCCTTTTCACTATGCTCCAGAAAGACAGGTTTCAAATACAAGAGTGGGCTTTCTGAAGTAGAGCCAGAGGTGTAGCTAGGATTGTCTAACAAGTGGACCCTGGAACTAATGTAGTAGGGCCCATCCCAAGGGGAGCCCAGAGAGGAAAAGGAGTTTGTTCTGCCTCTGGCCGAATGAGTAGCAAGGAGGTGCAAAACAATCAAGCTGGGTTTGGGGGGGTTTATCTCCCTGAGAACATGTTTTAAATATTGGGGTAAAAGGGTGCATTTTACAGTAAACTTTCTGTAACAAATTGGGGGAAAAGCCACATAGTTTTGTAATGTAAGACATGGGGAAAAAATCCAGTAGATACTAAGTCACCAATGCACAAAGCATTTGCCAACACTTTTTTATAATGCCTTCTCCCAATATAGGCCAGTACTCTGCAAGTGTAGAAAACCTTTCATACTAGTTGTACTCATACATGCCTGTGCTGGTGTATACATTCAGTGAAAAAACTTTGTTAAAGGGACGTTATGGTTAAGTTGCGCTGCTAAAAACCTTTCAAATTCAGTGAAAAAACTTTGTTAAAGGGACGTTATGGTTAAGTGGCGCTGCTAAAAACCTTTCAAATTCAGTGAAAAAACTTTGTTAAAGGAACGTTATGGATCCAAGTAAAACCGAAAAACCCTTGAAATTCGCCAGTTATGGTAAGCTAAGAAACCATAACTCGCGGCACCACCGTGCACTGCTAAGCCTAACACCCAGGACATCAAAGATGACATCACAAATGTCATTGATGACATCACTGATGACATCACATGTCTGACTCCCCCTTTTTTCCTTTCCTGACATATCTAGGCCACATGATTTTCTTCAGTAACAGTCAGGAACTAAAAATTGTAAATGTACTATATTCGTAGACTGATCCTTCAAGTATGTTCTTACAATAATTCCCTTATGGTCCAGTCATATCATATGAAACATATACATAGGAGAAGACACAACCTTGAAAGACAGCAATCCTTTTTGTGCATTAAAATTATCATTAGATTTATCAGCACTTTCTGTTAGTTTTGATGTTTTTTATTACTGTACTTTCCCTGTATATACTCATATTTTTAAATGTTGTACTCACACTATTTTCCTTAGGGTCCAGACACATCATGTGATATATATAGATAGGGTAAGTAACAGCTTTGAAACAGAGCAATCATTTATCTGCATAAAGGTAATCAGTTAGGTTATGAACACTTTCTGCTACTATTGCTGTTTTTTTTTCTTACTTCAATTCCCTTGTATATATTCATTTTTGTATGTGGTGTTGTCTCTTTGTGATTTGTCTATAATAATGCAATTATGTAGTAAGTGGGTTTTATTACCTACTTATCACAAGTTTCACTGTACGCAAAACTGTAATATGAAAACAGTTATCATTTCACTATTCAACATGGCAAGCTTATGAATATTGCACCTCCATCGTGTATGCTGCACACAATGCCTATGTTTCTACATGAGTACCTTAGTATACTGGATGGAACTTCATAATAGAATGCTATTTATATCAATGCATTGCTTAATACACTGATTAGCACTTGATATTTATTCCAATAATCTTTGACACTTTTTTTATTAACATTACACTAAGAATCCCTTGTACAGACTTTTCATGAAAGGTAAATGCACATGTGATGTCATCAGTGATGTCATCAATGACATTTGTGATGTTTTAGCTTACCATAACTGGCGAATTTCAAGGGTTTTTCGGTTTTACTTGGAACCATAACGTTCCTTTAACAACGTTTTTTCACTGAATTTGAAAGGTTTTTAGCAGCGCAACTTAACCATAACGTCCCTTTAACAAAGTTTTTTTCACTGAATTTCATAGGTTTTTAGCAGCGCAACGTAACCATAATGACTTTGACTTTATATACATGTCATATGGAACTGACTGAATCTCTTCTACTGTACTTGATGTCCACAAACTCATTTAATGTTCGCGGACATGTTCGAAGAAGAGTACCACTACCTAAAAACTCTGGGGGGGTGTGTTTGATTGTTATATCATAACATAGGAACATTTAACAAATTCCAAAAGGAGCACACAAACAAATTATATGTACTGATACATAAGAAATGTAACCCATATATACAACACACTAACCATTCATTTAAATGCACTATGTTCTAAAATGGAATATACCACAAGAAGATAAATTGGCTTCCAACATAATTACCTCACAAACACGACAGAACTGAGAACAAGAGCAGACCCACTGAGTACATAGGACATATCTTACCTGAAATAGTAAGTGTACTTAATTTTATTCATATATTTATAAACTTGCTGTATTAGATAAAAAAATATATTATCTTTTTTTTTCTCACAGAAATGTCTAGTACTCTGGAATGGCTAGAGGAACATTTCCCACATGAAGAAATGTCACAAGATAGTGAAACTACTGGTAAACACTTTATAATATAAACCATTTAATTATTATTATTTTGTATTGATATATTTTTTTTTTGTACAGAGCACACCAAAATAGAAAATACTTTAGAAAAACCTGTTATGGATAACACTTTTCACAGTATAGAAGAAAAAAAAGATTTATTGTTGACTAATTTTAATAATTTGAAAACTTTTGTGGAAGATCATTTTAAACCAAAAACCTCGTTCATTGCCCCACATTTACTTGTCCCTCCACACCATATCCCAGTCAATTATCCCCAAACCCTCTCCATAATCCAAAACGTTTTGATGAGACTTCCATCCCTTCTTCACCTAATAACAATCATGTTGAAACCCCTAATTCTCCTGTTTTTGTTTCTGTTTCTGCCTCACCTTCTCTGTCATAAATTATTAATATATGTTAAATAAAGTTTAATTTTTATATTGTGTTGTAAATAGTTTTTTTTTTTAAACAATGTAGGTGTCTGCGGACAGTGCAGGTGTTCTGAAATGTTCGTAAATAAACAAAAATGGAAGTGTCCTGAAGAACACTATCCCTGTTCGTACTGTTCGCTAGCAAGTTCAAACTGTTCTAAGAACACACGCGGTGTCCTGAAATGTTCGTACGTAAACGAAAATGGAGGTGTCCTGAAGAACACTATACCTGTTCGTAGTGTTCGCTAGCAAGATGAAACTATTCTAAGAACACACGCGGTGTCCTGAAATGTTCGTTAAAAAAAAATTAAAGTGTCCTAAAGAACACTATATCTGTCCGTAGTGATCGCTATCAAGTTTAAACTGTTCTAAGAACACAATTGGTGTCCTGAAATGTTCGTACGTAAACGAAAATGGAGTTGTCCTGAAGAACACTATACCTGTTCGTAGTGTTCGCTAGCAAGTTCAAACTGCTCTAAGAACACACGCGGTGTCCTGAATTGTTCGTAATTAAACTAAAATGGAGGTGTCTTAAAGAACACTATACCTGTCCGTACTGTTTGCTAGCAAGTTGAAACTGTTCTAAGAACACAATTGGTGTCCTGAAATGTTCGTACATAAACGAAATTGGACGTGTCCTGAAGAACACTATATCTGTCCTTACTGTTCGCTATCAAGTTTAAACTGTTCTAAGAACACACGCAGTGTCCTGACATGTTCGTTTCACGTGTGACGCATTTTTAATTACTTCAGGACCCGAACAGTGTCCGTAGAACATCAACGCGCATGCGCTAACCAATCTGTGTGCATTTGGTGTCCTGCGGACATGCGCTTCCTTCGTGGACTTGTTCGCGAACGGATCATATAACCGCGCCCACGCTGATCGTGTGTTCTGAATGCGGACACTGTTCATGTCCCCGAACAATTTAAAAGTACATTTTCAATTAATCCACAATATTTTTCAATAAAATCTCACCATGGCACAAGTCCCACATAGTAATCCTGAGTTTCTACATACCTTTTGAAACTTTTCGAACTTTTTTTTGTGTTCGATCTGTCCGTGGACAGCGCGCCTGTCCGCGGACTGCACACAAGCACCCCTATAAAAGACCACGCCCTAGAGCTTATTCTCATTGTGTTTCTGGCTATTCTTCAGAACACAGTGATTTTTGCTGCCACCTGCAGATTACACCATCATCGAGATGGCATCCATGGCTGAACTACTGCCACCTGGTGCTGCACCTGCTTCAGCACCACCCCAACCCCCTCCACCACCACCACCTCCCCAAGGGCTTGAAGAGAGGAACAGGAGTGAGGATGCAGAGCAGGAAGAAGAGGATGATGAGAATGAGGTAGAGGAAATCCCTACTACCCGCACTAGGCCTGAGTCTTGGGCGTGGCGGTTATTTACCATTCATGGGAATGGTCCTAAGGCTCGTGTGAACCGTGTTACCTGCAATGAGTGCAAAATGATACTCAGTCATGGGAAGCACGGTAAGTACAGCTTTGGGACCACTACTATGAAGCGACACCTGAGGTAATTTCACTCTGGGGCTATTCGCAGGGTTGTACCTTACGAAGAACGTAGCAGGTTGATTTCCTCTACTTCATCCTCTGTTTCTGATCCTGTCACCACAAGGACCACCTCTGTGGGACAGCGTCTTCTTCAAGATGCCTCATAGGCCATACAGAATGCTGATGACCCTTAACCTTCGAGGGTCACAGTTGTATGTATGTACTGTGACACAGTACTCTGTAGGGGGGAGCGACTTCGTAGTGCTTTTGAGACTATCGTCTCAGAGCACGAGAAGATCTGCTCACTACCCAAATAAAACCCACTCTACATCTTCCTCTCTCAGCTTGCCCTTTCTTGTCCCTGTGGTTGGTGTCCCCCACTTTACCTTCCTTTCCTCTCCTCTCCTAGTGTGTCGTGTATAAAAAAAACAAAAAAAATACAAAATATCAAATTTTAGAAGTCCGCGGACAGTTCGCGAACATTTAAAAAATTGGGTTGCTACCCTATCACAAACATTGTAATTTTCTCTGGAAGGAAGTGGTGGCTCTGAAAAGAGCCTTTGGGAGGTGTTTGTAAGTCAACAATTATAAATGCTTAACACCTACTTCAAAATGGATGTTGTAATTCCAAAGAAGGTCGCAATGCATTTTGTACATTTCTCAGAAAAATCTGATTGCCACCATAAGTAAGATGGACTCCATCTCTGCGAAAAATGTTTGTACTACGAAACAGAATATTTTCATTGTGAAAAGAAGACATGCCAAAATCTTTTAGAAAGGCACGAACAGCTTTATTTACATTGCGCCTTGCTTTTTCCATTTGTGGACCAAATGAAGAAGAACGAAGCCACATTTGTCTCTGCGCAATCCGTGAAAATATCACTTGAGAATTAGGAAACATGTCCATAACCTTCCCAAGTCCTTCTTTCATAGCAAATTGCAATAAAATTCCAGTCACATGTCCTAAACTGTTCCCTCCACAATGAATTACAATTATGTCTGGATGTTGCTCTGTCTCCAAAGTAGCACAGAGAGGTAGCAAGTCCAACCACTTCATTCCACGTACTCCATGCCAGTGTACTTCCACATGTGGGAATCCAAGATCTACAGCTACTCCACAGCTTTCTGTGTGAACCTTCAACCAATATATCCATGAATCTCCCAAAATCCATACAATCATTTTCCTAAAACACACAGACATAGCTATCTGTTATTCTCTCAGCAAAAACAGTATATGAAAAACTCTCTTCTGGCACAACACACCCACTAAACTTTCCTGACCAATCCCTTTCAGTACTCATTCTCATTTGTGTGACTTCTGAACCAAAAAATCCCCGGATGTAACTCCTGATGTCCGCGAACTACCGCCATGTCCGCGGACATATCGTAACATGAACAGCCCTTCTACCATTTCCACTTCACTCTCTCTGCCATTCCCTCATTGGATGTAGCTAAGAAGTCACATGACCATGCACCAATCACATTCAAGACCTCTACATCTAACTGCATCATCATAGATCAGCACTGCAAATGTACTGTGAATCTCTCTGAGTACAAGTGTCATATCATTGGCAAGCACCATCTACCAGAAATACTGTACAAGTCTCCAAGATTTCTACTTGCAGCTCCATGCATATCCATGTGCATGAACACAAACTTCAGGTATGCATATTTTCTGTACAGTAGATGAACACATTTTCAAACAGACTTTTAGCTTGTGTAATCTGTAAAATGAATGTACTGTATTTTTTTCAATTTCCTAAAATCAACTATCACTTATAAACCTTTATACTATTTACTTTCTTTATACACACACACTCAAATCATGTTAAACTAACATTTTTTAAATGAAATATATAGACTACATATATTCAAACAAAATTGCATGCAAACACAATCTATGTTTAAATCTTTAAAAAAAATACTTGTACCATTTCATCTTTTTTGTTTTTATCTATTTATTTACTTAATTACTTTAATTTAGACATGACATTGAGGCGCTATTACCTAGAACAGCTTAGTTACAGAAATAGTGGTATTCACTGGTATATTATAAATTTCACAAGACATAGTAAAGATATTTTTTTTGATACAGTTAGTCATTCAATACAATTTGTTCATTAAGAACATATCATATGTACTGAACTGATGCAATGTATCTTATATAAATAAATTAGTTTAATGGCTTTGAAGAAGGCGCTGAGGATTTCAATTAAAAAAATCAATATCTAAATTAAAAACAGCGCTATATGCAAAGTTACTAATTTGAATCTTTTACAATTGCAGTGAAGACCAGTCTCCTGAAACGAAGCAGCCGAATTCGAAGAACAACGAAGAACTAAGAAGTTACCTGTTAATTTAAGAAAAAAAGTAAGTAGAATATCACCATAATATTTGTATTATTACTCAAACATACTGTAAAGTTAATGCAAGCTATTTCTGTGCCTGAAAATAGAGATTGTGTACCATTTTGTCCAAAAATCTCCATGTCTTAAACAGCGATTTACAGCCAGAATGGCCCACAAATTCCTATTTTTGGACACACAAATTACCCAACTGAATCGCTACAATTTTCATATTATAGAACAAAACTGTCTTAATTGTATACATTAGATATACTATTGGTACTTTTCCACACCACTAGCTTACTTTTTTTTTGTCATCTGAACCCCAGTTTAGTAACAGATAAATTCAAGAATACCTATCCCTACTAGTTGTAGTTCCCAATGCACAATCACACACCATTACATACATCTTTATCATCTTACTCAAACACTCATGCACACAGCACACATACATTGCAGAACACCCCAACCCATACCTTCTTTATTTTTTTCAACAGACCCTAAAGAATGCCTACCAAAAGTCAGGTCTGTAGAAAGCAACGCAGAAGTAGAGCAAATGAAAATAAAAGTGTCCAACATAAGCATCCATCGCTAGCAGAATGTGTAAAAAAAAGTTGAAACAAAACAGCTAATACAGTCATTTAGTGAAACACAAGAAGTTTCAAGTACAAAAACTTTGCCCCCTCTATCAAAATCTAAAACAAACCAAAAAACAATTAACAGAAAATCAGCTATCACTACAGATAAAACTACTTCTTTAAATTTTAATATAATGCAAAGTAAGCATACCAAGAAAAGTATTTTAGCCAAAATGTACCGTCACAAAGTCCTTCAAAATCTTATAAAAACAGGAGAGAAATCAGGTTCAATGCTTAAAACCTATCGTAGGAAATTAATCTTAGAAGCGTTGATGGACAGTGCAATTCTTCTCAAAAGAAAGTTATTTATATCACTGTTAAACAAAAAGAAACCACTAACAAAACTAATAACTAAATTACAAAAAAGACTTCTCAATAAGCGAAATGTCAACAGAAAGAACTTCTTAAGTATCTGCGGAGGTGAATGGAATCACACTACGAGCACAGAACCATATTTTAATGAAGAAGCGTACAAAGAAAAGCAAACAAATACAATTGCCATAAACAGCAGTGGTCGAGGTTATAAAAAGTGAATAATACCATAATGGAACAAGAAGTACTCCTTACAAAAAGATGCACTGAAAACTTAGAAGTATCCCTCCATTCAACTGAATCAGAACATCTAGTGTACAAATGGCCATGCACGTCAATGTGTAACATTCCCAAACAATGTTTCAAATCTTTACGCCAATTCCTCAATAAATATGTAAAAAACAAAGACAAAATCAAAATTAAATTACTGCAAAATATGGATACCTGTCCAGTGCGCAAGTACACAGGACTACAAGGACATTCATTGGACAGCATTACAGGACCTACTTGTAAAACCACTTTCCATGATATCAAAAGAATATCAACACATCATTCAACTATAAGAAATCTAGTCTATAAACTGTACTATGCTAAAAGTCCTGCTTTAGGACTAGCAAATTTAAATAACACCCTTCTACATGGTACAGCAAAAGACCTACTTGAAGAAATTGACTATATCCAGAAAAAATATTTTGGAAGTGAAAGCCATTTACAGAATGAAATAGCTTTAAACCAATTAAGCAACAATTCTACACATGGCAACCTTTTGCTAAACACATACAAAAAAGAAATACTAACATTTAAAAGTACATCGGCTGAAGTACCAAACCATGTATGTGTATGTTGCCGTAGAACTTTTTATAAAAGGAACACAAAAACTGTAGACCTATCATACAAAATAGAAGACAATGAAGATTCTAAATGGTTTGAATTAGCTCTCTACCTTGTAGCAGAAAACAAATACGAAATAACTGAGCCCTTAATACTTTGCAGTTACTGCACTACAAAACTTAACAACAACCAAACTCCTTCACGTGCTATCACAAATAATTTGCAATTATACCCAGTACCAAAACTCCTACAACAACTTAATTTATATGAGAGCATCATAATTCAAACAGTACACCCATTTCAAGCAATGATACGCCTTCAACCAAAAACAGCAAAATTACCTCCCTCTGAATTGGTAAAAGGCATTTGTGGAAAAGTAGTTTATTTACCATTAGATCTAAAAGAAAATGTGCATACTCTAGGAGTGCAATGTCCAATGCAGCAATCTTTAATTATCTTAGTAAATGGAGTACCTACAAAAGACAAAAAAATATGGCAACAGCTGGTAGATTTACATAAAGTTAGACAAGCCTTCCAATATCTTAAAGAGAATAATGAATATTACAAAGAAATTAATATTGAAGAAAACTTGAAAGATACAACTGAAATAATCAAGAGACACAAGAAACTGGTCAATTTGAGCTCCTAGATCCTGCTACAATAGCAAACACTTTAGACCATTATACAATTCACCCATTGCACTCTAATGACACCATAGAAGATGCACTTGAAACGTACCAAATGCGTCAAACAAAAGGATCACCAATCAGCATATGGGAAAAAAGTATAGAAGCACGTGCTTTTCCGCTACTCTTTCCTACTGGCAAAGGAGGAAGATACGATGATAGACCTGTTCAAATATCAGCATCAGAATATCGCTCATTACGAATGTATTCTGAAGATCCCACATTTCGACAAAATGTGGAATACATATTCCACCTACTCTTTGAAAGTGAACTAGCAACTTTATGTTACGGAGTTGCACACATATTAAAATCAGGATCACACTTTCAAAATATGACAGCCACACAATTATTACAAAAAGTTCAACAAAAAGATGAGGTTTTACAGACAAATCTTACAAATCTATTAGCAAATATGCGAGGTACTAAAGAGTACTGGTTTCGACGCCATGGAGATGTACGTTGTATGATCAGAAACCTTGGCCCACCCACTTGGTTTGTTACATTAAGTTGCGCAGAATATGCATGGGAAGATTTACATGCTTTCCTACGCATATCAAACGAAAACAAAACAAACATAGATATACTAACACCTGGAGAACTTTGTTCTCAGGATCCTGTTAATGTTTCTAGATATTCGCGTATTACATCCGGGGAAGTTGGGGAGGGGAGGTATGGAAATGAGATTGGATGAAGCAAGGGTTTGGTCAGTAAAGTTTAGTGAGTGTGTTGTGCTAGGAGAGGTTTTCTCAGATATTGTTTTTGCAGAGAGAAGAACAGATAGCTATGACTGAGTGTTTCAAAACATAGATTGTATGGATTTTGGGAGACTTGTGGATTCATTGGTTGAAGGTGCATACAGAAAGCTGTGGAGTATCTATAGATCTTGGATTCCCACATGTGGAAGTGCACTGGCATGGAGTGCGTGGAATGAAGTGGTTGGACTTGCTACCTCTCTGTGCAACTTTGAAGATAGAGGAACATCCAGACATAATTGTAATTCATTGTGGAGGAAACAGTTTAATACAAGTGTCTGGAATTTCTTTGCAATTTGCAATGAAAGAAGGACTTCAGAAGATAATGGACATGTTTCCAAACTCTAAAATAATTTTTTCACGGATTGCGCAGAGACAAGTGTGGCTTCGTTCTTTCTCATGTGGTCCACAAATGGAGAAAGCAAGGCGTAATGTTAATAAGGCTGTTTGTGCCTTCCTAAGAGATTTTGGCAAGTCCTCTTTTAACAATGAAAATATTTTGTTTCGTAGTACATACATTTTTCGCAAAGATGGAGTCCATCTTACTTATGCTGGCAATCAGATTTTTCTGAGAAATGTACAAAATGCATTGCGACCTTTTTTAGAAATACAGCATTCGTTTTGAAGTACGTCTTACGTAGTTAAAATGTTTTACATTCAAACACCTCCCAAAGGCTCTTTTCAGAGCCACCACTTCCTGTTAGAGAAAAATGCATTGGTTTCAATAGGGTAGCAATGCAATTGTTTTTCTGTTCGCGGACCGTCCGCGGACTTTCACGAAATGGAAATGGCTATGCTTTATGTATCTTCACTTCTATTTTTTAACTGTGAAAGGCGGCTCTGAAAAGAGCCTTATTTTTTTTTTGATTTTGGTTATTTTGTATTTTTTTTGTTCTTTTTTATACACGACACACTAGGAGAGGAGGGAAGGGAGGGTAAAGGGAGGGGGACACCAACCACAGGGGTAAGAAAGGGCGAGCTGAGAGAGGAAGATGTAGAGTGGGTTTTATTTGGGTAGTGAGCAGGTCTTCTGGTGCTCTGAGACGATCGTCTCAAAAGCACTCCGAAGTCGTTCCCCCCTGCAGAGTACTGTGTCACAGTACACACATACAACTGTGACCCCCGAAAGGTAAGAGTCATCAGAATTCTGTATGGCCTGTGAGGCAGCTTGAGGAAGACGCTGTCCCACAGTGGTGTTCCTTGTGGTGACAGGATCAGGAATGGAGGATGAAGTAGAGGCAATCAACCTACTACGCTTCTCGCAAGGTACAACCTTGTGAATGGCCCCAGTGTGGAATGAGCGCAGGTGTCGCTTCATGGTAGTGGTCCCAAAGCTATATGAACCATGCTTCCCGCGACTGAGTACCATTTTGCACTCATTACAGGTGACACGGTTCGCATGAGACGTTTCCATGAACGGTAAACAACCGCCACACCCAAGATTCACGTCGAGGGCGGGTAGTAGGGATTTCCTCTACCTCATTCTCGTCAGCCTCTTCTTCCTCCTCTGTATCCTCACTCCTGTTCCCCTCTTCAGGCCCTTGGGGAAATGGTGGTGGTGGAGGGGGTGGGGGTGGTGCTGAGGCAGATGTAGCACCATGTGGTAATAGTCGAGCCATGGATGTCATAGGCTTGGAGATGGAAATCTCAAAATCTGCAAAGTATGCAGCAAAATGCAGTGTGCTCTGTGGAATAGTCAGAAACACAATGAGAATGTGCTCTAGGGCGTGGTCTTATATCGGGCTGCTTGTGCGCGGGTCGCGGACATGCGCGCTGTCCGCAAGACAGATCGAACATCAAAAAAGGTTCAGAAAGTCACAAAAACTACATGGAAAGTTAGGATTAGTATGTGGGATTTGTGGTATGGTGATTTTTTAATGAGAAATATTGTGGATTACTTGGAAATGTACTTTTAAACTGGTTGGGGACACGAACAGTGTCCGCATTTAGAGCACGAGATGAGCGTGGGCGCGGTCACATGATTTTTTTGTGAGCATGTCCGCTAAGGTAGCGGTCGTCCGCAGGACACCCAATGTACGGACATTGTTTTGCGCATGCGTGTTGATGTTCTGCGGACAGTGTTCGGGTCCTGAACTAATTAAAAGTGCGTCACATGTAAAACAAACAGTTACGGACAGCCGTTTGTTCTTAGCACAGTTTAATTTATTTGCTAACAATACGGACAGACATAGCGTTTCAAGCACACATCCATTTTCGTTTATTTATTCAGGACACCACGAGTGTTCTTAGAACAGTTTCTGTTTGCTATCGAACACTACGAATAGGCAGAGTGTTCTTAAGGACACCTCCATTTTCGTTTATTTACAAACATTTCAGGACACTACGAGTGTTCTTAGAACATTTTCAACTTGTATGAGAACATTACGGACAGATGTAGTGTCCTCAGGACAGTCACATTTTTGTTTCTTTACGAACATTTCCGAACAACCGCGGTGTCCGTGGACACCTAAATTGGTTTTATCACAAGGAACTGAAAGTAATTACAACACAATATAAGAAAAGTAACTTTATTTTATATATATATACCATTATGACTGGGAAGGTGGGGCAGAAACGGAAACAAAAACAGGAGAATTAGGGATTTCTAGATAACTGGGATCAGGTGAAGAAGGGAAGGAAAACTCATCGAAATGCTTTGGTCCATAGAGAGGGTTTGGGGTTAACTGCGTGGGATAGGGTGAGGGGGGTCAAGTGCAGGTTGGACAATGGTGTGCTGTTGGGGGTTTCACATAATTTTCCACAAAGTTTTTCAAATCCATACAATTTTGCATAAGGTCGTCCATTTTTTGATTAATCTACTGTAGAGTGATATCCTCTGATTTTTGTTGTGAGATGCTTGGAATTTTTGTATGGTCTGTAATAAAAAAAATGTATATGTTAAATGTATACAGAATAATATTTATTAATTGGTTTATATAGTAAAGTGTGTACCATATGGTGGACTATTTTCTAACAATTCCTCTCGTGGGAAATGCTCCTCTAGCCAGTCGAGAGTACTACACATTTCTGTGAGAAAACAAAAAAGTAATATGTTTTTTTTTCTAATATAGAAAGTTTATACATATATGAGTAAAAAGAAGTGCACTTACTATGTCTGGTGAGATATGTAATCAGTAGTGTATACGTCTGGTCTTGCTGTTGGTTGTGGAGCGTCTGTGTGGTAATTATGGTGGAAGCCACTTTATCCTCTTTTGGTATATTCCATTTTAAAACATTAGTTTGTTTGTGCCTACACCTCTTTGCGCCAAATTTCTGATGTAAATGAATAAAAGTACGTAGTCAAGTTTCTTCAAGTATATTTTCTTAATTTATTTGATATATGTTCTGCCCATATGGATGACACGTGTTTCGGCGTTCCATTGGCGCCTTTTTCAAATCCGGGCCTTATTGAATGTAATGCGAATCTCCCTTTCCTTATTTCCGGGAATTAGTTTTTAGTTGAAGTGTATCACGGTAGTTCCAGGGTTAAATCCCACAAAATTCTCTTGCTCATGCCTCAAGCATCGGGGGTCCTGTTATGGTTCTGGCAAATCCTTGTTCATACTAACAAGGATTTGCCAGAACCATAACAGGACCCCCGATGCTTGAGGCATGAGCAAGAGAATTTTGTGGGATTTAACCCTGGAACTACCGTGATACACTTCAACTAAAAACTAATTCCCGGAAATAAGGAAAGGGAGATTCGCATTACATTCAATAAGGCCCGGATTTGAAAAAGGCGCCAATGGAACGCCGAAACACGTGTCATCCATATGGGCAGAACATATATCAAATAAATTAAGAAAATATACTTGAAGAAACTTGACTACGTACTTTTATTCATTTACATCAGAAATTTGGCGCAAAGAGGTGTAGGCACAAACAAACTACTGCTTACTTTACAAACGGAGCTGAGGGACTCTATGTCTCCGTGTTGACCCACATCCTTGCGACACAAGAATAAAATAATAAAATAAGAAAACCATTGCCAACTTTAATAGCACTAACATACGGGTCGCGAGAGTACACCTTATGATATCCCCACTCAAGAAGTTCCTCACTCAGTAGACCATTTTAAAACATATTGTATTTACATGAATGGTTAGGGTGTTACATATATGGGTAACATTTTTTAAGTATTACTACATATACTTTGTATGTGTGCTGCTTTGTGAATTTGTTAAATGTTCCTATGTTATGATATAACTATTACACATACCTCCCCAGAGTTTTTAGGTGGTGGTACTGTTGTCCAAACATGTCTGCGGACCGTCAAATTCAGTAAAAAGGGTTCAGTATGTTCCATATTATATGTACATAAAGTCAAAGTTATTATTGTTAAGTTGTGCTACTAAAAAACTATGAAATTCAGTAAAAAAACTTTGTTAAAGGGACGTTATGGTTAAGTTGCGCTACTAAAAACCTATGAAGTTCAGTAAAAAAACGTTGTTAAAGGGACGTTGTGGTTCAAAGTAAAATCGAAAAACCCCTGAAATTCGGCAGTTATGGTAAGATAAGCAACCATAACTCGCGCAGCCACCGTGCACTGCTAAGACTAACACCCAGGACATCAAAGATGACACCACACATTTTATTTTACTGAATTTCATAGGTTTTTAGTAGCGCAACTTAACCATAACGTCCCTTTAACAAAGTTTTTTTACTGAATATATATATATATATATATATATATATATATATATATATATATATATATATATATATATATATATATATATACACCAGTATTCCCAAATAAGAACATACTCATGTTTGCTTTGCCCAAAGTGCCAGTAATGAGACTATGGGGGTCATTCCGAGTTGGGCGGTAAGTATAAGGGAATACCTGCATGGCGTTAAGAGCGTTTCCGTGCTGGCACTAGACGGTAAAAATCGGCCTATTCTGACTTTGCGAGCATGCGCTTACTGCCATGCCGGTAATGAACATTAGCGTCATGCAGCAAAAGTGCCCCCAAAGCCCTTACCGCCAACAAATGCACCGTACATAACACTACCGACATGGAGTAATCAGCGGTGACTGTAAATAGCGGTCCCCGCTATTTACGGTCACCGGTAAAGAACGGAACCGGAAAAAACGTCACCGCACAGGAACGGGAAGGAGCACGGCCGTCATCTTTAAAATCACAATCAATTGCCATCCTCTCCATACAGGACCCGGAGGCATATACTCAAGAGATAAATTGGCATTTGAGACCAGCCTCATGCCTAAAGCACTAAAAAAGGAGGCTGCACGCATAAGAAAGGAGCGCTTTACCCATGATGAGCTCCAGATACTGGTGGACACCCTGCACAAACATGCAGACACTGTATTCAGCAGTGGTATGCGTAGGCCCACCTTCGTCAGGAAGAAAGAGATCTGGGCCTTGGTAGCACAGAGGGTGAGCGCCGTAGGAAACACCCCCCACACCACCAAGGATTGCCGGAAATGGTGGGATGACCTCTGTCTCCGGGTGCGGGCCATCCTCTCGGCAAACCGAAGTCAGGCCCTGGAGACAGGAGGAGGGCCAGGTTCCCCCATCAAAATGTTGCCGTGGGAGGAAACGTGCGCGGCCATGATGGGCACAGAAGCCATAGAAGGGGTTGGCGAAATGGAGTGCGGTGCAGCGTCATCCGCTGATGGAGGTGAGTGTCATGATTCAAGACAGAACATGCATTCCTAATGTAAGTCACTGCCAAGGGCTGGGCAAGGTGTCACGTCATGGTTGGGCAAACCCCCCCCCAATGAAATCATGCCGTAACAAGTGGGACCAAGTCTGATGTCAGGTGCAAGGCTGTAACCCATATGGCCCATACCACACAAACAGGCCAAATCTGTGAGGCACACGGGGCAGTGATTGTAAACACTGTGAATGTGAGTCATCACAGTACGCCGCCAACATGAGTGACCCAGACATCTGCATGCATTTAGCATCCAAGCCCAGATCACTGTCCCACTCACCACCCAAATGTCCACAAAACGCTGCAATCCCATTGTGATACCATAGGCATCTACAAATGCTGACACCCAAATCATTGCTCATGCCGTCTCTCTCTTCCCCCCCCACAGGCAGCGGGCATGACAGCGAGGACCAGGAAAGCACCCGGGCCAGTACCTCCAGGGGCAGAGGCAGGGGCCAACGTAAACCTGCAAGCAGGAGAAAAACACAAGCAACACCACCTGCTCCTGCAACCCCCATGGAGGGTGCACAACCCCCACCTGCACCCCTACCCATGCCTGCAGTGCCGCTGGACACGTGCCCCACGCTGCACTCAGAGGAGTCCAGTGTGGCTGGGGAGCATGCAGCCATGTGCCTCCTCGATGTGCCAGACAGCCCACCATCAATTTCCGGAGCCAACACGGAGGATACCAATGACATTGCCCATACCCCTGACACACCATCATACAGCCAAGTGGCACACAGTGACTCCGGGGAGAGTGACACCCCAGGGCTCACAGGGCAAGGATTACAACCTGCCTGTCCTGAATCCACTTCCCCTGCAGACACTTCGGAAAGGCCTGCAGGCCCAATACCAAGCCTGCCAAGCACATCGGCCACATGGGCCACGGATGTATTGCGCTCCCAGCACCTCACAGACCTCATTGAGGAGTTCATCAAAGACAATCGTGATTCTAGGTTGGAGTGGCACAATGAAACTGTTGAAGATCGTGTTGAACAACAACTTTTTTATGTTTGAGAAAAGATATTTTGTCCAGATCTGAGGCACATCAATGGGGGCATCCATGGCACCT
The DNA here is from genome assembly GCF_040938575.1 of Ambystoma mexicanum. Lineage (NCBI taxonomy): Eukaryota > Metazoa > Chordata > Amphibia > Caudata > Ambystomatidae > Ambystoma > Ambystoma mexicanum. The sequence goes on along the minus strand of NC_090936.1, from coordinate 553,546,925 downwards.
ACCTATGCAAACACCTACATGGCATATTTAGAGGAAATGAATGTGATGAATAATAACAAATGGAATCAACATCTGAGAATGTCCGTGAGATATATGTACGACCTATTTGGGATCTGGGAAGGCTCAGTTGAAGAACTAAAAGACTTCTTTCAATTTATGGACACAATGGCCCCAAGGATTAAATTCACTTCCAAAATGAGCAGGACACTGATTGATTTTCTAGACGTAAGAGTCTACATAAAAAATGGGAATCTACTCACAACGATTTTTTCAAAAGAAACAGACAGAAACAGCCTCTTACACGCGAGAGGTTTCCACCCAAGGAGTACAATCTCTCGTATTCCATTAAGTCAATTCCTAAGATATCGCAGAATCATCTCAGAAGAAACTGATTACAGGAATAAGTCCCATGATCTGGCCATCAAATTTGAACAAAGAGGATATGATCCATCGAAAATAGAGGAGAGTGCAAACAAAGCTAGACAGATACAGAGACAGGAGGCTCTCAAACCTAAACAACAGAAGGAATCCGAAAGTCTGGTTTTTGTAACTACTTATTCAAATCAGAGTGCTAAAATCAAGAACATCGTGAAAAAACATTGGAAAATTCTATCATTAGATCCAACATTGGCAGGACTGTTTCCATCGCTACCTCTGTTCGCATATAGCAAAAGCAGATCCATAAAGGACAATCTGACTAAAGCGGATTTCTCAGCCAAAAGAACAATTAAACAGAATTTCAAACGGACCTTACCATGCAACAATTGCAATAATTGTAATAATTTGATAAAGGGTGAATTCTTGAATCATCCCCACAAAGGATACACAATTTGGCTACGGCACACAACTACATGCGATTCAAAAAATATCATTTATGGCATCAAATGCCCCTGCGGAATATTTTGTGTAGGGATGACAACAAGAAAAGCAAAAACCCGTTGGTCTGAGCATAAGTCTAACATCAGACTTAAAAATGAACGCTCACCGGTAGCACAACACTTCTTGAAAGAGTCCCATTCAATTGCCCAAATCAAATTTATTATCTTGGAACAGGTAATTGTTTCAAGGAGAGGCGGTAATCTGGCAAAAACTCTTTTACAACGCGAACTGTATTGGATTGACAAATTGCAATCGATGTACCGGAAAGGTATGAACGTTGATTGGGATATGAGCTGTCATCTGTAAACCAATTGAAATAACACACTTTCAAATGGCATAATTACTATTCCTGACAATTTACAAATATGGATTACCATGTTACAGAAATGCACAATCTGAAATACAGTGAGCCCGTGTTTAACAACTTTCTCTCACCACAACAGAATGAATACAAAACAACGAAACTCGAGATGCAGCAAGACACTACAAAATGACGCTCTGCATTTGCAAACACTTTGGACCAGACTCAAATTACCCAATGTCCCTAGTGGTCACTCAGTTGGCATCATCGCTTTAGTAGAAAGTGAAAACGCTCAGGCGTCCTCATCCGTGACGAAGAAATCATTGAGAAAGTCTCCGACAGGAACGAACGGCGAACCTTGTTTCCCCAGGCTGGAGTTGACATTGGAACGTCTACATCACGATTGCGGCACGAAGACGAGTACAACAAGTAGCAGTCCGTTCAAGGAAAACAAGTAAGCTGGCAGTACCATACATAGTGCTAATTACACGGCCAGTTATCCTTAAACAGTCTAGTCCAAGAGTTTTGAGATTATTACAATCCGCACTCTGTTACTATTTACAGAACGGCGAAGTGGATTATATATAAAGACAAGTGTGGACAATACTATCATTATCATGTAGATGAAAACGGTAAAGGATTCTCCGTGTCACATGAAAATCTCCATCCTCAATCCACCAGCATATGTGAACATGGTGAGCATATTGTGATGCTTTTTTAAAAAAACAGATGAAATTACCGTGGAGTGGGACCCAGCGCTTTTGTAGAGCGACTTGGTCCCACTCGCGGTTCTTGTACACATAAAACACATGATTAGTTTTTGAAAAATTATTTTGCATTTCTCTATTAGGCATCAGTGTCTAACACCTAGAAGATTTCACCAGCTAGTTGATCCTATATATCTTGGTTCAGTTACCATTGGCACTTTAAGGACACAGGTCAGTTGTGTTTTCGTTTGATTATTTCACAATCTTTTATAAAAACCTAAATAGAAACGCTCTAATTAAATGAAATATAAGTTCTATATATTTTTATCTTTATTTCAACTTACAGGAAAAGTAAAGCTTGAAAATTGTACCTGAAGAAGGGCTAGTCCCGAAACGCGTCGTACACTCTGTTTTGTGAGAACTGTAATTTCATGTGTTGTGATTAAGGAAAAACCAATGTTATAAATTTGTTTGTCTATAATGACTGCATATTTCTGAAACCATTGTCTTGTGGAACACACAAGTTATTTATTTATTTGTTGGAAATTGTACCTGTGATACAAACCATCTTGAAAAATAGTTGCCTTGAAGTAAAGCAACTTAAATCAAATTAAACAGTATATTTTCTTTAAACATTTATATAATATTTACTGATGTTCATCAGATAAAAGTGTGCCCTGTGTTTGCCCACCAAGTCAATGGTGGACCTTTTCTCTAGTTCTGGAGTGGCACAATTACCTTCAGGCTCTGGGCGAGGTGATCACGGCGAACACAAACCGGCTCTGCGAGGTGCTGGGCCGGATCGCAGATGCCCTGGAGGCAGCACACCCCACACTACAGCCCGAGCGGGTGGACCCACCCTCCGAAAGCTCATCCACGCAGACCAGCCCGGTCTGACACTCACTGCGTACATTGCGCCGCCACCACATGGATCCCCCTGGCTCTGGGAGTGCACGTTGACCATGCTGGCACACACATGTTGCCTATGTTGTACCAATGGGACTATTGTGGGGTTGTTGTGGGGGGAGCTGAAGGGGGGTGAGGATGTGTGTGGGAGTTGGGGGGGAGGTGGAGGGGGGTGAGGGTGTGTGTGGGAGTTGGGGGGGAGGGGGCGGGGGGTGAGGGTGTGTGTGGGAGTTGGGGGAGGGGGAGGGGGTGAGGGTGGCGGTTTTGTTGTACACGTTTGAACATTATTACTCAATACACTGGTTGATCATCCCAAAGAAACAGAGTGGACATTGATCATTGTGCATGTGTCCTTTAATGTCTCACAGTTCATGGTGTACATGTATCCCCACACCCAGTGCCCAATGTCCTGTCATCCTCACACCCTCAGCTGACTTGTGAGTCAGAAATATTGTCCAATCAATGATTGCCGCACGGAACGTCCCTCCTGTGCATCGGCACCGTGATGCTGTCCTGCCATTCCTTCCTCCTCCCCCTCATCATCATCTGGTGGTAGCGGTTCCACGTCAGGGGGCAGTGGCACGTTCCGACGGATGCATATGTTGTGCAGCATTACACATGCCATGGTGATCTTGGACACCTTCTTGTGGCTGTAGATGAGTGCCCCACCCGACCGGCTGAGGCAACGAAATCGTGCCTTCAACAGGCCGAAGGTCTGCTCTATCACCACCCGTGTACGGGTATGGGATCTATTGTAGTCCTTCTCGTGCCTGTTCTGTGGATTGTGGACCGGGGTCATGAGCCACGGCTTCAAAGGGTAGCCAGCATCACCTGCATGAGAGTGGAATGAAGGTAAGTGTTTGTACATTCATGGTGCAGAACTGTACTAGTCTTACATGGCAGCAGGTGATTACTGGCCATGCACACATGTTCCAGGATACAGACACCCCATTACTGGCCCGGGTATGTGTCCTGTGCAATGGAATGATGGAGGGGGTAGCTTCTTCCTGATGGGTCATGGTGTGCACCCACGTCTTGTTGCATGTGCGTCGTATATGCATGCAGCAGTGTTGGACTGCATTCATTGATCTCATGTGCAAAATTTGGTGACAGGGGGGTGTTGGCTGTAGTTGGTAGCATACTCGTCATTCTGCACTGATCCCTACCATGGCGACTTGCAGCAATCCTATGGGGGTGCAGGACCAGTGACACGCTGTGGGATCCCTGTTAGACTCACTTCTATGCACTCCCAGGGATGACTGTCCTGTGTGTTGTGATGCAGGAGTCAGCGACATGGTGCTATTGCACTGCATGGTGCAGGATGCCCTTACGGTGTGTAAGGGCCGCCAATGAGTGGTGCATGTGTTGTGGTATTTGGCCAGGTTTCCTGTTAGTCATGTAGTGTTAGGTGTCGCCTCAGATTCACCACTGTGTGGTTAGGTGGTCATGTGCCGTGTCACTTGTCTTAGGGCACAGTGTTCTGTGAAGTGCACATTGTGCACTGGCGTGAACATTCCCACACAGGTGGAGTATGCATCTCCCCCCCTTTCCCACACAGGTGTAGTATGCATCCCCCCCCATCTTTCCCACACAGGTGGAGTATGCATCTCCCCCCCCCCTTTCCCACACAGGTGGAATATGCAGACAACCTACTCACAACCCCAATGCACTGCCATGGGCCATTCAGGTTACTCACCAAGTAGCCAGGCATGTCGTCCAGCATGTCGTTCCATGTAGCGTGGTAGTGTTGAGTTCCGCAGGACCAAGGAGTCATGAGTTGATCCGGGGTATCGGGCATTGCAATGTGTGATGGCTTTACTGGCATTACACACCAGCTGGATGTTGATGGAGTGGTATTGCTTGCGGTTGCAATACGGCACCTCCATGGCATGCGGGACCACCAATTCAACGTGGGTGCAGTCGAGGGCACCTATGCACTTTGGCATGCCTGCCAGTGCATGGAAGGCAACTTTGCTATCATATATCTCCTGGGGAGTCCATGGTAGGGATATGTAGTCCCTTGTGTGGTTGAGGAGGGCATCCAGCACTTGGTTGAGTATCTGGGAAAATATGGGCTGTGAAATGCCATGCATGTGCCCCACTGTATGCTGGTAGGTGCCTGTGGCAAGGAAGTGGAGCACAGACACTACCTTCAGTAGAGGGGGGATGGCAGTGCAGATTTCTATGCGGCTCACTATGTCGTCATGTATCAGGTCCACTATGGTGGTAGTGGTGTCCCGGTCAAGCCGGTACAGGGTGTGGATCTGCTCTGGTGTGAGGTTGAAGGGGGTGGCTCTGATGTGGGGGATTGGGGGCTGCCATCGTGGTAATGGTAGCTGCACCGGTAGGGCATGCTGGGCCTGCCTCACCCTCCTTCTCCTCCTGTGTATCCTCTGTGGTGGGGGCTGTGGTTGTTGTTGTTGCTGTTTTTGTAGTTGCTGCCTTGCAAGCAGGGTCTCCAGCTCCAGGAATGCTGCTACAATTGGTATCATCTTGGTGTGGGAGGGGGTGTGGTGTGTGGGTGTGCTCCTTTTGTGCTGTGAAAGACTCCATTGCCACCGCCTGTGCTGATTGAGTGCACCTGTGCCCTCTTTGAAACACTGCTCATGGTTCTTAAAACCTTCTCGGCGATGCCGGTATTTACTCCATGGCGGTAAGGTACTTTGCGGCCTTGTGGAGGCCATTTTTTCCATGTCCGCTTTACTTTGGATCAGCTCCGGTTTACGCCATGGCGCTATTTTTGGTATGGAGCGTCGGGCACGCGCCACTAAACCACTATTTACGGCCTCGTAATTTACGGCGCCGTAAATAACGGTCTGGTGGGTCAGAATGGGCCGTAAAGGGAAACGATGCCGGTAATCCTTTACCGGCATCGTTTTACATTTACCGCCCAACTCGGAATGACCCCCATAACTAAATATGCTCATGAAGACTCGGCCAATATATGCCAGTATCTCCACATGAAAATATACTCCTGTTAGCTTAGCCTGAATTACTATATATAAGGTCAAACACAATGCCCCACTAGAGACCTAACTCCAGCCTGTTTAAGAAATACAAACTTGATCAAAGAAGTTTTGTGCTAATTTTGGGATTTGGACCTTAGCGCTACATGAATCTCAATTAGAGGTATAGTAGCTTTCTCTTTTCCAGGATAGGTTTAATATAGACCTTATCCTCAGTTTCCTCAGACACCAGTGATGTGTGATCTAGAGGCTTTTTCAGTTACAGTTAGAACCCTACTCACTGTCTTTTTTGGTGATGTTTGTTATTGTCCTATGTAGGTGACCCATTCTTGTGGTTCGCCGCATCCTGACCATGGATTGCTTGGTGGTGAAAACTGGGTCATAACATTTCCCCTGAAGAAAGTTCAAGCATTAAGAAGCTGTGAAAGAACTGAAACATGTCGGGATATGTTTTTTTGTGAAATGACACTTTGTTTAAGTGGATAGTGTGTTGTAATTGTTCTGTGTCTATGCAATTATTGTATGTTGTAAAATGTTGTTGTAATTTATCCCATTAGGATGATGATATACCCACCATGTGGGTGAAATCTGGGGTTATTGGGTTTTAGAAAAAAACTTTTATAGTTTTTAGCTTTTTGATAAAGATAATTAAAATGATCAAATTTACAAAAGTATTTGGTGTACCAAGTCCATTATTTCAGGACCAATTGTTATAGGCCTTGAACATCACATCATAGACAGATGAGTTATTTATCAGATTAGGTTGTATTGCACCTTTTCTCCTTTGTGTATAAACAACAGCTTAGCCTGAATGCCAGTAAAAATGAAGCATTAGCAATGCTAACAGTTTGGACTTTGGTGTAGGCATGGGAAAGCCACTTGCCTGGCACAGCCGTAGTGGTATTAACTGCCCATATACGGTAGCTGGTGCAAAATGGTATTAATTCATAGGCCTCTAATGGCAGTGCCTCGCAAATGCCTAATACTTATACAGAAGCTAAAACCGTTGGCTTTGTCAATACTTGTTTTAAAGGGACTTCAGTGAAGAGCGCGCATAGCGCTTAGAAATAGATTTGCTGGAAGCAGACATTTAAGACTTTTTTTTATCACACCAGTAGCGTGTTTAGAAATCCAATGAAATAAAGAACTCTCAGAGGACCGCTTTGAAAAAACACTGGCAGGCACTTTGATTGCAAAGTTTGATGGTAAGGCTTGAATAGAGCAAGTTCAAACACGAGGAGGAGTTTTGGCCGGGGAGGAGGAGCAAGAACTGGGTGGGAATGGCCATCGGGATTAGCAGGGCCATAGACAATCAATGGGTGGGCAAATAACCAAACACCACATAGAAGCTGTGTGTCCCTCCTCATATGCCATTTCTCCCTATATGTACTCTAATGCAATCGTTTTGGCTAGCTCAAATTAAGTAAAAGCCTGGCCGCAATAAGAAAACAAGTCCTTGCTGGCTACGGAAATCCCCCGCCCCCGTATCTCATGTGGTATTTGCCCCCGCAACAGCAGTAAAACAAGTTATGTCACAGTAAGAAAACATTGCTTTGAGGGCTGAACAAATGCTCCCCATCTAAGAACTCTCACAATCTTGCCTTTGACCTTGACAGCAATACAAAGAAATGCCATTCCATGATAAGGAAACATGTCCTCACCTCTCCTGTGTAAGAGCACTCATCATGTTGCCTTTGGACTTAACACCAGTACAAAAAATGCCATGCCAGTGTAAGGAAACATGCCTCTCCTATAAAAGCACTTACATGTTGCCTTTGCCCTTAATGCAAGCACACAATTCCATACCACACTAGTACCCAGCCAGCCCCATTGGGGTACCCTCCCCCACAGCAACCCCTCCTTCATGTAATAAGACTCAAGTTGGCTTTGTCCAAAAATGGCAATAAAACATTTGATGAACCTGTCTTAAATTTTCAAACGTGAATCTCGCCCCTCCACCCCCCAGCCTTTCATACATCCACACACACACACACACACGCCCACTAGTCACACACCCACACAGCTTCGCGGTCATTCACATGTGCACCCAGAACACTCAAAAGGCATTCTCATTCACATACGTGCTTGCACCCATCTACACCACACACACACACTGCATTCATTCATATGCATGCACTTAAAGACACCCCCTTGCATACATACATATGCACCTACCTTTACATGCATGGAGCCATGCTTACATTCCTACATGCATACAATACTCGCACACATGCATACACAAACACATTTGTTTTTCCTTACCTGTTTCCCACTGGACATAGCACGATGCTGCCTCCTCAGCTGCTCCCTGCTCCATAGGCCTCCACCTCCCCTGCAGACACAGATAGGAATCAGGAAGCAGGGAGTGCTTCCTGGTTCCTGAAATGAACGAATGAGCCTGCATAGTGACATCTGTAAATGCCCACACAGATTTTGGGTGGGCCTTGCCCACTCCGGCCCTACCCTGTCTACGCCTCTGTGTAGGTTCAGTGTGGCTGTGTGGGAGAGGGTTAGTTTGATGGATAGAAGTTCACCCGATTGAATGGCTAGAGTGTTTGTTTCATGAATGGCTACTGTTTCCTTCGCAATGAATGCTAGTCTGATCCCTTTGGATATGAGGCTATCTTTCCTATAGATAGTATAGTTTTCAGGGATTGCCAGGGATAATGCTGGCCCTGATGCTAAGTGTAGCCATGTTTCTGTGATGAAAAAATAGTCCATAGGCGCCCCTCTATGAGAACAAACACAGTTAAATATCCTGTTCTTTGGGAAGGTACCCACTAGAGAGTCCGCTGCCACACTTTAGCTCACTGTACCTTTCCAGAAGGGAAATATCCATTTGCATATCAATCTTTTTCCCACCCACGTGGGCAGTCCAGCACTGAAATGATATGGCAGTTCTCTTCAACGTGTCTGGGGTTACTATTAGTACTCTTTTTCAGAGTAGAATTGCCTACCATTTCGGTGCTGGACTACCTACGGGTGGGACAAAGACTGATATGTGTATGGAAACGTCTCCTCTGTGAAAAGCATAGTGAGCTAAAGCATGGTTGAGACCCTCCCGGGGGCCATCCACCCAAGAACAGGTCAATGGGCCGTGTTCATACCGGTAGAGGGTTACCCAGACCTCTTTATGTTCCTGTGATGGCCACGATGTCTTGAGGGTTGGTTTACGATAAGGTCATGGATATCGAGTGAATGTGCGGGTAAGGATCTGGCATTGACAATTGCTCCTTTAAGATCAGCGAAGGGTGGAGATATGTCCAGCGATCCCTTGATGACTATGGTTGTGGCCGTGTGCTGTCTAATTATTGCCAGTTTGGTTGGGTAGGATATTTGGGGCTCAGGGATGCCCCTAGGTTGGTAACATCATAGGCTGACTGCTGTACGCTAGTTTAAGCTGCTTTGTTTGTGTTAGCACATGATAAAGGGGCTCCTGAAGTGTTGGTAGCATCAGCAGTTAAAGAATAGACATGGGGCAAGTTAGGCACTGCATGCACAGCTTTGCATAGCTTTGCAGAAGGGGGGGTGGGCCCTGATACTTTGATGGTAGTAGGAGGTTGCATATTGGTTCCTAAAACATTGATTTGAGTGGAGGGTAATACATTAGGATGAGGCAGTATGGTAGCAATATTGTGTAAAATAGCAGAAAGTGGTGGTACATTGACCCCTAAAACATTGTTTAGCATGGAGGGTAATACATTAGGATGAGGCAGTATGGTAGCAATATTGTCTAAGATAGCAGAAGGTCGTGGTTCATTGACTCCTAAAACATTGCTCAGCGGAGTAGGAACTGCATTGGGATGAGGCAATACAGTATCAACTTTGTCAGACATAACAGACAGAAGTAGGATATTAGCTCCTGAGACATTGCACAATGTAGTGAGTGATACATTAATACTAGGCAGTACAGTAGCATTATTGTCTAAGATTGCAGAAGGGGATGGTGCATTAATTTCTAAAATATTGCTCAGTGTGGTAAGTAATGCATTAGGATAAGGCAATACAGTATCAGCTTTCACCGGTTTGGCACAAGGCAATATGGCATAGGCTGTGGTCATGCTTGCCTAAAGCCAGGAAGGCCTTGAGTCATTGGGCGCATGCATGCAAAAAAGAAGGCGTCTTTAAGTTTAACAAGGTGAGTGGTGTTGCTTTTTGACTCAATGAGATTAATTATTGTCAAGGGTGGCGGGCAGGAGAAAGGCTTGAAGACTTTGAATGCCTCGCGGCAAGCCGGGAGCCCTGTGGGATATTTCTGATGATCGTTGTTGCGGGTAGTGCGTGGGAACGGATATGTTTTGGGAGGCGAGTATTCAAGCGCATGTTTCCGGTGATGGTAGAACACAGTTTCCACTTCTCGTCATGTTGTGATGGCGGTCTTCGTGAGGGGATGCTGCAAGTTCATTGTAATGCATTGAGCGCTCACTTGGCAGGAAATAGGAAGGCCACATAATGGATGAATCAGGGAGGGAGCTTGGCATGGTAAGTCTTTTGCATGGGTTTTGCATTGGAATGATACGCGCCATGTTGAGGTCACGCTGCAGGGGTACGGTCTCGAAGGGGGTTAGGTGGAAGAGCTGAGTGCAGGGCAAGTGTAGTGGGTGTTCTGTCGTACAAGGCGAGGGGCTGCAAGAGGACAAGATGCTTACCTTCCGCTTCAGCTTTCATTCAGGTGCCATACCTGATGCTGGTGGAAGTGCGACCATGTGTGGGTTGGCAGGGCAATTTCAGAGATTCCTCCTCAATGTAGCCTGAGGCTGAAGACACCAGTAGCCGGAGCAGCTGCATTATTACGGACAATGGGAGGCGGTGAGTGGCGATCCCGGCGAAGACCGGCAGATACTTTGCTTGACCAATCCCTTGGCCTTAGGTGATGGCCTTGTGGGATGGCCATGTTTTCACATGCTTGTTCACTTTAATTTTGGATTTGAATTGAATGCTTGATTTTTTCTTAAACAATCTTTAATAAGAAAAAAAGCCACTTAAGAAATAAAAAGGCTACCATAAAAAACCTACTAATTGTTTACGGTTGTTTTCTCCCCTCGTGTTAGGGATTAATTGAGCCTTACAGGGGTAACCTAGGAAGGTAAAATAATTTACTGCCTTAAAACATGTGCAGTACCCTAAAGCTCTAGAGGACAGGACCACCCATTGTGTACATACATTTTGAACTTCAGCCCACTATATCCTGTCCGGTACCAAGGCTGTCCGTCCAGTTACAAATCTTGTGGGATGGCTAGCAAAGCCAGCTGGCTGGGATCCGGATCGTGCTTAAAGGAGCGGGTTGACCAATCAGCTGATTGTGGGCACTGCAAGGGTTGCGAGGTGGCAGAACAAATACATGGTGCTGCGGCAGCCATCTTAGTGAGTACAGTGCGGTCTGTGCAGGCTGTGGATTCAGGTCGATACTGCAATGTCTGGGGTGTGCAGATGATTGCTCAGTGGGGGCGCATAACAGGGGCAATGGATGGTGACCAGCCCAGACCGGCAGAGACTTTGCTGGGCCATTCCCCTGGGGTTAGTTGATATAACTCAATAGGCCAAGTGTCAGGATGAAATTGTCTCCAATTGACAGGATGAGAGGGCCTCTGAGTGTTAGGGCCTGAGGTGATGCAAGGACTGTATCTCACCAGAGCAGACCCTCCCCTCATGCTTCAAAATAGATCAATCAACAAACTAGTCAGTCTTAGCAAGTTCCTGGAAGCAGCTCAAACCATGTCAAGTGATGGTTGCAAAGCAACACTGTAATAAGTTCAGTCAAGTCTCAACAAAAGGTAAAAGGCTAAATCAACATGTTCACTACTTAAGGAGGATGTCGTTGCTCATCCCAGGATTGGACAGCTTAGGACGTCCAGTCACCATCTCTTAGCTCTAGCTGTAGGGTGTCTCCTGCCCCATACCCAGGACTCTCAAGCAGCCAGATTCATTTTGGGGTAATACAGTTTACCGCCTCCTTTGGTATTTTGTGGTGGGTTTTTCCGATGAGCTGTTCCTGTTAGGCTACGCCCAATGGTAAAATGTGCCCTTCTTCTCCCTGTGCATTTACTGCCCTTCTCTGTGTTTACCCAGGACTATCATTCTACTCTGTCTATTCTTGGCCTGCTCTGTCTTTCCCCCAGCATAGCAGTTGTGTTGTTTCATTCCTTTGCCTACCTTCTTTCCCCTGTCCAACAGAGTCCTCGTAGTTGGTGCTGTGTCTCTGTCTATGCCCCTCCCCTTTCTATGCATACAACCCTATCATATTGCTATCAGTGAAGTTTCCAGGTCCATCTTAGCCATCTGTCATCTCCCTCTTGCTCCTCAGAACAGTTCCAACCTAGTTTGTGTACTTTCTCTGAATATGAGTTTCTCCTCTGCTCTCTCCAATAATCTCTCTGGTAATATCTCTCTAGTATCTCTTCTCGTATCCCTCTCAGTCCCTTAATTTCAAGTACTTCTCTTCCCCCTTTCCAAGCTCTTACCTTCCTTCTTCTCACAAAACAATCATCCCTCCCAATGTCTAGAATTTCCTTCTGACATAGGATAGCTCTGGCCTCATTAATATTGTCGCCTGGGTATCTCTTCAGTTTAGTTTTTCATTCCATCCCTTCAACAATATCTATCTTTGAGCTATTATCTCCAGCCATCTTCCATTGAACAATATCAATTTTTGTTGGTCTAATATTCTCTCCTTCCTGTACTACTGTTCTCCCCTTCTTTATGTCACGTACAGCTGCACACTGGCATTTCTGACCTGCAATTCGGTAGTAACGAGTGGATGGTTGTGCCGGTTTTCCTGCAGTCCAAGATACGATGATTAGGGATGAGAGTCACCAGGAAAGTAACCCGAGACCCTCTCACATAAATGCAAACCAGTGGAGAACCGCATGCAGGTTGCCCTGCTCCACCAAGAAGTGCTCTGATAGGAGGGTTGTGCAAGGTCATTGTGTGGGAAGTATAATATCTGTAAGGGCTTCAAAGGATAAGGACTACAGCATGAAGAGACGGACAAACAGTGCCAAAGCAGGGCCCGAGATAAGAAGTTAGGCAAGGAAAGCGCAAGCTAAGAACAAAACAGAACCTCCAGGACAGAGGATGGAGAAAAGAAGAAACAGGAGTGAGCGAAGCAACAAGAGCAGTTGAGAAGCGAGGAGCGCAGACTCAGCAACTGTTATATGGCCAGGCAGCAATGTCCTTGTGATTGTAATTGGTTACTGAGCAACCGTAGCCAGCAAACTTCTGCACAAGCACGGATCAGGTCCAATTACAAATACAGGAAGTCCCGCGCATGCGGCTTGTTATCAAGATGGCGGCACCCACCAACCGCAACCTGCCTCCGGCATGGAGTAAGATTCAAGAGCCACCACCCACACTGTCACCATGATGCCAGCACCACGGCGGGTACAACCTCCACCCCGACCATCCAGGTAATAAGTTACACTTTATTACACTCGTGTCCCTTCTCAGAGGATGGCTTCTTGAATTGTGAATAACTGTGTTGCTCATTTAGGGCTGCTTTCCACTTTTCCCAGAGTAGTGATACCGAGCCTCTGTAATTCTCTCTATATCCTCTTCTCTTCTCCGTGGAACATAATATTCTTTCTCTTTAGCTTCTCTGTCATTTGACAGATAGTCCAGTGTGTCCTTCTCCTCAGGTCTGTCTCTCTCACTCTTAATGTGTCTCATAGTTTCTATGGCCTTTTTTATTTTTCTCATTAAACACCCTGGGCCTCATTACGACCCTGGCGGAAATCGTGGCGCCAAATGCACCATGGAGCACGGCGGAAAGCTGCCGATAGCGCCATGGGGGTTGGCGGATTTACCGCCCCATTCCGACCTTGGCGGGGCGGTAAATCCCCATTCCCCATTTTACCCTTCCCCATTCCCATTTTTGCCCCATAGGGTATAATGGGAGTGGGGAAGGCGTTAATTACGCCACCGTAAAATACGGTGGCGTAATTAACAACAAGGTCCCGTAGCGCCATGGATTTCTCCGCCCGGAAAAACCAGGCGGAAAACGCTCCATGGCGCTACGGGAACTCGTAGTGGGGCGGACGGGTCCGCCGCGAATACCGCTGGCGTAAACCCACTCCGCCAGGGTCGTAATGAGGCCCCCTGTTTTTCTCTTCAGGTATTTGCTTCTTAAACATAGGGCCTGATTTACCAAAAATGTTAACATGGGAAAGTCCCATTCAAAATGTTTTGGAAATCAGGCCCTAAGTGTTTTTTGAAAGGCTTATTGTAGTCAGACTACTCTTGTCACCATCATTCTATTCTCGTGCTCTCTCGTATATATCACTGGGATGAGTATGAATAGTCCCATAACAATTCCCCTTAGGCCTCCTAGGTCTTCTGTTTTCCCCTTGTGTACAGGCGCGTTATAAATCACTTGTCATATCATACCCCGTTTTCCAGTGCTTGCATGGGATAATGTCACCAGGTTTTTTATGTGTTCGGGGTGTGTTACCTTTCTCCCTTCTATCTCAGTACAGCTCGTCAGCTCTTTAGGTAACCGATTGGTAGGCAGTCGAGCATGTCTAGTGGTCTCTGTGTAGTGCGGGGGCCTGCCGGTCCACCACGGGATCTCCATAGTCACGCCGCCACTAATGCCTTCTCTTTTATGTGTTCTCACTGGACTCACAGAATCACAGAGGATGGCTCCCCCCTGGAGAGAGGGGATGAATTCCCTCGATTCATCACACCATGCTTCACACATCTTACCACCTATCAGTATCTGTTTTAAGGGCTCCTTGTTTGGACCCTCTGCTCCTAGGATTTCTAATCTGTCTGCTGGCAGCTCGCCCATAAAGACTGGCAATACCGGTATGGGCTGGCTTTCTGTTAAAGGAAAGTTTCTCCGCCCCTTGAGGTTGTCTGAGTAGATTGGCTGCAACTGTGTTGTAGTGGCTGGTCTGTACTGAATGGACCATGTGCCCAGGGTCATGTGATGTGTCATCAGGCCAGACTAAGGTCATATGAGGCATGGCTGCCAAATTGATTTCTCCTTTGGATGTTTGATGGGCAGGGATAGCTGCCTGCTCCCCTATTCTTCCTGGATGCTGGATATTTGGTTGTGGTCCCAGGTTGTTTTTATTGTTTTTAATCTGCTTCTATACTTCTTTAAATACTCCCATATGTTTGCAAGTTTGCAGACTTTTGCCACGAGTTCAAGGACTTTGCCCACTGGTCAGCAGACCCAAAGTAGCCCACAGATTCAGAATCGGGATGCCCATATCCATGCAGATCCATAAACTGTGTGTCTACCTAAACATTAGCATTACAGGCATTTGGGAGTTTGGGTACAAAAAAGTGCTTTCCTGGAGGACAATAGCACCACAGCACCAAATAAAGGAAAAAAGAAAGCCAAGGCCCCATTATGAGTATAATGGCAACTTCTAAAAAAACAAATGGGTGTTCTTTCTGAGTATGATGGATATGCTAGAAATGAAGTGGTATTGTGAAATAATGCCTGATCTTACCCCTCCCCATAGGATTTCAAGTCTGACAGAATTTCTCATGTGGAGTCCTATGAAAAATTAAATGCTCTTCATAACAAAAATGTATTAGTAAAAATCTCTCTCATGTTTTAAATCCAATTTTTACCACCCCCAAAGAGATGGAAGTAGACATTTTAAAATCACACCTGACGGTTGTTAAACCTTTTTCCCTTTACTGAATGGAAGTGCATATGTTTATATTCAGTGCAACAATAAGAGTTACATTTTGGGGTATCAAAAGGGGTAAAGATTGAGTATCTCAGAGGGCCTCCTTCTCACGACCTTTGCAATTTATTGAACAAAACGATAAAAAACTACCATTTTGTATTACAAATGTGTACATTAGAAGTGTCGTTTTCTTCTGTACAGAAGCCATTTCTATGCTCAAAAAGAGAGTGGAAATGGTTTACAAAAAATGATTGCGGATTTCTTGAGATACAGCGTGCAGTTTTTCAAGAAATCTACATCAATTAACACCATTTTGGTAGACACACTGTAATTAGGCACATTTGTAGAATTACAACTTGATGTAAATGTATTCACATAAGCACCTGAACCCTTGTGTTTAGATTTGAGGGCTACTTCATATCAAATTGAGTCACATTTGTTTTAGCCTATAGATTGGAATAACCACATCGGTTTTCAAAAATATCCTTTAACTAGTTTCTCTGTAATCATTATTTGAAGAAAACATTATAAAGGTGCATCAATAAAACATGTATTAGCCACATTTGATGAAGGCACCGTTGATAAGTAAACAAACGAAAGTACCAAGGCTTCTACAGAAAAACATATATACAATCATAAAACACATGACATATTTAACTTAAGAAATTGATAAACATGACAGATTTTCCTTTACAATCTTATGTTACACATACTGTTCTACATATGAAGTGTGGCACCTTCTTCATGGGGTAGGAGAGTGGCCTAGTGAAAGTCTGTTAGAGATTAATAATGTAAAGGTAAGATGGGCATGAAAGCAAAACTCTTGAAAAGCACACAAAGTCTGTTCTCCGGACCTAGAGTGTACAATATAGGTGAACGCTACTATCTTGTGATTGAGAAGTATTCTAAACGTATTGTAATGAAATACTTGTCTCTCAAAAAGGCCAATTAAATTGGAGGCAGGACAAGGGGACACAGGGCAGGTAATTAATTAATTGGTTGCAATATCACCAGTTTGAGAAATAAAAAACCTGGTCTGGCTTGGTATAGAGTGTTTATATCGAATTTTTTATAAAGAAAGAACATATATCAAATGTTTTATATTGAAACCTTTATAGTGAATGCATTTACGGGTTCAGTAAGGGGTTAAATAGTTGTTGGACATGGTTGGGGTGTGTTTTTAGGGGTAGGAAATGGGGGAGTTAGTGGGGGACCACCCCTAAAAAGTGCATTCACTATAAAGGTTTTCAATATGAAATATTCAAGATATGTGTATTCAATATAAAGTATTTTGATATAAAGAGATGTATCTGTCTGGCTTAAACTCAACTACTGAGAGGTAGGAAAATGGCATAGGAATAGTATTTTAAAATTCACAGGAGAAGATGTATTATGATCGCAGTGAAATAAAAATTAAGAAATTGTGATACTTCTATGTCTGAAAAGAGAAAGGAAAAGAGTGTGTTTGTGGATATGTAAAAACCAATACAAGCTGTCGGTAACTAAATTATGGATCTACCTTATTTCCTGAAACACTATGATCATAATTTTATGGAAAAAGGTAAAGCACAAATAGTTTCTCTAAGCAAACTTGTGAACATAATATTTGAAGGAAAGTCTGAGGGATCGAAGTCGGCCAACTCATTTATAAATGATGTGCCATTATTTTTTAATTCACACGAATTGGAATGTAGACATTGGCACTGAAATATCTGAATTACAGTGGTTACCACATTATTATAAATATACATTTGGGCGATCATTTTATGAAGCACATCTTTATGGTAGGCAAAGCTATTACACAAATTAAAAATACTGACAGAATTGAAATTTTTTGAATTTTTGGAGATATGTCTGGATCTTATTTCTATGTTTGTTTAGAATAACATAATTCAATCAAGCTAAAGTGTAATCAGATTTACACAATTGTGTTTCAAAAGCATAATTCTTAGGTGGCTTACTGTAGATGTCTATGTACATTGACCTCTCAGTTGGTACAACATAGCATGTCATTCATCAAACTATAATTGAGATTGTGAGCTTAAGTGGTAGACAGTGTATGCTCTGTTTTTCTCTACTAGACGTGATGTCTTATTTGGTTAATGAAAAATATATTTTGTTAATGAAAAATAATATTTATTAGTGAATTTGAATGCAATAGAATTTTAGTTGGAAATGTGCACACGTTATTCCATAAACCTCAGCCAAAGCAGGTCATCTGAAAAACAAATAGTGACTCTTATCAAAGAAGCACAATGGACTTATATATCTGATCCTTATGGGTTATTGTTAGGGTTATTAAACAAATCCTGTGAGAGATGAGTACAAACGGTGACTCAATTGTTAAATTATTTGTTCCAAAGTCTTTGAGCCAACAATTTTGCCTGACTATTTAAAAGGGTTGAGGAGAATTTTACATACTTGTAGAAAATATATCCCCCACAATGATTCTGTGCTCACTGCTCTACATTCAGTTTATGACTCTCTTTTATTCTCTGCCAAGAAACATTACTTTTCTGAACTTACTCTATCTCTTTAGATACACAGTTGACGTCTTTTTCAACTCTTTAACCGCATCATCTCCCCTCGTCCTCCTAAACCCTCTCTGTCTTTAACCCTCCTCTCACCATAATTCTCACCTGAAGGCTTCCTGTCACCATCATCCCCCTTTTTCCAGAAATCATAATACTGTCATGAAGCTGGGTAGCTCAATAAAACACAGATGCAGAGATATATGTCAATACAACAAAGGTTTAGAAAGCATAGTTGCAGGATGAGTCAAACAGATGGAAATGCATTTCATCAATGGGATAACTTCTCCTTGAAGTTTGACCAATAAAGTCTATATTTTAAAATGTGTATCTGGGGTTCATAATCCTCAATCCAGGGATCTCTTCCTGTAATATGTCTTATCTACTCAGTCACTCAAGGTTTTTCTGTGGAGTGGGGGTGTTAAGTGTTAGCAGATTTCTTTCTTGGGTATGGGTCTGCTAATTAGGGCATGTGCTTCTTTTGTCCTGGACTCTTGGAATACACTTTCATCTGGGTCTCAAGACACACCTTTGCTTGCATGTTAGGCCTAGACACTAGTGGGATGTAGTGCCAGGTAGTAAAATGCTAGGTCTCAGAGCTTCAAGTAGAAGACATGCCACCTGCACTTATCTATAGGCTATACATAACCCTCCTTCCTGGCTCAAGGTCCTGGCTTCATTTCACATAGCCCAGTCCTAGTCTACCATCTTGACAGTTTGGGATGATCCTGTGCCTAAAGGGACCTGTCTGTCACCTTGTCTCCTCTTCTCTTCAACTCACTCTTCCTCTAGCTCTTCCTGCACCTCCTAAAATATTTGCCACATTCTCATACCTCTGAACCTTTTCAGCTCTCTGTTGTCAGGTTTGTAGTATGCCTGTCCTCTACCTTATCTCCTTCCAGATATACTCAGCTGTCTTGCACTCATCCTCTTTCTGCTCTCCTTCACCTACCTATATCTTATACATTTCCACCACTCCGTCCCAGAGGTCCTTTCCAACCTTTGATGGACTATGCTCTCTTTCTCTGCTGGTGTTACCTCAAACCACATCTGTAGTTCTTTCTCCCTATTTGTTTCTTAAGACTCCTCCTAAAACCATTTTACTCTCTCTGATATTGAACCTCATCTCTTCACCATTCCTCACCTTCTTACCCTTCATCACCTTCTAGTTATTTACCACCTCATCAATCGCCACCTCCTCCTTAAACGTTATCATCACTCAATGAGCTCCTCCTCAATCACCAGCTGTTTAATCTCCACCTCCTTTTACAGCTTGCAGACAAATGTAGGTGACCAGCCTCTTCATTGAATGGTAGCATTAGGGCTAGTCGGTTACGATCTGTCCCTACTTCCTGCCACTCCCTTGCCCTAATGTGCAAGCACATGCAGGGCTTGAGACCCAGGTAGATGGGTCTCCCAAGACTCTCCAGGATGAGAATCAGAAGACAAATCAAGCAGGACCAAGAGTCAGGCTTGAGACTGAAACATAGGGGTTGACAATGAGTTCAGGATAAGATGCAGAGGACCACTCCAGAAGAACCAGAAGCCAAGAAAAAAGTGTGGAGACACTTAAACTGCCCCAAGACTGTGGGTAACTCAGAAGTAAAGATGTGTTTTGTGAAGGTAGCAGTGGATTGATGATTATGAGCCCAAGAGACTTTTGTTGAACCTAAAGACTCATTTAAGGATGGGTACTGTACTGGTTTGAAATTCAAGTAGAAGATATCTGATTATAGAATTGCATTTTCATGAATTTGGTCCATACTATAGCTTTCCCTAATAAACATTTGTTCTGTTGACATATGATGCACTGTCCATGTCATATTGATCCACTTGGCTTCATGACATAAGGTGTCAGAGTGGGATCAATTGGCCCAAACTTGATTAGGCCTACTGTAAAGACTGGAGGGGGGTGTCTGTACTTCTGTTCTCTATATGGTAGAGGAGAGGCACAGAGGAGCCCAGCCAAGATTCTCTATTACGGTAGCAATGGACGAGCAATCAAGGCCTAGCTTCTCAGGAGGTGATGCAGGCTGGTTCTTAAGTACAGTATAGTCCCCGAACCCCCACAAAGGAATGTCCACACACTGTATTACTGAAAACACAGTCTTTATATAATTAATATTCAAAGGTATGTACACTATCACAATAAAACACTTTGTACTCAGAAATCAACAATGGTAAATATATACAATTCTAAAGTGGTACCACCAATATTATCAGATCTCATTAAAGTGCATCAACCATACGGTCAGAATGTCACACAGATCAATAACAAGGAAACCAGCAATAGAGATAGGAAGGAAAGCAAGAGGGTTGACACAGCTGGCAGAATAATGGCCCAGCTACCTAGACACAGTTCTGTGTGGAGACCCCCCCCCACCTGGGCAACCTGTAAAATAAAGATATATAGCACAAACCCAGTCCACATATTGCTCAATAGTCTTGTTCTCTCCTACAATATTTTTACCCCCCAATGTACCTGGTGGAGTAGAGTTCTTCGAAGAAGCGTCAACGGATCCTTTTGGAGTGACCCCCTTTCAAGCAGGAGTCACGGATCGTCGAGAGGTGTCGAAGAAAGTGAACTTGGCGTCGACGGCATCGATGAGTAGTTTGAGGGTGCTGAGAACACAGCGTCGATCCAGGCGGTGCTCGTCGGCGACGTCCTGCGAGGATGAGGTGTGTGGGGCACCTCAGCGATTGATTGTTCAGGACCACAAAGACTTTCTGAAGAACTGTGGCCCAGCAAGGGACAAAGCGGTCAACGTTGCGGACAAGGGAGTCCTTGGATTCAAATGTTCTTAAGCAAAGGAGCGGGTGGCTCCGGTCGTCGGCGGCACAGCGTCAAGCGGTCCCCTCTTCTGGGGCAACACACTTTGATGGGCCTCCAGCGGTTACACAAACCTGCGAACCCTGTTCGCTGGCAATGGACTTCGACAGCGGTGAAGTCCAGGTGCTTTACTTAATTCTCCTCAGCGGTCCCGTCTCGGGTCGGCAGCCTTTCGAGGGTCTGACTTCCAGGGAGCTTCGGCGAAGGTTAGCGGTGCTCGATGGTCCCTCGGTGCACGGGAAGAGGGTGCCTTACCAGGTCCTCTCTCGGATCAGTCTTTAACGAGTTTGGCAGCTTTCAGATCGGGTCGAAGCAAATGCAACAGCAAGTCTTCTTCTTCCAGCTGGGCGTCGAGGATCAGCAGTTCCAGTTACTCTTCAAGTGTAGACACAGCTTCCGAACAATTTCCAGTGGTGAGCGGTCCCCAGATATACTATCCTGTCTCTCATCCACACTGCTGGGTCACACTCAGCAGCCAATCATACAGAAGGGTATTCATGCAGTCAGTCAGCCAATCAGGCACACAGTGCATTCAGGCCATCCTCCTCCCTCTCAGACACTCACAATAAGGAATGTG
This sequence comes from Ambystoma mexicanum, assembly GCF_040938575.1. Classification (NCBI taxonomy): domain Eukaryota; kingdom Metazoa; phylum Chordata; class Amphibia; order Caudata; family Ambystomatidae; genus Ambystoma; species Ambystoma mexicanum. The sequence goes on along the minus strand of NC_090936.1, from coordinate 553,525,584 downwards.
GATTGGCACAAGTACACAGCCATTCAACACTGCACACTGCATTCAGCCCAGTTTCGGGCAGGGCTGTCTCAGTCTTTGTCTCTCATACCAGAAACCAGACAGCCACAACAAGAAGTGCATATTGGTCACACACTCCTTTCACCCAGGTCCCACTCACAGGGTGTACCCACAACATACAGTCACTGGGAAGGCTCCAGCCAGTCTGGACTGGACTTCACAACAACACCATATATGGAACTTCTACCCAACAGCCAGTCAGGGGGAAGGGACAGAGTCAGGGCTTCTCAGGACTTTGAGAAAACAAGGTAACAGGCAATAGAAAGCAAGAGGCCACAGGGGCCATCTTGATTTCCATCAGGAATCAATTGATTCCTATGGCAGGGCCTGGGTATCCTAAAATGGAGGACACTCAGGGCACCTGTCAAATTCAGCATGGAGCTGCCACCAGCCCATACCCTGCTCTGTGGGCCACCCACAGGGGCCCAAAAACATACACTAGGGCACAGTGTTGTACTCCCACCCACAGGTGTCGTAAGGGTATCCCATGGGTCTGTTCATCAAAACAAAAGAGAGAGAACTGCACCACCAGGAGTCCCACATGAACTCCTGCACAGAAAACACGACAGAACACACAATAAAAAGGCAGTAAAGGACAAGGATACGGAGGCCCTGTCCCTCCGATGCATTTCCAGCATCACACCTACACACCACCTTATTCATTCATACTCGTCCACTTGATCCATATGAATATCCTTCCTCAGCCTGTGGTTCACTGGGTCCTCATGTTCAACAGTCAACTGTTTTGCATCCAGTGGAGAAACCAGGGATACACACACACACACACACACACTCATATATACATGCACCTGTTCAGTGAGGGACACACCATATCCCCACAGCCACAGCCTTCAGACAGATTCTGGAGAGTAAGAAGGAAATGGATCAGGTTGCCAAAATCTCATGAGGAAGAAAGGAAGACGAAGGAAGCCTTGGATGCAGCAGCCATCAGTGGCACAGGCCCTAAAACCAAAGCTTTATTTAAAAAAAAGAAAATGTATTCAAGTACTTGGTATTAATACAGTTTAAGGGAACATTGTACATCATTGGAATGCATACAGTATTTCATCACATATTAATCAACAATTAGTTTGCACGCAAAAGCCAGCAGCACAATATTTCAGAGCATATCCTGCCATATATGCAGTCAAGAGTTGACTGCAATTAATTTGGGAGTAAGTTTAATTTGAGAAAGTGCTCTCTAAAATTGGATCATATATATTCCAGGCGATTAGTAGCAGGTGACATTGGCCCTCATTACAACCCTGGCGTTAAATCATGGTGCTAATAGCACCATAGTCCATGCCGGTAACTTACCGAATCCGCCATGGCGGGATGGGGAATTACCGCCCCATTCCGAGGTTGGCGGGGCGGTAATTCCCCATGCCGCCATGGCCCTTCCCCATTCCCATTTTTGCCCCATAGGCTCAATGGGAATGGGGAAGGCGCTAAGTACGTGCCGCAAATTGCGGCACCGTACTTAGCACCAAGGTCCCTTTGCGGGTTGGTTTTTAACGCCTGCAAAAAGCAGGCGTTAAAATCGGCAACCCGCAAAGGGACCTCGTAATCAGGCGTTAAGGGGTTAACGGCGCCACCACCTTTTACGGAGCCGTTAACCCCTTAACGCCAGGGTTGTAATGAGGGCCATTGTCATCAATAGTTCTTCTTTCTTATTATCCCTTACAACATCTTTCATCCATTGGTCTTTGCTTGGGCCATTCGGCTGCATTTAGTTGCAGGAAATACATCTCTTAGCTAGCGGGAGACCCAATTTCCAGAACTTGCCGGTACTTTGGGATACTTTATATATAAACTGAACAAGTATGTGGCTGTATCAGGGTGAATGTGTACTCCTGCAATGGTCTACTGACTGGAACATATGTAATTCCAGAATGTTCCCAATTGGGGGCAGGCCCACAACGTGTATATATATGTGGCGTTATGATCACCACTCTGAGGATAGGTGCCATGTAAGAACAATGATAGACTAGCTGGTGTGTAGTGGTACCTATTCAGTATCTTTAGTTGAATGAGTTTAAAGCATGAGTTGAGGGATACTTCATGTGTTATCCTACACATTTCCTACCACAATATCTGTTCTGTCAGTGTTGAAGTCTTCTACCCATTTACTGTGGTTATTGGGCAATTTATCTGGTATTTGTCTAAGGATTTATTTGTATAATCTTGATAAAAAAATGTTCACATCCCCTTGCGTGTACTATACATGTCAAACAAGGGTCTGCATTTGGGTCCGCTGGGAATATTGGTCACAGTGTTTGAAATGCTGTACGTATCCTATTATATTGTAATAGTGTTGTGTGTTTGGAAGCATATGGTATATCTTGTTTGTCTATGAAACAGCCTTTAACGTACATATCTCCAATTGCATGAAGCCCCTTCTAGACTAATTCTCTACACGTGCTGCATTAAGGGTGGAGGGAAGATTGAGACAATTCCAAAGGGGGATATCTCTACAAAATGGCAATGTTACTACTGTCAACCACAGGATTTTTCTCCATGAAAGGAGCATGGCCCTAAATGCGTCAAACAATTATTCATCTGAGTATCCAGAGGTAAGTATCAGAGAAATTATATCATTGTTTCCAGCTCCATGTTTCTCAACATGACATGTGGGTACAAGGAGTCCTCCAGATAACAATATGATGCATGTTGGGCCTCTGCCCCCATACAGTATAATTGGAAGTTCAGGGCCATAAAGTCAGCTTTTTCATATGGTGAAACTAGGTCAAACCATGTCAGGCGCACTGCACCTGAATTCCACATGTACATCAGGAACGCTGGATCTAAAGCTTTGAACAACTGTCACCCTGGCCAAATTGGTATATTTTGGAAGAGATATAACAGTTTTGGTAATATTACAATTTTCAGTAGAAAAAATGTACCTGCTATGGAGATTGGGAGTCGCGACCAGCTATGTAGTTTAGCAATTAAATGAGTCAAGTAGTCACCATAGAAAACACTATATAGAGTAGTGAAGTACCTAGAAATGACACCAACATTATTCATCTTGTTCAGGGACCAGGTGAAGTCTATATAGCATTTGGAGGTTTTGTAGTTGCTGTAGTCAGTGGAAATAGTTCAGATATGCTACGACTTATATGGAGGCCTGAGTAATTACCAAAGCATAAAAAAAGGGAGTGGATGTTCCCAAAATGGGGAACTCCCGTCCCCTGCACACTATCTATAATCTGTATATACAGAAAAATAATTTGGCAGTGTGATGTACTCTTATAAGGCAATGTGTTGTAACACTGTCCTATAGAGTCACCAAATGAGCTTCATATATTTTAGGTACATTTATATAGTATTAATCTACTTTGAGTCAAATTGACTAACAATTTCAGTCAAAGCAAGATATAAATGAAAAACAGTAACACGTTTTTTAACACAAGAACTTAACTTTAATCCATAATATGATCACCCAACGCGTTTCGAGATTTCTCTCTTCATCAGGGGTACATAAATCGAGAATTTTCATAGTTTCTATTAAAACAAAGAAATAATATCAATTTTAACAGAATTATATAAGTGCGAAGTAGTTAGCAACGAACAATCAATTGAATTTTCAGAGCGTTAACTTTTGATGACTGCTGTGGAAAATATCCTTATTTTTGTGAACTCATCATCATACAATTTCATAACAACATTTCCATGGAATCACAAAGTATTGATATGGCATAATAGTTATGGTTTGCAGTTTTGTAAATGCCATTGCCTGCATTTTTCAAAAAATCCAGCATTCTAAGAATCGCAAAGGAACAAAATTAGGCTTGCTAACCTTGTGTGTAGTATAAAAAGGGGTCCTCTGAAGGTCTTTTCTCAAGAAGGACAATAACATCCAGGGAGTTTGGTTAAGGAATACGGGTTCAGCAATTACACGTAGTTGCCTATAACAAGGATCATAAATTAAAAGATAGCATATGGTGGTTAATGAGTAGTATAAATGTATATACAATAATTAGGAGCTAACAAGGTTTTAGTACTTTTCTGAGGAAAATACAGGAATGCATAAAAAAGCTTAACACGTGGTTGTCTATTACAAAGATAGTAAATTCGAAGGAAGCTTATGGTTGTTCTAAATAAGCATATGTATATATCAAAGGAATTGTATATATATTCTTTTCTAAAGAAAATATAAGCGTGCATAAGAAAAGCTAACCTTGTAGGAATACGTAGAGGTGCCAATCAGGAAGTAGGAGTAGATTGGTTGCAGACACACCAACGTTAGTTGTAATATCTCGGGGAGAACACCTCGTAACTGTGAAAAAATCGAGCAGAGTATCGTTGTAATAAAGTGCTCTAAGTTAGATACGTGGCTAAGTGAGCGTGTGCCCATAGAAACTTACTTGAAAAGCGTTTTGAAACGATGTTTGAAGCAAGACGCGGTAGCTGACACCGTCACTCTGGAACTTGATTGTCTACGGCGTTTGTTTACTATTTATAACATCATAAGAGTGACGTAGGCACGCCAATGCGTGCCCATGACAAGTAGTTCTCACGAGTAAATGCGCACGCGTAGTGCGGCATTTTTCTATAGGAAAAAAACAAAAGTCGAACAAGTATGCCGGCACAAAGTAAAAAAACAGTAGCAAGTTTTTTATTTATATCTTGCTTTGACTGAAATTGTTAATCAATTTGACTCACAGTAGATTAAGACTATATAAATGTACCTAAAATATATGAAGCTCATTTGGTGACTCTATAGGACAGTGTTACAACACATTGGGCCTCATTCCGAGTATGGCGGTAAGGGATAGCGGTCACCGTTAACGAGACTGGTGCTGGTAATCCCTTACCGCCACATTCCGAGTTCCCTTTGCGCCCTCGTCCTTAACGCCTGCTTTTTGCAGGCATTAGGGACGAAGGGCGCAAAGGGGCTTTTTAGCCAATAACAGTGACCGTAAAGTACGGTCACCGTTATTTGCAATTTCCCCATTCCCATTGAGTCCTATGGGGGCTCATTTGGGAATGGGGAAGAGCCCTGAGGAATGGGAAATTACCGCCCTGGTCAACTCAAAATAGGGAGGTAATTTCCCATTCCACCAGGGCGGTACCGGTACGGGTCTGGTGCCGACCAAGGCGCTACTACAGCCATTGGTTAGCGCCGGACTCGGAATGAGGCCCATTGCCTTATAAGAGTACATCACACTGCCAAATTATTTTTCTGTATATACAGATTATAGATAGTGTGCGGGGACGGGAGTTCCCCATTTTGGGAACATCCACCCCCTTTTTTTGGTCTAGTACCAACCCAGATGCCAAGGTTGAGATTATCTCCCCTGCACCTCAAATCTCCTCAATCTAATGATCAAAGACACCTAGATTACCTTAAATCTTGATATAACAACTATTTTGAATTGAGGTGTGCATAGTGTTGAACACTTAGTTCTAATTACCAAAGCATATCAAGTCTCACATTATGGGATCGAGGCTGTCTTGAGGGTTTCTAATAAACAGAATTACATCATCTATATACAAAGATATGACATCTGGGGTGCCTGGCATCATAATACCTCAGTTTGCATGTTTATACCTTATGAGGTCATCTAGACGTTCAATAATTATTGCAAACAGTAGAACAGAGAGGGGGCACCCTTGAGAGGTTCCTCTCTTGATTGCAATTTGATTTGATAATATGCCATTAGTGCCAACTCTAGCAGTTGGGGATGAATATAATAGCTGGATATATGAAATAAATCTATGTCAAAAGACTTCTATACATCTAATACTGCTGCAACCGCTTGAATTTTCGAGTCCACTTGCGCCATTACATTAAAGAGTCTCCGTATGTTAATGGCAGTTGATCGTCCCCGGATAAATACAGATTGATTGGGGTGAATCTAGGATTTTGACAAATACTTTTACGTCTGTATTTAACAGTGACAGCGGTCTATAAGAACCACGTAGGTTGGCTGGTTATATTAGACTTTGGAAGTACTGTGATGATGGCTTCAAGCATGGATGCTGGAAGTAATTGTTTTTTCCAGTGCCTCTTCCCATACTTTGAGGAGGTCGTGACTGAGGGTAAGTTTATACTGTTTATAGAATTCAGCATCCTGATCATCTGAACCCAGAACTTTCCCTGACAGTAAGTCATCTATTGCACAGATCATCCCTTCCACAGTTATTGGAAGGTCGAGCTGCATGCAGCTATTGCATACTTGAGTTAATGGGAGCTAGTTTAGAAAGTCATTGATATCTCTCATTGTGTATGTGTCTCTGTGTACATAGAGGGTATCATACAAATTGCTAAATACCATATTAATTTCTCTACTCGTGTATACAGTGTGACTGGTTTAAAAAAATGTCAGTTTGCTTTATGCATTTTAATGAACCTATCCACCACTGCTCTTACTTGTGCACGGGATTAATAACATGGCAATTCCCCTTATGAATACATTAAATGCTTGCCAAAGTGAGATCAATGTCTCTACTGTACCTGAGTTTGTTTCAAAAAACAGTTTTATATTGTTTCACAAAGTAGCTTTCAAAGCAGTATCTTGTCAATCTCCCGAAATCGCCTATACTGATAGCACCGGGCTGGACCCTGCCCTGTGTAGGGTGAATGGGTGGGGTTGGTCAAATTTCACTATCGCCAGTACACCCCAGATTTGTATGCTGATCCTGGTGCAAACATTCAGCCCTGCAACACTTGTGGGGCTGAATCCGACCCCGAACATACAAACACACTTTCGCAAATATATATATAGATGAAATCAAAATATGATAATCCATCAGTTGGAAATAACGTTGGGAGTGTCAAAAACCTTGCTTTCACAACAAATGCTTTACTCGCATATTCTCTTTCACTTTAATTCACTTAATTCACTTTTATTCTCTTTGCCACTTTGTAGCAGGGCACGGTAGTTTCAAACCAAGTCAATGTGTTTCTTCACTTTGCAGAGTCTTTTGACAATGTCCCCTTGTTTAACTGAAGGCATGCAACCACTCCAGCATAGGATACTTTACAGTAATGAGAATTCAAGTTACCAGAGACTTTCAAAAACATTCTCTTTGCTTACTTCGAGACACACAACCACTCTGGTACTGCCTTCTTTAATATTCTTACAATATGCCTTTAACATCAAGTAACTTCCTGGGAGGATAGCTCAGTGGCAACGTGTTCGCCTTAGAAGCAAGACGACACGAAGCAACACAGGTTCAATCTACGGGTCCGTGCTTGGAAACCTCTGGGTATTTAAGCGTGTTATAAATATGCAACTAAGACAAAAACAAACAATTTCTGTAAGAGCGCCTCGATGCCTACGGGCTGTGTGAGCGCTTTAAAAATGCAACAAAAAAATAAATAAAAAAAACATATTCAGCCTCTCTTCAGTGTCTTGGCTTGCAGGGCTCTTCATTTAGTTTAACAGAGGCCTTTTACCCTTTAATTATTTGCAAGTAGGTTTCACAGTGTTTAGAGTGTTCCACAATGCTCTATTGCTCTATTAGCTACTGTTGCAGCCAGCGTTCGTAATCGCGAGCAAAGTGGATCAGTGGCCTTTTACCATGTGACACTCACCGACTTATGCTCCTGCTCCTGCTTCTGTGCTTCTGTGCTTCTGTGACAGTACTCAGCTACAGCACTCAGCTCTGCGTGACGCTTCTCAGTCCTCTGCTCACAAGGGCTTCCGCTCTGTCCCTCAGACACTCTGTGGTACATGTTACCCCTGGAGGCAACGAGTAGTCCTGTTTGAGCTTTTTGGAAATGCCCCTGCCATCATGGCTTCCCGCTGCACCATCTTAAAACAAGGGACTCTGAGCTTCATTGCAGTTGCAAAACTCAGCTTCAGACGGCCCTCAGACTGCCCTCAGTCTTGGCGTGCTCTCCCTTCCATGGATCTGGGCAGCATGTCTCCTTCTCCAACATCGGATTATATTCCTGTTTCTGCTCCGAATCCAACTCTCTCTCTCCTGCTGGTTTCCTTGCTTTTTCTACACCTGTAGCCCCTTAATAGGTTGTATGTGTGGGCTGTTGATTAGTATTGCCTGACCATCATTAAAGGGACATGCCTGACCCTGGTAGTACTCTGTAGGTCTCTTCCTGCTCCCATTACGAGAGTGGTGAAAGTGTGTAGTGTTCATTACTCTCAGTCTCCTCTTCCTCATCTCAGTACTGTAGTATGTTGTATGGGGCAAACTGAGGGTAACTGGCTTATAACAGCCCATAAAAATGGGGCAAGGGTTGGGTTGGTCACTAACAGGAAAAGGGGGATACCATGTCTCAGTCAAGGACACCCCATTCCCAGTCCCTACAGACCTTCCACCCAGGTGATTCCCCCCTCACTTCTCTGCCCCCAGGTTCAAGATCCAACAGTGATTGCCTTTCCCGGGCCACCTGTACAGTGGATCCCAAGGGAATAGGAGTGTGGATACCCTCAGGTTTCTCACAGAGCCCTTCTGGAACACCAATTATTCTGAAATTATTACATTGTGATCTGTATTCTAGTTCATCACATTTCTTAAGGGTGATTAGGACCTGCTTGGAGAGAGTAGAGAGTTAGCCCTTTAAAGTGGAAATGTCATCTTCCACGAATCCAACCCTTGTTTTTCAGCGTCAGTGATTCTCTTGTTAGTCTTTTCCAGCTTTGAGTTAAGGGATTTAATGTTTACCGTGATATCATCCAATTCAACATTTACAACAGTGACATCTTCCTGCATGCATGCCATTACTTTTTGCAGCTCTGACGTTTCATCTGGGGGCAAGGATTGTTCTTTATTTGCCATGCGTGCGGCCTTATTGGATGCCTTTGGTGTGCGTGTGTTGAAATTGTCCATGCTGCCTTGTCTTTTTATTGCCCCTTTCATCATCTCACTGCAAATTGGTCACACATTCTGAGATGGGGCTGTGTGGACTTTGACTCAATGGTCAGCCTCCAAGGCACTGATCAAACATATGTGAGGGGAACTAGGAACTAGCAACAAGCCACAACAAGGAACGTCAGCGGTGGAACCCCACGTAGCAGGTCAGAGCCCCAGATACTGGACACCCACAATGGAACCAGCACATCTGCCAGGGGATCGCTAGGCAGAGAAGAGGCGAGCAACTCACCAGCTGGTCTTAGTTCCTGTTTGGTGTTGTTTGGAGCCTTCAGCCCTAGAACAGAGAGCAATGGTGCCGGCTCTGCGCAGGTTGGTCCTCACACAACTGTAAAACACCATGGGCATGTAGTCTAGAGAAATGGGCATGGTGTGCACTTGATGGGGTTGCTCCAACAGTGGAGGATGGCATCCGTCAACACCATTCAGCAAACATGGGCTGGATAGATCTCTCGAGTGGGTACTCCATGTAGGGCACTGTGTCGCTGTATGGTGCAGTGTGTCAGGCGTCAGGCTGGATTTGCAACTCTACCCCACACAGCACATCCTCGGATACCACAAGTTGCAGGTGGCTGCCTCTGGGACCAGACCATGGCGTACCCATGAATTTATGAAGGCCACCCTATGCTATCTCTGTAAATATTGGCGGACTAGCCTTATGATGGCATTTAGCACATAGAATAGGGTGCTGGATGGCAATTGAAGCCTTAAAGGTTAAGACCTTCAGCGAGACGCGTCCATCTTGTTTGATTCTCAGTAGCGCCCCCCTACAACCAAATCTTTCAGAGGCCCATTCACGAGAGCCAGCTCAACTAAAGGAGAACTCCAACCCCACCTGGAACTTCAACATGTGGGCTAGCAAGGAAAAATATCAAAGGTACTCTAATTTCTAGCCCTATCTAGTAAATTCTCGACAGCTGGAACTGCTTTCTAAAGTTCTCAGTGGCAACCAGGAATGGAAGAAAGGGGACAGAATCCGACCAATCATGCAAGCACCAAATAAATCTTGCATCCAGCCAAATGTTCAAGCCACACTGAAGAAAGTTCAATGACGACCTCAAGTCGGCAACCTTGCCTAAGAATAAGCTTGACAAATTTGTGACCAGGCATTTGGCAGTAAAAGATCATTAAAAAAATCCCAGAACCCAAACCACCCTAACCCTAGTTCTGACTGTACCTCTGTTAATATTAGTGGTGTACCATGTCATATATTTAGTATTCAGCAAAATACCGAATAGTGGCAAAGTATTCTTCAGGAGCAGAATACGGAGCAAAATAAATAATGTTGTCTTAGGAGGATAGCTCAGGGGCAACGCCCTCGTCGTGGAGCAAGACGACGCGGAGCAACACAAGTTCCATCCCTGGGTCTGTGCTTATAAACCTCTGGTTATTAAGCACCTTATAAATAATCCATTACAATTACACATGTTGCACATGTGAAATAATGACCATATTAAACTATGTATAGCCATTCTTTAATTTCTTTATCGTGTTATTATCTACAGAACTGTTTGTGTAAACCATGAAAGATCGAATTATCAGAAAAAATGTCAATAGAAGTGCCACTTTGTTGAGCAGGGCCTAAGTCGCTAAGACTATCTCAGAGGTTCAGAACTCATGTGATAGCACCACTTATACTGGTTGGGCAATCAAACACATGAGTGATTACACCAATTAGCACTCTGCTGACAATGTAAGTGCTACTGAATACAAACCTTTGTCATGACAAAGGCATGATTTCTACTGAGTGTACTAAGAAGAGAAGATAGATTAAATGATTTTTTGTTTACAGTTAGTATTGTCTGTGCTTTTTGGGTGGGCTAGCATTTGTTGTATTTTATAGTACGAAAAATTGGACCAGAAAAAAGTGGGTAATATTGAGCCAACCATGTTCATATTTGGAAGCAACTGGTACTTGCATGTCTTTATTATGTGAATATCCCTCTTTCATTACTGTGTAATATTGTAAGGGTTGTTTTTTGCTCATTCAGAACAGGGCTTTTTGTTTACAATATCATTATACTTTTTGTAAAGTTCTCAAACCATTGGATAGTCAAATCCTTTAGTAAAAGCTGATACTGTTAACCAAGTTAAAGGGATTCGTTTTGGTAACATGGGCAGGGTAAAAGTTGGCCCTTCAGAATGGGTAACCTTGCAGCAGGCATATTTACCACTGTGCCACCTTACTTGTGTTGAATGATTTGCCAGAAGAATGAATACAGCCCTTTTATGGTGTGCAATAATGAAATCGAGGCAAAAAGTCATCTGTAAAAGAAATCGCTGTGGTTTGACCCAGTAAAGGTGTACCTATTGGACAATTTAAGTGGAGAGGGGGCTGCAGGGGTGTTCCCCATTCCCTTAACATGGTCTAATGGGCCCAAGGGTTGTGGAGGTGTCCGCCGCATCCATTACGTGGTTTGCAGCGGCAAACCCACATCCTTTTTGATGCTATTTTTTGTGTAAACAGCCATTGTTGACGCAATTTTAACACATGGAACCCCTTTTATACAGGTACATTGCCTACTGGATTTGAAACTTGCAGGGATGATTTGTGCACACATAATACCCCCCCCAACAAATAATTGTACTTTGATTGGGCACTCGACAGACTGTGGCCTGTAACCCGCAGTATCCTCACACAGTTATTCAGTAAGTGAATTAGACCATGAATAAAACATCTTATTCTTTTTGTGATTTTCGTAACTATTGATGCATTCAAAATGCATGTGAGAGCAAAGCCATCTCGTTGCCCATTTACAGTATTGAGAGATCTACCTCCCACAAATGAAGGACAGCACACTTGCACTTTTACACCTTCTGCTCTGAATGCATTATCTGAAAGAAGTGACAGCAGTCTTTGTTTACTGATCCTTTTAATCGCTATCTGAAAATGACATGTCTGAAGGTTTGCAGGCACAGTCAAAGCAGCATTTGATGTCTCTTGAATGGAAAATGATTCAGTGTTGGGTGGTAAAACAACACACTACTCAGCCAATGCCTTATTCAGTCAGAATATTTACTCAAAGCCAAATTTCAGTACAACTCTAGTTACAAAGGTTGGAGCCCAATAATGATCCAAGGATTTTCGAAATAATTACAGATATTGCCAAAGGGTACAAGACGAGCTGGGTCCACTTTATCACATTGCTTCTTACACAACACTTCCCAGCAGCCTTCCAACTCCTTTATTCCGATAAACAGGCACCCTACGAGGCCTTTAATATTGTGATTTTGGAACTAGTAGGCTATGATAAGAATATAATCATCAACAGCTACTAGCTCATTGGAATCCTTTAAATGTGGAGTACTAGATCATTGAGTCAGGAAACTATGGATGAAGTGAAGGAACAGCTCACCATAAAACAAGGAATGTATTACCATTGAACATCCATATCATGTTCCCGTCTCTACCAATAATCTCAGAAGAAAGCAACCCAAATAGTAACTGCCCATCCATGTGCCCAGCAGATCCCATGTGACTAACTGGTCAAGAAACAGTAGCCAGTAGAGCTCTGGTACCTGCTCCCCAATGCAAGTCAATCTGCGTTCCACTGCCTGCCAGAACTTATGAAGTCCCCAGCAGACCAACCTGTGTGGAAGTGCCTAGATTTCACTAACCAGCCAAGCAGAACCAAAGAAACCAGTAACTCATGCACTGCACCGCGCTCCTGTGAAGTTCTACATCTGGGGGGAATGGGGTACATGGCTAAAACCTGTCAAACAATCCCATTCCAGAATCGATGGATTCTGGCTATTGTATGACCTCTGATCTGGAGCGAAAGGGGGACGCCTTGTGGGTGGAATCAGAGTTCTGGGAGGACTCTGAAGATGCCGGTGAATGAGACTGCCTGTCCCAGAGAAGAGGTGTAGGTATACAATATCTGCATATGGAACTGGAGGGTCAGGTAGTGCAAACCCTCCCAGACTTGGGGAGATGGCAGATAGACTATCAGTCAGTTCTGATCAATCCAAAACAAATGTTGCCAAAGAGATTGGTACCTTTCACATGCATCCAAAGACACCACAAGTTGTATCCTAAGTCCCGGCCCAAACTCTATATCAGCACGCAACATTTCAATGTGGAGGTAGCAATCATATGATTCCCATACAAGGTATTTTCATGATCAAACTCCCACAATTTGATGAGTGGTTTGGGCAAAGTCAAGAAAGGCCCCATGATCCATGAAAACAAGCAACAACGCTCACTGATGTGAGCACTGGGGTTGAATGTTGGATAGAGACATTCTTGGGGACCTGAGAGTGGGTACTTGATTTTGAAGAGTTGACATTACTACAACTATTCCTTGCAGGAACAGTTAGCCCTGGGGAGACATATACAAGCTGCCATAGAGGAAATTGTGAGGAAGAGAGTGAAATATGTCAAAAAGTCCTCTTCTCAACACTTGGGATTAAGTGAAAGGTAGCCAGGCACTATTAGCTGCTAAGGAATGCTGGCTCTGCCTGAGGTGTGGGGTGAATACCCTGGCTTAGCCCACTATGCCCTGGTCAATGGCAGAGGGTCACCACAGCATCACAGTTCCTACCCCTGCCTCTTTAAAGGGCTCTAAATCTATTCACCATGTATCTAGCACTCAAGCCCCCTCATTGTCCCATGCCCTACAAAACACTTGAGCCTCAAGCACCTACTTGGTGTGTGTTTAATAAAAATATGTTTACAACATGTAATTCTTGGGTGCTTTCAACATATACTCACGAATGGCACAACAGAATGGTGCTTGAGGCTTAGCGTTTGAATAGATCTGGATATGAAAGAAGAGGCTGAGCCGCGGGTAGCAGGTAAGCCATTTATGAGGCACAATGCATAACGCAGCGGGCACCCTTAGCATCAGGGAACCCGTTGCTCTCTCTTTCAAACATGCAAACTCTGGAACTAGAACATAACATATCTTCCCCCTTATGAGGAGAACAAGGAAAAAACAGGGGAAAGAGAGAGTCAGGGAACAATCGGGTGAAGAAACCAAGCTACGAAAACAGCAAACAGGCAACTATACGAATGACGTGCACTAGAGGAACCAAAAATGCATGACAATGGAAAGAGCAAAATAACAGTATAAGGAATCACAAAATAACAGTATTGGCAGTGTTACTCACACACACATTCTCTGAATCTGGTGGGCATCTGCAAAACCTCTCACTCACTCTGGCCCCTTTATCAAGATAAGGAACCCTTCCACTAGGCCTCTCTGTGGTCCCATTCTCAGCAGTACCATGACCTCCACCAGGACCTCCAGCACCACCAGCACTTCCACCAATGACACCTTAGTCAACACTACCATCAGTTACTCCTGATTTACCCCTGAACATAGTCAGTATTATGTTTGAACACACCTCTCCTCCTTCTAAGACCACCACGCTTTCCCTCAATTGTGAAATCCTTATGGGACCTAGGGATTTGGTTTCCAAACATTTAAGGCAATACCTGGGGTTCTTAATCAAGACCCAATCCCCAACAGCCCACCCCTGATCCTTCACTCTATGACTCTCGTCAAACACCCTCTTATAATGCCTCTGTGCCTCCCACCCTGATAACTTCCTCCCAGTCCACCGCTACTGGGCAAGCCAAACCCATCCACCCTGGACACAACTTGGTGCCAGATTGGCGACCCTTCAAAGAGACAAAAGGAGACACTTTCATTACCGAGTGGGGTATGATACAATAAGTCCAGACCATCTGTCTCAACACCATTCTCCAAGACAAACCTGATTACATTGCCAACTGGATGCCTCCCTTGAGAAACCTGTTCACACGCTCCACAACGTGGAGCCCGTTGAAGGTTGCGTGGCCATGTTGAGAACACTAAGTCGTGTGACTTTGGTCTCCTGACAAACTCCTTGATTAGAGATCAATTGGTGTGATGTACTAACAGTCCCATGGTTCAAGAGAAGTTACTGACCTATGGCCTATGGTGATGCAGAGCGGTACACACATGCCCAATGGAATACAGCAACAGGAACCTTCTCATGACCTCACAGCAATTGAACGCCAATATCAGTGACAAGTTTGGTGGGAAAACCCTCCAATTGAATACCATTATCAGTGACAGGTTTGGTGGGAAAACCCTCCGGAAAGAACACATCTTTGAAAAATCTGATCAGCTCCACAGTAGTGGCTTCTCTCACTGCCTTCCATTCTACCCATTTAGAATGGTAATTGACCATAACAAATATAAATTTGAAACCCTCACCTAGACCCTGAATGGGGACCATAACATCAACGGAAACGTTCTGCCATGGCTGATTAGGAAATCAGATGGGGAGGAGGGGTCTCTCCCGCACCACTTTACTCTTGTCACTGGCCAAACATTCACTACAATTCATAACTAATTTCTCAATGTAACCATCCCTCATTGGCCACCAATAGCTCTGACACAACAATCTCTTATTGCTATTCAAACCCAAGTGGCCTTGATGGGAAATACTTACCAGCTTTTATCTGATGCCATTGGGGGGGAATACATTTGTTCCCTCTCCTGAGCTTCCCCCTCAAAAAGGACAACTCATTGTTTACTTCCAAAAAAGCTGCAAACCTCCTCTCTAACACATTTCTACTGGGACAACCTAACACAGTCCATTTCACCACCATCCTAAGAACTTCATCCTCAGTACTTGAGAGTTCCCACTCTCCCTCGCTCAGAGCTCACAGCTCGACACAAGCCACCACCATCTCCTCTAATAACACTCCTTGTTTCACACTGTTGGTGTCCCCCACAGGGAGGCGAGACAAGCAATCAGCCACTATGTTTTCAACTCCAGAAATATAGCATACTTGGAAGTCATAATGTTGGAAACCCAACAACCATTTGCAAATCCTTGGAGATCCATTTGACCAACTTCCACACAACAACATCTGAACAAGCGGTCTGTGATCAGTCCTCACTATAAAACTCTGCCCCCACAAAAATAATTTGAAATGGAGGACAGCCCAAAATACTGATAAGGCCTCCCTTTCCACAATAGAGTATTTTGCCTCAGCACCCTTGAGTGGCCTGGATGCGAATGCCAGCACGTGCCTCTCCTTCCCACTATCACATTGAGTAAGCAACACCCCCAACCTAAACAAACTGGCGTCCACTATCAGATATGCCTTGTTCCCACTATCGAATCTTCCCAAAGAGGGTGCATGGGCGATCACTTCTTTAAATTCCTGAAATTCATTCTTGCATTCCTCTGACCATAGAAACTTAACTCCCTTCTTGAGCAATTACCTCAGGGCTGATAAAATAAAAGCAACATTTTTAACAAATGTATGATAGAATTCCGCCATCCCCAAGAATGATCTCAGTTGATCCTTATCCCTTGGCTCTGGAGCACGTCTGATCGCCTCCACTTGCTCTGCTTGGGAGACACCCCTTGCTCCGAAATCTCATGGCCAAGATACTCCACACTGCGCACCCCAATCCTACATTTACTGCGTTGCACGGGTCAAACTGGCCTCACTTATCCTTTTCAACACATCTCTCAGCCCCCTGTCATGCTGCTCAAGAGAATCTGCATATACTAGGACATCATCCTGGAAAACAACCACATTCCTTAATACTTCTAACAACTTTTCCATAATGCGCTGGAACACAGCCACCGCCGACGCTAGGCCAAATGGTACCCTACAGAATTTAAATGTCGCTTCAGTGGCAAGGAAAGCTGTTACATCCTGGCACCCCTAAGTCAGGGGTACCTGATGGTATGCTCCCGACAAATCGATGACAGTGAACACTTTAGATTTTTCCAGCACGGCCAAAACTTCTGAGAACTTGGCAATGGATGTTGTTCAACTAAAATGTTCCTATTCAAATCCCTCAGGTCGACACACAGACAATGTTTGCCATTACTTTTTGACACCAGAACTACAGTGGTATCTGTGTCCTTGACCCTCTTTAATATTCCTTTCTATAGCAAGGTGTCAAGTTCAGTATGTAGCTGATCTTTCATGTGGTGGGGAATCGAGTTCAGTAAGTAACTGATCTTTCAGGTGGTGGGGCACTGGCCACAGTTTATGTACCACCGGCCTGGCACTCCTCAATTTGATGCAATGTTCAAAGTCCTTTCAATCTTCCCAGGTTACTCAGTGAAAACCGTTGGGAATTCCAAAGCCCACTTGTCTTCTAATTCAGCCACTGTTAAGGGGTCACTTGAGTTTGCTTGAATGCAAATGCCCAAGCTAGCTTGCTCCTCCCAACCCAGTAGTGACGACCCCTCTCTTGCAAAATGTCTGCAGAGCATACTCTGCCTTTGTACTCAACGCCAACAGGAAATTTACCCAGAA
This sequence comes from Ambystoma mexicanum, assembly GCF_040938575.1. NCBI lineage: Eukaryota > Metazoa > Chordata > Amphibia > Caudata > Ambystomatidae > Ambystoma > Ambystoma mexicanum. The sequence goes on along the minus strand of NC_090936.1, from coordinate 553,508,405 downwards.
GTTCAATCTCAATTTCATCATAGCCACAGGGTTGAATGTGGTGTTCCCCCAGTTCGTAGATGTCCCTTGCCATAACTCTCGAATGTTTTGCTTGAGATGATTGTCCATGGGGATACAGTGTCCACTTTCATTGATAGGTCCTTGCCATCTATGGCAAAAACATCAACAGGCTACATTGTTCTGCCTGTAACAGGGATCTAAAAAATATGTCAAGCACCACCCTCAGCAGAGGGCTGCTGAGTGATTTGTGCCAATTCTTGCTCTGGTTATGTTGATCACTGTTCAACCGAATTCACTATGCCCTTCTTGCACACCTGGGAGAAATGTCCCTTACGCTTGCATTTAATGCAATTTGCGGTTTGTAGCCGGACAAAACAGACTCGATGCCAGGTGTCTTGTACGACCACACTTGAAATCTTTGCCTACTTTGTTCATTCACTTCTGCTTGAGGGCGCAAACTTTGTAATTTGACTTCTCCATTTTCATATTTTTCATGTAAATGGCAGTTTGTTCGATGCTTCTCGTCAGCTCTACCGCCTGCTCCAGGGATAAGTCCTTTGTCAATAACTTCTCTTGAACCATGGGACTGTTAGTACATCGCACCAATTGATCTCTAATCAAGGAGTTTGTCAGGAGACCAAAGTCACTCGACTTAGTGTTCTCAACATGCCCACGTAACCTTCAACGGGCTCCATGGGCTCTTGCATCCTCTGGAAAAATGGTTGCCTCTCAAATGTTATATTTTCTTTTGGTTCCAAATGTTACTGGAGCTTCCAAATCGCAATGCCAAAGTCATCCAGATCCCTGGCACCTGCATCCATGAGTTCAGGAAGACCATCAAATACGCTGTGAACCTCGGGCCCAAGTTATGAAGCAGCACTGACAGGAAGGCCATCAAATACGTTGTGACCCTCGGGCCCAGGCTATGAAGCAGCACTGCCTGCTACTATGCCAGTGAGAACTTGTCACATGCCATGGCCACCAGATACGTTTTTAATATTCTTAGCCACCACTCCCATCTAATGGGTGGTGTGCCACGCTTGGCCAGAAATGGGGGGAGAGGTGGGATCGCTGCAGTGGCCATACTTGAAACAGCAGATCAATACACCTGGGCAAAAGTAGTAGAAGAGCCACCTTGGGTAGTAGCAGCTGGAGGAGAGCCAATCCACATCACTAACAGTTTATCAGTGAAACCATAGAGCAAAAAAAAATATATCAAAGGAAAAGGAGCAAAGGTGGGGGCACCTGAAATTCCTGCTTGTTCAGCTAGGCACTGCTTGCTCAATCACAGGTACAGTCCTTTATACAGCATGTTCAATTCAGGCAGTGGTCTGCTTCCTTGTAGTTAGTTGTGCTGATGAGGCCCGCAGGGCTTATTCAGCATTGCTGGGAACCATGGCAATCAAAGATACAATGCGTGCATGGTCACATTGCAGGGTTCTTTTCTCTAACGGGGAAACTGCTATGCCCACTGGACTTTCACTGTTTCCTGGCTTCCCCAAACCTCCTTGGGGATACTGGAGGCAGAGGTGCATGACGCAATATCAGGGGGTGCCTGCCCAGCCACTAGACACAAAACTATCAATGCCGCTGAAACTCTGGTGCCTGTGCTGCAAGGACGGAGGATGCCTCTGCGTGTGCCACTCCGCCCCCCTGTGTGAAGTTCCCGCTCATCGCCAGTGAAAAGATCCGGGTGTGAATGAAGAGACTGAGCCGCGGGTAGCAGGTAAGCCCTTTATTAGGCATAATGCAGAGCGCAGCTGGCACCCTTACCATCAACCAGCAGCGAGACTGCCTATCTCTCTTTGAAACACGAAGTTCCAGATATCTCTCTGAGCTCTGGAACTAGAACATAACACTGTTCCATACCTGTTCAGGTGTTCAGGTCACCACAAGGCTGCTTAATTGCTGGCTACACAGTACACGATCTATGGGACCCTTAACGGATAGGGGTAGTTTATGGGTTACTGTTGTGAACACCTGTCCATTCACTGGGAATGGTGAGCTAGGTCAGGAGATCCTACCCACACCACCCTAACTAACATTGCTTTGCAGGTGATGGTGCTAACCTGTAACACAAGATTTAGACAGGGGGCTTGGTCATAGATCCCCTTACATTTATGCCCTCTAAAGTCCAGGTTATACACGTGGGCAAAATCAAACTCCCTAGCATGTTGAAGGACCACACTATTTAGCTTGGCTCATCCCAGGTTACACACTACGATGAATCCATTAACATTCAGTCACTTGTTCTTATATTTCTCTTCTCTTCTTGTTGCTCCCCCCATAAACTTCACTACATCGCTCTGTCCTTCAATATGTTCCCTGTCCTCTCCTTGACCACCAAATACACATTCTTTCCAGTCCCCTGGTTTCCTTTCTGAAACAAAGTAAAACAAAAGAGGCGAAGGCTGGGCTGGAAGGTTTGGAATCAATCTTAACCTCTGGCATTGCTCTGGGAAACCGTCCAGACCATTGTGATTCGCCTGCCAAGCCATTACAAAAGGGGTAAGACCATATGCAAATCAGGCTTGGTCCCATCCCAAAAGGGGAAGTCCATCCCGAACTGCTTGGTCACTTCCCTTCTGCAGGAGACCACAGGCATTCCCAGACATGTTTCGGCCTCATTGGGCCTCATCAGTGAGGAGTACCTTGGGTCTCTAAGTCCAGTAGGCTCATCCCACCCATGCCCATCAGGGCATACACGTCCCACTTCGGGTGACTAAATAAAGCACGATTATATTTTTCTTTTTAATGCTTTTTTTTCCAAATTCTGTTTAAAACCATGGCAGATAAGCTCTACAAGACCACAATAAAAGAGTTACATTTTTGGGCCTTTACAGTTCTCAAATGGCACGTGAGTATAAAGTTCACAATCAAATCGCATGAGTGGCCACTATCCCCCATCCACATACAGTTTATTCTCTCAAAAGGGAAATTCCTTTAGGAGATTAACTCTAAGTACAGGCACTAAAGAGCAAGCGCCCCCCTTAGAACGCGCTCCATCCTGCAGGTAATGTAAGGGCAAAGGCTGCCTTGCATTTGGCACGGTATCAATGCAACAGCCATAAGTACAAGGAGCAAAGCATGAGCATGCATTGCTTTACGGTAAACATCATTTTGCAAGTGCACTATGTTCTCTTGGAACATTGTGTACTCAATAAAAGCAACTGAAAATTGCACAGCATATGATAAGCCACAGATATGCATTTTATTTTGATGATAATGACATGTAATTATCAGTAATTTCATGTGATCACTTGAATTTATTAGGCTCCTATCATAGCAGATTGTAAGGTGTGCTTTGGTTTCCACTAAGAAGAGGACTTTGGATTCTTTCGTGGCAAAACATACAAATAAGGTTATTGTCCGCAAAGCTGTATTGCCATTAGAAATCACAGAACACATGTGTAAAGTAGATTTGGGCAGTTTGACAGACTGAGGACCTGTATGCGCTGGTCGGATTAGATGGTCCGGGGTTTGTTAGTTAAACAACTTTCACAGGTAATGGATGAGTCAAGTTTGTTTTGTGTTGAACACGTGATTTGTTTTATTTCCTCAGTTAGTCAGCACTAATGAAATACATTTGTGACATAATAGCACTTTACACAGCCGACGCGCGTTTCGACCTTAGTCTTTTTCAAGGCCAATTGAGTTATTTTGTGAGCTTCAAAGAGGTGGGCTGGTCCTACCTTGGTGAGGGCGCCAGGGGGCTGGTTAGCCGTTTCTTGACCGGTTAGGCAGGAGGGTACACGGAGTAGTGGAGGCGACGGTCGTCTCAATTGGCCTTGAAAAAGACCAGCGCCTACAGGTCCTCTGTCTGTCAAACTCCCCAAATCGTCTCTACAATTAGGAACCCCGGAGTTGGTTCCTTGACAAACCAGGACTCAGGCTGCAGGTCTTACGGAATAATCCAATAAACGAGAAGTGCGCAGGAGAGAGGGAGTTCCGCTTTCCAAAACTCCGTCCATGCACAAATCACACATGTGTAAAGTAACTAGATACGTTTTTTAAAGATCCCATTCGCCAGCGCCTAGATGCCCCTGTGCTATGTGTGCTTATATAAATACTAAAATAAATACATAAGTGCATGTCCTTGAAGAGATACACGCACGTTAGCCACAGATGGCAATGTGACTAGCGCTTGTGGGCACGTTATAAAAAATAATGAGATCAGCGCATAGCTTATCACAGTGTCTGCGACCACTAACAACGAGACAAAATAAGTCGTTTATATGGTACGTCTGTGACAGAATAGATCATATTCAATCTGATGCAATGTGTGTGGTTTGTGACCTTCCAAAAACAGCTCATACCATGTCCTGTACTGTGACCAGACCAGCATTGGTGGTGCAATTAATCAGCTCTGCTGTTTCACAGGGACTTCATTTCACTAATATTCCACGGGTAGCGGAAGTGACATCACACGGCCCTTGACCACTGATGACATCACGGGAAGTGATGTCATTTGCCCCACCCGAAGTGGCATCACAGCAGTGATGCAACACAACCTTTCACCCCTTGACAAAACAGGAGGTGGCATCACATAGCATTGTTCCTATGTGCACTATAGACACTGTTACCATATCACTGTAATGTGATATACACTTCACACAAGAATGAATCACCATATGTATCGTTAATATCAGTGTACATAGGCCCATATCACCAAATTACTCTGAATGCAAGCAGACACCCAAGGCCAAATGATAATGGCGTGTTATTATATACCACTTACGCTTAAGTGCTTTATAGAGAAGACATATACATACAATGTCACACAACCTGTGTTGGTACTCATTTATAGGCCTAAGAAGGATGAAAGGCTGATTTGGCCTGGCCAGGTTTCAAACCTGCAACCTGCAGATCACTCACACATCACAGCAGCGAGTGCTGAACCCACTGAGCTATCTTACTGGCTACAACTATCTTACTGGCTGTAGTAAAATGAGCAATTACATGTCTCAATGTTCTCAAAGTCAGAAAGCAAATTACACTCTGTAGTGGACACCAATAAACTGGTAACTGAGATAAACAGCAGGCCAGTTCATCTGCAGGTCTGGTACAAAGTTGGCCACGTGTCAAGCCTGCATGAATCTACTTTTCAGGCTTCAGAGGTTGGCAAAATACATACCACTGGGACAGTTCATAACAGTGTATTAAAGAATTTAGAGTAGCGCAGGGAAACTCATTACCTTATACACGCAAAAAGGGAGATAGAAAAGATAGACACTTTACAACAAAGCATTAATTGTGGGACAAGAAATCAAGGGCCACTTGATGTGCTATGGTCAAACATTTCTACAGTGTACACAAAATATTTAGGCACAAGGATTTTGTGAAGTGACTGAGCAGACCGAGATAGAATGTCTTGTGATGATCGTAACGGAGACAAAAAAAACATGCTATAACTGCAACATTTGCCAAAAGCAAAATACATATCGTTTTTGTCTGCATCGTGAATTTGAGGTGTTTAAGAACAGACTAAATCAGGGACTCACCCCGTGAAATGTACCAACAATAAACCTTTAATGAGTCTAGCAATTATTGTATAGATTTCCTGAAAAACTAGTTGTTATTCCTATTTTTTCTTATTTAGTGTCACTGCTCAAAGTGTTACACTTGTGTAACCCCCTGTTTTTTTAAGAGGCCTGAACAAGAAAGTCAGCCACTCCAGAAACACAGAGCCATGTGGCGCTGGCAACACCCCAAGAGCTTCCATTTAAAAAAGAATATATATATATGTATATATATATTTATTTGATCATAATAGATCGCGCATCATAGCTCCATGACATATAGCCACCATTAATCCCGGCTCTCCCAAACAAAAACAGTTGACGTGTTTCGCGGCATCACTTGCCGCTTGATCACATATATATTTTATTTTTATTTTTTAGGGGTAGCAAGGGAGACCACAGGGGTAGCGAATGAATCCTCAGGGATCGCAGTTGCAACCCCTGGCGGCATCCACATGATGTCCCTACTGTTTTTTAGGGTGCTCACTCATTTCCCTAAGGTAAAAATGCTAGGCCAGGTGATTGTTGTTTTATATTATAAACATTATGTAAAATGCCAATAATTGCCCCCCACTGTAAGTATCTTCACAAATCCGGCAACTAATGCCCTCCCTGCTGGAAGCATTCATCTCTCACCCACATATATTCTCTTACCTTGGTTCTCTAACTGGCATTCACTGGAATGCATTCCCTCTACACGTACACCCACATGCACATATACCTTAACTTCCCCCGCACACATACACACTTGCACATGCAGAGATTCAGAAACACAGAACCCCTTGCACACATCCCACAAACAAATTGTGTTATTTGTGTACCTGCTCAACAACTATAGACTCCTGCTTCTGCTCCTGGCCTAGCCCCACGCACCCTACAGACATGATGATCTTGAGAATCCAGGCAAGGTAAAGTCAAAAGTCACCAAATCCAAGGGGCAAGAAAAAGCAGTCCAAATTCAATAATCCAATGGTCGATTCCAAGTACACAACAATCCGAGTTTAACAAATCCAGAAGGGCAATCCAATGTTCAGTTCCAGGGTGAAGAGCAGTTCAAAAGTTCTAGAATCCAAGAAGCAAAAACCAGGTAAAGAGCAAAAAATGGCCATGCACCGTTTAGAACAGCTGTGAAGCATTTGAATCGGCCTGTGAGCTGCTTTTATGGTGTACTTCCTGGGTATGTGGGTCATGTGATTCAGCCTGGCTTGCCCCTGATTGGATCTGGGCCCGCATTACGTGACCAACGCGTGCGCATGGTCTGTAAACACACTGCGTGTGATCACGTGAGCGGCCACGAGGAAGAAAGGTCCAACGGGACCACAAGCGCCATGGCTGCCTCCATCCATGCCGGCGCCTCGAACGCCGTGCCGCCGGCGGGGAAGCACGGCAGCGAGCCGTTGATGAGGGCAGCAGTCCGCGGACCGGCGCTTTGGGGCTCCGAGGACCGGCGCAGCCCCCTGCGGCATCGGGTCGGTCGGGCCTGAGCCGCGCCCCGCCGCCGTGAGGTAGGTGCGGGCACGGGCACGGGAGGCTGCATGACAGTCGGACCCTGCTTGGGTTTTAAAGAGCGCACCTTTTATTTGTTGCTTTGCTCTGCTGCTGGTTTCTTCCCTGGGCAGTGAGGGGCCCTCTAATCTTCCTACTTCGTGTCAGTCCGACAGTCGCTTCAGGAACCGTGAGCCTGCAGGACCTGCCAGGAACGTCTGCCTCAGCTACAGCTTCTTCTCCATTTAAAAGTACTGTGCAAATCTGGTTGTTCGTATCGTCCAGCCGCGGTGAAAGTGTGTGAAACCTTTCGCCAATCCAAGGGTTTGTCCTTCTCTACTCTTTAAACTAACTTTTCTGCCGACCAACTGCGTCCGGAACTCTTTGCAAACTACCCTGAACTGTGTGATCTTGAGCAAAAGACTTTTGTCCTGTTGACTTTGGCCCTAAGCCTTTTTGATTTGATTCCATCACTGTACTTCCTCTTTCTAGATTGCACTGTCTGACTGTTATTCAGGCATGGTGTGCTTCTAACAATATCTGCCTTAATGTCAGTTAGACTGAGATCCTTCTTATTGGGACCTCTGCTCCCTCCTTCCCCAACTCTCTGGCCACCCTCCATGGGTCCCCTCACCCTCTTGTGAGACTAAAAACCTTGGTGTCATCTTTAACTCCTCTCTCTCCTTCCCTCCTCACATTGTAGAGCTTGCCAAGGAGGCCTGCTTTCAGCTGCACTTCCTCAGAGTCATTCTCCCTTTCGTCATCTTCCTAAAGAATTTCAATGTCTCCAGAACTCCAGTCCTCTCTAAGCTGAACTATTGCAACAGCCTCCTCCTCAATCTACTTTTATCCTCCCTTCTCCCCCTTCAACTAATCCTGAATAGGGCTGTAAGACTTAGCCTTGGCTGTAAGCCCAGGGACCGCATCTCTCCAGCCCTAAAATCATGCTCCCCGTGGCTGCGAGGATCAAGTCCAAGATGCTCTGCACCATGCAAAGGTCTTTCTGGAGCCTGGGATTGCGCTACATCCGACTCTCCCTACCTAAATTCCTCCCTGCTAGAACCCTCCTGTCATCTAGCTCCAACTCTCTGCAGATCAGATGCTTGTCCATGTGGAGTGTGGGGGTGTAGATGTCTCTTTTCGGCTGGAGCCTCCCTCTGGAATGGCAGCCCTGCCAGGTCAGTCTTGAACTGGATCTCCTTAAGTTCCAGGAGCTTCTCAAGCCCATCCATCTTTGTTCCTCTTTCACTCTCCCCCTTTCTGATAATGCCCCTCTGTGCACCTTGACCAGCTGCCTGGTCCCTTCTGAGTCCTGCAGGCCACCAGATCCTCTTTGCCATGTGTACCCCAGTCGCCCTGACCACCCCACCAACCTGCACTTGCCCTTCCGGACCCCCTCTACATGACTAACCTGGCAAGGCATGCTTCCCTACCGAGCCTGGTCCACCAGTGCCCACCAATGTAGCGTGTGGTCTTCACTCCCTGCAGCCCCTGGCACTTTCCCACCTGGCCTCCCTTTAGCACCTGCCAAGCCCCACCACTCTACCCCTCACTTCCCTCCCACCCTAGCATAATCCCTTCTGGCCTCCCCACTCCTCTCCAGCCTGCACTTCTTGTTAATGCACTTGCATGATCCGAATGGACCACCAGACCTAGTAGGACCGTTATTGTTGTTTTCTTCCCTGCCCCCGCCCTTTTTTGTCTTGTGGCTCCATGAAACACAATTTGATGTATAGGTGCTTTACAAATACTCAAAACAATGAAAAGAAAAAAATTAGGAAGAAAAAGAAAAACATTTAAATAAAAAAACATTCTGTCATTTTGGATCATGCTGAACTGGCCTTGCATGAGTGGTTAACAGATGCTTGGCAGTGCTAAAAGGAAGGAAGTGTCTGATATTCCTTATATTAAGAGGTTGAGGAGAGCTGCCATTGCACTTTTGGAGATGAAAGTAGATAAGGTGTGAGAATGGTCATAGATGACACTGAGGTTTCTAGCTGAAGAAGACTAGGGGAGAGTGTCAGATGGGAACTGGATAGGCAGGGAAAGATATGGCTTTTGCCATGAAGAGCAGCACCTCTGTTATGGTAGAGTTTAACAATAGACAGTGTGAAGCGATCCAATATTTAATGGCATAAAGAAAGTTGGAAATGTTGGTACAGACATCAGAGGAGAGTTCAGGAAAAGAGAAGATGATTTGTGTGTTGTCCACAAAGAGTTGGTACAATCAGCCAAAGGAGGAGATTAGTGCGCAAAGAGCAGAGGTGTAGAGTGTAAGAGGAAGGGACCCAAGACAGAGCCTTGTGGAACACCAACAGTTAGATGAGTGCGTTGAGAGGTTTAGTTGCTCCAGAAGACAGAGAAATGCTGAGGTGCCAGGTAGGATACAATCCAAGCTAGGGCTTGATCGGGAATCCCAAGAAGAGATAGAATATTGAAGAGATAAAAGTGATCAACAGTATCAAAGGCAGCAGAGAGGTAAAGAAGAATTAGAATGGAGGATAGATGGTAGTACTTAGCAGAGGCAATGAAGTTGGAGCCATTCATGAGAGCTGTTTCAATGGAGTAACTAGAGCAGGAACTGCGTGTAGGAGGTCTCAAAGGTTGTGAGAGGAAATGTAACTGTTCTAAAGTGGGACACCCCCATGGTGTCATAGGTGACAGGCGACCACATGTCATATTTGTGACTATACAGACATCACATAAAGATCTGGAGGACTCTTCCTGCCAAATCTCCTTTCAGCCCTGGAAGCTGGCTTGAACAGTTCCTGAGTGATAGAACTCCCAGACTATGGGAAGGGAAATAAAAGCCAGACAGGCACCTGTTAATTGGGAATTGGAGTGGACTCAGTCCTGCTGAGTTCAGAAGTTGCTGATCAGCCCATTGCCTACCTTCACAAGTGGCTGATAAGATCAGAGAGAGACAGGGCAATTGTTGAGAAAAATCCAGATCTTGGACATTGGGTAATATCTCTGCAGAGATTCAAATTAGGCTTGCTGGCACCCAGATATTTTCACGCCTTGATGATTCACCTGACCATTATAGGGGTGGTCCTCAACATTTTTGATTATGGGGCCTCTGACAGATTGCCATCTGGTGTAGTCCTGGCTTTTTGTTATTTGTGTTAAATTAATATAATGATGCAGGTAACTCCATCTCAAGGAAGGAAATCTGCTAATTAGATCTCCCTTTCATAAGCTCCATGCCAAAGGCATAGTGTACGCCTGTGTCCTGCTGGATCAGTGTCCCGTATCTTTAATTTCAATGAGAAAAACATTGAATGAAACGTTATCTTCTCTTTTAATAAAGCCATTTATTTATTATTTAATGCAAATTACAGGGGAAAAATTCACTTTTGGCACAACAATGCTTACAAAATCTCTAAACATTGTTTTGCAGAGTGGAGGACCATTGTCCTTAACAATGGGTGAGAGGATGCAGATATAAGACCAGAAGATGCAAGGGAGGTACAAAGATGAACCAGGGACAAGGACAGTAGAGCATGATATGGGAACGGGATAGTGGTGGTTTTATGATGAAGGGGTAAGGGATAAGTACCTTGCAGGTGTCGTAGAGAGGTATTGGAGGGGAGAACAGAGAGAAATGGTGGCATTGAATGCTATGCAAGTGGTTCTTCAGAAAGGAGGAGAGCTAGGGTGTTAGATTTAAATAGAGATAGAGTGAGAGTAGGGTGGAGAGGGAGATGAAGAGCATGCCAGAGTAAGGGAGAAAGAAAAGGAAGAGCGAGAGATCAGAAATGAAAGTAAACGCAAGGGCCATGAGAGGTGACGAGGAGGTGAGCTGAGGATGATCATAGGGATAGAGAGGGAGTGGAGGGAGTGACATGTAGGGTGGGCCAAGTCCATGTATAGTTTTGAAGATAAAGAGAATGAGTTTACACTTTGCCCTCTGTCTCATAGATAAAGAGCCTAACTGAAGACAGGCTGAGGAGGTGGAGGTGAAGCGGGGAAGACTGTATAACAGCAAAGTTGAGGACTTTGTCGAGAACTGAAAATGCATAGCTGGGAAGGCTATACAGTAGACTGGCACATGAGTAAGATTGAGAGAGTACTAAAGAGTAGATTATGTGCTTAGCAGTGTTTAAGGGAAGAAGATGTTTTATTTTTCTGATGTTGAGGAGAATAAGTCTGGCCGCAGTGGCAGTTTGGAGATGAAGAGTGCAAAGCTGTAAAAGAGTTGCAAGCAGAAGCAGAGTTGAGAAGCTAGTCTCGAGAGAAGAATAGAGGGAGAGAGGAAGAGATTGCCTGTTTGGATGGGAAGTAGAGTACTTCATTCTTAGTGGAGTTGAGCATGAGCAAGTGAAATGCAAGTCAGTATTTGATGGCAGAGAGACAGTTAGACATGTTTGACAATAGCTCATCAGAAAAGGAGGTAAAGGAAAAGAAGAACTGAATGTCATCTGCGAAGAGTTGATAGGAGAAGACATAGAAGGAGATCAAAGTGCCAGGAGCAGAGGTGTAGAGAGTGAAGAAAAGTGGACCCAGGACTGACCATTGGGGAGCAACAACAGTAAGGGGGTGAGTGGGGAGGTAGGCAGTTACAGGGCACCTAGAAGTATCGGTTTGCGCAATATGAAGCAAACCAAGTGAATGTCTTGTCCCTGATGCCTAGGAGAGATAGTGCTGAGCGAAGGTCAAAATGGTGCACAACATCAAAGACAGTTGAAAGGTTAAGAAGAATAAGAATAGATGACCATTTAGCATGGCGAGCGGAAGAGATGTAGATGCTGGCATTGAGGAGAGCTGACTCAGTGGAATGCAGAGGTCAGATGTCAGAGTGAAGAGGAGCCCGGAGGCTGTGCATGTCAAGGAACTCAGTGTTTGGTTGAAAACTACATGCTCTAGGATTGTGGAACAGTGAAGTAGAAGAGCAACCGGCTGACAGTGGCAGCATAGTTTGGATATAGGCCAGGTGTTTTTAAGGATAGGGATGACAGTAGCCGACTTGTAGGATGATGGCAATGTGGCACTGACAAGAGAGGAGTTGAAGAGGGAAGTAAGATATGGAGCAACACTGGTAGCTATGTGTTTCACAATGTGTGGGGTTAGAGGGTCGATGGGGGCTCATGAAGAGATAGCCCTGCAGAGAAGGGCAAGAATCTCATCAGGGTTTGTGCAGACAAAGGAAGACATTGGGCCTCATTACACGGTAGGCGGTAACCATGGCGCTATTAGCGCCAGGGTTGCCGCCGGTACCGTACCGAGTCCCCCTTGGTGGATGGCGGAATTACCGCCCTACTCAAGGTGAGCGGGGGCGGTAATTCCCCATTCACCAAGGCCCTTCCCCATTCCCATTTTTGCCCCCATAGGGCATAATGGGAATGGGGAAGGTGCTAATTACGGTACCGCAAATTGCGGTACCGTAATTAGCTCCGAGGTCCCTTTGCGGGTCCCGTCCTTAACGCCTGGAAAAACCAGGTGTTAAGGGAGGACCCGCAAAGGGACCTCGTAGTAAGGCGGTAAGGGTTTACCGGTACCGGTACCCTTACCGGTACCGGTAAAACCTTACCGCACAACATGTAAAACCTTACCGCACAACGTGTAATGAGGCCCATTGTCACAGGAGAGGAGGCTAGATTTGATGGAGAAAACTGAACAGGTGGAGTGGATAGAAGGTAATTTGTGAGGGTATTTTGAAGTTTGGACATTTTGTAAGCAAAGTACAGAGGTATATCATTAGCAAAAAGAGTAGAGGAGATGCTGTAGGGTTTAGGAGGTGAGAGAATGTAGTTGAAACATTATTTTGGGAGGCACCCAGGTCATGAGCAGAGTAGTAGTTTTGAAGATCAGTTGGGTAGAGTTGTAGATCTGAGTAGTTTCATTGCCAAATGGAACGGTTTTTCTGCATTGTTGTTTTCAGAGTGTGGATGGTAGGTTTGATTCAAGGTCGTAGAAGGGAGGGCTTAGGAGTGAATGTAGTGAGGAGTGAGTGATGAAGGGAGTGTAAAGAGCATCATTAAAGTTAGAGAAGGCTTCATAGGTGGCTGGAATTTTGCATTGGATGAGAGAGACTGGGTTAGGTCAGAGAGGTAGATAGGGAATTTGGAGGAGGAAAACCCGCGCTTGGTAATGGAATTGATAAATGGAGAGATTGGGTTGGGCGTAGGAGTGGAGATTGAGGCATAGACGATGGAATTATCAGAGGCAGAAGAAGTGGTCAAGATATTAGACGTGGAGAGTTGAGAGGAGATGAGAATAAGGTCAAGGGAGTTACTATTTAAGTGGGTGGACAGAGAGTGCACAGAACAAAGTCAGTGGTGAAGAAGAATAGAGTTAAACTCAGTGGATAGAGGAGTGGATAGAGAGGGCAGGTTAAAGTCAGCAGTGTCAATGATGTAAAAGGGAGGAAGGGAGTCAATTAGTTGGGAGAGGTGGTTAATATATTGACCACCAGGGCTAGGTGGCTGATAGAGAGATATAATATAAATGCCATCGGGCGCAGTGATTGTGGAGATAGTGTATTCAAAAGAGTGAGACATAGTGGGAGATACGGGAGTAGGCGAGAGAGGAAGTTTGGAAGATGCAAACAGCCCTACACCACCACCAATACCAGTTGGGCAGGGAGAGTGGCAAAAGGTGTAGGCAGGGTCGTAAAGAGCAGCAAGGGTTGCAGAATCTGAGGGAGAAATCCAGATTTCTGTAAGGAAAGGGAAGACACGAGGGGGAGCATGGGAAAGAAGGAAGTCGTAGGAAAAGGAAATCTTGTTACAGACAAATTGTACATTGGAACTAGCAATCGAAAGAGAGTGAGATGTAGAAGCATAATGGTGTTGAGTCTGATAAATAGGCTCTAGGGTGGATGGGAGGCGAGAAGAGGAAGTCTGATGAAAGTTAGGGTTGGAGGTTTTGTGAATAGAGGGAGTAGGTGTGCGAGAAGAGGGGTGGCATCGAAGAAAAGAGATGATAGGATGATAGGGTTAGGAAGAGCATGCATCCTTTTCTGGTACTGTTGGACACCTGCAATGATGCAGGCATATTATTGGATACTTTCACCCTTGGCTTGGTTTCATCCCACACCTAAATTTTGATGCATGTGTCAATTACTTTAATGATCCTTCTGAAAATTAGCAGCATCAGAGTTCAAAAGTGGAAATGCAATCTCGGTGCTGTGCTCATATTGATTGTCTGTGCTCTGCCATAACGTGAGAAATTCAATTTCTAATTACACTTAACCCTTGAAATATGCTACGTTCCGATGCAAATCCTGCAACCCTATTGCAAGAAAATACCCCTTTTGTGGATGTGGGCTCTTGACAGGCAAATCAACAGACTCCATTTCTATCCCTTTCTTACCAATAAGCAGCGTGGACCAATATCGGGTCTTACTGTACTCATAACATTTGTCAGAGGAACAATACGTTTCCAAAACACAATCAATGTTAACAGTAAAAGACTAAAGCGAGTGTGCAAAGCAAGTTAAAATAAAAGTGTACATTTACTGTTTGTATATCATAAGTAATGTGGAGAAAATGACCTACATGAAACCCATGAGAAAATGACACAACATGTGTATGCACATCCATGGGAAAATAAGAACATTGAAATAACATTGGAATCATGAACCTGGTGGTTCTTCCACCAGTGCTAAGAAAAACTGTACCTCTACTGGGAGAGAACATGGGTGGGAAAAAGATGCATTATGGTCCCGGTATAAAATGTTTTCTTCAGACTTAGTCATTTTCATGGAGGTACATTTGTGCCAGTGTTGAGGGTGCTGGAGTTTTGTTGATAGGGCCTCCATGAGTTTACATACACTTCTCATGATGAATAAAAGTAAAAAGTGGGAAGAGAGCAGGAGCTGGCGTGGTCCTCTCAGTTCCCACGGTCTGCTAGAAGTGTTACCATGGTTTTCACCATACCCCACTTGTGGAGCTTGACAAACATTATCGATAACAACATGTATATATATATATATATATATATATATATATATATATATATATATATATATATATATATATATATATTCAATGAAAAAACCTTGTTAAAGGGACGTTATGGTTAAGTTGCACTAATAAAAAGCTATGGAATTCAATGAAAAAACGTTGTTAAAGAGACGTTATGGTTACTAGTAAAACTGAAAAACCTTAGAAATGTGCCAGTTAGCTAAGCAACCATAACTCGCGCCACCACTGTGTACTACTAAGACTAACACCCAGGACATCAAAGATGACATCACAAATGTCATTTATGACATCACTGATGACATCACTTACCTGGCCCACTTGTTTTTGGTCACTGACATATCTAGGCCAGGTGGTTTTGTTCACTGACAGTCAGAATATTAAAATTCAAAAGGTGCTGTATATCTAGACGTTAAACTTGTCATATGTTCTTAAAGTATTTTCCTTAGGGTTTGGTCTCAGCTCATGTTGCATGTACATGGGGCAATAGGCAGGCCTCAAACACACAATTCATTTGTATACATGAAGATAAACTTTATTGCTGCTAACATTTTCTGATGATGCTGTTTCTTTCTTCCTTACTTTAGTTTCCCTGTATGTGCCTCTGATGTGTATGCATTGTGGGTCTTCATTGCATTGTGGGTCTTCATATGTATTGTTTGTACTAGTACAAATGCGTAGTAAGGTTTGAATTGTTAGCTAGTCATTATATGTTTAACATTACACAATCACACCTGACATCTTGTTACCAACATTATATACACAACCCTTGTGGGGACTTTTCATCAAAATGAATTTCAAATGTGATGTCAACAGTGATGTCATCAATGACATTTGTGATGTCAACTTTGATGTCCTGGGTGTTAGTCGTAGAAGGGCACGATGGTGGTGTTAATCAGCAGGCGGGAGGCGTATTTGAGGATGCACCAAATCCTTTTATTCAGAACAAACAAAAAAAAAAAAAAACTTTAAATGCAGTTTTCAACACAAGCACGATTTTCGTTTTTTCAAGGAAGCACTTCCTTCACTTTCCTGAACAAGGCCTTAAATCAGGGTTGGTGCTGTGACACGGGTTAAGGCCAAATTAATGTAAAGAAAGAAAAAAAAACAAAAGTCTTTTAAATGTCCTTGCCTTTTATTGTGGGCTTCTTTTTCCTCCTAAGGCACTCACTAAGCGTTGCTTCAGACTTCCTATCTGAAGTTCAAAAAAAAAAAAGAGATGTCCATTCCGGTAACCTTTTCTTTCCTTGGTTCCGTGGGTTAAAGTAAACAGTCCATAAATCAATGCCCGTGTCGTCTAACAGCCTGCATTTATCCCGGCCAAATGGTGCTTTTCAAGTAAGCCCCTGTCAGAGGGACTCTGCGTTTTTCTGCGGCGAGAGTTCGCGCATACGGACTTCTTGCATGCCTGTGGCTCTGGCAATCAGTATGCCCAGTTAAAACCTGCTGCCTCCTCCTTCCATTTCTCCTTGCACTCGCCTTCTCCCTGGATAAAGAAAGAACAGACAGCCTCTCTGAATCCACGCATGCGTTAAAAATGCTGTCCTCCCCTCCCCTCCCAAGTCCAGGTGTGTTCAATCTTTCCGTGCTCTCATGAATCAACCCCACCCTTTCCTCGCTTTTCTCTCTGGGCTCTCCCACCTGACCTCCCTGGTTATTATTGGATTCCACCCGCCCTCCTGATATTCTGTCCGTTCTGAATGCCTTTCTTCTGCTGAGGTAATAAGGTAGGTGAAGGTCACTATGCATTTTGGAACTAAGTGATTTGGCAGCTTTTCTTCGTGATTCAGCATAGTGCATTGTGGGAGAAGTAGTTTTCTGACATGTAGTCTCTGTAGATTTTATTTTGGAATCTCCTGGCAGAGTGGGTTTTTTCATTATGTGTGGCATGTTTTCACCGTCCATGACTGCAGGTACAGGGTGTTCTGTTAACTTAATGTTGGTGAGTGGGCTAGATGTCCCGCCACTGTTCAAATTAGGTGACTCCGGGGGTGTATCCTCACATACCTCCCTCAAGGAATCATGCCGATCGGGCTGATCTAGGCAACGAGACAGATAGTCCGCTACCAATTGATATTTTCCTGGTTTGTGCACGGTTACAAATCGGAATGGCTGTAATGTAAGAAACCATCGCAATACCCTGTGATTGGAATCTTTCTGTGTTGCTAGCCACCGTAAAGGAGCATGGTCCGTGAAAATGGTGAACTGTCTACCCAGCAGATAGTAACGTAAAGATTCCACTGCCCATTTTATGGCTAAGCACTCCTTTTCCAGGGTTGAATATGGAAGTTCGTGTGATAACAGTTTTCTGCTTATAAAAACAACTGGGATGAGTTCATCTTCTGTTCCCTGTGATAGTACAGCCCCCAGGCCGCACCCTGAAGCATCAGCTTGTAAAAAGAAAGGCTTGGAAAAATCGGGGCAGTGTAGAACCGGCCTGTTAGCGATCAGTTTGATCAGAGAATAAAAGGACCGGGTTACTTCTGGGGTGATTGTTAGCGTTTTTTTGGTTTTGAGGGCGTCTGTCAATGGGGCAGCTATAGAGGAAAAGTGAGGAATGAACCTTCTGTAGTATCCCACAAATCCTAGAAAAGCTTGTATCCCCTTCCGGGTGGTGGGCACTTGGAGCTGTTGTATGGCTTGTACTTTGTCTAACAGAGGTGTTAGCACTCCTCCACCCACTGAGTATCCTAAGTATTTGGTAGTGTTTGCTGCCAGTTTGGTTTTTTTAGGGTTTATGTGCAAGCCGGCTTCTCCCAATGCCATGATTACTTTTTTAAGATGGGATAAGTGTTCCTCCCAGGTGGTACTGAAAATAACTATATCATCCAAGTAGGCAGCTGCATATGGTTCATGTGGTCTTAGGATTTGGTCCATCAGGGCTTGGAAAGTGGCCGGTGCCCCATGCAGACCGAAAGGAAGGACAGTAAACTGGAAGAGGCCTTGAGGGGTTGCAAACGCTGTCTTTTCTTGATCCTCCGGGTGCAGTGGTATTTGCCAATACCCTTTTGTGAGGTCCAGTGTGCTTAGATATGTTGCTGCTCCTAACCTTTCTAATAACTCATCAATTCTAGGCATGGGATAAGCTTCATAGCAAGATATTGCATTCAATTGTCTAAAATCCATGCAAAATCTTGTGGACCCATCAGGCTTAGGTACGAGTACCACTGGTGAGCACCAGGCGCTTTTGGATGGTATGATCGTGCCCAGTCTCAGCATTTCCTTTATTTCCTTATTTATGTCTTCCCGTTTGGCCTCGGGTATCCGATAAGGTCTGAGGCGGACTATTTTGCCTGGTTCTGTTTTTATGTGGTGCGACACCAGGTTGGTTCGCCCCGGCAGTCCGGAAAATACTTTTGATACAGGATCAAGGTATCCAAACAACTCTGCTAGTTGAATCTTACTCAGTTGTTGCCCGACCATCACATCATGTAAACCGCTGGGTGCGTTGGGCACCAACTGTTCTGCCACGGATAATTCTGAGAGGGCTGCACACAGTATTTGTGGGGTATCCTCTCTCCACAATTTGAGCAGGTTTACATGATAATTTTTGTTTTATCTTGTCTGTCGAGCTGGGCTATTTCATAGTTCACCGGTCCTAAGACTTTTGTGACTTGATAAGGACCCTTCCACTGTGCCAGCATTTTATTGGTAGTTGTTGGTAATAGGACCAGGACTTTGTCTCCCACTTTAAAGGTGCGTAATCGGGTTCCTTGGTCGTAATATTTTTCTTGTTGTAGTTGGGCTCGACCTAACCTCTCTTGTGCAAATTCCCGGAGGTGCCCCAAATGTTCTTGTAAGTCATTTACATACTCAGACAACGTTTTCTCTTCTTGATTCTCCCACGTGTTCTTTAACACTTTCAGAATAGATCTTGGTTGCCTTCCAAATAACAGTTCAAAAGGGGAAAATCCTGTGGAGGATTGGGGCATGTCGCGCACTATCATTAGTACCCATGGTAGTGTTCTGTCCCACCCCAATCCTGTGGGACTTGTGGCCCTTCTTAACATTTGTTTTATGGTCTGATTGTATCTTTCCACAAGTCCATCAGTTTGTGGGTGGTACACAGAAGTTTTCATATGCTTTATTCCTAATGTTTTACACACTTCTTTCATTACAAGGGACATGAAATGGCTTCCTTGATCTGTCACTATTTCTTGGGGTATTCCACTCGGGCGTAATATGGGAGCAAGACGTCACAGACTTGTTTAGCTGAGATACCTCGTAGGGGAAACGCTTCCGGGTATCTTGTGGCATAGTCCACTACCACCAAGAGAAACTTATACCCTCAGCTGCTAGGTTCTATGGGGCCGACAATATCCATCCCGATTCGTTGGAAAGGCTCTTTAATAAGGGGCATCCTCTGCAACGGGGCTCGAGGCGGAATATGATTACTGGTCTTTTGGCAGATGGAACATTCCTGACAATACTTAGCCACCTCTGCATATATCCCCGGCCAGTAGAAGTTCAGGAGTAGTCTTTTCAGAGTCATATTTTCTGCCAGGTGCCCCCCTGTGTTGTGGTCATGTGCTAGTTGCACCAAATTCTTGCGATAGGACAGAGGTACCAATAGTTGTTCTTTTTCTGTGTGGTCTACCCCTCTGGTTATCCTGTAGTAAAGACCCTGCTTCTCTCTAAAATATGGGGTGGAGCCTGTGTTTTGGGTTGTGTCATGAGCTTGTTCTCTTGCCCATTTTAGTGAGTCATCCGTTTCTGTTTCGGTGCGGAATGAGGGTATATGATCCTCTACTTTCCAATCTATCAGGGCTATTTCCTGGGCTTCTGCCCTCCATCCCCACTTATTCTCTCTTTTCTGTGCCCGTGACAACCGTTCCCGAAGTGGGCACCCTTTCAGTTCTGATCCGGAATACGGTGCTTCTTTTAGCCATTTTTCAAATCCGGGTAAGTCGGTACCTATCAGGACTGGGGCTGTTAGTGTAGGTATCACTGCTGCTTTTATTGGAATCTGCTCCCCCTCTATCCCCAAAGTAATATCTCTGGTAGGATACTCTTTGACATCCCCATGCACACATTTCACAACTACTCCGCTCACCTGGTTATCTTCTTGGTTGCTTACATGGGGCTGGATCGCTGTTTGACGACTTCCGCTGTCCATCAAGGCCTGGGCGGGATGTCCATCCACTGTTACTTCTATCACGTACGGGAGTCGCCGTCTTCGGATTTCCTGGGACTGAATGGTTCCAATCTCCATCGGTTTTGGTTTTGCTTTTCGGGAGCAGAATCTTGCTATGTGCCCCCATTCACCACACTCAAAGCATTGTGGGCCCCCAGGGGTTCTCGGACCCCCATTACCTGAGGACGCTCTGATCTCTGGCCGAGGTCTGGGCTCTGCCGATATCGATCTGTAAGGCCCATTGAGCAGGGTGGCCGCATCTCCGCTTTGTTTCACTTGGGGTGTCAGGAAGGACCTTGGGGTACCGGCTTTTTGGAAGGCAGTTGCTACGTCTATGGCTTCTGGTAGTGTTAGGTGGTGGTGTTGTCTGACCCACCTCTGTATAGGTCCGGGCATGGCCTCTACAAATTGTTCAAGGATGATTTTGTCTTTGATTTTCCCAATGGTGGAGGTGTGGGCTGCAACCATTTCTCTGCGAGGTCCTGAATTCTATAAAATAGTTGTCTCGGGCTCTCTCCTGGTTTGAGCCTGGTCTCCCGATACTTGATCCTATAGGACTCTTCATCCATTCCCAGTCTTTCTAGGATAGTTTTTTTCAGTTCGACATATGGGGTATCCCCTGTGGGATTTGCTGCTTGATAGGCTCCCTGCATTACCCCAGTCAGCAAAGGGGCCAGAAAGAAAGTCCATCTCTCTTGTGGCCATTGGGCGGCTCTTGCTATTCGTTCAAAATTGACAAAGAAAAAACTTGGGTCATCCCCCGTTTGGTATTTCTGAAGTACTGTGGGTGGAACTGCCTTTTGAGTTCTTGTTGCCGCTACGGCTTCCCCCAGTATTCGTAGTGCTTCTCTACCTTGATCTTGGGCGGCATTCTGTACCTGGATTGCCTGCTGCAGGGCCTGGCGATCTACTTGTGCTTGGTGTCCCTGCACCTGGATTAGTTGCTGTAACTGTTGCTGACCCTCAGCCAAGGTTTTTATTACCGCTTCCATTGTTTTGTGGTTGGCGAGGCGCTATCTTTATCCCACCGCTGCCACCACTGTCAATCAGCAGGCGGGAGGCGTATTTGAGGATGCACCAAATCCTTTTATTCAGAACAAACCAAAAAAAAAAAAAAAACTTTAAATGCAGTTTTCAACACAAGCACGATTTTCGTTTTTTCAAGGAAGCACTTCCTTCACTTTCCTGAACAAGGCCTTAAATCAGGGTTGGTGCTGTGACACGGGTTAAGGCCAAATTAATGTAAAGAAAGAAAAAAAAAACAGAAGTCTTTTAAATGTCCTTGGGCCTCATTACGACCCAGGCGGTAAGGGGTTTACGCCAGCGTAAACAGCGCCGACCCTTACCGCCTGAGTACGAGGTCCCTTAGCGCCATGGCGGATTTAACACCTGCTTTTAGCAGGTGTTAAAATCCATGGCGCTAAGGGACCATGGAGTTAATTACGCCACCGTAATTTACGGTGGCGTAATTAACGCCTTCCCCACTCCCATTATGCCCTATGGGGCAAAAATGGGAATGGGGAAGGGTAAATGGGGATTGGGGACTTACCGCCCGCCAAGGTCGGAATGGGGCGGTAAGTCCGCCAACCACCATGGCGGAATTGCAACCTTAGCGCCATGGACCATGCACCATGGTCCTCCGCCAAGGTCGTAATGAGGGCCCTTGCCTTTTATTGTGGGCTTCTTTTTCCTCGTAAGGCACTCACTAAGCGTTGCTTCAGACTTCCTATCTGAAGTTCAAAAAAAAAAAAGAGATGTCCATTCTGGTAACCTTTTCTTTCCTTGGTTCCGTGGGTTAAAGTAAACAGTCCATAAATCAATGCCCGTGTCGTCTAACAGCCAGCATTTATCCCGGCCAAATGGTGCTTTTCAAGTAAGCCCCTGTCAGAGGGACTCTGCGTTTTTCTGCGGCGAGAGTTCGCGCATACGGACTTCTTGCATGCCTGTGGCTCTGGCAATCAGTATGCCCAGTTAAAACCTGCTGCCTCCTCCTTCCATTTCTCCTTGCACTCGCCTTCTCCCTGGATAAAGAAAGAACAGACAGCCTCTCTGAATCCACGCATGCGTTACAAATGCTGTCCTCCCCTCCCCTCCCAAGTCCAGGTGTGTTCAATCTTTCCGTGCTCTCATGAATCAACCCCACCCTTTCCTCGCTTTTCTCTCTGGGCTCTCCCACCTGACCTCCCTGGTTATTATTGGATTCCACCCGCCCTCCTGATATTCTGTCCCTTCTGAATGCCTTTCTTCTGCTCAGGTAATAAGGTAGGTGAAGGTCACTATGCATTTTGGAACTAAGTGATTTGGCAGCTTTTCTTCGTGATTCAGCATAGTGCATTGTGGGAGAAGTAGTTTTCTGACATGTAGTCTCTGTAGATTTTATTTTGGAATCTCCTGGCAGAGTGGGTTTTTTTATTATGTGCGGCATGTTTTCACCGTCCTTGACTGCAGGTACAGGGTGTTCTGTTAACTTTATGTTGGTGAGTGGGCTAGATGTCCCGCCACTGTTCAAATTAGGTGAGTGTATCCTCACAGGTGGCATGAGTTATGGTTACTTAGCTTACCATAACTGGTGAATTTCTGAGGTTTTTCGGTTTTACTTGTAACGATAACGTTCATTTAACAAAGTTTTTTCATTAAATTTCATAGGTTTTCATTAGTGTACTTAACCATAATGTTCCTTTATCAACGTTTTTTCAGTGAATTTTATAGGTTTTTATTGGTGCAACTTAACCATAATGTTTTATCATTGAATTTCAGAGGTTTTTATTAGTGCAACTTAACCATAACCTCCCTTTAACAAAGTTTTGTCAGTGAATTTTATAGGTTTTATTGGTGCAACTTAACCATAAGGTCTCTTTAACAAACCTTTTTTCAGAGAATATCATTTGTTTTTTTACCAGTGCATGCTATCATACTATCATACTTACCCAATGTAGCAACATTTTAGTCCAATTTACAAAGTTTCCCCTTAAAACTCTGCCATTTCCCACCTTCTAGCATCATTTTTAACACTTCTATACTTTTTCCACTGTTTTTGCTTCCGTCGACGTCCACGAATGTCTGACGTCATCGCGGACCTTCCGGATAGTACCACGTGACCATGCGTTTGTGCGCGGCATGGAGACCTGTCCATGAACGCATTTGCACTTCGAGTTCAGGTCTTTGCTTCGAGGACAGTTCAGAACTGCATTTTCTACTGATCTGGGAACTTTCAAGCTCAAAATAGACCCTTGCACAGCTCCTACACCTATTGATACTCATTGGGGGTCATTACGACCCTGGCGTTAAGGGTTTAACGGCGCCGTAAGAGGTGTCGGCGCCGTTAAACCCTTAACGCCTGATTACGAGGCCCCTTTGTGGGACCCGACCTTAACGGCTGGTTTCACCAGCCATTAAAGTAGGATGCCACAAATGGACCTCGGTGCTAATTACGGTACCGCAAAGTGCGGTACCGTACTTAGCGCCTTCCCCAGTCCCATTGAGCCCTATGGGGCGAAAATGGGAATGGTGAAGGGCCATGGTGAAATGGGGAAATACCGCCCCGCCAACCTTGGAATGGGGCGGTATTTCCCCATTCCACTATGGCGGACTCGTTACAACACCGGCACCAACCATGGTGCTAATAGCGCCATGGTTTAGCACCGGGGTTGTAATGAGGGCCATTATCCATTAACAATCTAGTACAAAGCACATACTTGGAAGAATAGTAGCAAAACTGCAATTTATCTTAAAATGGCATCAACTATTGCCATCCCTCCTCCCCAAGAGCCACCACCACCACCACCAGCTGGAGGACCCACACAACAAAAAAAGTGCAGTATTTCCAAAGACAATGGGGGTCATTCCGAGTTCGGCGGTAGCCATGGTGCTATTAGCACCATGGCTGCCTCCCATACCGGGTCCGGGTTCGGTGTGTCTGAATGGGGACATACCAGGTCATTCCGACCCTGGAGGACCCAGTAAGTCCCCCATTCAACCAACCATTCCCCATTCCCATTGAGCCCCCATAGGGCTCAATGGGAATGGGGAAGGCGCTAATAACAGACCACACGTCCTTTACGGTTCCTGCTAAGGGACCTCGGAATTGGGCAGTAAGGGATTACCGGCACCGGTCTCCTTAACGGTGCCCGGTATCCCTTACCGCCCAACTCGGAATGACCCCCAATGAAGAGAACCAAGAAGATGAGGTAGAGGAAGTGCCTACCTCTAGCACCCAGAGAAAATCATGTGTGTGGCTGTTCTTTAACACTGTTGGGAATGTACCAAAGGCTAAAGCTACAAAAGTGAAATGCACTGAGTGCGACTTTGTACTCAGTCGCAACTACCCAGACATTACTCCTATGGGACCACCTCCCTGCGCCACCACACCAAATCCAACCACTGCAATGCTCTCAGAAAGATTGTTCCTTTCTTAGCAAGTAGCAAGCTGTCTTCCTCCAACCACATCATCTTCCTCAACCAATACTGTAACCACACAGCCTACTTCTGTGGGACACAAAATCCCACCAGCTACCTTGCAAGCAATAAAAGAGGCTGTTGATTCATATATTTCGAAGACAACAGTCCTCTATATATACTGCAACACACCACTCTTCACTTGTAGCTGTAATCAAGGAGCATGAGAAACACTAATAAATAAATAAATAAATAAAGATGCCTCCAGACCATTATCCTCCATTCCAGGCCTTGCGATGGGGGTAAAGGCTGTCAGCATCCCTGGTTCCCAGAGCAGGTTTTTTCAGAATAGATTTTTCTTCCTACAGCTGTTTTGTCCCACTGTAGGAAGGAAAATCCTTTTCAAGATGGTCACCATGGAAAGGAAAGGCAGAGCTCCGTACAGAGCCCCTCTTCCCTTTCCATGGCAGCCTGCAGAAGGTGAAGACAGACCCTATGACCAGATCACCACACGCACATTTTTTTCCCTTTCAAACCTATCCCACTTTCGAATAACTCTACGACATAGCCGGTCCCAGGTGGTCATGGCCACTTTAACCCTATTTTTCGTCCTTCGCGGTCATGGCCAGCGGCCAGATTGTCTGGGTCATGACCTTATACCATGACCTGGACAATCTGGCCACTGCCCATGGCCACAGGCTTTACCTCAGTCACCAAAGGAATATCACTATTTTTTGTACCTACATTACGACACTTGTCAAAAAATAAAACACAAGCACATATGCAAAAACACGCTTTCAGGACCTTGCTAATGCTCCTTACATGAGTTTGCTTGAAATCCACCCATGTTTTATTTTTTTAAAAGTGTCAAAATGTATGTACATACAATAGTCATATAACTTAGCCCCCAACTTTGCAAAATCCATTCAGACTTTGCACACACATTCAAGGTTGGGTCTATAATCTTTCTGAAAACTTTTCTCCACATTTGTCAAATGGCAACAAAGTTATAAGCCATCTAAACATTTTGAGACCCCCTTCTAATTTAGCCTCCTCTTGAGAAAATCCCACCAAACTTAACAAAAACATTTATATCTAGATTTAAAATCGTTTTGCAAACTTTTGTGCAGATTTGTCAAATGGCACCACATTTATAAGCCTAATTGTGCCCCCTCTTTACAGAATCCCACCAATCTTTGCAAAACCTTTCAGAACTAGGTCTAGAATAGAATTCAAACATTTCATGCAGTTTCATTGAGTGGTGCCAAAGTTATGTCATCTAAGAACTGCTTTTCATCAACCCTGTAATGCAGAAATAGGCACAGATGTCCCCGAACATCTGAAGTGTCTGCGAACCTCACAGAACTGTTCACTGATATCCGGACCATTTGCAAACTTTTACAGTGAACAACACCAGTTTTTTGGCTTTTTATGACCATATCCCATCCTCATCACCACTCACCTCCTCAAAGATTGTTTGATAAGTTTGACAAGTGCAATGTTGTGTTTTTTTTATATGTTTTTACTGCTATTTTCGCAGACACCTGCGGCTGACCGCGAATCCAACATGGCGGGCGTTTCCAAAAATTCAACCTTCACGCTTTTCACTATCCAATCAGTGTGCGAGCCCGATGTCTGCGGACATCACGTTGCCCTCCGGGCCAATCAGAGTCCGGTCCGCGAAGCGAACAGGCAAATGGGTCTGCGGGGTGGAGCCAGATATCACACATATTTTTGTACCTCTATTTGCCCTGTTTTAAAAAACTACTGGACGGATTTTCACCAACTTTGCCCCCCACCCCTTGATGAAACCTCAACAAACTTACAAAAAATAATTTATACCGGGCCATATGCACCCATAGAAATCATGGGTGTGGCTGTTCTTTACCACTGTTAGGAATGTACCAAAGGCTAAAGCTACAAAAGTGAAATGCACTGAGTGCAACTTTGTACTCAGTCGCAACTACCCAGACATTACTCCTCCTTTCCCATATATATCTATAACATTCAAGAAGAAGAAAGGACTGAGACGAGGAAGAATAGGGGTAACTATCATGAAGATCCAGGCCAAGAAACTGTGACGAGGAGGAGTTGCTGATATGCAGGGATTGAACAGAAGAACTTCAGTGAACGGTCTAGTTTCCAACTACAGACCGTACTGGAAAGTGGCATAAAAACTGACAACGGACTCACCCAGAAGGGAGATCCTCCCTGGAGGAACCAAGAGCATGGCAGACACTTGCCACAGAGACCTGCATGCTGGAAAGAACCCCAGAGCAGCAGTGAGCAGGAGAGAGACACAGGGAAGCTTGTTACCAACCACAGTGCTGCAGCCGAGACCCTCAAGGTATTTGGGTGGCTGAGCCTATGGTTGGGGATCCACAGAGGGTACAAGGAGTCCTAAAGATAAAAGTGCCTGAAAAGTGGGGAAAAGAGGATAACCCCTCTGGTGATATTAGCACGATATCATTAAGATACTATAAAGAGAATCGGATGTGGCACCCTTCTAGGAAAAGAACATATTGTGCAACAAAGTTACCTAATCTTCTTTGTGACAGTACTTGGAGAGAAGGTAACCCAGGGTTGTCAAATGTCAGAAGAGGGTGTGAAGAAGGCTATGAGAGTGATTCCTGTGAATGCAGTTATTGTCATGAGAGTAAACCAAGTCTGCATATGAAAATAAGGGACTGTGAAGAGAACTGTGAAAGTAATACATATAAACATACAACTTGGCAGGCGAGTATACCAAGTCTGTGCTTGAGGTTCAGTACCTGGTAGAAGGGAACCAGGCCTGCAACCAGGGTCAGGGGCTCACCACAGTTTGGAGAAGCATCCAAACCACTCTTCTTCGTCGCAGTGCCTGGCAGAAGGGAACCCGGTCTGCCAACCAGGGTCAGGGACCCATCACAGTGTGGAAAAGCATCCAAACCACACTACTCTAGGCAGAAAACAGACACAACTGGCCTAAATTACCACACAAGCTGGCAAACACTAGCCACCATGTAAAGTTCCATTAAGGAGTCCACCTCACCCACCTACCAGGAACAACTGATACCCCACGTACCCTGGAATAGCTGAGCACCAATGGATCTCAACCCACACACAGCTCATAACGAGACACAAGAGAACATCCACTACTCTTGAGTGTAGCCCTTGGTGGATCCAACATCAGTAACAATTTAAGGCTCCCATTTGCCTTCAAGATGTTGGACTCTCTATTCACTATGACCAGGGGGTGGCTGTGTCCCAAAATGCAAAAACGTTGGTAAATGGATTGTTTTATTTTTATTTTGACTTTGGGAGCCACTTTCATACTTTTCTAACATGGCCCCCACTCCAAATGGTAGACCCACTACTCTAGGGATCTGATCTCATGGAACAAGCAATGGTGGTATCCATGACGCCAGACACAGCTCCTTGTGTGCCTTCACCATTGAGTCAAGCATCCCGTGGCCAAAACATAAACAGCACTATCTAGTTCACAATGAACGGGGGGGGGGGTTCACCCCCAAAATGTGAAAAAGGTGTTAACAGCTTGAGTTTGTGTTTGTCTGGAAGCCACCCACACAGCTAGCAGATACCCTATCTCTGCAATCTGACCTTAGGGAACAAAAAAGGGCGGTTTCCATGATGCTGGACACAACTCCCTGTGTCTGCACCATTGGATCAAGCTTTTTTGTCACCATATCACAACAAGCACAACTATTTAGCATAATATAGGGTGGCAGCAAGGGCTGGGAGCAATAACATGCAATGGGCAGAGTACTTCCTTCATCCAGCGAGATTTTGTGTCTGTGTGCCCTAACGGTCTCATTATTTTAGACTCAATACTCTGTTCCTTTTGTCTGGCACACATCGTCCTAGAACTAAGAATTCAGTGACCTTTTGGGAACCAGGAGAAGCCAACTGTGTGTTTCTAAATAAACCTCCCTCGCTCCTCGTCATTATGAAGACACACTGCAATAGTGGAGGATGCGTCTGAAAAGAGACGTAATTAAAACAGACTTCTATTAGAGGTAAATATGGAGCATGTCCTCACGCTGTCTCTGCTTTTCTCGTCGCAATGGGGATACATACATTTTCGTTTATTGCGCCATTTACCGCCAACTGAATGGACCCAGATTCATATGCCCTTCACATTGCTCTGCTGAAGAACCTTTTATCACATTAAGGTGGAACTGATCACCTGTAATCCCAAAGCCATCCATTTCATCTCCTGACCAGACAATCCGCTGAGTCAGTTGCCTTAGGTAAGCTCCTTAGCCTTCAATAAGATGCCAAACAGCACAAAGACACATATCAACACAACAGATAGCTAATGGGGGAAAATAAGTATATCCATGTTTGTGTTGTCCCCTACCGTTGCCTACCACTTTTTTGTGTTTTCCTACAGGTACTCAATGACCTATGGAAGAGGGATTGAAGGAATGGTGCAAACACGCACAGCATTACTTCTAAAATCATGAGGCTTTGAGCCTTTTTTTTAGGTCCTGAAAAAGTGACAACACCTATTATAGCCACTGAAACCGGTCGACCAGACATTAGTAGGGATGCCCAATTAATGACCAGTCACCCTCAACCAAGTTATTTTGTTTTTGTTCTTTTGTTGTTTGTGGTTTTAATAATGTAGTAACTCTCCTGCTTATACTCTGGACCCAGGCACCCACTATTGTTGTCTGGGATTTATCTTATTTTATTCAAGAAACATGAGTGGTTTCCAAATGATGGACCCAACTGTCTGGGCCACAGTTCTATAGCCTATTTAGGGACAGCCTCTTCCTCTGTAGCCTCGCCCTAGACAGGCGGCACACCAGCACAATTTAGGGACAGAACACCACTGTGGGGACAGTTAATACCGTTTGGAGGCCGTAATAGGCTATGAACTAGCATTTCTTTCTACTTTAGCAGGTATACATAGTGTGTCAGGCAATGCAGTGATGTTAAATGTTAAATGTTAAATGTTAAAGGGATTTTTTCCCGCGCACCGTCACCAACGGAATTGGTCCCCAGGCGCTCTGGCGGATCTGTAAATGATAAGGTGGGATGGGTTAGTATGGTGAAGAGGGAGTAGGATAGTGAGAGGAGTGGTGTTCTGTTGGCAGCTTCAACTCGGTATACACAGGGTGCTGAGCTTTGGTGCGGGTATTGGATCGGTGCCAGTCCGCGTGTGCTGTTGCTCCGGTTTATGTGTTGTTGCAGTGTTGTGAAGTGCGTGCGGCTTGTGGTGCGAGAGATGGTTGTGTGAGTTTTTGAGTGAGATAAGTATGCAGAGTTTGAGGTTATATTGGTTAGTGGGCTACCTGACCTTTAGCATGCTAACATTCACAGTTTTGTCTAAGTGTGGCACTTGTTGGCCTTCACAATCCTATCTAGATGCGGCGCAGGCCAATGTTCAGAATTCTATCTAGGTCTGGGCATGCTAACATTCACAGCCTTATCTAGATGCGGCGCAGGCTGGTGTTCACAGTTCTAAGTGTGGCACATGCTAACATTCAAGTTTCATCTAGGCGCGGGCATGCTATCCTTCAGTTGATGACTTATCTTCAGACACATCCCGGCTCCTCATTGTTCAATGAACAATCTAAGAGTGCAGGGGAGGTTGGTGTCTGCCTAAAGGTCAGAAAATGATGCAAGAGGGCTAGAGAAGTCGGGGTGGTCAAAAATAACCACGCCAGGTAATATTCCTAAAGTTGGGAAGCGCATGCAAGGCCTGTTGGCATCCTCATTCGAAGGAGCACTTTTCTTCCCCCACCCTGGCATGGCAGGAGGTGAGAGGACAGGCGTAAAATCCCCTGATCTCGGGAATAACAAATTCTCAAGGAGGACCCATATCAAGTACCAAGCAAGGTGAGCTTCCATTCCTGCAGACATCATCCACAGAGACAAAGGGAAGTTTCTGTATCATTGGAAGGATAAAGCTTGACCACTAAAAGTAGAGCGTTGCCTTGAGGAACGGACAGTCAGGGAAAGTCTACCAAGGTGATCGGGTGCGAGTGGTTATGCTAAAAAGGCATTCACTTTCTCTTTATTTATACGATACATTTCCTGAGATCTGTCTCAGGAAATGTATCGCATAAATAAAACTGAGCTGTGTAGAACAGAACAGGACAATTGCATTATGCCAGTGGACATAAGATGTCGGCTGCTTTCAGTTTCTAAAACCAGGAGGAGAAAGGGGGCTCCACCTCCACAGAAACCCAGTCGAAATGGAGCCCACCACATACAACCAAAAGTTGGGCAGAGGGTTTTAAAGTGGAAGTATGATACTCACTATTCTTTAAAGTTGAAGTAACATTTTTTTTTTTAGCAAAGTTCGTTTCCCAGTGGAATTATTTAAATATGTTTTCCATGTAAAACAGAAATTTTCTGTAAGAAGTATTTCTTTGCCCAAGTTATACATGTGCATTAAAAAGGTACATTTGTACCTCTTCAGATCAGGCAGTAATGATAGTAAAGCTTCTTCCTGTGGCACTACGTTTACTACTGGTCCAAACATATCCATGGAGATCAGTTGATTAAAGAAGCAGGGCATGTTTCCGATGTGTCAGTTTCCCATTTTTGTTGGGAGCATTGTTACTGCCGATTTTTATATTTTAGGGATATTTGCCTATTTTTAGTGAGTACAATCACATTCATATGAATCTCATTTAAAATACACTTATACAAATCAATGGGACATAGAATCAATTCACTTGATGCCATTTTTCCTGTGCTGCCTTCCATACATGAAATGCAGCCCCAGTGATAACCAAGGAAGTTTCTATTCCAAAACTGATGAGATTTGATGGAGTCTATATCATGTGTGAAGTTTCCATAGCTCCTCAAGTGCACTTGTGCTAGGGCGGGGCACATAGTCAACATATGGCGGTCCGTTCCAATTTCCCCTTAACAAATTCGAGTCTTTGATCTCTTGGAGTCTTCTGCCAAGTGCCACAATATTGCAATATGGGTAGTACATTAAGACCTAAATAGACCTAAATAGATTATAAATCTTACTAAGTCCGCATCATAGGGCTTTGTAAGGTAAATGGACGCCGAGTCAAGTGTAAAACCTTGCGCAGAATATTGTTTGTAACGTTTCTGCATTGCAAGCCTATTCACGTTGCATGCTCTATCCCAGGCTCGTGTTTTTATTTTTAGGACTTGATCTGCACATGACAATCTAAATCCAGTGACATGGACAACGAGGTCAGAAGATAATTTACTAAGAATATCAGTTCTTGAATACAAACTGTGCTCTTATGGTCAGCTGTGAGGAGCCCATAATATGACATAATTTATTAGTGTCACAAGTCATTGAGGTTAGCCTGGGGTAGAGTATAACAAGCTGAGCAAGCCAAATACAAGAGAGTGACTGAATGCCAAATCCAGCACCCACACATCCCTACCACGGACTGCCCAGGACATAGGTGACACCAAAGTAGGCTTCCATGCACTGGCAGGCATGCCCAAGTGTGTTGGTGCCCTGGACTGCACCCATGTAGAATTGGCAGTCCCCCATGCCGTAGAGGCGGTGTACCGCAATTGCAAGCAATGCCACTCCATCAATGTGCAGATGGTTGTGACTCCAGCAAGAGCATCACACATTGCTGCAGGAGATTTACTGGATCAACACATGATGCCATGGTGCAGCGTAACTTCACGCTACCCCGTCACATGGAGCGACATGCTGGACCACGTGCCTCGCTGCTTGGTGAGTTGCCTGAGTGGGCCATGGCAGTGCATTGGGGTAGGGATGTGTTGCGATGCATACCCCACCTGGGTGGGAATGGGGGGGATGCATACCCCACCTGGGTGGGAATGGGGGGATGCATACCCCACCTAGGTCGGAATGTGGGGGCGGTGAATACCACACCTGGGTGGGAATGGACAGTGAGTGGAGAATGCACGCAGAGCTAATAACACATGATCTGAACCTCCCAACCCCAACATGACACATCATTGGCACACATCTGACCATTAACGCATATCAATGACCAAATGTGAGACGCACAACCTGACCACCATTTGTATGTCAAGCAATGCATGACTAAACAGGATCACAACTGTGCCAATGTGGCTAGTGTGACCATGCACAGTGTAGAATACACAGCATAAATGGGAGGCTAAACATTGTCTTACAACCACAGTACATCCACCTCAGCATGCATTATTTCACCCTGCATCATCTATTGAACACCGTCCAGAATACCACACCTCATAGCAGTATAGTATGCATCTAGATAACATTCGTGCATACGTACAGGGACATGTGCCTGTCCAAACCAACTAGCTGCGGGCATGACTGTGCTTCCTGAAGGTGGCAGCTCAGAGTGACACACAACTATTTGTATTTGCTTGCAGATGATGTAGGATATCCCTTGAAGCCGTGGCTACTTACTCTTGTGCGGAACCCGCAGAACAGCCATGAAGAGGAGTACAATCGGGTTCACACCCGTACCCGTGTTGTGATTGAGCAGACCTTTGGCCTGTTGAAGGCGCGGTTCCGCTGCCTAAGCAGGTCTGGTGGAGCACTCCTTTATAGGCCTGAGAAGGTGGCAAAGATCACCATGGCCTGTGTCATGCTGCACAACATGTGCGTCCGGAGAAATGTACCACTTCCACCTGACATTGACATGCATACACCGGGTGAGAATGATGAGGATGGAGATGGAGGTGAAGCAGCACCCCTGCCAGTACGTGATGCACAGGATGGCCATGCAGTACGTCAATCACTGATTCACAAATACTTCTAAACCACAGGGACTATGATAGACATGTGTCAGTGACACACTGGGTCCATGTGGACATGCACACAGGGAATGTTGGGAGTTGGGCACTGAACACCGTCATACATTAAATGGATACACATGAAATGAACAATGTCCAGGCATTGAATGTTTTTTCTCACAACCGGTGTATTGGTTCAAACTGCAAACATTTGACAACCCCCCAAACCCCCAGTGAACTCCCAAACCCCCCAAGTAAACTACAAACCCCCCAGTGAACTCCCACACCCCCAAATAAACTCCCCCAAATGCTCCCATTCACTCCCAACACCATGTGAGCCACTCCCATTGTCCTCCCACACTATTTGCAGGACTTCTTGCTTTCCGGGGGCAGCATTTCAGTGTGCCTCGCACTCCTTCTCTGTAGGACACACAGGGCTGGTGGGGACAGAGGAAGCAGGTGTGGTGGCTGATGAGGAGTCGGTGGGGATTTCCACGCCTGCTGCAAGTCGTGGCTGCTGCATGCGCAGCAGGATTGATGTCAGTACCTGTGTGATGGCCCCCAGTCAGTCTCTCATCAGCACTGCCGAGGCATTGACTGTGGCTGTGTTGGCTGCTATGGCATCTGTGGTCCCCGCTATGGCTGTGGCTATCTCCCGCCTGGGGTCCTCGCCATCCGCTATGTATTGGCACAGGAGCTTCAACATCGACTCCTGTCGGGTCTCCACCCTCACCAGCTGTGACTCAAGGCTGTTGGTGGGAGCAGGAGTGGTGGGTGGTGCTGTCACCGGGCCTGCAATGTCAGTGCTGTCCTCGGGGAAGGGGCTAAGGAGCTCAAATCGGAATCATGCAGGCAGGGATCAGCACTGCTGTAGGTGGGTGAGGGCTGAGTTTGGGGCGGGGGTGGACACAGGGCTTGGGGTGCATGGACATGCCACATCCGTGACTCCTTCCTGGTCCACATTGTCCTCCAAGTCATCTTCGGTGGTGGCCAGTGCTTCTAGGACCTCCCCTTCCACTGGTGTGGGTGTGGGCAGCTGGGTGTCGACTGTGTCAGGCACACTGGCTGTAGGTGTGAGCTGTGAGGCTGCCCGGGAGGTGGTGGTGTCGGTTGCCCTTTTCTGTGGCCGGGACGTGGATGCCCTCGTGGTGGTGTCCTGGCTGGCATCTTCTCCATCGGTGCCTGGGGGGGGTAGAAGAGATGCAGGGCATCAGTGATGGTGTTACATGCCAGATGCATTCTATGGTGCTGTGCAGCATTTCATAAATCATGCATTCATGTCTTACAGGTGTGTCACACAGGGTAGTCTGAGGGGGCATTTTGGCATTTGCTGCATGGCAGGTGGCATGCCGTTGTATTGGGGTTTGTGTGATGTATTACATGGGCACGGACAATATGTGTTGGCTGTGTGTTGATTATGGGATTGGCACTCAGCATGCATTTCTGTCTGGCAGGGTTTGGCCCTCCATCTGGACTTGAATATGTTCATGTGGGTTTTGGGACATGCATTGCCTTGCCTAGACTCTCTTCCACATCACTTGTGCTACGTCATGGTTTCCCCTACAGGGATCTGCAGGGTCACTCACCTCCTTCTGGTGATGTTGCCGCACCCGTCTCCATCTCCCCAAATCCCTCGATGGACTCCGGATTTATGAAGGTGCTTGGTCATTCCACCTCTTCTTGCAATCCTTGACACTACGTGGGGTGGTTCCAACAGCGGAGACCTTGCGGGCTACCTCCTGCCAGATGTCCTTCTTGCGCTGCTGCACCTCACGCTTCAGGTTCTGAGATTTGATCACATCAGCATGTGCGGCAAGGGTGTCCGCAAGCATGTTTAATTCAGCATCTGAAAATCGCTGTTTGCGCAGGTGGGGGTGGTCTTCCGGGTTGCGTTAGACATAATGAAAGTATTGCCACTGAGCTCTCCTGGAAACAACTGGTGGTTTGGGAGGATTGCAATGGATTGTGTTTTTAAAGATGGCCGCCAGCGTATTTCCAGTTCCGACGCAATGACGTTAGTCCAGGGACCAGTATTACGAGCCCGGTATTAGCATGATGTTATTACCAGGTCGGTATTAAGGGTGTCCTCCTAGGCGGTGGCAGTATCGGCGGGTGCCGTGATGGCGCTATCAGGGGGTTGGAGGGCCTTTAGCGGCATGCCGGTATGGCCATTATCGGCGTGGGGGTTTGCACGTGCTCGCACACTCGTAATCACCCGCTATTAGCAGCGTCATACGAGCATGGACCCGCTCGTACCTCCATGCCGGTAATGACCCCGTTTTTACCGCGCTACTCATAATGAGGCCTAAGGACTTTCTAAACTTGGCTGAGTAAGAAACAATGTGCCATCATTTTAGGACAAATACAATAACAATAGTAATAAACAAACAAGAGAACATTTCATTATTCGATATTGTATATTTTATGATTGAATTGTATTATTCAATATATCGTATTGAATAATATACAAAACTAAATCTGACACATATCACGAACCCAAAGTAACTAAATTGCTATAAAGAAAGGAAGGTGATTATTGTTATTGTTATTGTTATTGTTATTTTGCACTTATATAGCGCCTTATATACCATTGGTATGGTCTGAAGGCGCTGGTAGGTTGAACGCCCTTGGGAACCGAAGTTCAGATCAGTAGAGAGAGTAGGGAGAGTCAAAAGGTGCGTGTGTGCACCGGATATGTGTGCAGCTCGTGCGGTACACATGTAATAGCTGATTCTTATTGGTAGGTGTGGTGGTTGAGAGATCAGGAGAATGTGTTCGTTCTGGCAGGATTTATCCGGAACGGATGTGGCTGCGTTAGGCCTGAGGAAAACGCCTGGCTGGGGGTGTGAGACCAGCAGTGTTTACATAGAATGATGTGGAGTAAGCGGTGGATGTTCGTATGGGAACAGTTATACCGAATGGTGTCATAGTATCTCTGTGTTCTAGTTGAGTGGTGATGTAAAGGAGAGAGTAAGCGTGGGGTGTGGTAAGAATGGTTATATGCTCTTTCAATGTGCAAACTTCTAAAATCACTTTCCCAGAGAGGCTACCGGGCGAACTTCTAAGTACAATTTTCCATACAGAGGCTATTGGGAACATTTCTAAATTCAGTTTATCAGCGAGGCTATTAGGCACACTTCTAAGTGTAACATTCGCGGAGGCTATTGGGTACACTTCTAAATGCAAATTTTCACAGAGCGTCTACTGGGCTACATTTCTAAGTTCAATTTTCCAGAGAGGCTATTGGGCAAACTTCTACTTGAGACTTTCCAGGGTGTTTATTGGATGCACTTCTATAATCAATTTTCACAGATGCTATTGGTAGCACTTCTAAATGCAGCTTTCACAGCATGGCTAATGGGCACACTTCTAAAAGCCGCTTTCACAGAGGATATTGGGCCCATATCTAAATTCAATTTTCCACAGAGAGGCTACTGGGCGCACTATTAACTTCATTTTCCTGCGAGGCTATTGGGGATACTTCTGAATTCAGTTTTCCAGCGAGGCTATTAGGAACTTTTCTAAATTCAATTTACCAGAGAGGCTATTGGGCACACCTCTAGATGTAACTCTCATTGCGGCTAATGGGTACACCTCTAAATTCACAGAGGGGTTGTTGGGCACACTTCTGAAAGCAACTTTCACAGAGTGGTTATTGGGAACACTACTAAATTCACAGCGAGGTTATTGGGCACACTTCTAATGGAGCATTCCAGAGTGTCTATTGGGTACATTTCTAAATGCAGCTTTCCAGAGTGTCTATTGGGCACACTACTGAATGCAATTTTCACAGAGTGGCTATTGGGCTCACTTCTAAATGCATCTTTCACAGAGGATCTTGGGCACACATCTAAATTCAATTTACCAGAGAGGCTATTTGGCACATTTCTAAGCTTGACGGAGAGGCTGTAGGGCACACTTTCTAAATGCAACTTTCACATGCTAACTTTCACAATTCCATCTAAGAGTGGACATGCTAACTTTCGCAATTCCGTCTAGGAGTGGGCATGCTAACTTTCACAGTTCTAGAGTGGACATGCTAACTTTCATAGTTCCGTCTAGGAGTGGACATGCTAATTTTCACAATTCCGTCTAGGAGTGGACATGCTAACTTTCACAGTTCTAGAGTGGACATGCTAACTTTCACAAATTCCGTCTAGGAGTGGACATGCTAACTTTCACAGTTCTAGAGTGGACATGCTAACTTTCACAGTTCCGTCTAGGAGTGGACATGCTAACTTTCGCAATTCCGTCTAGGAGTGGACATGCTAACTTTCACAGTTCTAGAGTGGACATGCTAACTTTCACAATTCCGTCTAGGAGTGGACATGCTAACTTTCACAATTCCGTCTAGGAGTGGACATGCTAACTTTCACAGTTCTAGGGTGGACATGCTAACTTTCACAGTTCTAGAGTGGACATGCTAACTTTCGCAAATTCCGTCTAGGAGTGGACATGCTAACTTTCACAGTTCTAGAGTGGACATGCTAACTTTCACAATTCCGTCTAGGAGTGGACATGCTTACTTTCACAATTCCGTCTAGGAGTGGACATGCTAACTTTCACAGTTCTAGGGTGGACATGCTAACTTTCACAGTTCTAGAGTGGACATGCTAACTTTCGCAAATTCCGTCTAGGAGTGGACATGCTAACTTTCACAGTTCTAGAGTGGACATGCTAACTTTCGCAAATTCCGTCTAGGAGTGGACATGCTAACTTTCACAGTTCTAGAGTGGACATGCTAACTTACACAGTTCTAGGGTGGACATGCTAACTTTCACAATTCCGTCTAGGAGTGGACATGCTAACTTTCACAGTTCTAGGGTGGACATGCTAACTTTCACAGTTCTAGAGTGGACATGCTAACTTTCGCAAATTCCGTCTAGGAGTGGACATGCTAACTTTCACAGTTCTAGAGTGGACATGCTAACTTTCACGATTCCGTCTAGTAAGATAGAGTGGCATGGGCTTTCTGGAGTGGAGTGATTGCTCTATTATAAAGGAAAGGAACATGTCTTCTGACAACGGCAATGCAAGTGGAGACATAAATGTCTCGTCACAAGCCACACCAGGAGTATCAGTCATATCAACTGATCCAACACATTTTTTGAGAAAACCTGCTCCTTTTGACCTAGTGTCTCAAGATAACCAAGGACAGAGATGGCAGGAGTGGCTAGATGACTTTGAGGAGTTTTTTAGATCAGTGGGAAACCAAATTAATAAATTAGATATTTTTACAAACCTAGTGGGAAGAGAAATGAAAAAAGTTATTAAGACAATACCCCCGGAGGAAAAAACTATATACCAACTATTAATAACAGCGATAAATGCAAGAATCATTGTCCAACCTAACCGAGATTATGAGCGGTATATCTTTAATCAGTGCAGTCAAAGTCCAAATGAGACCATTGCGTAATTTGCATTACTCCTGCAACTGAAAGCCTGTATTGTGACTTCTCGCATTTCAATGATGCCGAAGCAATCAGATTGAGAATAATTGAAGGCTGTGTGTCTTCAGAATTCAGAAAGCAGCTACTAAAAAAAACACTTACTCTAAAAGAAGTACTTGAGTTAGCACGAGTCTATGAAAGAGTGGACACGCAGGCAGCTAACATAGAAAATCCTAAAGGATTAGATACCATCGCTGTCATGGGTCAAAGACAAAACACGCAATGGCAAAAGAAGAATATGGGTTAATCCCAATGGTACAATAATCGTAAGAGCTATGGAGAGAGGCAATGTTACAGATGTGAGTTTGAGTTCCCACACAGGGGTCAATGTCCAGCTTTAGGTCACATATGTTTGCGCTGTGGTCAAGAAAGCCATTTTCAGAATATGTGCAGAGAAAGACTGCCCTGGACGCCTGCACAGAAGTCAAGTGGCCAGGTGACACCAAATAGAAGATATGAGAATCAAAGGCAACTTAACATAAGAACGGACGCAGAAAGAATGGATGAAGTGAAACCAAGATTGAATCAACCAAGTTTCCAATTAGGACAATCAAATTTGCGACCAGGGTTTGTGAGAACCATGGATGCTTTGGAAATTGAGGAAGCCAGACAAACAGACTCAGAACAGATAAGATACAATGATCCCTATGAAAACCCTCCAACAGAAAACAGTAGAAACTTGAACATAAAGAGGAGTAATGAAGATATAGACTATGCTATGTATGGCAAAGAATATGTAAGACTAATACATGGTTATCAAAAAGGGCACCTGGTTGATGCCTTGCTCTACCCAGGTGGGGAGTCACGTATTAAAGAGCAAAATTCAGCAAGGTCATAGGATACCTGGCTGATTAACGAAGGGTGAACACATACCTATGGGGGTTACACCTTGGTAAGTGTGTACAAGTAACTGTGAATGACTTCTGACAAAAATATATCAGGACAGTTCTGAGTACTGCAGTTAGATTTTTAATAAAACTGCAGTTTACGTGTTTTTAGATACACTTGATTGAGAGTAACACAAGATACAACAGTATTTACACATTTTGAAGGTATAGTAACCAGTTTGTGAGTGACAAATTTCAAATATTTGTAACATCTTTTCAATGCTTACACATCCACTGAGTGGTCCTTGGGAAGGAAACCAGTGGATTTAGTGAGGTGATAGCATGTGATAGTCAGCACATATACATCAAAACAATGAGGGGTTGAACAAGGACAACGCAGACAATATAACAGTCAACATGACAGTGTTTCGGCCCGAAAGTGAGCTTGGATGAGCTCTGATGGTGTGGCTTTCATCAGGACGAGATATTCCAAGGTGGGAAGTATCTTGCGAGGTAGGAACTTCGGAGCGCAGTGGCTCAGGGAGTGAACAAAGAGTTCGATTTGAATTGCTTTCTATGAACTGTTCCCTATGAGTTGATCGAAGTAACCAACGGTTCTCTATGTACTGTTTTTGTATGAGTTTATTGGTTCAATACACAATTTAAAAAAAAAGGGTTTGTTTGACCTCACCAGTGCATGTTGCGCATTATGACTGTGTTGAAAGATATCCTGCGGTTGTTATTCCAGTTTTTGATCACTATTACTATCTTTATTCTTATTCGAACAGTGCATTGCCTATGCAGGTTTTGCCACATTGCATAGCATTGCTCAAATGACCAAGACAAAGTAATTTTTTGGGAGATTTATTGTTATGATTTTGCATTTAGTTATGTAATGCATTTTTTATTGTCTATTGTCCTTGTTTTGACTGTCACGGTGAACTCTCTCTTTGTTTTCACTTGAAGTATATTTTTAGGGAAGACCGTTTCTAGAATCATACACGATCAAATAAGTGAACGACTGAAGTATGCACAATACACAATCAATTTGTACCTAGCACAGTCATACTACACATAGCTGCATTAGCTGGTGAACAAGTAACATTGATATCCATGCTTTCACTTTACATTTGCCCCAACCAAGATGGTGGAAAACACACGGACAGGCCACCATCTTGCATGAGGCATTACTGTGGTAACCGCAGCCTCACTTTGAGCATGACTGCACGTCTACTTAGCAAAGTTGTTCGACACAGAATCGTGACTCAGCGAGACACGTATCCTGTGCTGAAGCATTCCACACAAGGTAGGAGTCTCATGATAGATCATCACTCAGACGCTTTTCATACATGTAATGATTATGGTGGCAAATGCAAGCGGGCTGACAACACGCTTTAATTAATGTCATTTTTTGTAACAGGTTAACTTGTGAAATCACGCATAGCGGTTGAGCCACTTGTGGAAAGGCAAACTCTTTAAGTTTGAATACGCCATTTATCTACTGGCTAAGGTCAGTCACTTTTCTGAATGTTGACACAATAGCATTTTGTACGTAGTATTCACGGATTAACCATGGAATTAAATAAGGGGTTTTTAACCTGTTTTAAGTAATTTATGTATAAACCCACATGGCATCTGCCTAGCTGGAGCACTATTAATATCAGACACCACAGCAATGACTGGCTAGCATCACAGTTGACATTTAAGGTGCATTTATTATGGAAGAACACACGGGAAGTTGGGCAGTGCTCAGAAATAGCAAAATAACAAGAAGCTTAATAATGTAATGCTTGATGGTAAATATCAGTGAGTTGACTCTCTTTTTCCTCTCCTTCCCCCCCTTTTTTGTTATGTTGACGTCTCTGTGTATGTGGGACCTTGTTGATTTTCTATGCGCTATAACATGTGATGTTTCTTGTTTTTGATTTTTTCTTGATATTGGTTTTGAATTATTATGTATCTTACTTGATTGGTCTAATTGTTACTGACATTAAATGTTTGGCTTTAATTTGTTTGATTAGATAGGCCCCGATGAAGGACTGTTGAGTCCGAAATGCATTGGCCATTTAGGGCTGTGTTGCCCATCAGAAAAGCTATTGTTTACAGTTACTTTAAATAAATCACCAAGTTCAAATAACTAATGATTCGTTGATGTGAATCCACAAAACATTATACTTTCTTCGAAACCCAATTGGGACTTAAGGGTGTGCGGCCCACACCGCAGGCAGGTTTGCCTAGGTCTTTCTTCTTTCAGTTCACTCAAAACGTGCTGACGCATGGTAGCATGATTTAGTGGTCTGCACCCCAAAACACAGTAGTATATTTATATACCTGATTTTGAAATAAGCAGCAACAAAGCGGTGCCCGCTCCAGTTTCGTGAATCATGTATGGTTCCCATGGATGGATACGATGGTTGAAGAGGCTTTAAAACATGCTTTGCATGTCAAGTATCTACATCTGATAGTAATGCATGTCCCCTTCAAATTGTGCCGTTGCCTGATGCACCATGGAATAGAGTATCCATGGACTTCTATTGTCCTCTGGAAGAAGGGGGATACCTACTAGTAATAACAGATGAATATTCACAGTTTCCGCTGGTGAAATATGTCATATCAACTGCTTTCCATCATGTGGTTGGAGTATTAGATGAAGTTTTCAGTGAATGTGGAATTCCCAAGACAGTCAAGACAGATAATGGACCTCCTTTTCAAGGGCATCAATTTGAAAAGTTTGCAGCATATTTAGGATTTAGACATCAGAAAATGACTCCGTTGATGCCGCAAGCTAATGGAATGGTTGAAAAATTCATGCTTAATTTAAAACAAAACAAGACATAGAGCTGTGATGGACAATATGGCAATGAATCAAGCAGTGTTGCAAATGCTTAGGAGTTATTGGAACACTCCGAACGAAATGACAGGGCATACACCGGCTGAGCTGATGATTCGCTATAAGTCTCAAACACGCATGCTTCAGTTGAATGATTATACTTTGGAAGAGGATGAAGAGATAAGACAAGGTGAGGAAGTGAAGAGAAAGAAGATCAAAGATTGGACTGATCATAAAAGGAGAGCCAAGAAAAATTACATTGGGGTGGGTGAAAATGTATTAGTTTGTCAGAGAGTTTGATCTAAATTAGACTCAAGATATAAACCGGTGATTTGGAAAGTGAAGAAGATAAATGGGCGTATGATCACTGCAGTTGATGAGGACAGTCATGAGATTACACGAAACGCATCGTTTTTTAAGAGAATGTTTCAAGAGCACTCTGTCAAAGATGATCCGGACAGAATGGAATGTGGTCCTCGTGAACTGGGTGATAGTTCAACGTGGGACAATATTTCTGTAGGGACAGAAGATTGTCGGAGTAATGAGAAGATGACTGAACATGTGGAAGGTAGTAATGATCATAGTGGTTTAGGTTCTGCAACTAGCGATGAGGTGTTACATTCTGGGGCCGGAGAAGGTGGTGAAGAGTTTGATGATGATGTCAGAGGTAAAATGGTAAGAAGTCGCCCTCATCGAGTAGTTCGCAAGCCAGACTGGCTTATTGAACAAATATAAGTTCATGTCAAGTCAACAAACTAAGTTATTTCATTTATGTAAATATATTGTAATATTAAACTTGTTATACAGTAATGGTAAGATAAATGATAAGTTTAATGATAAGTAAACAGGGATTGCTGTAATGTCAGTATGTCACAGATAGTATTAGAATGTTAGTGTGTCATAAGTTGAGGGAATGTAGAACGTGTAGGGGATCGGGGGAAGTTCAGTTATGTAATTTGGACATTAAAGCATATTGATGTGCACACTCCTGGTCTCCCGTTTTAATAGAAGTGAGACCACAACAACACCTGATGAAATGGTTCTACCAATGTCTGTGGACTTTGGATTTCTGATTTACTTGATCTGGTTGATACAAGTCTGAAGACTCAAGGGCCCTCCGCTCTCACGAAAACCTTGCTGCTCATTCCTAAAAGGACAAAAGACTAAGGGCCTCATTACACGGATGGCGGAGAACCATGGCGCTATTAGCGCCATGGTTCATGCCGGTAAAATACCGGCACCGCCTTGGCGGAAAGGGGAATTACCGC
This sequence comes from Ambystoma mexicanum, assembly GCF_040938575.1. Classification (NCBI taxonomy): domain Eukaryota; kingdom Metazoa; phylum Chordata; class Amphibia; order Caudata; family Ambystomatidae; genus Ambystoma; species Ambystoma mexicanum. The sequence continues at coordinate 553,464,863 of NC_090936.1, read as the reverse complement.
CCCATTCCAAGGTTGGCTGGGCGGTAATTCCCCCTTCCACCATTGCCCTTCCCCATTCCCATTTTTGCCCCATAAGGCATAATGGGAACGGGGACGGCGCTAATTACGGTACCGCAAATTGCGGTACCGTAATTATCTCCCTGGGTCCTTTTGCGGGTTGGTTTTTAACGCCTGCAAAAAGCAGGCGTTAAATCCTCCAACCCGCAAAGGGACCTCGTAGTAAGGCGGTAAGGATTTACCGGTACCGGTATTTTACCAGTACCGGTAAATCCTTACCGCCATCCGTGTAATGAGGCCCTAAGAGTCAGTATCACCATGCAGCCAGCACATCGGCACTAGGCAGAGCCTGATGTCTGGTGGCAAGTAAAGCAGTCCATCAGAGGCCAGTCCATATGTGCCTTGATTTCAATTATTGACTGACTCCTGGTTGAGAGGATGCAATTCAATACATTTGTTTGTAGCTAGTTAGTAACATACTCATTTTAAATGAACTCATAATTTGGCTGCGGCGAGTGTTACGTGTAGGCATACACATACGTGGCTCCACACCGAACGACTTTTGGTCATTTGCACGACAGAGTGTAATTGTGCTGGGCAATAGGTGTTGTACAAGCATGCACGCTAAGCCGTGCAAATGAGTAAACACTGCCTATCATGCTTGCCTAGTAGTCAATGTTTAATTGTAAAAGCTGGAGGTTGCCTGCCTTATGCTGGCGCACAAACCTGGCGGGCTCCATAGGGATCCCCAGAATTTGCACCACCATGAAAATTCAAGTAAGGGCAAATGCTGGGATGAATACTCATTTATGTATTACTCTATTTCATTGGTGGAAGTACTCGTTTCAGTGAGCACTTGGAGGAAGACGAAACCCATAGAAACATGACAACCTTGACCTGGCATTGCACTGTAGATATACTGTGCCACTCGTCAAGATGGCAGGCATCCACATGCTGAGCTGAAGCAGCCAGTACAGCAGACCATGACGTCTCCATTTCTGAAAGCATTCCTGTGATCATTCTTATATGTAAAGAAATATGTTGTGACCTCGGAGAGTGACCTCTTAACTAATAAAATATGTTGCATGAGTGCTGACAAAAAAAGTGAGTATGTTGAAAACAATATGCATCAATGCTTTTGGCGAAAAGTGTACATCACGCCTCGGACAAAATTCCAAATGTTGATGACAACTTTCATCCATGTGCTGGGTCTGGACATGTAAACAAACATAGGTAAAATATCTTGGACTAAAGCTGAGAAAAGTAGACATTGGGCCTAATTTTGATTTTGGTGATAACAGGCAAATGTGACAATAACACAATGTCCACCACTTTTTCACTCTGCCACTTTAGCAATATAAAAAGGTGGCATTCATTTTTTCAATGTTAATTCTGCTTAAAGAATTATCACTGAGAAAATGGTGCTATTTTGCAAGGTAATTTCACCAAATACGTAAGTATGGGTACAATCAAAATAGCAAAACAGTGCAGTTATGTCCACCCAAAGGGGGAATGTGAATGAAGCCATGTGCACTTAAGAGCCTCACCCTCTCCTAACTCACTTCCCACCAACATGCAGCCCCTTCTGTATGCCGAATATGGGCCTCATTCTAACATTGGCTGTATCCTGGCGGTAGATGCGCCTGGATATCAGCAAATGTTACCTTTTCTGGCACCTGGCCCGGCTGATTACTGGTGCTGGAGCGATGGTGTTAATCCCCATTAATGGACGCTCGTAGAACTACATGAGGGGATGTGTTGCCATTACTGGCAGCGACAGTACCAGTAATGGCAGCTTTTTTGCCAGTGAGGTGCTTGCCTTACCTCCAGCTTTTAGCTCAGCTAGTAACTCAGTTGCTTCACCCGCAAACCTGTAGTCAGCCTGTCCAGTAAAGTGCTGGTATCCATGAATACCAGTACTTTTTTACCACACCGTCCAACTTAGAATAAAGCCCTATGGCAGTCAAGCATCCTGCTCTATGATGACCTGCAGAAGCAACAAGCAGCAGGCACAAAGCATACCACTACGTCAAAGGCTGAGAAGACATCATATGAGGAAGCCACCCATTCCACATGACACACCATATTGCTAGGCACTACAGGCAGGTGATATTCCTATATCGCCTGAATAGGGACTGCATCATAAACCTGTTCACCCTGGTACAGGATGACCTCACATGTAGGGTTAATATCCAAACTACTACCCCCTCCTGCTGAAGTTGGTGTCTGGCCCGAATTTATGTTCCCCTGATACATTTCAGCGCACTGTTCCCTCGCGGCATGGCATCTTCCATCCAAAATTCTCAGTAGTTCTGGAAAAGGTGCTCAATGCACTAATGTGACATGAACACCAGCACATCACACTGCCTAACACCACAACAGTGAATTTCACCAAGGGGTGCTTCTACAGCATTGCACATTTTCCCATCATCATCGCAGCTTTGGACTGCACCCATAGGACCTTTGTCTCATCACAGTCCCAAGCATTAGAGCAAGTTTTACAGAGCTGGCAACAGCAGCAAGTAATAAACATTAGCACCTGGGGAAGGGGGCGCAGCCATTAGGGTTGCGCGGATAGCAGACTGAAACCTGTAATCGCAGCCCACGTTCCATGGAACCCGCAGACTGCCTCCTCTGCCACAGTGCCATCTTTCCTGCACCTTCCCGTAGCATTTTTGTTTTTAATCCCCCTCCTTACTCTCCTCCCACGTGAATGTTGCGGTAGCGCTGCTGCCCGCCGCAGCAACAGCTTCCCTTTTCCGGCAACCATGGTCATAGAAGAAGGGCTCCGTATGGCTGCCATCTTGATAAAGTATTTTCCTTCATTCAACAGGACATGCGCAGTGTCCGGTACCCTGGGGTGCTAATAATGGTGTCAATCCCCCGTTCCAATGACTGGAATAGGGGATAACCACCTGGTGCCCTCTTTATAGGCCCTCACTTCTCTCGGGTTGCTAACTTGGGCTTCTGGGCTGCTACCCCCTGTTTGATCCCTTGGAACGGGGCATTACCACCATATTCAAATGACTTGTGCAGCAGACCTGACAATAGAACCCTGTCAGATATTTGGACTCCCACTGAAGGACTGGGTCTTGACTATAGAACTACCTTGCACAAATATACCTCATATGGAGGTGAATATTTTGTAAGGAAAGGGAAAAAAGTATGCAATATATGGTAAAGCAATGGAAATTATATACACAACAGACCTATGCTGTACTCTAGCAGCATCCCAATTGGTGCTATATTACCACATAATAATATGTGGGTGAGAGCCTTATTTCCATTGTTGTTTGCCGGGTACAATTTGAGGTTGTTCGTTGTCATCCTGTTGTAGATGTATGTGAGAAAGTTGCTGAGGCAATTTCTTTGTTCCTGGGTTGTGTTTGTCTTCACAATCAGTTGTGTGTCGTCTGCATAGTTGTAGGCAGTTAGTCTGTGGGCTTGAATGATTTTCCTCAGTGGCTGCATGTAGATGTTGAAAAGCAGGGTTTGTGAGGAATGAGGTAATCCATTTTAGTGTGGATTCCTGTACGACACATTCCATCAGTCTTTTTATTAGTGTTGCGTGGCTGATTGGGTCGAAAGCCGCAAGATATGCTGAATAATATGCAGGCCAATTGGGTGTCAATGCCGGCTTTTATTTTCAGGTCATCCCATATCGATAGGAGCGCTGATTCGGTTCCTGTCATCGCTTTGAATCCAACTTGTGACCGGTCAAGTATTCTGTTTGTTTTGACTTATTTAAGTAGGATCTTGTTTGTACACATGGTTCTCCAGGATCTTCGCTGGGTAGTGCAGGTTGGATATTGGTCTGTAGTTGATCGGGTCTTCTGCATTTTCTGATTCCTTTTTTATCAGTGGTTTGATGTATGCTGATTTGAAGGCGTTTGGTACAATTCCTTTTTTGAGTGATAGGTTCATTAGGTTCCGGAAGTGTGTCGCTGGGGTTCTGTGGTTGTGGATTTATTTGAAGATGTCAGTGGGAGCAGGGGTCTCTTAGGGATCCTGCAAGGTTAGTGTCCTTGATCAGTGTGGCAAATGTTGCTTCTGTGATTGGTTGTAGGTAGGTGATATATCCTCATCAATCATGAAAAATTGGTATGTCCAACATATGTCAAATAAAACGACATAATGTCATGAAATGTCCAGGTTGTAAAGGACCATGGTGGTCCTCAAAATTGTTGTAGAGATGTATAGTATAGATGCATTATATAAATGCAAAAATGCACCCATATCTCAAGGGGGGGGGCTCACCTCTGGTTCCCCATCAAGTGTGGACTGCTGGCCTCTTGTGGAGCAGGAGCCGGCATGTCCAAAATGGCCACCATATGAAGTGCATGCTGGATGACATCATCACACTGCCGCGTGATGCCGACAGACGTCAATATTGCGATGTGCATATTCGCACAGTGTTGGAAACGATCATCACTAACGTTTGGTTATTCTGGGAGCCTATTCTATGATAGTTAACCAATGCCACATATGATATAGTCAATAATGGCAAGTCATAATTTCCAGGAGGGGTTCAGAAATTGCATATTCGCCGGCAGTAGCCATTGTTTCGGATCTATAATAAATATCTGAAAAGTTGGCATATATAGCAGTGATAGAGAGTATGATATGAAATGATATGATAGGTTATTTATAACGTGCTTAATACCCAGAGGTTTCTAAGCGCGGACCCAGGGATCGAATCTGTGTTGCTCCATGTCGTCTTGCTTCCAAAGCGAGCACGGTGCCCCTAAGCTATCCTCCCGAGACGGTGGGTAATAAGGTCAATGTGTACAGGTAGTCCAGCCTGCATAAACTGTACATTGTAAGAATTAGTGAATGCTAGTAGGTGAATGAGCCATGACTGTAGCTCAATCTAACCAAATTTAGTAGACACATTACATGTTGTATTAGTCGAGTTGAGTGTATAAGATACCTTGGCCCCTTATGACTAATTCCATGGTATGGCTGATGTGGTCCCACCATGAACATGGCAACCACTTGCTGCAGCATGATTTTTATGGCTGTGTGGAATTAGGTATGTGTGGCACTAGGGTTTAGCTGGGGGACCTGCAAGTGCTAAGCCTGGCTGCCTGCTCCAATCTATGATGCTACAATTCCTTCTGTGGCATCCTTCCGTGCCCATTGCCACCACCTTGTCCCTTATTTCTGTCCAGAAGTTGGCCTACCTTTGAAGGGTGGTTTTGGAACTTTGGCCGTCAAACAACTACTCAGCATGCCCTACCACCTTTTTTACCAGTACCCGGTGCTCTGCCACCACATATTAGTGTGTGTGCAGCATCATAAATAGTATATGTCCTCTCCTCCCAGACATGGTATTTGCCTCCTGCTATGTTCCACAGGTATAAAAACTAGGTGATTTTTATTGTATCGTGTTTTCAAAGATCGAAGGCGCTCAGCTTCTTTTTCTTGTAATAATGCTACTTCCAGTCGGTAATTCTGCACACTTTTGGACATTCCTCTACTCCTTTTGGTGATAAATGCTAATTCTGCTAAATCATGGAGGAATTACCATACAGTAATGCCTATTGGCAAAAATAACGCATCACATAATTACTTTTGATGCCTAGGCCTTCCCCACACATTTGTGGACTCCTAATGTGGTGCTAATTCTGCCAGATGGGGTGGTGGCAACTGTAATTCTGTGCCATGGAATTAGCATCTACTATAGCGCCAAACTCGTAATGTGGCCCAAAGTCTTTCATTCAAATTAATTGTAAGGGTTGACCCTCATTTTCCCTCAAAAATTCTGATTGGAAAGTTACCTAACTTAAAAACAAAAGATGAAACCACTGCACTCCAGGATATGAAGCCCCCATTGGAATCTTTGGATTTCCTTAGGAATGGCTCTCATGGTAAACTCAATATCCAGTCTTGTCTATGAGGAGGATTCTTTCAGAGTGAGTTTTAGGCACATTTCTTTTCAGTTCTTCTTGTTGACTTGTCTCGAGATATAATTAGGTCAATTCCATTCTAGTTAGTCTAGGGTCTGAATGTACATTTTATACCTGGCCTACACATTGGCCCCAAATACTCTGTACACGATATAACATAGGCAATGCTGTTGACGCAGAGTTTGAATGGCAGATGACGACTGTGTGTGTCACAGGCTTTCCGACATCTTCCTTTGGATGCGGACTACCGTTATTCAAGGTCTTTCCAGAGCAGCACTCAATACCATGGAGCAAAAACCGAGTGACATTCAGCGCATGGGCTTTCTTCAACAAAGAAAGACTCCAGGCTCCATGGCTCTGGAGGACTTCCTTCAGGCATTTACTGAAGGGAATAGATTGGCTTGAGATCATCTAGATTTGGGCACTCCATACCTAAATAACAATTGGATTTAACTTTTGCCATCAATTTAGAATTGCATATTTTATTTTATTTACGGGCAAAGAAACATAAAACTTGGGTTTAGGTTTGGGTTATTGGGTTCCATGTGTTAATATCCCCACAAAAATATTGCCATACAAGAATGTCACCATATTTTTGCGGCAATATTTACCCATGAAACCTGCGGGTGACACCGCCGCGTCCCCCATATTATTTTAAAGGGAGCGGGGGTCAGCCCTGCAACCCCCGCTCCCATTTACCCCCAAAATGATCCCCACCAATAATATCTTCTATGGATGTTCCCAACGACCATATATAGGGCGATATTTTTGGTGGGGATAATATTACCTGATACCGGTTATTGACCATGCATGGGACTTCCAATGCCGTTATGGGGCATTAGAGTCCTCTTAAATGTTGGTCAAAGGCCACATGATCATCCGCAGATGAGAGGAGTAGAAAGCACCAATTGCCTTGAACAGAATGGAATGAACAATACAATTGATAAGCATTTGATAGGCCTGCTAAATAAATGGAGAGCAGGAGAGGCATCAGTGTACATCCTTGTTCAAAGCCATTAAAGGCTATTATTATGTGTGTAACATAGCAGATGGAATCCAGCTGCACCTGTACCCAAGTACTGTTATGAAGTTTAATTGATGAGCCACAGTCTCAAAAATTGAGCATATAAAAGACAATAGAGCATGCACTTTTTTTAGAAAGGTGCAGATCACCTTATTGAAAAAGATAACCCATACATTCACAGGGTGCTTTGCTGATATGATGGTCAGCGCCTTTGATACATTAGTGTTGGGAGTGAGCGCTTGATATTGGGTATGACACATTTCACACATAGAAAAATAGAAGAAAATACTTTCTATCTCTTTTTCAGGGATAGAAATACAAGTCTGATCGCAGCAGTTCATACCACTTTACATCACTTACAAACAATGCCTGGAAGCGTCAGAAATGTCATGAATTGCACATGAACGTGCCCCTCTTCCAAACAGAAGTAGGGAAGTGTGTTTATTTTGTGTACATTTTAAAGTGCATTCTATTTCTTAATTCAGGATGTGTTTTGAAATGCACAGAAGTGCTACTCCTTGTTGAAATATTGGTCAATGTGTTTACTAGAGAGAGTAAGATATCCCACAAATATAGATATATTCATAGCTTGAATCTATCAAATCAATCGAAAGTGGTAGTAAAGTGACTAAATGTACTATATGAATATTTTACAACCCTCATTATATTTTCATCAAAATGGTGATTGCTGTATGCTAATACTTGTTTGCCCTTTCTTTATAATTATGGCTTTTTCCCACGAATTCTGGACCAGATGAAATAGAATTTTAGTTACGATTTTCCTAGTGAGGTTTAACAGTGGTATAAGACTGAAGTTGTATGGACTTGAGCGAGTACCTTTCTAATGCACCCAAATATTGATACTCCCTTTCCAAAAGTCAGGGGAATTAAATGTGAATAACATTGTAGACATATAGGAATGCATCAGTAGAAAGTCCCAGGTGTGTTTATTATTGTGAAGTAAACAGACTGATATTCCATTTGAGCCTTATGCTCATGAACGTGTTGTGTTTTCAATTGTTTGAATGATGGCTATTTTCAAGGGCGGGGTTTCTGGGTGGACTTGATAGGCCGAATACAATTATTTTTAGGTCAGTTCACCTTTTGTATATATTTGTGGTACGATTTGACCAGTCACTATTGGAAATATTGGAGCCCTCATTTTAACTTATTGGACACAATTTGGGGTGACGAAATTCAATACAGATTTCACCTTCTGTAATTGCATGGCAGATTAAAAAATTATTATTATTATTATTATTATTATTATTATTATTATTATTATTATTAATAATAATAATAATAATATTATTATGGTATTGATTGAGCAAGGACCTGGGTTCCGAAAGCAACAGAGCGCTTTGCAGCGGTATGCAACAGTACAGATGCATAACAGAGCACTTTCCAGAGATAACAGAACAGATATACAGTGGGGGAATAGGATACAGAGGGGCACAGACGAGGGGTACAGCTGTGCAGGGTGGCGGGGAGAAGAGGGGTGGACGGTATCTGGCGAGTCAGGGTGTGATGTGATGGCCTAGGTGTTGAGCAGGAGAGACTCCTTGAAGAGGTGGGTCTTAAGTTCTTTTCTGAATTGTAAGAGTGTGGGGGCAACTGTGATGCTGATGGGCAAGAGGTTCCATAGTCTTGGGGTGTAGGCAAATAAGGCTTGTTTCTGGCCCTTTCCTTTTTGCAGCTCAAATGATGGTCTGTGGCTTACACCAGAACATTCTAGTGGTGTTTGATTCATTTAGAAACCTGGAGCCTGTCGTGATTTCCATCATAACCTTCTTGATATGGCATAACCTCCAACCCAAAGGAAGTTAAAATGCCCACCTGGGGTGTGGCCGGTTTTCAGACAGAGAATAGTGCTGAACTAGTGCAAGTCTCAGGAGCGAGTTGGTCTTCTGGGCTTAGTACAAGAGAAACCAATACACACATGTTTTTAAATATACTTGATTTTACTCTTCCACCCACATGTGCCTTAATGGGTCAACTTATCCTGGCCAAAGAAATACGAGGGCTATTGGAGGTATTAATGTACTGTGGCCAAACTTAGACCCTAGAAAACTCAGTGGGGGTCATTACGAGTTTGGAGGTAGCCATGGTGCTATTAGCGCCATGGCTGCCTCCAAAATCGTGTCCGGGTTCCCTGAATGGGGACTTACCGGGTCATTCCAACCTTGGAAGACCCGGTAAATCCCCATTCAAAATACCCATAGGGCTCAATGGGAATGGGGAGGGAGCTAATAACGGGCCCGTCAATAACGGGCTCGTTATTAGCTCCCTGGTCACTTAGCGGCTCCCACTAAGGACGGCTGGTTTTACCAGCCGGCCTTAGTGGGACCTGCTAAATTACCTCGTAATTTGGCGGTAAGGGGTTAACGGCACTGGCATCCTTACTGGTGCCGTTAACCCCTTACTGCCGTACTCATAATGACCCCCAGTGTCTTACCAGCTCAAAGGATATTTTAAAGACTGCCTGATGGAAATGCATCATGATTCCTAGTGTGGATGCGGGATCTCAGAAACAATCATATGTGGCTTATTTCATCCTCAATAGTATAGAATGTGTAACAACTGGAAAAGTGACAATTTGTAGGCCCATAAACTTATTTCTCTGCAAAGGTGAATGATCTAACCTCACTGATTCATTTCTCTGAATAATTTACAACAAGCCAGCAATATTTTGGGGATCCAGAGAATGTTTATGGGAATTACTGTTACTTAGCTTTGAGTCAGTGGGCCTCATTACGAGGAAGGAGGTAACCATGGCTTTAAGTGGGCCGGGGCCTCCCGGGGCTGGGCCCCGGCAGGCTCCGAAATTTCGTTTTGAGGCGGGGCCCTGCCGGGGCCCACTAATCTCCCCTGGCAGCCCCAGCCACTCCACGAAAAGGCATTTTTTTCTACAGCCTGAAGCTCTCGCTCGTGTGCGAGAGCTTCAGGGTTCAGAAAAAAATGCCTTTCAGCCATAATGGTGGCGCCTCACCTACGAAGCATCCCTTTAATCAAGTGATGCACGTGGGCCGGCGCCACCATTATGAAGAAAACGTGAGGCCGCTGGAAGCAGAGGCCTTGCTTTCTAAATGCTGAAGCTCCCGCGGATTCGCGGGAGTTTCAGTCTTAAGGAACAGGGCCTCTGCTTCCAGTGGCCTCACCCTTTCAGCCTTAATGGTGACGCTGCCCCTCCCCAGCTGGCGAGGAGCAGCACCACCATTAAGGCTGAATAGGGAGGCACTGTCCCTTGCCAGGCAAGCCTATAGAATATAAATGCAGAGATTATCACCCTCTCCCCCATAGGGGAGAGGGTGCTAATCTCTACAACAGGCTGCCTGGCAGGGGTGCCAGTAGCCCATTGAGCCGGGGCTCGTCAAGGGGGCGTGGCCTAACGGGTCATCAAGGCCCCTGCTGTTAGGCCACGCCCCCTCGATGAGCCCCGGCTCGATTTGTAGTGCCACTTAAGGCACTGGAGGTAACCATGCTGCTTTTTGCGGCATGGCTACCTCCATTCCGGGTACCGGGTCCGGGTTCCCTGAATGGGGAAGTACCGGGCCATTCCAACCTTGGAGGGCTCAATGGGAATGGGGATGATGCTAACAACGGGCCTGTTAATGACGTGCCCCTTGTTGTCATGCTTTACCATCAGGAAGCAGGTGAGTGCTACGCAGGGCAAGCCGACCCCAGATGCCCCCCACAAAGTAGTTTCTGTGCCCCCAGGACCCTGTACCCTCTTTGCGTCCCCCTCTCCCCGCTCCTTCCTGGATCTCACTGCTCCCGCCTCCCATCCCGCCCCCCGTCCCCCATTGGCTAACTTGGCCCGTGGTCTCGGGTCTAGCGACGCGCGGTAGCCTCCCTGCTTCCTTTACCATCAGGAAGCAGGTGAGTGCTACGCAGGGCAAGCCGACCCCAGATGCCCCCCACAAAGTAGTTTCTGTGCCCCCAGGCCCCTGTACCCTCTTTGCGTCCCCCTCTCCCCGCTCTTTCCTGGATCTCCCTGCTCCCGCCTCCCATCCCGCCCCCGTCCCCCATTGGCTAACTTGGCCCGTGGTCTCGGGTCTAGCGACCCGCGGTAGCCTCCCTGCTTCCTTTACCATCAGGAAGCAGGTGAGTGCTACGCAGGGCAAGCCGACCCCAGATGCCCCCCACAAAGTAGTTTCTGTGCCCCCAGGCCCCTGTACCCTCTTTGCGTCCCCCTCTCCCTGTTCCTTCCTGGATCTCCCTGCTCCCGCCTCCCATCCGGCCCCCCGTCCCCCATTGGCTAACTTGGCCCGTGGTCTCGGGTCTAGCGACCCGCGGTAGCCTCCCAGCTTCCTTTACCATCAGGAAGCAGGTGAGTGCTACGCAGGGCAAGCCCACCCCAGATGCCCCCCACAGAGTAGTTTCTGTGCCCCCAGGTCCCTGTACCCTCTTTGCGTCCCCCTCTCCCCGCTCTTTCCTGGATCTCCCTGCTCCCGCCTCCCATCCCGCCCCCCATCCCCCATTGGCTAACTTGGCCCGTGGTCTCGGGTCTAGCGACCCGCGGTAGCCTCCCTGCTTCCTTTACCATCAGGAAGCAGGTGAGTGCTACGCAGGGCAAGCCGACCCCAGATGCCCCCCACAAAGTAGTTTCTGTGCCCCCAGGCCCCTGTACCCTCTTTGCGTCCCCTCTCCCCGCTCCTTCCTGGATCTCCCTGCTCCCGCCTCCCATCCCGCCCCCCGTCCCCCATTGGCTAACTTGGCCCGTGGTCTCGGGTCTAGCGACCCGCGGTAGCCTCCCAGCTTCCTTTACCATCAGGAAGCAGGTGAGTGCTACGCAGGGCAAGCCGACCCCAGATGCCCCCCACAGAGTAGTTTCTGTGCCCCCAGACCCCTGTACCCTCTTTGTGTCCCCCTCTCCCTGTTCCTTCCTGGATCTCCCTGCTCCCGCCTCCCATCCGGCCCCCCGTCCCCCATTGGCTAACTTGGCCCGTGGTCTCGGGTCTAGCGACCCGCGGTAGCCTCCCAGCTTCCTTTACCATCAGGAAGCAGGTGAGTGCTACGCAGGGCAAGCCGACCCCAGATGCCCCCCACAGAGTAGTTTCTGTGCCCCCAGGTCCCTGTACCCTCTTTGCGTCCCCCTCTCCCCGCTCTTTCCTGGATCTCCCTGCTCCCGCCTCCCATCCCGCCCCCCGTCCCCCATTGGCTAACTTGGCCCGTGGTCTCGGGTCTAGCGACCCGCGGTAGCCTCCCTGCTTCCTTTACCATCAGGAAGCAGGTGAGTGCTACGCAGGGCAAGCCGACCCCAGATGCCCCCTACAAAGTAGTTTCTGTGCCCCCAGGCCCCTGTACCCTCTTTGCGTCCCCTCTCCCCGCTCCTTCCTGGATCTCCCTGCTCCCGCCTCCCATCCCGCCCCCCGTCCCCCATTGGCTAACTTGGCCCGTGGTCTCGGGTCTAGCGACCCGCGGTAGCCTCCCAGCTTCCTTTACCATCAGGAAGCAGGTGAGTGCTACGCAGGGCAAGCCGACCCCAGATGCCCCCCACAGAGTAGTTTCTGTGCCCCCAGACCCCTGTACCCTCTTTGCGTCCCCCTCTCCCTGCTCTTTCCTGGATCTCCCTGCTCCCGCCTCCCATCCCGCCCCCCGTCCCCCATTGGCTAACTTGGCCCGTGGTCTCGGGTCTAGCGACCCGCGGTAGCCTCCCTGCTTCCTTTACCATCAGGAAGCAGGTGAGTGCTACGCAGGGCAAGCCGACCCCAGATGCCCCCCACAAAATAGTTTCTGTGCCCCCAGGCCCCTGTACCCTCTTTGCGTCCCCCTCGCCCGCTCCTTCCTGGATCTCCCTGCTCCCGCCTCCCATCCCGCCCCCCGTCCCCCATTGGCTAACTTGGCCCGTGGTCTCGGGTCTAGCGACCCGCGGTAGCCTCCCTGCTTCCTTTACCATCAGGAAGCAGGTGAGTGCTACGCAGGGCAAGCCGACCCCAGATGCCCCCCACAAAGTAGTTTCTGTGCCCCCAGGCCCCTGTACCCTCTTTGTGTCCCCCTCTCCCCGCTCCTTCCTGGATCTCCCTGCTCCCGCCTCCCATCCCGCCCCCCGTCCCCCATTGGCTAACTTGGCCCGTGGTCTCGGGTCTAGCGACCCGCGGTAGCCTCCCTGCTTCCTTTACCATCAGGAAGCAGGTGAGTGCTACGCAGGGCAAGCCGACCCCAGATGCCCCCCACAAAGTAGTTTCTGTGCCCCCAGGCCCCTGTACCCTCTTTGCGTCCCCCTCTCTCCGCTCCCTCCCGGCAATTTCCATCCTGGCCCAGGTAAGCGTGTTGGTTGTGTTGCCCCTACCCCCCATGCTACCAATATGGGGCTAGGAGGCCCTTGCTGCCTCCCTTCTGCACGGCAGCTTTCCTCCCTTAGTGCCGCCCCCTTTGTCCTCCCCTGGCCCTGATTCGTCCACCTCCCCTTTATCCCGACTTTCCCAGGGCAGCCCCTGTGGCGAAGGGCCACAAGGCAAAGGGCGGCTCCTACAGAGGCGGCTCCAGGACGTGTCAACAGGTGTCCGCAGGGGACGCCAAAGAAGCCAACAAACACGAACAAAAACCGTGAGTGTGGCATGGGTGGGGAGTAGAGTAATCACTCTACTCCAGAAAACCCCCGCCACTCTATCTCACCTACCAATAACAGAGTGCCATAATACTAGCATGTCCACTCTTAGATGGAATTGTGAATGTTAGCATGTGAAAGTTTGCATTTAGAAAGTGCGCCCTACAGCCTCTCTGTGAATTTAGAAATGTGCCCAATAGCTTATCTGTGAAAGTTGCATTTAGAAGTGTGACCAATTGCCTCTCTGGAAAATTGAATCTAGAAGTGTTCCCAATAGCCTGCCCACTCTAACCTACATTTCAATGGCCCGCAGTATAACGTCCACTAATGATTGCTAGCATACGCCACACTTAGATGGAATCTCTAACAACCTCTCTACGAAATTGAATCTAGAACTGTTCCCAATCGCATTTAGAAGTACGCCGGATAGCCCTCTGAGAAAGATGCGTTAGAATTGTTTGCATTTAGAAGCTGCCCCCTATTAGCCTCTCTGTGAAAGTTGAATTTAGAATTGTCCCCACCTGCATTAGAATTGTTCCCACCTGCATTTAGAAGTGTACCCAACTGCAGTTGGAAGTTGCGCCGGATAACTCTGAGAAAGTTGAATTAGAATTGTTCCCTCTTGCATGTAGAAGTGTACCCAACAGCATTTAGAAGTGTACCCAATTGCATTCAGAAGCTGCACCCAATAGCCTCTCTGTGAAAGCTGAATTTAGAACTGTCCCCACTTGCATTTAGAAGTGTACCCAGTTGCACCTGAAAGTTTTGCACCCAATAGCCTCTCTGTGAAAGTTGATTTTAGAATTGTTCCCACCTGCATTAGAAGTATACCCAATCTTATTTAGAAGTTACGCCCAATAGCCTCTCTGAGAAAGTTGAATTAGAATTGTTCCCTCTTGCAATTAGAAGTGTATCCAACGGCATTTTAGGAGTGTACCCAATTGCATTTAGAAGCTGCACCCAATAGCTTATCTGAAAACTGAATTTAGAACTGTTCCCACCTGCATTTAGAAGTGTACCCAGTTACACTTGAAAGTTGCACCCAATAGCCTCTCTGAGAAAGTTGAATTAAGAATTGTTCCTACCTGCATCTAGTACTGTACCTGCACCCTCTCTGTGAAAGTTGAATTCAGAATTGTTCCCACCTGCATTAGGATTATACCCAATCTTAATTAGAAGCTGCGCCCAATTAGCCTCTCTGAGAAAGTTGAATTAAGAACTGTTCCTACCTGCATCTAGAACTGTACCCTGCACCCTCTCTGAGAAAGTTGAATTTAGAATTGTTCCCACCAACATTTAGAAGTGTACCCAATTGCATTTAGAAATTGCACCCAATACCCTCTCTGAGAAAGTTGAATTTAGGACTGTTCCCACCTGCATTTAGAAGTATATCCAACTACAGTTGAAGTTGCGCCCATTAGCCTCTCTGAAAGTTGCTCAACTCAGTAGTATACCCAACTGCATTAAGAAAGTGTACCCAATTGCATTTAGAACCGTACCAAGTTGCACTTAGAAGTATATCCAATTGCTTAGAAGCACCAATTAGTCCTTGACTAGTTGAGCCCAGAAGTGTACCTATAAGTGTGAGTCACTGACCCTAGAACTACAATCAGAAAACCCTCCCAAATCAACCTCACACCAATCATGAGCGCACCAACTCCACCAGTGCCCATAAGAAACCCAAGACCACTCATCTCCTGAACCCCACTGCCGACCCACCAGCACTGCCTGTGCCCACTCTCCCCACTACCACACCCCACCCTGCAATCGCCCACCCCCCGCCTTGCCATCATACCCCTGCCACCTCCCCCCCGACCGCACCCTTTCCCCTCCCTAAAAACTGCGCGCCTAGCCCTAGCGAGAACCAAAGCTGCCTCTGTCTCCCCCTCTGTCCCCCCTACCCTCTCTCACACCAATCGCACCAAAGAAAGCGTGCGGACTGGACGAGTGTGCCGACTGGACGAGGGTGTGAACTAGACGATGATAATGACTGGACGAATGTGTGGAGCGGACGAGTATGAGGAACGGACGAATATGTGCAACGGGCGATACTTAATATGCTTTGGAATGAATGAAACACTTGAAAACATACATCATACCACACCCCACGCTTACTCTCCCCCTTACACCACCACTCATCTAGAACACAGAGATACTACGACACCATTCGGTATAACTGTTCTCATATCTACATTCTCCCGCTTACTCCACATCACTCTAAGTAATCATTGCTGGTTTCACACCCCCCAGCCAGACGTTCTCCTCAGGCCTAACGCAGCCACACTCGTTCTGTGTAAAACCGACCAGAGCGAACACATACTCCTGACCGCTCAACCACCACACCTACAGCTAAGAAGCAGCTACCACTCGATTTCCGCACCAGCTGCACACATACCTGGTGCGCACACGCACTTTTGGACTCCCTCTACTAAGGGCGTTCAACCTACCAGCGCCTTCAGACCATACCAATGGTATATAAGGCGCTATATAAATGCAAAATAACAATAACAATAACAACAATCCTGGGCTGCTCGCGGGTCCGCTCAGGACACCTGGTAACACCAGGCATCCTGAGCAGGTCCCGCGAGCAGACCTCGTAATAGAGTGGTAAGGGGTTAATGCCTCTGGCACCTTTACCGGTGCCGTTAACCCCTTACCGCCCTCCGCGTAATGATGCCCAGTGACTCTTTGCCCCTGAATGCTAGACAGAGAGAAACTGCCCTAATAAAATGTGATCCCCAAACCCAATAACACAGACAAATGGACTGAGATTCCACTTCTGTCATGATGAAAGCCTACTACTATGAGTGCACAATCCTTCACCTCAAATCATTGCGGGTGGCCTCCTCATATCATCCACGACATCTGTCTTGACAGATACATGCACAAACAAAACGGTTTAAGAGTGGTTTAACAGTAGTTGTGCTACTATTTACTGTAAGAACACATTTATTCAATGTCAAAGAATTCACAATCTGCTACAAAAGATTGAGAATGCATTTCCTATATAATTATCTATGGATACTGAATGGCAGAGCTGTTGCTGCTCTCCACATACCTTAGGGTATACACATAGGTACAAAGCCCTTAGGAACCAAGTAGAGAATGTGGATTTAACAAACTTTCTCTCTAGGGAACTTGAGAGTGCAAGTACCCTGGGCAAATTAACTCCACATCTACATCTCTCGTGTCCTAATCTGATGGTCTGCAAAGCCTTTTAAAAGAAGGCATCTGAAGTAAACAGATGACAGACAATGCCCAGATTTGCATATATACATGTAGCAAGTGAGGAATGTAAAGGCTTCAGCTGAGCACTTTTGGATGGTGTGTGCTTTTCAGCATTGTGTACATTTGTTTGTCAAATGAGTGGAATTCCAAAACTTACAAGATGGCACCAAAGGCAGACTTCACTTGCTGTAGCTGGAATAGAGATCATGTACTTGTGTGTAGTGGGAGTTAATAAAGGTAAGAGACCCAAAATAATCAATTCCCTATATTAGAAGACTAAAGATGTTTACAGGATATTTTGTTTCTAGTTAATAACTTAAAGCTGGGTGCCATTGTCTCCAACCAGGAAAACATTACACTAGTAATCTGTGACCCATAGGTATAAGCTTCATTCAAGTTTTTTTTTATGTTTACCAAATATTTAAGTACATGCTTTACCCATGGAATGTTCACTTTTTATGTTGTTTCCAAATGTCTGTGATGATAGATTGAGTTAGCAGAGCCTTTGTTTCCCTCGCAAGTCTTTAGGAAGAGGTAATTGGCTTATTTTCATCTATCTCCTATGCTCCAAGCCTAGTTCCTTAATTTTTTCCATCCGTCAAGGTGAGGTAGGCAAGCCTTTTAGGCCATTGCAGAATGCATTCTCTAGCACCTCTGGCACAAGAACGTACTTAAGAAAAGAAAACGTTGATTGCCAAAATACAAAAAATAGATCAATAATCCAGGGAGTCGCTCTATTGTCTGTATCCCAAGAAAAGGAACACATATTCAAGGTAAAGTGTCCATTGGCTAACTGCAAAAAAGTGAAACATCGTTTGTTTCAAATTCAACAAAAACTCATTCCAAACAGAAGAGGAGTAGAACAAAAGACATAGATTGTCCTGGAGTGTGAGGAAAAGCATTAAGCCTACTTCCACCCTTGGTAGGAGTGGTGAGATGCCCACTATTATTGAGGATATAATTCATTGACCATGTTTGAGGGATTGTTGTGCTCAAGGGGGTGGAGGACGATGATGTGACAGCATAGGTAGGCGTTACTCTGTTGTAGTTGGTAAACTCATGAATGTGGGAAAACGACACCTCTTGGCACAGCACCGGCTCATTCAAGATAGCAAGTGATTGAGTATGAGGGATGATTGTATCAAGAATCTGGCCTCAAAGGGAGAGGGCGCTGCAGCCAACAATGTGTAGAGCCCGCACACAGCTGTGTGAGATATAAACAATGCCAGAGGCCCCCGGATCAGCCTTGGCCTGGACAATTGAAGCAACAGCTTCATGTCGAGCAGGAGCAGCCTACAAACATGCAGTTGTACCCCTTTCCTTGCCTTGCGCTCAACATGGCCTCAGCTCAAGGTGTTGGCAACGCACTGCTCCTGCTTGATAGATGAGAAAGTTATGTTTCACTTTCATTTTGCCACCCATGTTCGTCTGCTGACTTTTCAGTAGATTTTTTTAAAATCTTGACTTTTTTTTGCTGACAGAGAATCCTCTAATGAGGTCTTCATGAAAGCTGCAATTGTGCGTTGCTGTGCTGTCTTAAGTAGCCCATACGGCTACTAGAGATGGGGCTCTTTAAAGTTGCCCCATTGTTTCCTAGGCCCCTTACCCTGAAAGAGTGTTAGTGTCACAAACTAGTGGCAGCTTTATGGCTGCACAGTGTTAATGCACGCTTAAAGGGTTGGAGTGTAGCCAGGCAGTGACAGCAAAATCATATTTCTGGTCATACAGCTGTTATAAATGTGCAAGGAAACCGGCTTAGGGTGCACATCCCAGAGAACAGGCCCCTAGGCATAGAATTATCATGGTTGTAGGTGGGTTTACTCAATGAGGTTCATACAGAAAGTTAGCATGATACATTTAGTCGGTCGCATTGAAATGGAGCTTCCTAACAGAATATTGTCTAACCTTGCAGGACATGATTATTATTATTATTATTATTATTATTATTATTATTATTATTATTATTATTATTATTATTATATTTATTGAGGGTGGACCTAGCTTTGAGAAGCAACGGAGCACCTTCCACAGGTATATGCCAATACAGATGCATAATGGAGTGCTTTTCAGTGGTAACAACAGAACAGATATACAGCGATAGGTAGCATACAGAGGTGGACAGAGCAGGGGTACGGCTGTACCGGGATGGCAGGGAGTAGATGGGTGGGCGGCGTTTAGCATGTCAGGTGGCGGGAGGGGTGACGTGATGGCCTAGGTATGGAGGAGTAGAGACTCCTTGAAGAGATGGGTCTTCAGTTCTTTTCTGAATTGTAGGAGTGTGGGGGCGAGTCTGATGCTGACTGGGAGGAGGTTGCATAGTCTTGGGGCATAAGCAAAGAAGGGTTGTTTTTTGGTCCTTTCCTTTGTGCAGTGATGGATTTCAAGTTTGCATGTGTCCTGGCTTCTGGTGGTGCGCTGTCTGCCGGAGATGCAGAGTTTCTGCATGAGGTAGCTGGGTGAATTGAGGGCGACTGCCTCATAGATGATGCAGCAAGACTTGAAGGTGATTCGTGCAGTGGGAGCCAGTGAAGGTCAATGAGGGCCCTGGTGAGGTGGTCAGATCTGCATAGACCCTTGATGAGGCGTGCGGCTGTGTGTCGGAAACTTCTCAGAGTCACTAGAGAGGACGACGGGAGGCTTTCGAGGAGTGCATTGCCCCCATCCAGGTGGGATTGGACAAGTGCTTGAATGATGGACCTAAAGCTGTGTGGAAGGAGGAAGGGCGTGACTTTTCACAGGAGGAAGAGCTGATACCAAGCTGAGTTTTCTTAGCTATGTGTGTCTTGACGGAGAGGCGTTTGTCAATGGGGAAACTGAGGGGCTTGGTGCAGCAGGTAAGCTTAGTTGTGAAGCCCTCAGGGTTCATGGTTGACAGCCAGGCCTGTATGGCTTGGTGTTTGATGTTGTTGGTGAGGAGTAGGAATTTGGTCTTGGAATGGTTGATTTTCAAGTATGCACTGGTCATCCAAGACTGGATCAGCAAGAGGCAGGTTTTGAACTTATGGATGTCCTTGCTGGAGTTGATCTTGAGGTACAGCTGTGTGTTGTCAGCGTACTGGTGGATGTGGATGTTGTGTGTCTTGAAGGGCTCCAAGAGGCTCCATGTATAGATTAAAGATCACTGCAGAGAGGATGGAACCCTGCGGTACTCAACAGGTGATGGGTAGCATTGGCGATCTAAAGGAGTCCATCTGAATCCGGATTGGTAGGTTTGGCGGCTACCCTTTTCTAAATTATCTTACCTATGAAGGGAAGATGGGTGATGGGGCGATTGTTACCTAGGTTGTCGGGATCCAGAATGGGTTTCTTTAGTATAGAGAGGATTTGTCCTCTTTTTAGGGTCGATGGAAAGGTGCCTTGAGTTAGGGAGCTGTTGGATCTCCAGGTAGGGAAGGAGAGCTTCTGCAGGGAAAGTCTTGAGGATGGATTCTGGGATGATGTCATCTGTATGCAATGTAACTTTGAGGGTGGCCAGGGTTTCTACCAGGTCCTCTGTCGAGAGTGTCTTCAGTGTTGTCCAGAGTGTGGAGATTTTGGGAGGAAGGACGTGAGGTGGGTCTGTGAATATAGAGCTGTTGTCTACGTCCTCCCGTATCTTGCTGATTTTGTTGATGAAGAAGGTGTTAATGGCTGCAGACTTTTGTATAGAGTGTGGTATGGCAGGGTTGGGTAGTGGGTTGATCTACTGCTTGACCGCTTTGAAGAGAGCGCTGCTTTTGTTGTCGGCTTCTGATATGGGATTCTAATAGTAGGAGGTCTTAGCTGTCTTGATTAGTTGTTAGCAAGTTGCTCAGAGTTTCTTGAGGAGCTCCAGGATGGCTGCAGTCCTGGAGCAGCACCAGTTTTTCCCTTGTGTCCTATTGACTCTTTTGCTGAGGTTCAGTTCTTGCGTGTAGCAGGGTGTTGACGGTTTTAGTTTGCAGATGCGTTGTTATAGAGGCACGTGTTTGTTGATGGAGGCTGAGAAGTTGGCGTTGACTGCTTCCAGTAAAGAGTCGCAGTTCAGTTGGGGATGTTCGGTCCATGTAAGGTGTAGATTGGCAAGGTCTTCTGTGAGGGCTTCCACTGGGAAGTTCTTGAAGGACCTGAAGGATTGTCTGCTGGGCTTCTGCTCGAAGTGCTTGACTGGGGTGGTGTGCAGGATGCTGACATGCCCGGCTAGGTTGTCAGACCAGTCAAGCGGGAGTGGGCAGCTGTAGTGGAGGGAAGACAGCACCATGCTGGTTAGTACAGTTGTGCATGGCCTACCCATGGGCACAATCTCCATATGCAGTGGATCTCTACTGCAGACATAGTGGCCCCTGTTTGGTGACTAGCTGGTCAGATAGCACAGTGAACTAAGAGCTTGCTCTTGATATCTGTGTGCTGCCTGCTATGGCAGGTTTGAATCCCTGCATGGTCAATTCAGCCTTTCATCCTTCTGAGATTGATTCATTGAATATCACTATGTAGGATAATAATGTCTTCTGTTAGTTCAGCGCTCTGAGACCTATGGATGTGTAGAAATAAGAAATACGTTATTATTATTATTATTATTATTATTATTATTATTATTATTATTATTATTATGTGACCCAACTCCAGTTCTCAGGTAAGAATATCTGTAACGCTCACCTGACTCCCACGGAGGCGACGGCCTGGTTTGAGCTGCTGTGACCTCTTCTAAAGTGATGCGCAGGACTCGGAAGACAGACTGGACCCGACCCCCAAATCTTGCTTGTCTGGCTAGCAGAAGTATCCTTCTGTAGGTGGAAATAGGGGATTAGCTGTCTGCGGGGTAATGCGTCGGCCTCCCACTTACCTCTCTCACCCTCCTCAAAACCCTTCTGTGCTTCCCCGTGGCGTCTCACCTTAGGGTCTGGAAGGACAAGCTCTCCATCCTGCTTCTGATGCAGAGGTGCGTTGGTATCCAGTTACTTCACTGGATTTTCGGATTGGTGAGAACCAAACTTGCTTGGCTTCCAGGTAAGTTTTTGATAAGTGGTTCCCCTTGTGTCCATGCATTAATGGTCTAATGCTAGTGTCTTTTTCCCCATAGGGGCCGGGGTACGGAATGCCGGGGAACAGGCACCGACCCGAGATGAGAGGTGAAATCCTTGTGGAAATCAGGTAAGTCTTTAATGAGCGTCTTGGTAATGTCTTTTCATTTGCTCATTAACGCTGATGCCTTTTTCCCCTTAGGGGCCGGGGTCCGAAAATGCCTGGATGCGGCGCGGACCCGAAATGAAAAGGGAATGACCCAGCAGGTAAGTCTTAACATGGAGATTTAGCTTCCCTTTTCCCATCTTTCTCTCACCTTCGTTATTGTCTTTTTCTCCTAGGCGCTGGGGCGCGACTGCGGATCCGGATGGTCGCTGCAGAACATGGAAGCGCCTGGTAAGGTGAGTAGAATGAGGCGCTGCAGCGATCGATGCGATGTGCGTTTAAAAATAAATGTCTTCCTTTTCAGGATCGTCGGCGAAATGTCTCTGGGATGCAGATTTAGCAGGTAAGGCCTTTTTCTTCTTCTGTTCTCTTGTTCCCTTCCTTTGCAGGTGATTCAGGATGCTGGCAGGCGTGGCAGAAGTCAGGATGCAGGAGCAGACACGGTGAGCGTCCAGCTGCTAGATGCAGAACAACGCGAAGCACGTGTGGCAGTCCGGGCGTGGTTTAAATAGCCTTGGAAGAAATCCCAGGTAAGTATTCTTCCACGGTCCCCACCCAAGTAAAATAGTTCCTTTAATAAAGTAGTCCCTCCTAAGCCTTATTTGGCTTGAGGCTTTATGCAGCATGGTCTGCGTCAGGTAAGTGCACCAAACACCTTATTTTATGAGCCTGGCGCCTTTGGCGCCAGGACTGATGTACAATATGAGCCTGGCGCCAAAGGCGCCAGGACAAAGTCCAAAGAGCCCCTATTAGGGGCCGCTGGGTTTTTTCCCGAGGGTATGATGCCTGCTTCCGGGGGTGCTGGGCCTGTCCCGGTGCTCGGGGGCAGGCATCATGACAATATCTTGCCCCCATGTGTGACATGTTATGCAGCACTGCGCATGCCTGGGCCTCAGGTAGAAACTAACATCACAGCTACATAGCCTTAAGAGCTGGGTGAATCTCATCAGCCAATCAATATACTGCATGCTTGTTGCTGATTCATATGTCCAATCCTGACTGTGGTGTTGCTCTGCCCATGACACATACATGGTTAGCACATATAGGGCCTCATTACGAGGTGGGCGGTAAGGGATTACCGCCCTACTACGAGTTCCCTTTGCGGGTTAAGGACGGGACCCGCAAAGGGATACCGGGGTCAATAACGGTACCGCAATTTGTGGTACCGTTATTGCCGCCTACCCCCTTCCCATTGAGCCCTATGGGGGCTCAAATGGGAATGGGGAATGGCTCTGGTGAATGGGGAATTACCGGTCCCGCCGACCTCGGAATGGACTGGTAATTGCTCCATCCACCAGACCGGAGTCGGAACGATTTTCGAGGTAGCCATAGCGCTAATAGCGCCATGGCTACCTCCAACCTGGTAATGAGGCCCATAGTTTGCCAGCATATAGGAAAACATAAACCATTGTTAGTTTCAACAGTTTCCACTTGCTTTCCAAATAATGATTCACTTTAAAGCCCTGTGATTTAGCCATTCCATTTTGTGGTGATACTTATTATGTTTATTAAACATGGAGTTTGACAGGATAGTCCTGATTTGGTGACTGCCAAAACATTGCATGCTGCTTGTGAGCTGATAGGAGGGCTGGGGTAACTCACCAGCCCTTTGCTTGTGTGTATCCAAAGCCAATCCTCAGAACTTACCTACCATCATTTCTGGGTAGATGGTGAAGATGTTAAACTAATGATCCTTAATTTAGACCAATGCTGCTTCCTCCAAATTTTCCAAATGTGAAGTTCTGCTCCTCTCTGTTCTGGGGAAGTTGTCTCAGGCACTACTTCCCTCAACTCTGGTGCCAACAGACAGAGCCATGTGTATACCTGCTGAGCTCTTGGCTATTTTTTTTGCATCTCTAACACAAGTGAGTTCCGCTACTCTCTTGCTGGAAACTGAGTGGTGCTGTTGCGGACCCTGATGTCCTTGGTGCTTTCTTTATATGGCAATCTGGCCTTTACCTCTGCAGTTGTTTTTCCTCATAAAGCCTTTTTGCATCCTCTCCTTCTGTCCTTTGCCCCCGAGCATCACGTTCCTCTCCCAAAGGGTAAGTATGTGGTATCTTGCTGCTGTGTTTGTCCTGTCATTCACTATTTAGTACATCATTTCGTGTGAGTCTGCTTACACCACCGGGCTACTGGGAACATCCTTCTGAGTCCATGGGCTTAGAGTGCAGTCCTTGGATCAGAACCATGAAATTTAAAAGCTAAGTTCTCTTCTAACTAATGCACCAGACTGTTTCTAAAGGACACAGCAGATTTGTCCAGATCATTAGGGTCTTGGGACTGGTGGACACTTCCAATCCTGTTTCATGTAAAGACTATCTTACAAGTTACAAATGTGCTTTGTCTGATTCTGATCCTGTGGGGCCATCTCTGCACACTTTCTCTCCCAGGAATCCATTCATTGGGTTTGAACCAGGAACTCATCTTTTGTGAGCCTAATGTTTGCCATTTCCTTAGCTCTACCTGCCTATTCACTGCAGAGAGGGAGCTGAACTATTCATTTGGTTCCATGATTTTCTATAGCCACACTTTCTTAACTTCTTAAACAATGGGCCTCATTACGAGTCAGGCGGTAACCGTGCCTGAAATTCTGCCAGCTTTCCGCCGGACTCGTATTACCATTCCGCCTCCGTGATTCCCAGAATTACCAGGGCATTACGACCCCGGTGACCCGGGAATTCTGGAGGCGGAATTCAGTAAATCCCCATTCCCATTGAGTCCTATAGGACTCAATGGGAATGGGGAAGTGGAAACACCGGCACCATCTCGTGATGGTGCCGGTGTTTCCACGTCCGCCTGCAGGCGGGTGGTGTTAAACCCGCCAGGTCAGACCTGGCGGGAATGACACCTTCGCCTGCAGGACTCGAGATCACCCGGTATGGAAACAACGGTGGAGCCGGGTTTACCACCACTGTTATTTCCATACTAGGTGACTCGTAATGAGGCCAACTGTATACATACTTGGGGAAGGAGTTCACCTGTAAATCTGTGAATAATACTTTTTTTCTATTGTGGTTTAGGAGTTTTTGAGACAATTAGTTGATTTTTACTACCTACCTGTTATTTTATATATGTAGTAATTGACTGTTTAACACCTTGTACGCCTTCTTCTTGTATATACAAATATACATACCTGTTTAATCATTGTATACTTTAAAAAAAACATTTTTGGATAGTTTGTAGAGCTGTCATGTATCCTTGGTCAGACTGCCCTATCTGGGCCAGGACTAACCGTGACAGGTGTAGACCAAGCACCACTTCCTAGGCCCATGTGAGGCCATAGAGCAATAAGTGAAGAATGTAACCCCAGGGGGGATTTAAAATGTAAAACATGTATTGTTATTCTGTCCTGAATTGCTGACCCAGAGGATTTTAATTTTCGGTAAATTTGTTTGCAGTTTTCAAAGGGTTGATGTGGAGAATCTCTGGCTGGCAATGTTAAGTGGGGGATCCGTTGCCATGATCACGGCTGTTGTGAGATTTTTTTTAAATCATGCAAGCTTTGCACATGAGATATTTTAATTTAATCTGCAAAAAAATGTGTATTGGATTATCAATTGCATAGTGTTTTTATCCGTATGTTTTTTTTATGTGGATTTGACGTTTGACATAATTATGATGTTTAATGGGAACAAATTGTAAAGGTTTAATTTCTTTTTTAAACCAAATCCAATCAATTAAAAAAGAAAAATTGAACTACTTGAGCCTGAGGCCTAGTAGAATTAATGTGTTGCTGCCATATTTAGTTTAAAGCGCTAAGTAGCGCTTAGAGATCTTGTAGCTTGCTTTAAAGCAAGGCACTAAATGCAGCTAAGCAAATAAAATACAGTTAGAATGCGAATGTTTTAAAATGTGAAGTATTTTCTGAATTGGCTTAGCTATTCGTTTATTTATCATCTATATAGCTTCTGGAAGTATGGAGTAAGGTTCCATGTAACCTGAAACATATAGAATGGCCTATTGTGCATGCATTATATAGAGTAGTGTCTAACTCAGCCATTAACAACAAAAGCCTGGTCCAGCAGCTTGCGCCTGAAACACAAATCTGTGTAATCGAATCTCCAGACAAAACTAAGAAAATGTTTTTTGTATGGAGAAGTCTAGAGGCCTAGAGCAGTTGTTGATATAACTGTGACTCTGCTGCTCTTCGTAAACAAGGGTGACAAGCTTTCTGCCATAAGCAGATGGCACAGTGATGAGCATAGGGATGGCACTGCCAAATAAGGGGCGTCCTTCTGGGAAAGGTAAAACTATTTTGTTCATTGTCAAAAATAGCCATTTTCAGGGGGCGTCACGAGCTTGCAGCAAGGTAGCTGCTCTCCTCTGAGCTCTGGGAGAGCTGACATGGTGGAGGAGGCCAGGAGCTGGCAGAGTCCGATGCAGAGTTCCAAACACCCTGAAGTGTGCAGCAGGAAGGGTCCGTGAAATGTCGGCTGAATTTTGTGAGAATGAGTCATAACTGTGGATCGGGGGCCGGGGCGACACCCCGCCCCTCTCCGTTCACATGTAGCTGTGCATGCTGAGACCCGGTGCCAAGAGGAAGAAGTGAAGGGGGCTAGTTAGCACAGACTGGAGCTCCCTCCGCAGTAGCAGAGTGGAGGCGAGGGTGGCTGTGAGGGATAGGAGCCGCATCACCTGCCAGTGAGAAGTACGCCTCCCGGAGCCGTCCCACGGCTGATCCTGAGGCGAAGGAGCCAGGTGAGAGACACAGCAACGTGGGTGGCCAGAAGAGGTAGGGTGTACTGTGCTGAGGGTACAACATGCACAATATGCGCTGAAAGAGCACTGGAGACAAGTGGAGATGGCAGGAGACCGTGACACTCCAGCCTGCTTAAAAAAAGGGTGGCACAGCCTCCTCACAGCGTGCCTTTTGCAGCTTCTGACACCCTGTGCAGGCCGGACTGTCTACATCAGGCAGTGGGTGAGAAACTGAGAAGGCTGACCAGTGGGGGGGAGAAATTCAGAAGATTGGACCCCCAGAGGTGCAGTTGCCCCCCACCCCGAGCCCATAACCAATAGGGGCCTGTAGGGGGCCAGGAGAGGGGA
This sequence comes from Ambystoma mexicanum, assembly GCF_040938575.1. NCBI lineage: Eukaryota > Metazoa > Chordata > Amphibia > Caudata > Ambystomatidae > Ambystoma > Ambystoma mexicanum. The sequence continues at coordinate 553,437,961 of NC_090936.1, read as the reverse complement.
GAGAGGATGGACTGGAACCTTGGTCACTGGATTTAGGGCGGGAAGTGTAGACCAACCATGACAGTGAAGTGGGACAGAGACCACAACACTGCTCGCTGTGAAGCTGGGGACTGCTGACTGAGTGGTGGCCTGTCAGTGGGGGCACCTACTACTACTAACACCAATCAGACCTTCACTGATACATAGAGGCCCTGCGGAAGCACCCTGAGACTGAGCAAGGGCCATATTTGTGAGAGGACAGGAGAGCAGGGCCACCCTAGGCCTGTGAGGTGGCAGGAGCAGAGTGCTGACGGCAAAAGGCAATAAGAGGCAGAGTCACCTGCATTTTACGCAAAAAGAAGGGCTGGCAAAGAGTGCAGACATAATGGGGTACCCAGGACCACCTGGAAAGAAAGAAGGGTCCCTATCAGCTTTGGAGAGGTCTGACATAGAAGGGGAGACAGGCCCACCCTCAGAACTAAGCCTAGTGCTGGCAGAGATGAAAAGAGGCTTTGCCTCTGTGAATACCAAGCTAGATGCAATGAAGTATGAAATGGATTGCATGCAAGATCGGATCCAAAAAGTGAGCAGCCACTCCCATGAAGTGTAACATAGTGTGGGAGTCCTGGAAGACATTAGTGGTAAGGTTACTCAGGCTGTTCGTGGTCTACAGGCAGAAAAAAGAGCCATCCATGACAAAAATGAGGACCTGGAGGCGAGATCTAGGTGCAACAACATCAGATTGGTCGGGATCCCGGAGACCATATCAGCAGAAAACATGGAGAAGTTTATGGAAGCATTCATTAGGGAAGTGCTGGAAGACCCGCCATTGTCACCCCAGTTTCTGGTGGAAAGAGCGCATCAGATCTCGATGCAAAAACCCAGATCGGGGCAGAACCCCCACCCGATCATAGCTTGCCTGCTAAATTACCGGGACAATATCCTACATAGGGCACGGGAACTGGGGGACCTGCAATACAAGGATGCCAGGGTCTCATTTTACCAGGACTTCACCCCATCTATCCAAAAGGCAAGGCTGACATTTCTGATCTCCAAGAACATTGAGAGAGCGGGGATTACCGTATGCAATGCTATACCCGTCGAAACTGAGAGTGATTCATGAGAAAAATACTCACTTCTTCATGAGCCCAGCTGAAGCCATTACCTTTGTGGAATCTCTGGCTAAGCCCAGAGAGGGGTAAAGATCTGGGTTGAAGGCCCTTGGTATAATTCATTGAGTGTTGATGTAAGCAAGCTCAAGCGCTGAAAGGCATATGGGATGAGTCCAGCTGTGCTTTTAAGAACTGGCCACAGACATGTGTTGGAACTCTCGAATATGGTGTTGTGGAAATGTTATAATTTAACGAAACAGGACTGCTGCTTATTATTCTTGTGAGTGTTGGGCCACCTCCGCCTGGGGTGGTCTTGGGGTGTAGGGTTGTACGAGGTCGCCAAGTCCAGTGCCCCCGGACGAGAGCCAAGTTCTGGTTTCTTGGGGTTTTGATGCTAATGGGGGATTTATAACTTTTAGCTGGGAATGGGCGATGTGGGAGGGGGCAGAAGGGGGGAATTGGGGGTGAGGTTAACAAGGCTGGGGGTGTAGAGTGGTTAGGGAGATTTATGGTTATAGGGTTTTTATGAAAAATGATTAACGTCTATTGATGGTGCAATGGCGCATGGTTGAGCAGCACTGATGTGCTGCAGGGAGTGGGCCTATGCAGCAGAGTGCTGGCTGGGAGCCAGGGTCTGAAGCGCTATGGCAAACTGTAAAGTAGTACGTTGGAATGTGAGATTGCTGAATAACCCCCACAATTCCTGTAAGGTGATCTATTACTGTGAATGACACAGTGCCAAGGTGCTCTTGCTGCAAGAGAGCCACTTGGTTGGAACAATGCATGAGGGCATGGCTAGATCATGGGGATCAGCAAGATATTACACATCATACTCCACCTACTCAGCAGGGGTCTGCTTCTTATCCATACGTTGCTCATATTCCATCTAGTGGAGAAGGACATAGACCCGCTGGGTAGATTTGTAATCATATCTGGCAGCCTGGCACACATCCCAATAATGCCGGTGAATATCTATGGCCCCAATGTGGATGATCCCGGGTTATACAAAACACTCCTCACCAAGTGCTATAAATATATCCATACCAACATTATTTGGGTGGGGGATCTCAATGTGGCCTTCGATACAACCTGCCCTGTATCTCAAGGAGCGCTGGCGGTGGGGAGGTATATGTCGTATGTGGGAATATGAGATGTGTGTCAGACGACCCACCCTTGGGTAAAGGAGTACTCTTACCATTCAATGGTGCATGGCACATCTTTGTTTATAGACTACGTCCTAGCCAGCCCATCCCTGCTGTACATGACGCTTGACTGCAAGATGTTACTGAGAACTCTGTTAGATTGCTCTGCGGTCTTGTGGTAATTGAATATGGGCAGGAGGAGGTACCCAGGTTCCACTGGCGATTTAAAGCAGCTGCTATGCTAGACATACTATACCGAAGTGAGGTGGTCAGCATTGTGCAGCCATTATTTGAGAACAGCAGAGACTTGGTGAGCACAGTGGCCTCTATGTGGGAGGCATTTAAAGTGGTCCTCCCCGGCAGATGCATATCCATAGAGCTGGGTGTACTGGGGCCAATTAGACATCAGTTTCAGGGACTTGAGACCAAGATTAAGGGGGCTGAGACGGTGGTGACGGTGGTGGATGATGCTGAGGCCAGGGTGGGGCTGAAGGGGTTATTAGACCGGTTTAATAAGCTTTCTGACTGCGAGGTGAAGTACTTGGCATGCCCAGTGATGACACGTCAGTATGGGGAGGAGGGCGGACCAGGTCACCTACTAGCGACAATGCTGCAGCAATATGTCGGCCGGATGGGAGTGTGACAGTGGAGACGGACACTATCCTTGAAACCATTAGGGTGTATTTTCAGCAGATGTGCGAGACACAGGGTTCCCCTCCCATGGGTGACATAGTGAAATATTCAGAGATTGTCGTCACTGACCCGGGAGGCATCCGCGATGTTGGTGAAACTGATCACGGTGGATGATATTATGGCGGCTGCCCGTGAGTTGCATGTTGCCAAGGCTCCCAGGTCGGATGTCATAACGTCAGAATTCTATAAGGAGCTGGGCCCAAAGATTGCAGGGTACATGCTGGAGGTCTGGGAGGAGGCACTGGACGTGGGGCAGCTGTCCCCAACGATGAGGGAAGTGGTGGTAATGTTAATTTTAAATGATGGAAAGGCTCCCATGAAATGTGCCTCGTGCCGTCTGATATCCCTGCTTAACTTGGACACCAAGATATTTGCCAAGGTCCTGCCAGACAGATTACTCCCGTTCACCCGAGGGGTGATACACCCGGACCAGTTCAGGTTTATCCCAGGGCAATCGATCTTGCTGAACCTCTACAGGTTGTTTGCCATATTGGCTCAAATAGACCCCAGTGCAGGCGGTCGCTGTCCTCCTCGACATAGAGAAGGTATTTGACTCTGTGGAACTAGCCTATCTCTTTGAAGTGCTGAAGGTGGTTGGAGTGCCAACGACATGTCTCAGGGATATCAGATTGCTTTATACAGCTAGGCTTGGCCTGTTTGGAAAGCAGTCTGAGGCTTTTGATATCGGTCGAGGCACTTCCAGGGTTGTCTACTATCTCCACTACTTTTCGCGCTGGCAATCGAGCCCCTGGCGGCCAGGCTGCAAAAGTTTCACCTGGACTGTGGTCTAGCAATGGAAGGAACTAGGGAAATGGTATCCTTGAATGCAGATGACGCGATCATGACCTGAAAGACCCGGTGTGAATCTGCAAACCCTGTCACAGGAAGTAGCTGGTTTTGGTAAATATTCGGGCCTCTGTGCAAATTGGTCGAAATCCATCTTGTTTCCTCTTAATGAGGAGATGGTCAAACCAGCGGATTTCGGGGGTTATAGATGGGAGCAGGTGTCCGTCAGACATCTAGTGGTGTGGGTGTGTAGGAGCTATCGCTTATTGATGGAAGAGAATCACCTGAAGTACCTGTGGGTCCTAGGAAGTAAGGGGGCAAGTGGTGTACGTTGCCTCTGACTCTCCTGGGCCGGATCTCAATTGCTAAAATAATAGTGTTTCCCAAGCTATTATACATATTGCAGGGTATCCCTGTCTGGCTAGAAGCAGCATTTTCTAAAGAACTGAAGGTACAGATGGTGAGATTGGCCTGGTATCTGAAATCCCCAGGAATTTGATGGGACACCCTGGTCCTCCCATGGGAACAAGGTGGTATAGGTGCGGCAGATATGGAGCTCTATTTCTTGACAGCACAGGTGCAGTTTGCATCATACTGGATGCCGGGGGTCCCCAGCATACCTGCATTTAAGGATCGAAAAATGCTTGGTGCGCCTCTTTGCTTTTCAGGGTGTGATAGTGCCACAGAAGGTTGTTGATAAATTCAGATTTGAGACAGTGGCATGTACGGTGCATTCATGGAAACAAATTCTAAAAAAGATTCACAAAAGACATTCCCTATGACCTGGGGCTCCAGCTTTGGCATATTGAGTGCCTCCCTCCTACCTGTGATACAGCCATGGTTAGGGAATGGCGAGGGGAGGGAATAGGTACTATGGCCGATCTGTACACTGAGGGAGTATTTGTTTCCCAGGAATTGTTCATATCTAGGATGGGTGATGACCTCAGCAAAGGTTGCAGTACTTCCGTATGCGGGCGGGCCTTCAAAGCATGGTCTCCAATGCTCCTGTATGCTCCCCCGTCGCTTCCAATATTGCACAGTCTTCTACATTCGTCACCACCATATATGGGCAAGTGCAACGTGACTCCCCCGAGAGGTACTGAAATGTAGACAACGCTGGGAGGAGGATGCTGGTTACACATTTTCAGACAAACAATGGGCAATGTTATGCAAAAGATCCCATAGTGGGGCGTACAATACCCGCCTTCAGCTGCTGCAGCTCAATACCCTGCATAGAGCTTACCTGGCACCTGCCCGGGTGCACTTGTTTGATTCCACCAAGAGTGATGTGTGCCCGAGGTGTTGGGGGAGCCTAGCTGATTTCATCCAAATGGTGTGGGCATGCCTCCACCTGAAGGACTTTTGGGAAGAGGTGGTGGGCACTCTTTCTTGTATGCTGTAGTACAAAGTGCCATGCAAAATTTTATGCTGTATGTGTGTCTGGCTCCCTGGAACACCGGGTTCAGGATGAAAGTTCCTGACCATTTGTATTATAGTGGCCCAGAGATGTATATTGATAGGTTGGACCAATAGGGCTCCTCCCACTGTTATAACATGGCTAGATTACTTGGTCCGGCTGAAGGATCTGGATGGGGAATATGGGGCACTTTGCAGACTACGGTCCAGACCCAAGAGCATATGGAGCCCCCTGGTCTCTTACCTGCTGTCGCAATGTCCAGACAGTGGGGTGGTGGGATCCAGTGATGCAACCTAGAATATTACTGTGGGGCTACGAGTCGCTCTCTCCTATTTTTCCTATACTGGGACTAAGCTGGAATGTGACACTGATGTGCCCTGCCAATGGTGTTTATATTGCTCGGTTGTGCCCGCCATTACCCACTGCTGTAATGCTTGTATTTGTGAGACGTTAATCTTTCTTAAGAAAAGAATTTGCTGATAGAAATCGTGAGCCTGCTGCTCTTTGTAAACAAGTGTGATACATACGGTCATGTGCAGAGGGAACATTATCAGGACGATTCATGGAATTAATGTGCGCTGAAATTTTCAGCGCAAGCGTGCGAAAGCGTGCAAATTGCAGTGCCAGTGCGAAAATCGCAGTGAAACCCGCGCACAGCGATTCATGGAAGTTCGTGCATGTAGAAATCCCAGGATGTGCGCCAAAATTCTGCGTGGCGCACGCTGGCGCACACGTCTCCAAACAGCGTGTGCTACGCGCACAGCGAAATCGCACATAGCGCGGCGCACACAACAAAAGTAGGAGGAACAGGGGGCGTGACACGCGGAATGGGGAACAACTCGTGAAAATGTGGGCGTCACGGGGGAAGTACAGGAGGCAAATGCGCGGAACGCCCACACGCACGTTCAAAACACGTATTCATGGAATCGAACGGGGCTAACGCGTGCGCCAAAAAAGACGCGCTAATCGGGAAGCACGTACGCCAGCAGAAAGCAGGCGTACGTGGACCCCCGCAGCATAAAAGTGTGCGCAAACAACAAATAAGCTCAGACGCCAGGATGAATATACCGTTCCTAGCAGCAGTGGTTGTGGGATACCGCAGGAGGAGGAGGAGGATAGTCAGGCCCAGAATCTTTACACCCAGCACCAGGCTTTTTGGGATACCTTATGACCAGGTGTATGGGAGGTACAGGTTTCCACCTCACATAATACTCGACATGGTGAGTGAGTGGGAGGATGACCTCACATCACCCAGCCTGTGCTCCCAAGCACTCAGCCTCCTGCATAAGGTGCTCAATGTACTGCACTTCTTGGCCACTGGATCATTTCAGTGGACAACTGCTATAGTGGGGGTGGTGTCACAGGCCACGCAGTCACGCTGCCTACACCAGGTCTTGGCCATCATGACTGCATGCCCATCAGTCCGCAGGCACATATACCTGCCCAGAACACCTGCAGAAAGGTAGGCTGCCGTCCAGGATTTTTATGGGGTGGCACAATTCCCCAAAGTGCTAGGTGCCATTGATTGCACCCATGTGTCTCTACGTCTCACCCCGGGCATCTGAGCACATCTACAGAAACCGCAAGCACTGGCATTCCAACAACGTGCAGGTAGTATGTGATGCCAAGGGAATCATCATCTCTGTATATGCCAACTATCCAGGGTCCACCCATGACAGTTTCATTTACAGAATGTCAACACTAAACCGGGACCTAGAAGCTGGTCGGCATGGCGATACATGGCTGCTCAGTGAGTATAAATGCCACAGCACATGCATGCATGTCAGATACAGAGCAATGTCACAACCCCACTAATGATACCCATCACCACCTCCCTAGGGGACAGTGCCTACCCTCTGAGCACCCACATGATGACGCCAATTTTGAACCCCACCACGCCACCCGAGGTAAGATACAACACAGCCCACATTGCAATCCGGGGCATAGTGGAGCGCACATTCGGAGTGCTCAAGTCACGCTTTCGCTCCCTTGACCGTTCTTGCGGGCAGCTGTTATACGCTCCCCCAGTAGTGTGCAGGATCATAGTGGCAGCATGTGTCCTGCACAACGTTGCAACATGCCGGGGCCTGCCCGTGGACATGGTGGTGCCCTTACATCCCCAACCACATGCACGGCCGCTGCGCATGGGAGGGGAAAGGGCACGGCGTGAGGCAGCCCGAACGCAGCTGGTGGCTAATTACTTCACCTAAAATCACACCCCTGTGGAGTGCACACAGCCCTGGCACATACTATCTGACAATCAATGATGATGACATAAGGGACAGTCAACTGTCACAACCAAACCAGCCTGAGATTGGTCACCTGGAAGTGTTACATTGTGTGCATCCCTACCTACACAAACACCACCAATGCTGTGTCATCAAAAGACACACTTCTATGCTGTTAAATTCATAACCCCCTTGCAAAATACAACATGACAACAGTGCCATGTCACCCAACCCCTCCCCAGCACCGCCAGCCAACACACCATGGCATGTCATGCTATGTGAGAGCAAACAAAGCAATCCCCAAAACAGGACACAAGTGTCAAAGTACAGTGTCCCTAATGGAAACTGCCCACACACAAAATGCTCCCAGTAATGTAGAACTAACAACACACATGACCAAATACTTACCAACAATACAATGCAGCTACACAACCTCAAACATAGCATAAACATGAAAGTACTAAGTTACAGTAGTGGTAGTCTTACAACCTGATTATGCCAGCACATCGACCACTTCCAAATGTACAGTGCTGCTGCCACGCAAATGTGTAAGTGCACTGCTTACAACATGAACTCCATCTCCAAAGTAGACGGCCTTGTGAAGACATGAGGAATGAACCTGCAAATTAGGAGGAAGACATGGATGCACAAGCACATATCAATACACCATGCAGTGTACAATACAACAACAATATCCACTAGGAATGTATACACAGTTTTGACTACAGACTGCCCACACAGCTCATGGGAGTCCAACGTCACTGTGTAAGTCACTGTCACTTGCGCCCACCCTTTGCAAGCCCATGGAAACGGGAAGCAGGAGGGGTGTGTGTCTCACGAACCCAAGCATCTAACCCAAACTCAGAACAAGCCTGCATGTGCCCAGCTGGAATACAGTGGATGCCCACGGGAGCCACACAAGGCAACACACTGTAAAAAAATAAATAAAATCAAAAATCTAAAATGGCCATGTGGGGCCGGGGGGGAGGCCACCCAGGTGGTCCGAGGACAGGGTGCGCACCAACGGCCACCTGTGTGGATGTTGGGGAAAAAAAACACCTCCATGGGCTCATGGCCTGCACGGCTATGCCATTGTGGGAGAACTGCTGCTGTCGCTCTCATCACCCTTTGCTGCTGCCACAGGAGGTGGTGGTGCTATGGGAGGCAGCCCACCCAAAGCCCTGGTATGGTCCTCCATGGCAGCAAGCATGCGGGTGTGGAAGGTCTCGTTCTGGAGGATTATAGTGCAGAGATCCCCATGCAGCACCTGACGTGATGCCCGGATCTCCTCCCGAGTTGCCTGCATCTCAGCTGAGAGCGAACATGTGAGCCGCTCCAGCTGCTGTTCTGTCCTCAAGTTAGCGGAAGCCTCAAGGGCAACAAGAGTCTCCCTGAGGTGATGGAGTTCTACCCTCAGGGCTTCCCTGTGGCCCTGGGACTCTATTGATATCGATTGGCATAGAGTCTCCAGTGCCGCCCGTCTGTTCCTGTTGGACGCCAACTTGTCCTCCCTGTGTGATTGGCAAATGGAGTCTGTTGCCTGCTGTAGTTGCTCCATCTGCCTTTCAGGGGGGACAATGGAAGTGGCCACCCTCTCCATTGCTTGAGCCATCATCTCAACTAATTCTGCCTGTTGGGTTGCCATACCGTACATGGATTGTTCCCATGCGGTATTGCCTGGTGGCGTATGGCCACCGCGTCGGTGGGCACCACACCTGTTTGGGGCCAGGCGATCTGCGCTTTGCTATGCCGCCACTGCCTGAGGCTGCAGGACTGCATTCCCCCTCTGATCTGCTGGCCCAGGAACAGGATCAGATGTTGTGGAGTGTGACTCTGCATCCTTAACCGCGAAAGGCGGACTTACCAGCACTGACATCCCCATAGAGGGTTCTACCCCTGGTGCAGGTGGGTTGGACAGAACAGAATCCCTGCCAGAAACACTTACCTGCGACGCCACATAGGTCTCATCATCCGAATCAGCACCTGAATAGAGGTCTGGGGAGGTGCACCCAGATACACCCTCGACAGAATGGTCTGTAGCAAGATTGGGATCTCACCCACCACCACACCACGTCCCCCACTGGTGCCCGGTCATGCCTGAGATTCCTCCTGGGTCTGCACCATCTCCTCAACCTCAACAGCATCAAGTGCGTCATCCCCTGCAAAAACATGAAAGACAAAAAATGGAAACAGGCATTAGCACCATAGCACACAAATAGGCCTGACAAGCTACAGAACCAGTACATGATTTACACATGTCCCACATGACTATAAACCTCCCATGCATGCACTGTCACTGAGTTGGAAGGGGAGGCAAAAGGCAGACACTGATGACACCAAGATGGAAGAGCAACACATTTGCTGCATGCTGGGTAGCACTGCCATCACACATTGGCCTGTGAGTGGCATGTCCAATACACATACATGACACATGCCATCACACAGATTGCATGTACCATAGCCATGGTACATTACACAAGTACATCCATATGTCAGTGAATGAATACTGTCAGCCATCCATGTGAGATGGACCTGATGAGATGGAAAATGCTACATAGTGTGACAAAATAGGCATGTACCACACATTGCAACACATCCAGTGAACAAAAATACAGTGATTGCAAGCTGATGTACACATCAATGGTTGTGCACTTCAACATGACAGGAAACAACTATCATGTTCCACATTCAAACAAGCCCCAAAAATATCTGTGATCAGGCCAATACTCAATCAGCCAGAATGGTCAAATCATTCACCTAACAAGGTAACACATGTGGGCCAATGTGGGGTTCATCAATGACAGTAGCATGTCACAAATGTGACAATAGGGCTGAGGAATGCATAGCAAAAGTGGGAGAATTGAAACAATCAGCCTGAACGAACACTGAAAAATACAAACAATGTTGTTGCAAGATGCCACTTCAAGGGCAACTGCCGTAATGTTGCGCAAAATTACTAATGTGGGCAGAAGGGATACTGTCACACCCAAATCCAAGGCCGCTGAATGTTTTAGATGAAGCACATGGGTGACCCATACCACTCAGGCACACACACCCTCACCTGGCACTCAATCAGAACCTGTCACCCAAACAACATACACATGCATTACACACACATGCATGGGCACTCACCGGACAATGCATCATAATCAGGTAGTCCTCCCATACCTTGAATCTGTTCCTCTGTGACAAAGGCCCCAGCAACAGACTCATGTTCAGTGAGTTTGTTGTCCTCTTGTGGAGACCCACCGCACAGTCACCAGAGTAGCGGCATGATTTGAGGCCAGCTTGTTCTTTGCTCTGCGTTTCAGGTCATTCCACCGCTTGTAGCAATCATCAGCTGTGCGCCTCACAAATCCAAGGGCACTTATGCGGTCGGCGATGGTCTGCCAGTGTGCCTTATGTTGACCAGGTGTGGTCTTGCACCCTGCAGTCACCACCATTTTGTGGCTATGTGCCGACACATAGGCCACAAGTGCATCAAGTTCTGGATCATTAAAGCAAGGCTTCCTTGAGGTACCAGAGTGTGTAGCCAGCCGTGTCTGGTGTCTCAGCCTGCCGTGCCAGAGCACCCTTCTTCCTCTTCTTTAAAGGTGGAGCGGAGCCAGAGTGGCTCACGCCGCTCTGGTCAGTAGGGGCAGACTGGGTAGTAGGAGTGTGGGAATGCACAATGACCATAGGTCTTGATGCAGGCATTGGTTGCAGGGTAATGTTGGCAGGGGGAATGTCAGTTTGATGGACCGGGACTGACACTGTCCTGGCTGGGAGAGTCAGAGCTGGGGCGGATAGAGCTGCAGCTGCCCCTGCAGCCTCCCCACGCTGCATACTTGGGGCAGCAGATGACATAGCTGCCCCAGATCCACGAGGCTTGGTGACAACAACTTGCACCGCCACACGTGGCCTAGACTTGCTGACCTGGAAGTCAGCCAGGGAGTCATCCTGTGCCGGGTCAGGTGCCACAATGGGCTGGTCCAACAGGGGCTGAGCTTGGATGGTGTCAGCCACGTTTCCCTCAACCATGGGGGGGCATGGGTGTCCCTGATTGTTCCTCCACACATGGGGGTATAGGGGTACCCTGCAAATCTCGGCCACGTCCCCTACCGTGCCCACCACACCCACCTTTTGAGGGTCGGCCACCTTTGCCTCCCTTACCGCTTGGTCACCTCCCAACCATAGCACTGATGTTGTTGTGCGCATGAGAGTTGCAGTAAACTATTGTCCTGGGCAATTGGGGGTCAAAAGGGTAGGATACCAAATGGAATTCATACCCTAGTGCTCTAACAAGGCTGTCTGTGACCCCTGGGGGAAGATGACGGGTCACGCAACGCACAGGCAGCCCAAAATAAAAAATTAACGTGCACGCAACCCCTCGTAGACCACGTGCGTGAAAAAATGACCCCGCACTACGCTGTGGCACCCAGAAACACAAAACTAAGCGTATGCGTAATACACGCAGCCTACAATGACCTCTGTTGCTAAGTATGTGCGGAACTCACCGTCTGCTTGGAAAAAGAACGTGAAAAATATGTGCGTGTGCACGTTGGCAACACCCCCGCCAAAAGAAAAATTGTATGCTGTCTGAGGAGACAGGACAAAAGGAGAAGTGAACTCTGAGGAAACAGGCCCAACAAAAATTCAGAAAAGAGCTGTCAGAGGTAACAGGGAGTACGAACTAGAAACGCTGTGAAGTAATCGCGTGTGAACCGACAAGAAGTACAGATTCCACGCACTCGCTCTCCACGAAAAGCACGTACAAGGAAATGGTGTCCTACATGTAGCTTTTAAACCGGCCCACACGTACACATCAGATACGCATGTACGCGGGTGCTTTCCTCCAATTACACGCGATGACACTCGGACGTGCAGTTTTTCCACGTGTGCTCTGTCATCACGTGCTATGAGGGAAACGCCAGCGTGCGTAATGTAATTTACGCGCTAAGGGCCTTTGGTCCAATGGAATCGCGTGCGTGTGCTGACGCACTTGCGCGCTAAGGCCCTTTCCTCGAATTACACACTGACGTTGTTACGTTCACCTGGACCCCACAGGGGTGTCGATCGGACCCAGACAGCTGCGGTCTCCTTCAACATGATGCGTAGTGCAGAGATGACTGTTTGGACTGGCCCGCCTAGTCTTGTCTGCTGGACCCGAAGAAGTATTTTCCTGCAAGTGGAGACAGGGATTAACCACCTGTGGGTTTTAGTGATGGCCTCCCAACTGTTCTCGCTCTCCCCCACTAATCACCTCCGATATCCCCTTAGTAACCTCACCTTATGTTCCTAAAAGATGAGCTCTCCATCCTGCGTGTTTTGCAGGGGCACGTAGATACCAGTTACTTCACTGGTTTGAAGGCGTTGGGAGAGTTCCGGTAAGTATTGACTCTGAAGTCCCTGGCAGGATTGGTAAGTATCAAGTTCAAAGAGTTCAATGTGCCCGATGTTCACTCTTGTCCCCTTCCTTCCTTAAGTTGCTACTGAGTTCGTGAGAAGAAGGTCTCGAAGCTGCTGTTGGCGTTCAGGTAAGAGTCTGTGTTACCCAACGCTGTCCGGTAACGATTGCATGCGTTAACGTGTTGTTTTTCTCCCTCTTTACAGATGCGGCATATGAAAATGTGGATAGTTATGGAATAATACCACCGGTGGTAAGTCTATGGTGGCAAGAGGTTGTATTTGTTGATTCCCTTGGCTCACCTTGTTTTTTCTTGTGTCCCCTAGGTGCCGGATTACGGCGAAGAAATGATGGAGACAGTGCCAGATCGAAAGATGCTGTGAGAACTGGTGAGTACGGCGCCGTGCTGGAGCAGGTGAAGCGACGCATGCAGGACTGATGTACTTTCCAGGTCCGGAGATGAAATGGTTCCGGAATTAGGTGAGGAATTTGAAATACGTTTGTTTTCTAACCTTGTCCTTTTCTTCTTCTTTATTCTAGGAGCTCCGGATTCGAGGCGGGTGTGGCAGAAGACTGGATGCTGGCTGCAGGCACGCGGGCGTGGCAGAAGACTGGATGCTGGCTGCAGGCACGGTGAGCGTCACACTGCTGGATGCAGAATAACGCGAATCATGTGCTGCTGTTCGGTTGTGGTTTAAATAGCCTCCAAAGTAGTTCCAGGTAAGAAATTCCCTAGAGCCACGCCCGAGTAAAAAATAGTCCCTGTAACAAAATAGTCCCATCCAGGCCTCATGTAGGCTTGGACTCTTTTGCAGCATGGTCTGCATCAGGTAAGTAAAGTCTATGAACCTGGCGCCTATGGCGCCAGGACTGATTTCTATGATGAGCCTGGCGCCTAAGGCGCCAGGACTGAAACCAGACAGCCCCTAGCCAGGGCTGCTGAGGTTTAAACAAATGTCTGGATGCCTGCTCCCGGAGCTGAGGGCCTTGGTCCTGATGCCCGGGGGTAGGCATCATGACAGCACCCCCCCCAAGGCCCCTCCTAAAGTTGTTCATCCCCCTGGCCCGGTTTGTCTGGGAAGTTCCGAAGGAATCTTTTCACCAACCGAAGTGCATGAACGTGGTCACTAGGCTCCCATGATCTTTCTTGTGGTCCGTAGCCCTTCCAATCGATCAAATAAAAAAGTTTTGATTTAATCATCTTGGAGTCCAGGATATTTTTTACCTCGAATTCAGGTTCTCCATTTATCAAGATGGGGTCAGGTGGTTTGGTTAATCTTGTCCCTGGTTGAACTGGTTTTAGAAGTGAAACATGAAAGACAGGATGAATTCGCATATTAGAGGGTAATTCCAATTTGACGGCCACCAGGTTGATAATGGCCTTAATGGTGTAAGGTCCCAAATATCTAGGATTAAAAGTCTGAGTTCCCTTCAGAGGTATATGTTTTGTAGCCAGCCAAACTTGATCCCCAATCTGGTATTGTGGAGTTTCACTTCTATGTTGATAAGCATTTTTCTTGTATTTCTCTTTTGCTTGTTTCAAATGTTCTGTGCCTTCCTTAAAGGCTTGTGTAATAGTAGAGTGCAAATGGCTAACTGCGGGCATTTCTAAGTGCTGAGGCGAATCGAGTTCTGAGGTTCGAAGGTGATGTCCATATATGGTATAAAAAGGGCTTTGTCCGGTTCCTGAATGTACAGAGTTATTGTATGCGTACTCGGAAATCCATAAAATATCTTTCCAATTGCTTTCGGTCTGGTGTAGCATGCAGCGTAGGTACTGTTCAAGGGTCTGGTTGGTCCTTTCCGTCTGACCATCGGTCTGGTGATGGTGACTTGTTGATAGCCTCACGTCGATTTGTGCCAGTTGACAACATTTCTTCCAAAAATGCGAGATAAATAGACTACTTCGGTCAGAAACCAATACGGAAGGGAATCCGTGTAATCGAACAATGTTTTCGAGGAACTCCTTGGCCAGAATCGAAGCAGAAGGTAACCCCTTTAAAGGAATAAAGTGGGCCATCTTGGAAAAAAGATCCACAATAACTAGGATGGTGTTAAATCCATTACATGGAGGTAGATCTGTAATAAAGTCTAAAAACAAGGTGTGCCATGGTGTAGGTGAAATATCAAAAGGTTGTAAAAGGCCAGCAGGTTTTTTCTTCTGGCTTTTGTTTTGGGCGCAAATGCCACAAGACATCACAAATGACTTTACATCTTTTCGCCAAGTGGGCCACCAGAAATGTCTCTTAATGTTCGATTCAGTTTTTGCGATACCTGGATGCCCTTCCATCAGGGTGTCATGGTAATTGGAGATGACTAGTTCTTGTATTTCCTTGTGTGGTAGAAATAGTCGTCCTTGATAGTAAGGTAGGCCATTGACGACTGAGTAGTCTGGGCCTTTCTTTGCCCAGTCCTGCAGGGTTGCTGGATCGAAGAGTTGTTGGATTTTTGAATGAATATCTTCTAGTGTCTGTAGAGTAGTTATGCCAAGAATTCTTTGCTCAGGAATTATTGGCATTGGTTCCGGGTTTGCATATGCTTCTCCCATCCCTATTTGGGATAAGGCATCTGCTTTGCCATTTTTGCAGCCTGGTCGATAAGTGATCACGAAATCGAATTTGGCAAAGAACAATGCCCATCGAAGTTGTCCCGATGATTGGGCTTTGGCTGTTTTTAAATACTGCAGGTTCCGGTGATCGGTGATTACGGTTATAGTATACCTGGCACCAAGAAAATAGTGCCGCCAAGCCTTAAAGGCGGATTTGATGGCTAATAGCTCTTTATCGGTAACCGCATAGTTTAACTCAGGTGCTGAGAACTTTCTGGATCAAAACGCTACTGGGTGAAGTTGACCGATTTCAGGATCCTTCTGGGACAGGACAGCTCCCATGGCTAAACTGGATGCCTCAGTTTCTACTATGTATGGAAGCTCAGGGCGTGGATGCTTTAAGACAGGTGCTGATGTGAATTTCGCTTTCAGCTCTTGGAAGGCCTTTTCAGCCTCTTCGGTCCACAAGAAGCGTTTGTTTTTTCGCAAAAGTGCTGTGATGGGGTGTACAACATGGGAGAAGTCCAGAATGAATCCGCGGTAGAAATTAGCAAATCCGAGCATGCTTTATACCCCTTTGACTGAACTGGGTGATGGCCACTTGAGAATTGCGTCCACCTTTCGAGAGGCCATTCGGACTCCTTTTGGAGTCAGGATAAATCCAAGAAATTCAACTTCCGTAGCATGAAAAACACATTTTTCCAATTTTGCATATAACTTGTCCTGGCGTAGTTTCTCAAGGACTGCACGCACGTGCTTAACATGGTCTGATTCTGAGGAGGAGTACACTAGAATATCATCTATGTACACAACGACACAGACGTCAATGAGTTCACGAAGGACATTGTTCATAAAATACTGGAAGGCTGCTGGTACATTGTAAAACCCGAAGGGCATCACCTGATATTCGAATAATCGTACTTGGTGCGAAAGGCAGTCTTCCATTCGTCGCCTTTCTTGACACGTACCATATGATATGCCCCTCGGAGATCTAACTTAGTGTAGATACAAGCATCCTTTACTTGGTCTAGTAATTCAGGGATCAGAGGCAATGGGTATCGTTTTTTTACCGTAATCTGATTTAATACGCGGTAATCTATGCATGTTCTAAGGTCACCTTCCTTTTTTGGCAAGAAGAATAAAGTTGAGGATGCAGGAGACTTGGAAGGACGAATAAAGCCATTAGCAAGGTATTGGTCCAAGTATTGCCGTAGGTGACGATTTTCAGGTTCCTTGAGGGCGTAGATTCTACTGCATGGGGATTGTGCACCGGGTAGGAGATCAATTTGACAATCGTTTGATCTGTGAGGAGGTAATGTATTGGCCTGTTCTTTTTGAAAAACATCCTGAAATTCTTGGTATTCCTGAGGTAACTGCACGATTGGGTTAACGACTGTAGCCAGGCCTTTGTTCAAAGTTTTCTCCGGGTAACAGGTGTGTGCACAATCCGGGAAGGTTATTCTCTTCTCTCGCCAATCTATACAAGGATTATGTGTTTCCAACCATGGCATCCCCAGTATTATCTGGAACTGTGGGGCTTTGATTAGATCAAACACAATAGTCTCTCGATGCCCATCTTGACTCAACAGTGTCATCTCTGTAGTGGAATGAGTTACAGGCCCCGAGGCAATCTCAGTTCCATCAACTGTGGTGATGACATCCGAAGTGGTCTTTTTGCAAAGAGGTAGATTCATCCTTGACACCAATTCGTGGTCCATATAGTTTCCTACGGCCCCGCTATCTATGTATGCCCTTACTGCATGCATACGTGATGGCTGCCTGGGATCAAGTAGGACCATTGGGATGGTCAGATGCGAGGTCTGAGTGTCCTTCTTTAAGCTCGGCAAGCGGACCTCTATGCTTGTCGGGCGTGGTCGTTTCCCGAATCAGGCTCTATGTGGCTTTTATCAGCAACTCCTATCACCTTCTTGGGTGGTTTTGTAGGGAAAACCCGTAGAAAATATCCTGAGGTTCCACAGTACAGACACAAATGCATCTGTCGTCTTCTTTCTCTTTCCTTTTGAGTTAAGGGTCCTTTAACCCCCCCGATCTGCATAGGTTCAGATGCATCTGTTCCTTTGGGGGCAATGTTGGGTTTAAACAATGCCCGGTTCTCAAACTTAGCTCGATCAGTCTTTCAGTTCTGAAGTCGGTGGTCTAGGTGGACCACTAAGTCTATAAATTCTGTGCAATCCTGAGGTGGGTTCACAACTTGAGCCAAGACATCTTTGAGTTCTCCCCGAAGTCCACGATGAAACAATGTAATTCGTTTCCTCCGGCCACCCCGGTTTCCACCACCAACCTATTGAAGGTTGAAATATAGGTAAGCAGATCCTGGTTACCTTGTCGTAAGGATAAAAGTTTGTTGTCCAGAGCTTGACCCTGTGAGTGTCTGGCGAATAGTTTGTCCATGCTCCTTTGAAAACCCTGAAAATGCCAGAGAAGAGGATCATCCTGGTTGACTAATGGAATGGACCAATCCGCTGCACTGCCACTAAGATATGACAATACAAAGACTACTTTGGCTTGATCATTTGGAAATGCTCCCGGTCTGCATAAAAAGTGCAAGCGGCATTGGGTCATAAACACAGCGAACCTTTTGGGGTCCCCAGCAAAGCGTTCGGGTGGAGCTAACGGAATATTTCCTGGTCAAACCACTTGCACTGGATTGATTGATGAAACGGGGGTTGGGTTTTCCCATATCCAGGTAGGGGCGTTTGCCCAGCTTGGTTTTGCAGTAGTTGCCTAGCCAGATCATTTGTGCGCTCCTTTGAGACAATTAGTTCTCTCCTGAGGGCATTAGTCTCTTGGTGAGCGGCATGTACTTCCGCCCTAAGTTCCACCAATAATTGTGCCAGTCGGTCGGTTTCCGAGGTTTCCATAACACCCGCGTGGGTATTTGTAGAGAGGCTTCGCGTTCTGTTACGCTCACCTGGACCCCACAGGGGTGTCGATCGGACCCGGACAGCTGCGGTCTCCTTCAACGTGATGCGTAGTGCAGAGATGACTGTCTGGACTGGCCCGCCTAGTCTTGTCTGCTGGACCCGAAGAAGTATTTTCCTGCAAGTGTAGACAGGGATTAACCACCTGTGGGTATTAGTGATGGCCTCCCAACTGTTCTCGCTCTCCCCCACTAATCACCTCTGATATCCCCTTAGTAACCTCACCTTATGTTCCTAAAAGGTGAGCTCTCCATCCTGCGTGTCTTGCAGGGGCGCATAGATACCAGTTACTTCACTGGTTTGAAGGCGTTGGGAGAGTTCCGGTAAGTATTGACTCTGAAGTCCCTGGTGGGATTGGTAAGTATCAAGTTCAAAGAGTTCAATGTGCCCAATGTTCACTCTTGTCCTCTTCCTTCCTTAAATTGCTACTGAGTTCGTGAGAAGAAGGTCTCGTAGCTGCTGCTGGCGTTCAGGTAAGAGTCTGTGTTACCCAATGCTGTCCGGTAACTATTGCATCCGTTAACGTGGTGTTTTTCTCCCTCTTTACAGATGCGGCATATGAAAATGTGGAGAGTTATGGAATAATACCGCCGGTGGTAAGTCTATGGTGGTAAGAGGTTGTATTTGTTGATTCCCTTGGCTCACCTTGTTTTTTCTTGTGTCACCTAGGTGCCAGATTACGGCGAAGAAATGATGGAGACAGTGCCAGATCGAAAGATGCTGTGAGAACTGGTGAGTATGGCGCCGTACTGGCGAAGTGACGCGTGCAGGACTGATGTACTTTCCAGGTCTGGAGATGAAATGGTTCCGGAATTAGGTGAGGAATTTGAAATAAGTTTGTTTTCTAACCTTGTCCTTTTCTTCTTCTTTATTCTAGGAGCTCCGGATTCGAGGCGGGCATGGCAGAAGACTGGATGCTGGCTGCAGGCACGCGGGCGTGGCAGAAGACTGGATGCTGGCTGCAGGCACAGTGAGCGTCACGCTGCTGGATGCAGAATAACGCGAAGCATGTGCTGCTGTTCGGGTGTGGTTTAAATAGCCTCCAAAGTAGTTCCAGGTAAGAAGTTCCCTAGAGCCACGCCCGAGTAAAAAATAGTCCCTGTAACAAAATAGTCCCATCCAGGCCTCATGTAGGCTTGGACTCTTTTGCAGCATGGTCTGCATCAGGTAAGTAAAGTCTATGAGCCTGGCGCCTATGGCGCCAGGACTGATTTCTATGATGAGCCTGGCGCCTAAGGCGCCAGGACTGAACCCAGACAGCCCCTAGCCAGGGCTGCTGAGGTTTAAACGAATGTCTGGATGCCTGCTCCCGGAGCTGAGGGCCTTGGTCCTGATGCCCGGGCGTAGGCATCATGACAGACGTGCAATTTTTTCACGTGCCAAATCACTCCGTATCAAGCTGGCCACGCGAAAACACACAGAAGACCACGCTCCTGCCCAGAAGGCCGAATTACTGCCTCCCAGAGCCCCGAGCACGCTCCCACCTGCCACCTGCTGCTGCCTGACTGCCTGCTGCCCACGTGCCCTGCTATTTGCTGCCTGCACGTCACCAGGGGTGTAGTTGCTGTGACCACCCCTGCTGGAACCGAAGACTCCCAACTGGGATTCCATCGCTCCACAGCCCAGCCCCAGGACCCAGTTGCCCACCCACTTCTGCCTCTGGGGTTGTCATGTCTGGCACAACACCATCTGGCAGCACTGGCAACCCCCAGCCAGAGAGGCAGAGGGCCACCAGCTTCACTGCCACCGAAGTTGGTGTCCTGGTGGAGCAAGTCATGGGGCAGTATGATGCCCTCTTTGGAAGTTTGCGCGCCGACAATGAAGGACGGACCAGGATCTGGATGGACATTGTGACTGCCATCAACGTGGAGGGGGTGGCAGTCCGTGACTTACATCATGTCAAGAAGTGCTCGGAGGACTTCAGGTCCAGGACCCTCAACAAGGCCCGGCGCCTCGCTAAGGCAGCAGATGCCAAGGGGCGCCGGGGCCAGCTGTCGAACCATCAAATGAGTTTCCTGGAACGCAAATGCCCAGCGCTCTACGTCCAGATCCTTGAGAGGCAGACCCGTCTGGAGCCGAGCGGTAAGTGTACATGCATGTTGATTGTACGCTGTGCGTGTCGTGGTGTGCCAGTAGTGTGCAGGTTGCACCTGTGTTTATGTAGGGCCATGTAGGGATGTGTATGAACATGGACGTGAGGCTGCCACATGTGAGTCCTCTCAGTTGTGAGACACATTGATGGTGTATATGTTGGTAAGCATGCTGGGCAAATGCAGGTGTGGGAGCAGACATGTTTGAATTTCTGTGTATGTACATTGGCATGGTTGTGGCATGGATGCTGGTTCATAATGCATGTATCTGCACTGTGTACATGTGCATGTATGTGTATCTGACAAGTGTGCAGCTGTGATGCAACATGGATGCACGTGACACTGATATGTAGAAGGATGAATGGCAGATGTGACATGTATGGCGATCTCATCACTGCAACAGTTGGAGGAGATGTAGACATGCATGTAAGTGTGGTGGCGTGTGTGCATGTCTAGTGCACTCCTTGTGTTTCATGTGATGTCAGGCTCACCTTTCGCTGTTCATGCTGTTGTATCTGTATGGATGGTGCTGCCTGGTGCAATATTGCTGTTGAAATGTTCATGTGTGCGAGTTAAAATGACATGTTTGTCGTGGAGTGTGATGCCGTGTCTGTAGTTAAACATTGCCACTCATGTGCAACTGTCATGTGTGTATCAGTCCATTGTACAGTGCCCTGATGCCTGTGTTTTATCTCTCCCTGTCTGCAGCGTCAACTGAAGAAGAGGGCGGAGAGAGTGCTGTGGAGCACAGCGGCAGGGACCATCCTGCCAGCCAGAGACTCAAGGCCCGGCTCCCCTCCCAGGTTGTCATCTTTTCGGGGAGTGAGGAGTCCGGTGCCGTGTCCCAGGCCGCAGCTGCAGAGGGAAGGTCCAAGAGGCAGAGGTCGGAGTTGGACTCCTCGGCAGCAGAAGGGGCAGCTGAGACCCCACAGGGTGCGACGGAGGAAGATGGCACAGAGTCATCCAGGTTGGTGGGGGGTTTGGTGGAGGAGGAGGCCGTGCAAGGGACAGACACGGGGTCTGGAGGTGGGGATTCCACTGGTGCTAGTGGTGCAGTGCAGGGGCAGGGATAGGAGGCAGCACAGGCCACCGCGGAGGTGCCTGTGTGTAATCCTGTTCCCGATCCTGTGACTGCATCATCCCGCACCAGCAGGGATGCCTACGTCCAGACCCGTTTTCAGGGAGGGGATCCCCTTACAACAACTGGCCTTCCTCTCCCTGCAGACGTGGCTATCCAGGACCAGATTGAGCCTGTCCTGGGTGGGGTGGCGTTGCGTCAATGGGCCATGCAAGCTGACCTGCAGTCTTTTCATGAGGAGACTGCACATCTTCTCGAATGGCTCGCTGACCGCGTTGACCTACTGGGACAGCTCACCAGGGTCGGATTCCTCCGTTTTCTGGACCTTGTTCCGACCCACTCCTCAACTGAACCCCCTATGCCCCAGTCATCCTCCATGCCATCTTCCCACCCATGTATCACCTGGGTACCCTGTGGAGCTGCCTCTGACCCTGCAGCCAGGCTGGTGGAGGACACATCCCTGCCGCAGTCGGGAGTCGGACATCCAGCAGGGGTGACCACCGCAACAACTGCAGCCCAGCCGGAGGAGGATGTGCAGGCAGCAAGAGCCAGGGCACAGGCAGAGGCACAGCAGCAGCAGCAACAAGGTGGGAGCCATCATGGCTCGGGGCCTTTGACATCGGAGGGGCAGGCATCGCCAGAGGTCAGGAGGACCCAGGACTGGAAGTGTCTTTCGTGTGGCACCGGTTAGGCCATGCTATAGATGCGGAGCAGCAGCAGGCAGAAGAGGCACGGCTCACGATGGTCAGGGCGGAGAACTCCATGCAGAGGGCCCTGAGGCGGGCCGAGTGCCTCGAGGCAATTCGCAGGGAGTTGGAGGAGAACATGTCATCGTCCCTGCGAACCCTCGGGGCCATGGAAGAGGACCGCCTCCAGGACATCCAAAAGTGAGCTGTCGGACTAGCCCGCTGCCCTTGTAAATAGTTTTTAGATTTAGGTTTCCTTTTCGTTTTCCTTTTATTTGTGGTCAATGGACAATGCCACCCAAATTTGTATATAGTTATATCTTTAGGTAGGTAGTTAGGTAGGTTTAATTTGTTTGGTTGGGATCATGGACCCTTTACATCCTTGAACAATGGATTGTATATAGTTTCATCATGTATTCATTTTCTTTTTTTTTTTGCATTATGGACATGGAGCAATGGATTTATTTTTTCCGGACAATGGATTGTAAATAGTTGGACTATGGATTGATTTCTCTTATTTTTTTTATTATGAACATGAAGCAATGGAGATTTATTTTTACATTTGCTTTGGATTTGCGTTGTTGGAGGGTGACTTTGGACTGTTTTTCTTTCAAATATTTTTGAATTGGTTATCATTTTCATTCAATCATTTCATTTTTGATTTCATGTACATAATACATTTTCATTTTTTAGTTCCATGTGTGGGATTCGCTCATTGGGTTGATGCATGTGAAAATGTGGGTTTACACAAGTAATGCCAACCAGTGTATGTGTGTGACGGACATGTGTTGATGTACATTGTTGACTTATGGTTTGTGTCATGAGATCAGCATTTCACTGCTGGGGGGTGGGGGTGCAGGGGGACATGAGGGGGGGCTTGCTGGCAGGTGCCCTGCACTGCTGGGTGCGGGGGTGCAGGGGGACATGAGTGGGGGCCTGCTGGCAGGTGCCCTGCACTGCTGGGGGTGGGGTGCAGGGGGACATGAGTGGGGGCCTGCTGGCAGGTGCCCTGCACTGCTGGGGGGTGAGGGTGTAGGGGGACATGAGTGGGGGCCTGCTGGCAGGTGCCCCTCAGTGCTGGGGGGTGGGGGTGCTGGGGGTCATGCGTTGGTGATCAGTAGTGCAAGGTGACATGTGGCTTGGCTGGGGGGCATGCCCATGGTGGATGGGCTGCCTGCGGGACATGACTAGGGGTGCAGGGTAGTCCCCTGTGGTGTGGGCTGCCTGCAGGGGCCACAGAGGGTGTAGAGGGAACACCTGGGAGGACCCACACTGCCAAGTCACGTATAGGACTCCCGCGCACCCCCGAAATACACATACCCGGATCCAATCGCGTGTGAGACTTCCCGCGAACCCCTGTAATACACGTACCCTGCTGAAATCGCGGGTGAAACTTCCCGTGAACCCCAGTTATACACGTACCCCACTCGCACAGGCCCTTTTGCATGTGAAACTTCCCGCGAACCCCGTAACACACGTACCCTGCACCAATCGCATGTGAAACTTCACGCGAACCCCAGTTATACACGTTCCCCACTTGGCGTTTGCTGTTTGGCAGCCCTGTAAACTGGTCCAGGGTTAGCGCAGCCCTTTGCGCTGGATTGGGGATTTTGATGGCTTTTTCTTGCGCTAGGGGCGTTCTTGGGGGTGTAACTGGCGCTGCTGCAGGGTCGCTGCGCCACTCTGCGCCACGGCTGGTTTTGGAGGCTAAAATCCATGAATATGCTGTGCACGGAAAACGATTTTAGCACAAGCGGCTGGCGCAGACATTCACACGTGCACACTGTGCGCCAGCCGCGTACGCCACTTTTGTGCGAAATTCTATGAATTACCCTGTATATCTTATTTGGAAAGAGCATCTGGGAAAGGTAGAAGGGTTTTGTTTATTTATAAACAGAGGCCATTTGCTTTTGTTTACAGGGTGGAAGGTGCTGCTATGATGGAGAGAGCTTATCATTTACCAATTTGTAGGCTTCTTGCTTTTCTTTCTTTCCCTAGAACAACTTTGAGCTTTTCCATAGGATTCCATTATAGATGGATCCCCTATATAAACCTCCTTTCTCAGTAGAACGAGGCTGGTGTTGAATGCAGAGGGACGTGATGCTGCCGGAGGTCCGTGTGGTTTGACAGCATGCCCAGAGTACAGACTCTGCGGCTATGCACTAATTAACGTGTCCCACACGCACAGAAATGTGTGATTTGAATATTCAGCCCTTGCTTCTAAAAACATGACAGGCATGCTTTAAGGTGTCACTGTAACATGATTTAATGTGTTTTTTATTGGTGTCTGCCGTGCATTGTTGATTTATGATATGCTTAGCTTCCAGCAAGCATCTTTTGTGATACATGATTTTACCTTATGATTTTGCCTTAGCCATCTATGCATTAGATAGGGATTTTGGGTGCATTGCATTTTGATTGAGTTTGCACCGTTGCAGGTGATCAGAGAATTGTGGTATTGATGACCCATGCATTGAATTGAAGGGTTGTTTCCATCTGAGGTTTAAGAAATCCTCTCATTATAGCAAATGGGTGGAATGGTAAATGTCTAATAGTGGCATTTGGTATGCCAAGTGAGATTATTACAGGATGTGATATTGTGAGTCTCATTTGCAACAGTCCCTTGGTGCTCCGCAGCAGGAACCAACCAAACTGATCAGGGTGGACAATGTTCCTGATTTAGTATCTCCACATCATCCTAGGTATCAACTACCTGCAAGATGTCCTCCTGTCCAAACCTCTGGAGAACCAGTAGCCCCACAGAAACATTGGTGGTGTGGGTGCTGCTGGTGATCACCATGGCCACCTGTTGGCTGGCATGGACTGGAATGTGCAGGTGGAAGGATGGCAGGAGCGACATTATGTGTCTCCAGATGGGTTAGTAAGCCAGGCTTGCTTGCCGCCTACCAGGACATATCATTTGCTGTCTGATCACCGGCATACTGCATACCTGCAATGAAAAGTACAATGTGAGGATGTATGTTAATACATATGTTCACACGGTATACGTCAGAATATACTTTTGCATTTGTGGATGTTGCACATCCCTCAACTATCATTGTTTCTGTCCATGGTTTACTCACAGAGTATTGTGGTTCTCATGAATATTGATTGAATTCAATTGAGCATGATCTGTGAGACTGCATTCAAACATTTCAGGATACTAATTGTTGCTGGATACTGTCTAACATAAAACTGATGGAAGTGTCAATGAAGGGAGATTGAAGCTGACTATTAATGGAAGGAAATGTGTTATTCAATTTGAACACCTATGCACCATTATGCATTTTTTCTTACTCTAAGCCTTCTTATGAATCACATTGCTCCCACTGATGAACAATGCCCACTGCAAGGAGGTACATGGACATGCCATTTTCATTTTGTATTCACTCACCAAGTTAAGGTAAGGTTTACTCATTGCATTCTGGGTTTTATAGTCCTGGATTTTCCAGTGAGAATCCCGACATACACATCTTGAAATTGACAAAAATACTACTTATGAAAGACCCTGTGGTGACATCCTCGTCCACAGAATATCAATGTCTTCATAACGATCTGTTACGTAGGGCAGCACAAACATTTGCCATTTAAATAAAGGAGTCTGAGGAAAACACATATTTTATCGATGACATATTGCAGAAATAATAGCCAGTAGCCCAGTAGATACGTTAATTGAAATATATAAGAAAGCAATTTGGCCCATTCATGTTCAACCAAGTTTTAACCTAGCCAATCAGATCACTGTTTGAGAAGAAATATAAGGTAACACCTATAACTAGGGTTTCCTGTTTTAGGGGTTTATTATTTTTTACTTTCGGGGATCTTTTTCTAGTGTTTGCAAAAATCTTTCTCAATCTGTGTTTATCAGTGTTTTCCTGTTTGCCCCCTTCAACAAATCGCGGATAAATGTTTTTTTTCCAAGGTAAATATCCAAATATTATTTTATTTTTGCATTGCTTGCATAAGTAGGGTAATGCCTCTAAGAGCAAGATGTTATGAACACTTTCCAGAAAATAAAGATAAATGTGTTAATCCAGTAATATCTAACATTTCTACAAGACCAAATTATTGTGGTAAATCATGCAATTCTTTTTCAGGGACTCTTTGCCATCCTTGCCCTTTCTTTTCTTCCCATGAAGTCTTTGATTTGTGAAAACAACCTTTCCACATAGTAGAGACTTCTAATGTTAGCAGATAAGGCACAGTGTGATAAAAGGATTTGCCCGGGAGCACTCACTCTGGTGGCGATGAGGATTATTTTGACTGTCAAAAGAAATACACTACAAGCAGATAATAACTGTGTATCAAGTGCCTCTCACTACAAAATGAGAAGGGAGTCTCATTAATGTACCTCCTAGGCTTAATTGGAGGGGGTGAGCAGGCCAGAACTGTTTGCTGGGTGCAGGATTATCAGGGGATCCTATAGTAGAATGTTACAAAGGCAACTCAGCAGGTTAGCTGATTGTTGCTGAGATGTTATATGTTTATACCTTCCTGTAAATCATATGGCTTTTTTTCCTGTTCCTACTGCAATATGTGCTGTAAAATGTGTTGTTTTGACTGGGGATGAGCATGGCTCTCTCGCTTCACTCTGTTTGGGAACCTTTGTCACTATAACAAAAAGCAAAAGCTGGCTCCCTTGAGTATACGCACAGTAAGTGAACATACCTTAAAGTGAAATATACAGATGTAGTTCAATTGACCTTCTCATTAGGAGAAAGTGTGCAAAATAAAGGAGCATTGGACTTTTAAAAAAAGTAATGAACATCAGAAAAATAACCTGAGAGAGAAAATGTTCCTATAAATATGCTGTTAAAGGTGCTCACCTTTTAAACCCAGCAATTTGTATTGAAATATTCCATGGAAAACAATACCCCAATACGAGACCAGTGCTTGCTTTCTTGTGGGTAAGCATCTGCACTGGGAACATGATAACCTGTCTAAAATCCTGGTAGCCAAATACTTGAGCAAACTTATCAACCTAAGAAAAAGCCATAGGGTTTGTGTCCGCCCTCTGAAAAAAAGTTATGTTGTCCACCCACATGTATCCTTTACTTGTGCCCTGAAAAGCAACCACAATCAAGGCAAAATAACTGCACCAGTCTCACGAATTGCAACATCTCCTGCCACATCCTGGACAAATATTGATGACTCACTTGCCCTCTCATCATTTGCCCTCCTCATCCCCATATCTGAATTTCAACAATACTCTGCTTTATAAAGATAACGTGAAAAGTACACACATCATAGTAAGGTACTCACACAAATATATAAATCCTTATAGAACTATGTTAGGGAAAAATTGTACAATTGTGGCATTATTTCCCCCATCTTGACTGGGAGACTCCAAATGCCAGAATGCAATTCAACAAAAGGCCAAAATTTGCCTTTGCGTTTTGAAAGGCTTATAACAAAATATAATGTGTGAAAGAGTTACCTGTTTGTGATTGTCAAATGCAGGGTTCATCTATGATGTCAGGAAAATAGGACATTCTACCAAAAATAAGCACTTTTTGGTGTTCAATATGAACATCCGAAAATAATGTAGTTAGTTTAAAACTGTACTGTGTGATATTGGCCTGGAGGGCGGCATAGATTTAGCCAACTAACTTGTCCTATCTGTGTGCTTTCAGAATGAAATGCCCATTTGAATTTCTTCACACAGAAAGGTTCCGAGGGTCTTGTCCAAAACAATGGTCTGTTAAATGAGTCATCATTTATAAATCACTACTAATTTAAAAACTCTAAGGGACCTGCAGCTTCTGATGGGCCACTGGTTGCTTTGCTCTAGAGAGCCACAGGAGGATGGAATGTGACTTTGTCACTGTGGCCTCATACGAGCCTTGTACAAGGAAGCCTTACACAGCTTTCCTTTTAAATAACTTTTCAGCTCTCTTGCAGACAGATACACATACACAGAGGGTCTGTGGCCTCAAACAGAGATACTGAAAAATCCATGTTAGACAATTTGTTTGTCAGTACAAATATTTGTCAGTGATCATGGGCTATTTTGAGGAATTGTAGCCAATTTTAACACTTGAATCAGCAACCACAAAAATGGCTCAAATTTTTCTACAGTTCCTCAATTTAGCTCTTACCACATACAAATAAAAATATCTTTTTTTACAAAGAAAACGATCTAACAATGAATGTACAGTGTTTTTGAATAAGGTCAGGGGAAAGGAGGGGAAGCAATGGGAGAAAGCAAAGAAGCATACATGGGGGAAGTACAGCAATTTTCCTATTGTCTGCCAAGCCTCCTCTCCAGCCACCCATATACCCCCAAACTTATCCCTGTTCACACTATTGCACCACTGGGACAGGGGAAACAGTGTTTTTCAGTTTGAACCTGGGAGGCACATTTCCTTCCGGGGTGCATCTCCAGTGTTTATTGGATTTAACTGAAAACAGGAAAGCCTACCTATAGCACAGGAATACTGCCCAGATAGAGAGCAAACTAAATATGCTCTCAGAAGGAAGGTGTCCACATCATCTGCATACCAGGTGCAGATAACTAATGCCACTGCACCTATCGTTCTATACAACTGGCAGCAACAGGAACAAATTAAAACTGTTTCCCTAAAGAAGTACCGGATAACTTGCATCAAGCCATGAGTAAGGTTATATACTAGGGGAAACAATCCTCCAAAGTGGTTATAATAAACTCCCTTGATTCAGCCATTGCAGCTGATTGGATTATTGCTGATGCTAAAGTCCTTAAAAGTCATGCAGTGTTCAGGTTTCGTCCCTTGGGATGTCTGAGGAGGGGGGGGGGGGCACAAAGAACTCCAAAGGACAGACATTTCTTTGTCCGATGAGGAGGAGATACTTTCCATCCACACCATTCAGGGTGGTGGCCACGACGATGGGGACATCGGGATGATGCCCGCTGGAGGTGGCAACCATGACGGGGACACCAGGGATGACGACATGGACACTGGGCCCAGAGACCCTGCCCCCATGTGCTTCCTAGAGACCTTTCGGAGGACAACCTTTCGACCTTCCACACATGGGTGTCAGAAATTCAGAGGAGGATGCCGACTGCGCCACCAATGGCACAACTGCTGGTGACCCTGTTGACACCGGGGCAACCGCCGGCAAAGCAGAGGAGACATACTACACCTCCATTTCAACAGAGAACTCCAAGGTACACCTCCATTCCAACAGAAAACTCCAACAAAGAACTCCAAGGGACAGACATTTCTTTGTCCGATGAGGAGGAGATACTTTCCGTCCACACCATTCAGGTTGGTGGCAAAGATGATGGGGACATCAGGACGATGCCGGCTGGAGGTGGCAACCATGACGGGGACACCAGGGATGACGACATGGGCGCTGGGCCCAGCGACCCTGTGCCCAGGTGCTTCCTAGAGACCTTTCGCAGGACGTCCTTTTGACCCTCCACACAGTAGTGTCAGAGATTCAGAGGAGGATGCCGACTGCGCCACCAGCGGCACAACTGCCAGTGACCCTGTTGACACCGGGGCAACCGCCGGTGAAGCGGTGGAGACATACTACACCTCCATTCCAACAGAGAACTCCAAGGTACACCTCCATTCCAACAGAAAACTCCAACAAAGAACTCCAAGGGACAGACATTTCTTTGTCTAATGAGGAGGAGATACTTTCCGTCCACACTATTCAGGGTGGTGGTGACGATGATGGGGATGTCAGGACGATGCCCGCTGGAGATGGCAACCATGACAGGGACACCAGGGATGACGACCTGGGCGCTGGGCCCAGTGACCCTGCGCCAACGTGCTTCCTAGAGACCTTTCGCAGGACATCCTTTCGACCCTCCACATGCTGGTGTCAGAGATTCAGAGGAGGATGCCGACTCCGCCACCAGCGGCACAACTGCCGGCGACCCTGTTGACACCGGAGCAACCGCCGCTGAAGCGGGGGAGACATACTACACCTCCATTCCAACAGTTACTGCCCCAGACCCCATAGGGGGACGGGGACGGTCACGGCACCAACGGATACAGACAGCGGAATTGGAGATCCTCCACCATAGCAAAGTGCTTCTCCTCTGGACAAAGTGGGATCCTTCAATTCTAAGATCGCCCATGCATCAGAGCTTTTCCAGCTCACCCCAGAGGAGGAGGAGGAGGAGGGCTTCCTGTAACAGCGCTGGGAGGCAAATATGAAGACCATCCAGTCAGTCTCGCTCTTGCCGGACGTTTGGGATGACTGGCTGGCACGGCTGAGGAACCCTGCCTCAGCCCCAGTGAAGAGAGACTGACTTGAAAAGGACTGGGTGCCAGTCTGCACCCAAGTGTCTATGATCTCAACCGTCACCAGACTCGGTGGTCTCGGCAGCAATTTGTCGAGTTTGCGGTCTTCTTCATCCGCACCTCTGGAAAACTGGGGGGAAAAAATTGGATTCCATGGGTAGAAAGGTCATCTACTCAGTGGCGACGACGGTCAAGGCAGCCAACTACTTAGCGAACGTGGCCAGATATGACTGGGAGCTTTGGTTCTAGATGGCTCTGCTCCTGGATTTCCTCCCCGATGACAAACGGGTCGGGGCTTTGGAGATCCTCCAGGAAGGCGAGCGGGTGTCACGCCATCACAGTGGCCCTGGACATTGCAGACCGAGGCTTCTGTCAGATCGGAAACTGAGTTTGCCTTCACCTTTCGTGGCTGGCACAAGGCCATCAACTTTAGACAAGAGATCCAGAACTAGGGCCATGGCATGCCGTTCGACGGAGGCAACCTGTTCGGGAAGGCTGTCGATTAATCCCTCCAGGCCATCAGGACTGACAGAGACGCAAAATCGGACGTCCTTTTGTTCCTCAGGTGAGGAGTCTAACAGGTCTTCAAAGGGTTTTGGTGGGGGCTCATCCTCTTACCGCCAACCTTCCCCTTCTTTGACCCAGGAAGCAAACGGGGGTCGCTCCAAAGCCTTCGGAGGTGGCATCATCCGGGGCACCAAAGCAGCATGACGACCTCCAAGCAAGATTGAACTGGTCAGGATGTCGGGCCCCGACCTATGCACCCCAATGGGAGGTTGGCTGATGACCTTGGTCATTGTGTGGGTGACCATCTCCACCGATAGATGGGTGCTAGATACTCTCGCCCACGGACACACCTTAGAATTTCAACAAAAGTGCCTGCAAATACCACTGGTGGCCCGGCAGGAATAACACATCCCTCAGCTGCTGCTGGAGGTTCGGGCCATGTTAAGAAAAGGGGAAATAGAGCTGGTTGCACGGCGACTCCAGGGCTCTTGAGTTTACTCAAAATAATTTCTCGGAAGAAAGAAGACCAGGGGCTGGAGGCGTACTTCCACGTCCCATACACGACGAAGATCTTATAACCAACAACCCAAACATGAACCTAACTGACCAATTCAACAAAGAAGAAGCCTTCACGGACCATCACCTAAGCAGCACAAACGGAGAAGCAACACCACTGAAAAGCCAAGCTTTCAATCTAGCAGACCGCTTCAATGAAGATGCAGCTTCTGCTGATCCTCATCCACCCCCAATCAACGCCAACAACGATGCACTGCAACCAAACAACCACAAACCAAAACAAGGAACATCCAGCAAGCAAAACCACACCAAAAAGATCCACTGCAACTTCATCAATGCAAGATCAATGTCCAAACATACCACCAAGATATATGATCTGCTCTGCGACGCAGGGATCGACATCAAATTTGTAACAAAAACTTGGCTAGACAACAATTACAAGATCACCCTCAACAACTGCTTGCCTGAATATTTCAAAATGCGTCCAATCAAACAGAAAAACCAAAAGAGGGGAGGGCTGGCAATCATTCACAAAGAACAGCTGGATATCAAACTGGAAGACCCACTAATTATCGATAAATGCGAATCCCTAATCATACATCTAGCAGTAACACCCAAAACAAACTTGAAATTCGTACTGATATATAGACCACCAATCTACGATGCAACCTTTGTAGACTCCTTCACAGAAGCAATCACCGTCCTAACCATCAAACACAATCACCTGATAGTCCTCTGGTTTGAAGGAGAAAGCATGACGATACAAAAATCGCTAACCAGCCAACAAGCAGCATTAAACCTACAACAACCAGTCAAAGGAGCAACCCACTCGGCAGGGCATACACTTGACGCAATCTTCGCTAACAAACTACTCCTCACCACGGCACCCCCAATTCAAAAACCCTGGAGCGACCACCTCATCATCCCCTTCGTGATCAAAATGACCAGGCTAACAATCAATCAACCGGACAAAACAACGAAAACCATGAAAAGAAATTGGAGAACCATCAAAACTCCAACCTGAATGAACTCCTGGAGCTAAACAAACCACACCCAGCACTCATGGAAGAAGATGACCTGGACAAAAAAGTAACCCTGCTGCATTCCTGGATTATAACTACTATAGACAACATCACCAAAGAAAAACCCTTCACTTCTTCTAATAAACGGTCAATGGCAAAATGGTTCACCCCACTACTTAGCACCATGAAAAGAAAAAACAGAAGACTAGAACTTGATTGGAGAAAACAAAATGACGCAGCGAACAAACTGAAATTCCCACAACACAACCGGACTTACAAAAAGGAAATACAAAAAGCAAAGAGGAAACACTATGACAACCGATTCTTCGAAGCACCAAACACCCAAAAAGAGCTCTTCAAAATGATAAACAAAATCAAAAACCCTCCGGGATGTAACAACACACCAACACTGTCCGTGAAACTCTGAAACGACCTTGATGACCACTTCAAAAACAAAATCGCCAACATCCAACAAACCATACAAAGCAGACCGTCTGATCTGACCTCAACCCCAACCGACAAACGGGAGGAGCACCCAAACAAACTACAAAGCTTTCCAGAAATATTAGTGGAGACATTCATCAAACTGGTGAATGAAAGCAATAACTCAGGGCCCCCCGAAAACCCCTGCCCACCAGACATATACAAATCGATTCTTAAACAAGGAACGCCCATGGAATATCACAGGAACATCCTCAACCATTCCAACGCAACTGGGAAAGTGCCACAAGCCTTCAAAACTGCATACATCAAGCCACTACTCAAAGATACAGTGGGAAACGTAGAGGACCTCTCCAACTACAGACCCATCTCCAATATCCCGCATACAGCCAAGTTGCTTGAAAAGTACATATACAAAACAACCCAAGAGTTTATAGAATGGCACGGCCTACTAGACCAGGCACAAGTTGGCTTCAGACCACTGAGAGGAACGGAATCAGCTCTACTCTCAATATGGGACGATCTTAAAATCAACGCAGACTTGACAACAGCAATGCCTTGATACTCCTAGACCTATCAGCAGCATTTGACACAGTCAACCATGACACCCTCATAACGAGAATAGAAGGACTTGGAATAACAGTCACCACCCTACTATGGATCAAATCTTTCCTAACAAACAGAACCGTATGGATGAAACCCTTCAAATCCAGCCCAAGAGATTCCAGCTGGGGAGTACCTCAACATCTACCTGTATCTACTCATCAGAATCGTCAAAAGCCATGGCCTCACCTGCTACAACTACGCTGACACTACACAAATAATCTTCAAAATACAAGACAACCCAGGCAAAACTGAAATAATGATTGCCACAAAAAATGGAGGAGAAAACCAATTCATCCCTTGGCCAAGGGAACTCGGGACAACCCCAGCACCCTCGCCGATTGCAAAAAACCTGGGGGTTCTGATGGACAATAATCTCACGCTAGAGCCACAAGTAAACGCTCTCCTCAAGAAATGCTTCTCCCTCCTGCGAGGATTCCTCCTTTATTGCTTCCAATCAAAAGCATGTGTCCCATTAGTATGATATTTTCCCTGACTACAGCATTCATTAGCATTCTAATGAAGCTGTGGGATAGTCCTTTCCATCATACTTCATCTCCTCCTCTTTGCAGGGTTTGCTTCCGGACCAGGTGCCCTTACTGTGCACAAAATAAAATATTGGTTGCTTTCCTGATGAAGGCGGGACTCCATCAGTCCTTATTCCCCATTAGCTTTGTTCTGTACCTCGATGTAATCATTGCATTTGTGTATGTTTTGTATTACTTGATGAATTTCTACAAAGCTGGTTAATTGCTGTTAAATATTCTTATTAATGTAAACTAAATAATTAAACGCTAATGTACGTATAAACATTTCCTAAATGTTTACCTCCCTATCCAATGACTAATCCCATTTCTCTTTTCTACAGCAAAGATCATTGTCTGCAGCTATGAAACCAAGAAATCACAGTGCTGTGACTGAATTCATCCTTGCAGGACTCACTCAAGACCCAAATGTACAAGTATTGCTCTTCCCTCTCTTTTTATTAATTTATATCATGACGCTGATCGGAAACATCTGCACCCTGGTGGCCATTTGTGCTGATGCCCGACTTCACACACCAATGTACTATTTCCTGGGGTCCCTGTCCTTTTTGGATGTTGGCTACTCTTCCGTTACTACTCCAAAGATGCTGATAGACTTCATGTTTAGGAAGAAGACCATCTCCTTTTTAGGCTGTGTTGCACAACTGTACTTTTTTGTGGGATTTGGCAGCACAGAGTTCTTCCTGTTTGCAGTAATGGCATTTGATCGATATATGGCAATTTGCAACCCGTTGCTATATGTGCTCACCATGAAAAAGAGTGTTTGTGCTTGGCTGATCGCTGTGTCTTTTGCTGGGGGCTTTTCTCACTCCTTAATCCATGCAGGCTGCGTACTGCTGTTATCGTTTTGCGGCAACAATGAGATCCAACACTTTGCTTGCGATTATCCCGCTTTCTTAAAACTCTCATGTACCAGCATCGCCATCAGTGAACTAACACGTTTGACACTTAGCTCTTTAATGATGGTGAGTTCACTTCTTGTCGTCCTCCTCTCCTACACGTGCATTCTCGTTGCTATTGCGAGGATCCGCACCACAGAGGGGAGGAAACGGGCGTGCTCTACCTGTGCCTCGCACTTCACCTGCGTCCTACTCTTCTATGGCACTGTCATCTTTATTTATCTACGGCCCAATTCCAGCTTTTCAGTGAAAGAGGACAAAATAGTGTCCGTCTTTTATATGGTGGTGATTCCAATGCTGAATCCACTGATCTACAGTTTGAGAAACCAGGAGGTGAAAGGAGCCCTGAAGAAAACATTCTGCAGGACAAGGTTGTCCCAGTGAAATTTCTACTTGTACACTTGCTTGTTGATGCTACCTATAGGTCTATAAAACGTTGGGAAGTTTAGGATGGAGCCACCAAAATTGTGTAGGTGTCCATTGAGGTAGAAATGATGGCCATTGAGAACATTGCTTCTATATCGGGATAACAGATAAGCCCAGCGCACTTTAACAATGCAGTGATGCTATGCACTCTACGTTGTTTATTCATGGCTCCCAGGATCGTGGTCATGTTTCTGCACCATTTTTCTATAGAAAAGGACTCCACGTACCACCTTTCCACTCTCCGTCCACCCCCTCTTCTGACTTCCCACACCTGTGGGTTATTGCTGTTTCCACCATCTCTCCCCATCCCAAACCTTTAATCTCCATTCTTTATATGTACACGTTTCTGATAGCAACTTTGGGACATGCACCTTCATGGTGGGACTTGCTGTGGCCCCTGTCCCCTTTTTTTATTCTTTATATGTGAACAGGCAGTCTACAAAATTGCAGATGAGAAAAACTGATCTTCCCCCTTGTTCCTATGTCTTTTCTAATAAAAACATGTGATGTTAATGATACACTATTCAGCACCCAAAAATCTTAAGTCAACAATTAAGAGATCCGTTCACTTGCTAGTCAGTTGATGGAAAAACAATCCTTTGGTGCTGATCCATTTTGACACTTCAAAGTATGATACTGTGTTGCCAGTCAGATGATGATGGTACATAAAAGGCAATGATAAAGGAGAGGGGAGCATCTCTTTCCACTATAGTGTAAAACACATCAAATTACATGCATTCAAAACTCACAGGTCTGAAAACATTTGAAGAATGAAATAAAGAACAATGAAAATACGGTTGTCCAAATGTCTTTTAAAGAATGTGATATTGTGAAAGTGAATGTGTACATTTACAAAGTGGAAGCCTTATCTCGAGGTGCTGAACATCTATGTTTGCCTTTATTTAAGCCCTCACAACAGGCATGGTAAACCACTTCTTGATGGAGGTCAACTAAGAGCCTCATTACAAAAGTGGGTTGCATGTTCTTCCCCTCCAAAAAGCCCTTTTGTAAAGCAGATCAGTTTGGACCCCGCCTCAGCTGAATGAATTGTCTGCAATAGGGTGTCCTTGTGATTTTCTTTTTAGGTATGATTGGGCCCAGCCCTAGACTGCATCATGGGTAAGGCAGGCTAACTTAGATCTGATTCTTGCTTTTTTCCACAACCACTGGAGGGTCTTATCAACTAATGAATCAAAAGAAATGAATCACCATATTCAAACAAGGTGAAGTACTGAAAATGACTTGATCAATTTGTAGGGATTTACTTAGCATGCAAATCAAGAGTTATAATACAAATACATGACAATACATTTATACTTTCTCACATTCCCAGTGTATCAGAACTCACCAAACATAAAATGGAACCAAGTTCTATGGTAAGATGGCAGTGCGCTCGTAAGGGCATTTCAGGACACTATATATCTGGAAGGGACAGCTCTGATTGATTATGAGTTGTGTTTGCCATGTGGAAGGGAGGGAGATACATGGCGAGATTTAGGATTTTCAGGCCCCTCAGCAGCAAAGGATGTGTGGGGAGAGGCTTAATATGCATATTTAAAGACATTATTCCATTAAAAAAAATAACATTTGAGTTTGAATCTTTAACGCACAAGGTGATCATGGGAAGTTACATTAAAATGAGTTGTGAGTACTAAGCCAAGACCCAAATAAAGTTTGCAATGTCCAATAAATGATGGTGGTATTTTTTCCCTATGTGGCAATATCATGAATGATCCTTTATTAAAGTAGGAGGCAGTGTGAGGTAACTCAGTTTTAGGGACTTCCAATGTTGGTATTTTTTTGATTGGCTTGCGTAAACATGTACTTAATGTGCAGGAGTGACTGAACACAGCGAATGAGACAGATGAAACTCATGGATGTTCATTGATTAACCCCCTCACCAGATCGTTTAAGTAATGGCTTAAAATTGTGTTTTTTCTAGCACACATTCAGTTTACATTCGGTTTTGTACGATAACACATGAAAAGTCTCAATAGATACTCAGGGGGCCTGATTTACAAATCATTTGTATTGGGACGTTCTCATCTTAGAAGTTTTTTTTGTAACTCAGATGCTAAGGGCCTGATTCATGGAATAATTTGCGCAGAAAATCGGGGACTTGCGCGAGAAATCCCGCACAAGTCCCTGTTGGTCGATTCATGGAACACAATGCGCAGGGCTAACCTGGGACTTTCAAGGAATCCACGCCGGTCCAACACGTCAGTGCGACACCACAAATGCCTTGCATGAGACTCCAAGGGAAGGGCCGGCGGTCCTGCGCAGTCTCCTAAAAAGGGGGCAGAACACATGGAATGAGGAAAAACAAGCTAAAATGTGGGCATTATGAGGGACATTCCACCATCAAACAATCGCACCGCACATGCATGCACAAAACAACTGTATTCATGGAATTGAACAGGGATCGCCGGCACACAAAAAAGCAAGCGCAAATCCTGAAAAACCTACGCCATGCGATAGCAGTCGTAAATGTCAACTCACACAAACAAATGCATAAAAAGCCCACCCGATCAACTAACACACGTATACAGCCAGGATTAATGCAGTATTTGTTGCAACAGTCATCCTGGGACACAGCAGGAGTAGGAGGATGGCCAGGGCCCGGATCTTCAACCCAAGGACCAGACTTTTTGGGGTGCCTGATGACCAGGTCTATGCCAAGTATAGCCACCCACCCATATCATCGTAGACCTGGTCACGGAGTGGGAAGATGACCTCACATCACCCACCCTGTGCTCCCAAGCACTGAGCCGCTTGCAAAACGTGCTCACTGCTCAGCATTTTTTGGCCACTGGCTGATTCCAGTGGACCACCACCATAGTTGGTGACATTTCATGGACATTACAACAGGCATAGTGACGTGCCAGTCACACACCACACATGTGCGATGGAACACACAAACCATATTTACCTGCACATGACATCCTGTGTGCTACCATGCAAACATACAAGTTGACCTCACTATGCATGCCTGCACGTCCACCACTGCAAATATCATGGCCTTGAGATGTTAACAGCACACCTCAAGGAAAATATAAGAAAAAAATAAAAATAAACCAGAAAAGGGCAACTCCAAAATAAAA
The DNA here is from genome assembly GCF_040938575.1 of Ambystoma mexicanum. NCBI lineage: Eukaryota > Metazoa > Chordata > Amphibia > Caudata > Ambystomatidae > Ambystoma > Ambystoma mexicanum. The sequence continues at coordinate 553,399,577 of NC_090936.1, read as the reverse complement.
TGCCAACATCCTTGCCTGGGGTGAACAAAAGTATCCCAAAAAATAATAAAATCAAAAAGGCAAAAATCAAGAATGTTCATCATGGACCAGAGGGGTCCACCCAGGAGGGGAGAGGGGCAGGGTGCTTGTCAACTTCCATCCATGGGTGGATGTAAAATAAAACTCCATGTGCTCACGGACCACACGGCTATGGTAGACCGGGAGCCATGTCTCTGCTGGCACCACCATCCTAGGTTGAATCAGAAGGTGGTAGTGGTGCTTGAGGCTGACCACGCAGTGCCCTAGCATGGTACTCAGTGGCAGTGGCCATGTGTGACACTGATGAATGCACCAGCACACTGAGGGCTTGGAGGTCACCATGCATCACCTCCCGGTATGCACAGAGTTCCTCCGAGATATTCTGCCTCAATGTGAGCATCTCCTGTTGGAACAGTCTCCTGGTGGATGCCTCTTCCTCATGGATTGCACCTCTGTGGGCCAACATCTCTTGCCTCATGGCTTCCCTGTTTGCGGGACCCTCTACAAACAGGGCTGCTTGCAGAGACCTCAGATCTGCCCGTTAGCTCCTGATGTTCACTTCCATGCGCAGCCTGTGGGAGCGGCATGTGGATCACATTAAATGCAGCTGTTGCTCCAAATGTGTTGCTGGTGGGATCATGGAACTGGCGACTCTATCCATGCCCTCAGCCAAACTCTCATAGGCAGCACCCTGTGTGTGTGTAGAACGCAACATCTGCTGCTCCCACATTGTCTGCCCAGGCTGCACATGTCTCCCACATGTGCAGGGCCCATGCCTGCCTGACCCAACGGAGCATGGCCCTTGCTGTGATGCCACTGTCTCTGGCTGCAGGACTGCAACCCTCCCTTGGACATCTGCCCCAGGACCAGAAACCAATACATGGGAACGTGGCCTTGCATCCGTAACCACCACAGACGGCCTGACACCATTGACTGGCCTTGTGAAGGCACCTGACCCCCTGCAGACACACAGGCCCAACTGCTCCAACAATTGGTGCACTCACCTCTGCCAGCATTGAGGACTGCACATCCGGTTCATCATCAGAGCTCCTGGAGTCGCAAGAGTCCGAATCATTTGCAGAACGGCCCAGGATTATCTGTAGTACCAGTGGTTTCTCACGGCCTGCCACTCCACATCCTCCACTGGTGGACTGGACCGGCACAGACTCTTCTTCCTCATCCTCTGCATCTGGTACCTCCTCACCTGCACAAGGACAGAAAAAGACATGAGGAGTCACGTGAAACGTGTTTACAGTATGCATTACATTACTGTCATGCAACTATATACAGGGCATGTCACCATGAGAGAAACAGCATCAACACACTATGTACAAGAAGCCATCTGATCATGGCATATGCAGACTGGAAACAACATTCCCTATTCATGGCCATGCTGCCAGTGAACACATTCCCAACAAACATGGTCTTTAGCAATCACATTATGGCACATGGCACAGCAAACTGTTCACTAATACCAGTAAAACTGGGCATGGTATGTGGCTCAGTGATGTGCAATTACATGACATGTCGACAGGCAGACACACATATTCACATCCAAGTAAGCACCCATCACATGCCACACCAGTGTTGGCCTGGCACGGAGACTGCACACAATGGGAACATGCCCTAAGTGTGGAAAAAAGGTAATGGTCCCAGTTGAAGTATGATTGTAAGAGTAACACGAAGTGGAGAGAGTAAGTAAATACAGTTGGACATAGGAAGAAGGTACAGTGACCCACACGACAGACAGGGGTATGGACCCATGGAGTGTGTGGTGATTGTGGGATGGTAATAGGGATCAGTTCTCACAACGATTTAATTCCAGGGTCATTGCCATAGCGGCAGCGGGGATGTGCACAGTCTAGAAATATGCACACTCACTCATGGCACGGCGTGAGGCATGTTGCTAATCTTCCCGGATGGTGTATGTAGCATGGAAGCACCTACGCACATGCGGGAATAGAGTATCTACACCCTGCAGTGCATGAAGTGTAACCTGTGCTTCAGACACAAGCACATGTTTAGCAGAGCAGAGTCATTGACATCACGGATGCAACTAACAAGATGGCTCATTGTGGTAGCATGTTGGAGATGTGGGGTGGGTATGCTAGTGGGGGATGAGTGCTGTCACATGGCCATGTGCAACTGATGTACCACACATGGATTGTATCCACTCTTAAGTACACTGGACAGAAGTCAGTACACCACGACATGGTTCACCGAGGGCAGTCATTCAAATGCAGCCAGATGCGCAACACTTTCATACGTCTTGGTGATGCCTCACTACACATACCCAGGATGCACAATCTTGGTCACTGATCGACATGCCCTCGTAATTTGGCAGGCCTCCCATGCCTTGCACCTGATCCAGTAGAATGAATTGGCTCATAGGGCCTCATTACGACCCAGGCAGTAACCATGGCGCTATTAGCGCCATGGTTGCCGCCGGAACCTTACCGATTCCACCATGGTGAATGGCGCAATTACCGCCCCATTCCAAGGTTGGCAGGGCGGTAATTTCCCATTCACCATTGGCCCTTTCCCATTTGAGCCCTCAGAGGTCTCAATGGGAATGGGGAAGGCGGCAATAATGGTACCGCAAATTGCGGTAACGTTATTACCTCCGAAGCCCCTTTGCGGGTCCCGTACTTAACGGCTGGTAAAACCAGCCATTGAGGGAGGACCCGCAAAGGGACCTCGGAATAGGGTGGTAAGGGATTACCGGCACCAGTGCCCTTACCGGTACCGGTAATCCCTTACCACCCGGGTCGTAAAGAGGCCCATAGAGTCTTCATGCTGGGTCAGCTCCTCCTCCTCTGGTGACCCCCCTCCAAGTGCCATAGCAGAGGCGAGGTTGGCACCCAGGTTGTACTTGGTGTGACAGGTGAGATCATTCCAGCGCTTCACTACATGAGCAGCAGTGCGCTTCTCAAACCCTAAGGCGTTTATCTCATCCGTGACATGCTGCCAATGCACCATATGCTGAGCAGGTTTATGTGTGCTGCCCGGTTGCAGGCACATGACATGGTAGTGCTTGTTCATGTAGTCCATGAGGATCGGGAATTTTTTCATAATTGTAGTTCCTCTTCCTCAACATGCCAGTGTCCTGTGTGTTCCGTGGGTTCAGGCCTGTGCCTGCTTTGCAGTCTTTGCCTTCTTGGCACGTGGTGTTGGTGTAGACCTTGTGTGGCTGGGACCACTCTGGGCTCCAGATGCCAGACCACTAGTGGCCTGGGGCATAGCATCACCGACTGGAGATGGAACAGGTGCTTTAGCTGCACGTCCGCTACCCTTTGGGGCTGGGACAGCTGCTTTAGCTGCACGTCCCTTACGCTTCGGGGCTGGGACAGCTGCTTCCACTACATGTCCCTAGACTCGTGGGGCTGAGACAGCTGCTTCCGCTGCATGTCCCTGGACCGTTAAGGCTGGGACAGCTGCTTCCGCTGCACGTCCCTGTAAATACTGGTAGGGGGTGTCTGTACTTCCGCTCTCTATATGGTAGAGGAGAGGCACCGAAGACCCCAGCCAAGATTCTCGATAAGGTAGCAATGGACAAGCAATCAAGGCCTAGCTTCTCAGGAGGTGATGCAGGCTGGTTCTTAAGTACAGTGTAGTCCCCGAACCCCCACAAAGGAATGTCCACACACTGTATTACTGAAAACACAGTCTTTATATAATTAATATTGAAAGGTATGTACACGATCACAATAACGCACTTTGTACTCTGAAGTCAATAATGATAAATATATACAATTCTAAATTGGTACAACTAATGTTATCAAATCTCATTAAAGTGCATCAACTGTACGGTTAAAATGTCACACAGATTAATAACGAGGAAACCAGCAATAGAGATAGGAAGGAACGCAAGATGGTTGAAACAATAGGCAGAATACTGACCACTACAACTAGGCACAGTTCTGTGTGGAGATCCCCCCACCTGGGCAACCTGTAAATAAAGATATATAGCACAAGCCCAGTCCATATAATGTTCGATAGTCTTACTTCTTCCTATTAAGGTTTTACCCCCCAATGTACCTGGTGGGGTTGAGTTCTCCGACAATGCGTCGACCGATCCTTCTTGAGTGCCTCCCTTTCAGGCGGGAGCCAAGGATCGTCGAGAGGTGTCGGGGAACTTGGCGTTCGGTGTTGGGGAATCGACGGCCCTTCTTGAGTGCCCTCTCTTTAAGGCAGGAGTCACGGGTCGTCGAACGTCCGACGGTGAACAGGGTGAACTACTGCAGGGAAGTGGCAGCTTCGTTTCTAGCGGTGCTCGTCGACGACAGAGCATTGGTGTCCTGCAAGGAAGAGGCGTGCGGGGCACCTCGGTGACGATAGTTCTGGACCGCAAAGAGATGATGAAGAACTGTGGCCCAGCAAGGGTGTCGACGGTCGGCGTCTCTGTGGTCTTTAGGTGGTGGGAAACCCACCGGTGGATGCTCCTCGGCCCGTCGACAGTCGGGCCTTCTCCAGCAGGAGACAAGCGGGTGACGATGCAGATGAGAGACAGTGGCGGACAACAGTGCGAGTGCTTCTCCTTGGAGTTCCGCAGCAGTCCCCGTATCAGGTCGTTAGCCTGTCGAAGGTCTGTCTACCAGGGACCGTTGGCAAAGATCAGCTGTGCACGATGGTCCCTCGTAGCTCTGGAAGAGGGCGCCTTACCTGGTCCTCTCTGGGTCAGTCCTTGGAAACACAGCAGCCTTTAGATTGCGAGGGAGAGCCACAGCACTCCTTCTCGTCCAGTGGGGGTTTCAAGGTCAAGCGTCAGTTACTCATCGTAGTGGACTTCAGCTTCTGAACACGATTCTTAGCAGTGAGAGGTCCCCAGATATACTGTTGATCTCCCATTCATTCCACTGGTCACACTCAAGCATCCAATCACGACTAAGGGCATTCATGCAGGCAGGCAGCCAATCAGGCACACGAGGTATTCAGGCCATTCACTTCTCTCCAGACACTCACAACAAGTTATGTGTTTTGGGACAAGTACCGAGCCATTTAACACTCCAAGCTGCATTCATACCGGTTTCCGGCAGGGCTGTCTCAGTCATTGTGTCAACCACCAGATACTAGACATCCACAACACAGAATGCATATTCGTCACACACTCTATTCACCCGGGTCCCACCCACAGGAGGTACCCACAACATACATCACCGGGAAGGCTCCAGCTAGTCTGGCCGGGCCTTCACAAAAACACCATATATGGCTGTTAGGAAAGATTTCGTAATTGTAGGGAATTTTCCTTCCATGTGGCAACCCCTAAACTTTTTGCTATTGTTTTTAACCTTGTTCTTGACTTTGCCAGAGAAGTACAGCCTTCTGCCGCACTTCTCTGGGCTTTCGCTCCTTTTCTTACGGGGAAACTGACATGCCCTTAAGACAGTCAGTACCGGGGAACGCTGTTTCCCGTAGTTTCTTTTATCATGTTGCAGCTTTAGTGCAACATGACACAAGAGGGCACTGTAAGCTAAGTTACAGCTCTCTTGGGTCTCTAGCCTTCTACAGACCCTAGATACTCTTTTAGGATGGTATTTGATCGGTGCAAGTCATTCAGGGACTGGAATGGTGGCAGCGATCGTTTTGTTTATTTTGAGCTCCTTTTGGCGTTCTGAGCACGTTTTTCGCACTGAACCCAAAATGGTGGCCTGGCTCCCAAAATGGCCAGACCACGAGGCTCCTTTGTCCTGTCCACTGACCGTCTTGCTCCCTTCACCTTCCCCAGGTCGGGCGACCCGGGGCCTTCCTTATTTGGGCATGTACTTTCCCGCGAAACGTGGTTGCTTTCGCGGGCTTCTACATGTCGTTTGTGTGCCTCCAGGGTGTGGGCTGGGATGTCTGGTCCCAATACACATCCTGGGTGCCAGAGAGTCTGGGGTGGTGTGAATGCCTGGGACCACCGTGGTCCGTGATTGGTCCACGTATGGTATGTGTGTTGATGTGCGGATCTCCCATTGGCCCCCTCCGTTTTGGCGCGAAGGGAACCGTGGATAAGAGGGAGCTGGAAACACCACTACCATGTCGATCTCCTGAGTACTCACGAACGAAGGAATACAGGAGCCAAGTATCCTGCAACCAAGAGGCTGGACCGAGGAATCGCTGGTGACCCGCTAAAGGAATCCTCCTTTGCACTGCTGTCGTCCTGTGAAGCCCTTTCCTCCTTGGATCGAACCAGAAGGCCTGTACTGGTGCTTCGACCTTTGGAATAGCAGGAACAGCTATTCCCGGCGACTTCATCATCTCCTGCCAAGTAAGCCTTCGGAAGTGTCTCTGGGCCATCCAGTTGACTGACCAGCTTACAAGGGAGTCCTGCTCTGTAACTGCCGCCAGGTTGTGTTGTATTTCGAGTCCTTGTCACTCTCCCACGCTTCGTACACTTGGCGTTCCCAAGTCTGAAGGGAGGAGTGTACATTTGGCTTGAATACACACGGCCGCTCCGTTGTCCTGCTGCGGCAACAAAACTGTGCTGGTTTCGTCGATTGGGACGTCTTTTTACTCTACACGACTACGAGGCGTTCCCTGCTCTTCTGAACCTGCCAGCTGCTGAAACTAGCGTGGAGAAGCCTGGGTCTGCTTGCTTCGGGGACCGGTGAGTAGTTTAGCTAGGATCTGGTCGCCCTCCTGCAGTATCCCATTGCTTTTCCCTGCTGTGTAAAAATAGCACCCTTTTGGCCGTACTCGCGCTCTGCTTCTGCCCGCTGTGGAGGCTGCGCTTGAGTTGCGGAACCTGTTCTCCTTCTGCTGTGCACTAACCCGAACTGCCTGACTTCCTCCGAAGAGCTTCCCCTTTTGCCCCTTGGCACCGGCGTGGCAGGTACTTTGAGCACAAGGCTCCACTCTTCGCAGGGCTCGGACTTCCATCTAGTTAGGTGCCTCTAAAGGCGAACTGAGTCTAAAGCGTTATCGCACTGCCTGTTTTCCTTTCCTTTCAGGTGGACTACATATTTCGTGCTTTAAACGCTTGCGACTGTGTATTTGTATATATATTGTGTTGATATGGTATGTGTTGGTTTAATATTGTGATATTGTGATTTTCTCGCTACGGTCATTATTTTAAAGGCCTTAAAATAAATGTGTATCTATTTTTGATATAACAACTGTTTGGAGTAGTTTGTAAGCGCTCTTGCTTTGTGTGCTCATTGCGGGCTTTCAGTCACCCTCACCCCTCTTGAGACCTAGTCTTGACCGCCGCGATCGCTACCTTGATTGGTCTGGCTTGTCCAGAGGTTACCCTGTTCCAAGTAATTAGGTTGGCCTTCTGAACTTCTGCGCCACCAGGACAGAGTTCAGAAATCCGTCTTAACAAATTGGTGTACAGCGGTGGGATACGACTGAAGGTATCCAGTGTTGCGCTCGAACTAAGGCATTTCAGGTTATTCCAAACAGTACACGTAGTGAATTGTTGTAATATAACTTTAAAAAGGCCATAGTCCTATCAAACAGTATGGAAGCAAATACCTTGTTAACTTTAAATGCTTCCAAATCAGAAACGCTGAAAAAGATGTGTGCGGAGAGAGGTGTTTCCTCTCAAGGCACAAAATTGGAAATGATCCAGAGAATCGTGGCGTGGCAAGAAGCGCAGCTTGACGCTATAACTTCCGAGGACAGTGCAGAAGGTGGTGGGGCTGCTCTCACTGGTAGAACCGACGGTTCTGCCGCTGCACTGATCCATCGCGACCACGAGGACAGGGAGGATGTGATGTCTAATGTTTCCTATGCCAGTGTTGATGGGGAGGCTATGCTTGAATTCAAGAAGCAAGAGCTGCGGTTTAGGCAGCAGGAGCTTGAATTCAGCATAGCCAAACTAAAAATCGAACAGGCAGAAAAACAGAAAGACAGGGATCACCAGTTGGAACTGGCCAAGCTTCAGGTTGCAAATGGATCCAAGGGTCCTAGACATGGGTCTGGGGCTTCCTCTCATCCACGGTTTCCGAAAGATCTGCTCAGTATGTATGAAGAAAGGAATGACATTATGGACTGGCTGAATGCGTTTGAGTATGCATGCGAGGTTCAAGAAGTTGACAATGCTGATAAGATTGCGTGGTTGCTCAGTAGACTGCCCCATTCTGGCTGCAGTGCCATTATGGAAATGTCGAAGGCTGAGCGGGCTGATTTCGCAATGTTAAAGCAAACTCTCATTTTAAAGTTTGGGAAGACTCCGGCCCAATATTTAAAGCGTTTTCGAGAGTATAAGAAAAAGGAAGGTGGTACTTGGGTATCTTATGTCGCTGAATCCTTGAAAAACTTAACTGGCTGGGTCAAAGGTTATAAGGTTTCTACCTTCGAAGGCATGATAAATCTTGTCATGCTGGAACATATTTTTGCTTCTTCTTCCCCGGAGCTTAAGCAGCATTTGGCCGATTCGAAGGAGATAGATCCTAAGAAGCTGGCCATTGCAGCAGACTTATGGGTGTCACATCGAGTGTCCCATAAGGACAAAACTCATCCTGGTAAGCAGGAGGAAGGGAAAAAGTCCAAAGATATGGAGGGTGGGGAATCTGCTAAATCTTCTTCCCATAAGGGCCACAAAAAGAAAAACAAGGGTAAGACACAAGAGAACTCACAGGGTAGTGGAGGTTTGCCTCCAAAACAGAACTCTGGTTACAATAAGCCTCCCTATGTAAACAGACCCACTGGGGCTTGTTTTTCTTGTGGAGCAACTGACCATGTGAAGGGGGATCCCCGTTGTAAGGTTAGACCTTTGGGGGTCCACTCCGCTAATCTGGCCTTCTCCTCCTACGAGGAAGAAGAGATTACAGGAGCATCCTTCTCCTCAGACTCATTTCCCAGCGGAATAGAGGCTGAGGTAGTTTTAGTGTCCCTGGGTTCCTGGGAGCCTAAAGTCGCAGAGGCTTATGCTAGGATTCCGGATAATACCAAGCACTACTTTAAAGACAGTGTGCTGATCAATGGAGTGGATACTCCAGCTCTTAGGGATAGTGGGTGCAGTCGAACTGTAGTGGATTCTACCTTGGTAGACTCAGAGGAAGTTGCCAGAGCTACTCTGATGCCCACTAAGTTGGCTGACGGCCCCCTCCGTATGTTTCCCGTGATCCCTGTAAATCTTACTTTAAATGGTACAGCAGTCAGGATTCCAGTGAGCATTCAGAGAAACGTCCCGGGAAAGGTCTTGTTAGGTAATGATCTCAGAGCTTTAGGGCTCGTAGGAGACACTGCCGAAAGACCCTACACACGGTCTCAAGCACGGGCAGCATTGGCCAAGTCCAATACGCCGCCCCAGCCAAAGGGGAAACCCAAGGCGAAAGGAGTCTACAAGTCAAAACGAGGGAAAGAGAATATTCCCCCGAGCTCGCCTACCACTGCGGTGGAGGAAGTTGGTCAATCGCCCGGGCCTGACGAGGAGGTGGCGATGCCTGAAGTATTCGACCCCAACGATCATCCTGAACTAAAAGACTTGTTAGTTGAAGGAGGTCCTGATAGGGACGAATTCAGTAAAGGCCAACGTGAGTGCCCATCTCTGGAAGGCCTAAGGAGACAGGCCTGCTCCCAGCTTGAGGGTGAACCTCCTGGGATGCATAGGATTTACCAGGAAGGTGGACTCCTGTATAGTGAGCCCACAGAGTCTACAGAAGGAGACCATAGGAGGTTGGTGGTTTCCCTTGCTGTTAGGCCCTTCCTCCTGCAGTTGGCGCATGAAGTTCCCCTTGCTGGTCACCTCGGTATGAGGAAGACCAAGCAAAGGTTATCCATGCACTTCTACTGGCCCAAGATGGGGGAGCAAGTAGAAAGTCACTGCAGGAGTTGTGCCGCCTGCCAGTTGTCTGGTAAGGTTGGCGCGACAATCCAAGCTCCGTTGGTACCGCTCCCAGTTGTGGGGGTACCATTTGAAAGGGTAGGGATCGACATGGTTGGTCCCCTTGACCCGCAAACAACCTCAGGCAATAGGTTTATCCTGGTGCTGGTCGACCATGCAACCAGGTATCCTGAGGCCGTCCCATTTACAACTGTAACTGCCAAGCCAGTTGCAGAAGCTTTACTCGGCATGTTTACTAGGGTTGGCTTCCCTAAAGAAGTTGTGTCGGATCATGGCAGCAACTTTATGTCGAAGTATAGGCAGGCTATGTGGAAAGAATGTGGGGACACCTACAGGTTCTCTTCTGCATACCACCCCCAGACCAATGGTCTGGGGGGGCGTTTCGACAGGACGTTAACGAGCATGATTGGGGCTCTGGAGGAGCCTCAGAGAAGAAAATGGGATCTTCTTGTTTCATGCTTACTGTTTGCCTACCGAGAGGTACCACAGGAGGGTGTTGGCTTCAGCCCCTTCGAACTTCTGTTCGGTCATCCTGTACGGGGACCCTTAGCCATTGTCAAGGAGGGATGGGAGATGCCCACTCCCCCTGTTACTACCAATGTAGTTGATTATGTGCTAGGGCTCAGAAAACGGATGGTACTTCTGATGGGCTTGGCTAGTGATAAATTGAAGGCAGGGCAAGCGCTGGTGAAACCTTGGTACGACCAGAAAGCTTCCCTCATCAACTTTACACTTGGTCAGCAAGTCCTGATCATGAATCCCATAAGGCCTCGTGCTTTACAGGACAAATGGTCAGGCCCTTACCCAGTGGTGGAGCCCCTGGGTGAGGTTAACTATTCAGTGGACCTTGGAAAGCCTGGACAGGCTCCAAAAGTGTTTCCCGTGAATAGGCTGAAGGCTTTCGTCCCAAGCGGCGAAATCGCAGCACTGCTATTGGCTTCAGATGTTGAGGAAGAGGAGTCTGAACCTCTCCCCGACCTGTTCCCAAGCAGTCCTTCAGTTAGCTCTTTTGAGGGTGTCCGAGTGGCCCCTCACCAAAATGGACAAGGCTCAGTGGTTTACCTTGGACATGAAGTAGGTGGAGGGAGGAGACAGCCTCTACTCAGTCAGGTACAAGCAGTACAAGACTGGCCTACCCCCACTACGCAAACCCAAGTGAGAGCCTTTTTAGGACTCACGGGGTATTACCGCAATTTTGTGGCAGACTATGGCACCATAGCTGCTCCTCTGACTGCCCTCACAACTCCGAAGAAACCCAAGAAGGTAACTTGGACCGACGAGTGTGAGAAGGCCTTCAATGGCTTAAAAGACTCCTTGTGCCAGGCCCCTGTGCTCAGGGCCCCTGATTATCAAAGACCTTTTATCGTGCAGACGGATGCCTCTGACACTGGGATAGGAGCTGTACTATCACAAGTAGATGAGAAGGGTAAAGAACACCCTATCGGTTTTATTAGTCGCCAGCTTAAGGACAGAGAGCTCAGATGGTCCACGGTAGAGAAAGAATGTTTCTCTGTTGTGTGGGCCCTAAGGAAGCTGAGGCCCTACCTCTATGGGACCCACTTCACTGTGCAGACTGACCATAAGCCGTTAAAGTGGCTAATGAACATGAAGGGGGAGAATCCAAAGTTGCTTAGGTGGTCCATAAGTCTACAAGGCTTCGACTTCACTATTGAGCATAGGCCAGGTGTCCAACATAGCAATGCTGATGGGTTGTCCAGAATGTTTAACCGACCTGAACAAGAGACTCATCCAGGGGTGGATTAGTTCCCCCTGTCCATAGTCTGGGAGGGGCGAGTGTTAGGAAAGATTTCGTAATTGTAGGGAATTTTCCTTCCATGTGGCAACCCCTAAACTTTTTGCTATTGTTTTTAACCTTGTTCTTGACTTTGCCAGAGAAGTACAGCCTTCTGCCGCACTTCTCTGGGCTTTCGCTCCTTTTCTTACGGGGAAACTGACATGCCCTTAAGACAGTCAGTACCGGGGAACGCTGTTTCCCGTAGTTTCTTTTATCATGTTGCGGCTTTAGTGCAACATGACACAAGAGGGCACTGTAAGCTAAGTTACAGCTCTCTTGGGTCTCTAGCCTTCTACAGACCTTAGATACTCTTTTAGGATGGTATTTGATCGGTGCAAGTCATTCAGGGACTGGAATGGTGGCAGCGATCGTTTTGTTTATTTTGAGCTCCTTTTGGCGTTCTGAGCACGTTTTTCGCACTGAACCCAAAATGGTGGCCTGGCTCCCAAAATGGCCAGACCACGAGGCTCCTTTGTCCTGTCCACTGACCGTCTTGCTCCCTTCACCTTCCCCAGGTCGGGGGACCCGGGCCCTTCCTTATTTGGGCATGTACTTTCCCGCGAAACGTGGTTGCTTTCGCGGGCTTCTACATGTCGTTTGTGTGCCTCCAGGGTGTGGGCTGGGATGTCTGGTCCCAATACACATCCTGGGTGCCAGAGAGTCTGGGGTGGTGTGAATGCCTGGGACCACCGTGGTCCGTGATTGGTCCACGTATGGTATGTGTGTTGATGTGCGGATCTCCCATTGGCCCCCTCCATTTTGGCGCGAAGGGAACCGTGGATAAGGGGGAGCTGGAAACACCACTACCATGTCGATCTCCTGAGTTCTCACGAACGAAGGAATACAGGAGCCAAGTATCCTGCAACCAAGAGGCTGGACCGAGGAATCGCTGGTGACCCGCTGAAGGAATCCTCCTTTGCACTGCTGTCGTCCTGTGAAGCCCTTTCCTCCTTGGATCGAACCAGAAGGCCTGTACTGGTGCTTCGACCTTTGGAATAGCAGGAACAGCTATTCCCGGCGACTTCATCATCTCCTGCCAAGTAAGCCTTCGGAAGTGTCTCTGGGCCATCCAGTTGACTGACCAGCTTACAAGGGAGTCCTGCTCTGTAACTGCCGCCAGGTTGTGTTGTATTTCGAGTCCTTTTCACTCTCCCACGCTTCGTACACTTGGCGTTCCCAAGTCTGAAGGGAGGAGTGTACATTTGGCTTGAATACACACGGCCGCTCCGTTGTCCTGCTGCGGCAACAAAACTGTGCTGGTTTCGTCGATTGGGACGTCTTTTTACTCTACAGGACTACGAGGCGTTCCATGCTCTTCTGAACCTGCCAGCTGCTGAAACTAGCGTGGAGAAGCCTGGGTCTGCTTGCTTCGGGGGCCGGTGAGTAGTTTAGCTAGGATCTGGTCGCCCTCCTGCAGTATCCCATTGCTTTTCCCTGCTGTGTAAAAATAGCACCCTTTTGGCCGTACTCGCGCTCTGCTTCTGCCCGCTGTGGAGGCTGCGCTTGAGTTGCGGAACCTGTTCTCCTTCTGCTGTGCACTAACCCGAACTGCCTGACTTCCTCCGAAGAGCTTCCCCTTTTGCCCGTTGGCACCGGCGTGGCAGGTACTTTGAGCACAAGGCTCCACTCTTCGCAGGGCTCGGACTTCCATCTAGTTAGGTGCCTCTAAAGGCGAACTGAGTCTAAAGCGTTATCGCACTGCCTGTTTTCCTTTCCTTTCAGGTGGACTACATATTTCGTGCTTTAAACGCTTGCGACTGTGTATTTGTATATATATTGTGTTGATATGGTATGTGTTGGTTTAATATTGTGATATTGTGATTTTCTCGCTACGGTCATTATTTTAAAGGCCTTAAAATAAATGTGTATCTATTTTTGATATAACAACTGTTTGGAGTAGTTTGTAAGCGCTCTTGCTTTGTGTGCTCATTGCGGGCTTTCAGTCACCCTCACCCCTCTTGAGACCTAGTCTTGACCGCCGCGATCGCTACCTTGATTTGTCTGGCTTGTCCAGAGGTTACCCTGTTCCAAGTAATTAGGTTGGCCTTCTGAACTTCTGCGCCACCAGGACAGAGTTCAGAAATCCGTCTTAACAATGGCATTTCCACCCAACAGCCAGTCAGGGGGAAGGGACAGAGTCAGGGCTTCCCAGGACTTTGGGAAAACAAGGTAATGGGTAATAGAAAGCAAGAGGCCACCGGGGCCATCTTGCTTTCCATCAGGAATCAACTGATCCCAATGGCAGGGCCGGGGTATCCCAAAATGGAGGATACTCCGCGCACCTGTCAGATTCAGCATGGAGCTGCCACCAGCCCATACCCTGCTCTGTGGGCCACCCACAGGTGCCCAAAAACATACACTAGGGGCACAGGGTTGTACCCCCACCCATGGGTGTCATAAGGGTATCCCACGGGTCCGTTCACCAAACCAAAAGAAAGAGAGCTGCACCGCCAGGAGTCCCACATGAACTCCTGTGCTGAAAACACGACAGAACACCTGATAAAAAGCCGTAAAGGACAAATATACGGAGGCCCTGTCCCTCCGATGCATTTCCAGCATCACAGTCCCTGGACCTGTGGGGCTGGGACAGCTGGACCTTTGGGGCTGGGGCAGTTGCTTCTGCTGCAGGTCACTGGACCCTTGCGGCTGGGACAGCTGCTTCCGCTGAATGTCCCTGCACCCTTGAGGCTGGCACAGCAGCTTCTGCTGCACGTCCCTGACCCTGACCATCACTTCCCCCTTTCCCTCTTGGGGCCTTTCCACTCATGTTCCAGGTGTAAGTGAACAATGGAAGGTACACCAAGCAATTCTCTTGGGCATTTAGAATGAGGGGTCAGTGTACATGATGGAAAACATACTTCTGCGGTCCAGCAGTGCTTAAAAGTACCTCAGGTGACAAAAATACAGGATACATAATGCACAGGCACCCCGAAAAATGATAATATGCATATGCAAGTCTTGGTTACTTTCCGTAAAAAGAAAAATCGTTACGCGATACGTAATTGCCCCCAACAACACTAAAAATGCCTCACTTTGTTTCTGGCTGCCCACGGATTAGTACACGGAAAACCCACACTCCTGCCTCTGAGCAATTATACCTGCCTGCTACTGCCCTGAGCTGCCTCCTACCTATCCATTGTTGCAGCCTGTCCAGTGGGTGTGTCTGCACCCACCTGCACTGCGTTTGGAGTGACTGCTCTCCAGCCATTGCCAGGGCTCCTGTCCTTGGCCCTGTGTCAACATCAGCTGCTTCACAGGACTCCCACAGTGCCATATCACCACCACCACTCCACAGCAAGGCTCCAGGACCACCTTGCCCACCCACACCTGCCTCGGGAGTTACCATGTCTGCACCGTCATCTTCAGACTAGAGCCCACCCGCATGGCAGTGAGGCAGAGGGCTGTCAAGTTCACTGCCAGGGAAGTTGACATCTGGTGGAGAAGGTCCTGGAGAATTATGATGCCCTCTTCAACCCAGTGATGCAATTTGGCAAGGAAGGACGTCAGCAGATCTGGGACGGGATAACGAATGCCATCAATGCAGAGGGGGTGGCATCCCGGACCTTCAAGACCGTGCACAAGCACTGGGCAGACCTGAAATCCAGGACCCACAACAAGGCCCTGCGCTACATCCAGGCTGGTGCAACTTTGGGTGTGCACCGTGCGCGCAGGTGGCGTCTGTCTAATACCAACATGCAGATCCTGAGAAGTTTTATCCGGCGATGCACACCCAGGTCTGCGAGTTGCGTCAACGTCTGGAGTCGACTGGGGAGTATCCATGTCTTGCTATGCTCTAGGGTGCATGTGCATGTTGCTGCATGGCGGCAGTGAGCCCGTTAGACTTGCCGCAAGTATGCCTGTGAGATGGATGTCTGCGTGCATGCCCCAGACATAGCTCTCCATGTGTGCATTGGACCATATGTATTTTGAATGAGATATCACTTGTATTATGTGTTGTACTGCTGCCTTTCAGACCGTGCGCATGTTTTGTTACTTGGGTCTGAGACGTGCCCATGTGACAAGTGTGGCAGTGAGGTAGTGTTGCCCGCGTCATGTGCCTACATGATGTTCATGTGTATGTGCCTAAAATGGGAATGTGTGACTGGCCATCACTCACGTCTGGATACAACACGTGCATTTGGATGTCTGACACAGTCATGTAGAGGGATTACAGTTAACAGGACTCTGATGTGATTGATCATCCTACTGCTTGTAGCCACTCTTTTGATGTGTATGTGATGCTGGAAATGCATCAGAGGGATAGGGCCTCCGTATACTTGTCCTTTACTGCTTTTTATCATTTGTTCTGTCATGTTTTCCATGCAGGAGTTCATGTGGGACTCCTGGCTGTGCAGCACTCTCTTTTGGTTTGGTGTATATACCCATGGGATACCCTTATGGCACCCATGGGTGGAGGTACCACACTGTGCCCCTAGTGTATAGTTTTGGGCACCTATGTGTGGCCCACAGAGCAGGACACAGGCTGGTGACAGCTCCATGCTGAATTTGACAGTTGCTCTGAGCATCCTCCATTTTGGGATGCCCAGGTCCTGTCATTGGAATCAGTAGATTCATGATGGAAACAAGATGGCCCCAGTGGCCTCTTGCCTTCATTCGCCTGTGGTTTTTCCAAAGTCCCGCGAAGCCCTGACTTTGTCCCTTCCCCCTGACTGGCTGTTGGGTGGAAGTTCCATATATGGTAGTGCGGGGAAGTGCTGACCAGACTGGCTGGAGCCTTCCCGACAACCGTATGTTGTGGGTACACCGGTGGTTGGGACCTGGGTGAATGGAGTGTGTGACGAATATGCATTCTAAGTTGTGGATGTCTAGTATCTGGTGTTTGACACAATGACTGAGGCAGCCCTACCCGAAACTGGTATGAATGCAGTGTGTAGTGTTGAATGGCGTGGTACTTGTCCGAATCCACATTCTGTGTTGTGAGTGTCTGAATGGGGAAGAATGGCCTGAATGCACTGTGCGCCTGATTGGCTGACTGGCTGCCTGAATACCCTTCTGAGTGATTGGTTGCCTGAGTGTGACCCGCAGAATGAATGGGAGATCAACTAGTATATCTCGGTGCCTCTCACTGCTAGAAATTGTTCAGAAGCTGGAGTTGAAACTGACATTGAAACTGAAGCTTAACCTTGAAGCCCTGCTCGAAGAGAAGTATTGCTGTTGCTCTACTTCTTCGATCTGAAAGCTGCCTTGTCTTCAAGAAGTGATCCAGGGAGGACCTGGTCAAGTGCCCTCTTCCTGAGCTACGAGGGACTATTGTGCACTACTAACCTTTGCTGAAGCACCCTGGAAGTCAGCCTACAAAAGACTGTCAGCGGGAGACGGGAACCGCCGACGAGAAACGAAGAGAAGCACCGGACAGCCGTCCACCATCGTCGACCAGGGCTCGCAGGTTTGCTATAACCGCTGGAGGCCCGTTGCATTTAGTTGCCCAGAAGCAACTAAATGCAACAGGTATTTAGACTGGATGACTGGAGCTGCAACGCTCCTTTGCCTAAGACATTTGATTCACGGAAACGCTCGTCCGCACTGCCGACCACCTCATCCTGTTGTAGAAGGCCAGACTGTCGACAAGCCGAGGAGCATCCGCCGGTGGGTTTCCCGCCACTCAAAGACCGTAGAGATGCCGGATGACTCGACGCTCTTGCTGGGACACAATTCTTCACCAACTCTTTGCGGTCCTGAACTATTGACATCAAGGTGCTCGGCATGCCACATCATTGCAGGACGTCTTTGACTTGTCGTCGATGAGCACCATCAGGATCGAAGCTGCTGCCTCAACGCCGATGAAATTTCCATCAACGATCATCGACGCCAAGTTCACTTTCCTCAAGGCCCGTCAACGATCAGTGGCTCCTGCTTTAAAAGGAGTCACTCAAGAAGGATTCATTGACGCCTCCTCGAGGAACTCCGCTATTCCAGGTACATTACAGTGGTAGAAACACTTTAGAAGGCAATAAGACTCATTGAACAATATCTGGACTGGGTTTGTAGTATATCTTTATTTTACAGGTTGCCCAGGTAGGGGGATCTCCACACAGAGCTGTGTCTCGGTAACACGGCCAGTATTCTGTCAATTGTTCTAACCAACTGCTTTCCTCCTATGTCTATTGTTGGTTACCTTTATTAATTAATTTGAGTGACATTTAACCAGAGTACAGTTGATGCACTTTAATGAAATCTGATAATAATTGTGGTACCACTTAGAACTGTATATATTGGCCACTGTAGATTAACTGAGCGCAAAGTGAGTTATTGTGATTGTGTATATAACCTTGAACCTTAATTATATAAAAACTGTGTTTTAACTAATACAGTGTGCGGACATTCCTTTGTGGGTGCTCCGGACCTACGCTGTACTTAAGAACCAACCTTCATCACCTCCTGAGAAGCTAGGCCTTGATTGCTTGTCCATTGCTACCAACAATAGAGAATCTTCGCTGGGGTCCTCTGTGCCTCTCCTCTACCATATAGAGAGCAGGAGTAGAGACACCCCCCTCCAGTCTTTACAGTGTGTGAATGACATGTATATGTGCACATGATGCATGTGTGTGTAGCATACACAATTGAATGGTCATGAGAGTGGCACGTAGCCTGATGCGAATTTCTGGAGTGATGGGCATGCATGTATCTGGTTGGATTGTCCATGTGTGTGAGGATGGAGGATGATGAATGTTCCCTTGACTAGTCCTGTTCATGTGAATGTTGGTTTTGCCACACATACATTGGTGCAGTACACTGATATTTATGTTCTGAGTCTCCGTTTCCACAGTTGCATCTGCTGAAGAGGGCAGAACCAGTTCTGTGGATCATGGCAGCTACGCCCCCATGAAAGCACTTCTTCGGGGAGTGATGTGGCTGTGGCCGTGCTAGTTCCATCGGGCAATGCTGCTGGGAGTAAGATCAAGAAGGCAAAGATGGGAGTGGACTCCTCAGCTGCGGGGGGGACAGGTGATGCCACACAGGGGCCATCCATGGCGGAAGATGCCCTGGAGTTATGTCCCTCAGCCTCAGGTCATTTGTATGCTCCCATTTTAGTTGAGAATTCTCCCAGAAGCTCCAGGGCTTTTCCTGTGCCCAGATCTTTTTCCCAGAACTATTTTAATGTTTTCACCTCTCCCTTGTGACTTTTCTGCCTGCCTCATGTGAGAGAGGGGAAACAATACTATTTGAGCAATGGAGTCCTCTTTTTTTAGAAGGGGGGCTTGTGGATGAGGACAGAAATTTGAGTAAGCAAGCAGTATCCACGCAAAGCTACCCCACTTTTACACACTATTGTAACAGGCAGAGCGGGTCAGTACAGAAGTGAACTCCTTGACATCACCAAGTAGATCAATGAGGTCAGTAATATTTTTTAACACATATTATTTAAAAAAAAAAAAGTTTAATTAAAAAGCCACTAAATAGTTGTGGAATTCACCAGTTCATTGTGGTCTCCATAATACATATACACTGATTATTCACAAGACCGATTTCAACTTTACTTGTTCTGATAACTTAAAGAACAATTGTATTCAAACTGATGTTAGTAACACAAGTGAGAGGACCATTTGACAACAATGTATACAATAGCTCTTTCTATTGGATGTCAACACTATTATGTGTTTCTGGATACCACAATGAACTGGTGAATAACACCACTATTTAGGGACTTTTAAATTGTTATTTTTAAATAAAATGTGTTAAAAAATATTACTGACCTCATTGATCTACTTAGAGATGTCAAGGAGTTCACTTCTGTACTGACCTGCTCTGCCTGTTACCATAGTGTGTAAACGTGGGGTAGCTTTGCGTGGACACTGCTTGCTTACTTATGTGAGAGTGTTCCACATAGCAAGGGTAAAAACATAATTGTTTGATGTTTGAAGGGCAGTTGCGGTACACAAGCAAATGGATGGCAGAGGAGTTCTGCGATGTGAACATTCATTTGTTACCAATGGCAGAGAGAGAAAAGGGTTGAAGCCCTTGGTTGCCTCCATTTGTATTTTATTAAATTTAAAAAGCGCTTTTCGCCAAAAGGTGCTGAACAATGAAAGAATTACAGAACAGTACAATCAGAATGATACACATGAATACAGTTTACATCAACAGAGAAAAAGGAAAGAACTTGTTTATTTTTTAAGAAACAAGAGATGAAAGAAGGTAGAGTTTAAGATTTGTATGGGAAGAGATGAGGAGGAGCGAAGTGAGAGAGGAGGGGCGTTCCAATGCTTAGGAGCCAAATAAACGAGCAGAAACAAGACGAGGGACAGGGGGGCTTAGGAACAGTTAAGAGAAATAGATTCTGAGATTGTAAGGGACGTGGAGGGACATAGAACAAGCGTAGAGAGGAAATGTAGGGTGGGGCCAAGCCATGAGTGCATTTGAAGACAATCAAGAGAAAGTGATACAAAAGACCAGATTCAAAAGGAAGTAGTGAACTTGAGAGCAGTGAGGATGTAATAGAAGATCAATGGGTAAAGAAAAAGAAGACGAACCTAAGAATTATGGATGGAACGAAGAGGGAAGAGGTGGCAAGCAGGGAGACCAAGCAGTAAAGGTGAACAGTAGTCAATATGGGAAAAGACGAGGGAAAAGAGAAGAAGTTTAGTGGAATGAAAAGAAAGATAAGTGGCGAATGTTAAACAAGGCAAAATGACAGGAATGGGTAATAGAGGAGATATGAAGAGAGAAAAGAAGGGAAGGATCAAAAATAACGCCCAGGTTGTGCGCTGAAAGTGAAAAAGAAAGAGAGGATGGGAGAAAGGAAATAGAGAGAGGGGATGGAGTAGGAGAGATTGTATGATATGATATGATATAGCATTTATAACACGCCTACACACAAGTGTTTCAAGGCGCGACGAGGCAAGGGAGGGGGAACAAGGGGAAGACAGAAACAACAATCCTACTAGGCCAGGTATCATTCAGATCGCGCAAGTGCATGGGGAGGGGGAAAGGGAAAAGTGTGAGGGGAAGAGAGGGGGAAGTGCAGTACATGGGATAGAAGAATAAAATAAGATAAATAAAAACGGCCACTGGTGGCAAGGTGAGTGCAGAGGTAAGTGCCGGTAGGGGAACTGTAGGGAAACAGAAAACAGTCCAAAGTTGCAAGGGTTACCAGGGAGGCAGTGCAGGTGGGTGGCCAACTGGCGGGGCCTGGGCCCGAGAATCAGAAAGGGTGGCCAAGCAACCAGTGCCATTTTTGTCAGGAATTTAGCAGGGGAGAGGGGGAGAGAAAGCAGAGACAAAGAGGAAGGTTTTGAGGTGCTTCAGGAACCAGAGATGGTTCTCCTCAAGTTTCAGGGAGGCCCCTGGCAAAGCAAGAGATCTACCACCAACTTGTTGCTTAGAGAAGTGACTGACCCTGAGGGAGTTGGATGCGGATGAGCGAAGAGCTCGAGAAGGAAGATATTTAGGAAGAGAGAGTTGAAGGTATTGTGGCCCCAAACCTCAGAAGGCCCTGTGGACAATGCAAAGGGTTTTGAACTTAATCCTCGTAGCAACTGGGAGCCTGTGAAGAGATTTCAGTCCTGGAGAGATACGATCCTTGGGCTTGAGGCCAAGGACAAGTCCCGTAGTCCTGTTCTGGATCAGTTGCAGAGGGTGGAGAGTAGAGGCAAGCAGATTTAGATAGAGGCTGTTACAGTAGTCCAGCTTAGAGAGAACCAGGGCTCTGCAGACAGTGAGCTTCTGGGGGAAGGAGAGGAAAGGAAATATACCTCTGAGGAGGTTCAGCTGGTAGTGTGACTTCTTAGAGACGTTGGAGATGTGCGGAGAGAGGGAGAGTGTGGAGTCGAAGAGGACTCTGAGGTTTTTTGCCTTGCAGGTGGGAGCAGGAAGAGGGCCAAGAGAGGCTGACAGGGAGCTGCAGGGAAGGAGGGAGCGGGTGTGCCAATGAGTAGAATCTCAGTCTTACTGGCATTAAGACAGAGGTCGTTGGCGGCACACCACTCATGGATGGCAGACAGACAATCAGAGATGAGAGAAAGAGAGGAGGAGGCCGAGCGTAGCCTGAAAATGAGCTGGGTATCATCCGCATAGCACTGAAAGTTGGGGCAGAGAGCGGCTGAAGCGGTGGGCAAGGAGTGGCAGGTATTGGTTGAAAAGCTAGGGAGAGAGGTTAGATACCTGGGGGACACCACAGGTAGAGATAAAGATATTGGAGAGGAAGGACCCATGTTGGACCTGGAAGGGTCGGTCGGAGAGGAAGGAAGTCAGCCATGCCAGAGCCTGACCAGTGATACCCAGGTTATCACGGAGACGGTTGAGCAGGATGGCATGATTGACAGTGTCAAAGGCAGAAGAGAGATCAAGCAAGATGAGGACGCAAGGGGTGTTGGAGTCAAGGTTGGAGAGCAGGTCTTCACAGATGTTCAGGAGAGCAGATTCCATGCTTCTGGCAGCTCTGAAGCCAGACTGATGGTCATGAAGACAACCAACAGATTCAGTGTGGAGATTAAGCTGGGAGATGGCCAGTTTCTCCAGGAGCTTGCCCAGAAAGGGGGTGATGGAGATTGGGCGATAGTTAGCCGTGCAGGAGGGGTCGGCCGACGGTTTCTTAAGAAGAGGGTGCACAACGGAGTGCTTCAGGGGGGATGGGAAGATTCCAGTGGCGAAGGAGTGATTGCAGAAGTCAGCCAGGGCAGGAGCCAGTGAGTCTATGTGGTCCTTGATAGTTTTGGAGGAGCAGGGGTGAACCTGTTCTGACGAGACTTTCATAGATCGGACTTGTCTAGAAACCTCATTTGCAGAGAAAAGGTGAAAGGCAGAGAAGGAGGGAGGGGGGTGGCTGCAGAAGGGCCAGTGAGAGAGCAGCGAATAGAGGGAGGGAGGCGATAGGAGAGTGAGGACAGGATGTCCTGAGTTTTAGAAGTGAAGTGAGAAGCCAGTGCCGTGCAAAGGGCCTGGGAAGGGACAGGAGAGGTAGAGACTGCGGCAGGATTGGCCAGTTCCTTGCAGATTTTAAAGAGTTCAGCCAAGTTGTTAGATGCCGCAGAGACGCGGGCTTGGATATGAGCTCTCTTCTTGGTGAGGACGGAGAGCCGTTATTGCCTTTGCAGCAGGCGGCAGGCCAGTTTGTCAGAGGATGAACATGAGGCACGCATTTCCTCTCGGTCACCCTGCACTTGCGTTTTAGAGTGACGAGGTCAGAGTCATACCAGGAGTTACACTTGGCTTTGGGCTTCAGACGGATTCTCATGACAAGGGCAAGGATATCAAGAGTATCAGATATAGAAGAATGGAGCGTGGAGAGGGCTGTGTCAGGGTGAGAGTCAGGCAAAGGGGGAGGAGGGGGTGAGAAGGTGGCGGCGAAGGCCTCAACTGACGCGTTTCATTGGTTGGATGACCAAGAAGGTGGGTGGCAGTGATGGAGGTGGTTTGGCCTGTGGGGTAGGGAGGGTGAGGTGGGAGGATAGGAGAAAGTGATCACTCCAGGAGAGAGGAGTGGAGAGAGGGACAGAGAGGGGAAGGTCTAAGGAGATCAGAACATCGAGAGTGTGCCCTGCAGAGTGAGTCAGGCCAGAGTGGAGAATAGTGAGTGAGAGAGAGTCACAGAGGTTGCGAAAGAGTCCAGAGGGAGGACAGGAGGTATCCAGGTGGATGTTGAAGTCTCCAAGAAGGAAAAGTTCAGTGGTAGAGGCCAGGAGTGAGGAGGAGAGGTCCGCCCACTAAGAGAGGAAGGAAGAAATCTGACCAGGTGGCCGATAGATAGCCACAGTAAGGGAGTGTCTGGGAGAGAGAGAGAGAGCCTGAAGACAAGGCATTCAAATGAGGATTAGACCTGCGTAGGAGTGACAGTGCCAGGAATCCATTCAGGGAAGATCAGCGCTACACCACCACCAGAGCGGTTGGACCTGCGCATGGAGAGGATCTTGTAGCCATCAGGGAGGAGAGTGTCGAAGCTAGTGACAGAGCCTGCCGTGAACCATGTCTCGGTGAGACCGAGGACATCAAGGTCAAGGTCTTCCAGGAGGCGGCAGATATCAGAGGCGTGTTTGACAGCACAGCGAGAGTTTAGAGTGGCAATGTGGAGAAGGTTGCCATCCTTGAAGGACTTCTGGGGAGGGGTAAAAATCACAGGTACGCCCTTCGGAGGTGTAGTGGCAGCCGAGAGGGGGCAGAGAGGGAAGACGGAGGCAAGGTAGCCAAGGTGGAGGCAGAAGGGGGAGGCGAGGTAGTAGAGTAAATTGGGAGGGGACAGCAGGAGAAGAAAGGAAGTTGATGAGGCACGGGAAGAGTCTATCAAAGAGATGCAGGTTGGCCTGGGGGCCTTGGACCAAGATGGTCCCATTAAAGTAGACATTAATGATGACCTTAGAGGAATGGAAGGGGGCCAGGAGGGCAGCCCAACGGGGCCACCATTAATGGGAGAGGAGGAGAAAGGAGAAAGCACAGAGACAATATGAGGGGTCCATAGGTCTGGTGAAGGAACGACAAAGTGGATGTCGGTGAGAGTTACCTTGGAGGAGGCACTGGTGTAGGTGTCAGCGATAGGGAGGCCTGGGTTGGAGACTAGGATGTCCTTTTTAAACTTCTTCCTACCAGACTTAGTGAGGAGAGCAGGATCGTCAATAGAGAAGCAGTTTGAAAAGATAGGAGAGACAGAGGGCACCATTAGGGTAGGTGAGAGAGAGAGTGATGGGGGCCCTAGGGTACAGACAAGGCAGCGAGAGGCAAGTGAGTAGAGCTATGGGACAGGACGACGGCACTCGGGACAAGAGCTCAGAAAGATGGACATCCTAAGACAGGAGAGAAGATACATCTAAGTTTGAGAGTCCTAAAGAGGGAGAAAAAAAGGCCTAGGTTTCACAATGCAATAAGGTGGTACTGATACAGGCAATTAAAAAAATTTGAAACAGCAGGGGGATAAACCGCCAGTAAGTGGAAGGGGTTGGGGGAGCAGGGATGTCAGAAAGGGAGGTGACTGGCAGCTGGCATCCCCTGCGGACACCTGCAGACACCAACGTGGAGCCACCAAGCAGGAGCCACCCTTGGTCTAGGGTGCATAGCCGTGGGGCTGCCCTTGGAAGGTCAGTGATAAGGGAGGATGAGCCAATCAGTGGGGGGTGTGGGCGGGATGGGAGGCGGGCGGGGAGGAGGAGAACCACGGGGAAGGGGAAGCGGGAGAACAGGTGACACGGGCAGAAACACAATTAATGGCAGGCAAACACAGTTATTTCAAAGCCCAGGAGGGCACACAATGCAAGATCCTCACAATGCTGCACTCACCCGCTCAGCCTGGTGAAATGGCGAGCGTGGTGAGCAGCGTTACTGTATGAGCAAACACACGGCCACAGAGAGCCAATCAGGGGGGTGCGGGCAGGCGTAGAAGTGGGAAAAACAGCCCACTCCATTTTTGAGGGATAAAGATGTTGAAAATGGGAGGGCATCCAGTTCTGAGCAGCTAAAAGACAGTTAGAGACAGTGGAGTGCAAAGCAGAATGATAGGAAAAGAAAGAGAGAGATCTGGGTGTCATCAACTTAAAGGTGGAAAGAGAGATGAAAGGAGGAGATAGGGGCAGAAAGAGGAGCAGTATAGAAAGAGAAAAGAAGGGGGCTGAGTACTGAGCCTTTGGAGACGCTATAGAGAAGAGGAAGTGAGGAAGAAGAGTGTCCAGCCGAAGTGAAGGAATAAGTCAGTTGCAAAAATAAGAGCGAAGCCATTCGAGAGCAGACCCAGAAATACCTAAAGTGGAAAGAGTGGAGATAAGAAGAGAGTGGTCTGCAGTGTCAAACGCCACAGACAGATCAAGAAGAATAAGAATAGAAGACAACGTGGAGTGGCAGGCTGTGAGAAGAGAATTAGAAACATGAAGAAGGGCAGTTTTGGTGGAGTGAGACGGGCGGAAACCAGACTGCAAGGATTTAAGAAGTGAATGGAGACTCAAGTAATTTTAGAGAGAATGGATAAAGAGAAATTGGATGGAAATTAGCTGGAAAAGATGGATCAACAGAAGGTTTTTTCAGAATAGGGAGAATGAGTGCATGCTTAAAAGCCACAGGAAAACACGAATGTGCAAGACAGGAATTAATAAGAGAAGTAAGGTAAGGAAGAAGATGGGGATATACTTGAGGAATAAGAGATGAAGGAAGAGGGTCAGAATGAGAAGCAGTAGGATGAGCACTAGTCAGGAGAGCGGAAGTGTCAAGATCCGTAAGAGGAGGAAAAGAAACAGAAGATCACCAGATGAGTTAGGATTTCGTTGCAATGGGGTTTGGGGTTTCATGGGCAGAGGCTTTCAGAGTCTCTCTGGTAGATGCCTGTAGGCACACAATGCAACCCATGCCCTGATGTGGGACCATTTGTCTAGTTAAGTAACCACTTGGAGATGTATTCCTTATTTGCCATCCTCATATGCCCAAACAGAAAGTAACCACACCTTTCCACTTTTTCCAAGATGTGGCACTAGACAGATACTGGGCTGCACAAGGTTTTGCCTAATCTAAATGAAGACGTATTGGTATTTATTCAAGCTTCTTCTGCAGGTTTCATTTTCATGGTGTTGTTGTAGCAAGTGGATACTACCTTTCCCATCAAATGAGGAGCAGTCTTGAGAGCTTTGTTTGAATGAAACATCTGAGGTGGCCTTTTGGAATTGTCCCTATATTTCATTAATTTTACTTATTACAGAAATATGGAAGGAAAATAAGCAGACTGTTGCCATATGCAGCACAACAATAAAGTAATCTCTTGGGTTGAATGGCCAGGGGAAAAGGTCAAAAAGAGATAACATATCCTGCTACACATTTAATCAACACGTTTTGAATTCCTCTTGCCATTGAACAGCAATTGAATTAATTTATTTAAAGTATCAAATTCAGTCTACTGCAATCGCCTCACTGGTCCTAATGTATGGCTGTTTGTACCTTATGTGTTCATGTTTCATTATGTAAAAGCAATGTATGCTTCTTAAATGCTCAAGCAGCCTCCCCTCTCCCAGTCCTCCGCCCCCAAGCAGGTCACAGCTGACAGAAACTGACAGCAAATGAGCCCTACAGGTGCAAGGTGGAAGCAGAGTCGATGGTCAGCACTATGCAGGAGGTTATAGCCACAATAGCCACAAAAATTCAAAATCTAAAATATTGTTTGAAAGGTAAGAAATTCAAAAAGGTGTTATAAACTATAGTACTACTTTCAGTAAAGATGTCATAATACAGACACCGCATTGTGATTCTTTTACTAAAAGCCAGAAACGACATTGAGTCTTCAGCAGTTTTGAAACAGTTATTTGATCGCTAAGGAGTTTTTTTTCAAACGGTTGTTTTGTCTTTTGATACGTGGAGAGTCTATCTTCAGCCAGAAGGTAAATTCACAGGATTCCCTCGGCCAACCAAGCTGTGATGGTAAATGCGGCACTAAGTGTTCATCAGCGCACATACACAGTACTGTTGGCTGCAACGTATATGCGTTTCCTGTATTTTTTTTATTGTTTTTTGTAGGTTAGTTGCTTGAAGACAGCAAAACAAATACACCAAAATACATTTAAAAAAAAGCCAAAAAAAAAAGGCATTGTTGGGGTTCACAGTCAAACACAGATACCACTAGAAGCAAAGGCTCTCACTGCTTCCCCGCTAACATTGTGAAGATGAAGCTGGAAGAAGCGTAGAAGGGCATCAATTCATCTGCATACATTACAATGAACTATGATTCAAAGTGACCTTTGAATTGTACCGACCGCAGCACATATGTCTCAAAGGCACTCTTGAGTGTGTATGTTTCTGTTTCCATGTATAATGTTACAAAAGCAACAAAAAGAAGCTTTCGAAAATATAGTTTTGGATTTTGCATGAAAGTCTGCAACCCTGGGACTCTCCTGAATTTTTGGTCTTCAACGACTGTGATTCTTCTACATTCACGATGCTGGCTAGGCTTATTGGAGTTGCAGTCCAAAATATCTCGAGAGCAAAGATTGCAGGTCCGTGAGTTTAATAATGTGTGCACTATGCTTTACCACTTTAAAAAAGGGACACAATTCTACACAGCATTCTACACAGACAACAGCACCAAGGCTTCCAGATTTTTTTTTTTTCACTACACATAATGGCCTTATTTTGTCCACTTCCCACCCCTCTAATCGCCCTAAAAATAAAAGGCTTGGTTTGAGTGTATGCAATTTAAAATCACAGAGGACGAGTCCAAATATAATGACCACTACACTTCTAAAAACATTGCCCAAGTCTCTGCCCCCAGAGTTTTTGTGTATCAGATTGTCATATGCTGAAAGCAAGCACATCAGGTCATTCCATTCTTTGAACATTTCTCTGCTGGTTCGCTTCAAATAGTGGAGTACAAACATTCAAACTATCTCAATAGTGGCAGCCCTGCCTCTAGCCTTGCCTATTTACTTGTCTTCTGAGTGATCCAGACGTAGTATCGCCATTTATGAAAGAAGAAGAGACCCATTTCTGCTCTATTGTGAGATCGAAGTTGAAACCCCAGACCAAAAAGAGGTTAATTTGGAACATCCCTTCACTGTATGCATAAAGAAGCCTATTTCCCTACAATGCCTCTAACACAACTCTAGAGGAACTGTTTCGTGATATGAGCCATGTGGGATACCAACATGGGCTGTAGAAGATGTTAGGAAATCAGATTTGGTCTGGCGTCTCTTGTGCGCCTTTTCCATTCTAGTAAGTGAACTTATTTGTCATGCTGAGTTTTGTCTTTAACAAAGTTCCTTGGCCATTTCAGTCTCAGTTCCTCTCCCAGTTCCTCCTCTGTTTTTAATGCCATCTTTTATTGGGCGCTCGGGTTAGGGTTGGCAATTCTCTCCCATGATCCACCATTTTACTCGAATAAATGTACATTCCATAACTCACTGTCCTGCATATGTGTTTGACATATGCAAATGTTTCTCTTTTGTACTCAATGAAACAATACAATCCAAATAATGTCTATACCAAGTAGGAATCGTTTATTCGTTAGACGTATATGCATCGAGATGTTGATACACTTACAAATGACTTCAGGCATGTATCTGTGCAATCACTAAAAAGTCCTTGCTTTATAACACCAATCTATTTATGTAGTAGCAATACACCTCCCAGTGGAAGCAACCATGCTCATTGTGTCTTGTAGTTATCAAGCTTTAAGCATGAATTTCATTTATGCGGAAATACAATATTGCAGCCTCTCAGAATCTTTTTTGCTGTAGTATGTATGGATCAACATTTCATAGGTTTACATTTGGCTACCCCCTGCATCTCCAACTAAACAACTAAGTCACATCATCTGTGACCATGGATGCTAGCTGAGAACTGGGAAAAATTGACCTCTGCCCTGCAGGAATACAAGGCTGAGTAGAGGCTAAAGCACCTACTCAGCCCTCATACTACAAATCAAGAGCCAACACAATCATTAAGGTAAAACAGGCACTAGTAAGAGACATATCTCATTCAACATGTGTGTTGATGTGGGGCGAGGGAAGACTATAATTTCAAGAGGGCTATGAATGTGCTTCAGCAGAAACCCAAACAGCGAAGTATAACAGTCTAAAATAAAGAAATGTCCAACCAAGGTTCTATAAAATGATATGTTTTAATCACACTCGCCATGTACAATAATACCTAACTAGAAAATACTATAAAATCCCACCCCTGAAGAGGTGAAACAGAATATGCAAAGATAGAAAAGATTCAGCACTTTAGGTATTAGACAGGGGGAGAAAAGGCAATAACAGACCACACCATTCAAAGAATATGTTTTTGAGCTTGCAAAAGGGATTACAATGACCTGTCCAGTCTCCAGGGCCCAAAGATGGACTGGGGGCAGATAACAGTCAATAATACCTTAGCAAAAGTCAAGGTGGTTCAAAAGTGTCAAACCAGGCTTCTCAGTACCATTCATGGGTTCTCTTTGGTTCGAGGTTGCGGCAGACACAATGGTCTAGTGGCAAGCTGGCGTCAAGTAAGGGTTGAATGGAAGGTAGCTACAGTCTTGAAGACTCTTCTTGAGCTGTACAGATTGGGCGGCCACCGGGTTCAGTCGGAGGTCGAGGTTCGACTGCACACGAGTGGCTACCAGGATCTGTTCAGGGGGCAACAGGGTAGGGTCAACCGACTTCCAGGAGAGGTCATGAGCAGCTGGTGACTCGAGCAATGCAATATAAGGCACCGTTACTTTGTTGGTTCGAGTCAAGGCGACATGCTTTGGCTGTTGCTGTGCAGTGGTGAACGTAGATTAATGGAAAACAGTTGTTTGGAGAGCGATGAACACCAAAGGAAACTTCAAATGGTCCTGGATGTTCAGTCAGCATTGAACATACATTAATCATGGCTTGCAGTGAGTCGGCCTCAACAAAACAGGGATCTTGGCTGTACAGACTTTCCAAAGCACTGCGTCCCACTTCAGGGTTTCAAGGGCCACGGCTAATCTTTTCTCTGACTACCAAGCATGGGGGTGCTGGCACACACCTTCAGGGGTCCTGCAGCATGGTGAGGACCTAGGCAACAAGGTGGCAGGTTTGGGTCTGGCAGCACAGTTCACCGACAAGGGTCACTGGGGAAGGTTAGGGAACAAAGCTTGCCTCTGCCTTGGAACACCTGCCTTCACCTCACAACCAGAAAAGACTGCTCTCTCAGAAGGGTCCAGTGAAATCTGTGTCAATGCTTGGATTCCATAGATGATTCAAAGATGATTTAAAGAAGTGGTGGTAGACGCCCTATTTTAAAGGCAAAAGCCCACAGGCAAAACTAACTTGCCTTAGTGATCCAATCCCTGTTCTTGAAATGTGTGCACTTTTCCCTTATGACATCACACCCTAAGTGCATTGCTCTAGAGGAAGCAGAGAAGACGGGAAGGGGAGAGATAGGCAGAGAGACACATAATGGTGGAAGTCTTTCTTCATTGAACATATGTCACTCTGTCTATACTAGCCCACCACCTTCCCTTCTAAATAGACCCCTCGCTTTGCCACCCCTTGGATTATCCCGCCCCTACCGAACATACTTTGGCATCGGCTGTTAGCATCAAGGAATGTCACTGGGTCCCTCTTGACCTCTGCCAACTTATGGTTACACTTATGTCACTTTGCTTTTGTCACTCTGTTTTCACTGTTCTCTTTTTACTTACAGTATGTAACTATGTTTCCTAATTTGACTGTATTACTGCATTACTCTGTAACTAAGTTCTCAAGTATCCTTTT
This sequence comes from Ambystoma mexicanum, assembly GCF_040938575.1. Lineage (NCBI taxonomy): Eukaryota > Metazoa > Chordata > Amphibia > Caudata > Ambystomatidae > Ambystoma > Ambystoma mexicanum. Next base: position 553,368,850 of record NC_090936.1, on the reverse strand, counting down.
AATGTCTGCGCCCAGCTACCTTCGGGTTTTATATCGCGCTATATCAAATAAACAAATAAACAAACAAACAAACAAAAGGCATTTAGAAATGCAGCATCATAGTGTGAGGGCTAGAGCTTTGTGAATGGGTGTTCCCTTTGATTCCTGTTCTTACACCATCTTCCTATGGATTGGCTGTCCCTGGAGAAAAGGTGTTTCCTGCCCTTACAAAGGAAAAAAGAGAGAAAATCCTGCAAGGTTGCAGTTATGCCAGTGGGCAAGTGGAGCCGTGTCTAGAACCTTGCACATAACCCTTCCACACTGACACATGTGCAATTTTACAATAATGCCATTGGGATAAGTATGGGAGAAGCTGGGCAGTTTGCCCCTACTCAGGTAAGGCTTATTTTGACAGTTTAATGTGCCACCAGGACAGAATCCCCATAATTATGCAGTTTTGGAACATGGGTGCATGTCATAAATGCAGCCTCTGCACAGCAGAGACTTTGCAGTCACTGCAGCTGTCAAGAGGGCACCTACTTCCCATATTCCCATAGTAAAAGATTATATTCTCCTCTCACTCCCACAGTTAATTAATACAAATTAAAATATCCAGGACTTTCACACCCTTGCCCCATGGAAAGGCATCACAAAACAACTGGCAAATGTCCTTTACTGAGTGAATTTAAATCACTTGCAAAAATTGCAACTACAATATTATTACTTTACTAATGAATAGGGTAGATTAAAGGAGATCTGGTCTGAATGCACCAATTTGTTTTAAGAGCAGTCAGAGTAGGAGAGTAGAGAACATTCACGGATATGGTAGGGTTTATGGCTGTAAGTCTTTAATGGGTGAGGTGATGATAGACAAGAGACAAAAAATGTGTACCTCCTCCAGGGCCATTCTGTAATTAATAATGCAAAATATTAGTGACTCAAAACTAGTTTGTGTTCATATGTTTTTGAATACGCTGGTGGGATGGGTGCTAATCAAGAAGAGTACTGTAGAGTCTTTCTGTTTGTATTATATGTGATATTTACTACAGCAGTATGTTAAATGGATTCAATATGCTCTGTTAAAAACCAGAGGAGATACAAACAAATGACACTGCACACATTTGTGCTAATTTATTTTGACTGCCTATTTCCTAAATGCCCAAAAAATGAGTATATATGCATACATGTAAAACATAGGGGATCAGTGAAATGCAAATCAATGCATACATTATATATATATGCAAAAAGTGCAAAATGTGCGATGCACTGAAATATTACAAGAAACAACACTGGAGCATATCTAAATCTGGGCCCCAGTGGATTTTAAGGTCACTGAGTTTATGATGTATTGAACAAGTTGATGAGGGTCACGGTAGGTTTGAATACTGGTCCCTCATCTGCTACAGATGTAGATGGTAGGAAACAACCACACAGCCATGGCTACTACAGAAATTAATGTGCTGGAAACGTGGATGTGCTTAAAAGGACACCTACATCACACTCTCTTCCCACTCAAAAACATGTGTGGCTAGTGCCTTCTCATTAAGTGGGCTGATGCTTCCCCCAAGAGTAACAAGGCTAGGGTACTACATACAGGTATGATTGCCAATGACACTGGAACACTTTTATGATTGCTGATAGCATTAGTCTCACATTGGGCCTCATTACGAGTTTGCTGGTAAAAATCCAACATTATTAGCATGCCGGTGCTACCGTGTCCGTGTAGCACTGCTGCCAGAATCTATGGTAGATTCTGAGTCAGCGTGCATGTGCATACCAGTATGCCGGTAACGGTAGTACCGGCATGCCGGTAACAGCCCCAAAACCCTTGATACCAGCATCCACGATGCTGCAGGCACTGAGCCTCATTACGAGTTTAGAGGCAGCCATGCCCTTAAGGGCATGACCCGCAAAGGATGTCTGGTCTGACCAGACGTCCAGAGCGTGTCCCACAAGGGGACCTCGTAATAGGGTGGAATGGGTTTAACGGCACCGGCAGCTCTACCGGCGCTGTTAAACCCATTCCGCCAGGGTCGTAATGAGGCCCATTGACAGAGGCACTGATGATGCCGGTATTACCAGTACGCCGATGCCGGTAATACCGGCACCGGAAGAAACGTCAACGCGCCAGAACGAAAAATGCACCGGGGGCCATCATTAAAAACGCAATTCATTGCAATCCTCAGTCCATAGCAGTTGAACAGGAGAACAGAGTGGGCAGAAAGAAACCTGAGCAACATGACTACCAGACAAGGCTCCGCCCAATGCCATAAACCTAGATTCAGTGACGTTGAGCTGAATATGTGGCAGACACACTTGTCCGATATGCAGACGCTGTGTTCTGTCCTGACCTGCGGCAGATATCCCAACTAAGGAAGAAAGCCGTGTGGGAGGAGGTGGCCTGCAAGGTCTCCGCAGTGGGGACAACAGCCCGGAGCGCCGCGATTGCCGAAAGTGGTGGGATGACCTCTGCCTGCGGGTCGCAACCTAATACTGGCACCGAAAGCAACGTCATCGCGCCGGAACAGGAAATGCACCGTCGGCCATCATTAAAAACGCAATCCATTGCAATCCTCAGTCCATAGCAGTTGAACAGGAGAACAGAGTGGGCAGAAAGAAACCTGAGCAACACGACTACCAGACAAGGCACCGCCCAACACCGTAAACCTAGATTCAGTGACGTTGAGCTGAATATGTGGCAGACACACTTGTCCGATTTGCAGACGTTGTGTTCTGTCCTGACCTGCGGCGGGCAGCCCAACTAAGGAAGAAAGCCGTGTGGGAGGAGGTGGCCCTCAAGGTCTCAGCGGTGGGGACAACAACCCGCAGCATCTGCGATTGCCGCAAGCGGTGGGCTGACCTCTGCCTGCGGGTCGCAACCTACTGTCTGCCTACCGCAGCCAGGGGATGGCCACAGGAGGCAGACCACCATCCCCCATCAGGCTTGCCACATGGGAGGACACCTGCAGCACCATCATGAACATGGAGGGCATCAAGGGTGTTGGACATGCAGATATGGGAGCTGTAACAACAGATGATGATGGTGAGTCTCCCTTACTGTAATTCCAAAGTCACGCCCCACACCTTACTCCCCAGCCCCAATGGAGAAGTCCAAATGCCAAGTAGGTGGCACCAAATTCCTGCTGCATCAGCACCCACCTAAAGCCACCTCCCACACAATTACAATGTACCTTCCACAAACACACCTAACAAACCCCACTGACACACCACACATGACCCCATAATTGCCAACACAAGCACAAACTGCCTGCGCACACACGCATACACATCACTGTACAGCTGCAGCCCCCACCACTGTGTCACCTCATGGCAAGATGCACACATCACCTCCACTAGTTGCACACCTGACACACCCACCATGTACATACACGCAGTGTACACATCAATGTATCAACATACAGAATGGGTGCACATCAGTTCCTCAATCAAACAACACATGGCATACAGCCCCTGTGGCATGACCACAACACGCAAACCACTACACACCTGTTGGCCACCCAACAGACACCGTGCACAACATGTCTGCACCAGAAGGATGCTCCGACACTGCATCCACCCCCAGTCCTGTATGCAAAATGCCAGGCCCTACATCATGTCCATGCGAATGTGCATGACTCTGAATGTACTAGCATCGATGTATGTCGGATGTATGCACACCCATGACTAATGGCCTGCCTCACTGTCCCCCACAGGCACAGGAACAGATAGTGAGGGTGAACACGCCTCAACACCCCTGAAAGCCACTGCACGTCTGCGGCAAAGACAACAACTCCAGCCAGGAGCCATCCACCTCCATGATGAGATCAAAGTGCGCCACAACTTCCATGTCACAGCCCCCTGACCAAGAGGACACAGAGGACTTCCAGCAGCCAGAACAGCCATCATCTACCTCTAACAAGCACCCCAGAAAACTTTGACTCCTGCCAGCAAAGCCCTCCGGCCTACATCCACTCCTGGAAGCAAGGCCCCCAAACCAACACCTACTCCTGCCACAAAGGCCCCCGGCAAATATCCACATCAGGAGCCACTTCAAGGGGAGGAGCCGGAATCCCTGGTGGCCAGTGAGCATGAGGAGGCACATTCAGCGGCTCAGAGTGAGCAGGGTGAGGGGGCACAATCCGCACTCCACAGTGAGGAGGAGGCGGCAGACTCACCAAATCGCAGCCAGCAAGGGGAGGGTGAATCAACACCACACGGGCAGGGAAGCCCACCTAGGGCACCTTCACATGGCTCAGGTGCACACTGCACAGTGGAGGATTAGCCCTTGACAGCTACAGCGACAAAGCTGTCTTCAGCTCGGCAAGCCCTCACAGCCCATCTCCCCTGCCAGCACATGGTCCACAGCAGATCAGGGACATGGAGATACTGAGATGCATGGAAGGCTAGCAAAAGGCTATGCAGGCCATGGTGACCCAACGGCTGCAGGAGAATGCAAGGATGGTCAGCAGGACCGTGTACTGCGTGGCCAGGTGCATCCGTGAAGGCAATGCCCCTCCTTACCCCTCCTCTCTTCTCTCTTTCTATGCCCCCTCTCACTCTCTACGCTCCGCTGATCACTTTTTACTCTCTGTCCCCCCCTCCCTGTGCCTCCTCTCGTTTCCGCTCTTTCCAACACCTTGCCCCCTTACATTGGAACTCGCTCCCTTTCTCTATCCGCTCCATCTCCACCTATTCCTCCTTCCGTTCCTCCTTAAAAACACTCCTTCTGCACCCCCCTCCCTGACTCTTCTCCCCTTCCTCCTCTTCTTCTCCTCCCCACTCCACCTTCCTGTTCCTTTATCTCTTCCTATCTCTCCCCCCTTGACTTCCACCCTCCCCTCTACTCTCCCCTTTCCCTTTCTTCCTTCCCATACCTCTCCTCTTCTCTTCCTTCCCAAATGCAAATTGTTCTACATGCTGTTTTCTGGTTTGAATCATGTTTATTTTATTGCTTCTGTGTTCCATGTTTAATGTATTTTGGTTGTTATGCTGTAAAGTGCTTTGGTGTAAAGCGCTATATAAATAATAAAATACAAATACAATGACTGCCCTGGCACAGTCTATCACACAATTAGCAACCGCCATTGCCAAGCAGCGTAATGTAGCAACAACCCCCCAGCCCGGTCCATTGATGAGCAGCACACCAGCCAGTTTGTCACAAACATTCCCTGTGCATCACTCGCAGTGACTTGTGCGCCACACAGTGGTGACCCCCCCTCCAAAAAGGGGACGTGAATAGGGGAATTCAGAACTTCATGTTGAGTTGCAGTAGTTTTGGAGTTGTGTTGGTATTGGGGGATGGGGTGTTGGGGTATTGGGTAGTGGTAGAGGGGGTGTTGGGGTATTGGGTGTGGGGTTAGTGGGGCGGGGGGTGTTCGGGTAAATTCAAGGGGATACCACTGGTAGGTCTACAATGGCACATGTACATAGTTATTCAATGATCAACACAGCAGTTATGAGAAAGAAAAGCACATGACTGGACATTGCTTCTTGAGTGTGTGTCAATTTTAGTTATGTACAGTGCCCAGTCCCCAATGTGACCCATCCACAGTGCCCTTGTCTTCTCCAGTTCATCAGAAGTAGTGGTCAATCACATCCTGCCATGTTGCACATCCCTCATTCACATTGTGCCGATCCACCATCTCCCCCATCATCATCCTCAGGTGGCACCATGTCCATGTCAGGGGGTAGGGGTACGTTGCACCGGATGCACATGATGTGTAGCATGGCACATACTAGCACAATTTTCACCACCTTCTGCGGGCCATAAATGAGTGCCCCCCCCCCGACCTGCTGAGGCAGCGAAACCAAGCCTTTTACAGCCCAAATGTCTGTTCAATGATGACACAAGTGCTTGCATGTTCACGGTTGTAGTCCTCTTCCTGTCTGTTGACTGGTTGTCTAATGGGGGTCAGGAGCCACAGCTTCAGGGGATACCTGGCATCACCTGCATCGGAGCAATGGGAAGGACACTTGTGAGTCATATGTGATGTTCATGTTACCACTGGCTGTACAGTGTTCATGATTACATGCAACTGAGGATTAATTTCTGCACATGACTTCTTCCATTTTGAAAGACCCAGGGAAGTATACTTAGGGATATTTCAATGGTGGGGGTGGGGGGTGGTACTGTTGACGTCCCAAGGACCATTCAATGTGTACATGCACTCTCACTAATCAAGTCCTAACGTCCATGATTTCCTCAGTTTTCATTGATGTCTCTCCGATGGGAATGGCCTGTGCATGTACAGTGCATAATCGCGCAACTGCCTAATGTGCATCATGTAACACAATGGGGTCCACCGTATGCAATCTACTGATACATGTGAGCATGTACATGTCCATTGACATCTTCACTTATATGAATTGGTCAGAATCACATTGTTGGTATGGGCCATGGGTGAAGGGTTACGTTTCTGTGATACGGCTGGGTGGAGGGTGTCATGGTGGTAGTAAGGTACTTTGGAAGGGACCTGCTCCTCTCAATCATTTCTTGGTGGTACAACATGTTTTAGGATTTAATATATTTACATGCTTAACCCATTGTACATGGAGGTGTCCCTTAAGGTGACATGACTGCCATACTGATTTGCATTGTACCTGTGGACTGAGTGCAGGGACTGAGATTTTGCTGTGTGGCCGATGGATGTAGCTCTGTCAGGGCATCATGACTCATGATTTCCTTTGGCGAGATCATGTATTTCGTGCATTGTGGCTGCTGCATTGTGGTTCATGTTTTCTAATGTTCTAGATGCATGTGCTGGTGTGCGCACTGTCTCTGTTGATTGCATGTACACACAGATGTATGGGCCTGGCACATATGCAAGCATTGCCTGTGTTGAACATTCTGGTGCTTTTACTAATGTCACAGATTTTGCCACCCAGGACACAGTGTGTGCTCTGCTTCCATTCTGTGTGTGTGACTTTATGTTGTGCAGTTTGGGGATGTAGAGGTTGGTAGATCTGATTCCTCGTTCAACTTTGACTTCTATTGCCCAGACAAGTGTCTCTGCACTCCATTGCATGCCTTGTGATGCTTACGGCTGTTTGCTGGAGTGATGATGGAATCATGCCTGTGGCGTCCACTTGTGCTACTCATGCATTCAATATTGTGCTATGTTCCAACCCTCCTCATGGGCCAGCCAGCAGGCATGTTGTCTATACTTGTGACCCCCCCCATCAACACCCCTCATGGACCAGCCAGCAGGCACATTGTCTATGCTTGTGATCCCCCTACCTAATCAACACCTCTCATGGGCCAGCCAGCAGGCACGTTGTCTATGCTTGTGAAAATCAACACCCCTAATGGGCCAGCTAGCAGGCATGTTGTCTATGCTTGTGACCCCCCCAATCAACACCCCTCATGGGCCAGCCAGCAGACACGTTGTCTATGCTTGTGCTACCCCCCAATCAACACCGCTCATGGGCCTGTGGTTACACTCACCCAACAGAAAGGTACGTTGTGCAGCGTGTCGTGCAATGTAGTGGGGAAGCGTGGAGTTGTGCAGCACCATAGCGTCATGTGTGGAGCCAGGGAATCTTGCACAGCAATGCGTGATGATTTTGCGTGCATCGCACACCATCTGTACATTCAGGGAATGGTCCATCTTCTTGTTCCGGTACACTACCTCCACAGCATGCCGGACAACCAAGTCCACATGGGTACAGTCAAGGGCACCAATTACATTTGGCATGCCTGCCACTGCATGGCATGCTATTTTGGTTGTGGTCACCTCCTCTGAAGTCCGTGGTAACTTTATGTGCTTGCTTGCGTGTTTCAGGAGTGCATCTTGCACCTGGTGGAGCACACAGAAGAAACAGGGTTGTGAGATTCCATGCAGATACCCCACTGTGTGCTAAGTGCCTGTGGCTAAGAAGTGTAGCACAGACACTACCTTCAGCAAGGGGGGTGGTGGCTGTCCAGATATTGATCACGCTCACCAGGTCATCATGGATGAGGTCCACTATTTTGGTGATGGTGTTCCTGTCGAGGCAATACATGGTATGCATCTGTGCAGAGGTTAGGTTGAATGGACTGGCCCTTAGGTGAGTGATTGGTGGCTGACTGAGGGGTACAACTGCCTGCACAATAGGTATGCGCTGGCCCAATCTCACCCTCCTTCTCGTCCTGCACCTGTGCTGCATTCTCTTCCTCACTACCTCCTCAAGGAGTACCGGTGTTAGCATGTCCCCCAGCTCCAGGAGTGCAAGTGCTATTGGTAGCATTGTGGATTTGGGTGGGGTGTGGTGTGTGGGAGTGCTCCTTTTGGAATGTACCAGACTCCATTGCCTCCACCTGTGCTGATTGTGTGCACCACTGGCAGGCTTCTACACAGCAGATTATTATTAATGCCTGCGCCGCGATGCCGGTGTTAACGGCATAATTGTAACCATTATTACTGACATGTCCATGCCGGTGAATGCATGTCCGTGCACCTCCTAATTTGCACTTAACTGCGGCATGCCTTTGTCACTGACATGGCTGCCGCGTGACACGGCTCATACTTGCAATGGTGAGGCCGATTACGGTGGGTCCCTTCCGATGCCAGTGACACCGGCATCGCAGCTCATAATACTCCAGTCTGGTAAACAATGCCTGTACTGGTATACCGGCATCGCTTTTACCAGAGCTGCAACCTTGTACTGAGGCACTTTGCTTGTTGGGACATACACTGGGCCTCATTATAATGTTGGCGGGCTTGCGGGTGGCTGTGCGGCACCCGCGAGCAGAACGATAACGGTGCCGGTGCAGCCATGCTCCCCACCCCTATTAAGTCCTATAGGGCATAATGGGGTTTGGGGGTGCGACAATACAACCACCCGCGAATGGGCAATTACCGGCCCATTCAACTCGTAATGGGCCGGTTATTGCCCAATCGCGGGTGCCGATGCCGGTAGCGAGTTTGGCAGTAGCCGTGCCTGAAAAACGGGCACGGCTAACACCAAGCTCGTAATGAGGCCCACTGTTTCTGTTTCGAGCCAGAGGAGCCATTTGCGATATATATGAGGGAGCAGGCTTGGATATTTGAACCTTGTCACCAAAATGCTTGCAAGCCACAATCTAATCAACCCAGTATCTATGGGTCTGATGGACTGTACAAAGATCTTTCTTAAAACAATCAATTTCCAAAGTTAAAAAAAGATATCAATGAATTAGTTTGAATGTAATGCATTGATTACTAATCAGATGTGCCTTTCATAGTACAGCTCTACCGCTGGTTATCTTTTTACTCTGGCTAGTTGTTTGGATGCTCAGAGGAAAGCTAGGCCATGGAATACTTAGGCCACAGTTTTGAGAACCATAACCATGTACTATTATTATTTCACAATATGGTGGACTGTCTGCAATACACTGGAATCTGTAAAAAGTGCAGACACGTGTATTATTGTCTGGTGTCAGTTTTACAATTTGGTGTAAACCTTTGTTTTCTGTGAATTGTTTCTTATATGTGTATAACATGTAGTGAGTCTGCAATGCATGTAAATAAAAACAACCACAGACATATTTCGGCCTTGTTGTCCCTCATCTCTACGGTGCAGCTTGGTTCCCTGTGGCACAGCAAGCAAGGGAACCAATGTTGGGGCATACCCCCAGGAAGACAAATTATAACCAACACATTTAATGGGTGGAATATTATGAATGAATCTTAACCACTGGCATTGAGCTGGGCAGCCTTCAAAACCACTGTGTTTGAAAAGCAAAGCAGCCAAATGCAAATCAGTCTCTGTCCTGCCACCAGTGTCAGCAGTCCAGCCTGACCTGCTAGACCATGTCCCTCTATACGGAAACGAATGCAACCCCAAACATGCTTCCGCCTTGTTGTACTGGAGGGTTGCCCGGAGCAATGCAAGTGGCTATTATTGATTCACAACCTTCCAGTCATCAATCTACAGTTTTCTCAAATATTGAGTTTGTGGAGCAGCAATTACATGATATAAATGTGCTTCTTTCACTGATACTAATACTATGCGTCATCATAAAGTGTATTACTTTCCACTCATTGTTGATTACACGGAAATGTAAACAGCGACATTTTGAGAGTTTTATGTTGGAAGTATGATATGATATGATATGATATGGCATTTGTAACGCGCCTATACACAAGTGTTTCAAGTGAGGGAAAGCTTATAAAAGCAACACACTAGCACATAATACTTCAGGAAATGTGCATGCACACAGTAGAGGGATTACAACATTGCAGGGTATGACTACTGGCTATGAACTTGAAATCACAGCACTTCACAAATGCATACCATCAGCGTCTTACCATGCACAGTTCCCAATCACACGCCCTCACTGTGGAAATATCCGTTTGTCAGTTTGTGAGTAGGCCAGGTAGTCCTGGTACCACTCACTGCATTCTGCAACTTGCACGTTCCTTGCTCATTCTAAATATAGTACTACATGTCACAAGTGCAAGAAAAACACAGGACTGAATTGCCCACTCATGCATGGCAGAGGGGAGATGTTGGAGACATGCATGTGTACATCTTGGCACACAGCAAAACAGATAGTTAGTACGTGACGTTGTGTCACATAAGACCTATCAGTTGCCATTTCTGTACCTCCAACAGTCCAGTAGTCATGTTCCCCTTGGCCTGGGATTAATGGAGCATATTCACATGGCATCATTACAACCAAAAATATATATATCTTAGCAAAATGTACGGAAGTGGCAGCATTAACAATTACACTCCCACAAGTACATGCATGACAAAGATCATATTCCTCATCACTTCATAGGCGACCTTGGATACCCAATGCGCCCTTGGTGTTTGTTCCCAATGAGACAGTCTAACAACCCCATGTAGAAGGACTACCATCTGCCCAGATCTTGACCTGAAATTACACTGAGCAGCCATTTGGTGTCCACAAGAACAACCTCTGGTGCTTGTACAAGACTGGGTGTGCATTTATTTACTGACCAGATAGGGTCTGTTTCATTGTGGCAATGTTCTGCGTGCAGCACAACATCTATACCAGATACAATGCACCCATGCTTGATAAGGTAGAGGATAATGATGACTCAGACAGTGCCACCGGCCATATTGAGTAGGCACCAAGGCTTGGACACCAAAGGGACAATCCAGACGGTTTCTTGTGGTGTGAAGAAATCATTTTAAAAAATCAGATAGAGGTGAGTCCTTCCCCACAATACTGAACTAGACAGGCTCCAACTTTACATTCCCCCAATAAAAAAAATGCATGCAATCAAATGCCAACAGAAACTCTGCAAAACATTTTATTTTTAGAATTGGACAAGGTAGTAATGCTGCTGCTTCTGTGAAGAGGGTGAAGGCAACATTAAAAGAAATTGAAAGTCCAAGATGGTGCCAAACATTTTACATCCCCAACAAAATGCAAAGTCCAGCCAGTTTAAAAAAAAGAAAAACTGTAGAGTTCAGGGTTTGTCCAACAAAATCCATCAATGGTGTGTCCAGAAATATCCAGGGTGGAAATAACATATCCAGAGTCTAAGGGGATGCAAAGCAAGTTCAGAGTAAAGCCAGGGTGGGGAAATCTAACAGCAACAAAAGATCTGACTCAGAAGGGGCACAGACAAAAGTCAGCTAAAGAGAAGGAGACACAGGGTTACTTCTCTCTCAGTGGCCTCTTGACCTGCAGGAAGTTGGTGGAGATAGAACGGATTTGAAGCAGGTGACAGCAGGAGTGGTAGCTGTAGGGATGAAGGATGGGGTTCTGCTGAGCAAATGGTGGAGTTGACAGGGTGCTTCAAATGACAATGCAAAGGGTGGGATGGTAGGTTCCCTCCCTAAACATTCTTCTTGTGGGAGTGGTACTGTCCCTGGCAGGTCGGCAGTCCAGGCAAGACAATCTAGGACTGGGCATGCCACTGGCTGTCCTCCAAAATCCAGAGTTAAAATGGCAAGCTTGAAGAGGGCCATTTGGTGCACGGCTGTAAAGGAGAGAAGGGCAGCTTGGCTTGCTATCTGGCCTCGTTGTGACCAGTGGCCTGCTTTATGACCAGACAACTGCCCTCCCTGGCCCCAGCCGAGTCCACCCCATCTGCTGCAGATGTGGCACAACTTTTTGACATGGTTCCCTTATCTATTTTACCAACTCCTCCCTCAGTTCTTGGTGCAATGGATCCACAGACTGTTGAACCTCTCCCAGGATCTGCCCCCTTGAATATAAAGCATCCACCAGATCCGTTCCAATCTCCTCTACATAGGCCTTAGCGTGCTGCTGGCCGACAGTTTTTTGGAAATACTAGCTATGATAAGTCAGGCATGGGGACATAATATACCTGTTCCAGGGGTAGAGCTGATGTCAGTGACCAGGGAGGAGAGGTTACCTCCCTAACTAGCAGGAGAAGAGAAAGCCTGCTGGGAGGAATGGTTTCTTCCATTACATCCACTACTACCAGCTACTGAAGGATGGATGTGGCCATGGTGATGATGTCCGAGCCTTCAGTGGTGGTGGTGCAGGGTCACCATGGACCTGCAGGTAAAGGGTGTTGCTGGTGTAGGTCAGGGTCTGGATGTTGATTGCAAGGTCAAATGTCAACACATCGCAGCCAAAGCTTTGCTGCAATTATAACAACGTCGTCCACAATGTCATTGCACATTGTATACAGCATGCATGACCTATACGGACCGATGAAGAGATGGCGGTGCAGTGTAGAGATGTGAAAAGTGGCATGGGGATGGTAGGATGATCAGCTGCTACAGAGAGAATGAGTGGGATGTGTAGGTGGGAAATAAAATGGGTTGAGGAGGGAATATCACTTTGGAAAATGGCAGAAAGAAGAGGCTTGGGCAAGGGGTTGCAGTGGCACCCATCTTCAAGGAGAAACAGAATAGAAGGCAGGGGGTGGAGTGGAAACCCTCCTCCTGCAAGAGGGTACAGGAAGGTTGAGTTTTGCCAAAAGTAAAAGAATGGCATTTGAAATGAAAGCATTGGGTTGTCATAAAAAAACAGTAGCACGTTGTGGGATGGTGGGTCTCTCGTATATAATGACATAGCTAGGCTCTCCTGCCCACTCCACGGGGTCTTCATTTTTGCCTTCCTTCTCCCCAGCATCATCTTCATGACAGTTGACAAATTCCCCTGCAAATGAAAGCACAAGGTTTGTTAGCATGGTACATGGCACACAGAAATGACACATCTCACTCCACTATTATGATGAAACTGATTGCTACCTTGAAGACGTCACTATGATCCTCATAGATTGTGGCTCACTATTGGGGCAATTGGGAATGACTATAAGTATGGAGTTTAGATAGTAAAATGGCCTCCTCCACGTTCTCCTGTGCACACAGTGCTAGTGTACATGAGCGTGGTCTATGTAAGGGAGACTAGATAAAGGGTAACAGATGCCACCGCGTCCCGAGCTACTGTGCCGTAAGTAGATTGGTTGAGGCCACAGTGTTCAGAGGGTGAGTTGGGGAACATGCAACTTGTCAGCAAGCTTGGGTACTTGAAGGCAATTCTGGGAGGATGCTGGTGCTGTGAGCAGGGGGGACAGTGGGATGCTGGTGCTGTGAGCAGGGGGGACAGTATTTAAGGGAGCAGGAGCAACGGAAGGGATCACAGGGACCAGCGAGAGGACACAGCAGTCAAGAATGAGCAGCAGCAGCAGCAGTCAGGGAGGGAGAACAGGGTTCAAGAGAGCGCAGCGACAGTGAGGGAGGGAAAAAAGCAGCAGTCAGAGAGGGAACCACAGCAGCTCGAACAGGGAAGAGCGTTCATGTATTTTGTAGGGAAAGTTAAGAAAAAGAGAGAAAGACATATATAGCGTAGGAGGGTGGCTGGTGTTCTGCGGCTTCATTACGCTGAGCACACAGCCGAAAGTGGGAGTGATGTAATACGCCCATGACGTGTGGCTGTGTAGATGCAGTGCAGTTTTTCCATTTCAGCACATAGAATCCACACAGAAAGTTCAAATAATGATATCATTATGCACCATTATGCATGCTTTTTTGCATGCTTTACTAAGTACATTTACAAATAGCACCTACTCAGTGCAGGTGTAAACTTGGATGGGAAGGTATACGGGCGGCCCAGATCTGCTAGACACACTACACTTCTGAAACAGGCAATGCATGCAACAAAACACCAATTATGGGGTGGGGCATTTTGGGGGGGTTTAACCTTTTTATAAAAGATTGATTCTAATATATAATCAATCATGCCTTTTCAGGTGGATTATTCACCACCTGTTGTTGTTCGATAATATTATAATTGGTGATTTTTATAAAATGAACTTTAGTTCCCATGTGTAAACGGAGTTAACAGGTTTACATCAGTGGCATAGCACAAAATGTGCTCTCCCCCACCCCCAGCTCGGCAACAAATCACGGGTGGTGTCCAACACTCTGGGCCAGCCTAGACTGCACGCTTGTGTAATACATGATCATGCTGCTGCACCGGCACGCTGCGCACTGCACTAGCAGAAAGATAGGAATATGTGTTTTAATGCACTATACAGCACACTTTGAGAAAAAGTGGCTAAATAAACAGAGTGTATGCAATTGTTATGTAGGGTAACACCAATTCAACAATCCAATACATGCAAGTCATCAACAGTCGACAGGAACATCAATGTTTTAATTAATTGAATGCTTTGCTATTAAAAATGTCATTCCCCAATGAAATCATGTCCAACTGGCTGCACAGTGTAGACCAGTCTAAACACGTAATAAACAGATCACAGTAAATCATGCCATGCCGCATTGAGACATATCTAGACTGGTAGCACCAAAATGCCAGTCTAGCTAGGTAATTACACTTAGCAGGGCTGTTTTATCAGAGATGCCCAGTTAAGAAATGACTAGACTTTCTGCATCAAAATGCCTTTCACGCCACTGATAACACTTATCATGCCTGCTTAGCGCAACCCCCTCTCCATCCCATCCCCCAACATTCCCTCTCCTTCCCAGCGCACACTCGAACCTTCAAATTCAGCTTCTGGGCTCAAAATTACATTTGCATCCCTCTTGCTCATCCCAGTGCTTACGTTTGAGGCGTAATGAAGAGTACACGTAACTAAGCCAGGCATTACCTTCTTGTCCCCCTACCCTGTCCCGGTACTTGTGAATGAGACAACGTGCCTCATAGACAAGTACTCGGGCGAGGAAGAGTATGGCTTAAAATAATGAAGATTACCAATAAGTAACCAAACTGGAAAAATAATCCAGAGAGAAGAATTTGCAATAAATATGCTGGCAAAGTATAAAAGGTTCTCACCTTTTAAACCCAACACATTATTATGAAATATTCCAAGGAAAACAAACTTCAAGCAGGACACATGTGCTTTAATGAACCTTTTATGTGGTCTTGTGGGTAAAGCGTCTGCATTGGAAACAGGGCAACATGGGGTGAAATCTTAGTAGCCGAACACTTGAGCAAGCAAAGTTTTTTTTTAATGCTGTCCTCAAAAATACCAACAGGGGTTGCGTCCACCCTCTGAAAAAGGGTGGCCCAATGCTGTCCACACACATATATCCTCAATGTGTGCCATGAAAATCAGCATAGGGCCAGAACCAAAGAAATAACCCTTTCAGTCTCCAAGACTGGAACCTCTCCTGCCACATCCTGGGCAAATATTCATGACTCAGTTGCACCTCCATCCTTTCCACTTTCACCCCCCATGCTTGTCTTTCAACAATACTCTGTTTTGTAAAGATAACTTGAAAAGTACACAAACCATAGTAAAGTACTCACACCAGTAAATACATCTTTATAGAAATAGTCTGGGCAAAACGTTTACAATTGGGGTATTATCCCTTCCACCTTGAATGCAAGACTACAAATACCAGAATGCAATTTAGCAGATGGCAAAACATGGCCTGCACATTTTGAAAATGTACTTTCAAGACTTAAAGGCTCATAGCAAAAGGTAATGTTTAAAAAGGTTACTTTTTTGGTATGTTAAATATGAACATGAGAAAATAAGGCAGTCTGACAGGCCTGCCACGGTAGTGGTTTCTAGGAAAGGCTGGCAGAGTTCTGATGGAAACATTACTCACACCAAACCCCACTGATTAGCACAAACCTTAAGAGCAAACAGAGCAACCCGCCATTGCCTGCAAATAGCCTCCAGTGTTCAGGGGGAGAGTTCACAATCCTCTGCTCCCATCCTGCTTCACACACACACACGTGGCCTCACATTTGCAGGAGGGCCACAGATCTATGCATCCACAAGTGGCTGATAAATGTTACTGACTTTTTACATCAGTACCTTGGGAGAACGCTAGAACAAATGAACTGGGCTCGGACACATGCACTGTTAATAAAGAGACACCACGGTGAAGCTGCCAGATGTCTTCCACAAATCTGTCAAAAGTGAAGGCACGCGGGATGTGTGTGATATGGCATCGGAAGGAGGAACCCTGCTGTAATGCGTGGTACCTGCGCGTGTATGTTTCCATTTCTCGCACATTGAAATGTTTACATTCATTTCAGTTCTTATGCACTCAATATCAGCAACCGGTCACCTATGGGGTGTGCTTAAAAGAAGCACAACAAGAAGCAGGATCAAGAAGATACATATCAGCCCAATCAACAAACAGCAACATTATCATCCAATCAGCTGCAGAAGGGGACCATGCATTTTATAATCCTCAGATAAATTGATTGTCAGCTGCCTGGTACAAAGGGGGTAAGGGAACCAATCACCTGCCTAATTGAAAACGCAAAGGTTTTAGAGATGCATGGGGAGCCCAGTTACAACTATTCCAATAAGGTCCCATAGGGGTAAGAGTCTAACCTAATATGATGGCTGCCTCAATGGCAAAAAGTGTGCTGTGGTGTGTTGCAGGTGTGCTTCTCCAGTGAGTGCAGAGTCAAAGGGGACCAGGTGTTGTGCTACATTCCTGGTGTGATGCATGTCTCGGCATGTGCATACAGAAAGATGGATTGTGTGCAGCTGAGCAGCACTATGCTTAGAGGTGGCAGAGCATATTTAGAGTTTAAAGTGACAGAGTATTCCTGCCCCAGACATGACCAAATACAGAGTCCAATGTCATAATACATCAGTATTCTGTTATGTGGTGCAAATCATTAATCATTACACAGAGCACCTGTCTCATTGCACTGTGTGCATTAGTGGTTTAATTTCCCATGCTATCTGAAGTGTGGAACATGCCACACACCTGTGAAGTGCACTATATGGAAAAGCGTGGTGGGAGATCATGCTGAGCTGTTGAGCAGGGGATATATGTTCCGCGGTGTGGCTGGGCAAGGTTAGGGCTGTGTACATGGGTGAGGCCAGGGCTCTGTGTGGCTGGGCCACCAGACATTGTGGCACATTGTGGCAGTGCTGCAGAAGGCAGGCAGTTGTGCAAAGGCCACATGTTCAGCTCTTCATCATCATGACGCATTACAGTTCGAGTGGGTGCTACTCCTCCTTTAGCATTAAGCACAATAACAGCAAAAGTGCATGAGTGGAAGATGCTGACGATCCTGTGGGCGCCACACAGGCGGGTGTGATCCCCAATTCTGCTCTCAACACTGACAACACAGAGATGGACAGTAATAAATAAAAATGCCTTAAGTACTCCCGTGAGCAGCAGTATTGACAGCACGCAGCAAGATTTTTGTTTGTTTTCAAATCCCGCCCGAACTCCCAAGCACTGTTCTGAGCAAGCTCACCGAGCCAGCACGTGGCCCATTTTAAAATTTTAAAAAAAGGAAAGCAACCAATAGGCTGCTGACTGGCCTGCAAGCCAGCTGGAGCAGTTGATAAGGAAGCAGCAGCCATGCTGATGCAAGTGCCTTCATGGATGTGGTGTTCACGCGTGCCCAAGTCCCGTGAGTGAGGGGGAGCCAACCTCACGTGATGAGGGAAAAGTAGAGAGATAATAAAAGGCGGCAATGATAGGGGGAGGTAATATCTCAACTAAGTGACAGGAGGCTTGCCTGGCTGATGAGAGACATGCCTGACTCAACCATGGATGTTACTGCTCAGTTCCATTGGTAGAAGAGTAACACGAGCCCTCCGGTCGTGCCATGGAATGTGGAATCCAGGTTGAAGAGCAACAGTTTCCAGCTTCTTCCGACACGGACAGTCTCCCTCCTTTCTTCCTGTTCATTTATACTTATTTATATTTACTAATATTTAGCTACCATCTTCATAATAAATAACATTATATTTAACTACTCACTCCGTGCAATGCCCTTCCTTGAATTCCCACACTACAGGTGACACGGGGTCCCGGGAGTTTTTTCATTTTTGAAACCCCATCCAGGGTTTGCATGTTAGGGGGGCTACGGTAATAAAAAAACGTAATTATTTTTCACAACACTTTCAGCATTTTGAAGTTGGAGGTTTGGCTTGAACCCCCAACCGCTCAATACAAGTCAGCCCCCTTACTGACTGCATAGCTCTCAACTCTCACGCTTTTGGCGGGTGTCACCCGCCTTGTAAACAGCTGACTCACCCGCCAAGCCTCCAGCACGCCCATTCATTTCAATGGGCGTCTCACCCGCCAAAACTAAAATCGTGTGTTTTCACCCGCCTTCGCGACCCAAATGGTTGAGAGCTATGCTGACTGTGCCGTGGAGACTCGCATGCAAATGGTTGTCCAGCAGGCGAATTAATATCAGAGCTAACGCTCGTCTTGAATTAGCATGCGACCATTCACAGACAAAACTGCACAAATGAGATTATAAACAGTTGATAGAAAGGAGAAGTGCTGGAAATATGGTTGGGGGGTGGTTGTGGGGGCGTGTTGGGGGAGGGTGTTAATTGGTGGTCTGTGATGGGGTAGTCCCTCTTTTATGTTGTTGGCCATCCCGGTTTTTTGTTTTGAAAATCTGGCAATGACCAGTAACGGGGCAGAGCCGAGTGAAATCTAAACATGTGTGGTCATGAGTCATTAGTGCTCCTTATCTACCACGCGCTGCGTGCACAGCACCCCCAACCTCCCTGATAACATCCGGAGGCCTGGGAGAGAATATCACATTGGCAACAAGGTACCCTGAATCCAGATGCGCTCTGTGTAACATGCATCATCAACTGTTCTATGCCGCAGTTACCAGCTTGTCCAAATGTATGAAGCGCCACCAGTGGTCACGTGTGGTACTGCAGTAAGAGGAGAAGTGGGCCATAACACACAGCCTACATGAGGTGAGAACGTGAAGGAGAGGCACATGTATCACTAACAATAAGGCCACTGGGCCCCTCAACAACATGCAACAAGTGCATTAGGGATATGCACATGTGTCAGCACTCATGGCAAGTCCACAGGATGGCGTGACTAGAAGGATGCAGCATAGGCTCTAGGAGCATCACTGTGAAGGTAGAAGGGCCACCACATGTAGGCGATGCCAGGCAAGGCAGGTGCAGCCTTGCGCTGGGAAATTTGGCTCCAACTATTTGAACTGTACATGCAAGCAAGGGATTTTATGGAGGCAAGGAAACTGCACACCCTACTATGACTTAACATTGGCACTCTAGCACTCAGACTATTCAACACTCTGCCTAACAGAGGCGCAGCAGATAATTACAATGCAGCGAAAGCAGGGCTGAACAACAAATTTAAATCTGAGCTGAACCATGATCATGAAAGATTCAATTTCTGCATGACCCGTCAAAGAGAAAAGGAAAACTTCGATGATTTCCTCGTGCACCTTGGGGAAATGGTGCTGAGATACAAATTCTCGAATTAAGAGTTTGTCGCCCGCCAACAGATTATCAATGGAATCTCCTCAGATAAACTACACAGGGCTGTACTCTCAGAGAAGAATATTCCCCTGTACCGCATCCTGGTTATGGGCATATGGGCAGACTATGAGAATGCACCAATGACAAGGTTGCAATCATGAAAGCTGCCATGCAACAGCTTCCACTTGACAACGTCCAGAAGGAGGAAGAAATAGCAGCAGTCAGAGGAAGGCCAGATCAGAGACGACCCGCTGAAAAGACATCTGGACAGACACCAGGACCACGGGACTCATGCACGTGGTGCAGAGGACCCTGGCATTGAGGAGAGCCCTGCCCAGAATTAGGGGTCACCTGTCACAAATGCAAGAGACTGAATCATTTTGCAACTGTCTGCCTCAATCCACCACCTTGGAAGGGAAGCGAACAACCAGAGACACAGAGTGCCAGATGTAAAGAGAGAGGCAAGGCAAGGGCTCATAGCCACCACAAGAATATTACCCAGCAGCAGTGACCCCTATGACACCTCAGAAGAAGAGGCATCCCCAGAAAGATGACAACGGTTACGACCAAAGAAAAAGGGGAACATATCCATATGATATCCGCCATCAAGCCCCAGAAAAACAAACCAAGAGGGAAAGAGTCTATACTACCCTCCTGTGTCACCTTAGCTAACGGGACACCCACCAAAGTTGTAATCGATACTGGAGCGACTGTGAACGTCATGCCCCTGCTGAAGTTCAAGAAAATCTAACCATTGCCCCGACTCTGAGACAGGAAGGTGCGGCTATTCGCATACAGGTGAAAAATGCTGGTACCAGTGACAAGCTCATTCCACTGAGACATAACCTACAATGGTACAACATGCCGAGTCAGGATATATGTGGTAGATGCAGGGTTGGAGACACTCCTGAGCTGCCTTACAGCCAAAAACCTGTAGCTAGTGCAATTCTCATTCCACACCACCACACCTGACATCGAAAACCTTCTAGCAAGACACAACAAGGTGTTCCAAGGCATAGAGTGCCTTCAAGGGAGAACAGTCAAATGACACATTGAGCCAACGATCAAACCTAAAGCTGTGAGACACCGCAGAGTCCCATTGCACCTGCGCAAAGCAGTATAAAAAGAACTAAAGAAGCTGGAAACACACAGAATAATCGAGAAGACCTCAGGACAGACACCATGGGTATCCCCCATGGTCGTGGCTCAAAGCCCACGACAACCAAATGCAGTTAGGATCTGCATTGACGTGCGGCTACCCAATGTGGCCATTGGACGTGAACGACACGTGACCCCAACAATTGATGAGCTAATAGTGGATCTAACAGGGGTGAAGGTTTTCAGCAAATTAGACTTACACTCAGGCATTGATTAAATACGCCTAGCCCGAGAATCACGCTATATCACAACGTTTTCGTCCCACCTAGGCCTCAGAAGATACCAGAGGCTGAACTTCGGGATATCTTCAGCCGCTGAGGTATTTCAAAATGAGATCCGGAAAGTCCTGAATGGCTTGGCAGGCACCACAAACATCAACAACCACATCCTAGTGTATAGAGCAACCACAGATGAACACCATGACCAGCTACCAGCATTTCTACAGCACCTCACCCTTCAGCAGAGAAGTCTGAATTTGGCAAGAGCAAACAGAACTTCTTTGGCTATGTTTTCAACATGCCAGACCCCACCAATGTGACAGATATCAGGGAAGCAAAAGCCCCCACGTCTGCATCAGAGATCAGAAGCTTCATGGGAATGACTATGTACTGTGCCAGATTCCTCCTAGACCTAGCCAACATCGCAACCCCCTTAAGAAGGCTAACCCAGAAGGAAACACAGTGGGAATGGTTCAAACAACATAAGGACACATTCCAGCATATCAATGACTCTTTGTGGAGCACCAGAATGGAATCTATTGACACTAACCATGCCACCGAAGTGTTGGTTGATGCTAGTCCAGTAGGACTGGGGGCTGCGTTGACACAAATCGATCAGGAAGGCACTGTGTTCCAAGTCACTTTTGCTAGGTGATGGCTCAGTAAGACTGAACAAAATTATGCACACAACGAAAAGTAAACACTGGCCATTTTGTTGGGATGCTGCCTGTTAGGGAGAATTCTCATAAATGTGCTAATTCCCTCTACCTTAGAGCCCTCCAGCTCTTTTGCAAAACGTTGGGGCTTTGAACTTTTTAATTCTGTTTGTTTTCTGTGTTTATTTATTTTTGTTATGGAGTTTTAGATAACTCCATAGGCATCATCTGTTCATGTGTGTTACACAGCACCTTTAGTGCAGTGACACAGGGATGTCTTTTAGACTTCCAAAAGATTTAAATACCTTCTCTGGGGTGAACTACTGTTCCCCAGAGAATGTAAAGTTAAATTGACTTTACTAGTCTTTCCAAATTCATAGACTCAGCACACAATACAGTGCTGGAGGGGTTGTTACATATTATCCCCTGTGTGTAAATACTCATGTAGCAGTCAAATCCTACCCTTTCCTATTGAAAAGGCTAGTGGTAGTGGTTTTACAACGAACTATCGTGATTTTTCCCAACCGCGAACACCAGTAGCTAAAAATCACGGGAGCCATGTTTTTCAAGATGGCGCCTTAAGCCCCTTTGTTTAAACAGGTCCCGGTCTTCTTTCTTTCCCGTTTCTTTTTGGAAAGGTCCTTCTAGTTTTTGCCTCTGCGTGCCAAACCAGGTTTGGTCCCTTTGTTTGTGTGCCTTTGGCGGGCTTCAGGAGTGAAGACCGCCACTGGCGTCTGAGTGTCTGGGGTGGGCAGGAAGTGAGGGAGGTGCCCGAAACTCCCTGTGCTTAGTCTCCTAGGAGACCCAGTATGCACTCTGGCATGATTGGCTGGCTGACTGTCTGGCAAGGACAGCCACTCTGCTGGGTGAGTGACAGCTAGGCTGGAATGAAAGGGAGAGAACAGTTTAAAAGGTGAGTCTCTTGCACTGGAAAGCAGAGTCGACCACTGGAACCAAAGAACCGAAGAAGAGCTGGAAGAGGACGGCTGCTGCAACTCCTGCACCATTGGTTTGGCCGGTGAAGCCCTGCTGAAGGTCCGAATAGCCAAGTTCATCTCGACAAAGATGCCCCTTCAAGGACGACATCTTCCTTTGAGTTGGTGGGACCAATCAACTCGAAAGCCACCTGGATACCATTCTCAAGGCTGGTTAGGATTAACCAGGGGGAGGGACACCAGCTTGTGTGCTTGAATCTACAGGTACTGGAAATGAAGTGACTCCATCTGTTTTGCTTTTTTGACGATCCCGTGCAGTGCAGGAGTCCCCTGATGTCCTCCCTCTTGTCCCCATAACTGAGGCTCAGGAACAGTGAGATCTGCAGGAACTGCCAGGAACCAACGACTTCAGCTGCATTAGTGTCATGATCTCTGCTTCCAAAAGATCAGGACTTGCCCGACTCCCTTGGAAGCAGACCCATAACCCCGGTTCCGAGTGCCAGCCAGTCCCAATTGGGACCTTTTGGACCCTGTCCTGGTGCCAGTGGCACCAGGCTCATAAAGATGCCCAGTCCCAGCGCTGGAAGCGCCGGGCTCATAATGCTTGGGTGGACTTACCTGCAGCAGACCATGCTGCTTACTTACCTGCCAGTTGAACCCCTGATCCTCTTCTGTTTGGGACTACTTTTCCTGTTGGGTGGGGCAGGAGCCACTCCCTAGGTTCAGAACACTGGAACTCTTCTGGAAAGCAGGAACTCTTTTCTTACCTATGCGTGGCTGTGGAAGGAGACACCTAAGCACTACATGAGGCTATTTAAACCACACCCGATGGATGAATCTTGCTTTGTGTTATTCTGCATTCTCTGCAGCAGAACGCTCATCGTGTCTTCTGCTTCTGATACTGGGCCTAAGGGAACAAAGGCTTACCATCCTGGAATCCAGTCTTCAGCAGCACCTGTAAAGACAAAGAAAGAACAGGTTAGCACTACGGTCTTCAGTGGCAGCGCATCTCTTACCTGGCCCATCGGCTGTCACCAACGCCTCGCGCTGCATTCCGGCATCTGAAAGACAAAGGCTTACCTACTCTTCGCAGGCTCCGGAGGTCTTCGGCGCTGCATCCCGCATCTGAAAGACAAAAGAAGGTGCGTTTAAAGACATTGGGCAACTTTATTACTCACGTGCCATTACTCCTTCCCACGCCGAATCCAGTGGGTATTCCAGCACCCTTCAGCTTCTCTAAAGCTCCGAACTTGTACCTGCAAGATAAAAGGGACAGTTAGTGCGCATCGTGAAGCAGACAACAAGCGCTTACTTACGTGCTTCCAGGCGCTTCTATTCCTCACGCGGGTTCGATCCTCAACTCTCACCAGCCCGCCATCCGCCATCGCCGGAACCCTGCAAAACAAGAGATATCATTACAAAACACTTTTAAGACATTTGAAGTGCCCAGAACTTACCGTTCGTGCAGTTAACGACGGACAGCAGTCCTCTGAGGTCAAGAGGCCTGCACCCTTGTCCAGTGAAGAAACTGGTTACGGCACCCTGCCCCGAGGCAGATGGAGAGCTCGGCGTTCACTTACCTAAGGTGAGGGCGTTAACCTTTGGGGTTCTACAGGAGAAGAGAAAGGGAAGAGGAGAGAGGCACCCAATAACCCCAGTTCATTAATCCCATATTTTCTATCTGCAGACATCTTACTCTTCGAATCAGACATACAGTGCACAGAGGTCCAGCCCAAAGAGCCAACCGTGTGTTACACATCACCTTTGAAGATACGGCATTCACCCAGTCAAGACCGGCGCCTCTGCGGGAATCAGGTGAGCGTTACAGAACACAAAGCCTACCACAAAACTCCCACCCAGGCGCTATGGAAACCTCGGACACTGACCAGCTAGCCCAGTTACTTGGGGAACTAAGAGCAGAAGTGCATACAGCCCATCAGGAAACGACTGCTCTAAGAAGGGAACTGATTATTTCCAAGGAGCGAACGGACGATCTCGCTAGACAATTGCTACAGTCACAAGCTGGACAAACTCCGTTACCCGCATCAGGGGCAAATCTTCCTTCAACATCCTCTACGAACCCAGTGCAGATCAACCTACCTGGGAATGTACCTCTGGCTCTACCCGAACGATTTTCTGGTGACCCAAAGAGGTTTGCAGTATTTATTAATCAGTGCCGGTTGCACTTCTTATGCCGGCCAGCAGCTTTTCCAACTGATCAAGCTAAGGTAGCTTTCGTGCTTTCGTACCTAAGTGGCAATGCGGCAGACTGGTCGATCCCTCTAGTTAATCAAGATGATCCGGTTCTCCATGATTTTCAAGCTTTTCAGCTCAATATGGAAAAACTGTTTGCAAGACATTCACAGGGGCAGGCCTTGGACAATGAGCTCCTTTCATTGCGACAGGGTAATCAAGACCTTTTGGCTTATATTGCGTCTTTCAACAGACTGATAGTGGAAACTCGATGGCCTGAGGACAAAAGGATTACGCTGTTTTATAGAGGTCTACGTGGAGAGCTCAAAGATGTGTTAGCCCAAGTAGTGAATCCCCCGCAAGAATGTTCGGACTATATTGACTTAGTCGTTCAAATTGACCACAGACTGCAGAACAGGAAGGCTGATCGTTCCAAGTTTGATGCTCGAGTATTTTCCAAACCACCAACTCCTACCAAAGGAGTAGACTCCGGGGAACCCATGTAAATAGGGGGCCTGAAAGGACCACTAACACAAAAGGAGCGGGAAAGGAGAAAACAGCTGCAATTATGCCTCTATTGCGGAAACTCGGGGCACTTTCTTCGAGACTGTCCGGTGAAACCAGCCAAGAAGGCAATAGGAGCTGCAGTTACCAGGGTCACAAACTCTGAGCAGGGAAACTACCTCACCCGACAAGAATAGAGGTCCTCTTGCCGAGCGTTAAAACCAGTTCAGTGACCTCGCATTTCGTGATACCTATGGTCCTCATTAGCCCTGAACATCCGGATCGATTACATGCGATTGAAGCTTACGTCGACAGTGGTGCCATCGGCAATTATGTGGATCATGAAATGGTTTTGAGGATGAATCTGACTCTTTGTCCAAAGGCTGTAAAGGACGTCATTACTACGGTGGATGGTACGGAGATAGCCTCCGGACCAGTAACGCATACCACCCAAGAAGTGACGCTAGTAAGTCAAGATGGACACCACGAGAAGATCGTGTTCGATGTGATCAAGGCCCCTCAGTTCCAGATTATGCTAGGAATTCCTTGGTTAGAGAAGCACAATCCTCAGATCGATTGGCGAGCAAGAACGGTTGAGTTTCCAGAATGTGTCTCTACTTGTCACCCTCGACCTGGTGTTGCACTGGCAGCAATTTCCTCGGAGGCTCCCCAGTTACCTCCTGAATACCTAGAATTCCAAGATGTTTTCCGGAAGGATCAGGCTAGCTCTCTACCTCCTCATAGGTTTTATGACTGCCAGATAGACCTGATACCTGGATCTACTCCTCCTTGTAGTAGAATTTATGCCCTAACCAAGCCTGAGAATCTTCACCTCCAACAATACCTGGATCAATACCTAGCGAATGGGTTTATTCGTCCTTCCAAGTCCCCTGCTTCCTCAGCTTTGTTCTTCGTTCCAAAAAAAGAAGGGGACCTTAGAACTTGTATAGATTATCGCGCCCTGAACCAGATCACCGTTAAGAATAGATATCCATTACCTTTGATCCCTGAACTCCTGGACCAAGTCAGAAAAGCATGCATATATACAAAGCTGGATCTTAGAGGAGCCTACCACTTGGTACGAGTAAAAGAGGGCGATGAATGGAAGACGGCCTTCCGCACCAAGTATGGGCTATTTGAATATCAGGTCATGCCCTTCGGACTTTGCAATGCCCCGGCCGCCTTTCAATATTTTATGAACGATGTCCTCAGAGAGCTCATAGATGTGTGTGTTGTTGTTTACATTGACGACATCCTCGTTTATTCTTCATCGGAAACTGAACATCGGAAACACGTGAAAATGGTCCTCGAGAGATTGCGTCAACACAAACTTTTCGCTAAGTTGGAAAAATGTGTTTTCAACGTGACTGAAGTTGAATTCTTGGGATTCATATTATCACCTAGCGGAGTGCGTATGGATTCAAAGAAGGTCGATGCAATTCTCAAATGGCCATCCTCCGTAAAAGGTGTTCAAAGCATGTTAGGCTTCGCTAACTTTTACCGCAGGTTTATCCCCAAATTCTCTCGAATAGTCCAGCCCATCACCGCCTTGTTAAAGAAAAACAAACGTTTTGAATGGTCTACCGAGGCGGAACAAGCTTTCCAGAATTTGAAGACTAGATTTATCTCTGCACCGATCTTAAAACATCCTCACCCAGAACTCCCCTACATCGTTGAAACTGATGCTTCGAGCCTTGCCATGGGGGCAGTTCTATCACAAAAGGACCCAGTAACCAATCAGTTGCATCCCGTGGCATTTTGGTCCCGCAAATTCTCGCCTCCTGAAATCAATTACACTATTACTGATAAGGAACTTCTAGCTATCAAGTCCGTCTTTAAGGCTTGGCGGCATTATCTTCTGGGGGCCCGACACACCGTTACTGTGATTACAGATCACCGAAACCTGCAATATTTGAAAACCGCAAAAGCTCAATCCTCTAGGCAACTCCGTTGGGCACTATTCTTTGCCGAGTTTGACTTCATAATTACCTATCGACCTGGTACAAAAAACGGTAAAGCTGATGCCCTTTCTCGGATGGGAGGGGAAGAACATTTGATCAATCCTAAACCTGTACCTATCATTCCCGAACAAAGTATTCTAGGTGTAATCGCCACACAATCCATAGAGGAAGTTAAGGATAAAGCCAGGCTAATGGTAACTCCAGCAGACATACAGAATTGGCATCTGCAGGGAAAGGACTTTACGGTGAAGGACAACCTATTATATTTCCAAGAACGGTTATACCTGCCCAGCATAGATTTACAGAAAAAGGTAATCTCTTGTTATCACGATTCTTTAATGGAAGGACATCCCGGTATGACCAAGACCTCGGAAAAGATCAAGCGCTACTTCTGGTGGCCGTCTTGGAAAAAAGATATCAGAGACTTTATAATGTCCTGTGGAGTATGCGCCCAAAACAAGAGTCAAAAGGAAAAACCAGCCGGCCTCTTACGCCCTATTGACATCCCGCCTCGCCCTTGGCATACGCTTTCTATGGACTTCATCACCGATCTACCTCCATGCTCCGGATACAATACGATCCTAGTAATCGTGGACCTATTCTCCAAGATGGCGCATTTCATTCCACTCAAAGGCTTACCAACAGCAGCAACTCTGGCCCGAGAATTTCTCGAAAACATCGTCCGACTGCACGGTTTTCCTTTAGTTCTAATTTCGGATCGAGGTAGTCAATTTATTTCTCATTTTTGGCGAAGTTGCTGTCGGTCGGCTCAAATTGATGTGAGACTTTCGACCAGCCACCACCCTCAAACCGACGGACAAACCGAGAGGACCAATCAAACTCTGGAACAGTATTTGCGCTGCATGCTACAACAAACTGAAAAAACTTGGAAAGATATCCTTTGCATAGCCGAATATGCCTACAATAACTCTGTCCACTCGGGAACTGGGAAGACCCCGTTTTTTCTTTTATACGGTAGTCACCCTCGAACCTCGGAGTTGGATCCACTCCAAGATCTTGGAACACCAGCATCAGACCACCTGCATTCTACAATCACCCAAGCCTTTAAGGAAGCCGTTTCTCACCTTCAAAGGGCTAAAGAACAATACAAGAAAGGAGCAGACCAACATCGGAAGGAAGCCCCCCAATATCAAGTAGGAGATCAAGTCTGGTTATCCACCAAATATCTACCTCTAAAAGGACCACGCACATTCAACCCAAGATACCTTGGTCCCTATTCCATCACTACCATAGTAAATCCAGTAGCGGTCAAGTTGGACTTGCCCTCTCACATGAAGATACATCCGGTCTTCCACGTCTCTCTATTAAAACCCGTGCAACCTCAAACCCGACTAACTACATCTCCAAAACCTATTCTAGTTGATGGAGAACTCGAGTTTGAAGTCAAAAGCATCCTGGATTCCAAGATCTCCAAATCTAAACTATTTTACCTGATTGACTGGAAAGGCTACGGTCCCCAAGAAAGATCCTGGGACCTGCAGAATATGTCCACGCGCCTCGTCTAATCAAAAGATTTCATCGAACATTTCCTAACAAGCCCAAACCCCCGGAGAAGCCCGGTTTGGGAGGGGCCTTGAGGGGGTGTGCTGTCATGATCTCTGCTTCCAAAAGATCAGGACTTGCCCGACTCCCTTGGAAGCAGACCCATAACCCCGGTTCCGTGTGCCAGCCAGTCCCAATTGGGACCTTTTGGACCCTGTCCTGGCGCCAGTGGCACCAGGCTCATAAAGATGCCCAGTCCCAGCGCTGGAAGCGCCGGGCTCATAATGCTTGGGTGGACTTACCTGCAGCAGACCATGCTGCTTACTTACCTGCCAGTTGAACCCCTGATCCTCTTCTGTTTGGGACTACTTTTCCTGTTGGGTGGGGCAGGAGCCACTCCCTAGGTTCAGAACACTGGAACTCTTCTGGAAAGCAGGAACTCTTTTCTTACCTAGGCGTGGCTGTGGAAGGAGACACCTAAGCACTACAGGAGGCTATTTAAACCACACCCGATGGATGAATCTTGCTTTGTGTTATTCTGCATTCTCTGCAGCAGAACGCTCATCGTGTCTTCTGCTTCTGATCCTGGGCCTAAGGGAACAAAGGCTTACCATCCTGGAATCCAGTCTTCAGCAGCACCTGTAAAGACAAAGAAAGAACAGGTTAGCACTACGGTCTTCAGTGGCAGCGCATCTCTTACCTGGTCCATCGGCTGTCACCAACGCCTCGCGCTGCATTCCGGCATCTGAAAGACAAAGGCTTACCTACTCTTCGCAGGCTCCGGAGGTCTTCGCACTGCATTCCGGCATCTGAAAGACAAAAGCTTACCAGCTCTTTGCACGCTCCGGAGGCCTTCGGCGCTGCATCCCGCATCTGAAAGACAAAAGAAGGTGCGTTTAAAGACATTGGGCAACTTTATTACTCACGTGCCATTACTCCTTCCCACGCCGAATCCAGTGGGTATTCCAGCACCCTTCAGATTCTCTAAAGCTCCGAACTTGTACCTGCAAGATAAAAGGGACAGTTAGTGCGCATCGTGAAGCAGGCTACAAGCGCTTACTTACGTGCTTCCAGGCGCTTCTATTCCTCACGCGGGTTCGATCCTCAACTCTCACCAGCCCGCCATCCGCCATCGCCGGAACCCTGCAAAACAAGAGATATCATTACAAAAGACTTTTAAGACATTTGAAGTGCCCAGCATGTACCGTTCGTGCAGTTAACGACGGACAGCAGTCCTCTGAGGTCAAGAGGCCTGCACCCTTATCCAGTGAAGAAACTGGTTACGGCACCCTGCCCCGAGGCAGATGGAGAGCTCGGCGTTCACTTACCTAAGGTGAGGGTGTTAACCTTTGGGGTTCTACAGGAGAAGAGAAAGGGAAGAGGAGAGAGGCACCCAATAACCCCAGTTCATTAATCCCATATTTTCTATCTGCAGACATCTCACTCTTCGAGTCAGACATACAGTGCACAGAGGTCCAGCCCAAAGAGCCAACCGTGTGTTACACATCCTCTTTGAAGATACGGCATTCACCCAGTCAAGACCGGCGCCTCTGCGGGAATCAGGTGAGCGTTACAATTAGCTTCTTCATAATAAGGTACTGTGCCAACCCGATTGAGAGAACGCCATTCTCACAGTGAACATTTGTGAAACTTTCACAACTTGCAGGCCTAATCAGCTTGCGACCCAACATATGATTCTATTTCACCTAAACTACCTCTGAGAACGTTTGCAAATACTTTACCGTTTGATACCAGAACTGCTCTTTCCAGAACACTAGCTCATTGACTTTGGCCTAGGCCTATTGACTTGAATTGAACCCTTCTGGTGAACTGAAACTATTTGGACTGTCTAACAAGTATATGTGATCTATTCTACTTATCTTGTCCCTTTTGCCCACTTTTAAGTAATTGAACTGCTATTTTGCTCCTACTTCAGGGGAGCTCAAACTGTCTCAAAATCTTAGAGTTTTGTATTGACGTGTATTGGTTAATAATATTAAGTTGCTTCCTCCTAGTGAAATGTTTTCTAAATAATTGTGTAATAAATTAATACGTGTTTTACCAAGAAACCTTGAGTATAAGTGTCTACTTGAACTTCTGTGATAGAAAGACCTCTGTGTAACCTCTTGTACTGCTCACATTCACTCTTGAGAGAAGCCTGGCTGCTCAGCTTGCTACCAAAAACTGTGAGGTACAGACTTATACCAAAGGTTGGTTTGACTTGAACGTGTAGTCCTAATTGTATGTAGTCGTCCCAGAGGGTACTGCATGCAATTTTGCCTAACGCTACCACTTCCAAGTCTACCTCCTAGGTCAACCGGTGACGATATTCCCAGACCATAAACCCCTAATACCAATCATCAAGGGCTCTGTCCCACATCCTCCAGCACACCTAGAGATGTGAATGCTGCAGCTACAACCATTCAGCATTGAAGTAATATACCGAGCAGGTGCCCACACATGACTGAAAACAACTCTCTGCAGAGTCAGAGCCCTGCCTCCTCCTGTCATTTGATTATCTCCAGCCTGTGCGCCAGCCACAGAGTGAGAGCACAGAAGAGAATTATGTTGTGGGTGCCTCTCTGTACAGGGAGCCCTCAGACTTCAAAAATAAATAGTTTGTTTTTGAAGTAACTCTGCTTCATAAAGAAATAATTACGGAAATAATGTCTTTATGAAGCAGAGTGACTTAAAAAAGAAACAATTTTTTTTTTAAGTTGGGGGGATACAGAGGGGGGCTCCCAGGACATGTGGCTTACACAAATATGTTTTCTAGTGTAACTGAATTGTCATTTTTCATGAATGTGTAGTGCACCTAGTGCCAATGAAGACAAGGCAATAAAGTCTGGCTGGCTAATTGTCCGAAGATAGTCAAAATATCATGTTTAATATGTGATAAAACAACCATTTCTTCACAGAAAACACATTTGTATTGGTTCAATTGTCAATTGCCTTAATTTTACAGTGACCAGAACTATCAATGTCCTAAATCTCAACATATCTATAAGAATTAACTATTCAGGAGATCTTGTTGAATACTGGGTGCCCCCAAGCAGTACAACTACTGTAGTTGTTACTTCATTAGTGCAACATATATAGTATACAAGTAGAATGTAAAAAAGCACTCTCAATTGATTAATTACAGTATTTAATAAAACACATCCTTATTTTGAATGGTTTTGAATGCAGCTATCAAATGCCAATGCATTTCAAACCTAGTCCGCCCTTCATCTGGACAATATCTGCCTTAGGCAGATTGAAGGACTCCAATTCTGCAGCATGTGGGAGTGCGAGAGTGAGAAATAACAGTACAGATAAGCTCATTCAACATGGGTGAACGCAAAGGAAACCACCCCCTGAGTGAGAGCAGAGAGTGAGAGCCATCCTCTTTCATGGATGAAAAAAAATAGTAATTACGAAGAAAAGGTCTTAAAATTCTTCAGAGGACAAAAAAGTACCTTCAGTGACTGTACTGGATGAGACATATTTTTGTGACAGAAGAGAGAAAATGCTAGTTGTGAATAATGATGCTTAGAATGCATCTGAGCCTGGAGGAGGTGACATTCAATGGCTGAATCAGACTGTGCCATCCTTTTGTGATGAGACAAAATACAAGTTGCAAAATAAATGTCTTATAAATATGTATAGGCAGTAGAGAACATTTGTAGGGCAGGCCCAACATAGAACACAAAAGAATCCACCCACAAATAATGAGTGCAAGCCCTTGCAAGGAAAACAAAGTGTATCGCATGCAAAGGTCTCAGACGGTCCCTTATATCCGAACTGACAGGGATCTCATCATACTAAGAAAAGTTACGGGTTTTTATTGCAGAAAAGCACAAATATGCATAATAATGAGTACAACAGAATCCCACCACCCTCATTGTCTAACACCTATATAACATGCTAACACCTTCCTATAGGCCATGGACCGATTAGCCAGACCTTATCTAAACCCATTCCCCTAAAAACTTGGCATGCTATTTCGTTACTTATGAAATTGAAAACGTGATTGGTTCCCAGGACAATAACATATTTCTCTAATAATAAAACACTCTTCACCATTGTGTGATGTGCACCCCTCCATCAGGACCTGATCAAAGTAGGAACATCAAGGCCAATCCTGTTTTGATACTGCAATGATCTTCTCATTATACAAGATAATGGGATGCTCACAAATAGCTTCCTGCCCTTGTAAATACATTTATTGGTATAACCTCTGCTCCTCATATCCTAAATCACAGCATGCCCCAAACACGACAGCTCCCCTTCTCCCTCTCCTTCCAACCCCAGTTGACTAGCAATGATGTGACCAGTGCGCCACTCTTGAGTCTGAATTTCAGGGATTCATTTAGTTTTGGTTAAATGTGTGCTTGTAATTCAAATGGGATGACTGCTATGTCGGTGAGGGCAGTATTTCTCTAGATCTTTGCCTAGTCTCTAGGCATCACACAATCTCATTCCCTATTATCATGAATTTGCCCTTCAAAGGGCGCATTCCTTCCTGCTCTTCTTACAGCTAACATTCTGTGGCCACCACATTCAGGCCCTGCAGCTGGATACAATTAGTGCTTATCTGTGCACGGTGGGTGCCTCGGACCTCAGCATCTCCCCTAGGAAACAGAAAAGGGATATGTTTTGGGACTGAGCTAAATTGAGCCGCAGCTTCACATCAGGCCTGCGTTCTATGCTGTACATTGGGTACTAGGTCTTAACATCCAATATGGCGACACTCCTACCATGTTAACACGCTGACCTTGCTTCTACCACAGTACCTTTCTGACTTGATCTTCCACCTGCTTCAGCTCTTGCCTAACAACTAACTGAAAACATATCTTCATGTACTACTGTTTGACCACAGGGCATAGACCACACTGCCCATTCTATAACCTCTGCAACATGTGGGTATATAATATGTGTAAAAAGTAACTGCAAGCAATGCATGAGCATCCTGCTGCGCAAAACTCATCCTGCTCCCACAGTGACATGTGCTAATAGGTTTTTCTCAGCCTGAACATGTTTGCCTAGCTGGAACGCTGTACATGCATCCCAACACATCCAGTGGTTGGAAGGCAGGCAGTGGATTATATTCTGTGGCTGCAATGTAGTGTGCCATCTGTATGTAATGATAGAAAATGCTGCCTGCAAAGAGAATGGGTTAGGAATCTTTGGATGCAGGGAGGAAATTACATTCAGTGGCAGTAATTGAGTGTGGCATGTTTTTGTAATGAAAAAAAATTGGAAGCATAAGAGAAAAGACTGTGGTTGTTTTGGATGTATTGGGCCTCATTCCGAGATTGGAGACAGCCATGGCGCTAATAGTCGGACCTTTGTGGGACCGGTAAGTCCCCACTGAAAATATCATTCCCCATTCCCATTGAGCCCCCATAGGGCTCAATGGGAATGGGGAAGGTGCAAATAACGGTACCCTTTATTTGCTCCCTGGACCCTTTGCGGCTCCCGCTAAGGCCGCCTGGTAAATCCAGGCGGCCTTAGCGGGACCCGCAAAGGGACCACGGAATAGGGCACAAAGGGATTACCGGCACCGGTGTCCTTACCGGTGCCGGTTATCCCTTTGCACCCAACTCGTAATGAGGCCCATTGACTTATTGCGATGGGTGAGAGGAAATACTACTTGTGAAGAGAAAGTCTTAGAATTCTTTGTAGGCAAGCTGGAGAATACACTCAGTGGCAGTAATTAGTCTGCCATCATTTGTAACAAGAGAAAGTACCAGTTGTAAATAAAGAGCTCTGAAATTGTTTGAAGGCAGAAGGAGAGCATTTTCAGTGGCTGTCCTAATTTCACAACACACATTGCATATTATTGTGATTTGAGGGGAGTTGTGACCATTCTAAGTGTCAATATGTCTGTAGCACCAACACGTACCAGAAGAAGATGGAGGCATGGGGAAAGAGGGTGTTGTTACTTGCTCTGTACATCGGGATGCCACAATTCTATGTGCAAATTTAAGGCATCAAGTTAACATTTGCAGCAGCACCTTCCTCTACTAAAAACAACAAGAATCTGAGGGAGAAAGGGAGAGATCAGAGGAATATTGTCTGTAATGATGATCCAGGAGGAACAGCACACAGTTTGGATGAGCAGTGTATGGTAACCTTTTGGTCTCTTTTCCACTACCAACCACATGCACTGATGAATCTTAGTTAACAATTATTGTAATGGCGAAGAACAACACAATTGTGAACTTCCTCTGTCCATGCTTCAACACATGCTATTGAACCCAAGTGATAATGAAGAAGACAATATATGCACAATGTCACAGCTACAGACAGGTATTATGAACCCTGCATGGCAGAAAGTGCTAAACCTGAGTGTATGGCAACAACACCACCAACACCACTACCACCATTTGTGTACTCAGAATATTGTAGTAGGACATGCCTTCTTGGCCCACCAATAAAATCCAGGGCAAAGAATGACAACATCCTACCACTTGCATTTCGTCCAGAGAAACTGTGTGCTCTGTAAATCATGGTACCAAGGTGGGGACTACAGTTGTGCAGTGTCATATGAGGCCATATTATGCGCAAGACTGAGAGGAACCCAGAAAATGTGTACTGTGTGTACTGCAGTCCTTCCACCACTACCAACTCTCCATGCCATACCAGTCATACTGTCATCCGTGAATTCTTTGCTTCTATGCCATAGCTGAATTTATAGACAACATAGGTGACTGTAATAGTTTATGGTGCCATTATTGTTTCTGCTACTAGTGTTCTTTTCTAGAGTCCCGACACTGCTATTTTCAAGCAGTGTGATGCACAGAGAGCTGTCTCCCAACACGAAAGAGAGTACCTTTGGACTTTTTTTCAGATTCTCCTTTTTAAACTAGAGCTGCAAACATGACGATTTTATAGTATTCTAGTCCCTGCTAAATGACAGCTGGAAACACGAGTTCAAACTATTGTTGATGTTAATTCAACAATATGATACTGTGGTGAGTCAAAAGACGGACAGGAACTCAAGTCTGCCATTTCTGTATAGATTTATTAAAAGAAAATAACCAAACTCCTGCCTTTCTCTCTAGTATAGGTGTTCCCTGCCTATCCAAAACTAAAACATGTTCATGGGTTTGAAAAGATGGTATCCACATACATAAACCTCAGTGGTTTTGGTATCTTCTTCTACCTCCCCATCATCCTCCTGCCATGGGTCATTTGAAACCCATCCCACCTCCATTGGTTCCTCGGATGCAATCCTGGGATGAGTCCTGGCAATTTGTCATTATCTGCCATAGGGGAAACAGACAGGGTTAAACAACATAGGAGTTTTGGCTTTTTCTATTTCCTCTTTATAGGAGGGGGACTTTCAGAAAGTATTTTGTAGATATTTTGTCTTGGTCTCATCCCTATTTCCATAAACTTGTGAAGGAAACATGTTGGGTTTTCCCCACTTGTTTAGGGTTAGGTTGGCCTTAGGTATAGGTCTACTGTCTTTCATTCCTTCCCCAGATGTATTATTTGCCCTCAGATATTTAGCAGTTTCTTTATGAGCCTGGGCCACCTGAGTAGCAGTCTCGAATGTGTGTAATACCCCACGTTGAAGAAAGGGGGAAGGTAATATACAAACATTTCCAACAGTAGACTTTCAAGCACCTGATGGAGGTTTATGCTACCCAACTATTTGGAGAGGGTATTTTGAACTCTGGCACCTAGTTCCAAAGAGGTTTCATTACCTAATAAGTCTATTTCTCTATATTTTCGCATATAGAATTCTTCCGTTTGGCCTACACAGTTTAACAAGGCCGTTTTTTATTTCCGGGTACAAGATGTTTCCTTGGGAATTGGTTATCTCGTAGGAGGCTTGTAAGCCCCGATGAGCAACGTGGCTAAATAGCAGGTTCTCACCTCATCATCCCAACTGAACTGGGTGGCAAGTCTCTCAAGATTTACAAAAAAAGGCCCTCAGGTCCTCTCCCTTTTGATATGGTTGTAATTTTCTTGTTGATCTAGGCCTTCCAGAAAATGTGAGTTTATCTGTATCTGATGATCGACTAAATGGTCTGCAGTAGTATTTTAGTTTTTCGTTAAGAAAATCCGCGGAATTTTCCCCTTCAGTATTCACCCATTCATCTAATTTATTGCTGTGTGTGGCTTTTTATTCAACTTCACTTTTACTCCTCAAGTCCTCAGGTAGTTCAGAGGTAAAGGGGAAGATTTAAAATCTGGGATCTATATTGGGGAATTTACACCTTCAGGTTCCTCCATTCGTCTGATCTATTGCTATTTGTTACTTTTTCTTCAACTTCCTTCTTGCTCCCTGAATCCCTGGGTAGCTCAGATGTTAGCGAAGTAGGTGTATTAAAACCCAGGGCTTGCACTTTTCCCAAACTATGTTTAATACCGAGTAAACCTATAGGTGGCAATTTTTCAATGGGTGCAGCCATATATTTAGTGAAGAAACAATTATTTTTTTCTTTTGCCACGGGTCTCATCTATCTTGTGGAATAACCTCCCACTCTGACATCATATATGGCAGGTCAGAATATGGGCATGGACTTGAGTCTGCCATTTCAGTATAGATTTACTACATGAAAATAACCAAACTCCTGCCTTTCCCTCTACTACGGCAGTTCCCTGCTAACCAAAAGTAACTAGGGTGCTCGTCGGGCATCAGTTTTAGTCCAAAAACAATATCAGTCCACTGTCCAATTCTGCCCTACTCTGTCCCTACCACTATTTAGAATAACACAAAGCACATGACTTCCTTCTCCTGTGAGCTGGCTCTTCACCAAGTCCACTTCAATATTGTATCTTTAAATAGCTCTTGGTAACAATTTTTATTTTTATCAAGTCGCAGAGTTCTGATACTGGATCTTTCTATGCTTCACATATTCCTTCCTTTGGGCTATTCCTCTTCTCCATTATGTACACCTCTCTTGTTTGAGTCTTGGGTTCTTTGTTTTTTCCTCTTCAGAGTTAAAGGTGCATTCAATGTCCACTTTTTACCTTGACTGGGTGTAATACACCTATTCCAGTGTTGATCCCTACTCTCTTTACTCATTCTTAATACTCCATTTTGACTGAGACGAGTATTAGTGTTTAAATACGGATTCTCACTTCTTCCATCTATTCCTAGTTTTTCATCTTGACTGCAATGAATTTGATCTCTCCAATTTTCACTCTTCTCATCTTTGTGTGATGCTTTGTTTTGACTGGCATGAGTAGGAACATTCCAGTCCTTCTTCTTAGTCTCTTCACACACTTTTGATACTCTGGTTTGACTGGGACAAGTAGAAACATTCCACTACTGCTACTTATTCTCTTCACACACTTTTGGTACACTATTTTTACTATTATTATTGTCCCAGTTACCTGAGTTCTTCAGGAATAGCATCACTGGGTGGTATATATTCATTGGGGCCTTCTGGTCGGTTGTCAGGTTGGATCCTTGGCTTCCCAGCAATTTCTCACACAGGCTCTCTGCTGTCTCTCCTGTTTCCTTCTTCGATTCACCTCTCCCTGTCTCTGCAACAGTGGTATTGGTGTAGTTAGGGGGCACAGCTTGTTTGTGGTCATGCCACCACTTATTTCTTGTTAAAAGTAGAGAGGCCTTGTGTCCCTCTCCAGACTTTTTTTCTCTTCTTCTCTTTGGTGTCAGGGTTCCGCTGATGAACCTCGGCTTTCTCTCTTCATTAGACACTGCATGTCTGATCCTTCCTTTGTGTATCATTGCAAGCCGATTTGAAACTCACATGAGACCTCGCTTCTCAGGTTTACGCCTCCTCCTCTAATTACGCTATTTTGGGGCTTCCCCAGCATAGCATTGTAGTCCTTCCTTTGTGTTTGATTCTTGATCCTTATCCTCATACTTATTTTCTTTGTCTCAATATAACCCAAGATTCCTTTTACATGTACCATTACAGTTCTTGGATGACAGTAACAAATTCTCAGTGGTTCTTCTTCCCCATTTTCAAGGATGCTCTGGAAGAAGGTTTAAGGGGATGTGGCTTAGGGAGTTCTTCCCCAGAATGGTAGTCCTTATCCCCAAAGGGGGAGTCTCTGCTGGTGAGGTCACACTTGCCTCTACGCATAGGGAGGGTATTGTGCAGCGGGCTCACCCCCATAGCCTTATATGGAAAGGCTCCAATCTGGCGATAAGTGACAGAATTTCATGATTTGTCACAGTACACATGATTTTTTGGTGGCACATCCTTCTATCTTTTTATCTGTTTTATATTCTTAGGAAACAATATCTAAATTCATATTCCAGTGAAGTAAATCCAATAATTTGCTGCAATTCATTGTCATGTTCATTACTACATATAAGATAAGCCAGTAAGAAGTGCAGAAAAATAGTCTACCACCTACTGACTTGTTGATATGAATCAAGTAAACTACAAAAAGGGGAGACTATCTTATGTCACAGATATTTAAATAGTCCATAAAGTAAATTTAATAATGCAGTTTATTATCATGGGAAACTAAATGCATCATAAAACAGACATTCTTTATTTAGTTAGTGCACAAAATAGTGCAATTTTATTTGCCAAATTGGACATATTCACATCACATTCATACAATACCCAGCCCCTGTACTCAACTTTGTTTAATAAGAAACACACAATTCCCAACTGAATTGTCAATGAAGACCATCACAAGAGCGTTACAAATGTAGACAAATAAGAATACATACTATTACCACCGCATGTTGAAAACAAGAAGATAACAGTTTTAAGAATTCTATTGCTGACTCCAAATGTACGTGGTTCTGGCCATTAACTGCTAAATTACCAGACAATCTTCACGGAACTTTGGCAAAATAAAAAAATGTATGATTCCAATTTCTCTAACTGTCTCTGCTACAGAACAGTATTTATACCGTCTCGATATTTTTGAGATATAACTTCTTGAAAAGTTCTCTAATAATGTATTGGATGAATATTCTTCTGTTGATTATTATATCAA
Source organism: Ambystoma mexicanum (assembly GCF_040938575.1). NCBI lineage: Eukaryota > Metazoa > Chordata > Amphibia > Caudata > Ambystomatidae > Ambystoma > Ambystoma mexicanum. The sequence continues at coordinate 553,329,183 of NC_090936.1, read as the reverse complement.
TGCACTCTTCAAGGGTGCTTATGGAGAAGATATTAAATGTCACTGTGAATTATGGCCCTCATTATGAGTTTGCTGGTATCCATCAAACTGTACTAACATTTCTGTCACTTTGTCTGCCACTTGGTCTGCTAGAATTACCGGAAGATTATAAGTGGCACAGAGACTGGTAAATCCCCATTCCATGCAGTCCCATAGGACTCCATGGGGATATGTACCTGTATTACTGGCACTGGTATTAACGGGCCAATATTACAAGCAGTTTTTTTCCAGTAGGGTGGCAGATATACCGTCAGCTCTTAGCTGGAGGTATATCCTCGACCCTACCAGCAAACGTATAGTTAACCGGGATAGAAAAGTGCCTGTACACGTTATTACCAACACTTTATTTACGGACTGACCAACTTATTGACTGTAACAATATACATTTTAACTTGTATCCATCACTGTGCAAAAAAGTGGTTAAATAGATTGTTATTGAATTTTTTTACTTTTGGGAACTGTTCCCAACATTATAAATGTGATAATTTTCAAAACAGGATTTTTTTTTTCTTCATTTCTGCGAATTGAAAAATAGAAAAAGGGGGAATGGTCATTGTATACCTCTTACACCAGCTCAATTTTCACTAAAGTGGATAAATTATCAAAACATATTTAGGTTAACTTGTTTTATGCTTGGGCAACCTTCTTATCAATTGAGAATGAAAACTTGATTGGGAAAAAAGGACTTTGTCTGTGTATTCCTCTTGACTTTGCTGTCCTTGAACAACAAAAAATGAAATATATGGACCTTAAGTTATTAGGTTGAATTGGGATAATCATCTGCTCCTTTGAAAGTCTTGTTGCTAGCATAATGTATGCCTTACCTTTCGTATTAGCCACATCTTCTTCTCTACAAGCTACTTTTACTTTTTGAGAACATGAATTACCGTCATAAAGGTGACTACAAAATGGCCACTATATAGCTTGGGGTTCTACGTGGAGTGAAAAAATCATCACATATGGCCTTACACCAGAATCTCATGTAGAGTAATCATTCATGTCGTTTATATTTTGCCTGTTTAATCTTTGAAGCAACTGATGAATTTGTCATTACAAATTAGATTGCCTCATATTTTTTTTTATCATTTCATTGTCTGAGTCCAAGAGTTTTCTTGCAGGCTAAACATACAAATCTAGAAAATGTTATCTCAGAATTGTATTGCTCTACAACTGAAAGGTTTGGGATAAACAATATATATGTGATTTAATGCCATTCCAAATTTCGTTAAGCCCCCCATTTGGCTTTTGATTACAAAAATGTATTTTTGTTAAAAATGCATTAATTTTGTATTAATTATGTGTTGATCTAGTCCTTTACACTTTTTATGGATTGTCCATTTGAGTTCCTCATGTCTAGGGGCCTCATTACGATGTTGGTGGTAGCCATGCCGCTATTGGCCATTCAGAGGTCGGAGGGCCCGGTCATTCCTCCCTCTGGGAACCAGGAAGCCTTGCCCATTCCCAATTCAGCCCCCATACGGCTGAATTGGAATGGGAGAGGGAGAAAACAATGGACCGATTACGAGCGGCCTGTTGTTTGCTCCCTCTTCCCCTCGCGGGACCCGCTCTGCACGTCTGGTGAAACCAGACATGCAGACCGGGTCCCGCGAGGGGACCATGTAATCAGGCGGTACAGTGTTGACGCCGCTGGCACCTTTACCGGTGCCGTTAACCCCTTACCGCCTGACTTGTAATGAGGACCTATGTGTCTTAGTTAAATGGTGCTTGACAAATGAGGCTGTCCGTTTTCAATATTTTATGCAGCTTTGATGTTCAATAATACACATCTTTGTCTCGTGAGGGTGGCTCAGGGGCAACGTGCTCGCCTTAGAAGCAAAATGACACAGAGTAGCACAGGTTCAATTCCCGGGTCCATGCTGAGCAACCTCTGGTTGTTAAGTGTGTTATAAATAACCTATCAGACCTTGGATTTGTTTGCTGATGCACCTCAAACCGCACAATGTCATGTACACAATATTTTTGATGTTACAGTTGTGACGTCTGCTATTTGCCACTTACTGTGAAGGCCTATCTCAATGTTGTTTATTTTGGAAGTGTGTTTACACACCGCACATTTGCCACACAGAAGATTAGTTCTAATGGAGTTAATTTCCCAACTCTTTATTGTTTATCTGTTCTTTCCATGGGTGTTTTAACCAGACCCTTTTACTACACCAATGTTATTACTGTGTGTTTCATGTGGGAATAATGAACAAATATCAATTAATGTTATCTTGTTTGAAATTTGTGTTCACGTTTTTTGCGGTCAAAAATCACATGAAATTTTGGGCTGTCTGTGATTCGTTATTACGGGGATTCATATTTGACTTTTATACAATGTGTTGGGTGCACTGTGGCTGCTCTTTTATGCTTCGCTGTGAGGAATTATTGTTTCCAAGAATTATTTGCAATTTCTGTTTTGGATAGAAAGATGTTATTATTTAAACAGGCCCACCTTGAAAAGGACCTGAGTGGGTCGAAACATGTGTTGGCTACCAGGAGGACCCCACATATGACTAATTTATGGTTATCAAATAAATCAGCTCTAAAGGAGCTTTAAATGGACTTTGATTAACATGCTTTGATTTGCATACAGTATAGCGTGGAGTGAAGATTTTCATATTCAATACGGATTCACTGATATGAAATAGTTACACAAAAATTGTATGTCAGTCAGCGCACTTTACATGCAAACTCTGGTTCTTTTACTACTGTACTAATTGCAGGTTGGGAAACCCCTGCATTTGTTTGGAGGGGCAGCCGACTGGGACCCAATTACTTTTTATTCCTTGACACATCCTCTACCTTAGCGCTCAGTACCTGCTTTATCCCAATGTACTTATTCACTACTAATTTACCACCATGATAAGATAGTGCCAATTTACCACCAATATACCATGATACTGAAATCCTGGCAAGTTAGGTAATAGCCCAAAGACAAAACCTCTTACATATTTGGTGCATTGGCCGGGAACAGACTGTGAAGCAGCTACTGGGCATGGCAAGTGTGTTCCACACAGCCATTTCGGTATTTAAAGGGAACTAATAAAAGGGCTCAATGGGAATGGGGACGGAGCTAATAACAGGCCCGCAAATAGAGGGTTCGTTATTAGCTCCTTGGTCCCTTAGCAGCTCCCGCTAAGGGACCTCGGAATGCAGTGGTAGGGGGTTAATGACACCGGCATCCTTACCGGTGCCGTTAACCCCCTACCGCCATACTCGGAATGAGGTCCTATGTCTCAAATTGAAGCCACATTTCCTGAACTGGTTAAATACCTAGAGGCAAAGTTATATGCACATGGGGTGTGGTCATCAGATAATGCCATCCTTTGGCGTGACCGCATTTGTGGAGAAGTGCAGAAAGAACCAGGGAATAATATTTTTGAGGAAGGCGGTATAATTCAGGTATGTCTTTTGAGATTGTTTAGAGCCACAGACATAAATGCTGAAAAAAGACTGCTTAATAAGGCTTTGTACCAAAACGTGGTTCCTTTTAAATTGGTCTCTGAGAATGCAATAAAATGATGCTGAGACAATTAACAGATTAAAGATAAATTTAGATGAGGCACATGAGCAAAGGAAAACCTAAAATCAGAATTAGATTTATGCCACAAAGAAATGCAATCTAAATGCAATGAATTAGAAACACAACTGTCTCAGAGAAGCAATTTGAAGACAGTGAGCAAGACATTTGTGATGTCATCTTTGATGTCCTGGGTGTTAGTGTTAGCAGTGCACTGTGGCGCGAGTTATGGTTGCTATTCTTACCATAACTGCCGAATTTCAGGGCTTTTTCAGTTTTACTTTGAACCATAACGTCCCTTTAACAACGTTTTTTTCACTGAATTTCATAGGTTTTTAGTAGCGCAACTTAACCATAACGTCCCTTTAACAATGTTTTTTCACTGAATTTCATAGGTTTTTAGTAGCGCAACTTAACCATAATATCCCTGACTTCATATACATGTAACATAGAACATACTGAACCCCCACGTAGTGATTTTGATGTATGCGGACTACCGCCATGTCCGCGGACATATCGAGAATCTGAGCGTGGTGAATGTAAATTTAAATAGTGTGCCCCATTTCCCCTTTGAAGTTGGCTCTGTTTTTTTGTTTTTTTTACAGATGCTTGACAGACACCTGTTATTTTGTATTTTATTTCTTGTTTTTTTTTCTTATTTTCTTACTTTACTCCTAAAATCTTCACATAACCTTCTCCAAAGCAACCGTTACATTCCAAAATAGAAAGGCATTTCCCGTAAAAGATAAAGAGATGCCATCTTCTTTAAAATTAACAGTATTACTGGCATCAATATTCTCATTATTACAGAAGAAGATACCAGCTCTAAGAATGAAGGCACACATGCCTCGGTTGATGACACACATAGCAATGTTTTGCTGAGGACAAAAAACTGAACTATTGTCCCATGTTGCCCTAGGTAGTAATCCAGAAAAAATTACTTTCGCTTTTGGAAGGATCTTCATTACGGCTTGAACCAAGCGTTCCAAATCAGCCCACAAAGTAGGGGCACTGACGTTGCCCAAATGGAAAGCACCATAGTGCAAAACTACCACATGCGGACTGTTCATCGTGGCCATATCCTCACAAACTTGTACAATTCCCTGTACATTGCAATCAGGCACAGTGCTCCACACCACCTCCACTCCTTTCACATCAAAGTTCTTTTCAACATGCCTGCATCAAGCGTACTGTTGTAAACCATGCACAAACATATCTCCAAGCACCAACACCCTGACTTTCTCTACTTCTGCCATCTTCACCACACACAGTCTCTTTCAACACAAATCCACAACCTCGACATCTGATTGGCTAATCCGTACAGTCTTCTTTCCATGTTGGATTTGCTGGAAAACCCCGGATATAGCATGCCCTGTCCACGGACAGCCACGGTGTCTGCGGACCGTGTAACTCTTCGACACCCCTTCTACCATTTCCACTTTACTCTCTGTGCCATTCCCTCATTGCATACAGCTAAGCAGTCACACAATACGAAGAACGTCCGCAGAACATCCCCATTTTGTTTATTTTCGAACATTTCAGGACAATTATCATTTCATTATTCAACATATTAACATTACAAATATTATACTTTCATCTTGTACGCTGCACACAATGCTATGTTTCTCCATTAGTAGCTCAGTATACTAGATAGAACCCCATAATACAATGCTATTTATATCAATGCATCGTTCAAAGCACTATTTACGGTATGATATTTATTTGAATGATCCTTGACACTTTTTTCACAACATTATAATAAAAATCCCTAGTACACAAATTTCATGAAAAGTAAATGCACATGTGATGTAATCAGTGATGTCATCAATACATTTGCGATGTCATCTTTGATGTCCTGGGTGTTAGTCTTAGCAGTGCACGGTGGTGGCGCGAGTTATGGTTGCTTAGCTTACCATAACTGGCGAATTTCAGGGTTTTTTCGGCTTTACTTGGAACCATAACGTCCCTTAAACAAACTTTTTTTATTAGCATGCAAACAATATACATATATGTAGTGTAAACAGCAAGTTCTCACAGATGGCTTTACACAGAATGTTGCAAAGTAAGCATTTATGCTCGTTCACAGTGAAGGTCAGCTGCTTCCATTTTTTTCTCGCGGCCCGGAGAGGCCCACGACTCCCAGTATAAGGTTCTATTTATTTTTGACCTTGACAGACATAGATTGTGCTGAAAAGACTTCTTTTAAAGAAGTGTAGCAAAAACGTAAGACACGATAAAGATGAAATTTCTGAAACGAAACCACTTTTGTATATTATATCACTTTGAGAAAGATTGTTGGCACACGCGGAGTCGTATTTTGGGACTGCACTACACTTGGACAATGGAAAATGCAATTATAATGTAAGTAACCCTTTAGATTATTTTATACCGGAATATAATAACAATAGCGTGGCATTAAAGCCCGGTCAAGTTGTACTTGTTCGTTCAATGTGACATATTGTTTTCTACCGCGCACTATCACCGCCGAATTGATCCCCTGTCGTTTAGAGGGCTCTGAAAAAGGCAGACAACACAGGGTGAGTTAATAGAAATAATTTAACCGGTCTGTAGCAGGTAAAGCGCTCTACTCGCTGTGCCACTTCACTGTAGCTGGTCAAGTGGCACAGCGAGTAGAGCACTCGCTTTGACATCCGTACACAGGTTCGAATCCTGGCATGGCCAAACTCATCCTTTCGTTGTCGATAAATGAGTAGCACACACCGTGGGTAATAATAAGCAGCGCTGAGATACTTGACGGTTCTTAGCGCTATATAAATGTGAAAATATTATTATTTTATCATTAACATAGTCCGTTGCACTATCTTCGCTAGCAAATAGTTTCACGCCCTAATAAATAAAATGAATGTTTTTAATAAAGATCGGCTGGTGAGACTAATTTATGTTTTTTAAAACAGGTATGTTGCCTCATTTGATGTCATCAATGACATTTGTGATGTCATCTTTGATGTCCTGGGTGTTAGTCTTAGCAGTGCACGGTGGTGGCGCGAGTTATGGTGGCTTAGCTTACCATAACTGGCGAATTTCAAGGGTTTTTCGGTTTTACTTGGAACCATAACGTTCCTTTGACAAAGTTTTTTCACTGAATTTCATAGGTTTTTAGTAGTGCAACTTTACCATAACGTCCTTTTAACAAAGTTTTTTCACTGAATTTCATAGGTTTTTAGTTGCACAACTTAACCATAACGTCCCTTTAACAACGTTTTTTCATTGAATTTCATAGGTTTTTATTAGTGCAACTTAACCATAACGTCCCTGTAACATTTTTTTTTAACTAAATTTTAAAGGTTTTTATTAGTACAACGTGACCATAACATCCTTTTCAATAGATGAAGACCACTAACATCTTACGTCCTCAAAGTGGGAATGCCGGGTGGTAAAAAAAACAAAAAGATTTTCCTTCCTACGCCGGGACGCCTGCAACGTCTCGGTGTAGGAAGGAAAATCTTTTACCAAGATGGCCACCATGGAAAGGGAAGGCGGGGTGTATAGAGAACACAAAGGCGCATGAGCGGGTTTGGGGGGGCACAGGGGAGACACATGGGCATGAGCGGGGGGTGAGAGGGAACAGGGTACAAACGGGGCATGAGCAGGGGGTGGGGGGGAAAGGAAGGAAACACAGGGCATGAGCGGTGGTGGGGGGAACATGAGGGAGACACGGGGTATGAGCATGGGGTGGGGAGGAACACGAGGAAGACATAGGGCATGAGCGGGGGGTACAGGGCACATACGGGACATGAGCGGGGGTGGGGAGGAAAGGAGAGAGACAAGGGGCATGAGCGGGGGGTGGGGGGAACACGAGGGAGAACCGGAGCATGAGCGGGGGGTGGGGGGTGACACGAGGGAAATGCGGGGCATGAGCGGGGGGTGGGGGGAACACGAGGGAGACACGGGGCAGGAGCGGGTGGTGGGGGGCAACAGGAGACAGACACGGGGCATGAGCAGGGGGTGGGGTCAACAGGAGAGAGGCACGGGGCATGAGCGGGGGGTGGGGAGAACAGGAGACAGACACGGGGCATGAGCGGGGGGGTGGGGAGAACAGGAGACAGACACGGGGCAAGAGCGGGGGATGGGGGGAACAGGAGACAGATACGGGGCATGAGCGGGGGTGGGGAGAACAGGAGACAGGCACGGGGCATGAGCGTGGGGTGGGGGGGAAAAGGAGACAGACACGGGGCATGAGCGGGGGGTGGGGGGCAACAGGAGAGAGACACGGGACATGAGTGGGTGGGGGGAACAGGATACAGACATGGGGCATGAGTGGGGGGGCAACAGGAGACAGACACGGGGCATGGGCAGGGGGTGGGGGGGTACAGGAGACAGACACGGGGCATGAGTGGGGGTGGGGGGGTACAGGAGACAGACACGGGGCATGAGTGGGGGGTGGTGGGCAACAGGAGAGAGACACAGGGCATGAGCAGGGGTGGGGGAACAACAGAGACAGACACGGGGCATGAGCAGGGGGTGGGGGGCAACAGGAGACAGACACAGGGCATGAGCGGGGGGTGGGGGGCAACAGGAGACAGACACGGGGCATGAGCGGGGGGTGGGGGGCAACAGGAGACAGACACGGGGCATGAGCGAGGGGTGGGGGGCAACAGGAGACAGACACGGGGCATGAGCGGGGGGTGGGGGGAACAGGAGACAGACACGGAGCATGAGCGGGGGTGGGGAGAACAGGAGACAGACACGGGCATGAGCAGGGGGTGGGGGGCAACAGGAGACAGACACAGGGCATGAGCGGGGGGTGGGGGGCAACAGGAGACAGACACGGGGCATGAGCGGGGGGTGGGGGGCAACAGGAGACAGACACGGGGCATGAGCGGGGGGTGTGGGGCAACAGGAGATAGACACGGGGCATGAGCGGGGGGTGGGGGGAACAGGAGACAGACACGGAGCATGAGCGGGGGTGGGGAGAACAGGAGACAGACACGGGCATGAGCGGGGGTGGGGGGCAACAGGAGACAGACACCGGACATGAGCGGGGGTGGGAGGAACAGGAGACAGACACGGGGCATGAGCGGGGGTTGGGGAGAACAGGAGACAGACACGGGGCATGAGCGAGGGGGTGGGGGCAACAGGAGACAGACACGGTGCATGAGCGGGGGTGTGGGGGGGAACAGGAGAGAGACACGGGCATGAGCGCGGAGTGGGCGGGTACAGGAGACAGACACAGGGCATGGGTGGGAGCAAGAGGAGACAGACATGGGGCATGAGCAGGGGGGTGGGGGGAACAGGAGACAGACACAGGGCATGAGCAGGGGGAGGGAGGTACAGAAGACAGACAAGGGGCAAGAGTGGGGTAGTGGGGGGCAACAGGAGAGAGACATGGGGCATGAGCGGGGGATGGGGGGGTACAGGAGACAGACACGGGACATGAGCAGGGGGTGGGGGGCAACAGGAGAGAGACACAGGGCATGAGCGGGGGGGTGGGGGGTATAGGAGACAGACATGGGGCATGAGCGGGGGGTGGGGGGCAACAGGAGAGAGACACGGGACATGAGCGGGTGGGGGAATAGGAGACAGACACGGGGCATGAGCAGGGGGGGCAACAGGAGGCAGACATGGGGCATGAGCGGGGGGCTGGGGGGTACAGGAGACAGACACGAGCATGAGAAATGGGTGGGGGGCAACAGGAGAGGGACACGGGACATGAGCGGGTGGGGGGTACAGGAGACAGACACGGGGCATGAGCAGGGTTGGGGGGCAACAGGAGAGAGACACGGGGCATGAGCGTGGGGTGGGGGGAACAGGAGACAGACACAGGGCATGAGCAGGGAGTGGGGGGAACAAAAGAGACATACACGGGGCATGAGCGGGGGGTGGGGGGCAACAGGAGAGAGACACAGGGCAGGAGCAGGGGGTGGAGGCAACAGGAGACAGACACGGGGCATGAGCGGGGGTTGAGGGGCAACAGGAGACATACACGGGGCATGAGCGGGGGGGTGGGGGGCAACAGGAGACAGACACGGGGCATGAGCGGGGTGGTGGGGGGCAACAGGAGACAGACACGGGGCATGAGCGGGGGGTGGGAACCGGAGACAGACACGGGGCATGAGCGGGGGTGGGGAGAACAGGAGACAGACACATGGCATGAGCGGGCGGTGGGGGGCAACAGGAGAGAGACACGGGGCATGAGCGGGGGGTGGGGGGAGCAGGAGACAGACACGGGGCATGAGCGGGGGGTGGGGGGAACAACAGAGACAGACACGGGGCATGAGCGGGGGGTGGAGGGCAACAGGAGACAGACACGGGGCATGAGCGGGGGGTGGGGGGCAACAGGAGACAGACACGGGGCATGAGCGGGGGGTGAGGGGCAACAGGAGACAGACACGGGGCAGGGGGTGGGGGTCAACAGGGGAGAGACACGGGACATGAGCGGGGGTGGGGGGAACAGGAGACAGACTCGGGGAATGAGCGGGGGGTGGGGGGAACAACAGACACGGGCATGAGCGGGGGGTGGGGAGAACAGACACGGGGCATGAGCGGGGCGGTGGGGGTCAACAGGAGAGAGACACGGGACATGACATGAGCGGGTGGGGGAACCGGAGACAGACACAGGGCATGAGCGGGGGGGCAACAGGAGACAGACACATTGCATGAGCGGGCGGTGGGGGGCAACAGGAGAGAGACACGGGGCATGAGCGGGGGGTGGGGGGAACAGGAGACAGACACGGGGCATGAGCGGGGGGTGGGGGGAACAGGAGACAGACACGGGACATGAGCGGGGGTGGGAGGAACAGGAGACAGACACGGGGCATGAGCGGGGGGTGGTGAGAACAGGAGACAGACACGGGGCATGAGCGAGGGGGTGGGGGGCAACAGGAGACAGACACGGGGCATGAGCAGGGGTGTGGGGGGCAACAGGAGAGAGACACGGAGCATGAGCGGGGGTGGGGAGAACAGGAGACAGACACGGGCATGAGCGGGGGTGGGGGGCAACAGGAGACAGACACGGGACATGAGCGGGAGTGGGAGGAACAGGAGACAGACACGGGACATGAGCGGGGGGTGGGGAGAACAGGAGACAGACACGGGGCATGAGCGAGGGGGAGGGGGGCAACAGGAGACAGACACGGGGCATGAGAGGGGGGTGGGGAGAACAGGAGACAGACACGGGGCATGAGCGAGGGGGTGGGGGGCAAATGGAGACAGACACGGGGCATGAGCGGGGGTGTGGGGGGGACCAGGAGAGAGACACGGGCATGAGCGCGGAGTGGGCGGGTACAGGAGACAGACACAGGGCTTGGGTGGGAGCAAGAGGAGACAGACATGGGGCATGAGCAGGGAGGTGGGGGAACAGGAGACAGACACGGGGCATGAGCAGGGGGAGGGAGGTACAGAAGACAGACACGGGGCATGAGTGGGGTAGTGGGGGGCAACAGGAGAGAGACATGGGGCATGAGCGGGGGGTGGGAGGGATACAGGAGACAGACACGGGGTATGAGCAGGGGGTGGGGGGCAACAGGAGAGAGACACAGGGCATGAGCGGGGGGGTGGGGGGGTATAGGAGACAGACATGGGGCATGAGCGGGGGATGGGGGGCAACAGGAGAGAGACACAGGGCAGGAGCAGGGGGTGGGGGGCAACAGGAGACAGACACGGGGCATGAGCGGGGGGTGAGGGGCAACAGGAGACAGACACGGGGCATGAGCGGGGGGTGGGGGGCAATAGGAGACAGACACAGGGCATGAGCGGGGCGGTGGGGGGCAACAGGAGACAGACACGGGGCATGAGCGGGGGGTGGGAACCGGAGACAGACACGGGGCATGAGCGGGGGGCAACAGGAGACAGACACATGGCATGAGTGGGCGGTGGGGGGCAACAGGAGAGAGACACGGGGCATGAGCGGGGGGTGGGGGGAACAGGAGACAGACACAGGGCATGAGTGGGGTGTGGGGGGAACAACAGAGACAGACACGGGGCATGAGCGGGGGGTGGAGGGCAACAGGAGACAGACACGGGGCATGAGCGGGGGGTGGGGGGCAACAGGAGACGGACACGGGGCATGAGCGGGGGGTGAGAGGCAACAGGAGACAGACACGGGGCATGAGCGGGGGGTGAGGGGCAACAGGAGAGAGACACGGGACATGAGCGGGGGTGGGGGGAACAGGAGACAGACACGGGGCATGAGCGGGGGGTGGGGGGAACAACAGACACGGGCATGAGCGGGGGGTGGGGAGAAGAGACACGGGGCATGAGCGGGGGGTGGGAGGAACAGGAAAAAGACACAGGGCATGAGCAGGGGGTGGGGAGAACAGGAGACAAACACGGGGCATGAGCAGGGGCGTGGGGGCAACAAGAGAGAGACACGGGGCATGAGCATGTGGGGGAACAGGAGACAGACACAGGGCATGAGCGGGTGGGGGGAACAGGAGACAGACATGGGGCATGAGCGGGGTGTGGAGAGAACAGGAGACAGACACGGGGCATGAGCGGGGGAACAGAAGACAGACTTGGGCATGAGCGGGGGGTGGGGGAAGGGGAGAGAGACACACGGGGCATGAGCGGGGGATGGGGAGGGAGGGAGATACACAGGGCATGAGCGGGGTGTGGGGGGAGGGAGAGAGACACATGGGGCATGAGCGGGGGGTGGGTGGGAGGTCGAGAGACACACGGGGCATGAGTGGGGGGTGGGCGGGAGGGAGAGAGACACACGGAGCATGTGCGGGGGGTGGGCGGGAGGGAGAGAGACACACGGGGGATGAGCGGTGGGTGGGCGGGAGGGAGAGAGACACATGGGGCATGAGCGGGGGTGGGGGGAGGGAGAGAGACACATGGGGCAGGAGCGGGTGGTGGGGAGCAACAGGAGACAGACACGGGGCATGAGCAGGGGGTGGGGTCAACAGGAGAGAGACACGGGGCATGAGCGGGGGGTGGGGAGAACAGGAGACAGACACGGGGCATGAGCGGGGGGTGGGGAGAACAGGAGACAGACACGGGGCAAGAGCGGGGGATGGGGGAACAGGAGACAGATACGGGGCATGAGCGGGGGTGGGGAGAACAGGAGACAGGCACGGGGCATTAGCGTGGGGTAGGGGGGAAAGGAGACAGACACGGGGCATGAGCGGGGGGTGGGGGGCAACAGGAGAGAGACACGGGACATAAGTGGGTGGGGGGAACAGGATACAGACACGGGGCATGAGTGGGGGGCAACAGGAGACAGACACGGGGCATGGGCAGGGGGTGGGGGGTACAGGAGACAGACACGGGGCATGAGTGGGGGTGGGGGGGTACAGGAGACAGACACGGGGCATGAGCGGGGGGTGGGGGGCAACAGGAGAGAGACACAGGGCATGAGCAGGGGTGGGGGAACAACAGAGACAGACACGGGGCATGAGCAGGGGGTGGGGGGCAACAGGAGACAGACACAGGGCATGAGCGGGGGGTGGGGGGCAACAGGAGACAGACACGGGGCATGAGCGGGGGGTGGGGGGCAACAGGAGACAGACACAGGGCATGAGCGAGGGGTGGGGGGCAACAGGAGACAGACACGGGGCATGAGCGGGGGGTGGGGGGACCAGGAGACAGACACGGAGCATGAGCGGGGGTGGGGAGAACAGGAGACAGACACGGGCATGAGCAGGGGGTGGGGGGCAACAGGAGACAGACACAGGGCATGAGCGGGGGGTGGGGGGCAACAGGAGACAGACACGGGGCATGAGCGGGGGGTGGGGGGCAACAGGAGACAGACACGGGGCATGAGCGGGGGGTGGGGGGCAACAGGAGATAGACACGGGGCATGAGCGGGGGGTGGGGGGAACAGGAGACAGACACGGAGCATGAGCGGGGGTGGGGAGAACAGGAGACAGACACGGCATGAGCGGGGGTGGGGGGCAACAGGAGACAGACACGGGACATGAGCGGGGGTGGGAGGAACAGGAGACAGACACGGGGCATGAGCGGGGGGTGGGGAGAACAGGAGACAGACACGGGGCATGAGCGAGGGGGTGGGGGCAACAGGAGACAGACACGGTGCATGAGCGGGGGTGTGGGGGGGAACAGGAGAGAGACACGGGCATGAGCGCGGAGTGGGCGGGTACAGGAGACATACACGGGGCATGAGCGGGGGGTGGGGGGCAACAGGAGAGAGACACAGGGCAGGAGCAGGGGGTGGGGGGCAACAGGAGACAGACACGGGGCATGAGTGGGGGGTGAGGGGCAACAGGAGACAGACACGGGGCATGAGCAGGGGGGTGGGGGGAACAGGAGACAGACACGGGGCATGAGCAGGGGGAGGGAGGTACAGAAGACAGACAAGGGGCAAGAGTGGGGTAGTGGGGGGCAACAGGAGAGAGACATGGGGCATGAGCGGGGGATGGGGGGGTACAGGAGACAGACACGGGGCATGAGCAGGGGGTGGGGGGCAACAGGAGAGAGACACAGGGCATGAGCGGGGGGTGGGGGGTATAGGAGACAGACATGGGGCATGAGCGGGGGGTGGGGGGCAACAGGAGAGAGACACGGGACATGAGTGGGTGGGGGAATAGGAGACAGACACGGGGCATGAGCAGGGGGGGCAACAGGAGACAGACATGGGGCATGAGCGGGGGGCTGGGGGGTACAGGAGACAGACACGAGCATGAGCAATGGGTGGGGGGCAACAGGAGAGGGACACGGGACATGAGCGGGTGGGGGGTACAGGAGACAGACACGGGGCATGAGCAGGGGTGGGGGGCAACAGGAGAGAGACACGGGGCATGAGCGGGGGGTGGGGGGAACAGGAGACAGACACAGGGCATGAGCAGGGAGTGGGGGGAACAAAAGAGACATACACGGGGCATGAGCGGGGGGTGGGGGGCAACAGGAGAGAGACACAGGGCAGGAGCAGGGGGTGGAGGCAACAGGAGACAGACACGGGGCATGAGCGGGGGGTGAGGGGCAACAGGAGACATACACGGGGCATGAGCGGAGGGGTGGGGGGCAACAGGAGACAGACACGGGGCATGAGCGGGGTGGTGGAGGGCAACAGGAGACAGACACGGGGCATGAGCGGGGGGTGGGAACCGGAGACAGACACGGGGCATGAGCGGGGGTGGGGAGAACAGGAGACAGACACATGGCATGAGCGGGCGGTGGGGGGCAACAGGAGAAAGACACGGGGCATGAGCGGGGGGTGGGGGGAACAGGAGACAGACACGGGGCATGAGCGGGGGGTGGGGGGAACAACAGAGACAGACACGGGGCATGAGCGGGGGGTGGAGGGCAACAGGAGACAGACACGGGGCATGAGCAGGGGGTGGGGGGCAACAGGAGACAGACACGGGGCATGAGCGGGGGGTGAGGGGCAACAGGAGACAGACACGGGGCATGAGCGGGGGGTGGGGGTCAACAGGAGAGAGACACGGGACATGAGCGGGGGTGGGGGGAACAGGAGACAGACTCGGGGAATGAGCGGGGGGTGGGGGGAACAACAGACACGGGCATGAGCGGGGGGTGGGGAGAACAGACACGGGGCATGAGCGGGGCGGTGGGGGTCAACAGGAGAGAGACACGGGACATGACATGAGCGGGTGGGGGAACACGAGACAGACACAGGGCATGAGCGGGGGGGCAACAGGAGACAGACACATGGCATGAGCGGGCGGTGGGGGGCAACAGGAGAGAGACACGGGGCATGAGCGGGGGGTGGGGGGAACAGGAGACAGACACGGGGCATGAGCGGGGGGTGGGGGGAACAGGAGACAGACACGGGACATGAGCGGGGGTGGGAGGAACAGGAGACAGACACGGGGCATGAGCGGGGGGTGGTGAGAACAGGAGACAGACACGGGGCATGAGCGAGGGGGTGGGGGGCAACAGGAGACAGACACGGGGCATGAGCAGGGGTGTGGGGGGCAACAGGAGAGAGACACGGAGCATGAGCGGGGGTGGGGAGAACAGGAGACACACACGGGGCATGAGTGGGGGGTGGGGAGAACAGGAGACAGACACGGGGCATGAGCGAGGGGGTGGGGGCAACAGGAGACAGACACGGGGCATGAGCGGGGGGTGGGGAGAACAGGAGACAGACACGGGGCATGAGCGAGGGGGTGGGGGGCAAATGGAGACAGACACGGGGCATGAGCGGGGGTGTGGGGGGGACCAGGAGAGAGACACGGGCATGAGCGCGGAGTGGGCGGGTACAGGAGACAGACACAGGGCTTGGGTGGGAGCAAGAGGAGACAGACATGGGGCATGAGCAGGGAGGTGGGGGAACAGGAGACAGACACGGGGCATGAGCAGGGGGAGGGAGGTACAGAAGACAGACACGGGGCATGAGTGGGGTAGTGTGGGGCAACAGGAGAGAGACATGGGGCATGAGCGGGGGGTGGGAGGGATACAGGAGACAGACACGGGGCATGAGCAGGGGGTGGGGGGCAACAGGAGAGAGACACAGGGCATGAGCGGGGGGGTGGGGGGTATAGGAGACAGACATGGGGCATGAGCGGGGGATGGGGGGCAACAGGAGAGAGACACGGGACATGAGCGGGTGGGGGGAATAGGAGACAGACACGGGGCATGAGCAGGGGGGGCAACAGGAGACAGACATGGGGCATGAGCGGGGGGGTGGGGAGTACAGGAGACAGACACGAGCATGAGCAATGGGTGGGGGGCAACAGGAGAGGGACACAGGACATGAGCGGGTGGGGGGTACAGGAGACAGAACGGGGCATGAGCAGGGGGTGGGGGGCAACAGGAGAGAGACACGGGGCATGAGCGGGGGGTGGGGGGAACAGGAGACAGACACAGGGCATGAGCGGGGAGTGGGGGGAACAAAAGAGACATACACGGGGCATGAGCGGGGGGTGGGGGGCAACAGGAGAGAGACACAGGGCAGGAGCAGGGGGTGGGGGGCAACAGGAGACAGACACGGGGCATGAGCGGGGGGTGAGGGGCAATAGGAGACAGACACGGGGCATGAGCGGGGGGTGGGGGGCAATAGGAGACAGACACGGGGCATGAGCGGGGCGGTGGGGGGCAACAGGAGACAGACACGGGGCATGAGCGGGGGGTGGGAACCGGAGACAGACACGGGGCATGAGCGGGGGGGCAACAGGAGACAGACACATGGCATGAGCGGGCGGTGGGGGGCAACAGGAGAGAGACACGGGGCATGAGCGGGGGGTGGGGGGAACAGGAGACAGACACGGGGCATGAGGGGGGTGTGGGGGGAACAACAGAGACAGACACGGGGCATGAGCGGGGGGTGGAGGGCAACAGGAGACAGACACGGGGCATGAGCGGGGGGTGGGGGGCAACAGGAGACGGACACGGGGCATGAGCGGGGGGTGAGGGGCAACAGGAGACAGACACGGGGCATGAGCGGGGGGCAACAGGAGAGAGACACGGGGCATGAGCGGGGGGTGGGGGGAACAGGAGACAGACACGGGGCATGAGGGGGGTGTGGGGGGAACAACAGAGACAGACACGGGACATGAGCGGGGGTGGGGGGAACAGGAGACAGACACGGGGCATGAGCGGGGGTTGGCGGGAACAACAGACACGGGCATGAGCGGGGGGTGGGGAGAAGAGACACGGGGCATGAGCGGGGGGTGGGAGGAACAGGAAAAAGACACGGGGCATGAGCAGGGGGTGGGGAGAACAGGAGACAAACACGGGGCATGAGCGGGGGCGTGGGGGCAACAAGAGAGAGACACGGGGCATGAGCATGTGGGGGGAACAGGAGACAGACGCAGGGCATGAGCGGGTGGGGGGAACAGGAGACAGACATGGGGCATGAGCGGGGTGTGGAGAGAACAGGAGACAGACACGGGCCATGAGCGGGGGAACAGAAGACATACTTGGGCATGAGCGGGGGGTGGGGGAAGGGGAGAGAGACACACGGGGCATGAGCGGGGATGGGGAGGGAGAGATATACACAGGGCATGAGCGGGGTGTGGGGGGAGGGAGAGAGACACATGGGGCATGAGCGGGGGGTGGGTGGGAGGTCGAGAGACACACGGGGCATGAGTGGGGGGTGGGCAGGAGGGAGAGAGACACACGGAGCATGTGCGGGGGGTGGGCGGGAGGGAGAGAGACACACGGGGGATGAGCGGGGGGTGGCCGGGAGGGAGAGAGACACATGGGGCATGAGCGGGGGTGGGGGGAGGGAGAGAGACACACGAGGCATGAGCAGGGGGTGGGGGTAAGGGGAGAGAGACACACGGGGCATGAGCGGGGGTGCGGGGAGAGAGACGCACACGGCATGAGTGGTGGGTGGGGGGAGGGAGACACACGGGGCATGGGGGCATGGTCGGGGGTGGGCGGGAGGGGGAGAGACACAAGGGGCATGAGCGGGGTTGGGCAGGAGGGTGATAGACACGGGGCAAGAGTGGGGGTGGGCGGGAGGGTGAAAGACACGGGGCAAGAGCGGGGGTGGGCGGGAGGGTGAAAGACATGGGGCAAGAGAGGGGGTGGGCGGGAGGGTGAAAGACACGGGGCAAGAGCGGGGGTTCGCCGGAGGGAAAAAGATACAGGGCAAGAGCGGGGGTGGGCGGGAGGGGGAAAGACACAGGGCAAGAGCGGTGGTGGGCGGGAGGGGGAGAGACACATGGGGCATGAGCGGGGGGTGGGCAGGAGGGGGAGAGACACACGGGGCATGGGTGGGGGGGAGGGGGGAGATAGAGTGACACACGGGGCATAAGTGGGGGGTGGCCGGAAGGAGAGAGAGACACATGGGGCATGAGCGGGGGGTGGGCGGGAGGGGGAGAGAGACACACGGGGCATGAGCGGGGGCGAGGGAGAGAGACACACGGGACATCAGTGGGGGGTGGGCGGCGGGTGGGGAGAGACACACGGACATGAGTGGGGGTGGGCGGGAGGGGGAGACACACACGGGGCATGAGCGGGGGGTCGGCAGCGTGTGGGGAGAGAATAACGGACATGAGCAGGGGGTGGGCGGCGGGTGGGGAGACACACACGGACATGAGCGTGCGGCGGGTGGGGAGAAACACACAGACATGAGCAGCGGATGGTAGAGACACACGGGGGTGGAGAGACACACGGGGCAAGAGCGGGGGGTGGGCGGTTGGGAGGGACGAGCGGGGCACGAGCGGGGCATGAGCGGGGGGGTGGGCGGGAGGGAGAAAGACACACGGACATGAGCGGGGTTGGCGGGAGGGAGAAAGACACATGGACATGAGCCGGCGGTAGGCGGGAGGGAGAAAGATACCAGACATGAGCGGGGGTGGGAGGAACAGGAGACAGACACAGGCATGAGCAGGGGTGGGGGACTTACTGTGCAGGCGGGATACAAAGCCTCTCATGCGAGGAACAAAGATGGCGGGCGTCCCTGAAGCCAGACGCACTGCACGCTTTCAAGCATCCAATGAGAGAGCACGTCAGATGTCCGCGGACATCACGCAAGCTGCTTGCCCAATCACCGTCCTGTCCGCGGAGCGAACAGGGAAGTGTGTCCGCGAAGCAAACACAGATATCACTATTTTGTTTCACTTACATTTTTGTCATTTTTTAAAAAAACTACTGGACGGATTTACACCAAATAAAGCAAAGCACGCTTTCGGGACCAAGCCGCCGCTCCTGCCGCTAATTTGGTGTAAATCCGTCCAGCGGTTTGGGCTGTAGGCGTGAGCAAAGTTTTTTCCCATTATGTCTATGGGAAAAAAAAAAGTTTTGGGACCCCCCTATAACTTTGCCCTACCGTGGCCATGTAATATAAATATATATATATATATATATATATATATATATATATATATATATATATATATATATATATATATATATAAAAAGTGCTCTGCCTATGGAAAAAGCAACTTAACCATAACTACATGGCCACTACTGTGGCCATGTAATATATTAGGAAGAGCACTTTTTGGGTGGCTTATAACTTCCCTCTCCCTGGACGAATCCTCACCAAACTTTGCAAAAAAAAGTATTTGGGTCACTCTGAATTTTTTTGCGAAGTTAGGTGAGGATTCGTCCAGGGGGGGCAAAGTTATAGGGGGGGTCCCAAAACTTTTTTTTTCCCATAGACATAATGGGAAAAAACTTTGCTCACGCCTACAGCCCAAACCGCTGGACGGATTTACACCCAATTAGCGGCAGGAGCGGCGGCTTGGTCCCGAAAGCATGCTTTGCTTTATTTGGTGTAAATCCATCCAGTAGTTTTTTAAAAAATGACAAAAATGTAAGTGAAAAGAATTAGTGATATCTGTGTTTGCTTCGCCGACACACTTCCCTGTTCGCTCCGCGGACAGGACGGTGATTGGGCAAGCAGCTTGCGTGATGTCCGCGGACATCTGACGTGCTCTCTCATTGGATGCGTGAAAGCGTGCAGTGCGTCTGGCTTCAGAGATGCCCGCCATCTTTGTTCCTCGCATGAGAGGCTTTGCACAGTAAGTCCCCCACCCCCGCTCATGCCCGTGTCTGTCTCCTGTTCTTCCCACCCCCGCTCATGTCCGTGTGTCTTTCTCCCTCCCGCCCACCGCCAGCTCATATCCGTGTGTCTTTCTCCCTCCCACCCACCCCCGCTCATGTCCGTGTGTTTCTCCCTCCCGCCCAACCCCCGCTCATGCCCCGCTCATGCCCCGCTCGTCTCTCCCAACCGCCCACCCCCCGCACTTGCCCCGTGTGTCTCTCCCACCCCCGTATGTCTCTCCCACCGCTGCTCATGTCTGTGTGTTTCTCCCCACCCGCCGCCCGCTCATGTCCGTGTGTCTCTCCCCACCCGCCGCCCACCCCCGCTCATGTCCGTATGTCTCTCACCACCTGCCACCCACCTCCCGCTCATGTCCGTGTGTCTCTCCCCACCCGCCGCCCACCCCCCGCTCATGCCCGTGTGTCTCTCCCCCTCCCGCCCACCCACGCTCATGTCCGTGTGTCTCTCCCCACCCGCCGCCCACCCCCCACTCATGTCCCGTGTGTCTCTCTCCCTCCCCCCTACCCCCGCTCATGCCCAGTGTGTCTCTCCCCCTCACGCCCACCCCCCGCTCATGCCCCATGTGACTCTCTCTCCTTCCCCCCACCCCCCACTCATGCCCCGTGTGTCTCTCTCCCTCCCCCCACCCATGCCCCATGTGTCTCTCCCTCCGCCCACCCCCGCTCATGCCCCGTGTGTCTCTCCCCCTCCCGGCCACCCCCCGCTCATGACCCGCGTGTCTCTCCCTTCCCCCACCCCCCGCTCATGCCTCGTGTGTCTGTCTCCCTACCCCCACCCCGCTCTTGCCCGTGTGTCTGTCTCCCTCCCCCCCACCCCCGCTCTTGCCCCGTGTGTCTTTCCCCTCACATCCACCCCCGCTCTTGCCCCGTGTCTCTTCCCTCCGCCCACCCCCTCTCTTGCCCCGTATCTCTTTCCACCTCCCGCCCACCCCCGCTCTTGCCCCGTGTCTCTTTCCCCCTCCTGCCCACCCCCGATCTTGGCCCGTGTCTCTTTCCCCTCCTGCACACCCCCACTCTTGCCCCGTGTCTCTTTCCCCCTCCCGCCCACCCCCGCTCTTGCCCCGTGTCTCTTTCCCCCTCCCGCCCACCCCCGCTCTTGCTCCGTGTCTCTTTCCCCCTCCCGGCCACCCGCGCTCTTGCCCCGTGTCTCTTTCCCCCCTCCCACCCACCCCAGCTCTTGCCCCGTGTCTTTCCCCCTCCCGCCCACCCAAACTCTTGCCCTTTGTCTCTTTCCCCCTCCTGCCCACCCCTGCTCTTGGCCTGTGTCTTTCCCCCTCCCGCCCACCCCCGCTCTTGCCCCGTGTCTTTCCCTCTCCCTCCCACCCCCGCTCTTGCCCTGTGTCTTTCCCCTCCCGCCCACCCCCGCTCTTGCCCCGTGTCTCTTTCCCCCTCCCGCCCACCCCCGCTCTTGCCCCGTCTTGCCCCGTGTCTCTTTCCCCCTCCCGCCCATCCCTGCTCTTGCCCCGTGTCTTTCCCCTCCCTCCCACCCCCGCTCTTGCCCCGTGTCTTTCCCCCTCCTCCCACGCTCTTGCCCCGTGTCTTTCTCCCTCCCGCCCACCCCCACTCTTGCCCCGTGTCTTTCCCCCTCCCTCCCACCCCCGCTCTTGCCCCGTGTCTTTCCCCCTGCCGCCCACCCACGCTCTTGCCCCGTGTCTTTCGCCTTCCCGCCCACCCCCGCTCTTGCCCCGTGTCTTTCTCCCTCCCGCCCACCCCCGCTCTTGCCCCGTGTCTTTCTCCCTCCCGCCCACCCCCGCCCTTGCGCCGTGTCTTTCAACCTCCCGCCCACTCCTGCTCTTGGCCCGTGTCTTTCACCCTCCCGCACACCCTCGCTCTTGCCCGGTATCTTTCCCCCTCCCGCCCACCCCCGCTCTTGCCCCGTGTCTATTTCCCCCTCCCGCCCAACCCCGCTCTTGCCCCGTGTCTCTTTCCCCCTCCCACCCAACCCCGCTCTTGCCCCGTGTCTTTCCCCCTCCCGCCCACCCCCACTCTTGCCCCGTGTCTTTCACCCTCCCGCCCACCCCCACTCTTGCCCCGCGTGTCTTTCACCCTCCCGCCCACCCCCGCGTGTCTTTCACCCTCCTGGCCACCCCCGCTCTTGCCCCGCGTGTCTATCACACTCCCGCCCACCCCCACTCTTGCCCCACGTGTCTATCATCCTCCCGCCCACCCCCGCTCTTGCCCCGCACCCCCACTCTTGCCCCGTGTCTCTTTCCCCCTCCCTCCTACCCCCGCTCTTGCCCCGTGACTTTCTCCCTCCCTCCCATCCCCGCTCTTGCCCCGTGTCTTTCGAACTCCCGCCCACCCCCGCTCATGCCCCGTGTCTTTCACCCTCCCGCCCACCCCCACTCTTGCCCCGTGTCTTTCACCCTCCCGCCCACCCCCGCTCATGTCCCGTGTGTCTCTCCCCCTCCCGCCCACCCCCGCTCATGCCCCGTGTGTCTCTCTCCCTCCCGCCCACCCCCACTCATGCCCCGTGTGTCTCTCTCCCTCCCGCCCACCCCCCGATCATGCCCCGTGTGTCTCTCTCCCTCCCGCCCACCCCCCGCTCATGCCCCGTGTGTCTCTCTCCCTCCCGCCCACCCCCCGCTCATGCCCCGTGTGTCTCTCTCCCTCCCGCCCACCCCTCGCTCATGCCCTGTGTGTCTATCTCCCTCCTGCCCACCCCCCGCTCATGCCCCATGTGTCTCTCTCCCTCCCGCCCACCCCCCGCTCATGCCCCGTGCGTCTCTCTCGCTCCCACCTACCCCGCCCACCCCCGTGTGTCTCTCTCCCTCCCCCCAACCCCCACTCATGTCCCGTGTGTCTCTCTCCCTCCCCCCCACCGCCGCTCATGCCCCGTGTGTCTCTCCCCCTCCTATCCCCCCCTGCTCATACCCCATGTGTCTCTCTCTCCTTCCCCCCACCCCCCACTCATGCCCCGTGTGTCTCTCTCCCTCTCCCCCACCCATGCCCTTGTGTCTCTCCCCCTCCGCACACCCCCCACTCATGCCACATGTGTCTCTCCCCCTCCCGCCCTCCCCCCGCTCATGCCCCGCGTGTCTCTCCCCTTCCCCCACCCCCGCTCACGCTCATGCCTCGTGTGTCTGTCTCTCTACCCCCCACCCCCGCTTTTGCCCCGTGTGTCTGTCTAACTCCCCCCACCCCCGCTCTTGCCCCGTGTGTCTTTCCCCCTCCCGCCCACACCTGCTCTTGCCCTTGTCTCTTTCCCCCTCCTGCCCACCCCCGCTCTTGCCCCGTGTCTCTTTCCCCCTCCCGCCCACCCCCGCTCTTGCCCCGTGTCTCTTTCCCCCTCCCGCCCACCCCCACTCTTGCCCCATGTCTCTTTCCCCCTCCTGCCCACCCCCGCTCTTGCTCTGTGTCTCTTTCCCCCTCTCGCCAACCCCCGCTCTTGCCCCGTGTCTCTTTCCCACTCCCACCCACCCCCGCTCTTGCCCCGTGTCTCTTTCCCCCTCCCGCCCACCCCCGCTCTTGCCCTGTGTCTCTTTCCCCCTCCCGCCCACCCCCGCTCTTGCCCCGTGTCTTTCCCCCTCCCGCCCACCCCCGCTCTTGCCCTGTGTCTTTACCCCTCCCTCCCACCCCCGCTCTTGCCCTGTGTCTTTCCCCCTCCCGCACACCCCCACTATTGCCCCGTGTCTCTTTCCCCCTCCCGCCCACCCCCGCTCTTTCCCCCTCCCGCCCACCCCTGCTCTTGCCCCATGTCTTTCACCCTCCCGCCCACCCCCGCTCTTGCCCCGTGTCTCTTTGAGCCCTCCCGCCCACCCCCTCTCTTGCCCTGTGTCTCTTCCCACTCCCACCCACCCGTGCTCTTGCCCCGTGTCGCTTTCTCCCTCCCGCCCATCCCCTCTCTTGCCCTGTGTCTCTTTCCCCCTCCCGCCCACCCCCGCTCTTGCCCCGTGTCTTTCCCCCTCCTGCCCACCCCCGCTCCTGCCCCGTGTCTTTCCCCCTCCCTCCCACCCCCGCTCTTGCCCTGTGTCTTTCCCCCTCCCGCCCACCCCGGCTCTTGCCCCGTGTCTCTTTCCCCCTCCCGCCCACCCATGCTCTTTCCCCCTCCCGCCCACCCCCGCTCTTGCCCCGTGTCTTTCACCCTCCCGCCCACCCCTGCTCTTACCCCGTGTCTCTTTCCCCATCCCGCCCACCCCCGCTCTTTCCCCCTGCCACCCACCCCCGCTCTTGCCCCGTGTCTCTTTCCCCCTCCCGCCCACCCCCGCTCTTGCCCCGTGTCTCTTTCCCCCTCCCGCCCATCCCTGCTCTTGCCCCGTGTCTTTCCCCCTCCCTCCCACCCCCGCTCTTGCCCCGTGTCTTTCCCCCTCCCTCCCACCCACGCTATTGCCCCGTGTCTTTACCCCTCCCGCCCACCCCCACTCTTGCCCCGTGTCTTTCCCCCTCCCTCCCAACCCCACTCTTGCCCCGTGTCTTTCCCCCTGCCGCCCACCCACACTCTTGCCCCGTGTCTTTCGCCTTCCCGCCCACCCCCGCTCTTGCCCCGTGTCTTTCTCCCTCCTGCCCACCCCCGCTCTTGCCCTGAGTCTTTCTCCCTCCCGCCCACCCCCGCCCTTGCCCCGTGTCTTTCAACCTCCCGCCCACCCCCGCTCTTGGCCCGTGTCTTTCACCCTCCCGCACACCCTCGCTCTTGCCCAGTGTCTTTCCCCCTCCCGCCCACTCCCGCTCTTGCCCCGTGTCTCTTTCCCCCTCCCGCCCACCCCCGCTCTTGCCCCGTGTCTCTTTCCCCCTCCCGCCCACCCCCGCTCTTGCCCCGTGTCTTTCCCCCTCCCGCCCACCCCCACTCTTGCCCCGTGTCTTTCACCCTCCCGCCCACCCCCGCTCATGTCCCGTGTGTCTCTCCCCCTCCCGCCCACCCCCGCTCATGCCCCGTGTGTCTCTCTCCCTCCCGCCCACCCCCACTCATGCCCCGTGTGTCTCTCTCCCTCCCGCCCACCCCCCGCTCATGCCCCGTGTGTCTCTCTCCCTCCCGCCCACCCCCCGCTCATGCCCCGTGTGTCTCTCTCCCTCCCGCCCACCCCTCGCTCATGCCCTGTGTGTCTATCTCCCTCCTGCCCACCCCCGCTCATGCCCCATGTGTCTCTCTCCCTCCCGCCCACCCCCCGCTCATGCCCCGTGCGTCTCTCTCGCTCCCACCTACCCCGCCCACCCCCGTGTGTCTCTCTCCCTCCCCCCAACCCCCACTCATGTCCCGTGTGTCTCTCTCCCTCCCCCCCACCGCCGCTCATGCCCCGTGTGTCTCTCCCCCTCCTATCCCCCCCTGCTCATACCCCATGTGTCTCTCTCTCCTTCCCCCCACCCCCCACTCATGCCCTGTGTGTCTCTCTCCCTCTCCCCCACCCATGCCCTTGTGTCTCTCCCCCTCCGCACACCCCCCACTCATGCCACATGTGTCTCTCCCCCTCCCGCCCTCCCCCCCCGCTCATGCCCCGCGTGTCTCTCCCCTTCCCCCACCCCCGCTCACGCTCATGCCTCGTGTGTCTGTCTCTCTACCCCCCACCCCCGCTTTTGCCCCGTGTGTCTGTCTAACTCCCCCCACCCCCGCTCTTGCCCCGTGTGTCTTTCCCCCTCCCGCCCACACCTGCTCTTGCCCTTGTCTCTTTCCCCCTCCTGCCCACCCCCGCTCTTGCCCCGTGTCTCTTTCCCCTCCCGCCCACCCCGCTCTTGCCCCGTTTCTCTTTCCCCCTCTCGCCCAACCCCGATCTTGGCCCATGTCTCTTTCCCCCTCCCGCCCACCCCCGCTCTTGCCCCGTGTCTCTTTCCCCCTCCCGCCCACCCCCACTCTTGCCCCATGTCTCTTTCCCCCTCCTGCCCACCCCCGCTCTTGCTCTGTGTCTCTTTCCCCCTCTCGCCAACCCCCGCTCTTGCCCCGTGTCTCTTTCCCACTCCCACCCACCCCCGCTCTTGCCCCGTGTCTCTTTCCCCCTCCCGCCCACCCCCGCTCTTGCCCTGTGTCTCTTTCCCCCTCCCGCCCACCCCCGCTCTTGCCCCGTGTCTTTCCCCCTCCCGCCCACCCCCGCTCTTGCCCTGTGTCTTTACCCCTCCCTCCCACCCCCGCTCTTGCCCTGTGTCTTTCCCCCTCCCGCACACCCCCACTATTGCCCCGTGTCTCTTTCCCCCTCCCGCCCACCCCCGCTCTTTCCCCCTCCCGCCCACCCCTGCTCTTGCCCCATGTCTTTCACCCTCCCGCCCACCCCCGCTCTTGCCCCGTGTCTCTTTGAGCCCTCCAGCCCACCCCCTCTCTTGCCCTGTGTCTCTTCCCCCTCCCACCCACCCGTGCTATTGCCCCGTGTCGCTTTCTCCCTCCCGCCCATCCCCGCTCTTGCCCTGTGTCTCTTTCCCCCTCCCGCCCACCCCCGCTCTTGCCCCGTGTCTTTCCCCCTCCTGCCCACCCCCGCTCCTGCCCCGTGTCTTTCCCCCTCCCTCCCACCCCCGCTCTTGCCCTGTGTCTTTCCCCCTCCCGCCCACCCCGGCTCTTGCCCCGTGTCTCTTTCCCCCTCCCGCCCACCCATGCTCTTTCCCCCTCCCGCCCACCCCCGCTCTTGCCCCGTGTCTTTCACCCTCCCGCCCACCCCTGCTCTTACCCCGTGTCTCTTTCCCCATCCCGCCCACCCCCGCTCTTTCCCCCTGCCACCCACCCCCGCTCTTGCCCCGTGTCTCTTTCCCCCTCCCGCCCACCCCCGCTCTTGCCCTGTGTCTCTTTCCCCCTCCCGCCCATCCCTGCTCTTGCCCCGTGTCTTTCCCCCTCCCTCCCACCCCCGCTCTTGCCCCGTGTCTTTCCCCCTCCCTCCCACCCACGCTATTGCCCCGTGTCTTTCCCCCTCCCGCCCACCCCCACTCTTGCCCCGTGTCTTTCCCCCTCCCTCCCACCCCCACTCTTGCCCCGTGTCTTTCCCCCTGCTGCCCACCCACGCTCTTGCCCCGTGTCTTTCGCCTTCCCGCCCACCCCCGCTCTTGCCCCGTGTCTTTCTCCCTCCTGCCCGCCCCCGCTCTTGCCCTGAGTCTTTCTCCCTCCCGCCCACCCCTGCCCTTGCCCCGTGTCTTTCAACCTCCCGCCCACCCCCGCTCTTGGCCCGTGTCTTTCACCCTCCCGCACACCCTCGCTCTTGCCCAGTGTCTTTCCCCCTCCCGCCCACTCCCGCTCTTGCCCCGTGTCTCTTTCCCCCTCCCGCCCACCCCCGCTCTTGCCCCGTGTCTCTTTCCCCCTCCCGCCCACCCCCGCTCTTGCCCCGTGTCTTTCCCCCTCCCGCCCACCCCCGCTCTTGCCCCGTGTCTTTCACCCTCCCGCCCACCCCCACTCTTGCCACGCGTGTCTTTCACCCTGCCGCCCACCCCCGCTCTTGCCCCGCGTGTCTATCACCCTCCCGCCCACCCCCACTCTTGCCCCACATGTCTATCATCCTCCCGCCCACCCCCGCTCTTGCCCTGCACCCCCGCTCTTGCCGCGTGTCTCTTTCCCCCTCCCTCCCACCCCCGCTCTTGCCCCGTGACTTTCTCCCTTCCTCCCACCCCCGCTCTTGCCCCGTGTCTTTCTAACTCCCGCCCACCCCCGCTCATGCCCCGTGTCTTTCACCCTCCCGCCCACCCCCACTCTTGCCCCATGTCTTTCACCCTCCCGCCCACCCCCGCTCATGCCCCGTGTGTCTCTCCCCCTCCCGCCCACCCCCACTCATGCCCCGTGTGTCTCTCTCCCTCCCGCCCACCCCCCGCTCATGCCCCGTGTGTCTCTCTCCCTCCCACCCACCCCCCGCTCATGCCCCGTGTGTCTCTCTCCCTCCCGCCCACCCCCCGCTCATGCCCCGTGTGTCTATCTTCCTCCCGCCCACCCCCCGCTCATGCCCCGTGTGTCTCTCTCCCTCCCGCCCACCCCCCGCTCATGCCCCGTGCGTCTCTCTCCCTCCCACCCACCCCGCCCACCCCCGTGTGTCTCTCTCCCTCCTGCCCACCCCCCGCTCATGCCCCGTGTGTCTCTCTCCCTCCCGCCCACCCCCCGCTCATGCCCCGTGTGTCTCTCTCCCTCCCACCCAACCCCCGCTCTTGCCCCGTGTCTCTTTCCCCCTCCCGCCCAACCCCGATCTTGGCCCGTGTCTCTTTCCCCCTCCCGCCCACCCCCGCTCTTGCCCCGTGTCTCTTTCCCCCTCCCGCCCAGCCCCACTCTTGCCCCATGTCTCTTTCCCCCTCCCGCCCACCCCCGCTCTTGCTCCATGTCTCTTTCCCCCTCTCGCCCACCCCTGCTCTTGCCCCCTGTCTCTTTCCCACTCCCACCCACCCCCGCGCTTGCCCCGTGTCTCTTTCCCCCTCCCGCCCACCCCCGCTCTTGCCTTGTGTCTCTTTCCCCCTCCCCGCCCACCCCCGCTCTTGCCCTGTGTCTTTACCCCTCCCTCCCACCCCCGCTCTTGCCCTATGTCTTTCCACCTCCTGCACACCCCCACTCTTGCCCCGTGTCTCTTTCCTCCTCCTGCCCACCCCCGCACTTTCCCCCTCCCACCGCCCACCCCTGCTCTTGCCCCGTGTCTTTCACCCTCCCGCCCACCCCCGCTCTTGCCCCGTGTCTTTCCCCCTCGCGCCCACCACCCGCTCTTGCCCCGTGTCTTTACCCCTCCCGCACACCCCCACTCTTGCCCCGTGTCTCTTTCCCCCTCCCGCCCACCCCCGCTCTTTCCCCCTCCCGCCCACCCCTGCTCTTGCCCCGTGTCTTTCACCCTCCCGCCCACCCCCGCTCTTGCCCCGTGTCTCTTTGAGCCCTCCCGCCCACCCCCGCTCTTGCCCCGTGTCTCTTCCCCCTCCCACCCACCCCTGCTCTTACCCCGTGTCGCTTTCCCCCTCCCGCCCATCCCCGCTCTTGCCCTGTGTCTCTTTCCCCCTCCCGCCCACCCCCGCTCTTGCCCCGTGTCTTTCCCCCTCCTGCCCACCCCCGCTCCTGCCCCGTGTCTTTCCCCCTCCCTCCCACCCCCGCTCTTGCCCTGTGTCTTTCCCCCTCCCGCCCACCCCCGCTCTTGCCCTGTGTCTTGTCTCTTTCCCCCTCCCGCCCACCCCTGCTCTTTCCCCTCCCGCCCCACCCCGCTCTTGCCCCGTGTCTTTCACCCTCCCACCCACCCCTGCTCTTGCCCCGTGTCTCTTTCCCCATCCTGCCCACCCCCGCTCTTTCCCCCTGCCACCCACCCCCGCTCTTGCCCCGTGTCTCTTTCCCCCTCCCGCCCACCCCCGCTCTTGCCCCGTGTCCCTTTCCCCCTCCCGCCCATCCCTGCTCTTGCCCCGTGTCTTTCCCCCTCCCTCCCACCCCCGCCCTTGCCCCGTGTCTTTCCCCCTCCCTCCCACCCACGCTATTGCCCCGTGTCTTTCCCCCTCCCGCCCACCCCCACTCTTGCCCCGTGTCTTTCCCCCTCCCTCCCACCCCCGCTCTTGCCCCGTGTCTTTCCCCCTGCCGCCCACCCACGCTCTTGCCCCGTGTCTTTCGCCTTCGCGCCCACCCCCGCTCTTGCCCCGTGTCTTTCTCCCTCCTGCCCACCCCCGCTCTTGCCCTGAGTCTTTCTCCCTCCCGCCCACCCCCGCCCTTGCCCCGTGTCTTTCAACCTCCCGCCCACCCCCGCTCTTGGCCCGTGTCCTTCACCCTCCCGCACACCCTCGCTCTTGCCCAGTGTCTTTCCCCCTCCCGCCCACTCCCGCTCTTGCCCCGTGTCTCTTTCCCCCTCCCGCCCACCCCCGCTCTTGCCCCGTGTCTCTTTCCCCCTCCCGCCCACCCCCCGCTCATGCCCTGTGTGTCTCTCTCCCTCCCGCCCACCCCCCGCTCATGCCCCATGTGTCTCTCTCCCTCCCGCCCACCCCCCGCTCATGCCCCGGGTGTCTATCTTCCTCCCGCCCACCCCCCGCTCATGCCCCGTGTGTCTCTCTCCCTCCCGCCCACCCCCGCTCATGCCCCGTGCATCTCTCTCCCTCCCGCCCACCCCCCGCTCATGCCCCGTGCGTCTCTCTCCCTCCCACCCACCCCGCCCACCCCCGTGTGTCTCTCTCCCTCCCCCCACCCCCCACTCATGTCCCGTGTGTCTCTCTCCTCCCCCCCACCGCCGCTCATGCCCCGTGTGTCTCTCCCCCTCCTACCCCCCTGCTCATGCCCCATGTGTCTCTCTCCCCTTCCCCCCACCCCCCACTCATGCCCCGTGTGTCTCTCTCCCTCTCCCCCACCCATGCCTGTGTGTCTCTCCCCCTCCGCACACCACCCACTCATGCCACATGTGTCTCTCCCCCTCCCGCCCTCCCCCAGCTCATGCCCCGCGTGTCTCTCCCCTTCCCCCACCACCGCTCACGCTCATGCCTCGTGGGTCTGTCTCCCTACCCCCCACCCCCGCTTTTGCCCCGTGTGTCTGTCTAACTCCCCCCCCACCCCCGCTCTTGCCCCGTGTGTCTTTCCCCCTCCCGCCCACACCTGCTCTTGCCCCGTGTCTCTTTCCCCTCCCGCCCACCCCCGCTCTTGCCCCGTGTCTCTTTCCCCCTCCTGCTCACCCCCGCTCTTGCCCTGTGTCTCTTTCCCCCTACCGCCCAACCCCGATCTTGGCCCGTGTCTCTTTCCCTCTCCCGCCCACCCCCGCTCTTGCCCCGTGTCTCTTTCCCCCTCCCGCCCAGCCCCACTCTTGCCCCATGTCTCTTTCCCCCTCCCGCCCACCCCCGCTCTTGCTCCATGTCTCTTTCCCCCTCTCGCCCACCCCCGCTCTTGCCCCCTGTCTCTTTCCCACTCCCACCCACCCCCGCGCTTGCCCCGTGTCTCTTTCCCCCTCCCGCCCACCCCCGCTCTTGCCCTGTGTCTCTTTCCCCCTCCCGCCTACCCCCGCTCTTGCCCCGTGTCTTTCCCCTCCCGCCCACCCCCGCTCTTGCCCTGTGTCTTTACCCCTCCCTCCCACCCCCGCTCTTGCCCTGTGTCTTTCCACCTCCCGCACACCCCCACTCTTGCCCCGTGTCTCTTTCCCCCTCCTGCCCACCCCGCACTTTCCCCCTCCCGCCGTCCACCCCTGCTCTTGCCCCGTGTCTTTCACCCTCCCGCCCACCCCCGCTCTTGCCCCGTGTCTCTTTCCCCCTCCCGCCCACCCCCGTTCTTGCCCCGTGTCTCTTTCCCCCTCCCGCCCACCCCCGCTCTTGCTCCGTGTCTCTTTCCCCCTCCCGCCCTCCCCCGCTCTTGCCCCGTGTCTCTTCCACCTCCCACCCACCCCTGCTCTTGCCCCATGTCGCTTTCCCCCTCCCGCCCATCCCCGCTCTTGCCCTGTGTCTCTTCCCCCTCCCGCCCACCCCCGCTCTTGCCCCGTGTCTTTCCCCCTCCCGCCCACCCCCGCTCTTGCCCCGTGTCTTTCCCCCTCCCTCCTACCCCCGCTCTTGCCCTGTGTCTTTCCCCCCTCCCGCCCACCCCCGCTCTTGCCCCATGTCTTTCCCCCTCCCTCCCACCCCCGCTCTTGCCCCGTGTCTTTCCAGCTCCCTCCCACCCACGCTTTTGCCCCGTGTCTTTCCCCCTCCCGCTCACCCCCACTCTTGCCCTGTGTCTTTCCCCCTCCCTCCCACCCCCGCTCTTGCCCCGTGTCTTTCCCCCTGCTGCCCACCCACGCTCTTGCCCCGTGTCTTTCCCCCTACCGTCCACCCCCGCTCTTGCCCCATGTCTTTCTCCCTCCCGCCCACCCCCGCTCTTGCCCCGTGTCTTTCACCCTCCCGCCCACCCCCGCTCTTGCCCCGTGTCTTTCACCCTCCCGCCCACCCCCGCTCTTGCCCCGTGTCTTTCCCCCTCCCGCCCACCCCCGCTCTTGCCCTGTGTCTCTTTCCCCCTCCCGCCCACCCCCGCTCTTGCCCTGTCTTGCCCCATGTCTTTCCCCCTCCCACCCACCCCCGCTCTTGCCCCGTGTCTTTCCCCCTCCCCGCCCACCCCCGCTCTTGCCCCATGTCTTTCATGCTCCAGCCCACCCCCGCTCTTGCCCCGCGTGTCTTTCACCCTCCCGCCCACCCGTACTCTTGCCCCACGTGTCTTTCACACTCCCGCCCACCCCCGCTCTTGCCCCACGTGTCTTTCACCCTCCCGCCCACCCCTGCTCTTGCCCCGCGTGTCTTTCACCCTCCCGCCCACCCCCGCTCTTGCCCCACGTGTCTTTCACCCTCCCGCCCACCCCCGCTCTTGCCCGCGTGTCTATCACCCTCCCGCCCACCCCCGCTCTTGCCCCGCATGTCTATCACCCTCTCCCCACCCCCGCTCTTGCCCCGCACCCCCGCTCTTGCCCCTGGTCTCTTTCCCCCTCCCTCCCACCCCCGCTCCTGCCCCGTGTCTTTCTCCTCCCACCCCCGCTCTTGCCCCATGTCTTTCTCCCTCCCACCCACCCCCGCTCATGCCCCGTGTGTCTCTCCCCCTCCCGCCCACCCCCGCTCATGCCCCGTGTGTCTCTCTCCCTCCCGCCCACCCCCCACTCATGCCCCGTGTGTCTCTCTCCCTCCCTCCCACCCCCCGCTCATGCCCCGTGTGTCTCTCTCCCTCCCGCCGACCCCCTGCTCATGCCCCTTGTGTCTCTCTACATCCCCTCAACCCCGCTCATGCCCCGTATGTCTCTCTCCCCTTCCCCCACCTCCCGCTCATGCCCCATGTCTGTCTTCTGTTCCCCCTGCTCATGCCCTGTGTCTGTCTCCTGTTCTCTCCACACCCCGCTCATGCCCCATGTCTGTGTTCTGTTCCCCCCACCCCCCGCTCATGCCCCGTGTCTATCTCCTGTTGCCCCCCACCCCTCCCGCTCATGCCCCGTGTTTGTCTCCTGTTCTCCCCACCCCCTGCTCATGCCCAGTGTCTTTTTCCTGTTCCTCCCACCCCCTGCTCATGCCCCGTGTCTGCCTCTTGTTGCCCCCCACCTCCCCACTCATGCCCCGTGTCTGTTCTCCCCACACCCTGCTCATGCCCATGTCTGTTGTTCCCCCCACCCCCCGCTCATGCCCCGTGTCTGTCTCCTGTTCCCCCCACCCCTCGCTCATGCCCAGTGTCTGTCTCCTGTTGCCCCTCACCCGCCACTCATGCCCCGTGTCTCCTCCTTTTGCCCCCCACCCCCCACTCATGCCCCGTGTCTGTCTCCTGTTGCCCCCCACCCCCCGCTCATGCCCCATGTCTGTCTCCTGTTGCCCCCCACCCCCCTCATGCCCCGTGTCTGTCTCCTGTTGCCCTCCACCCCCGCTCCTGCCCCGTGTCTGTCTCTGTTGTTCCCCGCATCCCCCGCTCATGACCCGTGTCTGTCACCTGTTCCCCCCCACCCCCAGCTCATGCCCCGAGTCTCTCTCCTGTTGCCCCCCACCCCCCGCTCATGCCCCATGTCTGTCTCCTGTACCCCCCACCGCCCGCTCATGCCCCGTGTCTGTCTCCTGTTGCCCCCCCGCTCATGCCCCGTGTCTGTCTCCGGTTCCCCCCACCCGCTCATGTCCCGTGTCTCTCTCCTGTTGCCCCCCGCTCATGCCCCGTGTCTGTCTCCTGCTGCCCCCCACCCCCCTCTCATGCCCCGTGTCTGTCTCCTGTTCTCCCCACCCCCCGCTCATGCTCCGTGTCTGTCTCCTGTTCCCCCCACCTCCTGCTCATGCATCGTGTCTGTCTCCTGTTGCCCTCACCCCCCGCTCATGCCCCGTGTCTGTCTCCTGTTGCCCCCACCCCCCGCTCCTGCCTTGTGTCTCTCTCCTGTTGCCCCCCACCCCCCGCTCATGCCCGTGTCTGTCTCTATTGTTCCCCCCACCCCCCGCTCATTCCCTGTGTCTGTCTCCTGTTCCCCCACCCCCCGCTCATGCCCCGTGTCTCTCTCCTGTTGCCCCCCACCCCCTGCTCATGCCCCGTGTCTGTCTCCTGTACCCCCCGCTCATGCTCGTGTCTGTCTCCTGTACCCCCCAACCCCCTGCTCATGCCCCATGTCTGTCTCCTGTTGCCCCCCCTGCTCATGCCCCATGTCTGTCTCCTGTTCCCCCCACCCACTCATGTCCCGTGTCTCTCTCCTGTTGCCCCCCACCCCCCGCTCATGCCCCGAGTATGTCTCCTGTTGCCCTCACCCCCTGCTCATGCCCCGTGTCTGTCTCCTGTTGCCCCCCACCCCCCGCTCCTGCCTTGTGTCTCTCTCCTGTTGCCCCCACACCCTGCTCATGCCCCGTGTCTGTCTCTTTTGTTCCCCCCACCCTCCGCTCATGCCCTGTGTCTGTCTCCTGTTCCCCCCACCCCCCGCTCATGCCCCGTGTCTCTCTCCTGTTGCCCCCCACCCCCTGCTCATGCCCCGTGTCTGTCTCCTGTACCCCCCCGCTCATGCTTGTGTCTGTCTCCTGTACCCCCCACCCCCCGCTCATGCCCCATGTCTGTCTCCTGTTGCCCCCTCTGCTCATGCCCCATGTCTGTCTCCTGTTCCCCTAACCCGCTCATGTCCCGTGTCTCTCTCCTGTTGCCCCCCACCCCCCGCTCATGCCCTGTGTCTGTCTGCTGTACCCCCCCACACCCCCGCTCATGCCCTGTGTCTCTCTCCTGTTGCCCCCCACTACCCCGCTCATGCCCCGTGTCTGTCTTCTGTACCCCCCACCCCCGCTCATGCCCCGTGTCTGTCTCCTGTTCCCCCCACCCCCCACTCATGCCCCATGTCTGTCTCCTCTTGCTCCCACCCATGCCCCCTGTCTGTCTCCTGTACCCCCCACTCCGCGCTCATGCCCGTGTCTCTCTCTTGTTGCCCCCCACACCCCCGCTCATGCCCCGTGTCTGTCTCCTGTTGCCCCCCACCCCCTCGCTCATGCCCTGTGTCTGTCTCCTGTTCTCCCACCCCCCGCTCATGCCCCGTGTCTGTCTTTTGTTCCTCCCACCCCCGCTCATGCCCTGTGTCTGTCTCCTGTTGCCCCCCACCCCCAGCTCATACCCCGTGTCTGTCTCCTGTTCTCCCCACCCCCCGCTCATGCTCCATGTCCATCTCCTGTTGCCCCCCACCCCCCGCTCATGCCCCGTGTCTGTCTCCTGTTGCCCCCCACCCCTCCGCTCATGCCCTGTGTCTGTCTCCTGTTGCCCCCCACCCCCTGCTCATGCCCCGTGTCTGTCTCTGTTGTTCCCCCACCCCCGCTCATGCCCCGTGTCTGTCTCCTGTTCCCCCCAACCCCCGCTCATGCCCTGTGTCTCTCTCCTGTTGCCCCCCACCCCCCGCTCATGCCCCGTGTCTGTCTACTGTACCCCCCCACCCCCGCTCATGCCCCGTGTCTGTCTCCTGTACCCCTCCACCCCCCGCTCATGCCCTGTGTCTCCCTCG
The DNA here is from genome assembly GCF_040938575.1 of Ambystoma mexicanum. Lineage (NCBI taxonomy): Eukaryota > Metazoa > Chordata > Amphibia > Caudata > Ambystomatidae > Ambystoma > Ambystoma mexicanum. The sequence goes on along the minus strand of NC_090936.1, from coordinate 553,293,963 downwards.
TGTTCCCCCCACCCCCCCGCTCATGCCCCGTGTTACCCCCCTGCCCCCCGCTCATGCTCCGTGTCTCCCTCGTGTTCCCCCCACCCTCCGCTCATGCCCCTTGTCTCTCTCCTTTCCTCCCCACCCCCGCTCATGTCCCGTATGTGCCCCGTACCCCCCCACTCATGCCCTGTGTCTCCCTCATGTTCCTCCCCACCCCCTGCTCATACCCCGTGTCTCCCTCATGTTCCTCCCCACCCGCTGCTCATGCCCCGTGTCTCTCTCGTGTTCCCCCCACCACCGCTCATGCCCTGTGTTTCCTTCCTTTTCCCCCCACCCCCTGCTCATGCCCCATTTGTACCCTGTTCCCTCTCACCCCCGCTCATGCCCATGTGTCTCCCCCGTGCCGCCGTTGTGTTCTTTATACACCCCGCCTTCCCTTTCCATGGTGGCCATCTTGGTAAAAGATTTTCCTTCCTACACCAAGACGCCGCAGGCGTCCCGGCGTAGGAAGGAAAATCTTTTTGTTTTTTTTACCACCCAGCATTCCCACTTTGAGGACATAAGATGTTAGTGGTCTTCATCTATTGAAAAGGATGTTATGGTCACGTTGTACTAATAAAAACCTTTAAAATTTAGTTTAAAAAAAATGTTACAGGGACGTTATGGTTAAGTTGCACTAATAAAAACCTATGAAATTCAATGAAAAAACTTTGTTAAAGGGACGTTATGGTGAAGTTGCGCTACTAAAAACCTATGAAATTCAGTGAAAAAACTTTGTTAAAGGGACGTTATGGTGAAGTTGCGCTACTAAAAACCTATGAAATTCAGTGAAAAAACTTTGTCAAAGGAACGTTGTGGTTCCAAGTAAAAGCTAAAAACCCTTGAAATTCGCCAGTTATGGTAAGGTAAGCAACCATAACTCGCGCCACCACCGTGCACTGCTAGGACTAACACCCAGGACATCAAAGATGACATCACAAATGTCATTGATGACATCACTGATGACATCACATGTCTGGCTCACTCTTTTTTCTTTTGCTGACATATCTAGGCCACATGGTTTTCTTCAGTAACAGTCAGAAACTAAACATTTTATTTTATTTGTAGACGTATCCTTCAAGTAGGTTCTTACAGTAATTCTGTTAGAGTCCAGTCACATCATATGAAACATATACATACGGGAAGACACAAGCTTGAAAGACAGCAATCCTTTTTGTGCATAAAGATAATCAATAGACTTATGAGCACTTTCTGATAGTTCTGTTGTTTTTTTTTTATGGCTGTACTTTCCCTGTGGGTCCAATCACATCAAGTGATACATATACATAGGGTGAATAGCAGCTTTGAAACAGAGCAAACATTTATTTGCATGAAAATAATCAGTTAAGTTATGAATTGTTTCTGCTACTACTTGTGCTTTTTTGCTAACTTCACTTTCCCTGTATATACCCATATTGGTATGTGTTCTTGTGTCTTTGTGTTTTGTCTATAGTAATGTTTTATTAGCTCTGTATTACATATTTCACAGTACACAAACATCTATTAAGAAAACAATTATCATTTCATTATTCAACATATTAACATTACGAATATTACACCTTCATCTTGTACACTGCACACGCAAACATCAGTGATGTCATCAATGACATTTGTGATGTCATCTTTGATGTCCTGGGTGTTAGTCTTAGCAGTGCACGGTGGTGGCGCGAGTTATGGTTGCTTAGGTTACCATAACTGGCGAATTTCAAGGGTTTTTCGGTTTTACTTTGAGCCATAACATCCCTTCAACAAAGTTTTTTCACTGAATTTCATAGGTTTTTAGTAGCGCAACTTAACCATAACGTCCCTTTAACAAAGTTTTTTCACTGAATATATATATATATATATATATATATATATATATATATATATATATATATATATATATATATGTGTGTCAATTGTGACCCTTTAAATTCGGTCAATTGTAAACAAACAATTTGGGTAATACCGGGCTGTCACCAGGAGCATTGAATAATATTTGATTTAAGTAAAAATGAAACAGAAAGTCAGTCTATTGAAATTAAGGTTGATGTTCCAAAATGTTTAAAGGTGCCAACTCTGCAAAATGATACAGCCACACAACTGCAAGAGAGCACAGAGGACTTTCCAGAATTCTCAAATATGGTAGTGGAGCAAGTTCTGACAGCAGATGCATGTGATAATGAAGAGGATAGGAATGAGTTGAGAAAAATATATATGGAATTTAAAGAGGTTTTTGCCAAGGATGCTTATGATTGTGGCCTAACTGATTTGCATGTTGCCACATTACCAGAGGGATATGGTAGGAATCTGGTATTTGTGCATCAATATCGGTTACCACTGGCGTGCCTGGAATCATTAGCAGAGATAATTAAAAATTTAGAATCCATAGGAATTATCAGGCCAATTTATAGTACCTCCAACAGCCCCATTTTGGGTGTGTTAAAACCAAACGGTCCATGGCATCTATGTGCACACCTGAGAGAATTAAACAAAAGAGTACCAGTGTATAGATGGCTGCTCCCATTTATTGATCACGGCCTCGCACAGGTTCATGGATCAAAAGTGTTTACCACGTTAAACCTTACATCTTGGTACTGGTGTGTGCCATTGGCTGAAGACATTCAAAATGTATTTATTTATTCGCGGTTGTTGAGCGCACAGCAGACCGCAGGCATCATGGTGCTTGTTACAGTGTAGCTTAAACTTAGTTACGTACAATTAGTGTCCGTGGTTACATTGGACGCTGTTTTGCTTTAATGACTTACATGTATTGAGCAATGGGAGATCAAGTGAGCAGGTTAGTTGAAGAGGGCAGTTTTGAGTTGTTTGCGGAAGGAGAAGAGGGATGTTTCAGCTCTGAGGTCAGTGGGCAGTGAGTTCCACAGCTTTGGTGTGAGGAAGGCGAAACCTATACCTCCAGCCTTTGTTCTATTGATGCGCGTTATGGTAAGTAGGTTGGTGTATATAGATCTGATTGGTCTCGTGGATTGAGATCTATACAGTGTGTCGGATAGGTAAGATGGTGCTGTGTGGTTGATGCATTTATGTGTGGTTTTGAGAATTTTGAAAGTGATCCGATCCTTGACTGGGACCCAGTGGGCTGCCTTCCTAGCTTGAGTGATGTGCTCTCTTTTTGGTATGCTGAGGGCTGCTCTGAAAGCATTGTTTGAGTAGTTTGGAGCCTGGATAGGTTTTTATTGGAGGTGCCGGCTAGGAGCGCATTACAGTAATCCAGTTTTGCTCCTATGGTAGCTCTCGCGATGGACAGGCAGTTATCTTTCGTAAGGAATGGTTTTATTGCATTGATGAGTTTAGTACTCAGAGCAGAGGCCGAGACTATGGCGCTGACTTGCTTGTCCATGGATAGAGTGGTGTCTATGTGCACCCCTAGAGTTTTGACTGAGGATAAGACTGGGATGATACAGTTATCTATGTTGAAGTTGATGTATAGAGGGTTGAGGTTGGAGAGTGTGGGTTTCTGACCTAGGATGAGGATTTCGGTTTGGTCCCCATTCAAGCAGAGGCCGTTAGTAGCCATCCATGCTTGTATGGTGGAGTAGATTAGTTGTAGGGTTATGGCATCCTGATGATAGTTCCCTGTCAGTGGAAGGAGTATCTGCGTGTCGTCGGCGTAATTTGGGTAGGGGATCCCCATAGCGTCTAGTTTGTCAAATAGAGGCTTGTTAAAAAGGTTATATAGAGTGGGGGCTGTACAAGAACCTTGTGGGACCCCACAGTGAATGATGGAGGGTGCTGCATGAGCTGATGAGCTGTGTTAGAGAACACTTTCATAGCTCTGCCTTGTAGGGAGGAGGTTACCCAAGATGCAGCGTCCTCAGAGAAGTGTGCTGCATGCGTTAGGTGACTGGTGAGTGTGGTGTGATCTACCAGATCAAATGCCGCTGAGAGGTCGAGGAGAAGGAGGAGTGCCGGCTTACCTTTGTCCAGAATGTTGGTGATTTCGTTTTTTAGGTCTAGAAGGGCGGTTTCAGTTCCGTGCCCCTTGCGGAACCCGGATTGTCTCTTATCCAAGATTGCGTTTGATTCAAGGTAAAGTTGAATCTGTATGTGGGTATTTGCATTCTCATTTGATAAAATGGAATATGCTTGGTCCAGAACACCATTTGGGTATGTCAATAGTGGGTGTGAATTTGGTATATTTTTGAGAAAAGCACTCCCAGATGCGGCAGAAGGGGGAACCATAGTCTATGAAGATGATTTTCTGATTAAAAATGAAAGCCTGAGGAGTCATTTTGATGAGGTTAGACATGTGCATGGCCAATTACAGAAAGCAGGAGCCAAAGTATCCTTGCAGAATGCCCAATGACGCAGAAAGGAAGTACATTTCTTAGGCACTGTAGTGACTGAACAAGGGTTGAATACACAAAAGAAAAAGGTGGAAGCAATACAAAAATTGAAAAATCCTACTAACCTGAAGGGATTGAAAGGTTTACTAGGGATGACGGGATATAACAGGAAGTTTATTGAGAATTATGGCGAGATCGCTCAACCCTTAACTAAATTACTGAAGCAGAGTACACTCTGGAAATGGGAAATAGCGCAATCTGAAGCAGTGGTTAAAAGAGTGTCTCATGAAGGCACCATGCTTGACCTATCCCATAATGAACCAAGATTTCTTTGTGGAAATAGCGTTCACAGACCAGTGTATGTCAGCTGTGTTATCTCAGAGGCATGATTTAAATCATAAAACTATCACCTATGCGAGCAATGCGTTATCTCAGGTTGAAACTAAATTCAGCGAATGTGAAAAGGCTCTTCTGACCACTGTCTGGGCTTTGCAGCATTTCCGTCCCATTATTCAGGGAGAAAAAGTGAGCATTGAAAGTAAAAGGATTTGATCAGGTAATCTGGCAAGTCTAGCATTACTTAATCGACAATGGCATTACAGGGATTCCCTGTGGAAGTAAGATATGGACAGAATTAAAGAGACCAATTGCTCAAGGGCTAGCATATCTGCATGATTGTGCAGCCAAATGTATCTCTGATGAAATAGAAATAGAGCCCAGTCTGTATGAATTCGGACAATCACCACACAAAGCTTTTAATGAAAAAGTGTGCAGAGATTTGCCAACAGTGCATGTAGATGGATGTGCGTATCATATAGAAAATGATACAGAAAAGCAACTGGTGGCAGGGATAGAAAATGTCTGGATAAACTGTGAAGACATTCCTAGTATAGGGATGAGAAATGGAGCCAGGAGCAGCAAAATAGCAGAGTTAGGTGCCATTTATAAGGCGATTGACACTGCAGTTGAAAATAAATTCAAAGAAATGATCCTAGTAACTGCTTCTGATTATGCACAAAACAGTTTTGTGGAGTATGTACCTGGCTGGAAGGCGAAGAGTATGCTCACATACTATAAAAAATCCCTCGAACATGGGAAAATGATCCAAGCTATAGATACATTAGTGTCAGAAAATGGTTTACTAATACACTGGAGGAAAAGGTGTGGCCATTTAAAGACACCAGGAGAGGATAAGGAGGGAAATGACAAAGCAGATCAGTTAGCCAAGATTGGGGCTGTAATGGGATAATTATTCCCCATTGAACACCTAATTGGTGAAATACAGGTAGATGCAGTTACATGCTCAAAATCTCCAAACGAGGTTGAATAGCCTGTGGTACAATGGAGCTATGATACACCAGATCAAGACCTGATTGAAGCACAAAAAGAAGACCTAATGTTAGGTATATTGTACAAGCATTTGATAGATCCAGAACAAAATCCTCTATCTGAAAATTATTGCAAAGGAAAGGAAGAGCTCAGAGTGTTGTTAATGAACAAAAGAGAATTAAGCTATAGGATGGTTAATGATCAGGGAATCTGTAACAGATCAGATATAGTGGATGGTGCCTCTTTCATTCAGAGGGCTAATGTTGCACCACACTCCTGACGCAATAACTGCAGGACACAGGGGTTCACAAAAAACTTTAGAAATATTGAAGTACTATGCTTACAGGCCGCATATGTCCCAAGATGTGGAAGTGTACACTAGGGGGTGTCTGGTATGTGCACAATTAAAATCTGCTTCACCAATGCATAGAGCCCCATTAATGAAAAGAGGTTTAAACCTTCCATGTTTGCATTTGCAAATCGACTATGTTGGGCCTGTAAAAAGATAGGCCAGAGGAAATAAGTATTTGTTAACGGTGGTATGTCTAATGTCGAAGTGGGTGGAGTGCATTCCTGCACCACACTGTAGTGCGCAAACAGCAGCCACATTATTGGTAAATCACATATTTTCAAGGTTTGGGTTAGCCCAAAGGATAGAATCAGACAGGGGAAGTAATTTCACAAGTGCTTTGATGAGCAAGGTGTGGCAGATATTGGGAGTAAAGAGGAAATTGCATATATCCTATAGGCTGTCTTCCTCAGGGAATGTAGAGAGATGCAAAAGGTCTATAGTAGAGATACTAAAGATGTCTGTAGCTGAGGCAGGTTCCAGTTGGGATCTATGGTTACCTTTAGTATTAATGGCCATTAGGTCGACTCCTGCTAAAGCAACAGGCATCAGCCCTCATGAAATATAGACAGGAAGAAAAATTGTACTGCCATTGTACTGCCACAAAATGTATTGTACAGGACACATGAGCAAACACTTGTGAGTGCATCCACAGTTCACGAATATGTGGAGGAATTGAGGAAGCACTTGCAACATGCATTTGCATTTGTACAGCAGAATCTGAAGAGAGCTGCTGAAAATGCAAAGACCTATTATGATAAAAAGACATCTGTAAAAACATACAAAATAGGTGATTAGATGTACGAATACCACTTTGGGAAGAACAGGTACAAAAATCTTAAATTTCTCACGGCATGGCAAGGGCTGTTTGATATTGTAGATAAAATATCCCGTTGTGCATAAAATAATCAGGACGGAGGGTGAAATAGTGACAGAGCAATTTGTTCATGTCAACCAAATTAAGCCCTGCCACCCAAAGCATGAGGTGAGAAGGCTTGAGCGTGTTGAGACTAACTAAACATACTGAATGCAAGCTAACAGTGCAATTAAGGTAATAATAATAAAAGCACAGCAATCATGTGTAAGGTAAGAAACACAGGATTTCTCTCCATGATTAAAGAAATATACAGCCTGGTAGGCATGCAGCAGTGAACAGAGAAATAATGTGCATTTTTTTTTTAATTTGTTTTTGGTACAATGCGCCTTTACAAATATGTATATACATACTTAAAACAACAATAAAAATATTCATAAAACATATACTTCATAATCCTCTATTATTATTTGACTTTACATGAAATCAAAATGAAATCAAATTCTCTTCCATCTTAAAACCATCACAAGGTCAACATTTTATATTGTGTTAAACGAGTCTTCACGAGATCGCTGGTTACCTTTTCTTCCTGGAGCCCGTGGAGTTGAGGTTGCCAGTCTGTCGGAGTATCTCTTGCCGATGAATGAGTAGCGCGAGAAATTAGCCCAATACCCTCCTGACGATATATGACAGGATGGCACTGAACCAACTCCCAACGCCACGGGTGGCACTTCTCTGTATTTGCGTGGCGTCGGGACAGTGTTTCCACTGGCAGAGAAGGCTTAATGAAGACACCGATAATGGTGGAAGCTGAACTCCGGAACATCCAAGAGGGTAGCAAGGCACAGGTACCGGCAGGGCACAAGGCAGGTAAAGGAGGAAGGTCTGCAAGGACCGACAGAACAAACAAGGAAATCCTACTGTCCTAGCAGAAGGAAAGCAAACCAGGAACCCAGACAGGAACTCCCCTACCCTAACCCAGGAGGCAGGTAAGGACAAGGCAGAACTGGGACGCAAGGGGTAGGAGGACTAAGGAGCAGGGAGAGGACAAGGAGGAAAGGCTGGACTAGGCAGGATAAGGTAGAGTAAGGAACTGGAGAGGCTGAACAAGGCAGGATAAGGCAGAGCAAGGAACTGGAGAGGCTGAGGCACGGACGCCAGGGCTCCAGCAGTACATACACAGTAACAACCGTGTTGAGACGCGTTGTCCCTGTGTATGCGGTGCTCTTTTAAAGCCCGGCATCAAGGCGAGGCTTGGAACGCATGTACCGACACTGCGCATGCGCGGGAAGTCGGACACTGACGATCCGCGCATGCGCAGATCCTCGCAAGATGGCGGCGCCCACGGAGCCTATCCGGACCGCGGGCTGGCGTGGGGAAAGACGCCACTGCGGGTACAGCCTCCATGAAGGAGGAGACCGCTGCGGCTGTGGACCCGGGACCCCAGGACAGGTAAGTGGCGCCCGCGAGCGAGCGCGCGGTGTGACACCATACCCCCTCCCGGACAACCCCAGAGCACCGGGTTTCCAAGGGTAGCGGAGATAGAAGTCCCGAACCAGGCGCGGTGCATGCACGAAGGAGCGCGGTTCCCAAGTGCGGTCACAAGCAGGATAACCTTTCCAGCTGACCAGGAGTTGCAGAGCACCCCGCCAAATCCGTGAATCACATATTTCCTGCTCCTCAAACTCAGGGACCCCCCGAACCAAGACCGGGGCAGGACGGGAACAGGTGCAACCCATAACATCGGGCACATAGGGCATCAAAAGAGAGACGTGAAAGACAGGATGGACCCTCCAAGAACGTGGCAGAGACAAACGAAAGGCAACAGAAGAAACACACCCAATGATGCGAAAGGGACCAAAAAAGCGGGGAGCCAGTTTCACTGGTAAATTGCGTACCGGTAGATTCTTGGAGGACAGCCATACCCTGTCCCCAACATGAAGGACAGGCTCAGGGCTCCGTCTCTTGTCAGCCTGTTCCTTCATACGTGCTTGTGCCACTGCCAAGGTACCGACCGCCAGGCGATGTTGATTGCGGATCAGGGATACCAGGGCATCTGCAGATGGTACGGCACTGGAAGATGTAGGACGAACTGGCAATCTGGGGTGAAGACCAGAAGAGCAGAAAAAGGGGCTGAGTCCGGTAGCAGAATGAACAGCATTGTTGTAAGCTGCTTCCGCGGTGTCCAACCATTCCGACCAGTTGTCTTGAGTGGCATTGGCATAACAACGTAGGTATTGCTCAAGGGTTTGATTGGTGCGCTCCTTCTGCCCATTGGTCTGTGGATGATAGCCAGAACTCAGGGCTCGCGGAATGTCCAAATGCCAACACAGTTGGTCCCAAAAAGATGAGATGTATTGAGATCCCCGGTCCGATAGAATTTTCTCCGGAAGACCATGAAGACGATACACCTCGTGTACAAAACGTCGTGCCATCTGAGAGGCAGTGGGCAGTTTGGGAAAGGGCAAGAAATGAGCAGTCTTGGTGAAGCAGTCCACCACCACGATTATACACGTGAAACCACCAGACAGGGGCAGGTCAACGATGAAATCCGTGGCGATGGTATGCCAAGGGTACGGAGGCGTAGGCGTGGGTTTCAGGAGACCAATGGGCCTTTTGCGAGGAATCTTGATCTGGGCACATACAGGGCAGGAATCCACGTAGTGGTTTACCAGCGTGGCCCATCCAGGCCACCAGTACTGCCGTGCAACCAGTTCTTGTGTTGTGCGGACTCCACGGTGACCACAAACAACGGAATCATGGCAATTCTGTAGAACGATCTTCTGGAGCTCCAAGGTGGGAACGTACAGACGATCCTTAAAGAACAACAAGCCGTCACGTTCCCTGATGTCAGAGCGTTGTAGTATCTGTAATCTTGAGGGATCCGTTCATGTGGCTTCTATCAACTGTTGGAGCCGGGAAGTCACCATCGATAGAAAATGCTTTGACGCTATCAGAGGCTCCGGTTCCTTGGCACCTTCAATGTTGTTTTCCAGAGACCGAGACAGAGCATCAGCCTTCGTATTCTGGGAACAAGGAATGTACGTGACGGTGAAATCAAACTGCGAAAAGAAAAAGGCCCAACGAGCATGACGGGAGGTTCTGCATTGCAAAGAGCGCAGGAACTGTAGATTACGGTGATCTGTGCGAACCACCACCGGGTACCTCCCACCCAGCAAGTGATGTCGCCACTCCTCGAGAGCTGCTTTCATAGCCAGTAATTCCTTTTCAATCACCGCATAGTTTCTCTTGCTCGCTGACAATTTCCGTGAGTAGTAAGCCACCGGGTGCTCTGTTCCCGTGACTGAATCTTGTTGTAGTAAGACCGCACCAATTGCGTAGTCCGAAGCGTCTGTTTCAACCACAAATGGCTTTTCATCATCTGGATGTCTAAGAACAGGAGCCGACATAAAGGATTTTTTCAATTCCAGAAATGCCTCCTTGGCCTGCGTGTCCCAGAGAAATGGCACCTTGGTACTGGTCAGGCGGGTTAGGCTGTTGGCAAGTTGAGAAAAGCGTGGAATGAAGCGTCGATAAAAGTTGGCGAATCCCAAGAACCTTTGAAGTGACTTCACGCCATGTGGCGGTTTCCATTCTCGTATAGCTTGTAGTTGCGCGGGATCCATCCGCACTCCCGTGCTGCTGATCACATAGCCCAGAAATTCCATGCTTTCCATATGAAATTGACATTTTTCTACCTTGGCATACAGGCCGTTAGCTGTTAGTCTACGGAGAACTTCCTGAACATGCGCAACATGTGCAGTTCGAGTGTCAGAAAAAACCAGGATGTCATCAAGATATACCCATACAGATATTCCAATAAGGTCCGAAAAGACATCGTCCATGAATCGCTGGAAGACGGCCGGAGCGTTGCAGAGTCCAAACGGCATCACCCTGTACTCGTAGTGACCGATAGGTGTTTTGAAGGCCGTCTTCCACTCATCTCCCTTCCTAATCCCCACCAGGTGATAGGCCCCTCTTAGATCCAGCTTGGTGAAGATTTGTGCGGATTTCAGGGATTCGATGATGTCCCGGATGAGTGGTAATGGGTACCTGTCCTTCCTCGTGATCTCATTTAGTTGACGATAGTCGATACAAGGGCGCAAAGTACCCTCTTTCTTCTTGACGAAGAATAACGGGAATCCTGCGGGGGACTTGGACGGCACTATGTAGCCCTTGTTGAGGCAATCCTTAATGTACTCCTGTAGGACGCCTTTCTCGAGTTGAGTCAACGAATAGATCTTGGCGTGGGGAATGACCGCATCGGGCAGGATGTCAATGGAACAGTCAAAGTGTCGGTGGGGCGGTAATGGTATGTCCTCAGGCCTGGAGAACGCCTTGTGGTATCCGGCATATTCCTGAGGTACCAACTGGGTGGCACATAAACGGGCAGATACGTCAACAGGATTGAGGGACTCCAAAATTGCAGGAAAGGTTTCATGAAGTCCACAGTCCCGAGGACAACGCGTCGAAGAGAACACCAGGGAACGAGCGGTCCAGTCGACCTGCGGATTGTGATATAACAGCTAAGGTAAGCCCAGCACCACTGGAAAGAGGGAGACTTGATGACATCCAACGAAATCCGTTCGAGATGCCCTTCCACAGAGAGCCACAAGGGATCGGACTGTTGGCAGACTGGACCAGAAGACAAAGCAGAACCATCAATCACCTCGACCACAGTTGGTCGTTCTTTGTAATGTAAACAGATCCCATTGGCAATCGCGAACGAGGCATCGATGTAGTTGCCGGATGCTCCACAATCCAGAAGGGCCCAGGTTTTCATACACTTCCCTAGCCAGGCAACACCGACTTTCAGGATCAACAAGGGCACCGGGTTCATAGGAGGAAGGTCAAATTCAGAGAGGCGGCCCGCTGCTGCCTTCGCCTCAAACAACGGGCCTGTTAGTTTTCCTGCTTCTTCAGAGGGCATAGCAGACAGGTGCCTAGAAAATGCCCCGAACCACCGCAATACAAGCACAAGTTTTGCTGTCGTCTTCTTTTCTTTTCGGCCTCGGACAACGGGCCTCGGATGGCACCCAACTGCATGGGTTCTGGACCCACATCGGTAGAGACCGCTGGTCCGGGGTTCAGTAAGGGAAGAACCGGGTGATACCTGTCAGATCTGCGACGTTCACTCCGTCGTTCAGCTAGCCTGTGGTCAATACGTAAGACTTGTTCCACTAATGCAGGCAACGTTTCTGGCTCCGGGATGTGCAGCAATTTGTCTTTGTACTCTTCTCGTAGTCCCCAACGAAACAAGGTTTTCTGAATGATTTCGGGCCATTGTGAATCGGTTGCTAATTGTCAAAACCGACTTATGTAGTGGATTATGTCACCTGGTCCTTGTTTGATCTCCATTAATTGATTCTGGGCCATGGCTGCCAAATTGGGCGGTTTAAAGACATCCAAAAAGGCTTTCTCGAAAGCAGCGAAATCACCCAACAGGGGACTGTTGGTAGAGACCAAAGGTGCGGCCCAAGCAAGTGCATTGCCGGTTAGGTTTCCAAGGATATACCCGATCTTTGCCTTGTCTTGACCAAAATGACTTGACCTGAACTGGAAATGGATCCGACAGTGTGTACAGAACTCTGCCACTCGACGCGGGTCACCATCGTACTTTATCGGAGTAGTGTAAGCCATGGGGTTCTCAGGTGGTGTAGCTGGTTGTGAGGGGTTAGCCATACTCCGACCCATCGCTTGTCGAAGGGTGTCGTTCTCCTGGCGGAGGGTGGTCATTTGACGCATGGCACGCATTTCTTCGCGTAATTCCAGCATGTCGTCCATGTCGAGACTGAAGGAAAGGCATCTCAATCTGTTAAACGAGTCTTCACGAGATCGCTGGTTACCTTTTCTTCCTGGAGCCCGTGGAGTTGAGGTTGCCAGTCTGTCGGAGTATCTCTTGCCGATGAATGAGTAGCGCGAGAAATTAGCCCAATACCCTCCTGACGATATATGACAGGATGGCACTGAACCAACTCCCAACGCCACGGGTGGCACTTCTCTGTATTTGCGTGGCGTCGGGACAGTGTTTCCACTGGCAGAGAAGGCTTAATGAAGACACCGATAATGGTGGAAGCTGAACTCCGGAACATCCAAGAGGGTAGCAAGGCACAGGTACCGGCAGGGCACAAGGCAGGTAAAGGAGGAAGGTCTGCAAGGACCGACAGAACAAACAAGGAAATCCTACTGTCCTAGCAGAAGGAAAGCAAACCAGGAACCCAGACAGGAACTCCCGTACCCTAACCCAGGAGGCAGGTAAGGACAAGGTAGAACTGGGACGCAAGGGGTAGGAGGACTAAGGAGCAGGGAGAGGACAAGGAGGAAAGGCTGGACTAGGCAGGATAAGGCAGAGTAAGGAACTGGAGAGGCTGAACAAGGCAGGATAAGGCAGAGCAAGGAACTGGAGAGGCTGAGGCACGGACGCCAGGGCTCCAGCAGCGCATACACAGTAACAACCGTGTTGAGGCGCGTTGTCCCTGTGTATGCAGTGCTCTTTTAAAGCCCGGCATCAAGGCGAGGCTTGGAACGCATGTTCCGACACTGCGCATGCGCGGGAAGTCGGACACTGACGATCCGCGCATGCGCAGATCCTCGCAAGATGGCGGTGCCCACGGAGCCTATCCGGACCGCGGGCCGGCGTGGGGAAAGACGCCACCGCGGGTACAGCCTCCATGAAGGAGGAGACCGCTGCGGCCGTGGACCCGGGACCCCAGGACAGGTAAGTGGCGCCCGCGAGCGAGCGCGCGGTGTGACATATTGTTACCTTATTCATAGAGACATTATTTAGCTGTGTTTTGAACTCGATTAAACTTTTCTCAAGGACAGCAATAAAATGAGTTAATGCTAATATCAACATCTGTGATTTACCCCACATACATTGAGACCATTGCAACTCTCTGGAGAATACCATGTCAGTGCTATAGAATTTGCCCATATGGTGTTTCCGGATGTTTTCAAGCTGACTGCAGTATACCACTAGATGTTTTAATGACTCATGTGTGTTCATCATACAAAATCTACAGCATACATCATCTTTGGACATGCCTCTTTGGCTGTAAGAGGTATTCAATCAACACTACAGCCAAGTCAATGCCTAGTCTGGGATACTGAATGAAAACCCTTATTGATATATCTTTATGTCCAGTTCATTAGTTCTGGATGACTACCCCTATATAACACCCCTCTCTTAGAATCCCCCTGACCCCACTGAGCCAAGAAGTAGTTCTGTTTTGCAAGTTTAAAAGGTTTATTTGAGAAATAAAACAAAATATAGATACCACGCTTTTATAATAAATTAATAATCAATATCGCCCTTATAAATATAATGTTAATCAACAATGGGTAATCTGACACTAGCACACTTCTTTATAATCAATGAGGAATTGGTGTAGGATGGATAAAGTAGCAAAAATACTTTCATGGTTTCAGGGGAAAAGCAATGAGGAATAAAACGCAGTACAGAAATATTTGATATGATTTTAGCAAAAGATAAGATAATCACTTTATCTCTGGCAATTCACCCCCCTCCCCTATGCAATGTAAGAAATGGAAGGAGATGGAAAGAGGAGCACACAGTTCTCAGGAATGCAATCAAATACAATATGAAATTCAGTTCCCCCCCCAGCAAGCTTAGAGAAAACAGGTATGAGTTTTAAAATATAGGCCAAAGTGCTTTGAATGTGGTGGCAGTGAAGTGAGAAATATGCTGAAAATGCTTTTAATTCCCTTTAGGAGGTTCAGGCTGAGTGAGAGATACTTGGGATGAGCTCAGGCTCACTTTAGCAATGATTCAGGGATGGGTATTAAGAGGCAAATGAATTTTTAGCAAAGGAAAGCAAAAAGATGCTATCTTTTTACAGGTAAAGAAATCAGCCAAATCGCAAATCGCGGCAAAATTCGCGAGTGCGTGAATCGTGATTGCGGAAAAAGTATAAGGAGTAGGTAGTCGGTTCTAGACTTGTTGGAAAGATTAGATTCTCGTTCCTAGCCCAAACGGTTCCAGAGATACGGACGATTAAATAAAGGTAGATTTTCGGATTTAAAGTAAACTCAAAATGACAGGTGACAGCTTGCAGCTGCAGAATTGACAGGTGACAGTTGGGCAGCTTTACAAATGACAGATGACACGATTTCTAGGAGGCTGTTCTACTTAAGTTAAAATAGTTTGGATTAGATTATTTTAACTAAGAGATTGGTTCTGCACATTTCTGCTAGGTACTCACAATATAAATTTGAAATAGGCCTCGCCACGGATCTGGTCAGGTTTTGGACTGGACTCCGGTTCTGGTCTCGGCACTTCACAGTGATCTGGGTCAGCTCTCTGGTTCTGCTTGCAGCGGTCTGGGTCACTCTGGATCTCTGGTCTGGTCTCTGGCAATTGTTCTTGGCAAAAGAATTCAAACAGCTCGCCCGTCTGCGGAATAGTATGCAAATGATTTTAAGGTTGCTGAGGCCTGCTGAGAAGAGTTCTCAGATTATGGGTTTAGGCCCTTGCTTTAAGTTCTGAAGTAAAGTTCTGGTCTTTGGAGATTGATGGATTTGAAGTCTGGATCTCTGGATGTGAAGTCGTCGGTCAGCATGCTCCGCAGCAGATGGAATTGAATCCCTCTACCTGTCCCAGCAGT
Organism: Ambystoma mexicanum; assembly: GCF_040938575.1. NCBI lineage: Eukaryota > Metazoa > Chordata > Amphibia > Caudata > Ambystomatidae > Ambystoma > Ambystoma mexicanum. Next base: position 553,278,534 of record NC_090936.1, on the reverse strand, counting down.
CTCTTTTTATGTGTTTTGAAAATGGGTGTGTGCCTGGGCCTAGCTAAGCCTGCCCCTCTCTACTTGTCATTGGCCCAATTCTCCCCTCTGCCTTGATTGGGGGAAAGAAATGGATTGTCAGCATGATGAAGTCTGTTTATGGGTCAGAGGATCCTCCCCTGGTCAGTTTGCCCACAAATCTATATTTGATTCAAATACATCCTTCCCAGATATACAATTTGTTGAAATTACATGTGCACATTATATATTCCTTATGGTCCATGCTTGTCTGCCTCTGATCTTCCTGGGGGCTTGCATTCCAAAATGACAACATTTTGCACTTTTTAACTGGTTTTGCAATATCGGACATTTACCCAAAATTACACACATGTGCGCAAGGAGTATGGACATTAATTGATGAAGTGTCAGATTTTTAACATGCAGACATTTGGAGTGAGACCCTATTTTCCGCTAGAAACCCCCCAGAATACACCACAGAGTCCTAACGCCTCTCAACATGTTCACAGAAAAATCACAAAAATAATGATATTACTTATATAATTCTGACAAGTCCGCACTATGAGTTATCTATCTTTTTAAAATTATGCCCTAGTCAAAAAGGGGTGTGGCTTCCCACATCACAGCGTGGAATAACTGGTTTATCCACTTCCCCCAAGCTCAGCTGCTAGCAGAGGCACTGCCCCTCCCAGTTTCCCCTAAGAGGAAGCCACTTTTACGACGCCCCCAATATAACATTTGCCTGAGTCCAGGACAGGCCTTTGTTCAACTCCCTGTAGTCCCCAGCTGCTACACCCCTTTCAATCAACAGGGGCATGTGACCTCAGGATGCAGCCAGGCCTGGCGGGGAACACAGCTATTGATCCAGTTTAAACTCCTGTCAGGGGTAGTTGTCAGGCAGAATCCAGTTTCATTAAGCCAGGTTTCAGCTAAATGTCACTTTTTGTTCCCAGTTTTCTACATTCCAATCAAACTGACAATTTTTACATATACATTAAATAATTACTTCCTTCAAGTCATTTCAGAAATAGTTTTACATTATATCCACCTCTTAGCAAGTCTTTCCTTGGTCTGGTTTTGTTTCATTTGTTCAGTTTTACACAAAGGTCTGGTGGTTTTAAAACACCGGCTTTCTGATAGAGGTGAGTACTGGTAATGCAACCATTTTTGGGATTAAGAAATGAATTCCCCACAAGAAGGTTGTATCTTTGGAGTGGTCTTGTGCCAACTGCGCAGTTCTCCTATTCTGGGGTGAATGTGGGCGGCGATAGCTCATCCCCACATCCACCCAGTCTATTGATTTAGTTTGTTCTGGGATAGAATAATGGGCGGCGACAGCTCATCCCCACATCTACCCAGTCTATTGATTCAACATGGGTCAAAACCCATGACAAATTCTCCCGCCCGACTGCGCTTTGATTCAAGTCGAGGGGAAGTCGGGTGCAAAGGAGGTTTTGAGCCCTTGCGCTGGTATGTCCCCATTATCTTCTTCCAATCCTGTAGGTGGCACAGTTCAGCATAGTTTCCTCCCTCCAGTCGATCAATCAGTTCTCCTTGCTGGTCCTGATGGGAGGATTGGGCGGTACCCTGGGCCCTTGGGTCTCTGCTCCCGGTCTCCGGATCGTCCTCCTTGGCCAGTCTCCAGGTTTTCTTTCTCCTAGGACGACAAAGGAAAAGCGGCAATACCTATTCGTAGACATTTTTCCATCACTACTAATGGTGTGGCAGACATATACATTTTATACTTTAACATACCTAACATTTTACTTTTGAGATACAAGTTATCATTCAAAGACAGTGGCTTACAAGAGTATAATATTTTAGAGACTATATGTGGGATATTTTAGGGTTGGAACTGAATTAATCTGGAGCGGTCCCCTCTGGTATTGCAGAGGACTCCTCCAGTTGCTGCAAAGTGTGCCTGGGATGGCAACACTTTAGCTGGTTAATATGGACCCACTTGTCTTCCCCTTCCGCCAGACTGCCTTTGGGGATGCAGATCTTATAGGCAACAGGGGAGATCTTGTCTATAATTTCGAACGGTCCCTTCCATGTAGGCAAGAATTTTCGCTGTTTGGCCTGGTTCCTTTGGAAATTGTATAGATAGACCCGATCACCCACCTTATATTCCTTTCGGGTAGTTTTTAAATCATAGTGGGTCCTCATGCTCTCGGCTGATCTTTCTACATTTCGCTGAGCATAGGCAAAAGCATGCTGAAGGTGTTTCCTTAAATTCTCCACATACTCATGAGTTGTGGAGGCATTTATGAACGTTTGCTCTTGGGTTCTGTAGAGCAAATGCTGGGGAAGCACCATCTTGCGTCCGGTCATTAACTCAAATGGTGACATTTTGGTTGCACATGAAGGGGTAGATCTGATGGCCATTAGGACCAGAGGTAGTCGGATATCCCAACTTGGCCCAGAATCTGCCACAAACCTTTTTAATATGCTCACAATTGTCTGGTTATATCTCTCCACTGCTCCAGAAGAAGCTGGCCTGTAAGCAATGTGTAGCTTCCATTTAACCCCTCGTATCTCACACATCTTTGTCATTACTTCACTGGTGAAGTGGCTACCTCTGTCTGACTCAATCCTTTGAGGTAGACCAAAACGGGAAAAGATGTGGTTAATCATCAGGGCAGCTGCTGTTTCTGCCTTGCAGTTTGGGGCTGGGAGACATTCCACCCACTTGGTAAACAAGCATGTAACGGTCAACATGTACTTGTTTCCACTAGACGAGCGAATCACAGGGCCTACAAAGTCGATTTGCAAATCTGACCATGGCAGTGTCATCCCCCTCTTTTGGAGAGGCGCACGGTGTGTGAGGGATGATGGCTGAAATTTTGCAAACACAAGACACCCCTTCAAGTATTGGTCGAGGTCCTACCCCATGTGTGGCCAGTATGCAACCTCTCTTAAGATTTCCAGTGTTGTGTGAAACCCCCTATGACCGGCGGTGGCCGCATCATGGGCGTGACTTAACATCAGGCTTCGGAATGAGGTAGGAACCACCCACTGATCGTGGCCAGCTTTGGATTTCCTTACCAGCAAACCGTCTTGGATTTGGAACATTTTTGGACATTTCATCAACACTCTTAGGTCCTATTTCCCAATGTAATCGATATCCGTCAGGGGAAAGTTCTCAGGGTCCTCAAGGTGTTGGTAAAACTTACCAATAATTGGATCCCCCTTCTGAGCTGTAATTAAATCAGCATCAGGGGTCTCCTTACTCCATTGTGCAGTTGAAAGATCATTGTGAGCATTTGTCTGGGACCTAGTGATAGCAGTGACCTGGATTTCCCCCAACAGGGACTCTATTTCCATTAGATCCCCTTGGATGGCCCCAGTTTTGGCCAGCTGATCAGCTAAGTCATTTCCAGTTTTGTCTGGTCCCTCTACTTTGGAATGACCCTTGATCTTTTTCCAATAGATGGTCATCCCATTCGATGTGACCAGATCATCAATGTTTTGAATTAACTTCCCATGTTTCAAGGGTTTGTTATTAGCACATAACATGCCTCTGGTTTTCCAGTTAACAAGGTGCTCCACGAACCCGTTCCGTACATAATCCGAATCTGTGATTATGAACAGTTTGTGCAGTTGATGCTGGACAGCAGTGAGGATGGCCTGATGCACAGCCATCAATTCTGCCACCTGACTACTTCAGGGACCAATTTTGTATCCAGCGGAGGGTTCTGGGAACTCCTTCACCCATGCATTCCCTACGCCAGCCACCAGTTTTTTCTCCCCGTCGTTGTCAACATGGTAAGAGCATCCATCCACATAGAAAGTGGGCATTCCCTCCCACTTGTCTTCTTCAAAGACTTTGTGTGGGGAATTAAGGTATGCCTCCATGTTGTCCTTGATTTTTAGACTTTCGTCCTCGAGACAGTTTTCTCTGGCACAATCATGCAAGTCAGCCAGACCTTGCGAGAGGGGACTCTTCTTGTTTTGGCCATATCTGACCTCCACAGGAAAGCCTTGCATTGACAGAATCCAGGAAGTAATTCGGGAATTACTCACATTTCCGGCCCGGATTCTGTCACTTTGGAGATATTGCAGAGGCTGGTGTGGAGTCTCCACTATGATGTGTTCCCCCTGGATAAACGGGCGGTAATTCTTCAATGCCCACACCGTTGCCAGGAGTGCCTTCTCACAATTGTTGAATTTTTCCTCCACAGAGGATAAAGTTTTGCTCGCATAGGAGATTACTTTATTGACCTTGTCATGCTTTTGGTATAATACTGCCGTCAAGCACGTATTAGAGAACCCCGTCTCCAGGAAGAACTCCTTGTTTCTGACAGGGTAAGCTAGGCAAGGCCCTTGTGAGAGGCTTCTTTTGAGTTGTCTTACCGCCTCAGATTGTTCTGGACCCCATTCCCACTTGACCCCCCCCTTCAAGAGATGAATCAGGGGTCTAGTGATCTCTGCATAGACTTCAATGAACTTTCTGCTGTAATTAGTCAGTCCAAGGAGGCTCCTTAGTTCCCGCAGAGATGTGGGGTCTTTCAGTTTCTGGAGTGCTTCCCCTTTCTTTTCTTGGGGACAGAGACCCTGAGGAGTAATCTCATGCCCCAAGAAATTAACACGGGTTCTACACCACTGTGCTTTCTGAAAGGAAAGTTTTGCTCCGGCGGCCCTCAACTGTGTCAGAACATAACGGATCTCCGCTATGTGTTCCTCCACAGATGAACTTTTGATGAGGACATCATCTACATAAGCCAGGTTACCCCTCGCACCCAAGTCGGGCATGGCTTTATGTAGGAAAATGTTGAATTCATTGCCGGAGTTGAGGTATCCGAAGGGAGTCCGGGTCCATGTGTACTGCTGGCCCCCAAAGGTAAAAGCCAGTTTGTATTGGTCCTCCCAACTGACAGGCACGGTCCAGTATCCATTGGTCAGGTCTATTGCTGTGAATACCTGTGACCCCTGAATCTGGGCCAGCCCTTGGTCAATGTAGGGCAGAGGCCATCGGGAAGTATGGACCCGTTTGTTGAGCTCCCTAAGGTCGGCGCAGAGTCTCCACTGGCCTTTTGGCTTCAATATTCCCAGCACCGGATTATTGAAAGTGCTGTGGACTGGACGGAATATTCCCGGGACTCAAGGTTCTGAATTATTTCAGTAAGGGACTCCATGGATGCGAGAGGCAAGCAATATTGCTTCACAAACACTGGAGTCATTCCAGGGTCCATGGGAATTGTTGTTGTGTGGATGTCGGTGAGACCACAGTCATATGAGTCTACCGCAAAGAGATCTTGGAAATCCAAGAAAACTTGTTTCAACTTTTGCTTCTGTTCCAGAGTCACACAGGCATCAGCTAGGTTGGCTCTCTCTTCCACCATCTGCCTGAAGCCTGGAAAGACTTCTGGTTTGGCTATCGCAGCGGCCTCCTCCAGCTGGGTGGAGAAGTCCCTGGTCAGAGTGCTGATTTGGACTGGAGGCTTCAGGTGGGAAAGGCAGCCCTCATGGACCTGGAAAATCACCTCATCCCTCCTGAAGTCACAAGTCACATCTTCTTTACCATAAGGCCAAGAAGTGTACACCAGGAAGTTCCCCCCATGCCGGGTGAAAATCCTGTGTGGTGTTGTATTGTCCTCACTGTCACTGTCAAAACAGTCTTTGGGGATTGGTCCTAACAGTTCATTTCCTAAATCAATGGAGAAATGTCGGTCATCAACCGCCATTCGAATAATGGTGCCTGCGGCTAGAGCAATACTCTTTAAGTCGCTGTTATCCACCTCTTTTGGAATGGTGTCATGTTCTATGTTGACTAATGGAGTTGGGTTTGCCCCCAACCCTTGATGTTGGAGAGAAGCATTTAGATGTATATAAGCATCAGGGTTTTGCAATTTTTGTCCTCTTTTAACTTTCACTTCTAGGGAGAATTGTCGGGTCCTTTCTGGGATGGTGACTTCCTCTTTGATCTGAATTTCAACTGCATAAGGTAGCAATTGAGCTGACCTAAATGCTTTTTCTGGATCATCAAAGCCCATGGGATTATCCGCTAATCGGGACCAAGCTTTGAAGTTTATTAGGTTCAAACTAATGGCAAAGCGATTGAGAATGTCACTGCCTAAGTAAAAGGCGGCAGTGACGTCTCACACGACCCAACAATTATGGATTATGCTCTTGTTGCCAATGGAGATGTTGAGCATACACCTGTTTGGCAGGAGATGTTTGGAATTAGGTGCTTCCAGGTCCATTTCCCATTTGTCTATCAGTTTGAATGTGGGAATGGCTGGATCTTTTGGGAGTTGGCGGAACATGGCTTTGCTGATGAAGCTCTTACCGTTGTTCACACACACTCGAGCGAGAACAGAGTCCTTCCCATCATTTAACTGGACAGGGATGAACAACTGCTCTCCAATTTGCTGAATATCAGCCAGGCTCTGAGCTGATTTCACATCTTTCTGGACTATAGGAGTGGGAGTTTCTGATTGTGGATTAGTAAAGAATTTCAGGGTGTTTCCTTCCAGTGTGGAATACCACCTTAAACTGGAAGGAAGGTTGATTTTAAGAAATAGAGAGGACCCCCCATCACCAGTCTGTTGTCCTACTGCTATTACTGTCACATCTGGAATTTGGTTGTTCTGGAAGTGACATTCTACTTGGTCAGATTTTTGTTCAACCATGTGGCAGGTGCCATTTAAACTAACATGGTTGACACTCTGTTGTAATTTTATTGGTCGGCTAGTCTGGGTCCAGAGGACCTTGTTTACGCAATCTATTAGGGGTGACAACCTTCTCAGGAGGTCATTCCCTAGTAAACAAGGGGTGCCCTCTGGAGTCACTACTATGACCAGGTGTTTCACCTTGTGTCGCCCAATTTTAATGTCCAAGTCTGCAGTCCACTCAACGGGAATTTCCTTCGCGTCAAAGTTCTGCAGTTGTCCAGGAAGAGAGGTGAGAGGAATTCGGTAATTCTCCCCCCTTCCTGCATTTAGTTCCTCAAAGGCCCTTTTGGACAGAAGGGTAGCTTGGGATCCAGTGTCCACCAGTGCCAAAATTGTACCCTGCCCCTGTACTTGTACCGGGGCATAGTATCTTCCCTCCTTCTCCTCAAGGGGGCACAGATAATGCACATTTTTGGACAACTGGTGGGCTACCTTTCTGGTTTTGGACATTGCTAGCGAAGAGATTTGGGCAGAATTCTGTGAAGAGCCTTGGGAATCTGAAAGAAAAAGTTGGCAACTGGAGATCAGAGCCATTGTGGGTTCCCCTGGTTCTGGTTCTGGGCCGCCCCCCCCCCTTTTTGGAGGCAGTCACCAGGATGGGTTTGAACCAGGGGATCTCGGTATTGTGGGTTCCGGGATGAGATGATGGGCGGCGGTAGCTCAGTCTCCACATCTCCCCAGTCTGAATTGACATCCCTTGGGACCCATTTTTCCTTGGGAGGAGTTCCCCCATCTCTGAAGGAGAAGATCCTTTTCCAAGGATCTTCTGAGGATCCCTCTCCCTCAAATTGGAAGACCTGTACCTCCTCCACAAAGTGGGTCTGTTTGGGTCCTTTGTTTCTCCTACCCCCCCTCTGCTCCTTGGGAGACAGGCTTTCAGGGGCAGGAGATTTTGTTTCCGGTTCCTGGTTTTCCAGGGGCTGTTTACAAGTTGGGAAGGAAGCTTCCTCCAAGGCTTTACACCCCCCTTCCCCTTGTGCCTCCTCCCTGGGAACCGGTGGGTTATCGGGGTGCTGCCCCCGTCATTGTTCTGGAGCACCAGGTCCAGAGTTTGGGGCATTCTGCGGTGGCATGCTCATCTAAGGGTTCTGTTGAGCCCTCAGTATGTGAACCAGATCCTGTGCCATATTTTGGACCTGGCACTCTAACTGGGAAACCCGCTCAGGCTGATACAGGGCTCTATTTTCTCCCCTGGGCTGATCCCGGGAAGGGTAGCTATCCCTTCTCTGGTAGTACCCCTGGTTGGGAAGGTTTTGGTACCCCTCCACCCTTGGCCTCCCCTCTCCCGGATTAGGTTGTCAGGGCTCAGGGAATTGGGGAAAGAAGGATGGATGATTTTGGGGCGGGAAATTGGGTGGATACCTGGGGAAAAAGTTCTGCCCAGGATTTGGAGAATTTCTGCCCTCCTGTGGGAAGTTGGGAGGGAAGTTCCCTGGGTTAGGTGCTTGGCTGGATCCCCCCCCTTGGGCTGGAGGAGTCCACACATAACCCAGGATTGGTAGGATTCCCTTATAGCGGGGACTTACATAGTCAGGGGAGCTGGGGACCCCATTTCTGGGACAACCTCCTCGACTCCCTGTCTGTGACTGGCCCGAGGGCCTTCTGGGCTGTGAATTATTTGGTGCAGGCAGGTTTTTAGCCCCCCCCATCTCCAAATCTAAAACGGGGGCAACCTTTACCTCTGCCACCTTGGCAGCAGCAGGGGTGCTGCTGGTTTTGGGGTTTTTCGGCGCGTTATTTTTATTTTCGATAGGCTTCTGCACCTCATAGATCCGGGTAACCTGTTCAATGACCCAGTCTAAAGATCTTTTCTCATGAAAATCTCTCACGAGCTGGGTCATTATGTATTTGGGTAAGGCATGGAAAAACGTATTGATAAATTCTCTGCTATCCGTGCGTACCCTTCTGGTGGTCTGCGCAAAAGCACGCTTTAATTCTTGCACAAACTCTTGTGGGGCCTGATCCTCCCCACATTGCAAATTGTAGGCTGCCTTGCGAGCCTCTTGAGGATTTCTGTAAAAAAAAAAATGTTTCAAGATGGCCGCCTTATAGGTGGACCATCTTAAATGATTTTGGTCCTCCAGCCCCGCAAAGAAACTGGAGTATTCTGGGGAGAATGTCCATTTGACGTACTGGATGCAGCTACTGCTGTCCTTCAAATGGAAAGTCTCCATCATTTGCTCATAGAGCTCCAGGTGTTCCCAAACGGAATACTTGGCGTTCTTATGATAAGGAGTGATGACACTCCTGATTGCCTTCATTTGTTTCAATGGGTCCTTAAGCAAGGCCCTTTTTGCCTTATTGGCCTTTTTGGTTCAGGTAACCCTGGTCCATTCATCCTCTGACTCAGAAGCACTGCTCCCAGAGGTGCCCGTCTGATCTTCCAGGTTTTCCCGGATTCTGCGAGCCTGGGAATGGCTGGCAGAATGTGGGGACCTGGTCTCCTGTGTCCTGTAATGCTCAGAGGAGTCTTCAGACCCCTCCTTGCTGCCAGGATTTGATGGGTACCCCCCCCACTGACCTAACTGGGCAGAGGTTTTCAGGATGCCCTTAATGGGCCTACTCTCCTGGGGTTCCCCACTGAATTGCACTGTGCTTGGGTGCCCATACCCGGATGCCCGCCCATCCATTCCTGGGAGGTACTGGCCTATGAGCCCCATACTTCTAGCTGGATAGTAATCTGCCATCTCCATGGCCCTGGGCTCATGTGCGCGAGGTGACATGGGGTGGCAGAGTCCAGGGACTGGGAGAGATGAAGGCCTCTGGTACCAGGGCTCCTGAGGTTATGCTCAGGCGTTTCCCTTTCCCAGCGCACCTCATCTCTATCAGCCCCTCCTCCCTGTTGCAATACAAGAGCCTGCGCTTTCAGTTCCTCAGTTAAGGCCTTACTAGACTCTATCAGTCTCTCCTGCATCGCTACCTGTTGCTGGAGCCTATCATTGTGCTGACAGAGAGCCTCATGTTCTCTCTGTGCCTCCTGATTGGTCCTGGAGTACTGGGCCAGTCTCTGCTGCAGGATGGTTACCTCCTGCGCTGTGTCCCTATTGGCCTGCTCCTTTCTTGCCAGAGCATCCTCCACCCTCCTGGTGTGCTCTAACAAGTTCTGGTGTTCTTTTTGGAGGTCACCCAGTCCCTGGAGGGCCAGGTGATTTTCTTCCATTTTCCTTTTTAAGTGGCAGACTTCCTGGCCTAAGGTATCCCTTTCCTGACTAAGAGCCTGCATCTGTGCCGCCAGGTCGTCCCTTTGCCTTTGGAAGGCACCAGCTTTCTGGCGCTCCTGGTCAAACTCTGCCTGGGTATCCAGGTCTTTCAAAATCAGTTTATTGCTCTCTGCCTTCTCCCTATCTAGGTGGCTTTGCAGGGTGACTACCTGCTCGGCACATGCCCTATTGAAATCTAATTGTTTCTCCAGCTTTTTCTGGCTCTGCAGTAGGGAGTCCAAACCTTCTTGGTACTCCTTCTGCAAGGCCAGAAATCTGGTATCCTGGTCAGCCTTTTCCTTTTGCAGCATATCCATATCCTCCTTTATTTTAGTGATGTACTGTCTGCTATCTTTTTCTGACTCCTGGCTCCTCTGCAGCCTCTGCTCAGAAGAGACCAGATCAGATTGGGCCTTCTCTAACGCCATCTGTTGCCTATTTGCCAGATCTTGGCCTTCAGCACATTTGTCCTGCATGGCTCCCATCTTATTATGTTCATCTTTGGCTTTAGGGGCCATATATAGTTCACTCAGGGCCACATGTAGGGGACCCTGATCTCTCCATATATCTGACCCTGTTTCAGTGACCTGTTGCGCGATTGCCTGCAACCAGACCGTTTGGTCTTGATGAGTCCACTCACCTCTAACAAATAGCTTATGTAAGAAGTGTTCTCTGGCTATTTTCATATCTACCAAGGTCGTCATTCTGGAATTTGAGTTCCTTCCTGACTTACAGAAGTTTGTATTTTATTTTGCACAACAGACCGTTTCCTTAGAGCGTTCCTTTGAGGGGTGCTTTCACAGTGTAAAACAGCGTTGTGATCTAACCGGATATGTGTATCTGGTCAGTTGGCACACTGTATTAATCTGCACAAATGGTAAATCTAACCCAGAAGAGCCCGGCTCGAGCCCCCACTTTGTAAGAGGTATTCAATCAACACTACAGCCAAGTCAATGCCTAGTCTGGGATACTGAATGGAAACCCTTATTGATATATCTTTATGTCCAGTTCATGAGTTCTGGATGACTACCCCTATATAACACCCCTCTCTTAGAATCCCCCCGACCCCACTGAGCCAAGAAGTAGTTCTGTTTTGCAAGTTTAAAAGGTTTATTTGAGAAATAAAACAAAATATAGATACCACGCTTTTATAATAAATTAATAATCGATATCGCCCTTATAAATATAATGTTAATCAACAATGGGTAATCTGACACTAGCACACTTCTTTATAATCAATGAGGAGTTGGTGTAGGATGGATAAAGTAGCAAAAATACTTTCATGGTTTCAGGGGAAAAGCAATGAGGAATAAAACGCAGTACAGAAATACTTGATATGATTTTAGCAAAAGATAAGATAATCACTTTTTCTCTGGCAATTCACCCCCCTCCCCTATGCAATGTAAGAAATGGAAGGAGATGGAAAGAGGAGCACACAGTTCTCAGGAATGCAATCAAATACAATACGAAATTCAGTTTCCCCCCAGCAAGCTTAGAGAAAACAGGTATGAGTTTTAAAACACAGGCCCAAGTGCTTTGAATGTGGTGGCAGTGAAGTGAGAAATATGCTGAAAATGCTTTTAATTCCCTTTAGGAGGTTCAGGGTAAGTGAGAGATACTTGGGATGAGCTCAGGCTCACTTTAGCAATGATTCAGGGATGGGTATTAAGAGGCAAACAAATTTTTAGCAAAGGAAAGCAAAAAGCTGCTATCTTTTTACAGGTAAAGAAATCAGGCCAAATCGCGGCAAAATTCGCAAGTGCGTGAATCGTATAAGGTTCTAGGCTTGTTGGAAAGCTTAGATTCTAGGATTTCAGAGGAAAGTTGAATCTCGTTCCTAGCCCAATCGGTTCCAGAGATACAGACGATTAAATAAAGGTAGATTTTTGGATTTAAAGTAAACTCAAAATGACAGGTGACAGCTTGCAGCTGCAGAATTGACAGGTGACAGTTGGGAAGCTTTACAAATGACAGAGAACACGATTTCTAGGAGGCTGTTCTACTTAGGTTAAAATAGTTTGGATTAAATTATTTTAACTAAGAGATTGGTTCTGCACAGTTCTGCTAGGTACACACAATATAAATTTGAAATAGGCCTCGCCACGGATCTGGTCAGGTTTTGGACTGGACTCCGGTTCTGGTCTCGGCACTTCACAGTGATCTTGGTCAGCTCTCTGGTTCTGCTTGCAGCGGTCTGGGTCACTCTGGATCTCTGGTCTGGTCTCTGGCAATTGTTCTTGGCAAAAGAATTCAAACAGCTCGCCCGGCTGCGGAATAGTTTGCAAATGATTTTAAGGTTGCTGAGGCCTGCTGAGAAGAGTTCTCAGTTTGTGGGTTTAGGCCCTTGCTTTAAGTTCTGAAGTAAAGGTCTGGTCTTTGGAGATTGATGGATTTGAAGTCTGGATCTCTGGATGTGAAGTCGTTGGTCAGCATGCTCCGCAGCAGATGGAATTGAATCCCTCTACCTGTCCCAGCAGTCTCTTTTTATGTGTTTTGAAAATGGGTGTGTGCCTGGGCCTAGCTAAGCCTGCCCCTCTCTACTTGTCATTAGCCCAATTCTCCCCTCTCCCATGATTGGGGGAAGGAAATGGATTGTCAGCATGATGAAGTCTGTTTATGGGTCAGAGGATCCTCCCCTGGTCAGTTTGCCCACAAATCTATATTTGATTCAAATACATCCTTCCCAGATATACAATGTGTTGAAATTACATGTGCACATTATATATTCCTTATGGTCCATGCTTGTCCGCCTCTGATCTTCCTGGGGGCTTGCATTCCAAAATGACAACATTTTGTGCTTTTTAACTGGTTTTGCAATATCGGACATTTACCCAAAATTACACACATGTGCGCAAGGAGTATGGACATTAATTGATGAAGTGTCAGATTTTTAACATGCAGACATTTGGAGTGAGACCCTATTTTGCACTGGCAACCCCCCAGAATACACCACAGGGTCCTAACGCCACTCAAAATGTTCACAGAAAAATCACAAAAATAATGATATTACTTATATAATTCTGACAAGTCCGCACTATGAGTTATCTATCTTTTTAAAATTATGCCCTGGTCAAAAAGGGGTGTGGCTTCCCACATCACAGGGTGGAATAACTGGTTTATCCACTTCCCCCAAGCTCAGCTGCTAGCAGAGGCACTGCCCCTCCCAGTTTTACCACGCCCCCAATATAACATTTGCCTGAGTCCAGGACAGGCCTTTGTTCAACTCCCTGTAGTCCCCAGCTGCCACTCCCCTTTCAATCAACAGGGCCATGTGACCTCAGGATGCAGCCAGGCCTGGCAGGGAACACAGCTGTTGATCCAGTTTCAACTCCTGTCGGGGTAGTTGTCAGGCAGAATCCAGTTTCATTAAGCCAGGTTTCAGCTAAATGTCACTTTTTGTTCCCAGTTTTCTACATTCAAATCAAACTGACAATTTTTACATATACATTAAATAATTACTTCCTTCAAGTCATTTCAGAATATAGTTTTACATTGTATCCACCTCTTAGCAAGTCTTTCCTTGGTCTGGTTTTGTTTCATTTGTTCAGTTTTACACAAAGGTCTGGTGGTTTTAAAACGCTGGCTTTCTGATAGTGGTGAGTACTGGTAATGCAACCATTTTTGGTATTAAGAAAATGAATTCCCCACAAGAAGGTTGTATCTTTGGAGTGGTCTCGTGCCAACTGCGCAGTTCTCCTATTCTGGCGTGAATGTGGGCGGCGATAGCTCATCCCCACATCCACCCAGTCTATTGATTTAGTTTGTTCTGGGATAGAATAATGGGCGGCGACAGCTCATCCCCACATCTACCCTTTCTATTGATTCAACATGGGTCAAAACCCATGACATGGCCCAATGCTTGGTTCTTACTACTGTCTGTATAAGATTTATTTAAATCTCAAATACACATTTCTTGCTTTTGAACATGGAAAAATCATTAGATATGTCAATCTTGGTGATTGTTTGTGGAAGAAACTATATTGGTCTTTATATGATTTATATTTAGCATTGAGTTTGATAATGTTAGTCCAGTCCATCTGAAACAAATTTCCTTTTTACCACATTTGGTCATTGATTTAGCTCCTTATGATCCATGGCTATGGATTGTAGTATTGATTCCATCTTCGTGACATAGCGTTGAATCGATGAGGGATATTGTTAACAAACCATGCTACAAAAGTCTATGTATAATGAATTAGGAGGAGGATATAACATTTTACAATAATTTGTTACCTTTCGCCACCAAAAATTGGAAGCCAATGAATTCAAACCAAGTTCATGCATTATAATCGAATTTGGAAATGATTTCGGTAAAGCCAACACGGCTTTCCATATTTTTCCATATAGTCTATTAAGAATCGTAGTTAGATCCAAGATACATAGGTCCAACCATACAATAAGATAGCTTCCTCTTTTAGGATGTAAAATTCAAACATAGGTTTGAGAGAAAACCTCGCATATTTATAATATATGATTTTCATTTGTGTTATAAGTGGAGTAGCTTTCTGATTCAAAGTATTGTTCCACATAGACAAGGTATTCGAGTCACACAAATTATAGCCTAGGTACTTAGTTTTTGTCACACACTCAATAACCATGTCATTCAATCTCCAAGTATATCTACAACCTTTTTCCTGTTGGCAAATACCACTATATTTGATTTATTCGCATTGATTGCAAGATTATTACTTTTTTCATAAGTTTGAAACGCATGTAGTTTGGTCTGTAGCCCATATGGAGTTCGATCACAAAGAATGATATTGTCCACAAAGGCCAACAAATTAATGCAAGAATCACCAATTTCACAGGAAAAACCACTAAATTGTCCCACAACTTATCTATATCGCATATGTAAAGATTAAACAAGATAGCTGCCAGCTGGCATCTCTGCTTGACCCCTATCTGTCTTTCTATAGGCTCGGTGGTGGTACCATCCTGTTTAATCGTTATGATATAGGATGTATTGGAGTGTAGCAGGGCTATAAGTGCCACAATGTGACCAGGAACTCCAAAGTTTAGTAGCTTGTTCCATAACCTCTCCCTTATTACACTGTCAAAGGCAGCTGAAAGGTCCTAGGATGCCATATAGACCGCCCCCGTTGTGGAGTGAAGTGAGGATTCAAGTAGGTGGGCAAGAATTGAAGCGTTAAGTATGGTTCCCATAGATTTACGAAAACCAACCTAGTATTTCGATAACAATTGCTTACTGGTGACACAGATCTCTAATTCCCTTAGCAGCAGTGTGGCAAAAATCTTGGCTGGCACGTCAATCAAGAATATCTGGCGAGATTTGGCAGCTATGGAGGAACTTTTGTATAGGAAGCAGGGCAAGGAAGGTTTGTTTACGAAGATTTGGGGAAAATTTGTAGAGATTTATTGACTTTGATTTTGTGGGTGCTGAGATGTGAACAAGGGGTGGGTGGGTTTCTAAGGCTTTGTATATACATTTTATTCATATGTTCTTGTATTATTTGTTGTCTTGTGCTTCTGCATTGAAAATAAATTTTCAAGAATATCGGGCGGAAATTTACTGGGTCGTCAATTGGACCTTTTTGATGAACGGGTACTATTACAGCAGAAATCCATGATAGTGTGCATTATTTTCATGAAGAGGCGCTGAACCAAACTGAGCTATCCTAATATTGTGCAGTAAGATTTGTCTGCATGAGTCTCAAAAAAGGCAAAGAAAAATGGAGATGTAAAATATTATAGAGGAGCATGTATTTGCTTGGGAATTATTGTGATGCAAAGTCTAAAATGTTGTCTTGTTTTTCTATAATGTGTGTTCAATTGCAGGTATCCAAAGTGGCAAATCCAGGGAGCTATAGTGTTTTAACCAACATTTCTTTCAAGCCTTGTAGTAAAAAGGGATAGACAATTGTTTTATGGTATGTACTTATCCTGTTTCTTTTCTACTCACTTTAGATACTACTAACCTATTGCAGGGCCCGTTCCTTGAGACGATGGACCATTGGAGGCCACAAGATTGGAGAACACGGGAGGAGACCCCGGGAAAGATTGGGTGTGAAGATGAAAAGCTCAAGGTGACAAAAAAGATTACATCCGTGAAGGAGACTCTATGGAGTGCCTGACCAGAGAAATTCCGCTGATAATGTTGTTATGTGCAAAATGGTGCAGAGACTGATGAACAGGACATCCTGATAGCATGATCCTGGGTACCAGGAATTGAACATAATGAATCTTAATTTTGCTTGGTTCATCTTCAGTTTGTTTTCTTTTTTCATTTGTTGGTGATGAAGCATATTACTGTGCTGTGTTCTACCAATTTGGACTTGGACTGGGGACAATGGAGGTTGTTTTTTCTTAAAACTTTTATTTGTGCATACACTCCGCTATTACATTATATTTCGTAAAAAGAAAAATGATTGCTTCATAAAATACATACATTTATGCAGAGACTATGGTTACAAACCGATGGTATTATGGAGTATAGACTTTCCATGTACATGTGGACATTTGGATGTAGACAGTCCATTCAGGAGTGTACGCATATGTTATTATATCACATATGCACATGCGTATGTGGACTGCTATACACACTTTATTTATTTTATTTCATTTTGCTTTACACTTAGGCAGTTATTAATTGAGAGATACACATTTGTTTCTTCATTGCTGTGGTATTGTTTTCAACTGTTAAGTCTTTGGTGCTTGATGTTGGACTCTTCCAGGGAAATTAATTAATGGTGTGTGGTTCCTCCAGCTATGACATTGCGAGTGGTCACAGCTGGCAGAAAAGGAGGATATATGTAAGAATCTATGCCAGTAATTTTAAAGCAGCCAGCAAAATGAGTGCAGATGACAGTGATGTCAATAAAAGCAGCCAGTTAAATGGGTGCAAGTGGGACTACAGGACAACATTTTCAGTGGTGTTAGAGTAAATGAAGAAAAGCGGAAATAAATTATGTAAAGCATGTGGAATGCCACATTGAGTAATTATAACAGTGAACTAGGCCTTCAATGGCAAAGCAGAATGGTTGCAAAAAGACAGCAGATTCAAAGTGCATGGTACACATATAAAGTTATGGAAATTGCCATCTGTGTAAGGTCGCGTTGGTGAAAATAACTCAGATTAACTAACTAACTACCCTTATTAAATGACAACCAAGTAACTAATTAGTTCCCCTGATTATCATTGTAATGCAATGTCAGTGAACACGGATGGAAATTCTGTTTTCATTTTTTTTTCTCTTTTTTTGTTCCATGGAAAGGAAATATGCACTGTGAAAAAAAATGAATGGACTGTCTTTTTGCATTCTGAGGTTTCTTTGTCTGTGCAGGAGGGAGAAGAGATACATACAAACTCCCGTAGGTGATTGGATAGTGGGATCATGAGTTTATAAGTCAGAAACAGGGCAGTTCTAACTTTGAGTGATAGGCAGGATAGATAAACAGGGGTGAACTAAAGGGCGTTGGTTCTTCTGCTTGCTGCCGGCTGCCGAGAGGATTCAGAGGCTGCACCCCTGGCATTGAAGTCTGCTTGGAGTCCAAGGCCATCTTTCGAGAGTGCCAGTGACCTTGCGGGGCTTGGAATACTTCATCACAGACATGCAGGCATGAGAAAGGGGCCACGCAGATAAGACTCAGATACTGCAAACTCCCATGAAAGTGACTGTGAAATTGAGGAGAGCATTGAATTAAAGTAAATTATCTCTGTGACTGTTTAGACAAGAACAGGTCATTACTTTCAACTGAGTCATTGTTGTTTTATTTTGCACACTGTGAACTAACAAACAGAAAATATTCTGCAATGCTTGTTTATATTTTGCCTTTTAGATACCCGCAGCGGTGTTGATGCCTTGGTAAGAGCCACAACTGTATTATCATGAAATTAAATTGTTTTGTTTCCTTTTTATAAGTGGCTGGGTTACAAATAATAATTGCAATAGCAAAAGCAAAGTTGGTGTCATCATTTATTTCTCTCTTCATGTGTCTGATGATCATTCTTTAGGTGGGCAAGGTAATTAGGAGGCACCTTAGTGCTTGCACCACGGTGGTAAAGTAAGAAACAAAAGGAAAAAATATAGGCAAACTAGAAAACTGGTGTGTTGTGTGAGTGTGTTCAGCCATGCATGCTGGGGCTGAACGGGGCCCTTCAAGGGCATAAGATAATGTTGAAGATAAGTCATTAGCAGAATTTATGCACAATCTATGCACAATTGTTACACCATTTATAGCAATACTTGGTTCCTTCTAAATGAGCTAAGTCTGGGTCTGGGTGTATGCCTACACTCAACTTTAGATTAGGGTGTAGTTATAAAAAGGAGAAAGTTTGTCTTATCATATAGGGCAGTGTTATAAATATGTTCACTACTAATTTACCACCATGATAAGATATTGCCAATTTACCGCCAATGTACAACAATACTGAAATACTGCCAAGTTAGGTAATAGCCCAAAGACAAAACCTCTTACATATTTCATATTGAAACCCAACTTGTGGCGGATTCCCAAGTTACCTCGCACTAATATAAGTATCCATCTGACTTGGTTATGTAGATTAAAATACAGTTTCCTGGGGTGCTGCCTTTCCCTGCATGGCCACACCCTTCTGGCTTTGTAATGTGTCATTCTTTGTTTGAACCGTCTCTAATGACGTGCTTTCCTGATCTGATTTCCGAAACTGCAGGGATAGTGTCTTTTTACTTTTGCTTTGATTCCTTGCATTTCTTGTCACTCTGTGACATTGCTTCAAATATCGTTGCTGATTGATCTAGAAAACATTACAAAGTTGTATCTCTAGTAAATTCACAGGCCAGCTGAGCTACTACCTCTCTCTGTAATCCATAAAAGAATGTGGTCTTGAACTCTACTGAGAGTACATCACAGCTCAAATCAAATCTTGAAAACCCTTTTTTCAAATTTAGCAAGAACATTCTTAGGGGTTCCTCCAGCTGAGCTGATCAAGTATAGTCTTTTCTTTTCACAAATTGAATAGACTTAAATGGAGAGAAATGTTTTCTGATCCCTCTCTCAAAATCATACCATTGTAAATGTTCCTGTTCCTTAAGGCTACGTATAAAGCTAACAAAGGCTGGATCAATTTTCCAATGGCGAAATCCAGCATATTGTGGTCTTCAAATGTCCAAAGTGTGATACAATTCAAGAACATTTTCCAGATGCTCTTTTGATAGTCACACCCAAATGTTTTTTTTTTAAATCTGTTTATTGTTTTCCAACATGAAATGTACATGTCATAACATGAAGAGACAGATAAAGAAAAAAAAAGGAGTAACAATTCAACATGGTCTCTCCTGTACAACCAAATAGAAAGGTACCCAATACTGTTACCTAAACAGTAAAGCATGGCTAATTCCTATCGTAGGGCCTTATGCTTACACTTTCCTCCGCCCCTAAGCCAACTGGGCCTGTCCCTCACCCCTAACCCTCCTTCCTGAACATGCTTGAATTCAGTTGTGAGGACTCGAGTAGGGACGGTATGTATATGCAGGAGTCAAACATGTGAGGAATCTGGGGCCCCAAAGCAAAGAATGGGCATGCAGCATGATGAGGTCAGGTCCTGTCCTTTTAGTATTGGCCCCGTATTTGTGGTGGTGTGCGTCAGTGTTTATCTGTGTACTTCTATTTAAATGGGTCTAGTAAGACAGAATTTGTCTGCCCATATAACGATAACTGAGTTGTGTCGTTTGAATGAGTTTCGTTCCAGGGTGCAGGTCCTGGACAGCTCATATGTCCACTGTGTCTTCGAGGGTGGGGATGTCGAATTCCACAGTAGGATTAGGAGTTTGCGAGCAGTGAAAAGTAAGATGCTTATGAGCCTGCGAATAAGCGTGTCGACAGGCCAATCGGTGTATCCGACCTCAAATAACATAGAGTGAGGGGGCAATGGTAGTTCAGTGTCTTCAATATGTAGCTTCACCTGCCTGTGGATCATCTGTCAATATGGCCTCAGTTTAGGGCTGGACCATAATATATGCCCCATAGTGCCCAGGTCTGTTTAACCACACCAGCTCGTGGGTGAAGGTGTGAAGCCCATTATAATCATTCTGGCTGGGGAGTAGTACATTCGCTGGGCAATTTTAAATTGAATTTCCCTATTTCTAATGTTCACTGAGGTCCCCGGTATGGCTGTAAAGTATTCATATATATCTCCAGCGTCAACCGTTTGCCGAGAACAGTAGACCAGGCCATCGCCAAGGTGCTGTTCCTATTAACATTACTCGGGATGCTCATAGCATCACATGTGCACAGACGAGGGTAAGCTTCCTGTTGTTGTTCCAATTCTAGTTCACAAGGAGCTGGGGTGGCCTGGCGTGAGGTGTCTGTAGTGTATTGTAATAGCACGGCACGTGGCGATCCTATATTGGAGCCAGTCTTGGGCATCAAGGCCCAGCTGGTGGCGACCAGTTTGGAAGGGTAGTAGTTCAGGACCATCTCATAAATCCATTATCCTGACCTCAGGCCATAGAGTGTCCAGTCGGGGTGAAGTTTATGTTTACATCCGATTGGCATTAGTGCCCTTTAACTCATCCATGTGGGTGCCACTTTGGTATCGATCCCCTGTTGAAGACGCAATCTGTGCATTGTGTTAATGTCGGCTTCAGTATAAGATGATATTTGATTTGGGTCTGTAGTCGAGCAGGGGGTGGCCAGAGTTTCGGTGGGGGTCTGATGGGCCAACAAAGCCAGCTTCATACCCTTCCAGTTTGTGGTGTCTCTGTGTTCTGCCACCGCTTTGCCCAACACACTTGTGCAGCCTGATAGTTGCACCTCCATGATGGGAGGGCCAAGTCCCCGTCTGATTTAGCAGCATTAAGGATAGATGTTGGTAGACGTGCCTTCTTACCTCGCCAAACAAATCTCAAAATGGCAGTATCCAGAATCGTAAACATTTTGGGAGTAGGGCTACAAGGTATCATCATTGTAAGGTAGATACGTTTGGGCATGGAGTTCATCTTCAGCGCAATTACCCTGCCTGTTAGAGAGAGGAGCAGAGTCTCCCATCTCGACAGATCAGCGCAGATTTTCTCCATGGTGCAGGGATAATTGAGGTCCCAAAGGACCCTGATCTTGGCACTGATTTTAACCCCCAGGCACGTGATATTGTGCATTTGAAGTCAGAAGGGGCAACACCTCCTGGATCCTATGGGATATCCTGTCACAGTGGGAGGATCTAGGATTTCAGCCAGTTAACTTTATACCCCGCCATTGGCCCGTATTCTTGCAGAAGATGTTGGACTCATGGGAGACATATCGGGCTCTTGCCAATATAGAGTAGTAAGTCATCTGCATAGAGGGAGACACAGTGCTCTTCCCCCCTTGCCGTATGCCCTCCCATTGGGGGTCAGTGCAAAAATTGACTTCAACTGGTTCTATGGACAGGGCATATAGTAAAGGTGATAGCGGGCAGCCCTGCCGCGTACCTGATTGGAGTCCAAACTGGGCCGACATTGTGCCTTTAGTGGTCACGAAGGCCGTTGGTTCGGTATACAATAAGCGAATTAGGCAAATAAGAGCGGCAGGGAAGCCATATTCCGCTAAAACCAGGAACATAAAGTCCCATTGGACTTTATCAAACACTTTCTTGGCATCAATCACTAGGATAACGTCTTCTTGTTGTTGTCAGCAATAACGTGAAGCAGTCTGCAAATGTTATCTCATGAATGCCTTTTACAGTTTTACAGATGAAGCCGGTCTGATCTCTGTGTATCAGGTACTGCAGGACTGCCTCTATTTTCTGTGCCAAACATTTTGCTAGTATCATTGAGTCAGAGTTTATGAGCGATATTGGGAAATATGAGTTACATTCATCAGGGGGTCGCCCCTTCTTGTGAAACACCACTATATTTGCGGCTACGATCATCTGCGGTAGCCGACCCCTACGCGCTGCTTAGGAGAACACTTATTCCAATTTGGGGATGAGATTGTCGGCCATGGTTTTGTAAAAATCTATAAGGATTCCATGGGGCCCGGAGTTTTTACCTGGTGAAAGGGAGTGGATTGCTCGATCTATATCTGCTGCCGATATGGGGTTGTCTAGAGCATCCAGTTGGGCGATGGTGAGTTTGCGCAATACAATGGAGGCCAGGAATTCTTGCATTTTTTGACGTTATGTTGGTTCGGGGGCGGTGCATAAATCTGCGTAGTATTCCGTAAACCGCGTATTGATGTTTCCGTCCCACACTAAGAGGGTCCCATACCCATCCCGTATTGTGGTGGTCGTATGGGCGGCTTGTCGCCGTTTCAGGGCAAGTGCCATTAGGTGTAGCGGTCTGTCACTTTTGAGATAGTATGTTTGGGACCAGCTTGAATATGATTTTTGGGCTCTGGTAGTTGTTAAATGCTTGATTTCTGTCCTAATTGTGCATAAGCGTGAAATGGATCTGTTGGTTGGGTGTTTGCTTATGTAGTTTCTCGAGGGCAGTGAGGTTCTTAAGGAGTTGTGTTTCCTTTTTCTTCCACTGTTTAAGTTTGTGTGTCCATCTATATATGCATTGGTCTCTCAAGAAGGCCTTGAAGGCTTCCCAGCATGTGTATGTGTTGTATGCATGATTTAGATTTGTGGCTCAGAACATATCAATGTCTCCTTTGATGTGCTCTATAAAATATGGGTATGCCAGTGCCCTCATATTGAGATGCCACAGTGGATCTTTACGGGAGGCAACAGGAAAAGTCACCCAGAGCTGCACATGGGCATGGTCTGAAATGGTGGTGGGTAGTATGGCGCAGTCATCCATCATGTAGAGGGCGTTGACTGGGATAAACCAGTAGTCAATCCTGCAATAACTCTGGTGGCTGTGGGAGTAGAAGGTGTAGTCCCTGCGAGTCCCGTGTACGTGTCTCCAGACATCCCTCATGCCCAAGTCCACCATTAGCGAGCAGAGGACGGTTTGGTTTTTCAATTTTGCTGAGCCGATCTTGCTGGTGGTCTGGCGGTCTAAGGTGAGATCGATGGTGACATTAAGGTCACCGCCCACGAATGCTAGATTCCCCAAGTGGTGTGCACAGACGGCAAATGTATGAGTAAAGAAAGCCGGGGTATCTGTCGTTGGGGCATATATGTTGACGAGTGTGACAGAGTGGTGGTGTATTTGTCCACGGATGATGACATATCTACCTTCCTTATCTGAGATAGTATTCTGTATTTGGTAGGGTACCCATTTGTGGACCAGTATAGACACTCCATGTTTGCTGTGGTATGGAGAGTGGGCTGCAGCAGCCACCCACCCCCATTCCTGTTTTTTTTACTCTGTCTCATTCAGATGGGTTTCATGAAGAAATACAATTTCCCCTTGGAGGTCCCTTATGTAGTTCAGTACCCATCTTCTTTTAATGGATTGCCCCATTTCCCTGCACATTAAGGGTGATCAGTGTGGGCGTAGCCATCTATGTATAAAGAGGGGTTTCACCTGCCAATTTCGTAGTCTTAGCTGCGTAGCATCCCTTATCGTCTGAGTATGATCATAGGGCATGTTACCCTTGTCTCTTTTCAACAACCCTCAACTTATCACCAAAACCAAAACAGGTGGGAGCAAACACCCCACAAAAACATTGGGGTTGAACCAATACAAGGCAGTAAGCCCATGCTTGGATTTGCTGGGTGCGGGCGGGGTTGTCTGTACCCATCTCCATGCATTCCATGGCCCCTGTGTAGGGAGGCATAGCATTGTAGCAATCGTCCAACATGCTTGACCAATATAGGATAAATCCTTGAAGCCTCCCAAAAATGTGATGCCCAATCAAAGTTAGAACTATGATGAACAATCTCTATGACAATGTTAATGTCAATGTTAATGTTACGGGGGGCTGATGTAGCCGCAGGGGTTTGGATATACAAACGTACCTGTATATTAATGTCTCTCTTTGTAACTCAGCACCAGTTAAGGTGGGCCCAAGCTGCAGTGTGCCATTTAGGTCAACTTCAGTTTGGGTATCCTGGTATCAACCATCAGCTTCCGGGTTTAGGAGCCTCAGTTGCCTTCACCCTCATCTTGGTGCACAGCTCCAACTGTTTTCCAGGGAATCGGATGATCATTTTGCTGACTTTTCCATAAGCAATCTGGGCCCCGGAAGCCCCTTCCAGGCTGTTTCCTTCTGCCTTTGTTCCAGGGGTAGTGTTGGCTCAGTGTTGGTGACGACCGTGGTGCATGTGCCGCCTCTCCACCGGCATGCAGGAAGTCTGCAGTGACTACGTTTTGCCATTGTAAAAAGCTCCAAGCGTCTTCTGGACGCGTGCCATTGATGGTCAATCTGTATGCATCATACAGCCAGGAATTCTAAGGTAGGGTCTATACTCCAGGCATATGAGAGCGTTGAGTATGGGGTTGAAGCCTTTTCAGTGACGGGAGACCTCTGTTGAGTAATAATTGAAGAGTCGGATTGGAACCTTCCCAATTTTCACTTGGCCAACAATTCTATAGGCCTTCAGGAAGGCCATATTATGTTGGAAGTTCAAAAGCCGTAGTGTGATCAAGATCGGTGCCCGGTGGATTCTCTCGATGGTGTAGTCTCTGGGATTATCTATATGAAGCACATCCTGCAGAAAGTTGTACATAAAGGTTTCGAGGTCTGGGCCCTCTGCGTTTTCAGGAAGGCCAACCATCATGACATTATTTTGTCTAAACCTGTTTTCCTGGTCTTCCAGTTTGGCTCTGAGTCGCTCTACTTTCCGGATGACCCAATCTAGGTCTGACACTGTATTTTTGTGGTTGTCCTCGAGAGAGCTGATGCGCTGCTTGTTGTTGGTCATCCTTTTTGCCTGGGCATTCATTCTCGTCTGGATGTCCGGTAGATCGCGTTTTATATCCAGGACCACAGTGTTGGTTTCTTGTGTCCATTGGCCGATGATCTTCATTTCAGCCAGGATAGCCTGCAGTTGCACTGGAACATCCATTGTAGTCTTATGTCTCACAGAGTGGCATGGTATGGAGCCAGCTACGTCAATAATTGATGTTGCAATAGTGGACATATACGGATGTTTAAGTGGCATAGCACTGTGGTCCCCCATTAAAAATGCCATCTCAGTCACCTGTGTAGGAATTACGAATCCTCCTGAGCCGTGGGAGCGCAGGTGGGCCAGGCCTTGGTAGAGACGGGCCAGCTATTTGGTGGTGGGTCTTCCACAATGGTGCAGGTTAAGCAATGAGTGGCTCTGCAGAAGTGGAATGGGTCAGGTCAGCTGCGTCCCCGCAGTCTTATTGTGGTGGAGGTCTTACCAGCCATATTCAGTTTAGTGCACTATTGGTGGCATATGGCGGTCCGTGTGTGCTCCTCTCATCCCCCAGCTCCATGCTCTCCCAGATCCTACCTGCACAGGGGGAGTCACACCGTATCCCGGTGGAGTAGGAAGCCGGGTTCTGACATTTGCCCAGCCCTGGGTCTGCAGTTAGGGATTGGATCTATCTACCCACTGAAGTCTATCGCTGCATCTGTGGCCCCTTCTGCGTGGTTGTATATGGGAATGGTGCAAAGGCCATTCTTTCGCTGGGAGAGAGACGCAGCGGTTGCAATCACTTATGGTAGCCAGGCGAGCCGCTCGCCGCAGATGGCGGTTACCCCCTAGCAGCGCGGGGTTACCTGAAGCTGTCCCTCACATTAGCAGTCAGCCAAGTATCGTCCGCGGCAGCGGGGGGAAGTCGAGGTCTCACCTCTGATTGGGCGGGAGCCTCTATCAACACGGGCAGGGGGATCACAGCAGTGATCAGTGTCAAGACCAGCGACTGAAGTCGGTTTTCGGCAGCAGGCTGGGTGTATTCCTCGCACAGGAGGCCCTCTCTGTGCAACCGTGCTCGCTGTCAGAACCTGAGTTTCACAGTGGCTGCCATTTGGGTTGGATGGTTAGAGACCCATCGTATCACTGATTAGCCTGTCTAATGTTCTGTTCGGGCCCTGCATTGGGAGAAAGTTGCAGGTTTATCTCCATCTCTAACGGAGCTTCAGTAACCCGCGGCCATCTTGCTCAGGCTCTCGAGCGCCCCCACACCAAAATCTTTTCTAAAAGGTTTAATTAGACTTTTAAGATTTTTCATTATTTTAAGTGGCCTAACATGTGCTTCATCTTGACCCATCTCTCTCTGCTCTGCAGAAACAAGCCTAGCCTCCAGCATTGGAGCCTTGTCAGCCCTTGGTAAGCGTGCATCAGCTGGCAGAATTTCCAGGCTTGGACTTGGCATAGACTCAGTGAGAGTCATGCCGTGCTGTGCATGGGGCCTTGGGCGCAGTTCTGGATTTCGGAAATCCAAATTTTGCATTTTTATTTCTCTAAGCTTAGAATACAAATGTTGTATCTCTTTATAAAGTACAGAGCCCTCGCCTCTGAGTTTGACTATTAAATCATTCATTTTTGTGACCTGCGCTTTGCAATCATTGATTGCTTTCATTTTTCTATCCTCTTCAGACATTAACCTAAACACTTCATTTTCTAACGATTGTATATCCCCAGCAGAATGGTTATCATGTTTGTGTAGCAACTGCATCTCTGACAAAGCAAGAACCTTGTCTGCCCATATGCCTGTTGCTTCCCAAGTAAAACATTTTTTTGAAGTGACTTCCCAGTAGGGCCTTATTAATGTCAGGATCAAGCAGTACAATTTTAATGGTCCCGCCTGTGCTCTGCTATTCTCCTTCATCTCCCCTAGCTCTTTACATGTCTATCTCTCTGTAGTTACACATTTCATACTAGCTAGGTTTGCACTATATAGCTCTCCTGCAAACATATGTTATTCTTGACCTTGGCATTGACTGGAATGCTCTTTTCTCCTCTGCTGTTACATCCCATTCTCACCTCTAGATCTTGTTAAAACTATCCTGTGAGGTTGCCCACAGTAGCTGTTAGGCTCTGTATTATGTTATTAGACAATCTAACCTGATTATCTAAAGGTTCTCCCTATCTCTGAAGCTTTTGCTACATAGGTCCAGTACAGTGCAGAGAAAGACTACCATCCTAGTGTATCTTGATAAACACTTTCAGTTAAAAATGTGATGCACCCATGAACAGCTCTTATTTACTGAAATACTTTTTATCCATGGCCACTGTTTCATCTCTCATGCATTTCACTTTTCTGACCAATTCCCATCTGCACATATGACCATTGTTCTCTGACTTCTTGTTAGACATCCGTTCCAAATGATCTCCCTGGCGATCAGCTGCCTGAGTATCCTAATACCATTCACACAGCCCACAGCTGACCCAATGACACAGAAAACTACAGACCAATCATCAAAAAATCGTTCACTGGAATAATCATTGAGTAGCTTGTATAGCAAAGGCTCCAGGAACTCACAAGTCACAACAAGAATGCAGACCAATGAGAGGAAGATAATCCACACTATGGTCTTTTTGGGACATACAAAATGCAATGCCAATTGGCTACCAAAACTCATCGTACTAGACATCTCATCTGTATTTAGTACTATCATCGAAAAATAGCTGCTAAAAAGATTGGAAGAAACTGGATTAAAAGCAACGACTCTATGCTGGATTTTTTAATATTAACCAAGAAGCCTGTAATAATACTCACGGGCCATTTCAGGTCATGCTCCTGAAGCCTCCCATGTGGCATACTCTAGGAAACAAGCCACTTCCTGCTCCTTTTTAACATCTACCTGATCCATCTGTTTGACCTTATCAATAATTTGGCTCTCCCACCAATGATACCCAAATCCTCTACAAGCTTACCAACAATGCTACAACACACAAACCGGGTTCTACACATTATTGCCCATGTCGACTATTTTTTTTTATTTTGTTTAATGTGATATAGTTTTATATACACAAACTTTACACGCAAGTCAAAATTAACAAATTCATATGTACAAATATTCATGATTTATGCATGATATAACAACAAAACAAGAGAATTAATAATAATTTAATGCTTATTTAAAACCAATTTCCGTCCAGAAATAAAACAAAAATTAATCAAATTTCAAATAAATTCATCTATGTCTCAAGACAAATTTAACTCAATTCCCATATCATGTCTGGTAGCTCATCTTTCCAAGGGGACATAATTAATATCTTTGCATAAAATCAATGTGCTATTAACCCTTCCACAGTAGGTGAATAGATCACAGATCAGCTATATCATTCAGTAATTTATCAGCATGAATCCAGACTCTGTACAGTGACAAATGGAGGCTGGATTAAGAGTGTGTGGACATGATTACCAGAACCCATCATCTTTAATGTGATCCTGATTATGAACAAATCTATCATAATGCTTAGTATAAACGGGGCCCATCGCCAAGCATGCAGTAAGAATATGTTTGGCCGTTTCCTGCTCTGATTCTTTTTTACAGATATGACAAAAGTGCTCTGTTTTAGGTAGTGATCGCTCAGGGCCAATCACTGTTAACAAAGGAAGATGATTAATACGGAATAGCATTATGAATCGCAGTAGATTGGCAAAGTGACAAAGATTTAGATATTTTTGCACCTTTGTATAGGTATATAGTACATACGTGACAAAACTGTAGGTCTTTAATTTCTCCAAATGTGCAAAATTATTTTGCCAGTCCCAGATGTTCAAATGCTTTCCTAGTAGATACTTCAGTTGTTCAAAATCATCGACCCATTTCGGAGTTCTGCCTATTGCATTAAAGAATATGGGCATATCTGCTGTTAGTTTGGTTTGCCTAACAACGCTAATATCTTCCTCAATACAAATCAGTGTAGGATTAGTGGAGTTATTATGAATTTAAATAAAAAATTCTGCCTTTTTTTTAACACTGAATGTACAACTGACGCGCACCCTGAATGGAATATCCACTCTGAGTTCGAGTAAATTGACAAATCATTGACGTCAGTTGAGCAGCCTTGACTTTACAGACCTGAATATAGACTTCATAATTCCCTTTACTATCAAATTCAACCCCCAAGTATCTATATGAGTGGGTATATCGAATTTCAATGGAATTTATAAGCATACGAGGATGGGCAATCTTACCATGAGAATATAATACAATTTCGGTCTTATTTTGATTGATTTTTAACTCATTTAATTGAGCATATTCCCAAAGCTGCTCCACAGTCCTGAGTAACTCACTGAAAGTGTGGTCAAATATTACCAAATTGTCTGCGTATGCCATTATAACATATTGCCTAGTAACAATCTTGGGGGGCAGTTTAGAACATCTGATAGGAACACCGGGTTATCGGAAACAGGTTGTAAAGCAAGGGAGCCGTGATGCACCCCTGCTTCACACCCATGTTTTGCTTTATATGCAGTGTCATAGTTTCTCCAGAGTCTAATCTAAATTGTATCAAGGTGTTACAGTGGAGTAATTGCAGATAGTAAAGGAGGCCTTCCGGACAAGACATTTTTTTTAACTTATCCCACAACTTCTTTCTATTGACAACATCAAAGGCCGCCTTAAAATCTATATATAAGGCACATAGGGGGGGTATATTAGGTTGAAGCGCTTTGTCCCTAAGACTATTCATTATGAATACATTATGCATGGTTGAGTATCCCGCTCTGAACCCACTCTGAAAACAATCAAGTATCCCTGTATTGTCTACCCAGGATTGCAGATTCTGAAGCAACAAAGAGGCAAACATCTTGCCAGTGCAATCCAGCATCGACAATAATCTGTAGTTTCGGATTCAGTTTTGTTTCCTTTTTTAAATACTGGGACCAAAATCGCGGTCTGCCATGTATCTGAAATTCTGCCTTCTCGGAATATCTTCTCAATCATTATTTTCAAGAGGTTGGCCCAGAAGTGAGGGTTCTTCTTCGTGACTATATTCGATAGCCTGTTGGGTCCAGGGGCTCGAGATGATTTGAGATTACCAATCTTAATAACCAGTTCTTCCACAGTGACTGTAAATGGTGGAGAGACTTGGGTAATTCTATAGGGAAAAGTTACAGTCTCACATTCTACACCATTATGGCTTTCAAGGAATCTAGCCCAGTCTTGTACACTTATGGGATTTATCTCTGGGACAATCCTACTCCCTCGTGACCTCCACATCAGAGCCCATATATTACGCAAGTTTCTAGAGCAGAGTATTTTAACTGTATGTTGCCAGCATTCAAGTTTTTTTGCTCTTTTGCGCAAGTTAGACCAGAGTCAGTATGTATTCTTTAATTTCCTAATTTTACTATAAATGTCCATTACGGAACTTCAGGTTGCTCTGATTTTACGTATATCCCTTCTAAACTTACGTTTAGTATCACATATCATATTTTTTTATCAAACGGGGGAGTGTTAACTAGGTCATTAATCATTATAGTGGCCCAAGAGGAAGCATGTTTTCCAGAAAAAGTATGCATCCAATTTTCGATGTCATCAAATGGCATCGAATTGAACAGGCTTGAGTAATTCATGTCCCATACTCTGATGACTTGGCCCACACTTAAGATATTCTTTTCGGACCATACTAAACAGGTGGATGCATGATTTACTAAGAAATTGTCTGTTTTCATGATCGGTGAGAATACTCAATCCCTCCAATGGTCAGGATTAATGCTTCATGGTCACTCCAATCGTTTTCAGATATGCTCATATCATCACAATGGATGATAACAGACTGAAAGTGAACCCTTCCAAAATGAACCCTAATATGTGCAGCTCCAGAACTTCAAATCCCACACCAATCACTTGGCATGATGAAACGGAAACCAGCCAGCTGCTGACATCCACATTTAAAAACCTCTGACACTTGATGTACAACGCTCCAACACATGAACCACAGCTAAACACCGCATTTGAAAGAAGCTGCTTCTTTCAAATCCAGCTGTTCCATCACTTCATCCGTATCTGATCTTCTCCACAGGATGATGGTAGTCAATCTGTTGGTACTTCAAAGACTAGACTACACCAGAAGTCGGCACCTTGGGCTCCCTATTAACTTACTGAACTGAGTGCAAAGAGACCAACATTTGGCAACCATACTTCATATGAGACTTCAAAGAAAAACATATTTCCCCAGTCCCTAGAGTTATCCACTCTCAACAGATCAAACAGAGGTTTCAATTAAAAAAACTTAAAATATGCCATCAAGCCCACCATAGCAGGAGCATTAAATCCACCAAGAGGACATTAATTCACTACAAGAACGCTTAATTCCAGGAACTCCGCCATTGTGTTGGTGTCAAGCTTCAACCAGAAGTGCAAAGTAGGACTGTGCTTTTCCTTTCTGCTCAATCAAGCTCTGGTCCTCTATACGCGGATATCTGTGTCTACAGGAAAACCACTCAGCATTTAGAAAATGCTGAAAACCTGGCTATTCAATGACACCGTCACTCTCAAACCCGCAACCAATGCCAAAGCAATTTGGATCAATATTTAGGCCAGTTTCAGGCCTCCCTTTCCCAGTGACATTGTACAGATGGACATGTCTCATATTACTCTCACCAAAATGCAATGAGCTCAGAGGCAATGCTCCAGACAAGAAATGTGTGTGATATGACTCTTCCTTATCGGGATCGCTGTACCCCTACACTATACAACATGCTTTAACTTCAGCCAGAGATTATAACTCAAAGTGTTCGGCATGATTTAATCATCTGGAACCAAATTGTTTCCTTTTGCTAACTAAATCCCTCCTTGTTTCCCCCAATTGTTCACACCTCATTAACTCACGGCCGTAGACTACTCACACAATCCACAATCGCAGAATGGCCGCGAGCTGCCTAGAAACATACCACACTAATGGAGCAACACAACTGCTCACTCCAACATACCTATCGCCTCCGCCCCCATTTGCCAGCAACTAACATGGTTTCACAGCACTGACTGCCACAATTTAATAATCTTGGGCTCTCCCGTCCGGATGAAACACACACCCTACTGTCCCCACCACATAGCTTCATACCCACACTCAGGGTTGCATGCATCAATAGCTCGAAAATCACAACCAGGGCTGGACTGGCTTATAGGGAACTCTGGAGATTTCTTGCTAGGCTTTTGTGTGGTAGTTCCAAATGTTTCCCATGGGAAAAGGGTTGGGCTTGCTGAACATATGTACTACTATGGGGCCACTTTGAAAATGATTTCCAGGGCCTCTTTTGGTTCCCAGTCCTCCTCTGATCACAGCTACCTTTCATTCGGTGCCACTGCAAACAACCCCTCCTCCCCACCCTTACTATTATTGCAGTGCCACAAGCAATGAGGCTGCCATAATATCAGAGGAAGTATACAAGATAACTGTATATCAGATTACATCCCTTTACACACTAACACCCTCACAATGTGGATCCTTGCGAAAGTCATAGATCACAATACATCCATAGAAAAAAACAACATATAACATTTGATTTACACCAGTAGTAGTCCATCATTTTTCGTCAGCAGGGGCAATACTTTAAAGAGACTAAAAATACCATTCTTTTTTCTGAGCCATGAAAATAAATCATCCCCTTTCTTGAGGATGAGACTGTTATTAAGCCAGCACGCATTTTGTTTTGCTATCTTTCAGGACGATGCAAGCCAATTTTGACAACCTATAACCTGTGATGGGAGCTGTGCAGTCTTACAAACTAGCAAGCTAAAATGTGGGGTAGCCGGTTAAGGCTTTCATTGCTTCTTGATGTGCTTTTGCTTGGGGACAGCATTTTCTCCATAGAGCCCGTGACATTCCCACAGCTAATTATAATCACAATTGAGTCCCTGAGATATTAGGCAAAGGGGGACGTTCTTGACCAGATGCACGATGTTGTCTTGTGTTCATTGCATGCACCGTTCCTGGCCCCAAGGGCACCACTCCCTCAGGGTTCAGGTTACTGAGCCGAGCAGATAAACACTTCCATAAATAGAAGGAATCAGGCAGACCTTCTGCTCATTCTAAATCAGCAACCCATCAGTCAGGTAAGTCAGCGATTCCAGCAGAAATCTAGAGACGGAATTCCTACCCTCAAAATTGTGTGTACTCGGGCTACGTCGGCTTTCTGCCACATAATATGAAAGGGGGGCACTAATTAGGAGGAAGATCAGGGATCAAGAGTGAGTGGACAGCTGTCAAAGGCAACGTTTGAACCCCATCTTTTTCCTTCAATGCCCTTCCCAAATTCAACTTCTGTCCAGTCTGATCGATGCCTTATAGGGCCAGGACTTCATATAAGGAGAGCAGCACTTGGAACATCCCTAAAAGCTGCATTTTACCACAAGTAAAACAGATCAGTTTGCTGAAAGGAAGCAGCTGTGCAAACTGCACACACTTCTACGAACATTTGTGAACCAACCTCCATCAGTGGTGGAAGTGCATTAAAAGAAGTAGTGGAACTAAGTTCCCGGCTGGCCTGCCCCCGCTCCCCACAAACTCAATCGCCACGCCCCCTCCCACGTTCAATACAAACCCGCAAAGAAATGCGCCTACAGTTTAATGGAACGTTTGGTGCAGTACACTGAAGTGCAAGTTTTAACTTCTTCCTATGCTTTTATTTTAAAACTAAAGCATTTGAAAAGGTTTTTAAAAAAAAATTAAGTATAGGAACACGTAAAACTTTATTTAAAACAGTAGCCAACCACTCCAGCCCACTTCGACCTCTGACCTCCATAGATGTAGGATCATTTCCCTGAGCTAGAACCAGGGGTGGACTGGGAAACAAAAGAGTCCCTGGAAATAATGTTCAAAGTGGCCCCATATTACACATTGTCAGCAGATCCAACCCTTTTCCTATGAGAAAATGTGCAAATAAAATAGGTCGCCACCCAAAAGAGGCCCAGCGGGCAGAGGCCTACTGGGAAATCTCCAGAGTTCCTTATAGGCCAGTCAAACACTCATATGATATGACAAGTTATTTATAACGTGCTTAATACCCAGAGGTTTATAAGCGTGGACCCGGGGATCGAACCTGTCGTCTTGCTTCCAAGGCGAGCACGTTGCCCCTGAGCTCTCCTCCATGGCCATGCAATGCTGGGAAATATCAAAATGACTTACTCATTTCAGAGTGGAGCACGCTATAAATATATGATATGAATCACACAATCTATGGGCATGTACATCAACAACAACCATCATGCCTAAGAGAAAAAACAAACAAGCCCTCTGCTTTGAAATGACTGAATACCAACCTTTCATACTAGGAGGCTCCATGAGGCAAATTATTTCGAAGAGCAATGCTATATACATACTTAATACTTTATTCATTCATTCTGTTATTTGTTTATTAATGTGTGTGTTTGTGTTTGTGCATGCATTTGAATGTACTGCAATAGTACATGTGTATGTAGAATGGTGGGCAACATAACCAATTTGCAAGAGAAAATGGTAATTGACATTTTGGCGTCCAATGGGGCAATTCCCAAAATGCAACAAAACGCCAGGTATCTGTCGAAATACTAGTGATTGCGTGATATTCAGTTTTTGCAACAAGGAAATAGGAAACAACTGATGTGACGTCATTGTAGTTGCATTGGCACAATAACTAAGAGAGCAGATCCGCTTGATCGACTTTTCAAAGGTGAAAGGACGACGCAAGGTTAACGAAGGCAGCATGAGTTCTCTGCTATCATATTATGTATTATCATGTAAGCACCATTAATAGGGATGCATCAGCCGGCTGCACTTTTAAACATACTAACAAATCTACTGGAGCATCTGTAAACCACCTTGGATACATAGACGTGTCCAAGTCCAGCGCAGAAATACTCTGAAAACAACATCGCTCAAGAGCAAAACCAGTCGGTGCTATATTTTGCCTGAGTAGAAACTGTACTTAATATGAAACTAGTCTTAGTATCATCTTGTAAAGAATTGTGGTAAAGAAAACACCAGTAATGCAATTAACAATTAAGGGGTAACGTAATGAGCCATCGTTGCCATTTGTTCCAGGCAAACAAAGTTGAGATGTCATGTTTGGCTCTGGCGCATGGTGGGGCCGCCTCGAAGGTCATTCGGTTCATGTGCTTGGATGGTATTATCGAGGATTCATGATGTTTTGGCGCATCGTGGGGCCACTGCCTAAGCTCACGACCTCTAGGAGCAGATAGGCAGCTGACCTTGAAACCGCAGGGAGCAATCCCTGATTGACTCTTACAAGGCGGTCGTAATTTGCAGGATTAAGGTTTACAACAAATAGATAGTGCACGGCAGCTGGGATGTGCGAGGGCTTATGTCATACAAGTAATGTGCATGCAGTTGTTTGTGCTATGCTAGGATTCAAGAAATGTTAGTCTAGGGTGTACACTAAGGGCACGATTCATGGAATTACCTGCACAGGAAAGAGGGAACTTGCGCAAATCCACCTTCGTCGATTAATGGATTCGAATGTGCACTACTTTTCCTGGACTTGCATGCAGTTTGCGCTGGCTCGGCACATCTATGCGAGCCTTCGAAGGCCTTGCATGAGACTCCAAGCAGAGCGTGGCCGTGGCTTGCGCAGAGGGCTGGGAAGGGGGCGGAACAGGCAGTCCCCTGCAAGCAGTCCCTCACACGCCCACAATCAGGCGGCACGAGACGTATCCATGGGTTTGATAACGCAACATCTCGTCTGGGAAATGGCAGCGTGCAGGTGGGGTTGCATTTCAGATTTTGGGGTGGGTGTATTGAATCAGGGATCCAATGTAACTTAGGGGTGTGCGTAAGCAGTGTAGTGGGGTGCAGGAACAGTTTACAGGGGTTTGCATGCAGATTTCCAGAGATATTGCTGAGTTACGATTTTTTATAAGGATATTGTCGGGATGCCAGATACAGTTACGGGGAACCCAGTGCAGGGCCCCCGAGTCACAGACCTGCTTACGAGGGACCCCATGCACTTTTTGAAGGGTGCCTCTGGCGGACCGTGCAAAGGTAGCTGATGTGGCAGTTTATGCTTTGAGTGTGGGCGTGTCGGGGGCGTTCAATGCACGACTTGCGAATATGGTTGTTTTGCGCTGTATATTCCATGAATACACGGGTGCACATTTTTATTTCTGTGCTCAGGCTTGTGCAGTGTCCTTCTCGGCACGCGGCACTTGCCCGATTTCTGAACACATTTCCAGAAATCAGGCCGTATGGCAGAAATATCTGCTTATACAATCCATCCTCCACAATTAGCCTACCGATGTAGCAGTGGTATTATTATTATTATTATTATTATTATTATTATTATAGGAATTCCTTGTGGAAAACCTACCCTGCAAAAGTAGACTGAGCTTTCTTCGTGTGTGGACACTCCTCAAGGGGAACTACACTTGCACAAATAAAAGCCATCAGTAGGCAGTCATAACATCTATTATAAACCGGCAAGTCGCACAGGAAGTAGCCGGTCACACTTTTTTGTCTGATTGCATTATAAGTTTGGCTGAATTTAGTTTGTCATCGCAAAAAATGAATTGTGTTTGTGCCCCTGATGAAAGTAATCTGGTTTCTGTTTAGAACAACACACCAATAGCATTCCTTTAACTCCTTTCAGACAGTGTGGCACTGCATCTGAGAATCCCTGTGCCGCTGCCAGCATTAAAGTGAACCTCGTTTCTTGGCTCACCATGGGTAATTATCAAACCTTTCTTAACTTGACAAAAAGTATGTTATAGTTTATATCAGATGGCTGGGCTCCACCAGCCTAAACTGCTTTCTCTGTGTCAAACTATTTCTGTGACTGTAGAGGGGACCATTTTAAGCCAGTTCAAGCGGAAGTGTTGTAGGGATATATAAGTAAGCTTAGTCTATGTGTTTCTCCCAACATAAAATACAATTTTTTTTCAAATTGTTTTATTATCCTTCTTTTAAAACTTCAGTAGGATTCAAGAAATGTTAGAATGAATTAGTTAGAATTTTAGAATAAATTCGACTTCCTGCGGCCGATTCCCTAACCTGTCGCCCCAAGATAGTAAAACTGTACATATGTCTTTAAAACCCTACGGTTTTCATTGCACACTGTAACATGTCATTGATAATGCAAACCATTAACACATTTGGTTTGTTACGTAGTAATTGGCACTCCACCTATTGTTCGTGCAAAGTAGTTAGCACGAGAAAAAACATTGCGCTGAGGAAAAGAATAGTGCTGGGAGCCGATTCATGGAATTAAATGTACACAGAAACCTGCAGCGCAAAGAATAACAAGTAGCACCCAGAACGCCCAAGATGCTCCTATTACAAAAAGAACATAGTGGTATTGAACACCCTTTTCGCCCGTCCATTGAAAAAAGTAATCAAGGATAACTTATCAGCAATCACGATTATTCTCACTCCACTCCTGCGACCGATAAGTCCTCATCCAAGTACCACCACTAAACTGTGCCCCAGCCTTCTACATTAAAGCAGCACCCACATAGTACCCCCAGAATACTGCACCTTGATCCCTAACTTAAGGCAGCACCCAATTACCCCGACTAAACTGCACCGGGCCCACTAATTTAATGCAGCACCCATGTACTGCCACTAAACTGTGCCCCTGAACCCTAACTTAAGGCAACACCCACATACCACCACTAAAAACTGCACCTGCCCCCCTAACTTTTGACAGCATCCAGGTACCACAACTAAACTGTTCTTGAGTCAGCTAATTTAAGGCTCCACCCACCTACCCACGCTAAACTGTGCCCTGGCACCCTACTCAAGCCGGCACTCACAAGGCTGCCCTCATCACAGTACCCCCACTAATATGTGCCCAAATCCCCTAACACAAGTACCGGCCTCGTCACAGTCGAGTACTAACCTACCTCAATTTCTCTGGCCTGTGTCCACCGTAAAGTACACCTGCCAGACAACCACTTCCAACATGAACACCTGGGAGCAGTGCTGTTGAATCCAGGACAGTGTCCTCTTCAATTGCTCCCTGTTAATCACACACAGCTTTACTTTACGCACCACTGACCTGGAGGCTTAAGGGCACCAACAAAAGAAAATAAAAAAGGAGAGACAGTGTATGGCGACAAAGCATCAGGCACAAGGATCAGGATACAGAGCTACAAGATAAGAGCCAGGAATTAGCTAAACAGGTATGTCTTCAATTTCTTCCTGAAGACAGGTGTTGTCGATTCCTCCCTAAGATTCATAGGCATTGTGTCCCATACATTAGGGGCTACTGCAAAGAAAGCTCTTGCTTGACTTGCCTCATTCTGCAAGCTGGAATTTTCAGTTGGGCAGTGTTATTCGATCTTAAGTTATGGGAGCTAGATTTTCTTCCAGGACATCTTTAAGGTATGCGGCTGCTGTGGTATTTAGAGTTTTGTGATTAATTAAAAGGAGACCGAAGACAATTCTGGCCTTCATAGGGAGCCAGTGAAGGGTCTTCCTTGCCTCAGAAACATGGTCTCTCTTCCCTAGATCCAAACTATTCCTGATGGCATTGTTCTGTACATCTTGGAGCCGATTTATCTCAGTTACAGGCATCCCAAACAACAGACTACTACAATATTCAAGTCCTGCCCCCATCAGGGCCCTAACCAGAGTTTCTCTGTTTTCTCTTGAGATGTACGGGCATGCATGGGCCAAAAGGTTGATATAATATGAAGCTGTAGATACTAGGCTCCCAACTTGTGCCTTCATATTGAGGTTTTGATTGAAATAAACCCTGAGGGTCTTTACTTTGCGTTTTGTTTTGATCTCACAACCATCTATCAGAAAGAGTGCATAATCCTTCTTCATTTGGCAAGTTTTACTTCCTGTGCCTATCAGCATCAGTTCTGTTTTGTTGGTGTTAAGTGCAAGGCTGTTACAGCACATCCATCTTTGGATGAGTACATAGATCCTGTTAATAGTGCTCTCATCCTCAGCAGAATTGCTGGTGAGGGCGACGACACACTGCGTTTCATCAGCATAGTTTCTAAACTCAATTTTATTTCTTTCTAAAAAATCAAAAAAAGGCATAGTAAAAATATCATAAAAGACTGGGGAGAGGCAAGCACCTTGGGGTACACCTTGCAGTTCAATCGGTTTTGCCTCCGTCATTGTGCTGCTTACCCTGCACTGGCGCTTACTCAGGAAGGATTCGGCCCAGCTGCACAACAACAGCCAACCATACTGTCACTGCAGCTACATTTTGATCTCTTGATGTACCTGTGACATAGTACACATGTGATGTGTGTAGCCCAGTGATCCAGAGTGAGGTTGTATCCCTTTTCAAAATCCCCAATGACAATATGCCATACCTGAAAATGAGGTGTGAGCACATCCGCGTTGACAAGCAAGTGCCAAGGGGACACCAGAACATCAATGGACCAGAAAGGAACACAATGTACAAGAAACTGAATCCTGAGCAGTGAATGGTTAGCGGCGAATGAGCTGTCACCATATAACACAAACATCCACACCTTGTGGAACATCTGGCAAGACACAGGAAGCAATGAGACCCATCACCAATGGGAGGCCCCAAACACCATCATGAAACATCTCAGTCATCACCAAATGCATCCCCACATTGACACGATTAGACACACAATCAAAATGTAACTCAACTAACACTGATCACGGACACCAAACATGCAGTTGCCATTCACAAGAAATGGCATCAGACAACTAGCCCTTGCCACCTCAAGCAGTCTGATCGTCACACTGCTACATGTGAAATGCATGTCCAAGTCAATCAAAGTAATGCTACCATGGCAACCACAAACAGGCACAACATTATTCAACACCCATGAACATATCCACAAAAGAAGTGCCATGTCAACCACAGCATACATGTATCAGACACCC
This sequence comes from Ambystoma mexicanum, assembly GCF_040938575.1. Classification (NCBI taxonomy): domain Eukaryota; kingdom Metazoa; phylum Chordata; class Amphibia; order Caudata; family Ambystomatidae; genus Ambystoma; species Ambystoma mexicanum. The sequence goes on along the minus strand of NC_090936.1, from coordinate 553,239,112 downwards.
ATACACACCATGTACACAATTGGCCAACATTCCTGTACTGCAAAACATTGAAGTAGGCAAGCAACAGCTGTGCATGACAAAGACGTGAAACATGTGACTCCAAAAACATGTCAGCTCCCCACATTTACAATAGAACACTTGCATTCATTGAACAGGGATGTAACATGCTAAACATTACACCCACCATTGCTTGCAGGCTTCCCTCATCTGAGGTTCTATCTGCTCCCCTCCACTGCCCTGCAAGACTCCTCCAGGATGCCTGTGCCAACCTCTCTTCCACCTCGGTCCTGGCTAAGTGCCCACTAGCTCTTCCTCCTGCTGCTACCCCATAAAGTCAACCTGGGCCAACACAAGCACTGCTGTGCCTCCTGCCTCATTCATAGCATGTGTTTACCTATTTGCCTCCTCACTGTCAACATCTCTTGCTGATTGGCAATGTGCAGTACTCCCTCTGATGAAATGACTGTCTGCGTCGGGGGGAGGACAGCACCTCCACTGCCCTCAAGAGTCTGGTGTACCTCAACTGCCTGTGACCACCTCATCTGCCATCACATAGTGGCCTTGCACCTCCACCAGAAACACAGGCACAGACACATCCGAACTGGCAATGGTTGTAGATGGGAGAGGCATCAGTTGACGATGACTGTGGCACAGATGAGGAGGAAGGATACATTTCAGTTGCCTGTCCAGAGGGACCACCAGAAAGAAGTTCTGCTGCCAGCTGCTGCCAGTTGTGACTAGAACCAGCCCATCTGCACTTGATGCTCTACAAGCAGCTCACAAGATGCTTGCACAGCACCACACATAGTGACCTGCCGTCTCAAGCCACTCTTCAGCAGGGGCAGCACCTCATCCTGGATGGCCACATCAGCTGGAAGTGCGGCCTCTGTCTGCGTGGAGGCATTGGTGAAGGTCGGTAGTGCTGCAGTAGATGGCCCTGGGGCAGGAGGTTGTGCTGACTCCTCCATGGTGGACTGCACACCCTCCTGTCTCAGGGCCAGGTGTGCAGCCTGCTCATCCCCTATAGTGCCCCCACCTGACACTGTGGGTGGGCCTGCAATGGTCTCCTTCTCCTTCCCCTCCTCCATCAACCCAGCCCAGATACCCCCAATGAGGTCTCCATGTTTTGGGGCTTCTGGCCCCTGTGTGGCAACGTCATCTCCACCATGTCCCACTGCTGCCGAGGTGTCCACCACAATAATGGAACATGGGACCCCTTGCTTCCCTCAGAAGCATTGCCAAAAGTATGGGACATTCCCTCATCCACATCACCCCCAGTGCAGAGCAGGAACTGACAGCACCCCATGAAGAGACACAGGTGAAGGAGAAGGGACACCATGGAAGAGGCCACCTTACAGATGAGGAGATGACAATCCTTGCAGATTACATCAGTGAACACCATGATGAGCTGTACACCTGGGCTGCCATTACCCCTCCTGTGACCCATTGGTGAAGAATGTGGCAGGAGGTTATAGACCACATCAATGGCTGTGGTGTTAAGAGGCGCACTGCAAAAGAGGTCCACATGAAGATGGGAGACCTCATGCGACAGACCAACTTCTGGAGGTGGATCACCACATTTGGTTGAGCTGACTCCATTTGAAGAGGCTGCCAGTGGACTCAACAGCAGTGAGCAAATGATTGGCGGGGGAGGCATGGACACCTATGCAGCCGCAATAGCCAGGTGCCATGTGTGCATGCCATATATGCCTTTATCTTCAGTTGTGCATCCGACAAGTTGGAACTTTGTACCTTGTGTGCAGTTGACATTGATCTCACGGCACACATTACTGTATACATAATTCCCCAGTGAGGCCAATACACCTATATGTGGCAATGGCCTGCAAGACCACATGTCATTGGACACACTCACAGTGTCATGCTTGTGGATAGTGCATTGCTAACACACATTATAACTCACATTGAATGACACCAAGCGGTGTACAATGTCAGAGTCATCCATTCACTGGCCTGGCGGGCAGTGGACATGTATGTGTGATGATGACAGTGCAAAGTTGCATTAGGGTGTATTCTAGGCAGGAGTTGTAGTGGTTGGCTAAATGAAGTTTGAGTCATGTACATTCCACTTTTAGAGTGCTGATTGTTCACCGGTCATGTAAGCACACACTGGTCATGTCCATGTTGCACTATCCTCACACATAGTTGTGATGTATGTGAGAGTGGGTATCCACACATCTGGCTTTGTGCAATGTGGCAAAGGGGGTGATTGGATGTTGGCAACACTAACACCTGCAAGCAGGATTGGTGATCAGGAGTTAATGTGATACTTCCACATGCTGCAAGTAGGCATGGTTGAATTAGAGAAGAGCACAGCAATGAGGCACAGACCTCCATCAATCTACTGTTTGGCCTTCCACTCTCACACATGTCTATATGTATGTATGGTAGCCTACACCTAAAATTCATGGCTTGACGCAGGGCCTGATTTGCACCAACATGATACCACTGAGCAATGAATGTCAGTCATCTGTGCCTTTCACATTTCAGAGTGCCCAGTTTCAATGTGTGATACGTGCGTGGCTGGCCCTATTGTGTCTGTATGCATTTGAATGCACATATGCATATTCATCCTGATAGGCAGACCTCTGAATGGTGTTGACTGACTTAGTGCAGGTGAGGAAGCAGAAGATTAGGAGGTGGAGAAAGAGGAGGAGGAGGTGGATGAGGCACGACCATCTACCAGTGCAGTCCGGGGTGCTGTGCCTGGTGAGAATCCCCTTAAGGTGCAGTCCATCAACAGCAGCATGCCGACTCTTCAGATGATGCTGCCAAATCTGATGTGGAGGGCATACTGACAGACATGGTGGAGAGGAGACCACTGGGTAGTCTGGATCCCATGGAGCGCCTTGAGTTCCTTGATGCTGCTAAGTGAGTGGAGAGAGCCAGGAGACCCTAGACCTGGCAGTGGGAAGCCCTGTGTCAATGGTGGCTTCAGTGCCTGCAGGTGGCCTTCACCCATCATGGAGCCAGCAGCAGAGGCTGGTGCCAGTTTGAGGGTTGAAGACCACCAGCTAATGACAGTGCACTCACTACAACGGGTCCAGGCATCGGCATCCCGGCTTGGTAGTCCTCGCACAAGTGATGTATATGTACCTTCCGGACACTCAGGGAAGAGAAGTTGCTACTTGAAACTGCCCAACTGGGGGAGGTCCTGCAGGAGATGGCCATGGACATTCGGACATTCATTGCCTGCCAGAAAATGCCATCTCCTCGAATGTTGTGTACACTGCCTAACTCCACTTATTGTGGCAGGAGTGAAGAGAGGACATGCGACAACTGAGTCAGGCAATTTTTGCGATGATGGTTCTGCTTTGAGACAGTCCCTGCATGATGAGTTGTTGAGCTCAAGGGATCACCAGCGGCAGATGTTGAACACCTTGAGGGAAACACTGCATGTGTAAATGTTAGCCTCAAGAGGATACCAACGTCAAGATACAGAATCCCAGAGTAAATGCCTGCAGGAGGATTTGTTGGCCTTAAAGGAGTCCCACCATCAAGACACAGATTCCTTGAAGCATTCTCTGCATGATGAAATCTTTGCCACAACGGAGAACCTCTGCCAAGAGATGGATTCCCTGAGACGATCTCTCAACATGCAGTTGGAGACGTCAAGGGTCACCATGCATTATGACTGTTTGGCCAATTGTGACATCCATTACTAGGACCTTGTAGCTAATGGGGCCCTCATGCACGCATCCCTCTCATGAGTGGTCATAGCCAATGAGGACTAGGCTTTGGGATTGCGTGTTCGGAGTGCACCATCCCAGCATCCACCACAGGATGGGGCTTCTAGATGAACCATGCAGGTAATTCCATTGGACAGGTCCCCACAAACCCCTATCGTCTTCCCACCACCAATCCTTCTTTATGCACTCGGGTGCCCATGACCCCATGGAGGTAGCATGTATTTTTTCGATGCAATTTATTATTATTTTATTTACCACCACCCCTCCAGGGTGGACATGTTGTTATACAATTATTTGTTTACCCCCTTCCAAGGTGGACTGTATTTTATTGTTATCCCTGTCCCAGGTGGACTGTATTCTTTATTTTTGGCCTTGTCCAGGGTGGACTGTATTATTTTTGTGTCAGCATTTCAGCATTTCAGGGCCATTGTGTTATCGAGGGCAGTGTGTCAACTGCTCATGGTAGTGGGCACAATTATGACTGTGTGACTGCACATGCACCCATGCTCAATGTGAAAAAATGTTCTCCTCAGTACCCAAAGCAACATTCAAAGTAATTATAATGTGTCTGTTATGCAGGAGAGTAAAATGGTGCAGACATAAAGATGACAAAACTTTTCCGTAGGGATCTAAATTTAACCTTTTCATGCATTTCGGGTGCCTGTTGGGTTCAAAGTAGCAACGATTGGTCTTCATTAGTTCTGTGACTCATTGTCAAATCGATATTATTTATACGCATTTCTATTCAATGTTTTTTAACTCACAGAGCAGATGCATATGCAATGTAACAGAGTGGTTGCGTGCCTTGTTAAAGAAACAAGCACGTTTTCGAAAGTCTCTGAACAAGACGCAACCTTCCTTTTAAACCAATTAACATGTTGTTGAAGTGTTTTTGCATCTTAGAAGAAACGTTATCAAAGCCAATGCATATTGAATACCAAACTACAGGACAACTTAAAGAAAGCCAATGCATATTGAATACCAAACTACAGGACAACTTAAAGAAAGTCAGTGCATATTGAATACCAATCTAAAGGCCAACTTAAAGAAAGCAAATGCATATTAAATACAGAACTTAAGAGAAACTTAGCGTTGAAGCACACCAGTAAGCTTTGTTTACTGACTGCATTGGGCAAAACAAATGGATTCAAAGGTCAAATCTGAATATAATTAAACAACATAAGATTGCATAAAAATCTGATCTGCATATTAACAAAATAAATATTGCACAACAAATTAACCTGAACTTTGAAATGTAATACATTAAAAGCTGAAGGAAAGCTATCCAGCAAACTGTGACAGGTGAATACAGTGTGACAAGGCTACCATTTGAAAAGGGGTGTAACACATGGTGGCCGATCCACAAGGAATAAACGGGAATTGACAGGAGCAGGTACCAAGGAACCTGTGAACAACATTGAAGTCTTGGGTAAGCGAAACTTGAGATTTGGCAAGTTTATATGGGTTGTTTTAGGATTGGAGTCTCAAGAACCCCTTTTGCTGGATTGTGTTGTTTGGAAACTTGGGCAAGGGAACCCCAGGACAAGTAAAAGTATATGTGCTGTCTTGGGATCAGAATCTCAAGACCCCCTTTTTGTTTTGATTGTTTTACCTGAAGTTTGGGGAAAGGAATCCAGGATTGGTTCTGAACTATATTATCTTCAACTAGCGAAAGGTAAACTTAAAGACTCTTTTTTCATCGAACCTTCTTGTGCTCGGGGAAGGGGAGCTGAGAGGAGGCTGTGAGCTGGAAGAAGCTCAGAACTTTAAGTTGAACACTGATTAATGTGACTTTGACATCCCTGCACATTTGTTTGTTCTAGTTGTGAGGGCAAGAATAGGTTTTGGACACAAACGGACTATTCAGTTGAACTCTTTGACTCAGACATTCCTTAGTTTAGTTCAGGTAGGGAAATCCCACCTTAGTATAGGACAAGTTAGGCCTTCATCCATCCTGGCATTTAAGTTAATAAACTACTGTAGTTTGAACTTTAGTCTGTGTTCTGTGTCTTGCTTCATGATGCCTTCACAGATAGTGTCAGGCGTGGGATGCGGCTCAACTGATACAAGTTGGGGGACCCTACTGTTTGAGAAATTAAGTATCAGAGCATCAGACCCCTCAGTGGCCACTACAGTCTCTACTGGGTTTGAAATCTGCAGCAGTAGGGGTGAGACAATTCCTCTAGGAGAAAGAAGACTAATACCTACTGAGGTAATATGTTTTCCATACACTGATAACTACATCAGACTAGCACCCAAGTTAGGTGTAGCTTGGAGATTTGGAAATTATGTTTTGGTCGGGGTGATAAACCCAGACCTCCGAGGTGATGTCAAGGTTTTTCTACAAAACCATGGACAGGACCCTATTCAAGTTTATCAAGGTCATAAGATTGATCAAGGGATAATTGAAAGAGTGGTACTCTTCAGATTTAGGGAAGAAAGCACCAATGGGGAAATTCTGGGTTTTGGGGTGGTTGATGAGATGTCTGGTGGCCCTACCAAACGTGAAAATTTAAAAAGATTTTGGAGAAGAACCAATCACTTTTCCAAATTTAAATATAGCCCAAGAAACGACCCCTTTCTGACTGAGACCTTTTTACGAATGGTTTTAGAAACTGAGGGTTGCAAGCGGAGTGGACCTTTCTTCCTTTTGAAACATGGGTTTCTTGATTGGGGAGATACTTTTCCAGATGGAAGGATAAGACACTAGTTGGTGATCCCGGAAAGTCATAAAAATATGGTCCTAGAGCTCAACGACATCTGAATGAAAACCATATAGGAAATGCTAAACTTCAGAGGCATATAATGGAACATGTTTACTGGCCGGGGATACAGTTTGATATTGACTCTTTCATGCATAAGTGCTCAGTTTGTCAGGAAAATAACCAGTGTCTACCATCTACTTGTTATATCAATAGAATAACACCCCATGAAACAGAGGCAAGCCTGGAGATTTTTCAGTCACAAAGTTCGAGGTCTTGGGAACACCAAAGCTTCCCCAACACGTTATCTCATCATGTGGGAGTAGTCTTTTATGCATTGACCTCACATGCCGTTCTCCCTATAAGGAAGTATATAGAAGGAAATTATTTTCATCTTTTTTGTCCCTATGCCTGTCAAGTACCAGAAGGGACAAAATAATAATCTCTTAGGGTTTGCAGCTCGATTTCACTCATGGCATTGGCATCTATGTACTATCCCCTAAAGGAATAGGATTGAGAATACAAACCATACTTTCCTGGGGAGAGGAATTAAAGTTTGTACTTTTGAATTTCTCTGATGGCCTCATTGAGATCCAATGAGGTCAGTTGGTAGATATTTTATGGTATGAAATCTTATGCGTCCCCTCCTCCGATCCAACCTCGAACAAAAATGATCGGGAGAAAATCTTGAACGAGGAGAGGAATTGGGGCTTTTCATTGATTCTTAAGAAACAAAAAGATTGTGTTCATCTTGGGAAGATATGTTATTGGCATCAGCTGCTCCCCTAAAACATAGGGATCCAGAAACATAGGGGGCAAGGGAAGAAGAAATTAATGTCCGAGAGTACTTTTGAAGTAACCCCAGTTAACCCCAAGATGTCATCATCTGATGTCCTATCTTCCTTACCGGGTTACTCGATATCCATCTTCCCAAATTACAACTCTAGGGAAAGAGGAAACAGGATTTAGGATTCCCAGGGAAAACAGCCGCAAAAGGGGGTTACACTTCAGTAATAAATCCATTTCTTGATCCGAAAGTGCTACTCTTGTAAAGGGTTTAGACACATGACTAGGTGTTTTCCAATAAACAAAGAGAACTTTCCTAATTTTCTGTCGGCTAAAGATACCGACGCAAGATAAGACAGATTGTAGAAATCTGGGATTCTCATGTCTTCTTGTATACCAGAGAAAACACCTCCTATAAGGTCCATGTTACCCTAGAGATAAGAATTGTGTGGGCAGAATTAGATACAGGAAGCAAAGAAAGTGCTATCATCCTCAGGGATGGGAAGAAGTAAGAAGGGAGAACATAACCTGTCTACATGGCCAGCTGAAAAGATACCCAGTGACTCTAATCCTGATCACCATTTTGGGAAAGAAAGTAGATCTCATGGTTGCAGTAATTCCCAAGTTGCCATCATAATTAGTTCTGGGAAGGGATCCCCAATTCGATCAATGGGTTCATTGGGTAGCACAAATGAAAATGAAAAGTCTATGGTTGAACCTCCTCATTTAATGAAAATAGAACCTTGCAAGTTTGAATAGAAACGTAGTGGAGGTAAGAAAATCAGTAACCTGGAAACAAACCTAATGTCCAAGCAAAGAAATGCAAACGTAGGAGATGTGCGGGATGTCTTAGACGAACAAGTTAGTTGTTCCAAAGAGGAATCGTGCAAGGATAGAAAACAAGGTATGAAGGTAAGACAAAACATTGATATTACTAGGCCCAGTGACAATGAGAATGCACAAGTGCAGGGGAGAGGAAAGGGGTAAAGTGCAAGGGGGACAGGGGGAGTGGAAAGTGGAAAGTGCTGAATGAGTAATCCAAACAACAACAGATAGTGCGGCCAGCAGGTGGCAAGTGCCAAAATTAAGTGCAGACAACGGATGTCTGGCAAGTTGACTGTAGGGTTGCAGATACAGACCCAAGTGCAAGGGTTGCCAGGAGGCAGTGCAGGTAGGCATCTGGGTGGGCAGGGAGCTGGGCCCAAATTCAGAAGGTAGCCAGGCGCCCAATGCAAAACAGGCAGATCAGCTGGGGAGAGGAAGAGAGAATACAGAAGCAAAGAGGAACATCTTCAGGTGCTTCCAGAACCAAAGAGGGTTCTCCTCAAGTTACAGAGAGACAGGGAGGCTGTTCCAGAGGGAGGTGCCAGTCGGAAAAAAGAGATCTGCTCCTACTTGTCGCTTGGAGAAATGACTGACCCTCAAGGAGTTGGAGGTGGAGGAACGAAGAGCTTGAGTAGGAAGGTATTTACGAAGGGAGAGTTGAAGGTATTGTGATCCCAGGACCCAGAAGGCCTTAAAACAATGCAGAGGCTCTTGAACTTAATCCTTGCAGCCACTGGGAGCCAATAAAGAGATTTCAGGGCTGGAGAGATACGATCCCTGGGCTTGAGTCAAGGACAAGTCTTGCAGTCCTGTTCTGGATGAGAGAAACGATCCCTGGGCTTGAGTCAAGGACAAGTCTTGCAGTCCTGTTCTGGATGAGTTGCAGAGGGCAGAGTGTTATGCACAATAGGTCAGTTACACGCCCATACAACACCATGCATAACACTCCAACACACAGTACTGTCAAGCTCCCCGGTTCTCAGTCAAACCCACCAGTTGTCCCATCACCTAGGGTGCAGGGGAGTCGCCATCACCGATGGTTTCAAGTCAGACGCAGAGGACGGCGTTGTTTGTTTCCTCGTCTCCAATGGCAACTGCCATGGAGATTGCGATCGGGCTGGAACAGCCGATCACGATTGCTTCCGGGTTTCACATCAACTTCCCGATCACGTGCACGGAGCCTCGCTCACGTGATTGGGAGGCGGCTCGCATAAAAGCCGGGAGCTTCGATTCACTCGCCGCTTCACAGCTGTTTTCACAACACTGTTCGGCGTTCTCGACTCTTGTTATTTTGGTCACATCGGATTTCGACTTCAGGCTTCCACTTAACGGATTGGTTAAACTCTTGCTCCTTGGATACGTTTGCTGGAACTTTGCATAGATACTGGTACTTTGGACCTTTGGCTTACGCATAACGGACTGCTTTGGATTTCCCTATCTGCTCGCTTTCTACAACCTGGATTTTGATCTCGAGATTGTTTACGACCTTCATTCCGCTTTCTTGGAAATCATTACGTTTAACCTAAGGGTTACAGGTGGTCAGCCCGTACCTGCCTCCAGGTACTTGACTGTTGGAATCATCGGCGCTCCCCTGCACCAAATCCTCAGGCTCCCTTCCACGGAACTTAGGTAAGAGAGTATCATTGATTTGCATTTCACTACCGCACTGTCTTTGCCTGTACTAACCCTGATTTCCTCCCAACAGCCTCTGGGGTCCTCGGCGCCATCTGATTCGGTGAACCATCAACCACCTGTGGCCTCAAAGCTTGCACAGGGAGTGTTTATCTTTCTCTCCCTGTGGGTGATTTGTGGACAGAGGCTCAATACTCTTCACTACGTGGCAAGTCACGACACAGAGACTAGTAGCAGGCAGATTTAGAAGGAGGATGTTGCAGTAGTCCAGCCTGGAGAGAGCAAGAGCCAGTGAGCTTCTGGGGAAGGAGAGAAAAGGAAGAATACCTCTGAGGAGGTGCAGTTTGGTAGTTTGACTTTTTAGAGACATCAGGGATGTGAGAAGAAAAGGAAGGGTGGAGTCGAATATCAGGCATGTCTTGCTAATCAACCTAACTATAGTCAGGCAAGTAAGGAAAATGACTTACACCTGCAACCCCTTTGCACAAATCAGGTGTATAAAAGAGCTGTGTGCAGGAAGGTGTGAAGAGAGAGGCTAGACGCTAATGGAAGCCATGGTGAGCCATGCTACAGCTGTAGAGGCAACCCAAGGACCGAAGCAGCATGTGAAGCAGGAGCTCCATGCCATGAGGCAATGTGAAGGAAGGAGATCAAATGAGAAGCCATCCTTCATTCTTTCTGTAAGACTGCTCGTACTCCTGAGCTGCTGCAAGAGCATAACAGTGTCTGAGGTGCAGAGAAATTACCCCGAGAAAGTAGCCGCTGAGTTTGGGGTCAACGCGACATCGGAAGACTGCTGTTTTAAAAAAAATATCTGAATGAGCATATTTTTGAGAATATTAACATGCAAACATATACCCGTTCAAAATAAAATACCAATAGGCGTTTCCTTACACGTTTTTAATTTAAAAAAGAGACTATTTTTCTTATTTATTTGCCACTTTTCGGTTACATACTATTTAATTCACCAAGGCAGAGGATGGGGGATTGTAGGTATAACACACGCCTGATTGCCTCAGCCGCCCTTGTAATGTCATAGTCTGCAAGCAGTCAGTAAATCCAAAAATGTAAGGTTTGCCCATCATGACTGAGATTTAGTTCAGTAAGATTTACAGATTGAAAATATAAAGGGAAACATACATGAAGGTTGCATTATAACCAAAGCACACGAATAGAAAAGCACTTCGATTCTGTATGTGCCGATGAAACTGTCAAAAATATCCCGTCCACTACAGCTACTGTGGGTCAAACTCGTCAATGCATGACACAAGAACCCGTTTGCTGCATCTAGTGAATTCATTGTGGCCGGAAATGATCCACAATGGCAGCCTCCATGACAATCATATCTCAATAGAATGTAGACAGTCCTGGTTACCTTGCAATTTTTGGTTTTCAGTGAATCTTATGTTTATAGTGATTCTCACGCTAGGTGCAGTATTTTTTCTTTTTTTTATTTTTAATTATTGTGGTGTAGACACATGTTCTAATGGTGGTCGGCCGACACGTGTTTCGATTCCGTGGGGTCCTTATCAAGGCAGGAATATTTGTAGAAGGGGCGGGATGATGCCGCAGGATGTGTCTCATATGGTATGAGAATTGAGTGTCTCGCACTTCACATTTTCGTACCACAATTATCGGAAGCAACAGCTTTGGACAACGTCTGATCCAATTCTGGGAGAGACAGCCCTCTTTTTATACCATATCTCAAGAGATTGCTATGAATTGTGACTGTTTTTCTCATTATAGAAAAAACAGTCATAGGGCCTCATTATAACTTCCCTGCTCTGGAGAAAATGCTAGTAAATCAAGCACCAGCATTTTTTAAAGACCGGGGAAACAAATAATTGCAAATAATTGCCAGAATCACTGGCACCCGTACTACCGGTGCCTGTAATTCCAGCATCCCATCCCATGGAGTCCTACGGGAATCCATGGAATGGGAACCTATTGGCGTCTCTCCTACCTTTCATTTTCTGGTAATACTGAGATATCGGATGGTGGAAACGGTAAGGCAGTTTTGCCGGTTCCCTCAAGTAATACCTGCAGTATACAGGCAAAACTGTAATGAGGGCCATAGTCTGCAAGAATGTTACGGATTCGTGGGGATCAAAATACCAATAACTTTGACCGGCATTAAATTTCCCAGAAAACTGCAGAAATCCTGTGTGGAAGGTCATGACTGGAGTTTGTTAATGCCTGACTTTGTACTCCATTTGGAGACTGAAAAGGTGATTGCAGTGGATGGGGTGAACTGCGCAGAAAGACATTTACCATGTCTTTTTCCTGCGTCTGCCCAAATGACAATGAGGGCCAAAGAAGAGCATGCAACCATAAAAAAAGTTTAAACGTATATGGTAAATGGTGGAATGACATAGACAGGATGTGTAAAATGTGTATAAGAAACTAGAGGAGGGAAAGATTTAAGGGCAACATTTGAAAAAGCTTATTAAAGTGAAGGAACTTGTTTTATTGCCTTTTTCCTTTACACGAGTGTCTTTTCATGCACAATGCTAAACTATCTAACTCAAGTCTTTCCCTGTTCTGACAGATTTGGCATGCTTACATCGCGCCTTGGTCAGGATGAATGGCACCTTTGTCACAGAGTTTATCCTCACTGGACTTTCAGACGTTCCAGAAGTACAGCATCTGCTGTTCCTCCTATTTTTGGTGATGTACGGCATCACTTTGGTGGGAAATTGTGGTATTGTGGTAATTGTGTGGATGTCTACTTGCCTTCACACTCCTATGTACTTCTTTCTCGCTAATCTGTCCCTTGTAGACATCTGCTACTCAACCACTATAATCCCACAAAGCTTGGTCCATCTCTTATCAGAAAGGAAAACCATATCTTTTAAGGGATGTGCTACTCAGCTGTTTTCCTTTGCAATATTTGGAACCACCGAGTGCCTCCTCCTTGCTGTTATGGCCTTTGATCGCCACACTGCCATCTGCCACCCCCTGCATTACATGACAATCATGAACCATAGGGCATGCATTCAGCTGGTGGCTGCATCCTTTGCTGGTGGATTGTTGACCTCCGCTATCAATGTGGGGTGTATCTTCCGACTGTGTTTCTGTGGACCCAACGAAATTCAGCACTTCTTCTGTGATGTCCTGCCCTTGTTGAGGCTTTCCTGCACCATAATCATCTTCAATAAGATCCTGTTGTACACCTTCTCTTCCCTGGTGACTGTGAGTGCAGTTGCCGTTATCCTTGCCTCCTATGTCTCCATTCTCTCCACTGTTCTCAGAATCCCCTCAGCAATAGGGAGGCTGCGGGCCTTCTCTACCTGTGCATCCCATTTTACCTGTGTTTTGATGTTTTATGGCACAATCTTTTTCATGTATGTAGGCTCTGTTTCCAGTTCCTCCCAAGATCGGGATCGAGTGGTTTCTGTATTCTACACAATGGTGATCCCCATGTTGAATCCGCTGGTCTACAGCTTGAGGAACCGTGATGTAAAAGAAGCTCTTAAAAGAATAACAGAGCGCAGATATTGATACTTTGGTGCTTCCACCCTGACATATACAATGGGAGTCTCAAAGAGGATGAATGCAGTAGGGCTGTATAATATCGCCCGGCTATCACAATGATTTAGCATCACATTAGATTTGAAATAATGTAGCAGTGTCAGAAGAGGATGGATGGAAATTCCAGATCTGTGTGAATTTGATTACTAGAACATTAAAAGAGGGGAAGGAAGCAGACATGAAAAAGATAATTGGAAGAAAGGGGTTAGGACAATAAATCTGAACTGAGAAACCCATAACTATGTAAAAATGAAAGCATCATCTAGGAGTGATGCATACAGGATGGCGAAAGGTGTGTAAAGGTTATGGAAAGAAGCAGGGAGGGCAAATGGAACAAAATAATCAGAAGAAATAACGTGAAAAAAGAGTGCTGATGTAAGTAAGAAACACAACGAAATAAAACACTCTTTTAAGAGTGAGAGAAGATGCATAACAGAGAGATGAAATTGCATATCAAGTAAACTGTCTCCTCTTCTAATTTATTGCAACGCTTTTTCTCAATACACCAAAGGTATTTGTATCAATATCTTCTATCTCCTCCATCTCTATCTCTACCTGTGGAGTTCCCCGGGGTCTAACCTCTCTCTCTGGCTGTTCAACCTATACCTGAAACACTTGTGTATAGGTGCGTTATAAATGCCATATCATATCATATCATATTATGATATCTTCTTACAATTTTATTTAACATTATTGAAAGATCTGGCCACAAGCATAAATATGAAAAGATGAAATGGGAGCATGAAAAAATGAAAAAAAATGAAGGAAAACACTAGACAAGACAGGAAAAAGAGTACATGATGGCAGAGTTTTGTAAAGGCAAACATAATAATAAAACCTATTATGTATGTGAACGTTTTCTTTATTAGGCGTAACAGGCCAAGCAAGGTATTTACGAAATAATTGAGCAGGGGAGAAACACGGCAGAGTGGGAGGAGCATCTGGCACTAGAAAATGGGTTGAAAGGCTGTCCAATCTACATAATGTAACACCCCAGCATAATAAAGAAATAATAATCATGAATCAGGGTGGGCAGAAGTGGATCCAAAGAAATAGATAGTGCCATGCCATGCCATAGATTTTGCCTACGCAATTAGAACCCATTAGTTGTTTTTTGATGAACTCGAGTGAGATATGCTGCTTCATTTTGAAAGTATGTGTTTTCTTTCCACTTTTTGTCTGGCAGTCAGGGCATGGACATGTCTGCTTGTTGGAGTGTTCCACCTCCAGTTAAGTCCAGGGTTTTCTATTGTATGACAGGCGACAGGCAGCTTTCTGCCTGGTGATTTCGGCGCCTGTGGTGCATGGAACCGTTTATATCTTTCCTCAGCTACCTATATGTATTTTTAAATTTCAAAGGGACTCACATTTAAAATAATGTTCTTGCATTTTTCGAATATTTATTAGCAACTTAATGAATGTCACGAACTAGTCTTATTTATAGACCTCAATGTCTAGGGAAGAATATGCCTCTGATTTTAACTCTTTTGCCAACAAAAGGGCTGTGGGAGGTGCCATGACACATCTCCACGGCTCTAATCTGAAAGCACTGACGAATAAATAGCAACATAATTGCAAGTCAATATCTCAAATGTTCAATCATTTTGACCCAATTTTCAGTACAACCCAAATGCTCAGTAACCCTACTCACATGGTTATTCTTCTCTTTCAGTAACATATTAACCCCAATTCACGACTTCACTAAACCGCTTATTGGAACTTTCCGTAATGGTGTATGAGCGAAGTGTCACCCTCAAGTATTTGTTGTCAATGATGCTGAGGCTCAGTATCCAGTGAATACCCACTGTTACCCTCAAAATAATCCTATGCCCCTCTGACCCACGTCTTTTGCACCCTAAGGGCCCCTGCCACAGTACCTCAAGCAAGAGAAAACGTGTGCTTTTATTTTCACCACTAGAGTCTGGAAATAGAACACATCTGTTGCATGCCTGCATGGCCCTTTGGAGACAGGCAGGGCCCAGATGGGCAGTGTGGCCTGGTTTTAGCGTACTGTGAGAAAATGGCAACAGCCTGCCATCCTTCACCGGGCTTAACTGTTGACCATAAGGGAACATTTGAATATTTCGACTGAAACTCATGAAAAGTTGAAATAAATTGCAAGTAACGAAAATTGACTGGAAACCTAAGAACGTTAGAATACTGCCTGCCATAAAAGCATGTCAGACCATTTACAATGGAGTCCTATGGAATTTGCCTGTTATGAGAAGGTGCTCAAAACAGTCAGAGTCTATTCTATTCCTTTTACGGCTGCATACAAATATATTTCAGGCATAAAACCATTCAAACTTTGAAGGCAGAGGAGGGCACAGGGGAAAAGTAAAATCTGTGTTATGCTACTACTTTGCCACCAGGGAAGTCAGTTCACCAAAATACCATGGGTAGCGGAAGTGGCATCATGCGACCCTTGACCCCCTGATGACATCACAGGAAGTGATGTCATTTGACCCCACCCTGAAGTGATATCGCGGGAAGCGATGGAACACGACCTTTCACCCGTTGACAAAACAGGAAGTAGCACCACATAGCATTGTACACTACGAAAAATATGGTTACGTTATCATTATAATGTGATGTACATTTCATGCAAGAATGGATCGCCATATGTATCGTTAACATCAGTGTGTATAGGCCCATATTACCAAATTACTGTGAATGCAAGCAGACGTCCATGACCAAATGATAATGATGTGTTATTATATAGCACTTACGCTTAAGTGCTTTATATAGAAAAGATATACACCCAATATCACCCAACCTGTGTTGGTACTCATTTATCGAGCTCAGAAGGATGAAAGGCTGAGTTGAGGCGTTTAAGAACAGAATAAATCAGTGACTCAGCCCCTGAAGTGTGCCTGAAATAAAACTTTAATGAGTCTAGCAATTATTGCATAGAATTCCAGAAAGACACATTATTTTGAATTCCTATTCTTACTTATTTAGGGTCAGTGCTAAAAGTGTTAGACTTGTGGCACTCCTGTTCTTATTGTTCTTCTTTTTTTAAGGGGACTAAACAAGAAAGCCAGCCTAGCCAGAAGTAAGAGCTTGCATTAAAAAAAAAAGAAAAAAAAACGTTTTTTTTAGAGTTTGCAAGGGTGACCAAAGAGTTTGCAAGGGAGACCTCAGAGGTCACAGGTGCAACCTCTGGCGACACCTAAATGACATAGCTGTTTGCCACTATTCTGCTTCCAAATGGTACAATATGCCCGGGAGTGTAAAAGTACACCCGCAAAAGTACACCAAAAGTACTGTTGGCTGTTGAGGCTGCCGAGGAAAACTTTGTTTGAACAGTGAACAGTGAACTTCTCAACCTGTGCTTTGTCCGTGTGGCACGCACTGTAGATTGTGTGCCTTTTGTTTTCTACACCAGAGGAAGTCTTGAGCTGTGACTCCGGCGTTGCCTGGCCTCTGACGAGGAAATAGGGAGGTGACTGTGTTCCTTGATACATGGTTTCATATATGCTTTCATATATGCTTCTCCATGCTTCCCTGCATGTATACACAGAAGTGTAGTCCATTACAGTGTGTTTTTTGCTGAGTTCCCAATACGAAGCGTTTCGTTTACAATCACTTTTCTGTTTTCATTCTTAAGGTGTGTTCTACCTGGTGGACCTGCCCCCTTTCCCCATAATGCCTTCTGGCACTTTTAAATATCTCCCAGTCTAGCGCACTCGCGCTGCGCACCCGCGAAAGTACACCAAAAGCACTGTTGGCTGTTCACGGTTCGCAGTGCGGGGTGCCAGACGACTACCCCCCAGCCTTTATGATCATTGACTGGGGATCTCTGCAATAGATTGGAACGCACCGAGCAAGTCCCGTCAGCTCCCTCGTTGCCTCCTCGCCTCGGAGCAGATGAGAGGCGGGAGTTGTGTTGTTCTTTCATCTTTCATCTTTTTTTTTTTTTACTTGCTCCGGTGAGGGTGCGTGTGGTTCATGGCCATGTCTTTGAAGACAGGCATGCCAAAGGGCATATGTCCGCTTAGCACACCTTGTGTGGCGAGTTGGACGAGTAATAATGTCATGAGTTGTCATTTGAGTAATACATCTACGCCGAAGGTTTTGCGAAAGGCGAATAAGGTGAAAACCGTCTTAATCCATGGGACGGATATTAGAAAATTTTGCAAAGATCCATTACCGTCAAGGATTCAACCGCCATTGGCCAGAGTGGCTGGTACAGGTACTCAGTCAATTTCTATTAATGACTCTAATGTAAATGTGATTGATGCCTTGCCTAGGAGAAATGGTAATCATGGCAAACCACCACAGCAGGAAGGAAATGTAAGCAAAAAAAAAATCATGTTGGGCATAGTCCCAAGGACCATAACGGCAAAACTGAATATTTCAATAATGGACACTAGTTTCTTGAACTCGGTGCAATGTACAGCCGTTGATAACGTCTCTAAAGTGGGAGTGGATGGTGGTGAAAAAGATGATGCCATAATTGAGTTGAACGTGTCTAACTCTGGGTTTTCTGCACAATTGCTCACAGATAATTTATCAAAAACACCTGATATGTTTTCTACTATTGATTATTCGAGTGTAAATGTGTCATATTGTGCTCCAACTCCGAGGAAATGTGTTACTCCATCGGTGTATGTAGATGTTGAGGTACCAAGAGGTGGGGAGGAATTGCAAGTACCAACAGTACCCACTGATGTGGAACCATCGCAGAAAATAGAGACAGGTAACCCGGTCCCAGATAGTGTTTTACTCATGGAAATTGCGCTAAAAGCTACTCAATTTTCACTGGCTGCGCTGTTCAAATTATATGATACCTTGACTGAACAGGTCCATAAGCAAGCCCTTCAAATTGAGCATTTGCTTTTATGGCAAAAGAAAGCTGTGCACAAACTGAAATTGAAAAGTGGTAATCAAAGTATAACGCGCCCTGATTCAACTACATGTTCAACAGCAGGGAACTTGGGTGGTCGGGCGGTTTACAAACTGATTCCGCAAATGGATTGTATTATAGGTGAGGTTTTCGAGTGTAATCTGCCTGACAAAATTGCTACTCAGGAGGTTAAGTGTGCAGAGAATGAAGTTGTGGGGAGGCGTATCTCTAGGGACACCGTGATGAAGGAAGACAAAGTTGCCTATACAGTGTTCACCAAACAGGCAAAAAGTGGTACAAAGCAGAGTAACCTTACGAGTAAAAAGCTACCCAAAAATCAACCAATGTCCACAAATAAGAAGGGGGCTAAAATACGAACATGTATCAAAAAGCTAAGTATTCCAACTAACAATACAATCACAACTGCTCAAGCTATTGCAAAAAAATATCACATGCGCACTTACTCAAAGGCTGATCGAACGGGAAGTGGCCTATTGCAACCAGTACTAGCATATGCCCCCCTTGATGCTCTGGTTGATGAGGTAACAGATCAGAATCTCCAGACTAGGTCCAAGAGGGATAAATCTCCAGTTGAGAAACTCTCTAATTCTGGGGAAGTGAGGACCACTGTGCCGGGCCTAAATATAAGAGATTTTCATCGCCAAGAGATAAGAAAGGCGGTAGATGCTTACATGAGTAGCCAATTGGTGGTTAACATGGATAAGCCGGAGCCCATGCCCTCATGCAAAAAGGTTAAAATTGTTAGCTTCAAAGAACAAAGAATGGATACAAATGATTTGCCATCCATAAACATACCCACAATAATAGAGTCAAATAATTTGCCATTGGGACATGGGGAAAAACATATGGTGAATCCATTAATTAAGTCCTGTAATACCTCAAAATTCCCTGATCTCGCAGATTACTCCAGAATTTCTAAACATAATACAAAATGCTTTGAGTGCCGGTGGCAGACATGGAAGTTCCATGCCCTCAATGGCAGCGGTTACAAAAGCTGGGTCGGCGGCTCAATCCGCGACCTCTAAGAGGAAATCGCCGGCAAATTACTCTTTGAGGCTGTCTTGTAATGCCAGAAGAGCTATTTTAGCCATATTCTTGGATTTACCAAGTCTTGAGGGGATTTGTTCCACGGACTTGGAGTTGGTGGAATTCCCGGATAAAGGGAATCGCCAATGTGTAAGAATATGGATGAACTCGAGGTTGGTGCAAAATACAATCTGGCTTGCTAAAACGGAATTGACATCGTTAGGCTTTACATTAATTGCTGAAACAGCTGAAACAACGGCAAATGTCAAAATTAAAAATGAGGTACCGCTCAATTACAATCACAATGGTTCTAACCTTGCTTTACGGAAAAGGAATACTAAACAGGGTGAAGTGTGTAATTGCAATTGTAATCAAAGAAAAGATCGAGCCTAACTAAGACGATCAGCCGCAACTAAAAATCTAGCATTAATTAGTTGGAATGCAAGGGGTTTTGCCCATCAGTTAAATAATGACAACAATGATCTAGTACAATTCGACGTAATTATGTTACAGGAAACATGGTTAATGTCGGAACCGGTGTGGGATGGCTTTGATCTTTTTTTAAATCCTGCATCACGGGCCTTGCACGGAAGACCAACGTCTGGCCTACTCATAGCCATTAAATCTAAAGAGGGGATCAGTGCATAGGTATGGGAAACGCCGAATGAATTTCTCCAACTGGTTAAAGTAAAAGTTAACAATGAATCGTATGGACTGATAAATGTCTATTGGAATGCATGGGAATATCGGACGGGTCCTTTATCAAATCAATTGGAGACCTATGTAATCTCATTGCAATGGACTCATCAATTTCACAAATTATAATTGCCGGAGATTTTAATTTGGATTGCACTAATGACCAGCCCCTAAAGTATAATCCAAGATTGAATAAATGGGCTGAATTTGTATCATCAAACAATTTGATAAGGTTGAATGGTGCTTTTCCTTCCGATATTCCCCCCCATCCAAATTGGCATTGTGGTGGTAGTGTTTCTACAACTGACTTACACAGAGTGATCACAACCAACTTGTGATGCAATGGACAGTCAATGGTGAACCAACAACTGGACAAAGAAATCTAATGAGAGAAAATCTTGTTGTAAATAATAATAGTAATAGGCTATGATGGTCGGAGAGATCATTAACATGGCTCAAAGATCGACTTGATAGTCAAAGGTGTACAGGGGGGAATGATTTGCAGCCCTGTTATGCTGATATGTTACAACACGTTCAAGCCGATGGGAGAGGCAAAGGAGGGCGTAGGGATCACCTAGATCGTCCCCAGTTACATGTGTATGATGCTGCCACTAGAGCAAAGAAGTCTGAGTATCGGCGACAAATAAGGCCAGTTAATTGTTTGTCCTTGAATGAAAGAGGACCTGCCTTGGCCCATATCAAAACAACATATACAAATTGGCTCAGAGACACTAGAGGACTCAGACTGCAGCAGGATGGTGAAAATATGCTGGCGAAAATACAGTCGAAAAACCTAGCAGAAATCTGGGCTTTATTGAGTAAGTCAACGCATTACATACAAAACATCATGCAAGCAAATAATGTTACTGAGCAGGTGTGGTGTGCCCATATTTTGGAATATTATGCATCCCCTCCCAACTCGATAGCTACTATTCCGCAGGATCTGGGTCCTTCTTATCAAAAGTTTGACCTGGAAGATATTAAATTCTTCATAAACAAGATCAGTAATTCAGGTGCCTGTGGACCCGATGGGTTATCAAATAGGACCTTCAAAAAGCACCCTGAGCTATGTGTCAGGATACTTTTTGAAATATTCAGGATAATCAATTTGAATCAATCCTTGCCAGCCTCCTGGACGCACTCTTTGTTGGTCCTGATATATAAAAAAGGTGACCACTCGAGCCCGTCTAGCTATAGACCCATTGCGTTGCTTGATGCGCCGGGCAAGATTTTTACTAGATTGGTGTTGAGAGACTTCAGAGAATGGACGTTGAAGAATGAGCTGCATGACCCCTTTCAAACGGGCTTTGTAGCTGGGTTGGGTACTATCCCAAATCTTATGGCACTGAATACGCTAAAAAATAAATAAACTAAAAAGAACCAAGTGCTGTATATAGTGTACATAGATTTTCAATCTGCTTTTGATTCGATTGATCGGAACATCTTGTATCAAAAACTAATACAACACAATTGCCCTCAGTCCTTACTGTCTCTGATTATGTGCTTTCACAATATCACCAAAGTACAAGTAAGATTAGCCTTGGATGGCAAACTGTCTGACAAATTGAATACATTCCGAGGGGTAAAACAAGGATGTATATTGGCTTCATCAATCTTTAACTTTTTCTTGTTAGAATTAGGCCCAGAGTTAACATCTCTGAAATGTGATCCACCAAAATTGGGGACAGAAAAAATCTTGCACTTATTGTATGCGGATGATCTTATTCTCTTATCCCAAACTCCAGCAGCGCTACAACGGTTGTTTGATAAATTGAATGACTTTGTGATGAAAAACAATCTAATCATTAATTTGCTTAAAACACAGATTATGGTATGTCATCCACATCCTAAGACTAAAGTTAAAAATGTCAAGTGGCAGCTACAAAGCAGAACTCTATCTAAGGTAGAGCAGTACAGATACTTGGGATTAGTTTTGCAGTCACAGTGTCAAATAAAATTAATTAACTTGAAAGATACAATAAACTCCAGAAGCTAATACGACAAGCAAAAATGCTAAAAGGGAAATTTGGGAAATTCACCTTAAATCATATAATGACCTTTTACCTACCTACAAAACATCATTCCTACAATATTGTATGGAACTGAGTGTCTAATTGTGGCAAGTATAAACTGGCAAAAATTTGAATCCCCGTTTTGGAAAGAGCTACTTATGTTACCAAAATCCATCCCGCTGCCATTGATTAGGCATGAATTGGGCTTGTTATCCCTTGAAGTACAAGTGAAGTGGAAAATGGCTGCCACACTGAGAAAAAGTATCTTAGGTCTAAAAGCCACAAATCTTTTGGGAATCAGGGCAAAACATCTGCTTGCTCGTGATCAGTTTTTTACCAAAGAATGGTGTGAATACGTATTGCATGCGTTAGCTGATGCATCAATAACATTGGATCTATTGCTTGAGAATCCTGATCGAGCAAAAGCCAAATTATACCAATATGATTGGATTGTAAATCGGAACTTATGTTTTAGATATATTGACTTTAAATCTAAACCATTTGTACATAAGCAATTTCGAAGTATGGCAGACTATCTCTCCAAATTTCCTAACCCTCAAATGCGTAACCTATATTTGAGGTTCAGGTTGAATCTGGGGCCAACACGTGAAATCCTGGTGAGAAGGAGGATGATTCCCAAAGAGTTGGAATATTGTCGCTTTTGTAGTAACAAATTCAGCAAGGAAAACTTAGAACATGTTTTAACTAAGTGCCCTAACCTAATAGAGCTGAGGAGTAGACACTTCACTAAAGAATTTGTAAGTTCATGTAGTAACATGGAACCAGAGGCAGTGTGGCACGTTTTTATTTAATAATGGAAAGCTAACGGTTCGTATAGCAATCATTCATTTTTTATTGACTATTTTTCTGGACATAATATTATCTTGATTGATCCCTGTTTTTAGAGGGTGATTGCTTTGTTCTGTTGAAATCTTAAATTTTGTTTTCCTTGTATAAATTATGAATTATAAATGTATGATTTATGAATAGTATGAATTATGATTTGTATGATGTCATAAATGTGTACAGAAATGAAAATATGATGATGTAAAAATTTGAAAGGATGATTTTATTATCCAATACAAATAAAAAAAATTCAAAAATGTTTTTAAAATAAGTAACGCATTACAAGCTAACTCTTTGCTTTTTTGCCTCACGTTTGAACTCAAAGGTTTAGGAAAAGACCCCCAGTGGCTAGTTACTTTGCTAAGTATATAAGTTATGTGTTTTTACGCAGTAGCACTGTAGCATCTTATTTGCAAGCATTGCAGATGGTGAGGTATGGAATACTGAATGTGTAGGGAGAATGTGGAACCTAGAAGGTTGAGGTTGAGAGTTATGTTATGAGCAGTTGGAAGGAGGAACTGAAGCAGAGCGGTGGGGCATGAATAGATCTGGAGATAAATGTAATAAAATATATTACAACTACAATCAACATGTCGGAGAATTTTTCAAGCACATTAGACCTTTATCTCAAGTGGTCCTATTTCAATGTGCTGGCTTTACTTTCTTCTATTTCTTGCAATGGGCTGTTGTGGCATGAGCAATAGCTGGTGCCCTACAGGTCGGTATATCATATGTTGATGGTCCTCAAAAATAAGGTATGCCCTAGGAAGTTGCTGCATATTTGGCAGGGGAAAGGAGAGAGTTTTACTACAGTACCAGCAAAGCAAATACATGGGCTTTTAGTGACCTGAAAGCAGTACATATGGAATGAAATCCCCTTCATGGCTTGAATAATATTAGAATTAAAATGTACATGAACACATATTGGCTAAAAATGTACATTACTGAAAAGTTGCTGAGCAATATAAGCATAATTTAACAAAAAAAGAAATGAAAATACATTTTCCTGGCTCCTTCATATTGAAGGATTAGCCAACAACATAGAGAAGTATAAAACAGAAAATGTGCAGTGACAAAATTAAATTAAACATTGTATAACAAATTATACAGTCATTATGCAGAAAATGAAAAGAAAGCAGTGTGTTTTTTTTCTGGAACATTCATGAAATCTCCATGAAATAATGTGCTGCACCCTGATGAGAAACTACATCGTAAAGAAACAAAGGGGGTAATTCATAGAATTCAGCACACAAGTGGCGCACGCGGCTGGCGCACAGTGTGCACGTGCGACTTTCTGCACCAGCCGCGTGCGCTAAAATCCATTTCCGCGCACAGCGTATTCATGGATTTTAACATCCAAAACCGACTGTGGCGGAGAGTGGCGCAGTGACCCTACAGCAGCGCCAGTTACGCCCCCAAACCCTCCCCATGCGCTATGCACAGCGGCCAAATCCCGTACATGGCGCACAGGCTTACCACCACGAAAACCCCAGTAAAATTCCTGCGCACCCCTCCGAATACACATACCCCGCTGCGCGGGTAGTCTCACGCGTGATTTGGCCTGTGCGAGCGGGGTACGTGTATTACTGGGGTTCGCGGGAAGTTTCACATGCGATTGGCCGTGTGCGAGCGGGGTACATGTATTACTGGGGTTTGCGGGAAGTTTCACACGCGATTGGCCCTGTGCGAGCGGGGTACGTTTATTACTGGTGTTTGCGCAAAGTTTCACATGCTATTGGCCCTGTGAGAGCGGGGTACATGTATTACTGGGGTTTGCGGGAAGTTTCACACGCGATTGGCCCTCTGCGAGCAGGGTACGTGTATTTTGGGGGTGCGCGGGAAGTGTCACACGCGATTGGCCCTGTGCGAGCAGGGTACATGTATTACTGGGGTTCGCGGGATGTTTCACACGCGATTGGCCCTGTGCGAGCAGGTTACGTGTATTACTGGGGTTCACAGGACGTTTCACACGCGATTGGCCCTGTGCAAACAGGGTACGTGTATTACTGGGGTTTGCGGGAAGTGTCACACACGATTGGCCCTGTGTGAGCGGGGTACGTGTATTTCGGGGGTGCGCGTGAAGTTTCACACGCAAATTTGCTGTCAGAGCGGGGTACGTGTATTTCGGGGGTACATGTGAAGTTTCACACGCGGTTTTGCTGTCAAAGCGGGGTACGTGTATCCAGTTTGGTGCGCGGGGAGTCCTACACATGAATTGGCAGTGTGGGTCCTCCCAGGTGTCCACTCTACCCCCTCCATGGCCCCTGCATGCAGCCCACACCACAGGGGACTACCCTGCACCCCTGGTCATGTCCCGCAGGCAGCCCATACACCATGGGCATGCCCCCCAGCCAAGCCACATGTCACGTTGCAATAATATCACCAACTCATGTCCCCCAGCACCCCCAACCAACCCCCAGCAGTGAGGGGCACCTGCCAGCAGGCCCCCACTCATGTCCCATTCATGTCCACCTGCTCCCCCACGCCCCAGCAGTGAGGGGCCCCTGCCAGCAGGCCCCCACTCATGCCCCCCTCATGTCCCCCAGCACCCCCACCCCCAGCAGTGAGGGGCACCTGCCAGCAGGCCCCCACTCATGCCCCCCAGCACCCCCACCCCCCAGCAGTGAGGGGCACCTGCCAGCAGGCCCCCACTCATGTCCCCAGCACCCCCACCCCCCAGCAGTGAGGGGCACCTGCCAGCAGGCCCCCACTCATGTCCCACTCATGTCCCCCAGCACCCCCACGCCCCAGCAGTGAGGGGCACCTGCCAGCAGGCCCCCACTCATGCCCACCAGCACCCCCACCCCCCAGCAGTGAGGGGCACCTGCCAGCAGGCCCCCACTCATGTCCCCAGCACCCCCACCCCCCAGCAGTGAGGGGCACCTGCCAGCAGGCCCCCACTCATGTCCCACTCATGTCCCCCAGCACCCCCATGCCCCAGCAGTGAGGGGCACCTGCCAGCAGGCCCCCACTCATGTCCCCCAGCGCCCCCATCCCCAAGCAGTGGGCACCTGCCAGCAGGCCCCCACTCATGTCCCACTCATGTCCCCCTGCACCCCCATCCCCCAGCAGTGAGGGGCACCCGCCAGCAGGCTCCCACTCATGTCCCCAGCACCCCCACCCCCCAGCAGTGAGGACCACCTGCCAGCAGGCCCCCACTCATGTCTCACTCATGTCCCCCAGCACCCCCACCCCCCAGCAGTGAGGGGCACCTGCCAGCAGGCCCCCAATCATGTCCCCCAGAACCCCCACCCTCCCAGCAGTGAGGGGCACCTGCCAGCAGGCCCCCACTCATGTCCTCCAGTACCCCCACCCCCCAGCAGTGAGGGGTGAGGGGCACCTGCCAGCAGTCCCCCACTCATGTCCCACTCATGTCCCCCTGCTCCCCCACCACCCATCAGTGAGGGGCACCTGCCAGCAGGCCCCCACTCATTCCCCCCCCAACATGGCAACATGACTCACAATCATGGGCCTCAATGCCACTAAAATCCCACGGCAATCCTGGGTCCATGAGCCCAACTGTCCAAATGAAACCTACAAAAATACACAAACTAATGAAGAACTATATACAAAAATGTGGGGTATTGTCCAAGAGCCCCCAAAAAAAATGAAAACCAAAATGAAACCTAACACTAACTAACTAACTATTTACAATGGCAGCGGGCTAGTCCGACGGCTCACTTTTGGATGTCCCGGGCAAGGGCATCATCGAACGCCTGCTCAATGTCCTGGAGGCGGTCCTCTTCCATGGCCCCGAGGGTTCACAGGGACGATGACATGTTGGCCTCCAGCTTCCTGCGAATTGCCTCGAGGCACTTGGCCCGCCTCAGTGCCCTCCGCATGGAGTTCTCCACGCTGACCATTGTGAGTCGTGCCTCTTCCGCCCGCTGCCGCTCCGCATCTATGGCGTGGCCCAACCGCTGCCACACAGAAGACACTTGCAATGCTGGGTCCTCCTGCCCTCTGGCCGATGCCTGCCCCTCCGATGTTGAAGGCCAAGAGCCATCATTGCTCCCACCATGTTGCTGCTGCTGCTGTGCCTGTGCCTGCGCCCTGGCTCTTGCTGCCAGCACGTCCTCCTCCGGCTGGGGTGCAGTTGTCGTGGTGGCCACCCCTACTGGACATCCGACTCCCGACTGTGGCAGGGATGTGTCCTCCACCAGCCTGGCCGCTGGGTCAGAGGCAGCTCCACAGGGTACCCAGGTGATACATGGGTGGGAAGATGGCATGGAGGACGACTGGCACGTAGAGGGCTCAGGTGAGGAGGGGGTCGCAAGAAGGTCCAGCACACGGAGGAATCCAGCACTGGTGACCCGTCCCAGTAGGTCAACGCGGTCAAAGAGTCATCGAGATGACATGCAGTGTCTTCATGAAAACACCGCAGGTCACCTCGCATGCCCCGTTGACGCAACGCTATCCCAGCCAGGACAGGTTCAACACAGTCCCCGACAGCCACATCCGCAGGGAGAGGAAGGCCAGTTGTTGTGTACGCCCATCCCTTCCCTGAAAACAGGTCTGGACGTAGGCATCCCTGCTGGTGCCGGATGATGCAGTCACAGGATCAGGGACAGGATTACACACAGGCACCTCTGCGGCGGCCTGTGCTGCCTCCTGTCCCTGCCCCTGCACTGCACCACTAGCAAGAGTGGAATCCCCACCTCCAGACCCCGTGTGTGTCCCTTCCACGGCCTTCTCCTCCTCCAAACCGCCCACCAACCTGGATGACTCCATGCCATCTTCCTCCGTTGGACCCTGTGGGGTCTCAGCTGCCCCTTCTGCTGCTGAGGAGTCCATCTTCAACCTCCGCCTCTTGGACCTACCCTCAGCAGCTGTGGCATGGGACGCGGCACCAGACTCCTAACTCCCCGAAGAGATGACAATCTGGGAGGGGATCCGGGCCTTGCGTCTTGGGCTGGTGGTGCGATCCGTGCCGCTTTGCTCCACAGCAGCCTCTCCGCCCTCTTCATCAGTTGACGCTGCAGACAGGGAGAGATAGAACACAGGCATCAGGGCACTGTACAATGGACTGACACACACATGACAGTTGTACATGAGTGGCAGTGTCAAACTTCAGACATGGCATCACACTCCCTAAAACACATGTCATTTCTACTCACACACATGAGCAATTCCACTTCAATATTGCACCAGGCAGCAACATCCATACACATACAACAGCATCAGCATCCAAAGGTGAGCCT
This sequence comes from Ambystoma mexicanum, assembly GCF_040938575.1. Lineage (NCBI taxonomy): Eukaryota > Metazoa > Chordata > Amphibia > Caudata > Ambystomatidae > Ambystoma > Ambystoma mexicanum. The sequence goes on along the minus strand of NC_090936.1, from coordinate 553,211,278 downwards.
GACGTCACATGAAACACGGGGAATACACAACACATGCACACACACCAACACACTTACATGCGTGTGTGCATGTCCACCAACTGTCAGAGTGAAGAGATTGCCATCCATGTCACATCTGGCATTCAGCCTTTTACATATCAGTGTCACATGCATCCATGTTGCATCACAGTTGCACACTTGTCAAATGCACACACATGCACATGTACACACTGCAGATACATGCAGCTGGAACCAACATCCATGTGTGACACCAAAACTATGCCAACGTACATACACAGTAATTCAAACATGTGTGCTCCCACATCTGCATTTGGCCTGCATGCTTATCCAAACATACACCATCCATGTGTCTCACACATGAGAGGACTCACATGTGTCAGCCTCACGCCCCTGTACATACACATCCATACATGGCCCTACAGAAACACATGTGCAACCTCCACACTACTGGCACACCACGACACGCACATCGTCCAACCAGTATGTATGTACACTTACCACTCGACTCCAGAGGTGTCTGCCTCTCAAGGACCTGGAGCGCTGGGCTTATGCGTTCCAGGAACCTCATTTGGTGGTCGGACAGGTGGCCCCGGCGCCCCTTGGCATCCGCTGCCATCAAGAGGCACCGAGCCTTGTCGAGGGTCTTGGACCTGAAGTCCTCCCAGCGCTTCTTGACATGTTTGATGTCGTGGACTGCCACCCACTCCTCGTTGATGGCAGTCACAATGTCCATCCAGATTCTGGTCCGTCCTTCATAGTCAGCACGAGAACTTCCAAAGAGGGCATCATACTGCCCCAGGACTTGCTCCACCAGGACACCAACTTCCCTGGCACTGAAGCTGGTGGCCCTCTGCCTCTCTGGCTGGGGTTTGCCAGTGGTGCCAGATGATGTTGTGCCTGACATGGCAAAACCAGAGGCAGGTGTGGGAAGGCAACTGGTTCCTGGAGCTGGGCTGTGGAGCGATGGTATCCCAGTCTGGAGTCTTCAGTTCCAGCAGGGGTGGTCACAGCAACTTCACCACTGGCTGACATGCAGGTAGTAAATAGCAGGGCATGTGGGCAGCAGGCAGGCAGCAGCAGATGGCAGGTGGGAGTGTGCTCGGGGATCTTGGGGGCAGTAATTCGGCCTTCTGGGCTGGAGCGTGGAATTCCATGTGTTGTCGCGTGGCCAGCATGATACGGAGTGATTTGGCAAGTGAAAAAATTGCACGTCAGCGTGTAATTCGAGGAAAGGGCCTTAGCGCGTAAGCGCATCTGTGACGTTAGGCGCGCAGGCGTTTCCCTCGTGAAGTGGGCATAGTGGTTCAGGGCGTGTGAAAAAACTGCACGTCCGCGTGTGAATGCGTGTAATCCGAGGAAAGGGCCTACGCGTCTGTGACGTGACGCGCGCTGGCGTTTCCCTCAACACGGGTGCATGTTCATCGTACACGTCCAAAAACTGCACGTCCGAGTGTCAGCTCGTGTAATTGGAGGAAAGGGCCTTAGCACGTACACGCGTAACTGACGTTGTACATGTGGGTCGGTTTAAAAGGTACATGTAGGACCCCATTTCCTTGTACGTGCTTTTTGTGGAGAGCGAGTGGGTGAATTCTGTACTTCTTGTCGGTTCACACGCGATTACTTCACAGTGTTTCAAGTTCGTACTCCCTGTTACCTCTGACAGTGTTAGGGAGAATTCTCTGTTTAGGCTGGATTTCCTAACCTAGTGAGTCCCCCAGCAGCTTTGCTGGATTTCTGGAGTTTTTTTTTTTCATCCTGCCAAGAGTGAGACTCTTTTTTCCCACTCTTGGACATGATTTGTGGTAAATTACTTTGAATGTCAATGTGTTCGATGGGCTATGGGGTCTTTTGCTCCATAGGGCCTCATGTGTTTTGCTATGGGTGTTACACAGCACCCTCCATGCCGTAACACTTGGGTGTCCTAGGTGACCCCCACCATAGACTCTATACCCTGGGACTGACTACTGTCTCCCAGGGCATGTAAAGTCACCATTGGCTTTACTAGACCTAAATTTACTAATAGAACCCGTATAAAACATCCTATTGTGGACGTACTGGTAGGGGTAATTCGATTACCCCTGGATCTGTTGTTTGAGGGGGCACTGTCTCGTCCCCCCTCGTCGAATTTTGGCTGGTGGCAGTGGAAACTACTTTTTATATTTGACCCCGAATATATTCCTATGGGATTCTTCCCATTGTTGGAGGCTAATTCTTTTTCACATTAGTCTCTAACGTACCGCCGGTTTATTTATCTTAAATAAATCCACCGGTTGGTATTTTCTGCCAGAACTCGGTTTTTAAAATGGAGTATGTATTCACCTCTGTAACTCCGAACCAAAGGTTGAGCCCTTTGTTCCACTTTTGGCGGGCTTCTGCACAGAAGCCCTCCAAAGTGGTGCCATTCTGTTTGGGTACCAGAGGGGGTGTGGGAGGGGGTTTAGGCACCCTGGACTGAGTTGCATTGCCAACTCAAGTCGCACTCTGGTGTGATTGGCCCAAGTGGTGTGCCACCCCGCTCACCACTTAGCGTGGTTTGATTGACAGCTAGGCTGAATGAATGGGGTTTTCTGCATAAAAGCAGGGCTTTTGGGACTGGATCTTCAGACGTCGCCACAGGACCTAAGAATCCGACGAGGGTAAAGCTGAGCCGACCTGCAACGACGACACCTCCGGTGGAGCCCTGCTGAACCGACTCACCACTTCCCAACGACAGAGGAGATCTCCCTGCTGGAGAGTCTTCTTCCCCTGACTGGTGGGAACAACCAGTCCCTTTGCTTTTTCTTCGCTTCCAGGGCGTAGTGGTTGAATTGCCCGTGCTGAGCACCCCGGCAACCGGATAGCCACTAGCCCGTACCGCGACCAAAAGGTGGTGCCTTGTGACGGAGCACTCAGCGGCTGGTCTCTTCCCTGGTGGTGCAACGATCTTCAACTTTCCTTCGACGACGAGACCATCTCATCTCTTGGCAAAGCCCCGACTTGCACCCACCACCAGGAACAACTGCCCCCGCTGGAGCTGTCTCTTCACTTACAAGGTACTGTGTCCGCCTGGCTTCCCTTGTGACGTTTAGCGTGAGGTGTCTTAAATCCTTACCTTTCCATTGGGTCACCTCCAAACCTTCTTAACTTTTTGTTCTAAACTGGTCCAACCTTTCTGTGACAATTTGCTACAAAGACTTGAAGTGCATTTCCACTGTGATACTTTTTGGGACATATCGCCTTGCCTCTCTCCGAGTGGTCCTGGCCTCTGAACTTTGTGATCTACAGTAGACCCTGCCTTACTTGCCTTGCATTTGCTTCGTAAAAGTGTTGGTACCGAGTTGGTTTCATATCCTGCCTTTTCTCTCCCATTCTAACAAATATTAGAGTGCCATCTAGGTTAAAGCATTCACCTCTGTCTGCAAATAAGTGGTGTCGTTGAACCTAGACTTGTCGAAATATTGTTAGGGGATCGATATACTTATAGTAATTGTAATTGAAGTTGTTTGCCGTATTAGTGCCAGTGTGTTTTTCATAGATGTGTTTTTAAAATAAATAATTATAATCTTTACACCGAAGCTCTGTTCCGTGTCTACTGTGTAAATTGCCCTATCTTGTATACTCCACATACTGCCTAACTTTTCTTGAGGGAAGTCTGACTGCTCAGCCACAGCTACCAAGTGAATCTGTGTGGTACAGACTGCTACCAAGTGGGTTTACTGCCAAACACCTGTAGTCCTAAATCTTTTGCAGTGGTCCCAGAGGGAACTGCACAGGTTTTTGCCTAACAGACAGCGTTCATTTTTTTTTGTTGGGCCTGTTTCCTCAAACAGCGTTCACTTCTTCTTTTGTCCTGTCTCCTCAGACAGCGTACAATTCTTCTTTTGGCGGGGGTGTTGCCAATGTGCACATGCGCGTCTTTTTCACGTTCTTTTTCCAGGCAGTCTGTGAGTCGCGCACTTATTTACCAACTGTGCTTGCCCCATGTGTTGCGTACCCCTTCAGAGGTCATTGTAGGCTGCGTGTAACACGCGTAAACTTATTTTTGTGTTTTTGGGTTCATTTTTCCACGCACGTGGTCTACGAGAGGTTGCGTGCACGTTATTTTTTGTTTTCGGGGTGCCTGTGCGTTGCGTGACCCGTCATCTTCCCCCAGGGGTCACAGACAGCCTTGCTAGAGCACTAGGGTACGAATTCCATCTAGTACGCTACCCCATTCACCCCCAATTTCCCAGGACAATCGTTTACTGCTACTCCCATACGCACAAAAACATCAGTGCCATGGTTGGGAGGCGACCAAGTGGTAAGGGAGGCAAAGGTGGCTGACCTCCAAAAGGTGGGCGTGGTGGGCGCGGTAGGGGATGTGGCTATGATTTGCAGGGTGCCCCTAGACCCCCATGTACGGATGGGCAAACAGGGATGCCCATGCACCCCCCATGGTTGTGAGAAACGTAGCTGACACCATCCCAGCTCAGCCCTTGTTGGACCAGCCCATTGTGGCACCTGAACCGGCACAGTATGACTCCCAGGCTGACTTCCAGGTCAGCAGGTCTATGCCACATGTGGCGGTGCAAGTTGGTGTCACCAGGCCATGAGGATCTGGGGCAGCTATGTCATCTGCTGCCCCAAGTAGGCAGGGTGGGGAGGCTGCAGGGACAGCTGCAGCTCAATCCACCCTAGCTCTGAGTCTCCGAGCCGGACAGTGTCAGTCCCGGTCCATCAAACCGACGTTGCCCCTGCCACCATCACCCTGCAGCCAATGCCTGCACCAAGACCTATGGTCATTGTGCATTCGCCCACTCCTAGTACCCACTCCACCGGCACTTCTGCCCCTACTGACCAGAGTGGCGTAAGCCACTCAGGTTCCACACTACATTTGAAAAAGAGGAAGAAGGGTGCTCTGGCACTACAGGCTGAGACCCCAGACACGGCTACACACTCTGCACGTCAAGGAAGCCTAGCTTTAATGAGGCCGAACTTGATGCACTAGTGGCCTATGTGTCGGCACTTAGCCGCGATATGGTGGTGACTGCAGGGTGCAAGACCACACCTGGTCAACGTAAGGCACACTGGCAGACCATCGCGGACATCATTAGTGCCCTTGGATTTGTGAGGCGCTCAGCTGATGATTGCTACAAGCGCTGGAATGACTTGAAACGCAGAGCAAAGAACAAGCTGGCCTCAAATCATGCTTCTACTGGTGACTGGTGGTGGGTCTCCACAAGAGGACAACCAACTCACTGAACATGAGTCTGTTGCTGGAACCTTCGTCACAGAGGAACAGATCCAAGGCGTGGGAGACCAACCAGATTACGACGCATTGTCCGGTGAGTGCCCATGCATGTGTGTGTAATCCATGTGTATGTTGTGTGGGTGACGGGTTCTGATTGCGTGCCAGGTGAGGGTGTGTGCACCTGAGTGGTATGGGTCACCCATGTGCTTCCTCCAAAACATTCACTGGCCTTGGATTTTGGTATGACAGTATCCCTTCTGCCCACAGTAGCCATTTAGCGCCACATTACTGCAGTTGCCCTTGAACTGTCATCTTGCAACAACATTGTTCAGAATTTTTCAGTGTTCATTCAGGCTGATTGTTTAAATTCTCCCACTTTTGCAACGCATTTTTCAGCCCTATTGTCACATATGTGACATGCTTCTGTCATTGATTACACCTCACATTGGCCCACATCTGTTACATTGTTATGTGAATGATTAGGCCATTCAGGCCGATTGAGTATTGGCCTGCTCACATTGATTTTTGGTGCCTGTTTGTATGTGGTACTTGATAGTTGTTTCCTGTGATGTTTCCTGTGATGTTTAAGTGACCAACCATTGATGTGTACATCTGCCTGCAATCACTGTATTCTTGTACACTGGATGTGTTGCAATGAATGCACATGCATATTTTGTCACACTATGTAGCATTGTTCATCTCATCATGTCCATCTCACATGGATGGCTGACAGTACTCATTCACTGACATATGGCTGTACTTGTCAAATGTACCATGGCTATGCTACATGCCATCTGTGTGCTGGCATGTGTCATGTATGTGTATTGGACATGCCACTCACAGGCTAATGTGTGATGCCAGTGCTACCCAGCATGCAGCAAATGTGTTGCTTTTCCATCTTGGTGTCATCAGTGTCTGCGTTTTGCCTCCCTTTCCAACTCAGTGACAGTGCATGCATGCTAGGGTTATAGTCATGTGAGACATGTGTAAATCATGTACTGGATCTCTGGCTTGTCAGGCCTATGTGTGTGCTATGGTGCTAATGCCTGTTTCTATTTTTTGTGTTTCATGTTTTTGCAGGTGATGACGCACTTGATGCTGTTGAGGTTGAGGAGATGGTGCAGACCCAGGAGTAATCTCAGGCACGACAGGGCACCAGTGGGGGACGTGGTGTGGTGGTGGGTGAAAACCCTTTGGTAATGCAGACCATACTGTCCAGGGGTGTCTCTGGGTGCACCTCCCCAGACCTCTATTCAGGTGCTGAATTGGATGATGAGACTTATGTGCCGTCGCAGGTGAGTGTTTCTGGCAGGGATTCTGTTCTGTCTAACCCACCTGCACCAGGGGTAGAACCCTCTATGGGGATGTCAGTGTTGGTAAGTCCGCCTTTGGCGGTTACGGATGCAGGGTCACACTCCACATCATCTGATCCTGTTCCTGGGCCAGCAGTTCAGAGGGGGAATGCAGTCCTGCAGCCTCAGGCAGTGCCAGCACAGCAAGGTGCAGATCGCCTTGCCCCGAACAGGTGTGGTGCCCGCCGATGCGGTGGCTGTAAGCAACCCAACAGGCAGCATCAGTTGAAATGATGGCTCAGGCAATGGAGAGGGTGGCCACTTCCATTATCCCCCCTGAAAGGCAGATGAGCAACAACAGCAGGCAACAGACTCCATTTGCTGATCGCACAGGGAAGACATGTTGGCGTCCAACAGGGACCGACGGGCGGCACTGGAGACTCTGCGGGAAGCCATTTCTATAGAGTCACAGGGCCACAGGGAAGCTCTGAGGGTAGAACTCCATAACCTCAGGGAGACTCTTGTTGAACTTGAGGCTTCCACAAATTTGAGGACAGGACAGCAGCTGGAGTGGCTCACATGTTCACTCTCAGCTGAGCTGTAGGCAACTCAGGAGGAGATCCGGTTATCACGGGAGGCCATGCGTGCAGAAATGCAGGCAACCCGTCAGGTGCTTCATTGGGATCTCCATACTATCATCCTCCAGAACGAGACCTTCCACACCCGCATGCTTGCTGCCACACCCGCATGCTTGCTGCCATGGAGGACCATACAAAGGCTTTGCGTGTGCTGCCTCCCATAGAACCACCACCTCCTGTTGCAGCAGCAGAAGGTGATGAGAGCGACAGCAGCACTTCTCCCACAGTAGCGTAGCCGTGCAGGCCATGAGCCCATGGAGGTGTTTTTTTTCCGCAACTTCCACACAGGTGGGTGTTGGTGTGTACCCTGTCCTCAGACCTCCTGGGTGGCCTCCCCCACCCCGGCCCCCATATGGCCATTTTTGATTTTTCTTTTTCTTTTTTTTTTACAGTGTGTTGCCTTGTGTGGCTCCCGTGGGCATCCACTGTGTTTTCCGGCTGGGCACATGCAGGCTTGTCCTGTGTTTGGGTTAGATGCTTGGGTTCCTGACACACACACCCCTCCTGCTTCCCGTTTCCACGGGCTTGCAAAGGGTGTGACCAAATGGCAGTGATTTACACAGTGACATTGGGCTCCCATGAGCTGTGTGGGCAGTCTGTAGTCATAACTGTGTGGACATCCCTAGTGGGGTTTGTTTTTGTATTGAACACTGCATGGTGTATTGATATGTGCTTGTGCATCCATGTCTTCCTCCTTATCCGCAGGTACCTTCTTCATATCTTCACAAGGCCGTCTCCTTTGCAGATGCAGTTCATGTTGTATGCAGTACACTGACACATTTGCCTGGCAGCAACACTCTGGAGTTGGAAGGGGTCGATGTGCTGGCTTATTGAGGTTGTATGACTTATATTACTTTGAGTTTGTACTGTCATATTTTGGCAATGTTTCATGCTGTGTTGCTGTATTGTGTTGCTGGTAAGTATTTGGTCATGTGTGCTGTTTGTTATTGATTACTGGGAGCTCATGTTAATTTTAGCTATGTTTCGTTAGGCTAAACTGTTTGTTTTTGAAATTTCATGATATAAATAAAATGTGTATATATATGCTACATGTAGCCTGGGTGCTCTCTAGTATACAGATCACAAGTAGTGATCTGTCATTGGTGTGCTGGATCCTTTCACAGCCGGTGTCCGCAAGGTGGGGTAGCCATAGTCCCTTTTCTCAATTGTGTTATACCCCCTCATGAATTTGGCCCCCCGAAACAAAAAAGAGGGCGATTTACCCCTTATATAGCAAACTGTTTCCATTTGGCACAGTGCACTTTGTGACACTTGTGTCATGTGTTGTGCATTCCTTTGTTTGCTTTCACATTGCAGGACATGCCATGGTGTGTTGGGTGGCGGAGATGGGGAGGGGTTGGGTGACATAGTGCTATTTTCATGTTGTATTTTGCAAGGGGGTAGTCATTCATGCAGCATAAATGTGTGTCTTTTTGTGACACAGCATTGGTTGTCTTTCAGTAGGTAGGAATGCACACAATTTAACACTTCCAGGTGACCAATCTCAGGCTGGTTTGGTTTTGACAGTTGACTGTCCCTTATGTCATCATCATTGATTGTCAGCTGGTATATGACAGGGCTGTGTTCACTCCATAGGGGTGTGATTTTAGGTGAAGTAATTAGCCATCAGCTGCGTACGGGCTGCCTCACCACGTGCCCTTTCCCCTCCCATGCGCAGCTGCCATGCTTGTGGTTGGGACTTGGGGGCACCACCATGTCCACCGACAGGCCCCTGCGTGTTGCAATGTTGTGCAGGACACATGCTGCCACTATGATCCTGCACACTACTGGGGGCGCGTATAGCAGCTGCCCACCATAGCTGTCAAGGAAGCGAAAGCATGACTTGAGCACTCCGAATGTGTGCTCCACTAGGTCCCGGGTTGCAATATGGGCTGTGTTGTATCTTACCTCGGGTGGTGTGGTGGGGTTCCGGATTGGCTTCATCATGTGGGTGCTCAGAGGGTTGGCTTCATCATGTGGGTGCTCAGAGGGTAGGTGATGATGGGTATCATTAGTGGGGTTGTGATAGTACTCAGTATCTGACATGCATGCATGTGCAGGGGCATTTATACTCACCAACCAGCCATGTATCGCCATGCCGCCCTGCTTCTAGGTCCCGGTTTAGGGTTGACATTCTGTAAATGAAACTGTCATGGGTGGACCCTGGATAGTTGGCATATATCGAGGTGATGATTCCCTCGGCATCACATACTACCTGAACGTTGATGGAATGCCAGTGCTTGCGGTTTCTGTAGATGTGCTCAGTTGCCCTGGGAGGACATAGAGCCACATGGGTGCAGTCAATGGCACCTAGCACTTTGGGGAAGTGTGCCACCCCGTAAGAATCCTGGACTGCAGCATGCCTTTCTGCAGGTGTTCTGGGCAGGTATATTTGCCTGTGGACTGATAGGCGTGCAGTCATGATGGCCAAGACCTGGTGTAGGCAGCGTGACTGCGTGGCCTGTGACACCCCACCCCCACTATGCACTTGTCCACTGAAATGAACCAGTGGCCAAGAAGTGCAGTACATTGAGCACCTTTTCCAAGGGGCTCAGTGCTTGGGAGCACAGGGTGGGTGATGTGAGGTCATCCTTCCACTCACTCACCAGGTTGAGTATTATGTGAGGTGGAAACCTGTACCTCCCATACACCTGGTCATCAGGCACCCCAAAAAGGCTGGTTCTTGGTGTAAAAATTCTGGCCCTGACTATCCTCCTCCTCCTCCTGCGGTATCCCACGACCACTGCTGCGAGGAACGGTATATTAATCTTAGCGTCTAGCTTGTTTGTTGTTTGCACGCACTTTTATGCTGCGCGGGTCCACGTACGCCTGCTTCCTGCTGGTGTACGTGTTTCCGGATTAGCGCGTCTTTTTTGTCGCACGCGTTAGCCCTGTTCGAATCCATGAATACGTGTTGTAGGCACGCGTGTGGGCGTTCCGTGCATTTGTCTCCTGTACTTCCCCCATGACGCCCACATTTTCACGCGTTGTTCCCCATTCCGCGTGTTACGCCCCCGTGTTACGCCTACTTTTGTTGTGTGCGCTGTGCTATGTGTGCCTTCGCTGTACGCGTAGCGCACGCTGTTTGAAGACCTGTGCACCAGCGTGTGCCACGCAGGATTTTAGCGCACATCCATGGATGTACACGCGCACGGACTTCAATGAATTGCTGTGCGCAGGTTTCGCTGCGATTTTTACACTTGCGCTGCGATTCGCACGCTTTCGCACGCTTGCGCGGAAATTTTCAGCGCACATTCATTCCATGAATCGGCCTGTGAATGTTGTGCTCAAAATGAAGTACTGATCAAATACAGTATGCAGAAATTGTGGCGCAAAAGTAAGCAAAAAGAACATTACTTGTAATTACAGTTAGTGTGTGTGGCTCCTAAAAGTGGGTGGTACCAGGGCAAAACAATGTAAACAGACAAAAAGCAGAGCAGCTGAAGAAGAAAAATTATCCCTAAAGGTTTTGCTGAAAACAATATGCTGATCATAATTTAATACAACTAAAGTTTTGTCAGAAGCAACCATCTTTCCTACCTTTTTATGAAACGTTTAAAAAAATGGTTTGTATAAAGCAAAGGATCTACACTGTACTTCTCGTAATGTAATGTATGCCAAAGTGCACCACTTTACCGTGGAGGACGTTGGTGGTAGTGCGGCATTGCACCCTACTGAAGATGCATTCAGGGCTCAAAGCTTCCGATGCATCCCTTCTCGACCTGAACCCTCTCTGCACAGTGGACACCGTCAAGGTCGCACTCTGCCCCACTCGCTTTGCCCAAGGGTGTTTTGTCTACTACTGTTTAAGGGCCAGGCATTTCCATTAATATTCTACATTCTGAGAAATCTGCTGCATTGGGACATGCATGGTAATGGTTGGTGGGGGCGGAACTAGGGAGCAGGGTGGGAAGTGGTTAGTTACTGGTTGGAGAAGAATATGTAAAGACAGATTGTAAATTCGCTCCAGTGTCTGCGTCTTATTCAGGGAGATGCTGCGTGGGTGAGCGAGTGTTTGGTTGAAGCGGATGCCCTAGCCCGAATATCACATTGGCGATGAAGAGCGAATGTGCTCGCGTGCACACAGACCACGGAGCGGGCCCACGGTCCAGGCTGCTTGAGGAGGCCTCATGTGAACCTTGGGGTGCGGTGGTGAGAAAGGGAATGGCCAGATACTCCATTCCGCACAATCAAGCAGGAGTAAAGGAGGCCTGCCATCAAGGCACTACCCAAGCCGACACAGGAGAGGCATATTTTGGAACCAAAAGCACACAGCCGCATTTTCATAAGCCCTCACGGACTGGAGTCCATTGCACTACTGTGGAACATAAATCTGCCACACAGTAAAAGCCCAGCACTTTGGCAATTTAAAGCCCTGCAATGTCTTTCATACGACCTACATGCTGCAGGCCCTGCACAGTCACCACCAGAGGCACCAATAAGAGGCAGGGACTTAAGTAGAAGAGACTTGCCACAGGACAACACTGATGGCCTGCACAACCATATTGGACCAAGACATCCTGAAGACGGCAGCAATCACACTGCCTGTCCAACCACCAGCCAGGCCACAACAACACATAGCACTACAACTGCCTGGTGAATTTGATTTCATGGACACCAGCAAGATGGGAACCAGATGGGCCCAGTAGGCCAGAGTCCTTGAACTATATGTTGGGGCAATGAGCAGTGGCGTAACACAAAATGTGGGGGCCCCCCTGCGAGCCATGCTGAGGGGGCCCCCCCAACTCAGCAACAAATCAAGGGTCATGCCACACTCTGGTCCAGCCTAGATTATCACACTTGCGCAATACGCACAAACGTGCTGCTGAAGGGGTATGCCGCACACTGCACTAGGAGAAAGATATAAATATGTGTTTTAATATAATATACAGCACACTTTCTGAGAAAAATTGGCTAAGAAGCCAGAGTGTTTGCAATTGTTTTGTAGGGTAACACCAATCCAATAGATGCAAGTCACCAACAGTGCACAGGAACATTAATGCTTTGCTATTAAAAATGCCATGCCACAATGAAAACATGTCCAACTGGCTGCACAATGTAGACTAGTGTAGACACGTAATAACAATATAGTAAAGCTTGCCAGGCCACATTTAGACATATCTAGACTGGTTGCACCAAAATGCTAGTCGAAGCAATAACACTCATCAAGAATAGAACACACATTCAAGCCTGTGTCTCTGTGGCCTCTAACAACACTGCCAAACTCTTTAAAATCTGAAAAGAACTGGTCAATCCTGTTGCAGCCTTTATCTCTCCTGTTCCCACCCAGGCCCTCTGGATGGCTCTGTCATCTCACTTCTCTGTTAAAACTCAGGACATCCTGTCCTCCATCTCCTCTTCCTCGCTCAGTCCCCCTTTGGCCATCTCTACCTCTCTCCTTTCTCCTCTTTCTCTCTGACAAATTCTGACGAGGTTTCTAGACAAATCGATCTATGAAAGTGTCATCCAAACAGGTGCTCTCCTGCTCCACCAGAACCACCAAGAACCATATTGACACCCTCGCTCCAGTCTTGACTGATTTCTGTAATCACTCTTTCGCCACTGGAACGTTCCCCTCTCCCCTTAAGCACTCCCTTATGCACCCACTCCTCAAGAAGCTGCCTGCCGACCCTGCCTGCCCGGCAAACTATCGCCCAATCTCCATCACCCCTTTCCTGGGCAAACTGTTGGAAAAGCTGGCCATCTCCCAACTAACTCTCCACACGGAATCTGTTGGTTGTCTCCATGACCATTAGTCTAGCTTCAGAGCTGCCAGAGGCACAGAGACTGCTGTCCTGAACACCTGTGAAGATCTGCTCTCTAACCTTGATTCCAGCATTCCTTCTGTCCTCATCCTCCTTGATCTATCCTCTACTTTGGACACGGTCAACCATGCCACCCTGATCCATCAACTCTATGAGAACCTGGGCATCATGGATCAGGCCCTTGAGTGGCTGACCTCCTTCGTTTTGAACTGCCCCTCCCAGGTCCAACTTGGTCTCTTTCTCTCTGCTGCATCCTCTCACTCTGGTTTTTCAACCTCTATGTGGTCCCTTTGACCCACCTGATCTCTACATTCTCCTCTAACTTTCAGTGTTATGCAGATGACCTCCCCTCAGACTCCTCTCAACTCTCACTCATTCCGGTCTGTCTATCCGCTATTCAGGATTGGTGTGCCTCCAACAATCTCTGCCTTAATGTCAGTAAGATGGAGATCCTTCTCCTTTGGACTCCTGCCCCTGCTTTCCCTCTCTCACTCTGGCCGCCCGCCTTGGGCCCTCTTCCTTCGTCTTCCTGTGACGCAAACAACACTGGTGTCATCTTTGACTCCACTCTCTCTTTCTCTCCTCACATCTCGGACGTCGTCAAGAAGTCCCACTACCAGCTGCTCCTCCACAAAGGGACTCTTCCCTTTCCCCCAGAAGCTCACTGTCTCCAGAGCCCTGGTTCCCTCTAGGCTGGACTACTGCAACAGCCTCTTTCTCAATCTGCCTTTCTCTACTCTCCAGCCCCGGCAACTAATCCAGAACAGGACTGTGAGACTTATGCTTGGCCTCAAGCACAGGGATCGTATCTCTGCAGCCCTGAAATCTCTCCACTGGCTCCCAGTTGCTGCAAGTATCAAGTTCAAGACCCTTTGCAATGTCCACAAGGCTTTCTCGGCCTGGGGCCCGCACTACATCCAACGCTCGCTTTCAAAATATCTTCCTTCTCGAGCCCTTCGGTCAGCTACCTACAACTCTCTAAGGGTTAGACGCTTCTCCAGGCAGAGAGTGGGGGTAGATCTCTCTCCTCTGCAGGTGCCTCCCTCAGGAATAGCCTCTCTGCCCCTCTCAAGCTTTAGCAGACCACCTGAAGTTCTGGAAGCAGCTCAAAACTTTCCTCTTCTCCTCTGCTTTCTCTCTCTCCCTCCCCTGCTGGCCTAGCTGACCTACCTGTCTGCTGTACAGACTGGTTGCTTGGCTGCCCTCAGAGTCTCACTGAGTCCAGACTATTTCTTGATCAGTCACCCTTGCACCGCCTCTGGGCCTACCATACCTTGTCCCAGCGCCATCTTAAGCATTTTTGGGGCCCTGGGCATGGGCATCTTTGGGCCCCCCCTCCACCAAACCAAAGGAATGAAGTGATCAAGAGTATCTGGCGGCACCCCCCAACCCCCACCGTGATCATAACATATAGGTTGATATGCTGCCTCGCAACATTCAAAATAAGAATGTTTACTCCTTACCCTCTCCATACGTGCTCTAATCAGAATGATAAACAAGGACCATTTGAAGACCAACATTAGCATTCTCCGAAGAGGTTACTTTTCTTCTAGTATAGAAACAGGATACTTTTTATCAATAGCATCCGGGAAGGTATGCAGCCTCTTGTATTAATGCGGAACTGTATGTAAAAGGTACATGTAACCCAAAATAGGCAGAGAACTCACATCAGCTGCCTCAGAGAATGCAAAAGTGCTCAAGCATGGATAGAGTAGACCAATTGTAAGGAAGGAGAAATCTACACATAGCATAGAATGGATAGTGAATGCATATTAGAAGCTACCAGGAAGGTGTCTCTATCCAGAAAGACCGAGATTAGAAGTGGGATGTGGTTTTCAAATAGTGTTGCCATTAGAGATCAAGGGAACAAGTGATTGTGGTGTGCAGTATATCAATGCTCACTATTATAGTGCAAGCAACCCTACAGCCAGTGAAACTATGAGTGAAGCTTTTATGAAGATCATAACCTGAGAAGGAAATCACTCTGAAGGGCTGACAATTTTGAAAGGTTTAGGGACTGTCAATTTTGAGATGTTAGGCAATAAAAGATTAAATGAGATGCTGAGGATCACAAATTGCTTAAGGGGTGTGCTAACTATCTCATTTCATAAAACGGACTTGCAAAGTACACAAATCACATTTCCAAATCTGACCATTTTTAAAACTAAAATATTATAGAAGGGTGTTACGCAAAATGGGAATGATTCTCGCTTCGTTCACTCCATCATTAAGGGAAGTATATAAGTACCAGCATACCAATTGATGTGATTCAACAGATTTAATCTGGGTTTTTTTTTTACTTTTAAGCTTTAAATACCTGCAAAACAATGACTTGTGAAATTTTCATTCATAAACATGCAGAAAAACTTTTGACTTTTATATAAAAAACCAAACGTTTTTTGTGTCAAATTAGCAGACCTTACAATATGCTTGCATAAGGCCTACAACATCTGGTCTGCTCTCTCCTGTCTACCACCCTTCCACTCAAATGGCCTACATCCTTGCTGGAATGTGCTCTTCTAATCTTTCATATTAACACATATCTCTGCAATGAGTGCTTAACACACTGAGCTAAATTCTGAACCATTGTGGCACTCAATTCATCAATATGGATTTCAACTTTGGCTATTGCACATGATCAACATAATTCACACAGGAAGGAAAAAATGCTACAGAAGTTGTGCCATACGGAACACACAAACTATGTATTCCACAGTGAATACAGAAAGCATTACATCATTAATTGATCACTGCAGAATGAACAGAGGTTTAGCGCCTCTGCAGCATGTCATGAAATATCATGGTGTGTGCTATTTAAGTCTGGTGAACAATGGAATCTTACTTTAGAACAAGCAGCCTTGAGGGGCCCCCCCTCCAATGTGGGGCCCTGGGCAAGTGCCGCTTTTGCCCTCCCATAAAGACGTCTCTGCCTTGTCCTCCTTGCACTACCCAGAGCCGCGCTGCCCTCACTGCAATTACTCTGAGCATTGCTGCATTGTTTTTCCCTCCCCTCTCCCTTGCACTTCCCCCTCCCTTTCCCCTTGCACTTCTCATTCTCGCACTTGCATGATCTGAATGACACAAGGCCTAGTAAGATTGTTTGTCTTGTCCTCCCTCTATCTTCCATCCCTTGTCTTGTCGCTCCTAGAAACACTTGTGTGCAGGCGCGTTATAAATGATTTATATCATATCATTTGATCACAGATGCCCAGAAAATATACAATGCCACAGTAAGAAACGGCTAGACTGGCAGCATCCAAATGGCAGTCTAGCCAGGTAATTCACTTAGCAGGACTGCTTTATCATAAATGCCCATTAAAAAAAAAGGCCATACCAAACTGAGGAATTACTAGACTGGCTGCACCTAAATGCCTCTCTAGCCACTAATACCACATATCATGCCTGCTTAACCTGGACATGGACAGCCATTATAATTTGTCGTACAACCCCCCCCCCCACACATCCCCTCTCCCTACCACCCCAACCTCCAAAATCAGCTCCTTGGCCCAGAATTACCTCCACATCCCTCTTTCTTGCCCCAGAGCTTAAGGTTGAGGCTCCTTGCCTCATAGGTAAGTACTGGGATGAGGAAGAGTGGGACTAGGAGTAATGAAGATTACAGGTAGCTAAATCAGGCATTATCTCCATGTACCTCTACCTCATCCCAGTACTTATGTATGAAGCAGAGTGTCTTATACACACTGGGACGAGGAAGAATAGGGCTAGGAGTAATGAAGATTACCAATAAGTAATCCAGCCATTAAAGACAAGTATTGGTGCAACACCATTAAGTTGGTTAAGGATTCATCACTCCCCCCGCCCTCCCGAAATGTTGGGCTATGTTGACTCAACCTGGCTGACCTTCAAAGCAGTTGCCACACAGAACAGGACACAGATGTTAAACGGCACCTGGGTTACGCTGTTAACAAGAACCCAGCAATTACTAACATAATGCAATTTTTTTTTTTTTATTAAAATGCATTTGGATTACATCTTAAACCTTACATTTATCATTCACATTCCATTTACATTATTCTCCTTCTAAAAAATTTCAAAAAACAACACCAGACATCATTTATCTTTTATCCTTCTTCATTACTGTTACTATTGTCCAGCGTAATGTTTTCCCAGAAGTGAACTATGGTTGCGACCATCTTTCTATTATTTCCTATTAAGATGTGACTCCATCTTTCTTCTTTTTCCATTTCTACTCTGGCACTCGAGTATTTGGCGCTAAAGAGCAGTCTCTTTTGATTTAGTGCCTCGCATTCCATAATTACGTGATAGAGCGTTTCGGTTTTCCCTCTTGTTTGGCAGAATCTGCAGTCGCTATTTGCACTTTTATATTGGCTCCATTTCCCCTGTACTTCTCTTGTTGGCAGTAGGTTCAGTCTGAATCTTAGGAACATGTCTCTAATTCTTCGATCCGGATATAATTTTAAGTAATTTGGAAGTTGATTAAGTGCTCTTTCTTCTCCCTCGCATTAGAGTGTCATTTTATATTGATCTTTCTGCACTTGAGTTTCAATCCAATCGGTTCTACTCAGCTTCTTTTTTGCGATTTGAGGCATTTTCGTCAACGTCTCCAGTGTGATTCCTTTTTTGTTACATATACACATGGCTGCTTCTTTCCATTTGTCCAATGTAACATCGTTGACGTGTACTTTTGAAGTTCTTAGGATTTCCAATGCCGGTATCTTTTCTTCGCTGTTCATTTTTCTGTAGAAGTCTATTATTTTCCATTCGATTATTGATTCTAATGATTGGAGGCCCAATTCATAGCGTATCCGTATCATAGGCATGTTCTGGGGTAACTTAGTACTTTTCTCCAATAAATCGCTTCCAATTTCATCCATATGGTTCTATCATGGTTAATCATAGTTTCTGCACCGTATGCAAGGATCGCTGTCACTTTTTGCTTATAAAAGGTTACCACAGGTTTAACCGAACATTTTCCGAATTTCTTATGTATTGACAGACCTTGTCTGGCTAACATTCTAGTTTTTGCTTTTAGCTGTTCTGCCCATGGTGCTTCTGTCAGAGATTGGTTGATCCATATCCCTAGATATTTATACGTTGTAACCTGGATCAGTTTCTCTTCCTGGAGGTAATATTGGAATCTTTTTTTCCCATTTGAATTCTTCTTTGTTAGGTGCATGATTCTTGTTTTGTTAGTGTTTATTGTCAGTTCATTTTGTTCCATGTATTCATAGGTTTTGTTAAGAGCTTTTTGTAATCCGCACAGTGTTTTTGCTAATAAGATGATATTGTCTGCATAGATCAAACAAGGTACTGCAGTCGCATTTAATTTTGGTGGATTGATGGTTGGTGTATTTATAGCCTCTTCAAAATCCGACGTAAACAAACTGAACAGTGCGGTTGCTAGCGGACACCCTTGCTTTAGACCATGCCAGGTGTTTATTTGCTTTGTTATTATTCCATCCGCTGTCATTCTTACTTGTATTTTTGTGTTGGAATACAAATGTTTAATTGGTTCTAGGATGTCACTAGGGCATCTCCATTGTTCTAGTTTCTTCCACAGCAGGTCTCTATTGATTTTATCATAGGCAAGGCTCAAGTCGACATACGCTACTATTGTGTTTGTTTTTGTTCTTTCTGCTTCTTGTTTCATCAGATTTAGAATCATGAGATTCATGTTTGTTCCAACATTGCGCACAAATCCTGTTTGGCGCACTGCTTGATGTTTTGTTTGTTTTGCCCAAATGTTTAATCTTGTCAGTATCAAGTTAGCAAAAATTTTCCCTACCGGATCCAGGAGCGCCAGTGGTCGATAATTCTTTGCTTCTTTTGATGATCCCTGTTTGTATATTGGGATTAGTGTTGCTATTTTCCAGGACTCTGGGACCTTTTTCGTGCGGTTAATCAGATCTATAATTTTACCACAGAATTGTGCCCAAACTTCTGGATTTTGTTTTAATGTTGCATTCGACATGCCATCTGGCCCCGGTGCCCTTGATGTATTTATTTTTTTTATTATGTTGGTAATGTCTTCAATATCGTATCTAATGTTCCATTGCTTTGGCAAATGTTGTTGAGTTTTCTTTATTACTGTTGTTCGTTCTTCGTAGAGAGCTGTGAAATACTCTATCCACGCTGCTTCTGGAACATCCACTATCGTTGCATTTTCAGCCTTTGTACTCGATTTCAAGAGTTCCCACAAACGTCTGGTGTTATGGTTTTTCAGGGAGGCCATCATGGATTCGGCATTTTCTTGGTCTTGCATCATTTTGGCATTTTTATGCCAATTTTTGAATTTTTGTTTTGCTTAGCCAATTATTCTTTTTTTGGTTTGAGGTGATTCTTTTTGTGCTCTTTTAATGGATTCCTTTTTTTCCTTTTTCTTTTCTGCGATATCTTTGTTGTAAATATATTTTCGCTCAGGTTTGGATGGATGATTCAATCGCTGTTTCATTTGGAATTGGTCAGTTAACCACCCATAATTGATTTTATTTGAATCTTCTTTCTTTAAATTCGTTAATGTTTCTGTTATTTCGGTTAGTCTGTTATGCGGGATTCTCAAACGGTTCATTCTATTTACTAGTGTCAACTTAGGGATATTTATTTTGCGTCGTTCTTCTTTGTTCATTTCCCATGCGCGCTTTAGTATGTAATGGTCGCTACGTTCACTATATAGATTTTTGGCTTCGATTTTTGCTTGGGTAATTCCCTTGCTAGTATAGATATAATCTATGATTGATTTGTTTTCCCCTCTTGACTATGTTGGTATTGGTTTTTTTGCTACTTTGAGGGCATCCCATCTTTCGAAGTTTCTATTGCGTGTCTCTATTATCCACCTTCCTGCTCTATTTTCCAACAGTTGATCTGCTATTAGATCTCCTTTGTCATCAAATATATGCAGGTTGAGGTCTCCGCATATAATAAATTCTACATCTTGATGCGCCTGTGCAATGCTGTCTATCTTAGTAAAGATAGAATCTATTACCATTTCTTCTGGTACTTTCTTTGGATTCCAATATATATTGGTGATGTTTAGGTATTGGGTGCTTTTGGACTCTTTGTTCCACTGTAGTTCTACCATCACTTGTCTTTTGATTAATGTGTTTTGCGCCCAATTTCCAATGTTCTGGTATTCGATAATTTCTGTTGTCAGTTCCTGACTAATTACGGTAATAAGTCCCGCTGCCGGTCTGCCTCCATTGTTGTTAATAGCAGGATTCATGTATGTTAGAAATCCTTCACATATTGGGGGAGTTGTTAACCATGTCTCCTGTAAACATATCACTTCTGCTGAGTTTAACTCTGGTCGTTCCGTTTGGAATAGATGTAAATGTCCCCTAGAATTCCATGAGCATATAGTTACTTCTTGTATGTTATTTCCTGTTCGTTGTTATTGTCTCGGTTTTTTTGTTTCTTCATTTCTGCTCTTTTAAATACTAATTTCCCGCCAGCAGGGTGATTTTTCAAAATTCCATTTGTTCAGTGTTTTATCCTTGTACTGTTTTGAGTTCCTTCTTTTTTTCTCGTCCTTGTACCATCTTACTTCCTCTATTTCGCTCCATCCTTTATTTTCATTATGTAAGTTGCTTTCATCGCTGCTGATATCCCAGTATGTTCTATTACTCTCTTGCTGCGTCATACTGGATATTTCTTTCGTGTCGTTGTCCTTTTTATCATCATTTGACACTCTGAATCCTCTTTCTTCCAGTTCTTCAGCACATGATGATATTAAACTTTTCAATTCTCTTGAGCAACAATATATTCAGATTTTGTCCAATCTCTGTTCGTCTCTAAATTCGATTTGTTTCAGATCTTTTGATTTTAGTTTTTCCAATTTTGGAATTGCCTTGAAGAGGCGTAATAGATTAGTTCTGTTCATCACAATGTTAGCCTCTTTTTCAGATCTTCCTTCTAGCTTTAATCTCATTACACTTTCCTTGTAGTAAGGGTCAACAAATTGGAGTTGTTCAAGTTTTGATCTTTCTTCGTTCCTAGGCTGTTTCATTCTTCGGTCAGCTCGTTTATCTCTGTTTTTGTTTGTTTCTTCGGGCTGTTGTTCCTGGTCTATTCTCTCTTTTCCTGTTGTGTTCAAAGTGCTATTTCCTGTGTACAGTTCTTCATCTGAAATTTCTTCACAGGATAGCTCAATTGATATATATGATTCTGTAATAGTTTCCTCATAACAGTCAATTATCAGCATAGATGCAGGATTTGGTTGTTGTTCCTGTTGCCCTTCTCCGCTTTTGTCTTCATTTCTAACCTTCTCTGGTTCCTGTGTTGAATAAGTGGAAAGGTTCAATAGTGATTCAATATTTCCTTCTTCACTTGATGAGACGCTCACAGATTGAATGTTATCGCCCTTGCTTATTATTTCTTGGGTTTGGGTGGATTCTTCTACTCCTCTTGTTCTTGCTTAACTTTCTTTTGTTACTGTATCCACTATACTCATTTCTTTGTGTTTTTGGAGCTGTGGTTTTTTACTATTATCTTTAGCACTTTGGGCTAGGTTCCTGAGAAATGCTCTAGATCCTCTTTGTTGTTTTTTTGTCTGTTTTTTAGCCATTTGCGTTTTTGTTTTATTTGAATTATTCATTGACTGTTGTTCGAATATGCTATAATTCACATTCCCTTGTG
Organism: Ambystoma mexicanum; assembly: GCF_040938575.1. Classification (NCBI taxonomy): domain Eukaryota; kingdom Metazoa; phylum Chordata; class Amphibia; order Caudata; family Ambystomatidae; genus Ambystoma; species Ambystoma mexicanum. The sequence goes on along the minus strand of NC_090936.1, from coordinate 553,189,761 downwards.
TTGTCTCAGGCTGCGGATATATTGTATGTGTTGTTAATTCCGCTGTCCGGTTTATAGGTTTTTTATTTATTTTTGTCTTAAGTTCTTCGGGTGTCAAGTCTATTAGGAGCATGTCGTTCAGGTTCTCTGTTTCATCATTATAATTGTTCTCTCTCCTATTCTGTGTGCTGTCTCCTATTATCTTAGCGGAGCCTATCTTATGTGCTCCCAACTTTTGATCTTTCTCTTTTTTCCTTCAATGTTATTCTTCGTTATGGATGTTTTTGTGAACGAAATTAGGGCTTCCATAAGGGTTGCTTTGTCCGTTCTATCTTGTCTTGCTATCTCTGCCAGTCTTTGTTGCCATATATAGCTGTTTTCTGCTTCTATGCTGAGCCGTTCTTGTAGTTTGTATACCAGCAGTTCTAAATTCTTTTGTTTGGTGGATATGGAATTGAGTATCGTAGTGTGTTCTTTCATTGTTTCATGACTTGCTTCTTGTAGCTTTATGTAAGGCATCATTGTTTGCGTTGTTACAGCTATCAGCATGTTCTGTAGATCCAGCATTGATGTAGCCACTGACTCTTGTTTATTTCCTGGCTTAGGTGGACAATCGCCAACAGATTCCTCTGGCATGTAGTTTGTTTTCTTGACATTTGTTTCCTTATTTGCTCTTTGTATCTTGTTTGTGGTTGTATAACTTAAGTCAGTATAGTTTTGCCAACTATTGGTTTTATTACTTGTTTCTAATGTTCTTTCAGCTAAATTAGCTTGTTTTCTGTTGTTCCTATTTATTTGTTGTAATTCCATCAATTTTTCAATTTCTGTTAAATCCAGCGATAGACGTTCCATTCGACATTGACTAATTGGAGCAGTTTCTTTTACAAATCTTTCTGATTTGGACGCTCTTTGATAGTACAATTTCCATTGCTCTTTTGCCTTAATTGCTTTTTCTTTCTGTGATACTAGTGCTGTTCATGTTTACTGGTATCACTTTCTTGCTTTAAGCTTTTTGCACCAAGCTTTTGTTCGATGGATGTTGCCGGTTCTTTTATTTCCTTTTTGTCTGTTTTTGTCACTTGCTCCTTTCCCCTCTTCCTCTGGGGATTAATTGCTTCTTCAGCATTTGTTGTTTTTGGATTTGTCCCTTTGTTGCTCTGCTGGTCGCAAATTTGTTGCATAGTTTCTCCTTTCTGCGTATCACCTGTTTTGTCTTTTATTGGTAGCAATACTTCATGGTTTTTGCTGTCTGTATTGTTATTTTCTCCCTTAATGGTTTCTTTCTCTTTAAGGGGTGTGCAATCCAGTATTTCCACCTGGCTCAGATTGTATCCCTCTTCCATAACACTATTATGACTTTCATCTTGTTTCTTTGCATTTCCTAACATTAGTTTAGATGTTTGTCTCGTGTTTCTTCTTGGTATTTGCAGGGTTAATGATGCATTGGCTTCTTCCGCTCCGGCCGTCATTTCCAATGCTTCACCCTGTTCTTCCACGGGCAGCCTTGATCTTCTCAATCCCTCGTCCCTTTCCCCCTCCGCTTTCTTTCCGTCAGATGTTGCTCCGCGCTCGGCACACACTGCACGCGTGTAACCGGTACCGCCTGTGCTCCCCGTCTCTCGCTCTACACAGGCGTCCTCTCTCCCCGTCGGTACGCCCGTGCTGCAGATGGACTCGGCAGCCTCGCTACAAGGTAGGTCAGTGTCGAGATATTGGGAGGGGGCAGGTTGATGTGTCTTTGAGCTTGTGGGGGTCAAAGGATAGACTCCCGCAGTCCCCCCACACTGTTCTCTTCCTGATATGCGGTACACACCGTACCTTGGGTGCAACGTCAGTGCAACTTGCTTTGTTCCGTACCACGTTTCTTGATCGAAAAGGAGAGTACAATGTCTAATGGTATAGTGTTTTCCCTCGTCTTCGATGTATTCGAAAACCCTTTTATTTGTAGTGAGGGGGTCAAAGGACAGATTCCCGCAGTCCCCCCTCGCTACACTTTTCACCGATTTTAAACGGGATTCCGCAGTCTAAATTTCCTTTGTAATGTCAACTCACTTCTGATGGCTTTCAGTTAAACTCAATCAGCTGCAATCTATGGCTCTCTTTTTATTTTTATTTTATAAACACTATTCCAATGTGTAGTTGTTCTTACCTGCCTGATCCCGCGGACTCCTGCAGACTCCACACTCTGCCTCCACACTCCGCGGCCCGCTCCGCGGCCAGTAGTGGATTATAAACAGTTTTCTGTTGCCTCCTCCAAGAATAGACAGAAAATAGACAGAAAAATAGACAGAAAAAACAGACTTTGCCTCCTGCAGACTCCACACTCTGCCTCCACACTCCAAAGCCCGCTCCGTGGCCAGTAGTGCATTATAAACAGTTTTCTGTTGCCTCCTCCAAGAATAGACAGAAAAAACAGACTTTGCCTCCTGCAGACTCCACACTCTGCCTCCACACTCCGCGGCCCGCTCCGCGGCCAGTATTGGATTATAAACAGTTTTCTGTTGCCTCCTCCAAGAATAGACATAAAAAACAGTCTTTGCCTCCTGCAGACTCCACACTCTGCCTCCACACTCCGCTGTTAGTACCTGCATTCAAATGCCAAATTGTTTAGGCATTTGAAATTGTGATGTGGGTTTAATACTTGCATGCCAGAGGATTGATTGGAACGGTAGAAAGGGAACTGCAGACCACTCATTCTCACAGCAGCCCATAAGTGGGTGCTTTCATCCTTAAAGGAGAGAGTTAACTGCTTGTAACATTGAAGCTGCACTAGAAAAGTCTCATTAAAATTCATAAAGAAATTAGATGCCCCAAACAAATAAGTTTGCCCTCCCCCATTGCCCATGAAGGTGGCGCCCCTCCCAACATTTGAAGGGCTAGCCCCCCGAAATGTAGGATTTGTTGCACCCTGAACGCAAGCACACACACCATTCACCATATACACACACCCAGCCATCCATACATTTAAACGTGCATTCTTTCACCATACTGACACACCCAGGCAGCCATCCATACATTTAAGTGTGCACCCTTTCACCATGCAGGCACACCCAGGCAGCCACCCATACATTTACGTGTGCACCTTTTCACCATACACTCACACAGACAGCCACCTATAAATTTAAGTGTGCACCCTTTCAACATACACTGACGCACACGTCATGGGGTTGAGGGGAGCCCTAACACTTCAAAAAGAAATTGGGCCTCATTACAACTATGCTGGATTGGAAACAACGGTGCTGGTAAGGTTACCGGCACCGTTGTTTCCGGGCCGGGATATTACAGCTCTGTTGGCGGTGCCATCCTGCTCGGCAGGTCAGACCTGCCGGGCAGAACGGCACCCACCTGCATAGTTTTCACAGAAACACTGGCACCGTTATCAATGGTGCCGGTGCTTCTGTGGTCCCCATTCCCTTAGAGTGCCATAGGACTTTATGGAAATGGGGACTTAACATTTGCCGGCGCCTGACTTCCCAGACTGCAGGGGTTGTAATCCCCCGGTGTTACCAGGAAGTCGGCACCGGTAAATCATTACGGGTCCAGCGGCAACCTGCTGGTAGCAACGGCACGGTTATCACCAAACTAGTAATGAGGCCCATCGTTTCTTTTTGAAGTCACTCTGACTTCATAAAGAAATTATTTCCGTTAAGGACCAAACCATAACGGAAATAATTTAATTGTAAAGGCAGAGTGACTTCAAAAATAAACTATTTCTTTTTGAAGTCATAGGGCTCTCCACACCCCATGACATGGAGGCTTCCAGCCTAGGGACTTCCATGCCATGGGGAGGGCGCAGCCCTCAGACTTCAAAAAGAAAGTTTCTTTTTGTAGTCAATCTGCCTTCATAAAGAAATTATTTCTGTTACAGAAATGATTTCTTTATAAATGCAGAGTGAATTCAAAAAGAAAAAAAAGATTTTTTTTTTGCAAAAAAAATATTTTCTTTTTTTTTCTACAAGTGGGGGCCCTTCCCAGGACATGTGCTGGCGGGGCCCCTGCACCGCGGGGCCTGCGGGGGCCCCTGTTACGCCAGTGGCAATGAGACTATTGGACAAACATAGGAAAAAAATCCTTTTGAAGCTGGCAGTGGGTCCAGCAAACAGGGATATCATTGATGAACTGAGGGAGACCTCCACAGACACATTTCAGGGGTTAAAGTCAGCGCTCACTCACTATTTCACTCCACACACCAATGTAAATTATGAGAGAAATTTGTTCCATTCCACCAGGCAAACAAAAGGCGAAACCATGGATGCATTCGTAATAAGATTGTAAATCAAGCTTAAACATTGCAACTTCAAAAACTATTCAAACAATGAAGCATTATGCTCACAAATCATCGCAGGATGTGAATTTTAGAACTTTTGCAAGAAGCTACTTGAGAAGCCATGAATGCTGGAAGAGATATTGATGCTTGAGAAGGCCGAACTGGCAGTGGAACTACAGGTGGAAGCCATGAACAATACAAACATCTCCAAGTCAATGTCAGACACAATCCACAAGATGGCCACTGCACCACCCAGGGTCCAGACAAAACTGTTTTGTTACTGATTTGGACATGAATTTCTGCATGAGGCCATGTGCCCAGCGCTAGGTCAACTATGCTCGGCATGAGGAGGAGATCATTATTTTAAGTCATTTTGCAGAATGTCGAGGAACCCATCGAGGGGAGAAAGTGAAGCCAGTGCCCTGAACAGACACAAAGACAAAACCACTATGACAGCAATGGTTGTACTGTCAGCAGGTGCACAAACGCATGGGAAACACAAAGAATGGGGAAGACGAGAAGAAGACTCTGGAGAAGAGAGATGACCCGGTCAGATAGCACTGTGAGTAGAACATTTGCTTTGACATCTGTGCAGACCCTGCCGGTGCAGGTTTGAATCCCGGCAGGGTCAAACCAAGCCTTTCATCCTTCTGAGGTTGATAAATGAGCACCACACACTGTGGGTAATAAGCAGCGTTCAGATACCTGAGGGTTCGTAGAGCTATATAAATGCAAATTATTATTATTATTATAATCAAGGAGAGACACATTATTGCATAACAGAGGTCCTGGCAACACATCAGATACTCAGTAGAACAGTCACCGTTAGAAAGTGTGGTCAGCTCCTCAAAAGGGAACTAGAGGCAACAATGATACCTATATGCAATGGGAAACAAGCAGACCACAGAACAAAACCCTACACTACTTATAGATTTGAACAAACTACAAACAAACTACTACATGGGCCACCGTAAATGTCATCAGCTAACAGGTATACAAGACCACACCATGTTAGGCAGAATCCTATGCAGTTCCCTTAGGGAGCACTACAGAAGATTAAGACTACAGGTATAAGGAAGAAATATCCCCTTTGGTATCAGTCTGTACCACAAAGATTTAGTTGGTAGCTGTGGCTAAGCAGTCAGACTTATCTCAAGCGGAAGATGAGCAGTATTCAGGGTTTACACAATAGGTATCACAGCACTATGGCACAAGGAAAAACTGACCAAAGTTTTGTATCAAAAAGAGAATATATAGATTTATTTTATACCCATCTAGTTCAACACATAAATCACAGTTGATAAAGCAAGTTAAGTTTAGTCAAGGACAGTATATACAACTCCCTAATCAATTGTAGACAAGTGTGTGGTAGAGTGAAATCTGAGCAAAACAGCACAGTGAAAACCAACTACAAATGGCACTCTAGCAATTTAGCGAAAGGGAGGGAAGCACAAGTTAAACCGAAATACCTTCAGACCCCCCCTAGCAACACTTCCTTGAAGTTTTTGTGAAAAAAGTAATGCACAGTACTTTAGCAGAAAGATAATTGAAAACTGAGCAAAATGGCACTTCACAAGTTAAAACAGTAGGAAGGAAGAGGGGTTTAGAAGATTCAGGTGCATCAACACATTTCTCAATGAGAATCAATCTAGTAAGAGCAGATCTAAAAAATGAGCCAGAGTCAATAGGCCTGAGCCACAGTCAGTGGTACAGGACCAAGAGCTTAGGAGCAAAAGTGTTCTTGTAGCTGCAGTCAAGTCTTTGGTTAACGAATATTGAAAAGGTAGATGCAAGGCGAAAGACAATGTTAGACGAAAGGGTGGCCAGCCCAACAAGTAGATAAAGGATTTAAAACACCTTTAGGGCTACCGTGCAGAAAGGGAGGCCTGGCGGAACAAAGTAATTTTGAAAGAAGAAGTGGCTCCTGCGGTTGTGGTTGTTCCTGGTAGTTCCTGCAGTTCGGGGGATCCGGCAGAGGAAGAGATGCTCTCGTTGTGGAGGAAGGTTCGAGTTACTGCACTACCCAGGGATTAAACCAGCCGCGGTGCTGCCCAACGAAAAAAAGGTACGCTCCTTTAAATCACGGTCTGGGTGGATGGCTGCCTGGCTATCTGGCCTCCAAGTGCTGGGCACTGGTGATTCGACCAAGGCAGGTCTGGGGAAGCGATTGGTGAACTGGTTGGTCCCACCAGCTCAAGGGACGAAGGCTCTTGCGAAGAAGATCTCCTCTCGTCGTGTGGAAGAAAAGTGGTGCGACGCTGCAGCAGGGCTTCACCGGTGGTGCAGGTGCTAAAGATGTCCATGGCTTCTCTCCCCTTCGGTTCCGTAGTTCCAGTGGCAACGTCTTGCTCTTCCAGTCCTCAGGACCCTGCTTTTATGCAAAAAGAACCCCATTCATACAGTCTAGCTGTCACTTACACAGTGGTGGGGTCATCTTGGCGGGAGACCCTCCAGCCTATCAGGATAGAGTGCGACATGGGTTGCGGAGGAAACCCTGTCCAGGGGGCCTACTCCCCCTCCCACACAATGGACCCACCCCAGACTCAGTGGCGCCGAAAGGAGCGCTTCTTGGCATAAGCCCACCAAAAAGACGAACAAAGGATCCCCGACCTGGGTTAGGAGTTTGGAGTAAGACATGAGAAAGAATTTATATTAAAGTTTCTGGCATATAAAACCTACCAGAGTAAAGTTAATAATAAAATAAACCGGCGGTAGGTTAGAGGCTGTCAGAAAAAGTGGTAGCCTCAAACAATGGGAAAATCCCATAGGAAAAAATTTGCGGTAGAATATTTACGGTAGTAACCACTGCCAACAGCCAGAAACTTTACAGAGAGGGACTTTACGGTACCCCCTTGAAGATGAACCTAAGGGAAAAACTATTAACCCTTGCCAGTACCTCCATAGTAAGATGGGTTGTACGGGTTAAGTTCATAAGAAATGACTAGTAAAGTCAATGGGGACTTTACATGCCCTGGGAGACAGTAGTCAGTCCCAGGGTATGGAGTCTATGTTTGGGGGTCGCTACGACACCCCTGTGTCACTACACTGAGGGTGCTGTGTAACACATGTGAATAAAGATGGTTCCTATGGGGGAGAGAAAATCCCATAGGCATTAAACACAAAAATAGACTAGAACACACATTGCAAAAGTGCCTAAGAGTGGGAAAAAGAGTCTCGCTCTTAGCAGGAGAAAAGAAACAAACCCTTCAAATCCAGCAAAGCTGCTGGGGGACTCTATAGGTAAGGGAAATTAGCCATAGAATGAGAATTCTCCCTAACACACAACAAACACACAGGCTTCGGTCAGCGGAAGTTGATATTTGCCCAGATGGGTCGCCGACCCCGCTATCCTGCCAGGGCTATTTTGAGGCAGCGTGCCAATGTAAAACACAAGAAAAGAGAATCCTAGTTCATGTGCTATTGACAGTAACCGAAAACAGGTGCATCCTAAGCTTCAAGGCCAGCATCCATATGGGATGGATACATATACTGTACAGACTGATGGTCAACGATATATAGACACGGTCGACAAGATGGCCCAATTGTTCCCATCACTCTTCATAGGGATAGGCAAGTTAAAAAATGACAGGTACGACTCCACATTGATGAAACTGTCCATCCTGTGGGCCTACACTACAGAGGTATTCCCATAAACATCCAGAGAAAAGTAGAGGAGGAGCTACACAAACTATTAGAGCTGGACATAATACAACCAGCATCAGGACCCACATTGTGGGCGTCCCCCATTGCACCAGTGCCAAAGAAAGAGTTGGAGGTCATACGACTCCGCGTAGACATGAGGAGACCAAACCAAGCGATAAAAAGGGAAAGTCATCAGGCCCTCCGTATCACTGATGTGATACATTTGCTAAATGGGGCCAGGGTATTCTCTAAACTCGACCTGAACAAAAGTTATCACCAGCTGGTACTGAACCCCGCATGTCGTTATGTTACCACCTCTATGATGCACCTTGGCCTCTACAGGTACAAGAGGCTAAGCTTTGGCTTGTCCTCAGCGGTGGAAATAGTTGAAGCCAAAATGCACACTGTGATAAAACTTCCCAAATTGCATCAACTACAGTGACGACAGTGAAGTCTTTGGCATCAGTGTGGAAAAACATGTCACACTGACATGGGTATGTATGGCTCTAAAAGCAGAAAATCTCACCCTGAACAAGGACAAGTGAGTTCAGAAAAGGCACCTTGCATTTCTTTTGACATATATTTTCGGAGACACCTGATCCTGAAAAGGTAGCTTCATTGAATTGGACTCCTCCGACAAACGTGTCAGAGCTCATATCCTTCATAAAATACTGTACGAGATACATAAAAGACTTTGCAATCATCAGTAAACCCCTGAGAGCACTCATGAAGCAACACACCATATTTCACTGGTCCCCACAGTGTCAGGAGGCTTTTACCACATCTTTTTACCTGCAACAGAATATCAGAAGCTGAAAAGACAGCCTACTTTGACATAAAAAGGGACACTTTACTAACAGTGGATGCAAGTCTGGTGGGACTGGCAGCCATCTTGTCGCAAAAAGGTGAAGACACACACACCAGATGCACATTATATCATACGCCAGTAGAAGCCTATCGAAAATCGAACAGGCCTACTCCCAGGCCAAAAAGGGGAGCCTGGCGGTGGTATGGGCCTGTGAGCACTTTCACTTGTTCCTTTACAGCAATCGTTCACTATAATAACAGATCACAAGCGCTATTGTTTCACTACGGCAATACTCAAGCGAAGATGCCACCATGCATAGCCAGGTGGGGTCTCTGTCTACAAGACTATGCATTTGACATAGTTCACAGACCAGAGAAGGAAGACAATCCTGCCCACTTCCTGTCCCACTACCTGAGAAAACCTCAGATGTCTGAATCATCAGTGGCTGACATATACATATGATACATAATACAGCAAGCTTTCCCCCAAGTGCTGGACCAACGAAAGATGTTGCAAGAGTCAGAAGTGGACATCACCATGCAAATCGTGGCTGAAGGCCTGCAATCCGGACAATGGAAGAGGGCAAAGGAAGGAATACAACATGAATCAGCAGAGGTGAGATGTTACATTGACAACTTCCTCTTGATCAAAGAAGAACTGGCGGTGATAGAGTAGTTACAACTGCTAAAAGGAAATAAACTGGTCATACCCACCTTCCTGCGATGACAAGTGGTGGAACTGGCCCATAAGGGGCACTGTGTCATTGTGTGAAGAACACGGATACTACAATAGAAAGTATGTTTCCTGAGGATAGACACCCAGGTGGAGGAATTACTCAAAGAATGCCCCACCTGCTGTCTCATCACATCGGTAAGGCATCCTGAACCACTACAAATGACAGAACTACCAGTGGGAGTGTGGGATGAAGTTGTCATCGACTTCTTTGGGCCTATAGTGGAAATACATGCTATCAGCAATGGATGAGTACTCAAGGTTCCCAGAAGCACAGATAGTGGGGTCCACAGTAGCTGATCATTTCATATATGTATTAGACAGGATATTCACAGCATGCAGCATTCCAAGAACGGTAAAGTCAGACAATGGACCCCTGTTCAGAGGCCAGGACTTTCAGACGTTTGCAGACTATATGGGATTTAAGCACAGGAAAGTAACTCTACTGTGGCCCCAAGCAAATGGGACAATTGAGAGATTCATGTTAAACCTAAAAAGAACACTGCAAATAGCCCATCTCAAGGGATGGCCATATGAACACGTGCTTCATCAGCTATTGCAGGACTACCGGAATATGCCACACTGCACCACCGGGGAATGTCCAGTGGAGATGATGTTTGCATGACACATACGCACCGGACTACCACATCTCCCAGATGACTCTGAGAAATACCAGAAAGATGGCACCATGAGGGCCCAAGACAGGGTTGCCAAAGAGAATAGGAAAAGAAATGCCGACTTTAAGCGAGGAGTGCAGAAGTCTTGCCCAGAGGTTGGAGATGTAGTGGTAGTAAAACACACAATCTATAAATGGCCCCCCTTGTCTTTAATCCTAGAAAGGGCACCTACTCTTCATTCATGGAAAACAATAAATTTAACAAACATGTAGAGTAGGTCGCCCCGCCTTTCAATCATGTTTTTCATTTTGTAGTCCATAAATTCAAAACAGTTGTGAGCTATTAAAGAGAATAAAAAGAGCAGGGGGCGGAGAGAAATGGTTAGGTCGGTGTGACCACGCCCATCTCATCCAGACCCATGAGCAGTAGTAGCAGGAGACATTAGCAGGTGGAGGATGCAGCCTTTCACGGGTTTTGAGGACCTGGTGCAGAGAACAGGGGCAAAGCAAAATCTGTCCTGGAAACGAGGCCAGAATGGGCCACTTAGCGTGGCCAGTAGCGTTCCAGATACCGTGCAGCACTGCTCCTGCATCTCTCCTGACACTCCAGCCAGGAGGAATGCATGCACGAGGCAGAGTGCATGCCTTATTTTGGCTAAAAATGATTTTATGCGGCTACTGTATGTGTTAAATTGGTAGACAGCATGTGCGCATTATCAGCTGAAAGAATCGACCTTGACCTTTGCCTTCACATAATCAATGATCTGCTTTCTACAGTGCTTCAACTTTCCATAACTTTTCTGCTGTAAAAGTAAACTTTCTTGCTGGAAACGGTACTAACCATTTGGAGGGCACTAGGCACTCGGAGTTTGGACCCCAGGGAGAGCGGGTCCCAAGGCTGCGTGGGATCAGCGCAGACTCTGGGTAGACGTCATTTATAGCGTCCAGGTGGACAGTCAGTCTCTGGCAGCGTGGAGAGGAGCTCCTCGGAGCGCAGGTAGGTCTTGGCCCCCATCATTTCAGAGCAAGGCAAATAATTTTCACAAAGGGCTGCTCTTACAAAACCACATTGCTCATGGCTTTTGCGGGTTTCATATCTGATGACATTGACATTGGAAAGTAGGCATGACTTGATTGTTTGAATGAGTTTTTTTTTATATATACATAAATAAAATAATACCTTATGCTCACTCACACCATATGTGCCTGATTCCTGGAATTCTTTGCACGGATGAAAGTGACTTTGCACTGCTGAAAAGTTTATTTTTGCTGGACAAAGTCAGTGCAAAGTAATTTTGTACTGCAAAAAAACGACTTTGCACTGACTATGCCGTGCAAAAATGCACTTTTCACAGTCCCATAAATCAGGGTTTGTGTCGGCAGTGCAAAGTCACTTTGAACCGTGCAAAGAATTCCATGATTCGGGCCCTATATGTCTACCTAGAGGGGTATATCAGCTCTGGCCATTCAGTGCTGGCTGAGTTCGGTCTGCTGTCTACACCGGGGCACCGCATCCTGCTGCGGGTATGCTCGACTATGACTCCCATGATGCCTCCCTTTGCACTATGCTAGACAGGGCAGATGGAAGTTGGAGTGTAATACCATCTGGCGGCCCTGCATTTGCAGAACACCAGCTCTACACAATGAGCCTGTAAAGTGCGCGCAGCGTGATCATCTGAGGCTAGGGACAGCTGTGCTGTGTGAAACCTGAGCCTGTGAGATTATTTGTTTGGCAGCTCTTATGTCTGTGGCAAGGAGCCTGTAGGAGCACACGAACATGGGGCACAATTCGTCCGCTTTCTCTGTCCAGTTTAGGGGTTTGCTCTGCTTCTAAACATGAGTCTGGCAGACTTGTGCAATGCATGCATCTGCTGTCTGAAGAATGACAGACCTGTGCAATGCGCGCATCTGCTGTCTGAAGAATGACAGACCGGTGCAATGCGCGCATCTGCTGTCCGAAGAATGACAGACCTGTGCAATGTACGCATCTGCTGTCTGAAGAATGACAGACCGGTGCAATGCGCGCATCTGCTGTCTGAAGAATGACAGACCTGTGCAATGCGTTCATCTGCTGTCTGAAGAATGACAGACCGGTGCAATGCGCGCCTCTGCTGTCTGAAGAATGACAGACCTGTGCAATGCACGCATCTGCTGTCTGAAGAATGACAGACCTGTGCAATGCACTCATCTGCTGTCTGAAGAATGACAGACCGGTGCAATGCGCGCATCCGCTGTCTGAAGAATGACAGAACTGTGCAATGCACGCATCTGCTGTCTGAAGAATGACAGACCTGTGCAATGCACGCATCTGCTGTCTGAAGAATGACAGACCGGGGCAATGCACGCATCTTCTGTCTGATGAATGACAGACCTGTGCAATGTACGCATCTGCTGTATGAAGAATGACAGACCTGTGCAAGCAGAAGAATGACAGACCTGTGCAATGCATGCATCTGCTGTCTGAAGAATGACAGACCGGTGCAATGCATGCATCTCCTGGCTGAAGGATGACAGACCGGTGCAATGCATGCATCTGCTGTCTGAAGAATGACAGACCTGTGCAATGCCACCAGGAAGTTCACATGCTCATGTTATATGCATGTGCAATATGTTTAACTGTTAGCGGAAGCTATGGTGTGCATGTTACAACCCTCTAAAATAGGCGCGCCTGCAGAATTGCTTTGCCAACTACTAGGTTTATGCAAGATATGATGGCATGATGGCCCTGTCTGCTCTCTAATCTGTTACCCCAGTGACATGTGCTTAACCGGAGGGAAAGCTCTGCATGTCATATTGTGACATTCTAAAATGTCTACTGCTTTCTAAAAAGATGCGTGAACATAAGTGTCGTGTACATTCTATAAGATTATCTTCTGAATAGTCAAATGGACAGTTCAGAACATTTGTAATATGTATGTACTTTATAAAACAACAGCTGTCAATGGTGTTCCCACCCTTCACTCTCCAAACCGTTCACATACGTGGAGGCTGATGATGCCTTTTTAAGCACATCCGGCTCTATTCCGAGAAACAGTTGTCATGCAATGGTAGGCCCCAGAAGGTGTTAGCGAAACGACGGGCGGGTGGTTGCATTATTAATATACTTCCCACCTCGTGTAATGCCCTTGATAGGCTTTTAATAGGAATAATAATAATTCGATATTGGATTTCTCCTCGCCCTCCTTTGAAACACAATTGCAAACTAAAGCGCTGTCGAGGCTGGAGTCGTCCTCTTCCGTGCAAACTCCAGAACAGACCAAGACGTCAAGCCCTCCAGCACAGGGTCACGGCAGGCCTCCAAAAACCTCCACCAAGAGACTGACGCGGTCAGCTCGGTCTCCTCCAGGCACGCTCCGCCTCGGTCACGGCGTTTCTATGGCCACAGTTCTCTCACGCCTGCCCATCAATCACGGACGCGCAATGGCCTCACCACAAGCACGTGCCAACCAGGGACGCGGACAATGGAAAAGGCACTGATTACCAAGGCCCAGCAGTCATTATGATCACAATGAGGGATAGCCGGGCCCCCTGTCCTGACAAATGCATTCAGCATACCCTTCTCACCGTTACCTCTGCTCACTGCACACGGCAACTGTACACCTGCTGGCGACCTCGCCACTGTAGCACAGACGTGCGGAGGTCGGAGAGCAAACCTGTGGCTTTTTTTCACACATATCTTCTCATCTTGAAGACCAGCAGCTCCACAGGCGAACCTACACCTGCTGAGAATCAAACGCGGGTTCTCCACTCTGGGTGGAGTCACCCAAATGTCACCCAGAAACCCACTAGCACGCGGGAATCAGGCACTTCGGGCAAGTACCCACCAACACCCCAGCATTCGCATCTAGCCCTGCCTCGCCCTCTCCTCCCGATAACCCGTGCCTCTCTCTCCTAGCCCCATGTGCCAAGAGGCCACCACGATGGCAGACGCGACGCTATATACAGCCACCTGACACTACACTGCGTTTCGATTATTATTGAACGGTTTATATGGAGAGCTTTGAAGGAAAGAACGCCATGTCACATAAGGAGCGGGCCAAACCGACCCCAAAAGACTATGCATTACAACGAGCCCTTCAAACTGCTCATCAATCAAGAAGGTAGAATTGTGATTTTTTTTGGAGGGGGGTATTTCGCTTGTTTCAGTTATAACAACTTTTCACACAATTTACAAAGTGCGAAATCATAATACCGTGAGTTGTATAACTTGCACGCAACTAACATCAATGCAAATAGAAACAGCCGCAGAGTAAGCAAGCCCCCACGCCCCTAAAATGACATATCAAAAACCCTACACATGTGTAAACGCTCACCCTAACTCTCTTCGTTCATATGTACATGTTGCGTGTGCATTGCAGAACAGTTGCAGAAGCAATTAACAGCTACTCAGACCTGTCTCTCGTAGATTTTCTCTAAAAATAACGGAATATTATCCGTCTTCCAAAACCTGTGGTATCGTAATTTAATTAAAACTCAATTATACAATTAAAAGAGGAATGTGGCAGACATGCAGTCTCCCATACGTAGCTCTAGAGCGCCTGGCAGCTCGCTGGGCGCATGCGCATAGCGAGCCAACTCCAGCATTGCTGTCCCTGTTGCAGTGCTTGGGCAAGCTAAAGAGTTAACATGTGAGAAAGCAGAAAGGCACAGGGTCTGGGCACCACCAGTACAGGAGGTCCGCTTTCTGTGTCACCTGCTAAGGCGCATTGCAGCGAGATCCCGCCCATGTGTGTTCACCGTGGAGGCGGAGACTCGGGGTACACACGGCGAACTAGGGTCATGCATGCAATCTGGAGAATGGAAGCTCTGAATGTTACGGGCAAAGTGGGAGAGGGAAGGGCACCCGTATAGAAAGCAAAGCGCATGCGTGCAAGCAGCCGGGGTGCAGCTGCACCATGTGCCCAGGCCCATTGGACATAGTCCAGCAACGCTATTCTTTGCGGCGCTTTACCAAGCATTAGGTGAAAGCAATGCATTATACCGTCATGTGTAAATATATTGGAATTCACTGTGACAGAGAGATTGTTTGTGATCAAAGCTTCTTTTGAAGTTTTAAATGTATTTTAAAAGCAATTGTTTTGTTTAACGGGGGAAATCTACTTTCTGTTGGTTCTAATTTGTACCACAAATGGCAGGTTCTGCAATGTATTGACTTTTGCAACCGCGCTTTGCAATTCATATGTAATGCTTATTGTTTGAATCAATTCATAAAGCAGGTGATACCGTTACTTCCAATACATGTTAATGTAAATCATTTGCCCTCCTGTAACCCAAAAAGCAGAGTGTGTCATACATAGAGTGTTACTCATATACCCACCAAATGTAGGGACATTATGAACTTTGGAAGCTCACCATTCTGCCACTTTGGATAGGCCCCTTAAGGTGGCGCGCGTTTGTTGCCATGGGCTTGCCGTTTATTACCTGAGAAAGAGGTTTACATCTTCAATACCTTTACCATATTGAGTCAATAGCCCGACGAAGAAACGTGAACTACCTTTAGATTTGTAGAATGTCTGCATACAAATGCTATACCTCTTTAAATGCTATATGTTATGTTATATGGCATTTGTATAGAGCCTACTGCCATTGATATGGCCTCAAAGCCCTGTGGGATGAAAGGCTTGGGACGACCGAGGCCCGGGATCTGCGATGTGGAATTTGGATTCTAGATTGTGTGTGTGCATTTTCAGCCAGCACGATAGTAGGTAGGGGTGGCTGAGTGCCTGATAGCGACCGGTGGGGATCTGGACAGTGGCTGGCTGAAGCGATAGACTGCCCGGCGAATAGGTGAGTCAAGGTGACTGATTATGTGCACAGCTGGACCGCATTTTTCGTGGGACTCACCAGCATTCCCTTGGCAAAGGTGATGTGTGTTGTGAAGTCAAATAGTGATTGTTGCAGATGTCTGTGGGTAGGTGGCTGTGCCCTGGGAGGGATACAGCAATCTTCCATTGTGGTGGAGTGCTGTATGTACCAGTGGTTCAAGGCTGATATCTACTTGACATGAGGTTATGCAGCTCATATCATAAGGTTTGACTGGAGGCCCTTCCGGGTGGGCTAGGTAGCACCTTGTTGAACCTCGGGTGACTCCTCCGGTGCTCCCGCCTTCCTGTCTGGGAATGATAGTTCACCCAGAGGTGGACCAGGTCTTGAGAGCCTTCTGGAAAGTGAGGTGATCCTCTGTGCAGTGGATGGAATTCCAGATAATGGGAGCTTGGACAGAGAAGGAAGATCCCCCCTATTCTGGTTGATTTTGTGACTCGGAAGACAAGTAGGAGAGCTGTGCCATATCTCAGGTTTCTGGTGGGCCTGCAGGTTGTGTGCTTGAGTTGCAGATATTGTCCTGTGTTATGCAGTTCTCGGTAGGAGATGCGCATTGCCTTAAAGGTGGATCGACGCCTGATTGACAGCCAGTGAAGGACACAGAGGGCGGGTGTGATGTGTTATCTAGGGCCTGGTGCAAGAAGGAGCCTTGCTGCGGTGTTTTGTACTCGTTGGAGCTTTCTAAGTTAAATGGTGTGGTCCACCCACTGGCTGGCAGCACTTGCACAAATGCTCTGATTACTATCGAATAATCGTCGTTGTTCCACAGGAGGGGTGCAAGTATTCATGCTACACCAAGAAAACTCCCCTCCAATGCAATTAAGCCAGATTTGATGTTTTAGAGTTGTAGGTAAAATTGACAGGTACAAGGCATGGGTATAGAGAGTCAGGGGGGATAGGTAAATTGGTGCAGGGGGTAATCCATTGTAAAAGTAATATAAAACATGGGAATGTTAAGACAGACATGTGTGGTTTTGGCGTTTTTGGTGGCACTAGCCAGTTTTGGACATGGTATGTTTAGTACTGTTTGGCATATTACCAACCCAGTGTTTTCCGACATGCAGTGCCAGCCTGAGCAATGGGCAGTCTGTGTCATTGTCTATGACCCTGATGGCACCAGCCACAGGAGTGGACTGGCTTATAGGGAACTTTGGAGATTTTCCAGTAGGCCTACGCATCCTGGGTCGCTTTTGTGTGGTATTTCCACATTTTCCCATCGGAAAAGGGCTGGGCTTGTGGGAAATGTGTAATATGGGGCCACTTTGAAAATTATTTCCAGGGCCTCATTTTGTTCCCAGTCTACCCCTGACCAGCCACATGCCTCAAGTGTACCAAGAGGGGCGGTGCTAAGTGGATGAAGTGGGGTGCTAAATTGAGGGGGGGCTTACATTAGGGGCGTGTCCTAAATATGTGTGTACTTACACCACACCCCCTAACGAGAGCCCCCCTCATAAATGGGTCAGAAGGGGGCAGGTGAAAGCAGGGGCGCTGGGGCACACTGACATTGTTACATTGTTGCACCCAGCACCAGTGTGCCCCAGCTCTCACACACTGCAGGCAGCCCTTTCATTCAAGGCACTATGTGGTTAAAAACCCCGGGCTCTTTGAATGAAAGGCTGCCTGCTGTGTGATGACTCTGTACTCTGAAACAGCAGGAGGGTTGGAGGTCCAAGTCTCTCCTTTTGTTTCCAAGTAAAGAGTCATCACGCATAATGAAGCCTCATTTAAAATGATTCATGCTGCATGATAACTCTTTACTCGGAAACAAAAGTAGAGATGGGCCCTCCAGCCCTCCTCTTGTTTCAGAGTTCACAATCATCTGGCAGCTGTGTAGCCAATGCCACGATTGCACTGGCTGTCTGCAAATGTCAGAACTTCCAAAGTGCTGACACTTGCAGGCAGTACATGAAACTCTGCAGCGCTTTGGGCCTCCTATGCCCGAGGCGTCAGCATGGCTGGGACTAGTCGTGGTGGGGCCCTGCACATCCCTGGCTCACAAGCCATTTCTGGAGACTGCTAGGGCTTGGCCCGGGCTGGCCGGGGCTCACTTTATTGCCCTGGCAGTGCTGCATCCATGTACATGGCTCTCTTCTCTGTGTGTCCTAGTGAGGCTAAGGTGTCACCTCCCAACCCTGTGACAGTCTACAGACAAACACCTCCCCAGACCCATTAGCAGTCCATCAGAAGCATCAGACGATGCAGGCCCTATAATTATTCCTTATCACTTTATTTATCTTCCAGCAGAACATTTAAAGTAGGAGCGATTTACAACTATTGGCTCATTTAAGGGACCATTGTTTTTTTTTTCATAACAACATTTTATTGATCTTACAGGATAGAGTGTTACATGCAACAATGCAATATATTTCAATTTAAACATTAATTAGTGCCTTTGTAGTCTAACGTGAGTTGGAGGGTGGAGGAGATGGTGGGTGGTTCCTGGATGTGGCGATTAGGTGGAAAAGTTCTGGGTACATGTTCCCTCTGTTCCGGTGTGTTCAGGGTTCGGTCGAAGATTAGTAGAGGGGGCTGCATTGGCGCCATCTACTAAGTGGAGGTCTCCTGGTGAGGGTTGGGTTTTTGGCCGCATAGTCCAAGAATGGGTCCCATATATTCAGGGTTCTGTTTAGGGAGTCTGAGCGGATTGCTGTGATTTTTTCTGCTACTGCAATCTCCCAGCATTTGGCCCACCATAGGGAGATTGAGGGGCCATTTTTGTCTTTCCATAATCGAGCCATAGCGATCTTTGCAGCTAATAGCAGGTGGTTGCATAGTCGGGAAATATGACCTGAGATTGGGAATGCTCCATCGCCGGTTTCGCCCAGGAGGACAATTCCTGGGTCCCAAGGAATAGAGAGGCCAGAGATTCCTTTAATGTGTTTCAGCCCTTCTTTCCAGTATATTTCTGCCTGTGGGCAGCTCCATACTAGGTGATAGAGAGATCCGGGGGCTTGGCACCCTCGCCAGCATGTGGCGGGAAAGTTCGGGTTGGCTTTATGGATTTGGGTGGGGGTGATGTAATATCTGTAGCACAGTTTATAGCCTCCTTCCTTATTCGTGACGCATTGTGAACTTTTATGTATTCTGGACCAGATTTGCTCCCTGCTTTCTGCTGCTATTTCCCGGCCGATATCCTTTTCCCATTCCGTCATATATTTTTCTTTCTTTGCTGGGTCCGATCTGTCTAGGAGCCGGCATATGATGGATATTTTCCCTTTGTTGGTCGGGGATGTTAACGTGAGCTCCAGGGCTGTTGGTTCTCTCGAGCATTTGTCCCGGGTCCTTCTGTGTGACATCCAGTGTCTAATTTGTGAGTATCGGAATCTTTCCCGTTCCCCCACTCCGAATTTTGATTTGCATCTCTCGAAGGTGATGGGCAAGACTTCTTCACGGAAATCGCTAGTTTTTGTTTTGAAGAAGATAAGATGTTCTTAACTTTCTGTGATAAGAAAGGGCATTTCTATTCTGGGCTCTCAAAGTAAGTAAGGGACGGGAAAGAGAAAGTGGGGTGACGTTAATGAAGCACTCCCACAAATAACAGAAAAGGGCTGGACAACATGCTCCCCCCCCACACCTGGTACCCCTCCTCTGTGCCCCTCCGTATTACCCCCTGTACATCTGTTCTGTTGTTACCCCTGAAAAGCTCTCCGTTATCCATCTGTATTGCTGTATAGCCATGTAAAGCGGTACTTTATGTATCTGTATTGGTGTATACCTCTGTGAAGAGTTACTTTATGTATCTGCATTGGTGTATACCTCTGTGAAGCGTTACTTTATGTATCTGTATTGCTGTATAGCCCTGTAAAGCATTACTTTATGTATCTGTATTGGTGTATACCTCTGTGAAGCGTTACTTTATGTATCTGTATTGGTGTATAGCCCTGTAAAGCGTTACTTTATGTATCTGTATTGGTGTATACCTCTGTGAAGCGTTACTTTATGCATCTGTATTGCTGTATAGCCCTGTAAAGCGGTACTTTATGTATCTGTATTGGTGTATACCTCTGTGAAACGTTACTTTATGTATCTGTATTGGTGTATACCTCTGTGAAGCGTTACTTTATGTATCTGTATTGGTGTATACCTCTGTGAAGCGTTACTTTATGTATCTGTATTGCTGTATACCTCTGTGAAGCGTTACTTTATGTATCTGTATTGGTGTATACCTCTGTGAAGCGTTACTTTATGCATCTGTATTGCTGTATAGCCCTGTAAACCGGTACTTTATGTATCTGTATTGGTGTATACCTCTGTGAAGCGTTACTTTATGTATCTGTATTGCTGTATAGCCCTGTAAAGCATTACTTTATGTATCTGTATTGGTGTATACCTCTGTGAAGCGTTACTTTATGTATCTGTATTGGTGTATAGCCCTGTAAAGCGTTACTTTATGTATCTGTATTGGTGTATACCTCTGTGAAGCGTTACTTTATGCATCTGTATTGCTGTATAGCCCTGTAAAGCGGTACTTTATGTATCTGTATTGGTGTATACCTCTGTGAAACGTTACTTTATGTATCTGTATTGGTGTATACCTCTGTGAAGCGTTACTTTATGTATCTGTATTGGTGTATACCTCTGTGAAGCGTTACTTTATGTATCTGTATTGCTGTATACCTCTGTGAAGCGTTACTTTATGTATCTGTATTGGTGTATACCTCTGTGAAGCATTACTTTATGCATCTGTATTGCTGTATAGCCCTGTAAACCGGTACTTTATGTATCTGTATTGGTGTATACCTCTGTGAAGCGTTACTTTATGCATCTGTATTGCTGTATAGCCCTGTAAAGCACTACTTTATGTATCTGTATTGCTGTATACCTCTGTGAAGCGTTACTTTATGTATCTGTATTGCTGTATACCTCTGTGAAGCGTTACTTTATGTATCTGTATTGGTGTATACCTCTGTGAAGCGTTACTTTATGTATCAGTATTTGTGTATACCTCTGTGAAGCGTTACTTTATGTATCTGTATTGGTGTATACCTCTGTGAAGCGTTACTTTATGTATCTGTATTGCTGTATACCACTGTAAAGCGTTACTTTATGTATCTGTATTGGTGTATACCTCTGTGAAGCGTTAGTTTATGTATCTGTATTGCTGTATACCTCTGTAAAGCGTTACTTTATGTATCTGTATTGGTGTATACCTCTGTGAAGCATTACTTTATGTATCTGTATTGCTGTGTACCTCTGTAAAGCGTTACTTTATGTATCTGTATTGGTGTATATCTCTGTGAAGCGTTACTTTATGTATCTGTATTGGTGTATACCTCTGTGAAGCGTTACTTTATGTATCTGTATTGGTGTATATCTCTGTGAAGCGTTACTTTATGTATCGGTATTGGTGTATACCTCTGTGAAGCTCTCTGTTGCTTCTTGAAGTTAGGTCCCCGCTCAATAAATACCATAATATTAATAATGCTGATGATGCTAGCTGGACGTTCTACCCCATAGTTTTATGGCCTTCAGAAAAGTATCCCCAGACCATCCTACTGATTTCCACGGGCTGCACTGCTCCCAGTCCCTTCTCTTTTGGGAGTTTATCTGGACTTGTTAATGCTAGACCAGGGCCAGTGTTACTCCGAAATTTCAAATTTGGGGAGAACATTAGACAAGACAATTAAGTTGAAGTACGTTCAGGGGTTGCGGGACCACGATCCATCCATGGAGGGAGCAGTACAAAGTACTCTGTCCCCCATCACATGCTTTCTGGAGCAAAGCAGATGTGGGGGGATTGTTTCCGTTGCTGCTTCTTTTTTTACTCTGCCTGTTGTCTATCCTAGACGCATTTTGGAAGCCCACTTTTCTTTCTCCCCTCAACTCAGTCAACCTTTTCCTTCTACCTTTCTGGACGCCTCTCCTCTCCCCTTGCACTACGGCTATACATAGTTCCCTCTTCTCTGCGTGGCACCCATATCGTTAGGTGTCATCTTTTTCTGTCTTCAAGCACCAGGTTGCCTTTTAGGCGCTACCTGCACTTTACAAATGTAATGAAATCGGAATAAAATAAGAATTATAGCTGAGAGCTTAGCTGAGACGTCAGAGAACTAATAGCTTTGACTTGGCCCTGTGTCCTTCCACAATGACTAAAATGACTAAGAAACTGCTATATACAATGGGGTATCATATATTATTCTCTTTTCTGCCGGCATTTTATGTTACCTGTGCATTTCTCCAAACACTTCCTCAGTGAGTTTCATCTTTATTTCCCCAGCAACATTGGCCTAATGCCTGATTACCGGCATTTCACAATTCCATGCTTCCGCTGGACTCTAGCCCTATCTCTCATTCTCTCTACGCTTGTCTTTCTTTCTCTCTTTTCCCCTCTATCTGTATCTTCTGCTTTGTTTGTCTCTCTCACTATCTCCATTTGGAAGTTTCTTCAATGTTAACGTTAAAGGATATTTGCACTGCACACTATCAGCACCGGAGTTGTCCCCTGGCGATCTCTGGCTGATCTGAAAAGAAGGGGGGACGTGGTGAGTTAGTGGAACCGAGTGGGATAAGTGCAAGAGAGCACTGATGTGCTGTTGGCAGCTTCAGTTTGGTTAGCACCGTTCGCTGAGCTTATATGTGCTTTTCGGTTGGTAGCCATCGTGTTCTGTTGTGCGAAGCTATGTGTGATTTGTTTTGTTGTTGCAGTGTAGTGAAGTTTGTGTGGTTTGCTGTGCTTTAGTTTCTGGTTGTGTTTCATCAGAGTTTGAGAGGGGTGAGATTGTTAGTAGGTTTGTTAATGGTCTCGCCGTCCAGATGCGACACATGCCAATTTCCAAATTCTTTCCAGATGCAGCGCACAAACATCTCCTAACCTCTATCCAGATGCGGCACTGGCCAGCATCAACAATCCCATCCAGACGTGATGCAAGCCAACACCCAAATCCCCATCCAATGTGGCACTGGGAACACCCACAGTCCTGCCTAGATGCGATGCAGGCCAACACCTCTCGAGCACTCCACTCATCTACCTCCAACCTTCAGCGAGTGAGCCGGTTCTCCAAGCAGAGATTTGGTGGGAGATCCCTTTCCTCAGCAGGCGCCTCCCTCTGAAACAGCCTCCCTGCCACCCTACGTCTTGAGCTTGATGTTCTTCAGTTCCGGTAACTCCTCAAGATCTTCCTCTTGTCTTCCTTTGCTCACCCCCTACCCTGTAACCTAGGTTTCTGCCCTCCTTTCCATAAATCTTGCTGACTGTCCGCCTGGCGCACCTCAGAGTCTCACAGGTCCCAGGCACCCCTGCCAGTCCTTCTGCACTTGCCACAGAGCCCTTCTACCCAGCCCCTCACTGCACTTGAAATAAATCCCTGGGAGTTTCTCTCTCTGCACTTCACCAGTCTCTACTGACTCGGTGCACTTGGTCCCCTGTCCCTCTCTTGCCCTTCCTGCACAATCTGTATACAGCACAGCCTGTGTCTGTTCCCCCTTATCTTCACCTCTTCATGTGCACTTGAAAAAACAGCAGAACCGCCATTAGGCCTATTTGCTGTATCTAAACTGTTAAATGTATCATATTCACTTAATCTGCCTATGCAGACCGTTATCGCCTCAGAAATTCAAGGGCTCTGAGCGACTGTTGTTTTTTCCCCTTGTCCCCACCCTCCATGAGCGCTTTGAAACACTTGCCTGTGTATAGGAGCTACTTAAATAAACACTACCATTACCATTATCCACAAATCATAACCAGGTGTGGCACTGGCTGACATCCGCAAACCTGTCGTAGATGTGACGCAGGCTACCATGCATAACTATATACAAGTGTGGCATTGGCAACACCCACAATCCTGTGCAGAAGCGACGCAAGCCAAAATCCACAGTCCTATCCGAATGTGGCACTGGCGATGTTCACATTTCTATCTTAATGTGGCGCTGGCAATATTCCCAGCTCTGTCGGTTCTAGGTGTTGTCTGTACCGTCAAGAGTTTTGTCAGCCTGCTGTTTTGCATTTCCTGTTGTATTGTTTTAGGGGCTTCCATATGGTTCTGAGGTGTTAAAGGGCCAGATTTTTAGTAGTTTTCTGAATTTTAGGTGGTCTTTGGTGTTTCTTATTCCTTTCGGATTGTTGTTACAGGTGTTTGCCACCAGGTGGGAGAAAGAGAGCCTCCTAGTTATTTTTCTGGCGTATGGTTTTGGTTCCAGGCGGATTTCATTGCTTCATCTGAGGAGTCTCAATGGCTTGTAGATGGTTATTTTCTTCTGGAGGAATTCTGTTTCCTGTCCGAGGATTTGCTCTGTGTGTTATACATATTATTTTGAACATGATTCGTTGTTTGATTGGAAGCCAATGCAGAATTTTTAGCGCTCGTGTGATGTGATCCCTTCTAGATAGTTTGAGGAAGAGTCTAGATGCTGTGTTTTGGATGCATTGTCATTTTTTCAGGAGGTGTTTTGGCATCCTGAGGTAGAGGCTGTTGACGTAGTTGATTCTTGACATGATGAGGGCGACGATTGTCAGTGTTTCTTGGGTGAAGGACAGCAATGGTAGGATTCTTTTTGTCCAGTGAACAAGGAAGAAGCATTTCTTCATTATCACGTTTACTTGTGGTTCTAAGGTTAGTGCGTTGTCCATTAGGACTCCTAGGTTTTTGCCTACCTTTGATGGTGAGGGCGCGGTATTTAGTTCTATCGGCCAAGATGTGTAGGTGTTGTTCACTTGGTTTTTGGATATAATCATGATTTCTGTCTTTCCTGGGTTGATATTTAGGTTGTTTGCCTTCATCCAGTCATAGATTTCTTTTAGGCATTCTCCTAGAGTTGAGAGTCTGTTTGTGCGCCTTTGATTTTGTAGATGATTTGAGTGTTGTCTGCGTAGTTTTAGCACGTTAGTTGTTAACTTGTGGAGTAGATTAAATGGCACGCCAGGGTTCATTCTCTGTATCTTATGCTCTCTGTTTTCATTGATCAATCTCTCGCTCACCACGTGTTCCCTTGGCTTCCCTTCCCTTTAACTCTCTCACCGTCTGTTGTTCTCTATCTCCAATGCTCTCTCCACCTCAGCCACTATTCTAACCTTTTCACAATGTCGCACTCACTCTTTTCTATGCTGGCCTCAGTATTGTTCGTCTGACACTGTGTATGCTATTATCGAATTTTAATTGTTTTTTTGCCCTCTCTCTCACTCTCTGTCGATCTCTGACACACACACCTACACGCACACATTACACTTTTACTCTCATTTCATGTTCTCTATTTAAAAATAAAGAAGCATTGGTAAAGCCAGCCAATTTTTTTTTCTTTTGTATGGTGTTCCTGTTTTCTGTGTTGCAGGTACAGCCAACTGTTCCTGAAGTATTATTACATATGTTGGCAACATCCGCCCATCTACCTACAGTATTTGCAAATTGGCAAGCTACTGCCATTAAATAAGCAAGTCCAGGTACAACGAATATTTAAAGTGTGTTGCCTTTTTATGCCCATATACTATGGGGCATGTCTTTTTTCATAAACCACATATTGGTATGATATTTCCAAGAACTCTCATAATTTGCCAGCTACTGACATTCATGCCCAGATAATGCCACAAACTGCTAGCATATGCCATATAATACCATCGCATACCTAGTACACCACCCCAGACCATGAAAGAACTGTGTCCACAGCCTACATTCACCCATCATCTCTATGCAAGGCACTGCTCACATCTGGGATCTTCCTAGCCTTCCTCCAGGTGGCTACTGCGTTCGCCATCATGAAGAAACCAGGAGCTTCCCACAGTGACCCTGCTAACTGTCACCCAGCCCACATCTTCCACAGTTTTCCAATGGTTTTTGAACTTGCAATTTCGAACTATTTCACCACTTATTAAGTGAAGAAACTCTGTGATTCCTCAGGCAGACATGCCCCCCAAAAGACATTGCCACATTGCAAAGCATTTTCACCACTCTGACCTTCTATCCACACTCATCCACATCCTCCTCGACCTTTGACTCTGCCTATAAACTGTATCTCCTCTTGCCCCTCTCAAGCGTGAGCTTTATGGACTCTTCACTTTATTAATTCAACTCAAACATGGTGGATAACTCCTCCTTCTCCAGGAACAATGGCACCACTGCTGCAACGTGTGCAGCATACCAAACGGTAGATGCCAAGACGTCAGGATGAGGAGAAATAACACGCTAAATGACTCCATGAACTATACCGGGTCTAAAAACACTCCATAATCCGAACACATTCTAAGGAAGTGACTATTTACAACACCAAGAGGCGGAACGTGCCATCATGAAAAGGATGGATGAATAAGAAGGGCCATGATACTCATTCATTGTAACAATATGAACATTGGGATAAAGGCATGGTCGACACATGGACCATATTCACATTCCGAGGGGTCCTAATTTATTAGCCCATGGAGCTTGATGAAGATGGCATAATGAGATAATACAAAACAATCTCCATGAATAACTCAAGGGGTCCTGATGAAGGCAAACATTGTTAAACGTTGACCTTCCCCGTCATAAAAAAACATAGGGACAGACTGATTGAGTCGAAGATATTAAAACACGTGTTTTCATTACTAATACTAAACATTGATTGAGTGCAATATCTACCAATTCATAATTTTGTCGCGTTTATATCTCCTTTGGACTGGATTGTATTTTTTGTGTTACTTGATATAGATGACTGAAATATTGTTAGGTTTAGAGTAACTGCATTTCAAATGTTTAACTTATATATATCTTTTGCCTTTTTTGATATATTAAAACTTTTCTCTGTTTGCAAATTTAACAAACACTCTGCACAACATCCTTGTGGAAAACACTTTGTGAAAAGTGAAAACACTTTGTGAAAAGCTTGTTTTGTTAAATAATGACATTAAATGTCCATATGTAAATATAAAAAGTGTATTCCTTTGAGCAAATTGGCAGGAACATTTTATTGTATTCCCCTCTGCTGCAATGCCAGTTACAATGGCTGTCCCATAAGGAATTGCCATTGGCCCAGTGCGCTTCCATTTGACATCCCTTCTCTTGGTAAACTCATTGGGCCTCATTACAACTGTGGCGGCCACGGAATGAACGGTGCCGGTAAGGGACCGGCACTGTTCATTCTGGGCCGCCACATTACAAGTTCTGCAGCAGGTCCCCCTCTGGATGCCTGACCAGACCAGACGTGCAGAACGGGACCGGCTAGACGTACAGGATGCTAACAACAGCCTGTCATTATCGGGCCCGTTGTTAGCATCCTCCCCATTCCCATTTGAGCCCTATAGGGGCTCAAATGGGAATGGGGACGTACCGTGTACGGGTCCCACGAAAGGAAATTACCGGGCCCTCCAAGGTCGGAATGGCCCAGTAAGCCCCCTTTTGCAGGACCCAGACCCGAGTTTGGGGGTAATCATGCCGCTAAAAACGGCATGCCTACCTCCAAACGCGCAATGAAGCCCATTGAATCCTTTGGCTTCTCTTACATATTTTGCTTACAACATTAACATACTGTTATCCTTTGCTTCCTTTACCCCTGAACTATCATATCACATCATCAGTGCTCTCTCTGCCATTCACCATTAGTTGGTGTTATGCTGGCAGATTCTTTAGTCCTCTAATACAGAAGTAATTTCCTTCCCAGTCACCTGCCCATCCCCCTTTTGCCATCCCTTACTCCCTTTCCCCATGATTTTTCCATCTCATCTCTTATGAGGCACAGACTGGAGGTCCTCTTTGAAATCAAACCGAAAACACAGCATCCCATTGCATCTCCTGGTGGGCTCCACAGGCTTAACTTCCTGCAAGATACATTCTCCATCTATACAATCATTGAACTGAGACCATCATTTCTACCCGCATCCTAAGGAGAGTGGATTACTACTCCATACTCCTCATGGGTATAACCCTGTACTCATGTGTCCCTGTTAACAAATTACTAAACGTAACCTTCCACAAACCTTAATAACCTCACATGACTATCTTCCACTCCATCCATGCAGGGTAGTTCTACCTGCTAAATGGCTCCTTCTTTAAATTCCATCTTCTCATTAAATCTGTTCATGGCCGCGACCCACTGTATCTTGCCGACTGATCATCTCATGATTCGTCCTTGGAGTTTACAATTCTGCGTCTTCCTGAACCTCAAAATTTCAAGTCCACCATGTCCTTCATTCCAACGTCCACTCTTTCAAACTCATGGCTCACCTGTACTGAAACTCCTTAACCCTGATCTCCAAGGTATCCCAGCAATGCTGGAGTTCAGGTCTGCCCTAAAGCTACACCTTTAAACATTTGAAGCTTCCCTGAGAGGCATATGACTCCGACTCCTAATCCCTGACGCTTGCTATGTACCAAATCCATCCTCTAGCTTCAATTACTTTTCAACTTCTAAAATAATTGGGCAAACAAGGCCAAAGAATGCCAGCGCTAACGCCAAGGATTCAAGGGGAGGTGTCTGGCAGTGGTCAACTGTTAGAGTGTGAGTGCCTTGCCCAGCACCCAACAGTGAAAGCTATTTAGAAAAGGTTTAAACAGTCAGACTGCGCCACACCAAGGAGTTCAAAAAGGTACAGTGTACAATGTTTTAATTCATGCGATAAACAGCCTGACACGTGTTTCAAGCATAGCTCTTCCTCTGAGGCTGTTACAGTTATTATGGCATGACATTATGTAGAATTGTACAATATAAATTACATCAACATTCAAGATGAAAGGAACAGGGGTGTAGGGGAAGTCGGGGTTACATCATATTGTATGTTCAGCAACCACACAGTTGTCATACATGGATGGCAACATTTGTAAAGAAATGCATTTGGTATTAGTGTGCAAAAAACATACATATAAATATCAGTAAGAAATTATTCATTTTACCCAATCAGGAAGGTGAATCAAGGCAGTCCAAATATACAAAAAGAGAAAGAGAGAAAAATAAAACAATAACCAGCAGTTAGCCAAATTAGTGTATAGGCAGTCACGGCTCAGGTCTGCGCAATAACAATTGGTCAATATTCTAATTACAGATGCCAAAAGAAAGCACATTTACCACGTGATCTTGTCCAATCAAAGTCACCCACTTTTCAACTTCTGCATTCATGTCATACTATCTTCCTTGTTTTCTTTCTGATAGCTTTAATCGAATTTTCGAGCTCTGAAGCAAAGCCAATCTGATATTTTGTCCCCTCTGTTAAATTTCTATATAACATTTGCCAGTGTGTGCTGTCTCACTTCAATAGTGACATCTACTCGGCCCCATCACCAGGTTTATGTACCATTCATATATTTGCGACTCCACTTATTCAGATGCTTAGGAAGTACTTTGGCACTGTTTCACATCTCTGCATGAAACCATCCCATAAATATATTCACCCAACTCAGACATTTTTGGAGAGGCTTTTGAAGTTTCATCTGCTGGAGTGGTGTAACATTATTGAGGTGAGGGGTTCCTGTAGCCTCTATTACCCATGTAATTTCTCCTAGGGCAAATTTTGCTCCCACTTACAGAAATACCTGCCTGACCGATTCCCACCATATTTTTGAGAAAAAACCTGCCATTTTGTCCCAAAAGCATGCTTTTGTTTGTTTGGAGAAAACCTGGCCAGATGTTTCCCTTAAATTCACCAAAAGTGGCCAAAAAGGCCATTAAGAATATCTTGAATCTCAGACCTACTTGTGAACCCACATAGCTGCTTTTGTGGCTTGGATTGGTAATTCTGTGCTCTGCTGACACATCATTTATAAAAGAGGCATATAGCACAACCCTGGGACTCCCCTCCCAACCTAGGCAATTCAGGGGCTTCTAAGAGGGGCTTAATATGCCCTGTCACAGTCAAATACACGTTTTCCTTCCAAAGAGATGACACCCGTGAGTCAAGAAAAGACTGGTGCCATTTTCTAGGCCATATTACCCCCTCTCAGTAATTCCCCCCTGACCTTTTCTAGGGATGTGGTTAGACCCAGGTTGAGCCAGCATTCTGCTTTTGAAAGGTTTTGCAGCAGAGAATCCAACCTTGCCCCAGGTAAATTGGCCACTGGGCATGGTCAGGACAGCTGGCTTGGTTATGGCTGGGCCAAAATAGTCACAGGGCATGGCCATCAATTTTTCCCTGTTGGCACAGTAGGTGGCTTGCGGTTTGCTCAGGGAATGGCTGAAGGCTACACCCTGAATAAAATGTTCAGTGGGTACAAAATGTGACTTGGGGAAGCCTGTGTCATGGACAAAGTCTATGCCTCTGGAAAAGTGAACACCATGCATGGCTGGTGGGAATGCCCAGTGGACAGATTGAGTGGCTTTGTGGTGCCAAGCGCATTTCTGAAGTTCTAGATGCAGTGGCCTTTCATCATGGTTGTAGGCAATGCCCAGAGGGCATATTGGGTGTCTTGGGGGTTCCGAGGGCATGTCCAATGTCATTTCCCCAGTCAAAAAAGGACACATCCTAGCCAACAGCCATGCGCAATGGGCAGATTAAATGGGCTTGGGGTACTTAGTGCATTGCCAAATGCCATTTCCCTGGCAAAATGGCCTTATTCATGG
Source organism: Ambystoma mexicanum (assembly GCF_040938575.1). Classification (NCBI taxonomy): domain Eukaryota; kingdom Metazoa; phylum Chordata; class Amphibia; order Caudata; family Ambystomatidae; genus Ambystoma; species Ambystoma mexicanum. Next base: position 553,159,443 of record NC_090936.1, on the reverse strand, counting down.
CAGCAGGGCTGCCCAATTGAAAAATAAGGTGGTTTGAAGGTGGCTGAATATTTTCAGTTGTCTGGTGGATGGGCAAATGGCTTTCCAGGGCAAAGTGGTAACTAGGCCTGCCTGTAGACCATGTCTAGTGTACACACTGAGTGCCTTGATGGTGCCTGGGAATAACCGATGGTTATCCACCAGGTAAAATGTCCACTGTGCTTGGTTGCAATCCATGCCAAGTGACCACACTGGGAATACAGGCCTATGACAGGGCATGTTTGACAGCCATATATTTGCCAAAAAGCCACCTCTGCGTTGCCAAAGGTTATGAACACGTGGCACATGGGGTGTTTCAGTGATGCCAGCTGCATGGTGGCAGGTTGTGCCCAAGGAAATCCTGACCAGTATCCAGATCTCTTTCACTAGGCTTCTCTCTATCCTTACAGTTTTTCCCGTTTCTGGGGTGTGTTTTAAGAGGCTGGCCTCACTAGGTTCTACAGTGGATGCATGCTCATTGAAGCCCGGCAAGTCAACCTCCATTGCGGTAAAACCTGAGGACGGTAAACCTTCATTTGTTAAGTGTATGCAAGTGGTGCAGAATTATAACCTGTGCCCTGGATCACTGTTGACTCTTTTTGAACAATCCTGGGCGCATGGGGTTCGTTGACATCACTGGGACGTTTTGCTATTGGTTCGTGAGACCACTCTGGGACCTGCGGTTTTTGGTATTCTTAAACCTTGCAAACATGCCCAACTCTCTCCATAATGCTCTTGTTAGTACAGCCTTTTGGATAGTAATTGAACACAAATTCTGGATTTTTTTTATTTCAACCCCAGGCTTTTGGGTCTGGCTGCTGAGTTGAAAGCTACATCACTTTGCAGGATGGTTAGGTGGGTCGAAGTACCTACCTTCTGCTCTCTAAGGGGAGTCAAGAGACTCCCATACCACCTCAAGGCATATCATCGTCTGGTTTGGAGAGTCCCCTAGCCTCCATGGGTACCCCTCTTAAGGTTCCGAGTGCCAGAACCATGCTCCACCACAGTGGCTTGGTGGTGTATATGTTCTGGCTGAAGGCCAAGTCCTAGGAGAGTTGACCACTGGGCATGGCCTGAGGCAAACCTAGCGAGCACATTGGGTGTCTCAATGGTGTCTAGTTCTTGGCCTTCCAAAGTGACTATGTATATTTAATGAGAAAACATTAGCCAAGTGTCTGTTAGTTTGAAACAGGCTATTTCATTGAAACTATAGAAATTCATGAACAGATACCAGTAAAAAGGTTACTAAGGTTCTGGTTTAACAAACTAAAGCCCTTAAAATTGAGCAATGTTTGGAAACAATGCCCCCTTAATTCCGAGCTCCCATGGGACAGCCCATGAACAGACTCATGACATCACAGCTGACATACCATATTCCATCACTTATGACAAAACCTATAAAGTCACTGGAATCGAGAGCACACTGATGGCATCACTTATTACAATATTGTGGGCTCAAGTTTCCATTGAGGCTAACAATGTTGCAACTAGAGAATACCCATCACATTGAGAAACATATTCAATTTGTCTGCATTTATGGTATGCTAAATCCAGCAACTATGTTGCACTTCCTTAGTGGAATGCTGAACATTATATTACAATTATTAGAAAGAAAGAATAGGCAGTAGAGCACATTGAATGTTTTGGTGCTGATATCATTCTTTCCCCAACCATGACATCAAATCAATACTACCCTTTGTCTCTTGTTCGGTCGTATACAAACAATCATGCAGCACTTCATCGCTGCAAGTAATATCTTGCGGGAAAGGTAGGAGTTCAGCCGGATTAAGAACACAACACCTCTTAATTTGAATGTGAGGAGCAAACAAGATCAATTCATATCTTGTCAACCGTGCAGAAGTGAGGTGTTGTGTTTGAGTTCGGTTCAGTAGAACATCTACAGAGTGAGGCACCATAAGGGTTAGATCATGGCCTAGGACCATTCCGTCACTCTGTTTTACAGGTGCAGCAGCAGCAGCAACAGCTCGAAAACATCTTGGCAAAGCGCATGCTACAGGATTGAGGACGGAAGAAAAGTAACCTCACAGCCTATTCTTCCCTCCATGTTCCTGCGTTAATACAGCCAAAGCGCATCCATCACATTCATGCACAAACAACACAAAGGCCTTTTCATAGTTTGGTGTGCCCAAAACTGGTGCAGAGCATAATGCAGTCTTAAGCAAGTCAAACGACTGCTGGTGTACCGCGTTCCAGGACAATGGCGAAGAAATGCCATTCTTTGTCAAAGCCAACATTGGTTTGATCACTAGTGAAAAATTTGGGATCCACAACCTACAGTAAGAAGCCATACCTATCAAGGCCCTAACTTCCTTCTGTGTATTTGGGACAGACATGCCAGAAATGTGTTTTATTCTTTCAGGTGTCAATCTTCTTCCCTCCTTTGACAGGAGATAGCCTAAATAGGCGACCTCCTGGCAACAATATTGACATTTTGTAAGCGAAGCTTTGTGACCATGCTTAGCTAGATGGATAAGTAATAACACAGTGCCCTCCTTACAGGCACTCCCAGAGTCAGCAGCTAGAAGCAAATCATCAAAGTACTGAAGCAAAGTACAGGTAGAGGGCAATTCAAGGGTATTAAGCTGTTCTTTCAAAGCCCTACTGTAAATGCTAGGGCTCTCTGTGTACCCTTGAGGTGCACGAGTAAATGTGAACGAGCGTCCCCCTAAGGTGAACGTGAACAAATATCTACTATCCTTGTGTATAGGAATACTAAAGAAAGCATTCTTCAGGTCCACAACACTAAAGTAAGTAGCTGTAGCTGGAATCATGGTTGGGATTGTCGTTACATCAGGCACAATTGGAAATTGTGGTGCCACAACTTTATTAATGGCACGTAAATCAATTATGAAACGGAACGGAATTGCATTATCGCCTTTCTTGTACACGGGTAAAATCGGACTGTTACACAAACTTCCTGTAATTTCTTCAATCACCCCACGATGCACAAATTCGGAAACAATACATTTCAAAGCTCGCTCGCCCTCAACCAAAATCTTATACTGGGGAATGCGTGGCAGCCCAATTCCATATTATAAAACTATCTTGACAGGCTCAATCTGTAAAACATCGACATCATTGTCATCGACAGCCCACAAGCTCTCTGGTACATTAATGAATTCTGGAGGCAAAGGTCTAGTCAAGAATTGCGAGGCAGAAAATTGCTGTGGTGAAATCGTCAAGCGCACTCCATCAGAAGAACAATATATCACTGCATTTAATTCTTTTAACAGATTCAACCCCAGCAAGTTCTCTCCACAATCCGAAGTCAACAGAAATGGACAACGGTCCGTAAAGGGACACAAAGAAATAGGTACCGGCATAGAAACCGGACAAACAACTGGTGTACCAGAAAACCCTACAGAAACATTGGTTTGCCCTGACAGTGGAATGTTTGGAACCCGTGAATGATCAATGGAACACTTCTCTGCTCCAGTGTCTAGCAAAAAAGAATGTTTCCTATTTCCCACCACCATTTCAACGTAGGGACCTTTCTGATTGACAGGAATAGGTGTAGGTTCCAAACCCTGCTTCGGGTAATCCTAAAGAAACAGCATATCATCAAAAGGAAGCTCTCCAGATAAATATGCAGCAGAAGGATGATCAAATATGTTCCTGGTGTCCACACTCGGAGTCTGTTTGTCCTGCGAGAAAGGTTGCTGAGGGTCCGGTGTAAACTGACCTCTACCAGGGCCCCCAACACCCGGGCGACCTCTGCATCGCCTAACCATATTAATGAATGTATTATTTGACCTTTGTTGAAGGACAAAGCATTGTGCTCGCCAATGACCCTCTCGACGACAATAAGCGCACTGGTTAATGTTCACAGGACCCAAGGGCACATTCCCCTGCGGGAGATACTTACCTCTAACCTGAGAACTAACCCCTATGGGGCACCTAACAATTTTCTTTAATAGCACTTTAGTTTTTAAATCGCCTTTCTGTTTTTCAATCCTATCTTTTTCATTATTGACACGGTTCTCGTAGTACTGAGCCATGTGAAGTACTTCTGATTGTGATTTTGCTTGCCAAGAACTCTCAGAAGACATAATTTGTGACTGGATGTCAGGCACCAATCCACGTACAAATTTGTCCACAAATAATCTTTTCCCAGACTCTGTACCTAAGTCTTGTCCACTGAAATCCGAGAATACCTGTTCAAACCGATTAAAGAACTCGATAGCACCCTCAGACTTTTCTTGGACACAGGCAGTAAGCTTGTCCCAAATAATTCTCTTTTTGGGAATTTTGGTTTTTAATTTAGCAACGATTCTGTCAGGCAAAGTTAATATCACCTGAGGCGGTCTTTCACCAGCTGGCCTTTCCCCATCGAGTCTAGTTATATTCACCCATGTATCTCCCAACCCGGGTACGTCGTCAATAGTTCTAACTTGTTTCCATAAATCTACGGGCAGGAGTACAGGAAACAACAAATCAATGTCGCCTAGGGTGAACACTGAGGACTGCAAAACTGACTCTATCTCTTTATAGAACCCTGTCAGATTTTTACTAATGTCAAGAATAGACTGTCTAATGGTGTTCACTTCCTGCCGTGAAAACGGGACGTGAACAAACTGTGATATATAATGTGCAGGGATGTTCACAGCGACTATATTATGTGCAGGATCAGCCGCAATCTCAACCTTCGGGACAAATGTCGGAGGAACCTCTCTCATAGGCAACTGAGATGTAGGCAACTCCGAACGCTTACTAAGCAACAGAGCCAAGTCGAGCGCTAAAGCAGTCGAAGAAGTGTCAAGTGAAAAAGCTCTCTTATAAATGCTCAATAGCTCCGTGGGACAACTAATCTTCCTTTTTACACACTCATCCTGCAGGTATTCTACCATTACCTGTATCACTTTGCTCTGCATTTCTATCGAATATTTACTGCATGTGTCATATACCTCAACTGGAGTTATCAATATGTCTGAAATCCATCTTATCGCGTCCTTCTTACAAATTCGCGTTTCCTCAGATATCGATTTATGACACGGAAGGAACCGTTTCTGTACATACATATTTTCCTCTTCGTCATCCTCGTTCTGTAACTTTTCTAACTCCTTCCTATACCCAAATAACCTTTTGACATGCTCATTTACCTTCTCCACAGTGTCTCTAGAAAGCACTAGAGTATTTAGATCCCTTAACCCTTGCGGAAGATCCGCATTATTTAATCTTCCCCACATTATACATAACTGAATCCCTAAACCTTCAATAAAAACATTTTTCTCACGAAAATTATCCATATTACAAAGTGTGGCAAAAACGCGAGCTTGATCATCCTTCTCCATACAATGCTTGGCCCATGCAATTAACTCACGTTTGTTCTCTGGCGGTACAGTATTGCGAGTGACAACCTTTGTTCCTGTACCTCGATTGATTACAAGCGGCTCAGGACCACTTGGAAGAGAGGGAGCAGGCATATTTGATGGAGGTACTATAACTGGTGCGATAAAAAGAGGTGGGGGAGCTGGAGGAAGGGGAACATTAGGCGGAGCAAGAACAACGGGGACAACAAAAGGTGGAGCAGGAATAACAGGAGGAAGAGGCAAAGCAGCAGGAAGAGGAACATACAGAGGTGGCGCAGAGGCACCAGGCCTTCGTTCATTTAATATTTTGTCAATAAACTCATCAGAAATATGAAGATCTTTGGAAGGATACATTTTCTGAGTACCGAGTGAGAAAGCCCTATCCATATTTTTAGTCACCTCAGACTGTTTGTCCTGATCATATAACAATGCTTTTTCAGCGTTCGTTTTATGACGGCGTGCATGTTTCTCTCTACTTTTAAGTTGCTGCAACGCTTATTTTTTCCAATTCTTCAAAACATCAAATGCTGCAGGTCTAGCCTTTTTCTTTAATAGAATTGACTCTAAATACTCAATACGAGGGATTTCAAAACTACCATTGATTGGCCACTGAAGTTCAGATGCATGTCTGGTTTGTCTGTGCCAAATGTCATTAAATACTATACTTCCAATGCCATGCTTACAGTACATAGTACATGCCGGTGACCCCTCCTGTGGTGCGGTACGGCTAAATTCCAACGATTGTCTATCACTGCGGAATAATGCCCTAAAGCAGGTAGACAATTTCCCAGGCATATCTCAAATTCTTGGTGTTACCTGGTCAATAATTGTGTCTGCAGATACAATGCGCCAAAATTCAAATTGTCAGGGTTAAATTAAGAATCGGGTCACGACTCACCTGACCAAAGCTAAGGAGGTTCGATCGGATTTCTTAGAATCTTACCTAACTATTCTTACCTCGTGTATGGTGATTTCAGCAAATCTGCCCACCTCGATAAGTGGACCCTCGTCAAGATGCCGTCTTGGACCACACGCTTATCGTCCAAGGATCGTCCTTATGTCACACCGTCCGATCCCGGTCCGATAACGTGTGTAAACCTTCAACAATCCAGCATCAATCTTGAGGGTCCCTGTTCGGGCACCAACTGTGAAAACAAAATCAAAATATCGAGGCTGAGTACCCCAAAAGGAAATACACCGAACACAGGTTGCAAAGGAACATACAAAGTACTTTATTTTATACTGAATCCAGTTACAAAAACAGAGCAAAATCAGATAGCTATCGACCCTCAGTACAACACAACAAACTCCAGCGTGGTTCAGTGTGTTCAGTGAGAGACGTTGTACATTAGAATGCATTCACTTTTTATACATTCGGTGGGCACAATGTCCAGCCCCACTTCGGGTTAATATTCCTTTTAATAAATCACCAATCTAGGGTTCGTGCCAAGTCTTGAACAACCGCATATAACTGGTTTGCCTTTAATACATGTATCAACAAGCCTAGGCAATAGCTGTGTATTCTAGGATTTTCCATGCAGGCCTTCTCAAACATTAATACAATGTAGTTAAACAGATGTTCTACGTTCAGTATTTGAATACATTGTTTCAACATATGCTCGTGGATTAGTTTCATTGCACGAGTAATCCTTTTACACACAGGTCAACGAAGGACAAGATCTCAGTTCACGACCTCAACAAGTGGGCCGCAGGCAAGTTACATATTAGCTATGTACAGAGGTCAAGATGGCCATGTTGTATTCTGGAATGACATCGTCCACTTTTTTAACTCACAAGGTGACTTTTACAAAGCGAATCCTAAAATGGCGGTTTGACCTAAAATGGCGGTTTACATGGATTTAAGGTCAGGACCTTGCAACACGGATTTCTTTCTCAAGCGACTTTCGAGCAGCTTGGCGTAGGCCAATATTAATATATTTATTACAATAGGAGGTACGATATACTTTCTCTTTCGACACCGCAACCCCTGTTTATTTTACCACTTAAAACTCATTATAATTAAAATAAAACCTTTACCTTTGAAAACAATGCATTTAAGGCTTTTTATCTATGCTTTTCTTTTCAATGCTTTGGCATTCAATGCTTTGTATTCGACGCAATGACTGGATACCGGCCCAGAGGCAGTGCAAGGGTGACTGATCAAAAAAGATCCTGGTACCCAGTGAGAGTCTGAGGGTAGCCAAGTTACCAGTCGGTACAGCAGACATGTAGGTCAAGGTGGCCAGCAGGGGATGAAGAGAGAGAAAGAGGAACATTTTGAGCTGCTTACGGAACTTCACGCTGAGTGAAGAGCTCGACAAGGAAAGTGAGAAAGGGAAGAGTCCCTTTGAGAAGGTGCAGCTGGTAGTGGGACTGCTTGGTGAGGTCTGAGATGTGAGGAGAGAAAGAGAGAGGTGAGTCGAAAGATGGCACCAAGATTTTTTGCCTCGCAGGAAGGTGAAGGAAGAGGGCCAACGGCGAGCGTCCAGTTTGAGAGAGGGAGCACAGGGGTCCTAATGAGAAGGATCTCTGTCTTCCTGGCATTAAGGCAGAGTTTTTTGGAGTTGCACCAATCCTGAATTTCAGACGTTTTGCCCGATGCCACAGCTGGCCCTATTGAACCGGCTAAGTCATTTAAGGTAAGCCCAGCCCACCAGCCCCAGAATCCTTCAAGAAGGCACGGGCACGCACATCTGCGCGCGCACCAAGAAGTACCTAAAAGTGCCTGTTTGTGCCTGGCCGGCTGCCAGAGGAAATACGGTTGTCAAGGACACTCAATGACATCTACTAAATTAGACTAAATATACATGGTGAGACTTTATATACCGCACAGAGATATGGAGAGAATATAGTGCTGGACTAAAAAAACACGTATTCTATTTAAATACAAAGATTTAAGGTATTTTTCTATTTACGTAGGTAAGCTCCGCACACCAGCCCCAGAATCCTTCAAGAAGGCACGGGTGCTCGCACCTGCGCGTGCGCACCAAGAAGTGCCCAAAAGTGCCTGTTTCTCTGTTTGCCTGGGAGGCTGGAGGGACGGAGCACCTTAATAGTAAGTACTTGCATTCAGCATTCAGCATTCGGAATTCACTATCAGTATTGTAACTATTAGTGGCCTATGGCATATGAATGTGTCATTGCGACTCGGAGGTGGAGGAAATCAACAGGAAAATTTGTCTTTACTGCTCATGAAACCCTGCATACCACTACGAGAGGTCTGACTGTTTTCAGGTGCTCAAGGGAGTAATGGGATGCTTGTAATACAGGGTGAGTGCATCAAGAGCGTGAACGAGGCTTGTGTAATCGTTCACAGCAAGCGTTCCTGCTACACCGCAAGGGTTTGTTAATTGTAATCTATGAATTGAGAAAGTGGAACTAATGAATCCTATTTGTCAAACCTGTCTTATGTGAAGAGCCTATTAGGAAAGCAAAGCAAACTGACATTTGATAAGTACACGGCTGAAAGGAAAGAAGCACAGCGGCCGTCTGGCTATTTAGCTATTACATCATATGTAATATAAGTCTGATGTGCTTAACAGGTGAGCCTATTATGAAAGCAAAAGTAAACTGATATTAGATAGGTACGCGGCTGAAAGAAAAGATACACAGCTGCTGTGTGGCTATTTAGGTATTATGTCACGTCACATGTGCAGTGTGAAATGTGTAAAGCATAATTATTGCGCCAGAGTTAATAATAACTTCCAAAAGAGTATATAAAGTTGGGTGGATAATTGGCGTTAATGGGTTCACACAGGAATGTTATTGTACAATTCTACTGAGGTTGATAAGAATACGAGGAGTGTGTAAATTGTATCATTAGGGATTTTTTTTTCTAAATAACGCCATAGTTGGAAGGTGAATTTGAACATCAGTGAGTTCTTACCATTAGCAATCCATAAAGTGTATTCTCAGCGAAGTGAAGGGTCTCATACTGCCTAAAATGGATTATTGCAACATCCTTCTACTAGGGATCTCTAAGAAAAACCTTAATAAAATGCAACTTCTTCAAAACAAAGCAATGAGATCAGCACTAGGCATCAAAAGAGGGATCACATGACTCAGCACAGAAAAGACGCCCATTGGCTCCGCATTCAGGCGAGAATACAACACAAAACACTAACCATCACTCACAAATGTATCTCACATCAGGCCCCGACCTACCTAAACCAGTGCAAAACTTGCAAAATCAACAACAGAACACTCCAGTCCAATGCCAACACTATCCTGTTCACCCCAAGTACAATAATTCCAGATCAGGTAATTCAAGCTAGCCCTGTAGCTGCCCCTAGAATCTGGAATGCCCTACCATCTTTCATCTCCAACAAACCCTCCTTCCCACAGTTTAAAAAATTACTTAAAACCTGGCTCTTTAATAAAGTCTAACTCTAAGGGCTTCACTCCTGTAACTTACCTCTACCAAGCACCCCTGCAACAAGTGCTCTAAAGTACCCTGCAACAAGCTAGAATGCAAAGATGTTTGTACTACATAAGAATGTAAATCTTTTTTCGACAATTTGTAAGACTGTAAGTATCCTTGTTTCATGTAAGATTCTAAACTTTCCTTGTAACCTATGCCGTGGCACCCTAGAGTTTTGGGCGTATAACAAATACAATAAATAAATATAAATAAAAAAATAAATACTGTATACTCCCCCTAGAGTAACTATAATTGTTATACACATATTACTGTGACCGAGCCATTGTCCAGATTAATAGTCCCCCTAGACTATTTATAATCACAATATATGTTTATTTCAGAAGCAGACCAGAGGATCCATAAAAACAGTTTACAAAAATATCCATATGAAATATAGAAACATTTACAAACTCAATAAAATCCCTAGAATACAGTTAAACATTTTCTGATAGCACTCGTAAAGATTTCAAGAGTTGTTTCCTTGTAAGCAGTGCATTCCTCAAATAGGACAAAAGTGCCCACCCAACACGTTGTGATTCCGCCCACAGCAAGTAGGTCAGAGCTGGTCGATACTGAACAAACCCCTTCTCCCTCAGCAGTGGTTTGAGTGTGGACCCTCTCACGCTCGCATAGGCCAGACAAAAAAAAAAGTAAGACAGATCCTCCCTGCATCACACAAAAAGACAAAATTGTTTAGCAGTGTCTCCAGACCATGCTGCACCATGACTCGTAGGACGACACAATCAAAACGTACCCTAGTTATGAATATTAGCTGGGAAGGATTCTCGGCCCATAATAGGTAACTTTGTAAGCCAGATGTCAATATGACGGCAAGCCTCCTTTTGTGGGGTTTCAGAATCTCACAAGACTCTCTCTTCTCCCTGGTATACAGGAGCACCCTTTTTGTCATTGTTCGGATTTCACGAACCGATAAAATATCAAATTTGGTGTACAGACAAGGCGCATTTACTTCTGCTGGTTTTACCTTGACATATATCAACCAGGGGATTCTCCCATTAAGATATTTAATTGTTAGATATCTTATTAACTCCTGGGTCAAAACAGCCCAGGTGTTACCAAACAGTCTGAGCCAATGAAGAAGAGGCTGCGCTGAGATTGTGTCACAAATACATTTTCACCCCAGTTCTAAATGTACACCAAAATTGACAGCCGGACAGTAGAGACCCTAAACCTTCATTAAAAAGGTGTTCTATACCACAAAGATAGAGAGACATTGCTGTAACCCCACAACTCCATACCAAACCTGGCGACCAAGACTGCTATTCCATTATGTCTTTAATAGCAGGTCAATTGGTTTGGCCTTGAACATACCCCGTGTCCTAATTACCCCACCCATTCTCTGCTTGAATATCGTGGTTTGTTTGTTCACATGAGGGTCATCACCAAACTTTGATGAGAACCTGATCCACAATTAATCAGAACTGTGCACCCTTGGAATGTGTGTGCCCTTACAAAACATTGCCTGAAATGTTGGGAATGTGTTTCCCCCTATGGCATGCCATCATCACAGACTTTAGTGCTTTAACCCCAAGGTCCAAAGCATCCATGAATGCGGTATAGTCATTGATAAGCCTCTGCAATGCTCTGGGGGTACCTGCTGATTTGTTTGCGTACACTAGGAGTGGCAAAAGTCTATTACCATAGACATATTACCATGGCTGTAGCCACAACAATAGAATTTAACCATATCATACAAATGCACAATGCATCTTCAAATAATACGACTCATGACAAAAAATGGTTCTATATTAACTTATTTCCACCCCCACACTTCCCAGACATTCCCAGACAATCTCTGAGCCACAAAATAGCTCCAAATCTATTTTCCAGACTTTCTTCTCACTGTGCTGTCCTCGGACAAAGGCTGCGGTCCGAGGATCCAATATGGTGACCATTTAAAAAAGTTTGATGCAGCTCACATTTTTCAACAACCAATTTGCGTGTGTGTTTGATTTCTGCAAACACCACGCCACCCTCTGATTGGTCCAAAGGTGTCTGCAGACACCGAACCAGGAAATGAGTCTGCCGACCAGACGCAGATATGACTCATTTTTTGTTAACTGCTTTGTGGCCATTTTCAAAGAAAACTACTGAATGGATTTACACCAAAGCCTCCACTCCTTATGCAGGTTTGGTCTAAATCTGTCCAGTGGTTTGGGCTGTATGTGTGAGCAAATTTATTTTTCCATTATAGCTATGAGGATTTCAAATGTTTTTGGACTTCCCTTATAACTTTGCATCCCCTGGACAGAAATGCACCAAACTTCCCGACATCATTCCGAGGTAGCATATATTTATTTTGCAAAGTTTAGTGAGGATTCGTCAAATGGTGCCAAAGTTATAAGCCGCCCAAAAACTGCTCTTCCTATGAGTTGAGCAACTTTCCCAGCCACGGTAGTGGCTGTGTAGTTATGGTTAAGTTGCTAATCCCATAGGAAGAGCACCTTTTGGGCGGCTTATATCTTCGCTCCCCCTGGATGAATCCTCACCAAACTTTGCAAAACAAGTATATGGCCCACTTAGAATTTTTGCAAAGTTTGGTGAGGTTTAGTCCAGGGAGGGAAAAGTTATAGGGGGGTCTCAAAATGTCTTTTTTCCCATAGACTGAATGGGGAAAAAACTTTGCGCACGCCTACAGCCCAAACCGCTGGACGGATTTTCACCAAATTTACGCCAGGAGCAGCGGCTTGGTCCCGAAAGCGTGCTTTTATACATTTGGTGAAAATCCATCCAGTAGTTTTTTTATCAAAAAGTAGGCCTAAAAAAATTAGTGATATCTATGTCCGGTCCGCGGACAACTTCCCTGTTCGCTCCGCGGACAGGACACTGATTGGCTAATCGGCTTGCGTCATGTCTGTGGACATGTGACATGTTCGCTGATTGGATGGTGAAGAGCGTGAAGTGTGTGAGATTTTTGGAAACGCCCACCATCTTGGATTCGCAGACAGCGGCCGGTGTCCGTGGACATCACGGTATAAACACACTAAAAAACACAACATTGCACTTGTCAAACTTATCAAATAATCTCTGGGGAGGTGAGGGGTGATGAGGATGGGATATGGCTGCAAGAGGCAAAAAAAGGGGCAGTTTTTGCAGCGAAAGTCGGCGAACAGTTTGGATGTTCGCAAACAGTCCTGAAAAGTACACGGACACCTCAGCGTTACAGGGTTGATGAAATGCAGTTCTTGGATGGCTTATAACTTTGCCACCACTTAATGGAACTGCATGAAATGAAATTGTGCATGTATATTTCTGACTAGATTCTGAGTGGGTATGCAACGTTTGGTGGGATTTTGTCATGAGGGGGCAAAATTAGAGGGGGGGTCCCAAAATAATGTAAAGGCTTATAAATGAAGTGCCATTTGACAAATCTATACTTAATTTGGGAAACCGATAATACATTTAGATATGAATGTTTTTGCAAACTTTAGTGGGATTTTGTGAAGAGGGGGCAAAATTAGAGGGGAGGGTCTCAAAATAATGTAAAGGCTTATAAATGAGGTGCCATTTGATGAATCTACACTTCATTTGTATCACGACCCTCGCCCGAAAACCCTCCTGGCCAACCCATTGACCAGGTGGAGTCAGGACTCAGGCCTCTAAAGCCTGGCATCCGCTTCAAAAGCCCTCATGGGGCCAGTCCTGGTGCCTATGGCGCCAGGCTCATACACCATGAACAACAATGTGCTTGAGAAATACTTTATTGTATTGTCAGCCAACATTGAGGCATCCACATAGCCTGGTTCCCTAAGAACCAAGCTATGTGGTCTAGTGTTTTGGGTGTAGCAGGCCTGGAACTACTTTCCCTGGTACTACTTTACCTGGGCTATATAAACCACACCCTGACTGCAGAACATGCTTCGTGTTACTTTGCAGCTTGCAACGTGACGCTCACCGTGTCCAGCTATTCCCTCGAACCTAGGAGAAGCAGAACCTGCAAGGAGACAAAAGGAACATCATTAGCAGCAGCATCTTACCTGCAGTCTTCATCGTTAAACACTTGCAGCTACTGAGAACAGCTTCTTCGAATCTGCACACCTCCCGGAAAGAACGACCTGAAAGAGGAAGGTAGAGGCAACATTAAAGAAAGCTGTAGAGACATTTACAAATTACGAACTGCTCAAAAGGCTTACCTGGCTGGTCGCCTCTCGGCTGGCACCACTCCAGACATTCCACTCGCGCTGAAGAACACCGCGACCTACAAGGAAGGAAAACACAGGTTAGCAAAGGCAAGATTTCGCAGCAATGCACATAGCGTTTAATAACCACATCATAGCGCTCTTAATGTGCCATCATTTACCAGCAGGGCTCAACTAAGGCAGTTCGCCGCGCTGAAGCTCCGCATACCTAAGGGAGAAAAAAGAGACATTTTAAACAAGAAAGTCATGCAGGATAGCAACAAAACTAAAGAAGAGCAATAAGACCTACCTGAACAATATGAAACGCGCCGGCGTCAGTGAAGTAACTGGACCGCACTCGCCCATGAAAGACAACGAGCCCCTGCAAAGAAGGCAGGATGGAGAGTACGCCTAATTTTACCACAAGGCAGAACCTTCCCCGCAGACCACATCAGGGCAAAGCTGAGAAGCATACCAGCGAGTAACTCGGCTGGGTGGCGTCCCTGTGGATACCAGGTGAGCGTAACAATTTGGCAAACTGATAATAGATCTAGATATAAATGTTTTTGTAAAGTTTGGTGGGATTTTGTCAAGAGGGGGCAAAATTAGAGGGGGGGTGCCAAAATAATGTAAAGGCTTATAAATGTGGTGCCATTTGACAAATCTACACAAAGGTTTGCAAAACGATTATACATCTAGATATACATGTTTTCGTAAAGTCTGAATGGATTTTATGAAGTGGGGGCTAGGTTATATGACGATTGTATGTGCATTCATTTGACACTTTTGAAAAAATTAAACGATTTCCAGCAAACTTGCGTAAGGAGCATTGGCAAGGACCTACAAGCATGGTTTTGCAAATGTGCCAGTGTTTTATTATTTGACATGTGTCATAATGTAGCTACAAAAAAAAAACAGTATACCTTTAGTGACTGAGGGGGAGCCTCTGGCCAGTGGCAGTGGCCAGAATGTCCGGGTCATGGAATAAGGTTATTATCCGGACAATTTGGCTACTGGCCGTGACCACAAGGGACAAAACATAGGATTAAAGTGGCCATGTCCACCTGGGACTGGCTTTGTGGTAAAGTTATTCGAAATTAGGATACCAAACACTCATTTGGAGGGGGTAGGTGGACAAGGGCAAATGTTGCGCGAGTGTTATTTCCAAGGTAGTGGGCAGTGTTTCTCATGCTCCTTGATTACAGCAATGGTGGTGGCTCTTGGGGAGGAGTGATGGCATTGGCTGATGCCATTTTAAGATAAATAGCAGTTTTGATACAAGTATGTACTGTTTACTAGATTGTTAATGGATAATGAGTAGGAATAGATGCTGGAGCTGTGCAAGGGAAATTTTGAAGTTGAAAGTTCCTAGATCAGTAGAAATTGCAGTTCTGAACTGTCCGCGAAGCAGAGATCTTATCATGAAGTGCGGACGGGTTCTCGGACACGTCATCATGCCACACGCTAGCGTATGGTCATGTGGCACTGTCCGGAAGGTCCGCTATGAACTCAGATGTTCGTAGACGTTTACGGATGCAAAACTAGTTGAAATAGTTGCAAAAAGTATATGGAAGTGTTAAAAATGATTCCAGAAGGTGGGAAATGGCTGAGTTTTAAGGTGACACTTTGTAAATTGAACACAAACATTGCTATATTGGGTAAGTATGATATTAGTAAATTGTAGGAAAATAGCATGAACTGGTAAAAACCTTTGAAATTCACAAAAAAACTTTGTAAAAGGGGTGTTATGGTTAAGTTCGACTAATAAAAACCTATGAAATTCAATCACAAAATGTTGTTAAAGGGACGTTATGGTTAAGTTGCACCAATAAAAACCTATGAAATTCAATTAAAACACTTTGTTAAAGGGACGTTATGGTTAAGTTGCACTATTAAAAACCTTTGAAATTCACTGAAAAAACTTTGTTAAGGGGACATTATGGTTATGTTGGACTAATAAAAACCCATGAAATTCAATGAGAAAACTTTGTTAAAGGGACGTTATGGTTTCAAGTAAAATCGAAAAACCCCAGAAATTCGACAGTTATGGTAAGCTAAACAACCAAGACTCTCGCCGCCACCGTGCACTGCTAAGACTAACACCCAGGACATCAAAGATGACATCTCGTTAAGAGTAATCACTCTTTCACCACAGGAACATTCTCCTCTCCTCTCAAGCACTCCCTTGTACACCCCCTCCTCAAGAAGCCTTCTGCCGAGCCTACCTGCCCGGCAGACTATCGCCCAAACTCCATCACCCCTTTCCTGGGCAAACTTTTGGAAAAGCTGCCCATCTCCCAGCTTACTCTACACACACTTGCTCATTCCTGGCAGTCCATCCGCAATTCTTTTTTTTTTTACTTTATTTGTTTATAGTTTATAAAAACCTTTACATTTTTTTTTATAAAACTGAAAACTTTACTTATTTACACATTCATATTTATTACATTCTAACTAAAATTCCATTTACTAAAATTCCAATCTTTGTCCCCTAGGACATTGCAAAGTTGTTAACCTTTTATTCTATTTTACATACATTTTTTAAAAATGCTAAAACTCTTAGCCTCATTGACAATGATTCACCATGTAGCATCCTTATCCATAGAAGGTCTCTCAATACTCCATTATTATTTACAAATAAATACCAAAGTACCGCATTCTACAAGAAAGAAGTTCTGGGCATTCTGTCACACTTACACAGAAGGCATAATTTCTTCCATTGAATCAAGCTTATAATAGATTGCAACCCCACTTCATAGCTTATTACCTGTAGCAGCACGCATTTTGGGAGGAAATATAGAATAGATCTCCATATCCTACTTTCTGCTACTCTGTATTCAACTTCCAGGTTTCTGGGCCAGAATTCTAACCCATATAGTATGGTAGGAAGCACTTTACTTTTATAAAACTCTCTACAAGGTGTAAGCGAGAATTTGCCAAATGTGCAGTCTACCCGCTTCATTTGATTTAACATACCACTTACTTTTGTTTGCAAGTAATTTACATTAAAAAAAATTCTATACTTCACCACTATGGGGTATCCCAAGAATTAAAAAATCTCTTTCACAGCCAGTATTTTATTTTCCCAATTACAAGTAAACTTAAGCTGTACCTTCTCATTCCCTTTCTCTATCTTCATTATAAACGTTTTGGAAGGATTGATTTTTAATTCCATTGCTGTCATATAGTTACCAAAACCTTCTCATAGTCTCTGGAGACCCACCTGAGTTGCATCTATAAGAAGAAAATCGGCAGCGTATGCGCCCCAATTTATTTTCAGTCTGTCGAGTTTGGGTGAGACAAGGGTGTTAATATCCAGAACCCCCCCCTACGTCAGCGATGTACAGATTGTAAAGGGTGGCCCCAGTATACATCCTTATTTTATTCTCCTATCCGTTTTAAATTCTTTAGTTAGTAAACGTTCCAAATGTAATCTTATTTGAATTTTGGATTCCTTACGTAAATAGATAATCATACTCAGTAAATCTTTCGGGATTCCATAATTATCCAATTTCTTCCATAAGATATTTCTATTTCCCGACTCAAAAGCTTTGCTCAGATCCATTGACGACACATATATAGGGAAATTACTAGATGTCCAGGCATGCTTGTGTAAATAGCTCAGCAAAAGTCCCCAATAGTCCATAACAATACCTTTTCGGAATCCTATTTGTCTGTAGTCCATAGTATTGTTTTTTTCACTCCATTCATTTATCCTATCTAATACCAGTGAGGCAAAGATTTGAGTCCAGATCCATTATGTAAAGTGTGCTGTAATTCGAGGGTAACAATTTAGACACTTTCTTAAAGATCGGGACCATATATGATTTCTTCCATGAATCTGGGATTTTATGTGTATCTATAATATCTTTAAATTCAACACATAATATCTTTGCCCACAGCACCGATGTATGTTTTTGCAATTTGCTTGTTAATTTGTTAGGACCTGCTCCCATTGATGGATTGGCCTGCTTAATTTCTGCCTCAATTTGGTCCACAGACACTTCCAGATCCCATTCTAGAACTAGTTCCTCTTACACAGACTTAATTCTTCGCTCTTAAAATTCTGTCTACTATATTGTATCCAGATGCCCTCTGATGTAGGATTACTCAGACAAAGAGAGTTTTTTTCCTCAGATGTGTTAATTAGCTCCTAAAAGCCCTCGATTTTTTTTCCTTGGATACTCTCTAACATCCTTTCACCATCCGCCTCTAACACTCTTGCATGTTCATACTTAAACCAGTTTTTAAACTTCTGTTTCAGGAGCCTTCTCGTTTTTACTTTGTCTAATCCTTTTTCATTTGATCTCCTGGTTTTCCTTATCGCTCTATGTAGAGCATTTCTCTTTTCTCTTAATTCTATATTAAAGACATGTTTATTCTTTTTCTTTGATTTTTGTTTCTTATTCTCCATCTGTGTTGTTTCCTTGAGCCTTGATTCTAAATATACAGGGAATCCTTTAACCAACTATCTATCAACTATATCTTCAAATATACAAGATTCAAATTCTTTCAGCATTACTGTGTTAAAACGACGCACTTTCTTAGTAGACCACCTAACACGACTTCCTTTGGTAATTATACTTAGGTTCCTTAAATTCATATCCCCTCTTCCACAATCATTTTACCCTTATTCTCTGTATTCGCTAGGCCATTGTGTCATTCTAATTCCAGTAATAGCATGCGTGGTCACTTACAACTGATCCTTTGAAATTGTACCTCCTTATTTTTGAGAACGCATTGCCTGTCGTAAATATAAAGTCTATTTCTGAGGATGATCCTCTTGCTGCCCAGGTAGGTTTATCATTCTGGAGACACTTAAGACGCCAATTCTAGGCCCATTGTAGCCACAGCCCCCCCCTCCATTTTCTTTCACTTGCCCTTAGTTACGTGGGCATACTCTGCCATAAAACAATCCATTCTTGCCCCTTGGTCTAAATTACAAGTTGCATTTAGGTCCCCTGAAAAAATTACATCAATTCCCCTTCATGTTGTGTGAACCAGTCCTCCAGTTTCCCCCGCACATTATCCAGGTTTGCTTCTGGTGTCCTATATACATTTACTAGTAAGATAGCCTCCAACCTCCCCCCCCCTTTCACTTGCAACCCAGTGCCCAGAATATTATTATTTATTCTCCATTCCTCACATTTTAGTAATCCCTTCTCCATCTTTACGGATGTGGTAATGCCTCCCTTAGGTCTTCCTAATGTTCCATGGGTTGCACATATAATGATTGAGTCATATCTGTCCCATGTCAGATTAGAAGTAGAACATTTTTATTGTAACAATACGTTGTTCAATTTTATTTCTGCACCTATTTTTCTATTGGTAAGTAAATGTTTATTCCCCCAGGAGTTCCATGTTCGGATCTTCAATACACCAGTAGATCTAAAGGGGTTGACTCAAAGCTTTTAATTGGGCAATTTAGTCTTTTAATGCCTGGGCTAGCCATCTTAATTTTATCTTCCGCTGCATTCATTTTTTCTATACTCTCTTCTTGATTACCTCTGTCTTTCTCTTTGTACTCCCCTTCTTCTTTCTCCTTTCCTTCTCTCATAAAACACACTTTATCACAGGTCGAGACATCATATCCATATTTATGAATACTTCCTGCTTCCTTCATTATAATATTTCTCACCAATGGAGAGTATATTATTAATCTTACATAATCATCCCTCCAAGGATGAATAAAGTCTAGTAATTGAATGTCAGCCGAAGATATTAACCTAAGCGCTGGAATTGCGTCAAACAGCTCCAGTATTCTCATCCTATTTAATGAGCTTGGGCCTCCTTCATCAAACATATACTGCAGGAACAGACCTTGTGCCTATAGCTGCTTAGATCTTCTTCATGTTATTTTAGATAGTGAGTCCCTTCCCTTCCCCCTTCTAAACTGTTATTGTTTCAGTTTTGTTCTTTTTCCTCTTTCTCTGTCTTGATTCCCATCCCTTCCTCCATCCTTTAAATCACTTTGTCCATCTACTAACTGCCATTTCCCCATATCTTCATTTCCGACCTTTCCTTTCCTCCCCTGCCTCTTCAACAGCTACATCCCTTGTCACTCCATTTACCAGTTGTGCAATGATTTTAGTTTCCCTCCCCGTAGGAACCATTTTTTCTGCAGCTTTACTGCCCCCGTTATCTACCTCCCAAACACTCTCCCCACTTAATCTTTGCGAGATATAATGTGGCTTTGGTAGCTTTCCCGATAAATGTCCAGGATGATTAAATATATCAAACAGTTGCACCCCTTCATCCTTCTTGTTTTCTCCCCCTTCCCTCTGTCTTTTGGATTTTTTCTTCTTCAATACATCCTTCAATCTTCTCTCTGAGTTGGTATAATCCATCTGTTTTCCTCTTCCGATCCCACTCTTTTTTTATTAGGAATCCCCTCCTGTTATTCTCACCCATCTCCTTCACACCTTCCTCTTCCTTTATATCCTTTTCCGCATTTAACCCCTTTCCTACATTCCGCAAAAACGTAAGCAAGGAGGCCTTAGTCATTTTCAATTCTGCTGCCTTTAACACCCTCCATTTGTTTTTCCTTTTCCTTTCATATTTGGAAACTACTACGCATAGCGGTTCTTCCCCTGTCAAATCTTTCTCTTTTTCTTCCAATATTTCATCAAGAATCTCTATCACATCACCTTTCCCATACTTTTCTCCATCAATTAACCATTTCCCACATTTCTCTTTCTCTTCCCCTTTCCTTGATTTTTCCCCTTAAATTTCACCTTCCTATTCAATGTCCCCTCCTTTTTTCTCCTTTTCCTTCAAACCTTTGCAGATTAGAATATCTTTTTTTTCTGTTTTTATTATCCTGTTCTATTTTCTTCAACCTTTCCAAAATACTTCTCAAGCAGACTGATTGGTCCTTTGGTTCATTTTTTACCCAAGCTCTTGTTTCCAGTAATGTGAGCAAAATTAGTTTTCTATCAGATTTCCCACGACTTTCTTCATCCTCTTCTTATTCTACCTCTTTATCCTCTACTACTCAAAAATCAATTGGTTTGACCATCCGTGCCATTTGTGTTATAACTCCTTTTGAAAATATCAGAGGCGTGTCAGGCATAGGGCTCTCATGTTCTATGTCCTGTACCACCTTTTCACCCCCTTTCTCATATCCACTCAGTGAGAGGCCCACCCCCTCCCCCTCTTCTTCATACAGGGATTGTGAATGTCCTGGATCCGACTCATGTCCCGCCATACTCCCACCCACTATCTCTTCTTTCACCTTGATCATTTCAGCATCCGAACCTGGCAGGAACCACATGTCTTCAACCTCTTCTTCAACGTTCACTGTTTTTTGAGTGGGTGATTACGGAAGAGGCATAGCTAGAGCCCTAGCTAATGTACTCCTCCTAGTTGTAAAAACCAAAGGGCCCAACTCTGTATCCTTCCTAGCACATATAATTTTTTTCCTCATACCTTAGGTTTGCCTTTCCTCTTGCAAGGGTGATGCAGTTTTGTGGCGTGAGGAAAGGTTGGCTTAATGTGATAAGTTTGGCAGTATATGAGGTTGAGGAGGCAAGAATATTAACATGCTTATCCATGTTAAGGCTGGAATCAAGGTAAACCCCTAGGGTTTTAACTTGATGTGGGATGGGAATTGGGGTGCCGTCTATAGTTATAGATGTGTAGTCAGGAGGTAATTGCCAATGAGGCATAAGCTATTAGTGGCCATCCAATTTTGGATAATGGAGTATATTTTGTTTATACTATTGGTGTCTTGTTCAATATTTCCTGTGATAGGAATAAGAATCTGCGTGTCATCAGCAAAGTTGGTGTAGATTACCCCCATAGCCTCGATGGCTGCAAACAGTAGTTTAGTGTAGGCGTTGTAGAGTGTGGGGGATAGGCA
This sequence comes from Ambystoma mexicanum, assembly GCF_040938575.1. Classification (NCBI taxonomy): domain Eukaryota; kingdom Metazoa; phylum Chordata; class Amphibia; order Caudata; family Ambystomatidae; genus Ambystoma; species Ambystoma mexicanum. The sequence goes on along the minus strand of NC_090936.1, from coordinate 553,137,675 downwards.
GGAGTCTTGAGGTACACGTAGGGGTACTGGTATGGGGTTGGCTGTTTCGCTACCTATGGCTACTCTGGAAGTACGGTCAGACAGAAAGGATTTAATCCAGAGTGTGGCTTCTTTGGAGAAGAGGAAATTATCGGCTAGTGTTTGGCATAATTTGTTGTGGTCCACTAAGGTTGAACACTGCAGACAGGTCCAAGAGTAGGAGGATGCATAGGTTCCCTGTGTCTCTGATAGCATCCATGTGGTTATTGAGATCCAATAGAGCTGTCTCTGTACTATGTCGAGGGCAGAAGCCTGATTGTCTATCTCCTAGTAGGTGGTTATTTTTCGTGGTGGGATTGGACTTGAGTGTAGGCAATTTTGTCGATGACTTTAAAGAGAAAGGGCACGTTGGTGATGGGATGGTAATTAGTGGGAATGGCGGTGTCTAATGTTGGTTTCTTAAGAAGGGGTGTAACCCATGCTTCTTTGATATTGGGGGGATATGGTTGCTGCTGAACGAGGCATTGATGAAGTTGGTGATGGTAGGTGCTAGAGCTGGGGCACATTCCTTGACTAATTTAGCAGGGAAGCTGTTGCCTTTGCAATGTGAGGGTTTGCGGGAGGCTATAGTTTTAAGTACCTGTGAATTAGTCACTGGTGAGAATTGGAAGTGGGGTAGATTGGACTTTGGGTCTGCCAGTTTGGTGGTGGGAAGTTCCACTGTGTGAGTTAGCAAGTCTTTTTGTGAGAAAATTTTGTTTTGGGGGGTATTTATTTTGGCTGCAAGTGCATCCTGAATAGTAGTATACCATGCTTTGCATGCAATGGTGGGACTGGGTGGTGGACTGAGAGTTTTGAGTTCTCTGATGATAGTAAATGATTATTTAATATTAGAGGCTGCATTAGTAATGCGTGTATTTAGGTAATTTGCTTTGTTGGTTATAACAGCAAGTTTGTAGGTTTTAGAAATGGCGTTGAGTTCTTTATTGGCCTCGCTAGTGGTTTTTTTCTGAAGAGATGCTCTGAAGCTCACTTTTTTCTTCGTAGCTTGATAAGTTCATCATTGAACCAGTTATTACTGCGTTTGGGCTTGGGTGTTTTGCTTTTGAGTGGGGCTACTTCGTCAATTCTGAGTTTCAGGCAGGTATGGTAATGTGATGAGATACTATCTGGGTCAGCAGAGGTGGGGGGCAGGGTGTTCAGAGATTTGTTGAGGATGGGCATTAGATATTCAGGAGTGAGTTTGCGTGTATTTCTCATTAGAGTGGGGATGGTGGTAGGGTTGGTAGGTGCTATGTTGAATCATTTTATTGAGTGATCAGTCCAGGAGATGTTGCATATGTTTTCTAATGTGGTTTTTGTATTAGATGTGAGGATCCAGCCTAGGATTCTCCCTTTTGAATGGGTAGGGACATTCAATATTTGAGGAAATTGCATTTCTAGGAAGGCATTGTGTAGGGTGGTGGATTTGCAGTCTGTTACATCATTAAAGCCAAGATTGATGTCTCATAGTAGTATAAACCTAGTGTTAGGTTTGAGTATGGGCTGATAAGCAGAGGTAGATCTGACTCTGGGAGTTGGTAGAACTGGGGGCTCTATATAGTATCAAGAAATTGATGGTAGTTTTAGAGCCTGTTGCTAACTTGAGTGAGAGTAATTCATAACCTGTTAACAGTTCAGTTTTGCACTCCCTGAATTTCAGAGACGTTTTTGCAATTATAGCGACTCCACCTCCGGTGGTTTCATGTCGGTCCGCTCTCAGGATGGTTAATCCGGCAGTATAGCTAGCATGATTAAGGGGCCTGATGCTGCATGGAGCCATGTCTCGGTCAGAGCTAGGAATTCCAATTGAAATTCTAGGATGAGGTTATGCACATCGATAGCATGAGCTCCTAGGGATCTGACGTTTAGCAGAGCACCTTTCAGAGGCTCAAAGGGTGGTGAGGTTGATGGTCTTTTGGTGATGGAGGGCGGTGGCCTAGCTATGGTGTTCTGTATGGGTATTGAGTGTGATGGTGGTTGTAGAGGAGTTGGAGGCGTGGTGGTACTATGGGAGTCGGAGCAGTCAGAGGGCTTGTGTGTTGGGATTGTGATGGTGAGTGGGGTGATGATGTGTTTTCTGTCAGCTAAGAGTTGGTGAGTGCGAGAGTTGAGTCTTAATCTTCTGATATGTCCAAGTAGAGGTCTAGTGGGTGTTTTTTGGCTAGGGCGAAAAGGTTGGTGGGTGGCTCCAGTGCGGGCGGAAAGTCTTGCTGTTCTTGTGGAGCCTAAAATGGGTGTAGAGTGAGGTTGAAGGAAGTGCTCCTTGTCTAGGTCCGTTTTGAGGATGTGTGCACTATGGTGATTGGAAGGACAGATCGGGAAGGCTGTTATGTTTGGTGGGAATGGGGTGGGGCATGGTGTGGGGTGTTGTCTAGGACAAAGTAAACATACTAGGCCTCTACCTAAATGGATGAAGTTGCCATTAGTGCAGGTGATAGTGTGGCCCATTCTAGTGTTCTGGCTGTGTGGCATCATTTGTGTTAGAGAATCAGTGAAATGGGCTCTTGTGTTTGGCTGGGTGCTTAAATATAGGTGGGGAGGAGTGTATGAGATGGAGGCTAGAGGGATGGTAGATGCTAGCCAAAGTGAGAGGAGGTGAATGGTATGCACTTGCTATAATGGGTGAATAGCTGAGAGACGAAGGGGGGTGGGGGCATGTGGAAGGCCTAGTGGGGTGCTACCTGGTAAATCTATGGGCTGGGAGTGGTAGTTATGGCAGAGGGACATGTGTTAGGGTCAGCATGGGTGGGCAGAGAAGGACTTGGGTTGGATGGTCGGTTAGACTTTAGATAGGGTACATTACTAGTGAATAGGCGATAGGCAAAAAGTGATTTGGTATTCTGCGATAATTGCGTACAATAACATTGCATACATGGTAGTCATAGCTCAAGAAAATAGAGACAACTTTTCGTATTATGTTAAGAAAGTATACTATGTAGTCCGTTACTCGCAGGGCAAACAGGCAAGCAGTTATACTCTATGGTGGGGGGGTAAATGCTGCATTTACTAGTATAGATGCTAACAGTACATTCAGCTTAAATTACAATAAAGGCAAAAAGAACTTTACTGGTAAAAAAGAATATGCATTGCTGTAGGGTTGAGAGTATATAGTTCAGAATAAAAAAGGGGTTGCGTGCTATGCTATATAGTGTAATGCAACAGAATGTAAACAAGATTTACTTGATAAGAATGCTTAGACTGGCAGTAATTAGTCTTTGAGGTGGTTTAGTGTAGAATAGTGTGCGAATGCTAAGCTTAGGATAAAGTCAATGGGCCTCATTCCGAGTATGGCGGTAAGGGATAGCGGCCACCGGTAATGAGACCGGTGGCGGTGATCCCTTACCGCCATACTCCGAGTTCCCTTTGCGCCCTCGCCCTTAACGCCTGCTTTGAGCAGGTGTTAAAGTCGAGGGCGCAAAGGGGCCTCCAAGCCTATAATGGTGACCATAATGAACGGTCACCGTTATTTGCATCTTCCCCATTCCCATTGAGCCCTATGGGGGCTCATTTGGGAATGGGGAAGAGCCTTGGTGAATGGGGAATTACCGCCCCGCCAACCTTGGAATGGGGCGGTGATTCCGCCATCCACCAAGGCGCTGCCGGTCCGGGTACGGCGTCAACCAAGGCGTAAATAGCGCCATTGGTTAGCGCCGTACTCGGAATGAGGCCCAATGGCACTTCAGTAATGAGACTCTATTTCATTACGAGAAAGTCAATCTGGAGCTGGTGCATGGGGGCACGTGAGAATTATGCCTTTGTAGTTGTTTCTTCTTACCGGCATTATGTTTGAGGGTATTGCGGCTTGTATGCTGGGTCTGCGTGCTGGTCATGCAGTGGGGGCAGAGTAGGGGTGCGGTAGAGGGTTATCGGGCAGGGGTTTCAGGTGATGATGACTGGAAGCACTGGACAGGCATGACACAGGTAGTTGTCCTTGGGACGTGGCCCTTATGGCAGTGGGCCGGCGTACGCCTCGACGGCGTAGGATTGGCTGAGAAGAAGAGCCAGCAGCATGTTTGGAATATGGTGGAATGATATCATTGAAGTGTAGTTGGTATTTATAATCCTACTACAATTGTGGATACTGCATATTGTCTAATATTTTGTCTTTAGTGATTTTGGCTACAGTAATATCTTGTTACTGGGAATGGATGCTTTTTTGAATATTATAAGAAGGATGTAACGTAGAATTGTAGATGCTGGTGACATGTATAATACTTTGTCCTTAGTATTTATGGCCGAAGTAATATACAAAGAGTAATTGATATGGGGTGAACAAAGTTACTTTAATATGGTAAGAAGTCTGGAATCTGTAGTTGTTCCTCTGTGAGGAAAAAAAATAAAGTATAATTTGTTGAACAACATACTTTAAAACCTTTAAGTACATAGAGTTGTACATATAGACTTACTTTCCTGACCTCATAAATAGTGCCTTGTATGTACTATGTTTGGTCCAACGTTAGTGCATGGTTCACTTTTGTTGTATTAGCATGAAGCATTCATTGGGTTGTTTGGAAAAAAATCCATGGTAGATCAAAAAACCCTATTATATTTACAAAAAGTTTGTTGCATTTACATGGTTTTAAAGGTGATACTTGTTGGTGTATACTAACTGCGTATTGTAGTACATTTTAGTGAGTACATTTGGGTTGCAAGAATATTAGGTAGGCATTAGTTAGATTTTCTAGTAACATATGATTTGGAGTAACAGAAGTGTCAATACATTCAAGCCAACCACTTATTTTTTTGACATTTTCAGTATAGTGGCCTGAATTGGTTTTGGCACCAGTGTGATAGATCATGCCTACTGTTTTGAAGGTTTCCTTGCCAAGAGATGCTCAGAGTTAACTAAGAATAGACCATTGAGTTTACAGGGATGAGACAGTGCTTCATAACTCATACCTTCTATGAAGACTGTGCCACCAATGTCAACTAGTGCATGGTCTAGAGTTAGACCTTGTGACGTATGGTGACAGCATATGCAATAGAAAGAGAGAAGTGTTCTCTGCATACATACATGTCTTTGAAAAGAAGGAATCATACTACTGTGTGGCCTATTCTTTAACTTCTGTAAGTTTGTCAAAGTGGATGTTGACAAAGTGAATGTCGTTTTCATATGGATGTGTTTGTAATACAACAACTGTACCAATTGCTCTATTGATTAAAACTTGTTCTACCTCAAGGTTATGTTTTAAAATTACTCTGTAGTTTAGACACAGAGTTAATAGTTTTTCTAATCAAGCTGTTTTAGAGATCAATTTTCTAAGCTATTTAGTCGTGATGTTGCTTGTTGACACATAGGCAGTGTCATGCTGTGCACTTCTAGTTTGTCTGTAGAGGTGATATGCACTATGGTTGCATTTCGTTTTTCAACATTGTATCATTGAATTGTCTACAGCCTGCAAGTTGGCATTAAGTATGTGCATTTCATATTTTGTTTAGTTAATTGTTCCATGACATCAGGGGGGATGTCTTTTGTCCATACAGCTCATGGATAACTCTAGTTTTAAGATGGATTGTGCATCTTTAGTAAGCAGACCAGACATAATGCTTTATAAAATGTTAGTATAGGTTAGATCTGCAGACTGACACATGTTTTGAGTTAGTTCTCTGCTGTGAAAATGTTGCCAGGGATGTACATTCCTAATGCTGCTGAGTGTATTATGGAATTGTTTGTATCCTGATGTTGTGAAAATAGGTTGACTTTTTCCTACTGTTAAATGTGGGAGGTCTCTGAAAACAATAATGGGTTGTCCTCCAAACAGTTGTTTGTAGTCGTATTTTATGACTTCCTGCATTCTGAGATGAATTAAAGCCAGCATGAAGTTGGAATCGATGTTTACTTCATCAACCAAGAGGACTTTCATTTGTTGCAGAAATCTTCATACTTCAGTAACAGATTTTGCTCAAAATGTGTAGTATTCTAATTTGCTTCGGTGTTCTACTGGTAGGAGAAGTAGTCACTGTAATATTTTACCTCCTATATTGTAGGTAGCTAGACTTGTGGGGCCTTCTAAAACAGCTGAAAGACTGTTGTTTGTTAAGTCTTGTAGAAATGTCCTGATTATTTTAATTAAGTATTTTTTGCCTGAAACAGCTTTACCACTTACATAAAAGAGAAGAGGTTTGTACATTTTACAGCTACAAGTTTAAGTTTCATGTTTAAATCCATGTTCAGTGTGTTCAGTGGTAAATAGTGAGTTGTTCATCATTTAGCTGTTATTTGAGCACTGCCTAATCTTTTTCAGACTGTTTAGATTGATACATTGGGCCTCATTATGTTACTGGTGGTAACCGTGCCGGTAAAACTGGCATGGCTGCCACCAGTATAATTTTTTTCCCAGCGCCCGTGAATGGGCAATTAGCAGGTCATTACGGCCTTGCCGGACCAGGTAATTGCCCATTCGCCGGCGCCGGCAAACTTATAATGAGGCCCCTTGTGTTTTCTACCTCTGTCATGGCTATTTCTGCTTCATTTGGAATGAGTGGTTCCTCAAGTGGTTCTTGGCTTCCTGTAAGAGAAGGCTGACTGCCGTCAGGTGTGTCTTTATTTAGTAGAGTTTCAATGTCTTCCTCTTGTTGGGGTTCATTGTCCAACATTGGATTGTATTCTTTAAAATTTACTTATGTTATGCTGCTTTCATTTTCCTTGACTGCAACTTCAAATGTGTCATGGCCACCTAATAATTCTTCTTTTCTCCAAGGTTTGAAAAGGTGCAGTAGGGCCATGTAATAAAGTTATCTACGGTGGAGATTTAAATTATAACTTTACATGATTAATTAGTCTGGGCTTGGGACAAGTTGAGACTGGATATTTGCCAGTTGTTTCATCTGGCATAACAATGTTTTTGTAGGAGTAACTTTGGGCTATATCGTTCAGGATTTTCTTTTTCCAAAGCAGTACTTCTTTTTGAATAGTATGTATCAATTAAATTGTTTTTTAAAATGTCTTGCCTGTTGGGTTCATTTGTGGCTATTGTTTCTATCTCTTGATAGGATTTTAGTACCCTTTTCATGATGAAGGTTTAGCCAGACAATGCTTTCAGATTTTCTTTATAAGGGTGTACCCGTTAAATGGTCTGCAGCTTCATAGGACCCGAATTCTCTATGTGACAGCATTTGATTTTATACCAAAGCTATACATTGTGTGACAGACTTTTGTAAGATGATATGTCATCTAAAAGGTCTTCAAGCTCTGTTTTCTCATTTTTGGTGAGATAGGCTGTGACATATCTTGCAAATGCAGTAGAATTGTCTGCAATGTATTGAATGTCTATTTACATTCTGGATAAAGAGGGAAATGATTGCATTGTATTCATTGATGTACTTGGATGCCTCATCTCTTTTAATGTTGTATGCGTTTTTCAGAGATTTCTGTTTTACACTATGTCTAACAGACGATATCAAGCTATTTACTTGTCCTATGGTGGTAACTGGTCTAGGAACGCTATATTGACATTTGGTATAGTATTTACCTTTTTTTTTATATCAACATCAGAACTATTTGCCACACCTATGCTTTTAGAAGTGTGAGATTTGTTTATGTAGGTCACTATGTGTGGTTTTTGAAGTGATGTCAGAGGTAATTAATTTTTTAGCACATTGTAAAACAGTGGCATCACTGTCATAGCCAAATTTGTGAGCATCATTTATCAACAAAAGCACGCTGATGTGTGGTGCTCCTCTAGATTGATATTCTTTTTTCCAAAATTATTTTTTCCCTTCCCTAAGTGGAGGGGGTATTTTGTTTTCAGATGAAGTGCAGCATGGCAATGAAGTAATGGTGAACGTATCTTGAAACATTGACTCAGTCAACAGAACAGAGTTCTCCTGGTGTTTTTATGTTGTCTATTACTTCTTTATCTTGGTTTGCAGTGCATAAGAAGTCATGCCAGCCATCCCATGCATAGTCTGCACAACTTAAATTGACACTACATGTGTGTGTGGTCCTAGATTCTTTAGCCTACAAAATACATTAGCGTGATGTTGGAACCAGTATTCTTTTGTACCATGCATGTATGCTAAGTGATGTGTGATACTTGACAGAAAACCTTCATCTTTGTCTTTCATTTTTTGAAACAGTTGTGTAGCTGAGATGTTTAAGAAATGAGAGCAGTCTTTAGTGTGTATGCAACTTTGTAACATAGAGTTGCTAGTTCACTTTCGAACAAGCAGTGGAAAATATGTTCTACATTTTGTCTGAATCTTGGGTCTTCAGAATTAATTTGTAAAGAGCAATAATCTGATGCAGTAATGTGTTCGGGTCTCTAATCATAGCTTCCTCCTTTTCCTCTAGGAAATAGTAGAGGTAAAGAATTTGCTTCTACACTTTTTTTCCCATATGCTCATTGGAGATCATTTGGCTTGACACATTTGAAATGTTTCTATTGCATTTTCTAGGCTGTCTTTGGAATGTAGTGGGTGAATTGTAAACTGGTCTTATATGTTGCTTGCAGGATCATGATCCACATGTTCAAATCGGGAAGTTTGTGGTGAATCTTAAATTATTTGGGTGATTTCTCTTAATTTTTCTTCTATGTTTATATCTTTGTAGTATTCATTGTTTGCTTTAAGATATTCTAGGGCTTGTCTAACTTTGTTTAAGTCAACAAATTCTTGGGAAATATTTTTGTCTTTTGTTGGTACACCATTAAATAGTACAATTAAAGATTTTCCTATTGACCATCCTAATCCTAGAATTTCTAAATTTTCTTTAAGATCTAATGGAAAATATACTACTTTGTCACAAATTTCTTTGTGTAACTTGAATGGAGGCAATTTGGCAGTTGTGGCTTGAAGGTGTATCATAGCTTGAAATTGGTGCACTGTTTGGATTATGGTGCTCTTATACAAGTTAAGTTGTTGGAGCACTTTTGGAAGTGGGAAGATTTCTAAGTCATTAGTCATAGCCTGGTGATGGCATTTGGCTATTGTCAAGCTTTGTATTGCTGTATGTGTAAACTATTGAGGGGTCAGTTATTTTGTATTTACTTTTTGCTGTTAGATATAAAGGTAATTGGAACCATTGGGATTCATCATTGTCCTGTATTTTGTAGGCCATAGCTACTATTTTTAGACTCTTTTTATAAAATGTTCTGCGACACCAGACACATACATTTGTGGTATTTCAGCAGATGTGTTTTGAAATGTTGCTATTTCTTATTTTATGGGTTTGTAAGGAGGTTGGAATTTATGAGGTTTTTGCTAATGTTTTCAAAAGTTACTGAATTTCTAAGTCAACTACATTTCTAAAATATTTACTTTGGATGTGTTCTATTTCTTGAAGGAGTTCTTTCGTTGTTCCATGTCGGAGAATGTTATTTTTGTAGTTCGCCAGCAGGACGTTTTACAGAGTTCAATCTATGGATGAGGTTTCACATAGCGGAGTAGTGTGTTGCTAACATTTTTATGTGACGGAATGTGCTTTTCCAAACAGTTCCAGAAATACAGCTTAATGAATGTCCTTGTAGCCCAGTGTGGATGTGTACTGCGCAGGCGTCCATGATTTGTAAAATGTTGATTCTGCTTTTGTCTTTATGTTTGACATATTGATTGAGGAACTGCCATAAAAATTTGAATAATTGTTGGCGTACATTACATATTAAGCTGCAGGTCCATTTGTCCATTGGGCGGCTTGTTTGAACTAGAGGAACATTTGGTTGAACATTTGTTGGGGAAGTTTTTTCTATAATGGTTTCCCTTGCCATAAAGGGGTCTCCTACCACTTCATAGCCTTGCCCATTGTTGTCTATGGCAATTGGGTTCATTTGTTCTTGTTTATAAACCTCTTCATTGAAATATGGCTCTGTGCTGCTTATGTGAAATCATTCACCTTCACAGAAGTTGAAAAAGGTATCTATATTGACATTGCGTATGTTTAGAAGTACTTTTGTAATGTGTTGATTAATTGGAATCGTACCGGTACTGCAACCTCATAAGGTCGCCTGGTAGTAAAACTGCACCTTTGTGCATTACAAAAATGCGACCCTCAATTCCTGCGACTGAGGGAAGCGAGGGTTGCAGGGTTGCCCCCTGCTCCTCTTAGTCATGGCAGTGGGGGTTGTGTGTGTGCCCCCCACTTCCATTAAATGGAGAAAAAAGGACCCTGCGGTGCCAGACCCGGCCCAGGTAAGTGGGTGGGAACTCACGCCACAGACATCGAGGGAAGTGTTAGGTTTTATCTTATTGGGGCAAATTTGGGATTTGGCAGTATTTTCTTACCGTGATATGTTGGTGGTAAACTGGCCTTACATTTAAGGATGATTTAATATTACCTTATTTTGGTGATAGTATAGTGTTAACTTGTGTTGGTGGTAATTTTAGTGGTATCTTACTTTGTGGTATTTTCAGAATTACCTTATTTTTGTGATATAGTGGTGAGCATGGCTTTTTGTACTACAGCCCCATTATAAAACAAATCTTTCCTCTCTATTAGAATATCTCTTGGTCGCCTGTAGAGAACCCCCCAGATTTATTACATCCTTAGAGAACCCAGTGAGTTTATTCAGACCGTCACCTATTGTATGTGGCTGGTATTAATGGCTTATTTACATCCAGTAATCTATGTGTATCATCTGACACTGCATTCTTTTCAGCATGCAAAGAAGGACTCACTCACAACACCTACACACACCTTCCTACCTTGCAGGTATTTATTCCTTGCTTGCTATTTTAGCTACATTGGTAAAGTAGCAAATGCTTTACCGATCTGGTATATAAACATCAAACCCTTGTGATTCCCCTGTATAGAAATGATTCACAGATGCATGAATGACACCAAAATCCCAGCCTATGTTTATTTTAAACTCTGTATTATATATCAATTATAAACAGAAATACATCTTACCACATGATATCACAGCATCACCTACAAACTATAAAAGAAAACAGAAAACAACGCAGTCTGTACGACTTTGCCATTCTGCAGACCCAGTGCCAAGGACTCCTTCACATCAAAGCCAGTAAATTGACCTCTTTGTGTGGGGAGCTCCGAGCTGTTTAAGTTTGTAGCTAGCGCTCACACCCACATGTAGTACAGAAGCATTTATTATATAGCACCGTCTGTCTCTCTGTCCCAGCACGATCTGAACTCTTCCCCCTGGTTATTTCTTAAGAATACACCTCCTGTCTATCACCTCTAGGTCAGGTCTCTATTGACTTGACCCATCCACCCTCAATCTCTACCAATAAAAATAAAAGAATGTGTCCTGTACCAGCCCTCATTTTTCAAGACAATGAAGATTTCAGCTCTGCAAAGCAACTGTTTCTGTTTTCCATCCTTCCAGTGGCATATTTCTGCTCTCCACGAAAAAAAAAAAACACTCACATGGCCTGAGTGTGCATCTCTTCATGGAAAATAAAGTGAATTTTAAACCGTGCATGTAAAAACATTGAATGCATTTCATTGTGCTCAAAAACTGCATTAATAACGTTAGAGGGGTTGAAGTTAATATAGTAAGGCAGAAGTTAAGTAGTAAGGCAGTTATTATAAGGTTAATTAATTATGTATTTCTAATGCAGTTCGCACACATGAAAACATCCAATTTGTAAAAATGTGCAACTCTTCATTTTAAAATGACAACACACTGTGCTAACACATTTTACTAAATGCTCCGAAAAATGTGCCCGCTGGCAGTTACTGAAAACTATTTTGCACCTATTGTGCACCTATTTTGACATGGCTGCATTTAGATATGTGTTACTGAAAACTATTTTGCACCTATTGTGCACCTATTTTGAAATGGCTGCATTTAGATATGGCATACTGCATACTATCAATAAAATCCACAAATATATCCTTACATACCCTCCTTTTTCTGACAATTCTGGCTAATAAACCCATAATTGGAGGAAACTCTCTTTTTCCATTGTTGTTAGATGAATCATGGTTGAAGTAATAGCATCTTAATAAAATGAATATTTAAATATTTCATAACAAACCATTGCTTAATCATAACAAAAGTGAAATAGATCCAAACGGGGCCCATCAGTCCTCATACACATGTGCATGTGCATGTATAATGGAACATTGTACACATATATTTCCAACCGAAGTGTCCACGTATGTTTGAATGTCTTTTTCAATCATAGTCTTTATATATGTGTGAAATAAACATTTCTTATTAGTGTATATGTATGACAACAGACAATAAAATAAAAAAAATAGATAAAACAAATGACTTACATAACTAACTAAAACAATTAAATAAAATTACAAACTTGTGGGTCTCCATTATTACCATCTTCAGTCATTATTGGTAAATCATAGGACAATACTATGCTCCATCAGCAACACTTCAAAATTAAGTTGAACTGACTACTGTCTCTTTGGTGGCATTCAGCATCTTCATGGCCGCACCTCTGAGATGTCCTGATCACCGAACTTCCATTACATCATCTCTTCAGTGGAATTCCTCCAGTCTGGAACTCTTGGACGTCTCTCCACAGAAATAATGTCTTTTAGCATCCCAGTTTATTTGTCTTCACCTCCATATTTCGGTCCGGAGGCTTTCCTGGGGCTTCATCCCGTGGACTCCAGGAATCCATCATCTCTCGCGTCCTGCGACCTCCAACCCCTGCCAAAATAGGTTGATTTGACTCAGCATTTTTCAGAAACGCATAGTGTCCCACTATATTTTTAGTTTCTAATTAAATAAAACACCACCTATTTTTACTATACATTCATCATATGGATAACAGTTCTTCACTTATTAATTAACATATAAACTTATCGTGTTTTCATCAGTTATCTTACTGCTAGCTTTCTTTCCCATGCAGTTAGTACACCAGTTTCCACCTGCTCAATTCTCTTTATTTCATGCTTTGGATGACAGGGCTTAATTTGATTAACGTGAACAAATATCTCTGTTGCTACTTCACCCTCTGTCTTCAAGATTTTATATTCTACCGGGGACACTTTATCTATTATTTCCAAAGGACCTTGCCTTACCGCAAGAAATTTTGAGTTTTTATGTTTACCTTTCCCGAAATGAAACTTATATACTCGATCACCTATTTTATACTCTTTCACAGATATATTTTTATCATAGTAGAACTTATCACTATCAGCAGTTCTTTCCAAATTTTGCTGCACAAATGCAAATGCATGTTGTAAATGCTTTCTCAGTTCTTCCACATATTTGTGAACTGTAGATGCACTCACAAGTGTTTGCTCATGCGTCCTGTATAATAAATGTTGTGGCAGTACCATTGTCCTTCCTGTCAACACCTCATGAGGACTGATACCTGTCGCTTTAGCAGGAGTCAACCTAATGGCCATCAATACTAAAGGTAATCGCAAATCCCAACTAGAACCTGCCTCCGCTAAAAACTTCTTTAGTATTTCCACTACACATCTATTGCAATGTTCAACATTCCTAGAAGAGGTGGGCCGATATGCAATGTGCAACTTTCTTTTTACCCCCAATATATCCCAATATCTGCCAGACCTTGCTCATTAAGTTGCTTGTGAAATGACTTCCTCTGTCTGACTCTCTTCTTTGTGGTAACCCAAATCTTGAAAATATGTGATTTACCAGCAATGTAGCTATGGTTTGTGCACTACAGTCTGGTGCAGGAATACATTCTACCCATTTCAACATTAAACATACCACCGTCAAAAGATAATGGTTTCCCCTACTCAATCTCTTTACAGGCCCTACATAGTCGATTTGCAAATCCGACCATGCAAGAGTTCAACCTCTTTTCATTAATGGAGCTCTATGCATTGGTGAAGCAGGTTTAAATTGTGCACATACCAAACACCCACTGGTATATAATTCCACACCTTGGGACATGTGTGGCCAGTTAGCATAATCCTTCAGTATCTCTAAAGTCATTTATGAACCTCTGTGTCCTGCAGTTATCGCATCATGTGCATGATGTAACATTAGCCCTCTGAATAAAAGGGGTAACACCCACTGTATCTGCCCTGTTATGGATTCCCTGATCATCAGACCATCATGTAGTTTAATTCATTTTTTGTTCTTTAATAACACTCAACTCTTATTTTCCTGTACAATCATTTTCAGTTAAAGGATTTTGTTAGGGGTCCATCAAATGATTATAATAGACCCCCAATACAGGGCCATTTTCTGTGCCTTAATCAGATCCTGATCTGGTGCATCATAACTCCTTTGCACTATGGGTTGTTCAACTTCTTTTGGAGCTATAGGCTGTGTAACTGGATCTATTTGTATTTCACCAATTAAGTGTTACATGGGCAACAATTCTCCCATTACAGCCCCAATCTTGGCCAATTGATCTGCTCTATCATTTCCCTCCTATCCTCTACTGGTGTTTTCACATGTCCACGAATGTTCCTCCAGTATACTGTTAAATCATTCTCTGACACTAATTTGTCTATAGCTTGAATCATTTTCCCATGTTTGAGGGGCTTTTTGTTATATGTGAGCATGCTCTTGCTTTCCAGCCAGGCAAATATTCTACAAAGCTATTTCGTGCCTAATCAGAATCAGTCACCAGGACAATTTCACTGAATTTATCAACTGCAGTTGTAATTACTTTATAAATGGCTGCTAACTCTTCTGCCTGGCTACTCCTAGCCCCAATTCTCATTCCTATACTAGGAATGTCCTCACATCTCAACCAGACATTTCCTATCCCTGACACCAACTGTTAATTGCTGTCATTTTCAATGTGAAAAGCACATCCATCGACATACACAATTGGCAATTCCTCGCATGTATTTTCATCAAAAGCTTTGTGTGGTGATTGTTCAAACTCCTGCGAACTGGACTCCACCTCTACATCATCTGGTACACATTCAGCTGCACAGTCATGTAGATCTGCCAACCCTTGCGCAATTGGGCTCTTTTTATTCTGGCCATATCTCACTTCTACAGGAAAGCCCTGCAATGCCAATGTCCATGAAGTAATGCCGGACTGTTCTAGATTGCCTGATCTAATCCTTTTACTCTGTAAAAACTGCAATGGTTGATGATTTGTCTCAATGATCACCTTCTCCCCTTGAACAATGGGACGAAAATGTTGCAATGCCCATATAACACTGCTGACATACACTGCTCAGTGAATCCTATTTCTATGAACATGTTTTTATTCTTTATGGGATAGGCAACGCATGGTGCCTTTATGAGACATTCCTTCAGTTTAACAACTGCCTCAGATTTCTCCTTTTCCCATTTCCAGGGTGTATTCAGCTTCAATAGTTTAGTCAATGATTGAGTTACTTCAGCATAATTTTCAATACATTTCCTGTTATATCCCATCATTCCTAATAAACTTTTTAAACCTTTCATGTTTGTAAGACCTTTCAACTTCTGTATGGCCTCCACCTGAAAATTCACCTTTTTCTTGCACCATTGTGCTTTCTGTAAAGATACTTTGGCACCCGCCTTTTGCAATTGGTCAAGTACATGTCTAATTTCATCAAAATTACTTTTTAAGTTTTTCATTTTTTATCAGGACATCATCTACATAAACTATGGTCCCTTTTTCTGCTGCATCTGGCATAGCTTTTCTCAAAAATATGTCAAATTTGCTCCCACTATTGACGTACCCAAATGGTGTTCTGGACCAAGCGTATTGCGTTTTATAAAATGAAAATGCAAATAAATTCTGAATGTCTTCTGCCAATGTACCCAGATGTAAGATCTAATGTGGTAAAAACCTTTGACCCATGCACATTAGCAAGGCCTTGATCAATGAATGGCAGTGGCCATCTAGACACTTGCACTCTTTTATTTAATTCCCTCAGGTATGCATACAGACGCCATTGACTATTTGGCTTTAATACACCCAAAATGGGAGTGTTGGAGGTACTGTGAATGGGTCTGATAATTCCCCTAGACTCTAAGTTTTTAATTATCTCTGCCAATACTGGATTGCTACCACACCCCTCTGGTAATGTGGCAACATGCAAATCAGTTAGGCGGCAATCATATGCGTCTTTGGCAAAAACTTCCTTAAACTCCATAAATATTTTTCTCAATTCATTCTTATCTTCTTCGCTATTACAGGCATCTACTAACAGAAGCTGCTTCTCTACCATTCTAGAAAATGCTGGTAACTCCTCCAATGGAGGAAGCTCTGTGCTTTCTTACAACTGTGTGGCTGGCTGTATCTCTCTGCAAAGCTGCCACTTTTAAATATTTTGGTATATCAGCCTCCATTTCAATGTGCTGATTTCCTGTTTCATTTTCATTTAAATCAAATAATATACAATCCTCCTGGTGATAGCACACTGTCTCATTGGAATCATAAGGGTACACAGATTGAATTTTGAACTTCCCTTTGGGTTGAGAATCCAGGTACTCTGGCAACACACCCTGTGCACCTACAAATCTCTCAGGGATATTTCCAATCACCATATTGTTGAAATCTGCAGTATAATGTAATTTTTGTATTGCCATTCCTAGCACGGAATTCTCCTCTAAATGAACATCTTGACATCCATTATTATCTACCATAATTTTGACGGACCCCTCCCCAATATCTACCAATGGCGTATATTCATAATCCAGCCCTTGCTGTTTCATGGATTCATTCAAGCACACACATGCATCCGAATCCTTCATTTGCTGTCCATTCTTGCGCTTTAGTGTTATAGCAACCTGCTTGGTGAATGCAGGAATAGTAATATCCTTCTTCACCTGTAGTTCAATTGCATATGGCACCAATTGTGCACAATGATAAGCCTTTCTTTTGTCTTCAAATTGAGGCTCAGGCCCGCCTAGCCGGGACCATTCTTTTTGGTTAAGGAAATCTAACGCCATGCATATCCTGTGCATGATATCATTGCCCAGATAAAAATCATCTTGTGTTCCATTGACTATCCACACATTGTGGCAGATGGTTTTTTGTCCAACAGTAATCTTTAGCATGCACCTTCCTGTGATCCTATTTTCAAAATCTAGATTGTCCAATCTAGAGATGTATTTGTTTTTAATTCTAAACTTCGGGATCTCCTCCCTTTCTATTATTCTCTGCAGTCGTTTCTCATTAATAAAACTCCTTTCCTGTTCAAGTGCCAAAGTGGCTTTTACCATTTTATAATGGCCATTTATACCAATATGAATCCATGGCTGCTCATCTTCCATATGTATTTCAGCAAGTGTGGTGATGTGTTTTTCTGTGTCTTCTTTAGAGATGGTGTTCTATTTGCACATCTTCTCTTGTAAATAGACGTGCAATGTGTATTCATCTATTTCAGTTTGTCATTTCTTCCTAGGATCCAAATAAATCTGCACAGATTGTTTTTCTTTTTCACTTTGCATTTTGTCCTGACACATCAAAATAACGGTGACACTAGGCACACGGCTATTCTGGAGGTACACCTCCACTGCATCATTCGATTTGACAACATTATGACATTCATTAAAGCTGCTGTTTTGTGACTTTATTTTCTTAGACCTTAATGTTTTTTTGGTTAAAGACCACAGAACCTCATTTATCCCATCAATGAGAGGAGACAATCTTTTCAGGCAATCTGTTCCAATGAAGAATGGAATTTCACAAATAGATGTGATCAATACTTCCTGTTTCATTCTGTGTTTTCCTATCTTTATGTCAACTTCAGTGACACCTTCGATAGGCACCTCCTCACCGTTAAAGTTATGTACTGGGCCTTCACTCTGTCTCAGTTTAATCTGATTCTGTGGAGATCTTCCTTCGTTGATATTTTTTACCAATTCTTTGGACATAATCGTGGCCTGTGCACCTGTGTCAATCATTACAAATGTATTGCACTTCTCTTCCACGGTAATGGGAGCATAATATCTGTCCTCAACTTCCTCTAATACACACAAAAAGTGTGATTTTTTTTCTGATTTCAGGACTCACTTTTCTCAGAACCTTCTCACTCTTGGCTAAGCACATCGGTAAATGAAAAGACATTTTTCCCCTCCTTTCCGTCTATTTCCATTTGAGCCTTACCCATCTCCCCATGTTCAGAAGTCATTTGGAGTGTGTCCACTGTTCACCCTTCCAGCCGGGGATCATCAGAGTTCAAACTACAATTCTCAAACTGAATAGGCGTATAAACATCACCTGATAAATTGACATTTTCTAATTCTGGGCATTTTTTGGTATTTGGCATGGTACCAGTCTTTTTAATTTCTTCAAAAATCTGTGGCTCAAAGAACTCTTCAGGTGACTGATCTGTACCCTCCTTTTTAGTACTTATTCTTCTTGCCTGTATTTTATTAGCATCTTGATTGTCTAGTGAGAGTCTTCTAACATTTACATCTACTCCCTCATCAATTATTTTATCAGTGCATGAGTTGTCTTTCTTAAATCTGTCTCTTTGTTCCTTTGGAATTTCATGTTCTTCTCCTTTTCCTTTTTCATTTGTACATATTTCCAACGTTTGATTGAACGCTAGGTTAAACCAAACCTCTTTTTTAGATGTGTTTGCAACTTATGCCTCATATTGATTTGCATGTATTTTCATTTTTTAAATCATTAAACAGCTCAGGGTCATTATGCAACACCAGATCGGAATCTGTCTTTTTATCATTGCAGATGTCATGAATATTTGGGGGCCAATTCATAGAATTCGGCGCACAAGTGGCGCACGCGGCTGGCGCACAGTGTGCGCGTGCGGTAGTCTGCGCCAGCCGCGTGCGCCGAAACACATTTCCGCGCACAGCGTATTCATGGATTCCAGCCACCAAAACCAGCCGTGGCGCACAGTGGCGCAGCGACCTTGCAGCAGCGCCAGTTACGCCCCCAAGAACGCCTTCCGCGCAGGGAAAAGCCATCAAAATCCCCAATCCAGCGCAAAGGGCTGCGCTAACCCTGTACCAGCACGGCAAGCGGGCTACGTGTATTCCAGGGGTTCGCGGGAAGTTTCACACGCGATTTCAGCAGGGTACGTGTATTTCAGGGGTGCGCGGGAAGTTCCACACGCGAATAGCCTGGGCGCGTGTATTTCAGGGGTGCGCGGGAAGTTCCACACGCGAATAGCCTGGGCGCGTGTATTTCAGGGGTGCGCGGGAAGTTCCACACGCGAATAGACTGCGCGCGTGTATTGCAGGGGTGCGCGGCAAGTTCCACACGCGAATAGCCTGGGCGCGTGTATTTCAGGGGTTCGCGGGAAGTTTCACACGCGATTTCAGCAGGGTACGTGTATTTCAGGGGTGCGCGGGAAGTTCCACACGCGAATAGCCTGGGCGCGTGTATTTCAGGGGTTCGCGGGAAGTTTCACACGCGATTTCAGCAGGGTACGTGTATTTCAGGGGTGCGCGGGAAGTTCCACACGCGAATAGCCTGGGCGCGTGTATTTCAGGGGTGCGCGGGAAGTTCCACACGCGAATAGGCTGGGCGCGTGTATTTCAGGGGTGCGCGGGAAGTTCCACACGCGAATAGCCTGCGCGCGTGTATTGCAGGGGTGCGCGGGAAGTTCCACACGCGAATAGCCTGGGCGCGTGTATTTCAGGGGTGCGCGGGAAGTTCCACACGCGAATAGCCTGGGCGCGTGTATTTCAGGGGTGCGCGGGAAGTTCCACACGCGAATAGCCTGGGCGCGTGTATTTCAGGGGTGCGCGGGAAGTTCCACACGCGAATAGCCTGGGCGCGTGTATTTCAGGGGTGCGCGGGTAGTTCCACACGCGATTGGCCGTGGTACGTGTGTTCCGGGGTCCCGTGAACTTTCACACGTGATTGGTTGGGATCCACGTGTGTACTGTAATCACGTGCAATGAGGGATACTCCCTCGCACGTCACGTCACAGACGCGCTCACGCGCTGAGGGCCTTTGGTCCAATGAAAATGCGTATGCGTGCAGACGCGCTTACGCGCTAAGGGCCTTTCCTCGAATTACACGCTGACGTGCAGAATTTTCACGTGCCAAATCACTCCGTATCAAGCTGGCCACGCGTAAGCACACGGAAGACCACGCTCCTGCCCAGAAGGCCGAACTACTGCCCCCCAGAGCCCCGAGCACGCTCCCACCTGCCATCTGCTGCTGCCTGACTGCCTGCTGCCCACGTGCCCTGCCATTTGCTGCCTGCACATCAGCCAGGGGTGCTGTTGGTGTGACCACCCCTGCTGGAACCAAAGACTCCCGACTGGGATTCCATCGCTCCACAGCCCAGCCCCAGGACCCAGTTGCCCACCCACTCCTGCCTCTGGGGTTGTCATGTCGGGGCAAACTCCATCTGTGACCACTGACAACCCCCGGCCAGAGAGGCAGAGGGGCACCAGCTTCAGTGCCACCGAAGTTGGTGTCCTGGTGGAGCAAGTCCTGGGGCAGTATGATGCCCTCTTCGGAAGTTGCCGCGCCGACAAGGAAGGACGGACTCGGATCTGGACTGACATCGTGACTGCCATCAACGCGGAGGGGGTGGCAGTCCGCGACTTCCAACATGTCAAGAAGCGCTGGGAGGACTTCAGGTCCAGGACCCTGACCAAGGCCCGGCGCCTCTTGAAGGCAGCGGATGCCAAGGGGCGCCGGGGCCACTTGTCGGAAGAACAGATGAGGGTCCTGGAACACATATCCCCAGCGCTCCACGTCCAGGTCCTTGAGAGGCAGACCCGTCTGGAGTCGAGCGGTGAGTGTACATGCATCCTGATTGTGAGCAGTGCGTGTGGTGATTGTTCAGTAGTGTGCAGGTTGCACATCTGTTTGTATGGGGTCGAGTATGGGTGCGGGTGTACAGGGCCGTGGGGCTGACACATGCGAGGGCTGTAATGTGTGAGACATGGATGGTGCCTGTGTGTGTGGGCTTGCATGCCAAATGCAGTTGTGTGGGCACACAAGTTTGTATGAATGTGTATGTGAGTAGACATGTCCGTGATGTCACGCATGTATGTTGTTTTCAGCTGATTGTATCAGCGCTGTGTACATGTGCATGTGTGTGTATTTGACAAGGGTGCAACAGTGATGCAACATGGATGCATGTGACAGCGGTATGTGGAAGCCTGATGGGCAGATGTGACATGGATGCCCGTCTGAACACTGCGACACTTAGCAGAGGTGTACACATGCATGCAAGTGTGGTGGTGTGTGTACATGTGTGGTGCACTTCCTGTGTTGCATGTGATGTCTGGCTCACCTTTGGCTGCTGATGCTGTTGTATGTGTATGGATGGTGTTGGCAGTTGCAACATGGCTGTGGTATGGCTCGTGTGTGCAAGTTGTAATGACATGTGTGTTGGGGATTGTGATGACATGTCAGAGGTTTGCCAATGCCACTCATGTACAACTGTCATGTGTGTATGTGTCCATTGTACAGTGCCCTGATGCCTGTGTTTTGTTTCTCCCTGTCTGCAGCGTCAACTGATGAAGAGGGCGGAGAAGGTGCTGTGGAGCACAGCGGCGGGGATCCCACCGCCAGCCGGAGACGCAAGGCCCGGCTCCCCTCCCAGGTTGTCATCTCGTCGGGGAGTGAGGAGTCCGGTGCCGCGTCCCAGGCCGCAGCTGCCGGGGGGAGGTCCAAGAGGCGGAGGTTGCAGTTGGACTCCTCGGCAGCAGAAGGGGCAGCTGGGACCCCACAGGGCCCAACGGGGGAAGATGGCACAGAGTCATCCAGGTTGGTGGGGGGTTTGGTGGAGGAGGAGGCCGTGCAAGCACCGGAGACGGGGTCTGGGGGTGGGGATCCCACTGGTGCTAGTGGTGCAGTGCAGGACCAGGGACAGGAGGCAGCACAGGCCGCCGCGGAGGTGCCTGTGTGCAATCCTGTCCCTGATCCTGTCCCTGCATCATCTTGCACCAGCAGGGATGCCCATGTCCAGACCAGTTTTCAGGCAGGGGATGAGCTGACGTCAACTGGCCTTCCTCTGCCTGCGGACGTGGCTATCCAGGCCCGGGTTGAGCCTGTCCTGGCTGGAGTGGCGTTGCGTCAACGGGCCATGCGAGGTGACCTGCAGTCTTTTCATGAAGAGACTGCAGGTCATCTCGAATGGCTCGTTGACCACGTCAGCCTGCTGGGACAGGTCACCCAGGCCGGATTCCTCCGTCTGATGGGGCTTGCCACGACCCCCTCCTCAGCTGGACCCCCTACGCGCCAGTCGTCCTCTGTGCCATCTTCCCACCCATCAGTCACCTGGGTGCCCTGTGGAGCTGCCTCTGACGGTGCGGCCAGGCTGGTGGAGGAGGCATCCCTGCCACAGTCGGGAGTCGGACGTCCAGCAGGGTGGCCACGTCAACGACTGCACCCCAGCCGGCGGAGGATGTGCAGGCAGCAGGAGGCAGTGCAGGGGCAGAGGCACAGCAGCAGCAGCAGCAGCACCATGGTGGGAGCCATGAAGGCTCGGGGCCTTCGACATCGGAGGGGCAGGCATCGGCCGGAGGGCAGGAGGACCCAGGACAAAAAGTGTCTTCCGTGTGGCAGCGGTTGGGCCACGCCATAGATGCGGAGCGGCAGCGGGCGGAAGAGGCACGGCTCTCAATGGTCAGGGCGGAGAACTCCATGCAGAGGGCCCTGAGGCGGGTCGAGTGCCTCGAGGCAATCCGCAGGGCTTTGGAGGTGGACACGTCGACGGCCCTGCGGACCCTCGGGGCCATGGAGGAGGACCGCCTCCGGGACATTGAGGAGGAGTTCGATGATGCCCTGGCCCGGCACATCCAGAAGTGAGCCGTGGAACTAGCCCGCTGCCCTTGTACATAGTTATGTAGGTAGTGTTAAGTTTCATTTTGTTTTTATTTCATTTGGACCTTTTGGACATTGGCCACATTTTTGTATATAGTTTTTTTTATTAGTTAGTGTAGTTAGTTAGGTTTCCTTTATTTTGTTGGGATGATGGACCCTGGCTTCTTGCATTGTACATAGTTGTGGACTTGTACATACTTTCTTTTTTGACATTATCCATGGATCAATGGCTTATAATTTTTTTTTCACATTGGATTTTGTTTGGTGGACATTGACTTTGTACTACATTACTTTGGATTTCTATATTCTTTAATTTTTTTCTTTTTTTGAACGGACATGCTTCTTTTCATTTTTTTCCATTCACATTTCTGTTTATTCATTTTTGTTTCTATTCATCTTTCCTTTAATACATTATTTATTTGTTGCACTTCAATGTGTGGTGTCTCATTGTTTTCATGCATTTCATGTTATGTGTTTAGAGAATCACTGACACCCATTGGGTGTATGTGAGGGACTTGCGTTTGTTTTGGAACTTGCAATTGGTGTTCTATGATGTAATTGCAGAATATGAGTGGGAGGATGCAATACTCGGGTGGGTGTTTTGCATTTGGGGGCTGACCATAGAGACCAGGGATCTGGACTGTGATGACATGTTGGGTGGGGAACATGAGTTGGACATGGGTCGGGGCCTGCTGGAGGCTGCCCCTGGTGGCTGGGGGTTGGGGGTGCAGGGGGACATGTGTGGGGGCCTGGTGGAGGGTGCCCCTGCACTGCTGGGGGGTGGGGGTGGTGGGAGACATGTGTGGGGGCCTGGTGGAGGGTGCCCTGCACTGCTGGTGGGTGGGGGTGATGGGTGACATGAGTGGGGGTCTGGTGCAGGGTGCCCCTGGATGCTGGGGGGTGAGGGTGCAGGGGGACATGTGTGGGGGCCTGGTGGAGGGTGCCCCTGCACTGCTGGGGGGTGGGGGTGCAGGGGGACATGGGTGGGGGCCTGCTGGAGGCTGCCCCTGCACTGGTGGGGGGTGGGGGTGGGGGGAGACATGGGTGGGGGCCTGCTGGAGGCTGCCCCTGGTGGCTGGGGGTGCAGGGGGACATGCGTTGGTGGGCAGTAGTGCTAGTTGATATGTGGGTTGGCTGGTGGGCATGGCCATGGTGGATGGGGTGCCTGCAGGACATGTGCTGGGTAGGCCCCTGTGGTGTGAGCCACCTGCAGGGGCCGTGGAGGGTGTAGAGGGTACACCTGGGAGGACCCACACGTGCAATTCACGTGTGCTACTCCCCGCGCACCCCCGGAATCCACGTACCCGGCCAAATCGCGTGTGGAACTTCCCGCGCACCCCTGGAATCCACGTACCCGGCCAAGTCGCGTGTGGAACTTCCCGCGCACCCCCGAAATACACGTACCCGCCCAAATCGCGTGTGGAACTTCCCGCGCACCCCTGGAATCCACGTACCCGGCCAAATCGCGTGTGGAACTTCCCGCGCACCCCCGTAATACACGTACCCCGCTCATTCGCGTGTGTAACTTCCCGCGCACCCCCGGAATACACGTACCCCGCTCAATCGCGTGTGGAACTTCCCGCGCACCCCTGGAATCCACGTACCCGGCCAAGTCGCGTGTGGAACTTCCCGCGCACCCCCGAAATACATGTACCCGCCCAAATCGCGTGTGGAACTTCCCGCGCACCCCTGGAATCCACGTACCCGGCCAAGTCGCGTGTGGAACTTCCCGCGCACCCCCGAAATACACGTACCCGCCCAAATCGCGTGTGGAACTTCCCGCGCACCCCTGGAATCCACGTACCCGGCCAAATCGCGTGTGGAACTTCCCGCGCACCCCCGTAATACACGTACCCCGCTCATTCGCGTGTGTAACTTCCCGCGCACCCCCGGAATACACGTACCCCGCTCAATCGCGTGTGGAACTTCCCGCGCACCCCTGGAATCCACGTACCCGGCCAAATCGCGTGTGGAACTTCCCGCGCACCCCTGGAATCCACGTACCCGGCCAAGTCGCGTGTGGAACTTCCCGCGCACCCCCGAAATACACGTACCCGCCCAAATCGCGTGTGGAACTTCCCGCGCACCCCTGGAATCCACATACCCGGCCAAATCGCGTGTGGAACTTCCCACGCACCCCCGTAATACACGTACCCCGCTCATTCGCGTGTGTAACTTCCCGCGCACCCCCGGAATACACGTACCCCGCTCAATCGCGTGTGGAACTTCCCGCGCACCCCTGGAATCCACGTACCCGGCCAAATCGCGTGTGGAACTTCCCACGCACCCCTGGAATCCACGTACCCGGCCAAGTCGCGTGTGGAACTTCCCGCGCACCCCCGAAATACACGTACCCGCCCAAATCGCGTGTGGAACTTCCCGCGCACCCCTGGAATCCACGTACCCGGCCAAATCGCGTGTGGAACTTCCCGCGCACCCCCGTAATACACGTACCCCGCTCATTCGCGTGTGTAACTTCCCGCGCACCCCCGGAATACACGTACCCCGCTCAATCGCGTGTGTCACTTCCCGCACACACCCGGAATACACGTACCCCGCTCAATCGCGTATTTTACTTCCCGCGGCGCCACTTTTTTGATGCGCTGGGACTCTACCGCCTGCCTTCGTGTGGCGGACGTGTTTCAGCTTGTGCGCGGCTTTGGCTGTGCGTGGGTTTGCCCTATTCCATTCCATGAATACGTGTGGTTCGTGTGCGTGTGGGCGTTACCTCTGCTTCCGTGCAGTGCATCCCCAGTTACGCCCTTATTTTCGCGTGTTGTTCCCCATTCCGCGCGTTACGCCCCATGTCCCGCCCACTTTCTGCTGTGTGCGCTGAGGTTGTGCGCTTTCACTGTGCGCGTCGCGCACCGTCGCGCACGCCTTTCGCGATGTTGCAGTGACTTGTGCGCCATGCACGGGTTTGGCGCACATCCCGCGGTGGACACGCGCAGGGACTTCCATGCTTGCGCCTAGATTTTCGGCGCACGTTGGTTCCATGAATCGGCCCCTAAGTTACCTATTATCCAAAGTCACCAGGTCACTTCTATCACCTTCTGCTCCTTCATTTGATGACTGTTTTTGAGCTGTACAGAGTTTTACTATTTGTTCATCCAACATTTTTACTTGGGCCTCGCAACACTGGAATCTTTCCATTTCTCTAGAATCTTCTCTTTGCGGCCTATGCCGATATTGGTTGTTCTCCCCCTGGTTAAATCTGTTCTTGTATCCCTCAGGAGAGTTATTCCTATTTGAATTGTTTCTGAACTCTTGATTCATGTGGGGCGGGGAGCGGAGTGTATCTATTCTTTCGTTGTAATCCCCTGGTGGCGGAGATTGATTGTATTGACATGGAGCATAGTTCATATTCTGCCTCGTGTCCTGTCTCTGATTTTGTGAGTACTGTCCCCTATGCTGATTCCCATTTTCAGTAAATCGATCCACATACCATGGTCTGTCCTAGTTACCATATATCATGGTGTTGGGGTCAAATCTGCTCTGTGTCCCCAATGTTTGGTAGGGACTATTGCTTCTTTGATCTTGATTTTGTCTCTGATTGTTGTTCATGCCTGACATATCGGGCTGATATCCTGCCCGGGGTCTGTCTCCTAAATACTTAGGGCTAATGTAACTCTCCCTATTACTAGGATCATGTGACTAAAACATTGGTGCCGAGGGCGGCAACCTCTGTGGAGTACCCCTCTGTTCGGGTGTCATATTATTTTTGCCTGGACTTTGAGCAGACTCAAGTGACATTTTAGCCAACCTGATCTCCATTACTGTTGCCAAGGATTCTTTAGATTTTGATCTTGTTTCTTTCATTTTATCACCCTCTCCACCCTGACAGTAGAACACTTCATCCATTTTTGTACTTTGGTGCACAATCCATTCAGGGGATTTCTCACGATCAAACTTGCAGACTTACTGATATAATGTCTTTCTGCAAACCATAGAAATAGGCAGTTTTAAACTCATTGGAATTGGGATTAAAAGATACATCAAAACAAGAAAAAACTATTTTTAAGTCTTGAAGAAATTGGCGAGGTGATGTATTTGGCCCAGCAGTGATCGTGTATGCAACTTTCTTTGCCTCCTGTAATGACTGGAATGGAGAATAATGACGCCTAATCTCTTTTTCAAATTCTGCCCATCACATGTTCTCCTGTTCATTCAATCCCATGATGATGCTCGCTGTGGGAGCATCCAGAGTTAAGTGAAAGTATTGTCTGTAATGTTCCTTGGGTATGTGTAGGGCTTTAAATATATTGTGCACCTCTTCCAAGTGGTCCTCTATACAGCACTCCCCTCCTTATTTGAATGGTTTGATCAGGGCCTTCCTTGACTTCATTATCTTTATAGGGCTACTTGGCACTATATTTGGAATTGCATTACTTTGTGGTTCAACCCTTGTCTCAGGTGTATGGGATTGGTGGTAACCCCCAATGGGTGAGTCAAACCCCCCAAAGGTGCTGCAACCAAGCCTATCCACTGGCACAGCCACTGGGTCACTATTTCCCCATGTAGAAATGGAATTTACCTCAATCCCATTGAATGTGGTGCCCTGTCGCTTGTCCTGGGACCCGAAATCGCATATCTGCTGTTCCAAATCCTTGCACTTTTTAAGGAGTCGGTCTGCCTCCTTACGCAAGTATGTGTTTTCATCACCCATCTTATTAATCACATTTTGCCTATCGCTCATCTGCATTTGACATTCATTAAACTCTTTGTCCCGCTTGTCCCTTTCTTGAAACATTTTAGCTATCTCTTGTTCAACAGTCTGGAGCTCACCTTCTTTCTCTAGATTCTCTGTTTGTAAAGCTTGCATCTCTAAAAAGATAGCCTCCTCTTTATCTTGTCTAATGTGACCTACCAATCCTTTCAAGTGTTTTAATTCTTGCTCACTGTCCTCAAACTGTTTTCTCCTTTGAGACAATTGAGTGTCGAATTCTTTACTCTTTGATTGCATGTCCTTTTGACATACCTCCAGTTCTGCTCTTAACTTTTTCTCCTGTTCACTGGTTCCATCTAATTCGACTTTTAGTCTGCTAATTAGCTTGGCATCATATTCTTGCATTCGCAGAGACCTATTTAAAATGAACCATGTTTTGGCACATAGCCTTATCAAACATTCTTTCTCTGCAGGTTTGTCAGCAGCATTTAATAATCTCAGAAGACAGACCTGAATTATTCTACCCTCTTCAAAAATGTTGTCCAGTGGTTCTTTCTGAACTTCCCCATAGATACGGTCATGCCATTCTGTGGCATTATTTGATGACCATGTTCCATGTGCAAACAATTTTGTCTCTAAATATTTCACCAATTCTGGGAATGTGGCATCCATTCGAGACATTCTGAGATTCACTTTCAGTGTCACAATGCTCTCACAAAATGAGTTCCCTTTAATGCACGTATGGTGGTGTGGAACACACTTGCCACGCCCAGTGGTTGCTCTACAGTCTGTTCCCATAGGCCCAATGTACCATTTTGTGTTAGGTTTTATCTTATTGGGGGAAATTCAGGATTTGGCGGTATTTTCTTACCGTGATATTTTGGTGGTAAACTGGCAGTAAACTGGCCTTACATTTAGAGATAATTTAGTATTAACTTATTTTGGTGATAATATAGTGTTAGCTTGTGTTGGTGGTAATTTTAGTGGTATCTTACTTTATGGTATTTTCAGAATTACCTTATTGTTGTGGTATAGTGGTGAGCATGGCTTTTTGTACTACAGCCCCATCATTAAACACATCTTTCCTCTCTATTAGAATATCTCTTGGTCGCCTGTAGAGAACCCCCCAGACCTATTACACCTTTAGAGAACCCAGTGAGTTTATTCAGAATACCACCTATTGTATGTGGCTGGTATTACTGGCTTATTTACATCCAGCAATCTATGTGTCTCATCTGACACTGCCTTCTTTTGTGCATGCAAAGAAGGACTCACTCACAACACCTACACACACCTTCCTACCTTGCAGGTATTTATTCACTTTTCAATGCTTGCTATTTTAGCTACAGTGGTCAATTAGCAAATGCTTTACCGCTCTGGTATAAACATCAAACCTTTGTGATTCCCCTGTATAGAAATGATTCACAGACGCATGAATGACACCAAAATCCCAGCCTTTGTTTTTTTTTACACTCTGTATTATATAGCAAGCTTAAACAGAAATACATCTTACCACATGATATCACAGCATCGCCTACAAAATATAAAAGAGAACAGAAAACAACAGGCACATTGCAAAAAAAACAAATTTGGTGTTCGGCACTTTTAAAAATGGAGAAATATGAAAATGCAGTATTTTTTTCTAACTCCCTGCACTGCCAACAAATGATGTCATCTCCCATTCATTCTCTTTCCTCACTTGGCACTAACTCACCCAGGCCAGTGAAGTTTGAAACTCTCGTTGTCAGGGCCTTATCTGTATGACCTTGCCGTTCCACAGAACCAGTGCCAAGGACTCCTTTGCATCAAAGCCAGTAAATCATCCTCTTTGTGTGGGGAGCTCCCAGCTGTTTAAGTTCGTAGCTAGCGCTCACACCCACATGGATTCCAGCAGCATTTATTATGTAGCACCGTCTGTCTATCTGTCCCAGCACGATCTGAACTCTTCCCCCTGGTTATTCCTTAAGAAACCTCCTCCAGCCTATCATCCCTAGGTCAGCCCTCTATTGACGTGGCCCATCCACCCTCAATCTCTACCAATCAGAATAAAAGAATGTGTCCTGTACCAGCCCTCGTTTTTCAAGACAATGAAGATTTCAGCTCTGCAAAGCAATTGTTTCTGTTTTCCTTCCTTCCAGTGGCATATTTCTGCTCTCCACGGAAAAAAAAAAAATCACTCACATGGACTGAGTGTGCATCTCTTCATGGAAAATAAAGTGAATTTTAAACTGTGCATGTAAAAACATTGAATGCATTTCATTGTGCACAAAAACTGCATTAATAACGTTAGAGGGGTTGAAGTTAATATATTAGTAAGGCAGTTAGTATAAGGTTAATTAATTATGTATTTCTAATGCAGTTCGCACACATGAAAACATCCAATTTTTAAAAATGTGCACCTCTGTAAAAACATTGAATGCATTTCATTGTGCACAAAAACTGCATTAACAACGTTAGAGGGGTTGAAGTTAATATATTAGTAAGCAGGTAGTATAAGGTTAATTAATTATGTATTTCTAATGCAGTTCGCACACATGAAAACATCCAATTTGTAAAAAGGTGCACCTCTTCATTTTAAAATGACAGCACACTGTGCTAAAACATTTGACTAAATGCTCCAAAAAATGTACCTGTTGCCTGTTACTGTGCACCTATTTTGAAATGGCTGCATTTGGATATGTGTTATGGAAAACTATTTTGCACCTATTGTGCACCCATTTTGAAATGGCTGCATTTATATATGGCATACTGCATACTATCAATAAAATCCCCAAATATATCCCTACAGAAGTCAGTGGCACACCTCCCTGTGTGCCGCCATTAATGTAAGTGGGCAGGGGGGAGTCGGGTGTGGGAATTGGGTTGGGGAGATAGGGCTGCAGTGGTTCATCTGATCACTGCGATGCACCATAATGGGCATCGACATTTTCGTTAGTGGAATTTCGGGCGGCACAGTGATTACATAGTGATCATAGTGCTTGCAATCTATGATTTATTGGATGCTGATCTAAACAGTGATATATTGGTTGATCAATTTGAATGCTTTACCAGTTTGGTTTCTTCAAGGTATTTCAAAATTGGATTGACCAGAAAAAATAATCCTAAAAAATAATCCTAAAAATGTTTGGCTTGGCAATAAGTAGTCTGTAAGGTTAGCATCATCCATAGATTCAGTCTTTACAGGTGACAGTGGAAAATCCACAAAAAAAAGGAGGGACTCCAAGCAAGAAATCTAACCACGGCCGTGCTTGGAAGAAGCACGTATATATAGAGCAACTAAGAGGCCAGGATATGGGACCTAGTATAGGTAAGGAGACTTTTACAAGACTGGATAAAGTTTATACATATACGATTGCTAATACAGCTAAATATACATAAAACACATCACAAGCTGGGAGGTGAAAGGATTCAATTCACATCCTCTACAAAATAGAAAATAGATTTATTAATTGGATAAAATATACCATAAGGATTATAAAATCTCATAATATATCAAAAACATTGAGATAATAAAATACAATTCAAAACATACTGATACATAAATATCAAATGATATTCACTCGAAATAATGTGCAACACAACCAGACCCAATCACATCACCAATCACTCCATTCATACTAAACTCATACAAAACTAAAGTGCATACTTCAAAAACAGTAATGATCTCAAAAATACACAATAAGTGCATCAACATCAGCAAACAACTTGTACATAATATTCTAGCACCATAAATGAATTCTGGTCAGTAACAGGTACTGTGATACTAGAAGATGAAGTGTCTGGAAATAGGAGACCTTAGTATGTCATATTAATTGACAATAGGATCAACACAGAGAAAGACCAATCAAAGAACCGACATGTTTCTTTCCATCTTCATGATTGAAATAATTGAGTGGAAATTCATCAGGGTAAGCTGAGGTCTGAAGTCTTCAGTGGTGAATGGTACTTGGCAGTTACACAACTCTGTATACCAGTCTTGACCTAGCACCTAAACAAAGGGGCAACAATTACTGTTCTCATATCAATCAATTCAATCGGTTCAGTAAATGCAAATATAACGCTCAGTCAATGGGCGGAAATGCAAGATCAAATGACCATATTGAGAGAAAATTCACCTATAAGTGGTCAAATGCAAAGAATGAGCAGACGTACAGGGCATGGAAACTAAATCAATACAGTTCCAGCCCAATGTACATTGTAAGAGAGCGAAAAACAATTAAAAATATCTCATGAATGGTCTGGAACATGTTGGTATACCATCAGGTTCAAATGCACCACAAATCAAACGCAATCTAAAAATACCAAACCGCATATGATGGAAGGGGATTGCTTCGATTGTATTCAAAATAATATAATCCGAACACAAGTAGCACATTGAAGGATAACATCGATCTACTAATGTAACAAATCCCCATGGACATAGGTAAGGGAGAGAGGAATGTCAGAAAGATGCTATAAACTGAGAAAAAACAGGCATAGAAATGTCTGAAAAAGTACCACAAATCTGTGTAGTAATCACAGCAGAGTAGAAATTCCATTGAATGGGACTTACTATGCTGTGAACCGGATCCAACTATGCAAAACAGTGAGTCAGTCGTATAGTGTTAAACCGCGCACTGCAAGACCAAGCCCAATTCCTGGAAAGGCTCACGCTACAAGGGAAGAGAGCACAACAACAAACAAAAGGATTGCAGGTATTATAATATTTTGATGTCCAAGTAAAATGCCACAAACTAGTACCAAGCATCATATTGGAACCAGAGAATGGTAACACTCGAATATCATCAGTAACGGATGAAAAAATGATGAAGACCAAAAACACTTTCTAGCTAAATCAGTATCAGCAAAGGCGTGGTTTAAAGTGGAACCGTAATGTGTCCAATCCCATAATTAGGGGAAATTCAAAGGGGAGAAAGATGCTGCTATAGACGTATATCCAATCTGGCTGTTCATTGTGCCTAATAAGTAGATAAATCCATGGGCAAAAAATGCTATTACTAGATTGAATAATCAAAAGAATCATCAAGACGTCGCATCATGTGCAACATGTCGCCAGCAAAGGTATATGCACCTAACGTAACGAAGAGTGTCAAAATAATGCAAGCAATAGTGAAACGCATGCTATGGGAAAGAAAATGTCACAACGCCATGAAAGCGGCAAGAGTCATTAGCCTGTGCGGAATATGGACCATATGACGTGTATCAAGGTAGTAAAAAAACAAACAAAACGAGCAAACATGTGCCCGAGTCCCCATGATACAACGTTGCAAGAAGAGTGCATAACATGTCTAACACCGTAAGTATGTTAAGCGTACCCGTGTGCTCTACCGCTGGTCTATATGAGATCACGACAGTGGAAAATCACCAGCCTAACCACACAGCTGCAGCCGCCATTATATTGCTAATATTCACCTAAGTTCTTGCTACCCTAGTGGTGCACACCCACAAACCTCTTTGGGCCACGTTTTCCACAAAACCCAGTGTTCTGTTACATTACAGGCCCAAGTGTGACTGCGGCACCAGTTTCTAAGCACAGACACATTATCAACTAAAATATGGCTGATTACCTCAGAAACAGAGAAGAAGATAGCGTTGCTTTATTTGCACCCAGACGTACGGATACTAATCCATTTAAAACTAGACCAAACGTCTCAGAAACATAAGTACAAAAATTTATCAAATTGGAACATTTGTGTAAAAAGGAAATAAACAAATATTGTGAGCAAGTTTCTCTTAAAAACTATATTGAACATAATATCATACCCAGAGGCTTGAAAATATTAATCTTTCCAGACTTTACAAAGGCGTGACCAAGTTTCTTTTCCAAATGTATATTTAATGTATGTGCAAATAACCAAGTGCGACAAAAGTCTCTCCATGTATGACTAATTGTTTGGCGTGACCAAGTTTATTTTCTAAATGTATATTTACTATATGTGCAAATAACCAAGTGTGACAAAAGCCTCTCCATGTATGACTAATTGTTTGTCAAAGGACAGATCTTTTCTTTTCTTTTTGAGACAATAATGTATTCAAATAATAGTTTTGTCCATTACTGGATTTAAAAATACCGGAACCTTACTTTATACACTCACAAGGTGTCTCTCACATTTATTTACTCACTCTCGCAACTCTAAAACCCTATTAATTAATACAACACTCTTGTGGCATATGTATGAAGGAGCGCAGTCTGTAAGGTTAGCATCATCCATAGATTCAGTCTTTACAGATTACAGTGGAAAATCACCAGCCTAACCACACGGCTGCAGCTGCCATTATAATGCTAATATCCACCTAAATTCTTGCTACCCTAGTGGTGAGCACCCACAGACCTCTTTGGGCCATGTTTTCCACAAAACCCAGTAATCTGTTTTCAATAGACAACTAACTCCCTTAGCATATCGAACCAAAGCCTATCTGCCAATAAATGTTAACCTGCTATTGTAAATGAACCATTTTTCTCTTGCTTGCACTGTACTACTCCCAAAGTAACTAAAGACTGTCTATAAACGTAACCTGCCAATGTAACTGAACTTTTCTGCACTGTACCTTTTCTAATGTAACAAAATATTGGCTATAAAAGTTCTGTAACAGTGCCCTGATGCCTGAAGGTTTGGTGCGCTATACAAATATACACCTAAATAAATAAATAAATAAATAAATACGTTCTTTGCACCCCTTTGGTTACACACGAAATCTGGAGTGCATCAGGGTTGTGTAATTGCCCTGCTATTGTTTTCATTACATATCAGTAATTTGCATGAAAAAGTACTAAGTTATGATGCTGATGCTCCTAGTTTTGGTGACTTTACTATTCCAGTCTCAGATATACAGATAATAATTGTATTTATTGTCAAAACCCTGATTTCTCTTCAATGCCTTCTAAATGCTTATTTGGAATTCATGAAGAACCTAAATATTAATATTAATATTTTAAATTCAGCAGTCATGTTTTGTTCTGAGAGTAATAGAACTGATATGGTGCCAACTTTGTATGCTAAGCCACAAGTACTTATGGCTACCAATGCTTTTGAATAGTTATTAGTCCAATACATTTAGGGTTAGGGGAGATTACAATAACAAAAACAATCAGCAAGGATTTCCCTGGTACTCGCGGCATCTATGGGTTTGGAAATCATCACAACACCATTACAGTGAATATGATGCTTAGGATAGGGTTCTATGTCATATTTCAGCATTTTAAAGGCAAAACACAAAAAAAGACCAATTTATTGAGCCATTTTTGAGTGGCCTTTAAAATGCCAAATATCACGTCCTGCCCCCCTCTCACTCTCGGAAGGCGATCCCGTCCCCACCCTCTCCCACTGGTTTTCCTGTAAATCAGGGGGAAGGGGTTTAACCCCCTACCTCCATTTCCACACCTACAACCCCCTTCCCAGCCCAACACACACGTACTCCCCAAACACACACACACACACACACACACACACACATTAAACATACCTACCTCACTTGATTCACCTTTCTTCTCCTGCCGGTGATTGTCAGCCCCTATGCGCACTCGTGTGCGGCAGGGGCATGACCATTTGATTTAGAAAGACTAGTCTGTGTGGTCACAGAAAGGTCTTTCTAAATTGATCTTCGCTTTAAAAAAATGACTTTTTCACTTGATACCTCAGCATACACAATAGCTTGATATGGAGATGGATTCTGGGCAAAGAATAAAGCCGCAATAATGCAGTTCCAGGATAATTCCTTTTTGCAAAAAAACAAACTTGGCCTCCCAGACACTATTCCAGATTATACCTTACAGAATGAGGTCTGATTACCGTTTCTAGAGGACGAGATATTAATGAAGCCTGCAAAACTGTGGTTAAGTTTCTGGCAGAATCCAAAGGCAACATTGACACATAGGGCCTCATTACGACCCGGGCAGTAAGTACTGGTCATTACCGGCATGGCACAAGTACCGTGTCCGTGCTGGAAATAGACTGCTAAAATCGGCCTATTACGAGTACGTGGGCACAAGCTTTGCGCCATGCCGGTAATGACCCCACCGCCATGCCGGAAAAATCCCCCTTTCCGGCATCGTACGTAGTGCAAATAGCTCCTCCGGCATCCAAGCCATCGGCATTAGCGGTGACCGCTAATAGCGGTCAACACTAATAGCGGTAACCGCTATTAGCGGTCACCGCTAATAAGCGGAACCGGAAGTAGCGTCATCACACAGGAACGGGAAAGAGCACGGCGGCCATCTTTAAAAACAAAATCCATTGCCATCCATCACAACCAGGAGCCATCTGACCCCCAGAACTCTGCCACACCTCCAACACTACCTGCTGCATCTCACCATGCCGAAAGCTGTTAAAAAAACCACAGATCGCCTGTGCAAGGAGCGCTTCTCACGAGAGGAGTTGACCATGCTGGCAGAGACGCTGCAGGAACATGCCAATGTCATGTTTTCCTCCGACATGTCCTGCCCTGCAGTGTAGCGCAAGAAACAGATATGGGCGGTGGTCGCCCAGAAAGTAAGTGCCATTGGCACCACACCCCGCACTCCCAAAGATTGCCGTAAGCACTGGGACGATCGGCGTTTACACGTGCGGAGCATCCTCTCCGCCAACCGCAACCTGGGGATGGCGACAGGCAGAGGTGCGGAGTCCCCCATCAAGTTGCAACCATGGGAGGAGATATGCACCAGCACCATAGGGACGGAGGCAATTGAGGGTGTGGGGACATGGAGCGAGGAGGCCCGTCATCAGGCGATGCAGGTAGGTGTCCCAAATGAAACAATGCTAATACCACCACGATGATGTCCACCTGAACTGACAGTGCAATGATGTAGAGCAGGGTCCACCAGACACATATGTACAAAACTGCCTACAGGCAGTGCACAGCATCATCTTGTCCACATGCATAATGCACCCCATATGTATTTCAACCCAGACGCCTCCGAGCATCACCCACCCAAAAGCCAAGCAACCCGTATGTCACTCCCCCAATGTCAATCATCTGCCATTCCATATGAATGCAGCCAACCCAATGCATGCCCGATGCCTGTAGGCCCATCACTAACCCTCTCCCTCTATTGGTCCCCCACAGGCACGCATTCAGACAGCGGTGACGAGGACACCAGGGAGGAAGATGTCAAACCACAAAAGAAGGCCAGGGGGGAGGAGGGAGAACACCCCCCCTCGACTTCAAGTGGTAGAGGCCAACCTGCACCACTTGGGAAGGCCAAGAAAACCCCAGAGGCCACAGCACCAATGTGCACTACGGCCCCCACAACAGCACCCACACCAGCCACCATCACCCAGGAGGCAGTGGCAGTAGGCACAGCATCGGCTGCCAGCAGCACAGTGGGTGAGACAACTGCCACAGCAGCCATATCGGACGATGAGGCAGACCTTCAGCTGCATGGCGCAACAACCGCCATAGGCCCCCTGCACTCACCACAACTATCCCCATGCAGCTTGCAGAACAGCAGCATGCACGGGCTGTCACCTGGTGATTCATGGCCCGCAAGTGCCAGCCCCACGCCAACTGTGCATGATGAACAAAGCATGGTGCAAACCCCTCACACATCCACCCCAGTTCCAACCAGCCAAGAGGGGATCAGGGCTATTCAGAGGCGCCAGGAGGAGCTCACAGGGGTGTTGACGCAGCATACAACGGAATGTGGCCGGTCAAGGGATGACATTAGAGAATGTGCTCCATCCCTGAAAACAGCAATCGAGACCACCTCGAAGGACATTTGCGCCGAATTGGCAGCAGTACAGCACGTCCTCTCCGGAATGGTGGCAGCAATGCAGGCCATGCGTCCACCACAGTTGCCAGAACAACCTGGGACATCTTCGAATGCAAGTTCAACCAGGACCAGCCCTGTGCGTAGGTCTGCCCGGAACCTGCGCAGATCGGACAGGGGTGCACCTGGTGCTGGAGGAGGGGGAGGGCTGCCAGGCATACTGGTGCCATGTGGACTAGTGTTGCACGCTACTGCACACCATGTGTGGGGAAGTCAAGGGGAGAGGGTGTGTGGGGGAGTTGAGGGGGAGGAGGGAGAGGGTGTGTGGGGGAGTTGCGGGGAGGGGGGAGAGGGTGTGCGGGGGAGTTGAGGGGGCAGTGGGGAGAGGGTGTGTGGGGGAGTTGAGGGCAGAGGGGGGAGAGGATGTGTGGGGTGGAGGGCTTGTGCGCTTTGTTATATTTCTTTAATACACCTGTTGGGAAATCATAATTCACATGTGCGGACATTCTTTACTGTGTACGTGTGCTTTATTGGTGAACAGTCTACAGCGTCCATGTCCCTGACACACAAAGTGCCCTGAGTGCCACCTCCATGTCACACTCCCCGTCCATGTGTGCTAGAAACATTGGTTGATCAGAGTCTGACGCATGGCACGTCCCTCCTGTGCATCGCTGCCTCCCTGAAGTGCAGCTCCATCTCCACCCTCCTCATTCTCATTGGTGGTTGCAGTTCAGCGTCAGGGGGCATAGGCACATTCCGTCTGATGCACATATTGTGTTGCATGACACATGCCATGACGATCTTGGCCACCTTCTCATGGCGGTACAGGAGTGCACCACCAGACCTGCTGAGGCAGCGAAACCGTGCCTTCAAGAGGCCAAATGTCTGCTCAATCACCACACGGGTACGTGTATGTGCACGATTGTTGTCCTCCTCGTGCCTGTTCTGTGGGTTCCGGACTGGGGTAAGGAGCCACCTCTTCAGGGCATAGCCTGCATCACCTGCATATGGGAAACAATGTATATGTTTAAGTCATCACATCATATGGGACCTGTATCAATGACACAATAGCATGCATTCATTTCCTGATTGCAACCACTTTTCCATGCATGAATAGATACACACGATGTGACTGCTATGTGTGTATTCCACTTATGGACAGGTGATCGTTCCATCGTCTAGTGGGCGCAGGGGGGTCCTGTTCCTTGTGAGTGCTCATGCGCTGTGTTCGTCCACGCCGGTTGTTACCAGGATCTGGCTGATGTGCAGTCATTTGTATGCTTTCATCCTGTCACCGTTGATGGCAGCCTCATGATGATCTCACTATGCACAACAAATGGTGTCATGCAGTTTTGTTGCACCTCTGTGTCAGTGTAGTGGTGTATTAATGTATTTGACCCTCATGTAACTCCTTTGTACGCAGTAATAGAGGACGGTCCTTTCTGTTGATGGTATTTGGTGCTGTGCATTGGCCATACTAATTGCTTGTAGTTGCATTTTGTTGCGGGGGATACCTTCTGATTAACTACAGTGCACATGTAGATGGCTATGGAATGGTTGTGACACTGCCTCATTCACATGGTAGGGCCGCATACATCATGCATTATGTGGTCAGGTGTCAAGTCCGGTCTGGCCTGCTTTGGGGTATGAGCATGGTCCATTCTCTCAGGCACTCGTAGCCAGGTGAAGTATGCATCTCCCCCACCCATCTCAGCCAGGTGAAGTATGCATCTCTCCCCCCATCTCAGCCAGGTGAAGTATGCATCTCTCCCCCAATCACCTACCCACATCGCATTTCCATGAGCCTAACATGCAGATCACAGAGAAGCCAGGATCTTTGCCCTGCATGTCGCTCCATATAGCGTGGTATTGTGGAGTTCCGCAGGACCATTGAATCATGGGTTGATCGGGGAATCGGGCACAACAATGTGTGATGATCTTGTTTGAGTCACATACCATTTGCACGTTGATGGAGTGGTATAACTTACGGTTGCGGTACGCTACCCCCATGGCATGTGGGACCACCAATTCCACATGGGTGCAGTCGATGGCGCCAATGCAACCAGGGATGCCGGCCAGTGAATGGAAACCAACTTTGGTGTTTGAGATCTCTTGGACAGTCCGTGGTAAGTAAATGTGGTCGCCTCTGTGCTCCAGGAGGGCATCAAGCACTTGGTTCAGCGTACGTGAGAAAAATGGTTGTGATATGCCATGAATGTGCCCCACTGTGTGCTGGTAGGTGCCTGTGGCCAGTAAGTGGAGCACAGACACTACCTTCAGTAGGGGTGGGATGGCAGTGCGTGTTTCAATCAGGCTGACTATGTCGTCATGTATCATGTACACAATGGTGGTGATGGTGTTCCGGTCCAGACCGTACAGGGTGTGGATCTGCTCAGGGGTTAGGTTGTATGGACTGGCTCTGATGCGAGGGATTGGGGGCCGCCTGCGTGGTACCACTGGCTGCACTGGTGGTGCATGCTGGGCCTGCGTAACACTCATTCTCCTCCTGCGTCTCCTCTGTGCTGCATGTTGTTGTTGTTGTTGTTGTTGTTGTTGTTGTTGTGGTTGTAGCTGGAGTTCCACTGCAATCATGTCCTCCAGTCCCAGCATTGCTAGTAGTATGGGAATCATTTTGGTGTGTGACTTGGTGTGGGAAGGGGTGGGATGTGCTCCTTTTGTGCTGGCCCAGTATATATTTTCTCCACCTGTGCTGATTCTGTGCACCTGTGGCAGTTGGGAACACTGCACATGGCCGTTTACGGGTGGTCCGCGATGCCGGTATTTGCTTTTCGGCCTTTAGTGGGCCGTTATTCGCATGGCCGCCTGACTTGTGATGTCCTCCTGTTTACGCCATGCCGGTATTGCCCACATGGAGGGTCGCATGTTCGCGCCCATGCCGCTATTAGAGGCACCGTTAATTACGGTGCCGCTAATAGTGGATTGGTGGGTCATGATCATCCAGAGCGGTAAGCGATGCCGGTAATCCTTTACCGGCATAGTTGTTCCATTACCTCCCGGGTCGTAATGAG
This sequence comes from Ambystoma mexicanum, assembly GCF_040938575.1. Taxonomy (NCBI): domain Eukaryota; kingdom Metazoa; phylum Chordata; class Amphibia; order Caudata; family Ambystomatidae; genus Ambystoma; species Ambystoma mexicanum. Next base: position 553,097,687 of record NC_090936.1, on the reverse strand, counting down.
GCCAATAGTATTTTAACTCACATGTTTTCATCTGAAGATAATAAGCTATGCTTTCCTTGCCTTCATTCATAAAACATAATCTGGGGAAAGTGAACTCTGGAAAATGCTTTACAAATCAAAAATACTGTAATAATGCATATGCTGTTCTATTTAAAATGATCTGTTTGGATATATCTCTATGGAAAGAGAATCCAACAAACTCCTGAAATCCTGTATTCGTTTACATGTCACGATTGCCACACTATTTGAACTAGATGCAATACAAAAATGAACGCATGCTAATTACAACATCAAGGCTAACTTTAATCGCTTTGATATCGATCATGGCTGGCTGAACTCATTAAATACCTATCCCAATTGCTTACTCTATCCTAATATCAGGGAAGATTAGATGCCTTCTATTTTTTTCTGTCCTACTTACTCGTCAATGTGGCGGAATCCAATTATTCCTCTATTTCATAATTTGGACCTTTTTTACTTTACTTGCGGGCCTCATCACGAGTTTTGCGGTAACCCTTAAATGTGGCAGCAACGCTATATTGCTGCATTTAAGGTTCTGCCAAATCACGGGTTTGGCAGGATATACCCCCAGCTTAGAGCTGGCAGTGAATTTGCTGCGAATTTGCTGATTTTTGGTGCTGTTACTGCATGCTAATACCTCCGATGGTAGTAGTGCCGAAAATTACCCATTGGGCCCAATGGGGAATTCTCGAATGGGCCCAATGGGGGATGGCGAATTACTGTTCCGCCAAACCCGTGATCCGGTGCTAATAGCACCAGGGTGTTTGTTGGTAACGTTTATAACCCTGGTGGTATCCCGTCAGTATTACTGCTGGGATACCGGCCAACTCGTGATGAGGCCCACTTGCTTCCCAAAGCTAGGTCCGTGCTCAATAAATGCACTAACAATAATATTAATACTAATAATAATAATCCACTGACCCTCCTCCTGTGGCCTGGCCACCTTTGACTTGTCATTGGTCAGCATGGAAGCAAAACGAGACTGTTTCTAAGATGTCCTTATCGATGATATCTTGGGTGCGTTGGACCAGAATGCTACTGATAACCCTTTTACTTAATTAATATTTCAGTGAACTTTTTACTATTTTATTTTGATGTTTTTATGTAGTTTATGACGTGTTGTATTATCTGTTTTGTTCTCTTCTTGGATGGATTTATTTCTGAATAAATTTATTGATGATGATAACTGTAAAGTGACATAACTTTTTATTGTGAAATTAAGACCAGCAGTAGTCTTCACTCCATAATCAACACTTTGGGGACGTGTGTAGCAGTTATTAACATCCAAAAGTGTGAATTTCTCCAACATTCCAATATGATTGCTCTCCCAGTAATGGCACCGTTAATTACTTAAGGGATGGCATGTGTGATGCCATCAGTGATGTCATCTGTGACTTCAGCGTGCTCTAGTTTCCAGGGATCTTATGCTTGACATCATGAGTGATGTCATCTGAGATGTCATAATCTACTCCATTTCTGTAAAACAGGGGCACAGATTTAGTCTATCTGCCACCAATTGTTTAAGGTGTTTCTTGCTTTACAGAAAATCTTACACATGTAATAACAAGTCAAAACAAATAATCTAAAATAGCATTTTACAAAATTATATAATTTACCAAATTCCTTGAGTTCATTACAATATCTTCAAAATCTCCAATACAAAACCTAACAAGTGCTAAGGAGAGAGACGCCTGCTAACACGATATGTAGTGCTTCCAAAACAATGCATGAATGAACTGCATTTGAATTGCTAACACCATTTTTGAATAAATCCTTTCTTCTATTGGCTATGGCTTTACAATACGTAACACATGGCTCCAAATTCTCAATCGCACCTTCTGCATATAAAATGTACCTGCTAAGTATCATCACTTCCATTATTTCTAGGAATTTAAAGCAGAATTGCCAGGAAATATTCATCAGGAAAATATTAATAACATGTATAACATTCCTATATCTCGATAAAATGCGAGGAATTACTTTGCATTTTTTTATTTTTCAAGTATAATATATGTTTGTTTTTATCCCAGTGAGTGACCTTCCTATTTACTTATTACACCAATACCATCATTCCCACTTCAGATATACATGTGCTTGTTACTCCAGGTATCCCAATTACATCACAAAGCTGTTCATTAAAATGTTTAAATGTTAGGTGTTGTTTGTCCAAGACACCAGGAGTGTCATTAGCCGAGTTGAAGGCATGAGGTTCGATTCCACACAACAGCTTCTTATCTGTATGGATATTGAGTCACTGTATACATGTATTCCTCAACAAGCCACAATGGAAGTTATTAACAAGGTGTTGTTGGGTCGTGAGGATGACCATCCAGTTCCTATCACCTTTATCATCTGGTGCGTGGAAATGGCATTAACTATGATTTTTTTTCAAATTCCATTACCAATTCTATCTGCAGGTTGAAGGAACAGCCATGGGTGCAGCCATGGCTCTGAATTTGGCCAATCTTTATGTAGATACTTTTGAAAAGAAGACCATTTATCACAATATGAAGCTGTACCATGATAACATAACCAAATGGTGTTGTTATATCAACGACATTCTTGTTATCTGGTCTGGTCCACAGATTGAGGTTTTAGAGTGTATCACCTGGCTTAACAATAGATATCTGAAAAGGATAGTAAGATAATCTAGAACCAAAGAGAGCCAGTGACTGGAAATTTCAAATGCAGAGTCAATATCTGAAGGGGAGTTAGGAAAGTGAAATGTGGGCAGGATAGAGCTGAGAGAGTTGAGGGAACGTTTGGACAAGTTCAGCATTTCTGATGGACTGGAATACAAAAAGGTGTAGAAGAGAAGAAAGAAGGAGTTACTGGAGCGGTCTGTCCAGTATAAGGGGAGAGGGTCATAAGCAGAAATAAGGTTTGGCAGAACCAAAGATGAAGTTGAGCACATGCCCAGTAGAATGGGTAAGGACAGAGAGTACCAGGACTCCAAATTGTGAAATAATGAATAAGGTGCGGGAAGAAAAGCGAGATCAGCCCAGATGTTAAAATCATCACCAACTCAGGTGTGAGTGTAGGACAAGGCAAAAGGAGCTAGTACGTCAGGGAGTTTCTTGCTGAAAGAAGAGTGGGAGTGAGGGTGCAATGGAGGATCACCAACAGAAGAGAGAGAGAAGAATTCAAGGAAACAGAGGAGGCAATAGTGTCATAGGGGAAATACAATCTGTTTGAAAGCATGAGTGCGTTGGTGAATAAGTGTAATGCCTCCATCACGGCCACTCCGGTAGTCCATGTTCTGTAAGTGATAGCCTAAACTAATGGCATCCAAGATTGCAAGTTTTGAAGTGGAGTGAAACCAACTTTCAATAATACAAAACAAAATCAGGGCATTCTGATAAAATTAGGTCAGACGTTTTGCCTTGATGCTTGGATAAACAGTATACATTAAACAGGTGTGCCTTCAGGAAGATCGGGGGTGATGTGGGAAGAGAGGGACAATCAGGGTGTATGATTAGCAGAGGAGCAAGCAGGGGCGTCATTTCATCAAAATGGCAGGGGCAGCAGACGTGACATCACAATGTCATGCCCCTGTGTGACATCACATGAAGATATTCATTTTGACCACACACCTGTGTGACATCACAGGAAGTGGTGCCCTTTGAACACGCCCCCACATGACATCACAGGAAGTGGCATCATAACGCTTTAATTATCCCTCATTACACTAAGAAAAATATGGTTACAATATCACTGTATTGTGACATTGCATACAAGAATGGATCATCATATGTAGCAGTGTGTCAAGGTCCATGTCGCCATGGAAAGTGTATGAACCCAAATCCCCTTTTTATGTGGATTCGCCCTGCAATTTCAATAGGACTATACAGCAAAATCACATTCTGGGGGGACAGTGGTGGATAGGCGGCTATGGGTATAGGGGAAAGCGAGGATAAAAGGGGAGAATATTTCACCAGAGAACAAGTATTCTTCTAGTCGAAGGCATCCACTGTCTTTAATGATTTTGGCACTTACCCCATTTTCTTCTGATTCAACAGTGTTGTGTTGTACTGTTTGCAGTTGTTTCATGGATTTCATTACTCATGCACAAAACAGCCAGAAGTCTTAGATTTTCATCCACTTCAGAACCTAGAGCTAAGTTTAAAATGGGTTTGATTAGTGTATTGGCAAATACTGCAACCTGATCATCTTCCTGTATCTCTTCAAAATGCTTGCATAAGTCAAGAGGAAAAAACATTTCAAGTTCTTGTTTCGATACATTACTACCATTGCACCTCACACTTTCAAAATAAGTATAATTTGTTTGTTTCGGGTACACATCCTACCATACAAGGTCTGCAGAAGTTTGATGTGTTATAAAACCTGATTACCAACATTGAAACTTGTTATTCCACTTATGCAGTACTTCTGTATTGCCATTCTAGTGCTGCATCCTTACCCAAAATCTGAAAAGGAGAGTACTTGGAGTACTCTGCATGCAAACCTGCTGTGTCCATCACGTGTTTGAAGGATGGGTAGGTATTATACTCCAGAAAAGGTATCTTTTAATGTGTATGAGTAACTAGGTGCAACATAATTATTAGAAAAACATTTCAGTTTTTCAGTTAAAGCATTTTTACCTGCTTACAAAATACTGCCATGGGGAACTGGTTTTACATTTTTACTCCCTAAAAATCATTTTACTCCCAGTTTACAAAATAGGAAATAAAATAGTCCCACTTCAAAATCTGATCTGGAGCACTGAGTGCATACCTAAGCAATGATTTCAAGTATTTATTTTCGTACCTTACTTTTAGGCCAGTCCTATCTGTCAGGGTTATAGTTTAGAAAAAGAACTGAAGTGAAGCATGCGTTCAGTGTCATACAGTTTGAAGTTAATTTTGTGGTATTCTCTGATTCAATGGAAGATAGCAATCCTTAGTGTTGGAACAACTAGGACAAGGCTGCAATGCATAAATAGATATGGACTAACCGATCAGATCATTAACATATGCTGTCCATTTTCAATATGTTGCTTCATGTTCATTTACCTCCCACAATGGTCACAGATAACGCTGGCTGTCAGCTGCACAATGGTGGTACTGTTTGCTGGCTTTGAGAACGCAGAAAGGAAGGAACTCCCTTCCCTTTGCAGGTCTGAAAATAAAAACAAAATATCAGAATGGAAGAATCATTTGTGCAACACCACACCATATTAATTTTTAATAGATCTTTAGAGTGCTGGGGTGCACACATCATGCAAAGACAAACTGGACCACAGAAGCTTTGCACATGACAGACCTCGAGACTGACTTCAGGCCCGGCAACGATTCATTATTAACCTGTGACTCCGAGGGACGCATGTTATGCACCATTGACCTAGGATCTTTAGAAACCAGCTCAGTAGGCTGCAGCAGGCCCAGGCTGAGTGTGTGGCTCGGGCAAAGAGCAGTTTGCATAATGTTCTCCTGTCACAATGGGAAATCCTATTTAAATGCATTTTAAAATGTATAGGCTGCAGGCCACGATTTCATCTGCCTGTGGTTAATTTCAACAGTTTAATTTGCATAAGCTGTTGGATAATTTATGTTCAACCCAAACTTACTAAAATGTCAAAAATTCATAAGATTTAAGTGGCAGCTGCACAAACTGATGGGGGCAGGCAGAAACAAGGTAGCGGAGGGCATGGGGGTAGGTGGTGGGCAGCAAACAGAGGGGAACACGTCAGTGGGCAGCAGCCTCTTGCTGTAAAATACTCCTGAATGCAAGTAAACCTGTAGAGGTCAATAGAATTCTAGGAAGAATCCGGCAGAACTGTGTTAGGGTCAGGGTCTCTAGATAAACCTTTACACGAATGTGATGGCCTAATCCAGCCCTCCAATCACACACCGGAGCACATAATCACAGGTTCTGTCAGACTGCCAATCAGGTTGGCCCCCAAAACGGGTAACCATTCAGGCCCACCCACACATGATATGTAATAGCCTGGCTAGAGACGGGGACTGGTCTGAACCAGGCACCATCGTGCATACATCACATCTGTACATCAAACCACCTCACACCCCATACGTCCTGGTGCAAATCCTTTGCCAACCTAATAATGCTGACCACGCCATCCAAGCCACTAAACTAACCTCTCCCCCACAAAAGCCCTGTGCGCCACTCCCAACAGGAACTACTACACCCAACCTGCAATGCGCAACAGCCTCACTGGTGGCTTAGTGGTGTGCTCATAGCTGTGAGGAGCAAATCTTGGACTAATGGGACCTCTTTCCTTTAAAGAAAGAAAACACACCAGAAACACACAGAACCCATTTGTACATGCACTAAAACTCAATGGAAAATAAATGATCCATGATTCTTTCCAAAACCCAGCCCATGACCCTGTTGTGTCTGCTAATGGCTTGCTTATTAAATATGGTATTTGACCCGAAAACTCTTGTGAGCAATTCTAAATTGTTTCTCAGAAGTGTTCAAAGTTTACATGGTCACCAAATTCCTTTATGAAATTCAAGATTTCTAAGTGACTACGGATCACATTGAGTCAGCTCTTTCACACAATACTATTAACCATTTTTAATGGTGGTATGGAAATCCCTGTCCTCTCCACGCTTTTGAAAAAAAGCTTTGTAATATAGTCCAGTTACCAGAAAGTGAGCAGTTTAGTGACTTCCAGAAGTTCCTGTTCTAAGTAGCTGAGACCAATCCAAAGACCACATTGAGATCTGATATGCAAAAACCCTTTGCCTGCTCCTATGAACCATCTGCTTGCGCGATACTAGGCAACCAGATTGCAGTTTGCATTTCTAGTTAAGCATTATTGATTTCAGGCATTAACCCCGCAGAAGCCTGACTTAATGGCCCGAGTAAAGCAAGAACCACTTGCTAAGGTCAACTTAGAACACCTAATACCTGAAATTGCTCCCTTGGGGTTTAATGCTTTTAAAACTGCAGGCCTCAAAGGAGCAACAGACAAATGTGATGACTACCTTACCCAGAGTGGTGAATTGATAGGGTAACACGTGTGCAAGGGTACGGTGGGCCAGGAAGGCGTGGAGGAGGTTGGCGTGACAGCAGCGAGAAGCAAGGTGAGAAGACAGCCTGTGACTCATACATAGAGGAGAGGCTGAAGAAACCTTCAAGTAACAGCAGCAGTGCAGGCAGCAGAAAAAGTTGGAGAAAGAAGGGTTGGAAATAATACAGGAAGTTGCTAACGTCTAAAGGCCCTGCCATAGGGAGGCTGAAATGCCAAGCACTATCAGAGATTCATGCCCGGAATTCAGTCAGATGTTTGGCTGGCGAGTCAGCAACATTCTAAAATGGCTGCTTAAAAGGAAATATGTACATGAGGAAAATCACGCCCAATCTCCATTTGGGCGTGTATCGAGGAACCTGCTGAATGCACTCCTGAGTTCATGCCTGATTCCCACATGGATACATGCAGCATCCCCCGCGGTAGTACCTGTGTTCATATGGTAATGCCAGGTACAACATGAATCAGGAAGCATGAGCATTTCTAATCTACTTACCCACTACACCTGAATGGGGTGGAATTGGAAAGGTAAAATTTGTATTTTTTTAGAGCCATCATCAAAAATATGATCCTAGCAACCACGCGTGTGGAGTGAAGACCTGCTAACATTAGCACATCCCCAGGAGCTTGCGCTCAACCCGCTAAACTCACTTTACCAGCACTAGCCTCCCGTTCCCTCAGCAATGGCCCTGTACCAGCTGCTCCCGTCCCATCAGAGAGGTAACACCAAGACCGCACAATTAGTATTATACGCCCCAGACAGGTAGTATTAATTATGCCATATAAATGTGCAATACTGCTGAGATGCTACAGTACCTTAACAAACAAAGCATGAGAGGTGTCCCGGCAGGCTTCCCTGTGTGCTTCATCTGAATTTGCTCAGTTGAAGCACACAGGTGAGGCCAGGGGTCAGACTGGGCATGACACCACGAGACAGCCACAGGGAGCAGGCGAGCGCCCACCCTGCGGCTGACTTCCAAAATGCATGACTGACTGACAGCATTGGCTTGGTCCTTTGTAACTGCCAGCAGTGGGCCAGGGGCAGGGCCTGCGGCAGCACGCGGCCCACCGCAGGTGAATAATTCCATGACCATGGGGTGTAGTAAGTGCTGTGCACACACACTCACACCCATGCACCTAACCGCTAGACCTCAGCCGCGCTGCCTCCTGGTGAGGCTTCAGCTGCGCCACGGCCTCAGGACTCGGGCACCTCCATACAGACACACACACACCACAGGCACGCCAGGAACCCACCCAGCAGTGCACATAGAACACATCGGCCCCGGCCCCGACCTCAGTCACACACATAGCCACTGCCACCCTGACCACTATTACACTACTAGTACTAGTCACGTGTTTTAGTTGGCCAGGCTCTCACAGTCACAGGAGGAGCAGCAGGAGCACGTCTTCTCTTGCAAGGAACCAGTGACCAAATGCAAAATCAAGATGGAGGACCGCAAGCACCCAGCACGGCATAATCGTAGCTGTGGCCATGCCGCCTCTTCTCTGATTGCACGAAATGCCAGAAGTCGTAAGAGATTGACAGAGGTCGCTGGCCAATTGGCAGCGGTCGCTCTTGCAACCTCTGGCAGACCCTTAATGATGTCCCTGGGAGCGGGGGACATAGAGAGGTGAGCTATATTACTTGCAAAGATAGCAGACAAAGGTGTGTCAGTAACAGGCTAAGTTGAGGCTGAGGAAGACTTGAGTTGTAAAATATAATTTCAAATGAGGCTTACCTTAGAGGTTTCTTTCTTTCTTGCAACCATGCCCCAATGCCTCCGCAGAGACCAGGTGAGCGTAACAATGCCATGGAACTAACCTGTTTGACAAAAGTTAGACTCGAGTCAAGGTAGAACCCTAAGTTTTCACCTCTTTAGCCACCTTAATGGTATTACCGTCAATAATGAAAGAAGTATATTTATGACCAAGTTTATTGAGGTTGGGTGAGGTACCTAGAATGATAAGTTCAGTTTTGTCATCATTCAGGCATAGACCATGGACAGCCATCCATGCCTGGATGATGAGATATATCTTATTCACCAAGGCCCAATCCTTATCATAATCCCCGATATGTGGAATGAGAATCTGGGGGTCATCTGCATAGTTAATGTATGTGACACCTAGACAGTATAGATCATCGAAAAGGGGCTTAGTGAATATGTTATACATTGTGGGTGATATGCATGAGACCTGCAGCGCTCCAGAGGCAATGGGAATAGGGTTGGCTGCAGCAGAAGATAAGAAGACTCTCATAGTCCTATTAATTGAGAAGGACTCTATCCAGACTATGGCTTTGTGGGAGAAAATGTGCTGCTGTACTGAGGTGGTTGCACAAGACCTTATGGTCCACTAGATCGAAGACTGCTGAGAGATCAAGAAGGAGTAGTAGGGCTAATTTCCCTTTGTCCCTCAGCTCATCGGTCTGTGCCTTAAGATCGATCTGGGCTGTTTCAGTGCCGTGTTGGGGCCTGAATCCTGATTGATGTGAGCCCAGTAGATGGTTTTGCTCTAGATAGCCCTGTATTTGAAGGTAGGCTACCCTGTCTAAAATCTTCAAGAGAAAATGCACTGTTGTTATTGGGCGATAATTAGTAGGTATGGCCGGATCTAAGTTGTTTCTTCAGGAGTGGGAGTACCCAGGACTCTTTTAGGTTGCTTGGGATAGTGCCAGTGGTAAATGACACATTAATTAGCTTGGAGATGAAAGGGAACAAATCTCTAGCTGCATCCTTTATGATTTGGGCAGGACAGTTATCTCCCTTACAGTTCGAGGGCTTAAGGGAGAGGATCATTTTTTCTACTTCAATGATGGATACCTTCCTAAAGTTGAAACAGTGGAATGGTTTAGGAGAAGGCACAGAGCTATTGATTGGTGGGATAATAGTAGGTATGCTCTGTCTTTTTTTGGCGTTTTTATCCTGTAGTGTGTAGATTTTATTACCAAGGGCATTTTGTATGTCTGGGCACCATGTTTTGCCCTTAACACAATTGTCAGGCACAGGGATTGGGTTTTCAGGCCCTTTGAGTATGGCAAATAATTCATTGGTATTTGAGTTAGCTTGCTCATTTCTGTTGTTGAATGTTTCCTGCTTGGTACGTAGTATTTCATTTTTATACAAGGTGGATATGTGGATAAGGTTAGCTCTGTTTAGGTCGGATGGAGTATTTCTCCATGTGGTTTCAATTTTACTTTTTTCCGTTATTAGCATTTTATGGTGTGGGGAGAACCATGAGTTCAAGTGTACTTGTGGTTTGCTGTTTCTCATGTTCAATGGTGCTATAGTGTCTAACCATGATTTTATTATATTCACTGACTAGAATGGATGGGTCAGTAGAGTCTGGTAAGGCGGTATGGGTAGGTAGTATTAGTGGTAGGAGTTTTTCACGAGTTACATCTTTTTGTTCCTCATCATAGTAGGAGGAGCGATTAGGTTATTCTTAGTAGTAGGATTTTTAGCGTCTAAAGTAAAGACTATAAGTTGGTGATCTGTCCAAGATTGTGGGTTTATAGCGGTAATGGAAGTGTTACCACACAGTCAAGTGTTCTACCCTTGTCGTGGATGGGTAATGTTACTTTTTGGGTAAGCCCAAGTTCATTGAGGGTGTTGGAAATAATTACTGCTTGCTGGTCTTTAGGGTCATTGAAGACCAAGTTAAGATCCCCTAGCAAGAGTATCTGTAAGGATTTTTCAAAGTTTTTGGATATGATAGCAGAGATATCTTCCTCAAGGGATGGCTATATAGAGGAATCTTTCTGGGACCGCTTGATCGCTGGACATTGGAATGACCTGAAATTGCGGTACTACAAGTCCTAGTAAGGTATAACATTATGACTTCTAAAAAGCTGCCATAAGAGGACATGAGAGATTCTTTGCTTCGACTAAATTGAGATCATGTTTAGTTGTGAAATGTTTCTTTGTTTGGTTATTGTCTCTGATTCTAAGTGATTTCTTTACATCAATCTGTCTAATGGATAGCTGCTCTTCTTTCTCTCTTTTGTCTGTTTTCTCTTTTTGTCTCGCTCATCTTTGTTCCTTTTTTTATTTTTATTGAATGAAGGATGTTTTTTTAGTTTAAAAAGCGAAAGTGAAATTCCTTTTTTAATTTCTTTTTCTTCCTCCCGATGTTGGTTGGTTTTATTGAAGGATTTGTAATAGAAGTAATAAGTATTTTGTAAAAGGTTTTTTCTATAACCAAATACACACCCAAGTGTCCAGCCTGTCTGCTCTAAGGATAGTGTAATTATCTGGTATGGCGTGCATGAGAGCAGGAACTACTGCTGCATGTAGCAAGGATTCAATAATAACAACGAAGTCAAGATTTTCCGCCTGTATAATGTCAGCTATCTCTATAGCATGTGCTACAAGAGACCTAGAGTTTATTAAAGCTCCTTTCAGGTTTGGACTTACATTACATAGTGCAGGTGAGGTGATGCTATCACTTTCCTCCCCTGGAGTAGTTTTAGGCTGCTTTTATTTTCTGTTGTTACGAGTGGGCTTGGTGGCAGGTTCGATAAGGTTGGAGTTTTTTTGTAAATTAATTTGTGTAAAGTAGATGCCTTTTCCTTGCCTGGACAGGCAACAACAGCCTTGCTTCTGGCATGCCTTTGCTATGTAGACGGCATGCCTGCTGTGTCTGCTCACTTTGTGGGTGAAAAAGCACATGATAAATAGGTGAAAGGGCAGGTCAGGTGGCCTGTCCTGAGCCAATCGGTGCAAGTAGGTGGTTTTTTACTTTACAGTTACACACATTTATATTGGTACATATACACAGTACTGTTTATAGGCCAATGTAGAGGTTTTAAGTAGACATTCTATCTGTTACTATGTTTTGGGTTTGTTCGAATTAAAGATATCGGAGTGGGTATACCGTGGAGGTGGAACCCCCCATCTGCTACATGCTGTTAGTTCTGGAGTAGAACTAGCAAGGATGGCATACATTTTGATTTCATGTCAAAACCTGGTGTTTTTATTTCGTCATTTTCACTTTCCCTTTAAAACATATGATATGTTAGGAAAGTTAAAATGCTTGCCCATTAAAAAGTGCAGTAATTGACCAATTCAAATTAAGTGGATGAGTGAGCAATAGAGTTAGTGTGGGGGTTGGTGGCGGTGTTATTCTACAGAGCAAGTGCATAATATATTGCGTGTGTTACTAAGATGCATGGGAGGCATCGCTATTTTGCGTTGATAATAGTAATCCTAGGTAGAGGGAAGGCCTGCACGCTAAATGCAACATTGCATGCATTAGGCCCAAATTCATGAGGCCACATAAATCTCCAGTCATGTCCGAGCTTCCATGAGGACAGTTCACACCCCTACTTGCCACACTGCCTATTCATTGTTCCAAATGTGTTGCAAAGATGTGTTTTTCACCCAAGAGGAATGTGCCCTACAAGACCGCAATCAGAGACCGACACCTGGTGTGCATATTATCTCAAACTGGTCAAAGCATGACCCGACCCATTCCCGGTTGACCACGAGTAATAGCCCATATAACTGACTAAACCCTAAGATCCCAGAATTCCATGGCACCAGGTGCCCTTTGAGCACTAACTCCAAAGTAACAAGTCCTGAAATGTTCAAAGAGAATGGGCAGGGCATATGGTTGAAGTGACAATCATGTGATTTGTATTGCCAGGTGCTGGGAGGGATACATTATAGTTCAAAACGAGGGTGGAGACCTTGGAGCCGGATTGCGTACAGGGAGTAAGTGAAATGTGTGTGTGAAGGTTAGAGTGCCCCAGAGCCACCTGTGTGTCCATTTTTAGGCTGTCCAAGTGCACAGTATGAGTGCTAAAATGAGCTGTATAGTAGGAGTATAATGAATTTGTTTTCTGACCTTCGATGTGAGAAGAAGATGAGCCCCACAGCACCCACGTGATGGAAGATGGACGGACTGGGCTGGGACCAATAAACTGCCATCCCTTATCGATAGAGGTAGTACATGTATAGGGTCCATTCAATCAACCGTGTTTTTTCTACTGTATGTATTGTGTCATTTAAGGGGATGTTTTCTTTTATAAGCTTTTGCTTCTACTACTTTTTGGCAGAATGTTCTTAGCAGCAGAGTTCTTTGCTGTCGCTCTCATCTGCGTGTGAGATTAAACTTGTTATCTTACAAGATCGACTTGGGCCTTTCTTCCCTAGTGGGTTACATTGTCTCTGGTGTGAGCGTTCAAGGGCATGCCTTCAATTGGTGACCCCAACGTGATCCCAGTGCCCCGTACCTAGCTCCCAGGCCGCTTCTCCAGAAGGATCTGCACCCACCTACACTGACCGGCCCCACAAAAACACATGTTTTGAGTGGTTTAGCAGGAGCAGTTTTAAGAAAATTCCTCTCTGTTCTTTGAAGTGAGGCACGACTCTGAGGAGTGTGGGATGTATTTACCCACTCAGCAGTACTTCCCCACATCACCAATCTGCACTTCAGCAGAACCAGCAAAATGGCTGTGCTGGCTCCGTTGAGCACCAGGGCCTTGCCTTAAAACTGCGTTTTACAGCTCCAAATAATGGCTTCACCATCTTACCAAGCACCTATTGGGCAGGATAGAACACAGGGGCACACTGAGAAAGTCTGCCAGTTTGTTTCTTACATGCACCAAGAAGAAAATTGAGAAGCAGCACTGCTTTGCTGCTTGATCCACATTTCCCTTTAAAAAGGAAATATTTGTCCTTTAAAATGATGGCGCCCTGACGCTATTTCCATCTGTTCAACATCACACTGATTTCATCAATGAGGCCCTGCCATGCCCACCCATATCCAGATTGTGCTCCAGAAAAATTGAACATTATCCCTGTATGGCAGGCTGTGTCAGCCAAATCTGAGAAATGAAAAGAAGCTTTAATTTCAGTCGCACAGGATAACACTTGACTTTTGAGTTACAAAACGTCAAATATCAATGCTGCAAAAGAGACTCTGGCTCTCTGGACCTATGTCAATTTCAATGGACCTGTGTCTTAAACAGATTGTTGTTTAAGTGAAACTGAGTAGGGCTGCAAAACAATGTAGGACATTTAGAGAAAAAATCTTTTTGAAATGGTCAGACCAGCTGACTTCACCATGTGGTAAAATATGCTTTTGTAAATAAGGACAAATGCTGGTTTTAAAAGTGTAATGTTGAATGAAGGCCCTGTTTTGGCCTAGCAATGTAAAGGTATGTTTTTTGTTGCTGAGAAACATATATGTGATGTTTTGTTCAACAGGCTTGCTTTTGATTTAAAACAAAATAAAATAAGAAATAAAGACATGGGCTGCCTTCTGAAAACTAGCCAAACAGGTTTCTGCCATGACTCAAAGGAAATCTGCTGACCACAGGAGTGGCCTAACCACCGGAAGAAGGAGACACAATAGATTCTAGGGCACCTGGGTGATAATTGCTACCTTGGAAAACTTTGAATGGGCCAGAAGGCCACATATTACAGACTCATAAGACTTGTGTCTGGGCTGAGACCTCTTACAATGGAGATTCAGGGACACGGACATGTGAAATAGGAAATCACATCTCCCCACGACTTGTACTGGGACCTTCAAAGCCAATTCAAGGGCAGCATTGGAACTATGCTCTTATATGATGAACAATGCTGACCATTTTCGCTCTAAAGACTATTTTATTAATAAACTTTTGAGACATTTATCTTTTGAACGGGACTTCCCAGGAAAGTAAAAAGTTAACAGTTTAATGTAATTTTTTGGTTTTTAATTTAAGACGTGGTAGCTTTTACTGCCATGTTGGGCACAGAAATGGCAGATAATTGGACAGTTTGAGGAAAGTGTACATGATGCCACTGTGAAATTCAATACGTAATTGCCTTATGATAATCTATACCCATGTATAAAGTTATAAAATTTTAGGTTGAATATTTATCACTGAAAATTGCAAAAAACTATTAGATGGGCAAAACAAAGTCCTACAGACATGAGGGTGGGACTGCCATGCTCTGCATAAAATATGTAATCTGCCTATGTAATTTGTTAAAATGCCACAACTGTAAAAATGTGTAATTTATGTCAAAACTGGATCAAAACTGGATTTTAGCTAATGTAACTGTGGGATGATCCTAGGCATTGTAAAGCCACATCATAAAGCTGATGTCATGTCCCTAAAAATCCAACCAGCTGACAGTAAGGCAGTATCAACCACCCCTGACCAATCCAGTTGTTTAGAGGCGTGCCCAGTTAAACCAGCCCCACCATATAATCGTATGATGTCCCCAGGCCTTATAAATAAGGGATCCTGACAGAACTACAGGGCTTTCTTCTGAATTTTCAAGTGTCAGCGTATCTAGATATTCCACCTTCACTCTGCAACATTCCAGACACCACTGCCAAAAAAGGGATAGTTGACCCAGGCCTTCCTATCCAGGCAGAACTACCCCTCAGCACTAAAATCCCACTAACTTCAGGGAGAAAGGGGAAAGGTGGCTGAGCCCGCTTTGGAATTCTCCAGTGCTGCCTGCTTGCCCTGATTACCCACTCCAGCCAGCTGAGGGATGACCAGACCTTGGTCCAGCTGTCTTTTGCCAGGAAAGCCCGCTATCCGGTGACCAGAGCTTTTGAATCTAGAACCGGTTGACTGTCCAAATCCCCAAACTTAAGCATTGATTGTGAGTATTTCCCCATTCCATAACAACACATAGCATATCCCATCTTGACCCCTTTGTCTTTGCCCAATTTTCTAAGTAATCCTATGCATACTCTGATAACTTGTCTAAACTGTTCTAATTCTCTGTGCACATTGTCCTTGTTTTTCTAGTGTTAGCACAATTCTTTCATTCACCTCATCTTGTAACTCCTTAGCAATATTTGGAATAATTAAAATTAATTTGCACATAGATCTGAACGCGAGGTGAAAGGGTTAAGTTGCAAATTAACCCGGTATCGTACCGTGTCTTTCTTTAAACATTTAGTCGGAATAATCTAGTTTAAGTAAAACTTGTCCTTTTTCTTTTGAAACCAATTTCCTCCCTTTAACAGCTTTATTTTACCAAAACCGACCCTCGTTATATCTTGCAAATCTCATCCAGTTCTTCAGCTATAGCCCTCCTTTCACTTCTATATTGTCCCTGTGATGTACATTTATCCCCAGCCCACAAACCGCATTCCAATTCAGAGTAGATCATCTGTTTTTCTGAAAAGCCGTTTTTGACATTTAAAACTGCAAACTATAAAAAATTCAACTTTTCCATTTGTGATTTGACTGCACTGGGTTTCCAATTCAACCTGCTTTGTGAACTGTAAGCCTTGTGTGATATCTTACCTTATAGTTGCTAGTGATATGACATCCCTGAGACTGTGATAAAACATATGTACATCATTATTTAATTACACATATAATTAATTATTTGTCAAAATCTGAGTGTCATTTTAGGCCATTGCAAAGGGTTTAAAACCTGCCTCATATCCCTGATTAACTGCTGCTTCTTTCTATCCACTCTGAATTAGATTAATTGTGGGTTGATGGAACATTACAGGGGGAATCTTAACTCTGGTGCTATCTATCCTAATTGAAAAAGTGCTCCTATTCAATTGTGCTTTGGGTATGTTCTTGTAGAAAGTTACCCATGTGTATTTTAGTAGTTTTCACTGTAATTATCACCTCATTGGTGATTTCTGCCCAATCTAAACATTGTGTGATTTTCTTTGAAATTCAAATAAATACATATTGTGTTACCACCCACCGGCCTGGTTCATGGTCCATTGTGACACAGGGTATTTGTAAAAGGGGGTGTGAGACGGGTTGGGTATCGGCTCAATTTGAATTCATTGAAATTAAAGAAAAAGCATTCAAATCACGCGCTACATTTAAGGCTGAGGTCGTAGGTCCTGATCCGGTGTGTGACGCCCAATTGGAATCCTTCACAGAAGAGTGCAGGCCGGTGTTGGAACCCTTTGACGGAGGAGTTTGGGTGAGCACCCACATGTGAGTAGATTATTGTAAGAGATAACAAGTAGGGGATTGGGGCATGGGGAAGTATGAAAAGTGTGAGTACATGGAGAGCGAGGTCATCGATGTGACATGGATGAGGTTAAGGTTATTTGTTGTTAAAATTTGCATTATGAATGGAGTGTTTTGGTAAAGTATTATAAGGTAAGGCATTATAAGGTAAGGCAAAGGTAAGGTAGGGAGCCCCTCCTCAGAATGGGAGGGAAGGTGGTTCCACAACACAGTATCATATTTAAAGGAGGTATATGGAAATAAAAAGTACTGGTCTCGTATAAGTAGTAGGCCTGGAAGAAGTAGTGGTTGTTAGTTTAGCGTGTTGGTTTAATTTATGATGGTTGAGTTTTCTGGGTGAAAAACAGGCCCTAGAAGGGGCGATAACTGTGTGCGTCGCTGTGTGGTGTGGTGCTGGACGATTCTTTGGAGCGGTGCATGTGCGTTTGGAAGGGTGAGAGAGAAAGGTGGGGGTTGATTTTCTTGTTTTTGTTGTTACAAGCCAGTGGCAGCATGCGCAGCGCGTTAGAGGGTCTTTGCTGGGTCAGTACAAGATAGACGGCACTAGCATGGGGGGAGGAACACCAATAGAGCACATGCCCTGCCAGTGTATCAGGACAGGGTGGAGAAAAATCATAAGCAGTCGGTGGAAGGGACAGGATGGGCTCAAACAACAAGAGTATTTTGGTACACATGTTCAAATGTTTTGTAGAAAAATATATAGGGGTAGCAGCTACAGAAGAGAAAAGAGATTCTTGATCTCTGGTGTATGTTTGAAGATGCAGAAAATCAAAGGAATGGAGTGGAGGCACAGAGACAGAAAGATGGAGGGTAGGGGATTATGGGATTATATCACTTGACAACATATCCCGATGGAAGGGTACACTAATCCAAGCTATGTACTGGATGCAATATGGACCCCTTGTGCTATGGTCTCCCACAGCATCAGTAACACCACAGGCTAGCACTCCCCCTCCTCCGTATAATGACCCACCTGAAGTACCAGCATCAATGGATTACAGGTCTATGGATTTCGAGGACAGGTTGACAGGATTACTAACAGAACTGAGGAGGATACAGACATCCCTGGGAACAGTGAGGGTTATAAGTGTACCGAGAGAAGAAGTCAGGGGAAGTGCTGCTTAAGATGGATACTGAAGGTGTAAGACGTGTAGGTGTTGAGAAAGAAAGGAGCCCGGGGAGGGAGGATTATCCTGGGAGAGGAGAATACATTGTTGGGAGAGGATGAGGAGGAAGGGGATTCTGATACGTTTCGGAGGATCAGCATGAAGAAGAAGGGAGGTGCTGAAGCAGTTGAGAATACCCCCAAGGAGGATGTTTATGGGCGTGGCAATCGAGGAATAGGACCATAGGACCAGCCAGATATTGTTGGTAAAGAGAAGAGGAAGCATGAGGAAGGGTGTGGGAAGTAGGGCAAATATGCAGATGTATGAGCCCTGATCCCAAATGGATAAGAATAATTTAATTAAGATACTCCCGAAAGCTCACGCCAGGGCGGAGCAAGTGGATATACAAATTTGAAAAACACACATCAGGGGTGCACCTGGCAACAGGGGATCTTAAAACCCTGTTGGTTGCAGTGATGGGGGACCAGACTGGGGACATGTGGGTTAAGGCCAAATTCCTGGGAGTAACCCTGGGGGACGATTCGCATGATGCAGCACCATTTAACAGAGTTAGGGCAATGGTATCGGACGCACTACGGAGGGCCTTCCCGGATACTCCTAACTTACGTCTTTATGCAGTATACCATTGGTGATGATGACGACCCAGCTAGATTTATTCTTAAAATGCAAGAGAAGTGGAGAGCTGAGACAGGAGGTCTGTAGGATCGATCACAACCATTCTTCTATTTTATTGTAAAGAGGGGTTTACCAAAGGAAATGCATAAGGTGCTGGATAAGATCGTGGGTATTGAGGCAAAGGGATGGCTGGAAATACAGAGTATAATAGTGCACCATTGTAAAAGGATTAAGGAGAGAGAGAGAGGGAAACAGCACAAAGGCATCAGGGGGATGAAGAGAAATGGGTGGAGGACGAATTGGCAAAGGTATCAGTTCAGGGGCCTTTATCGACAACAGTACTAGTACAAGGAAAAGAGAGCACCCAGCAAGTTATGAGTGCCACAGTTGCGGTGCTCCGGGCTGAAGGAGGACAAGGACAGAGGGGTGGGGGACAACAGTACCCCAGCCCACAGTGGCAGCAAGGGGGGCCACAGCGAGGAAGAGTGGGATTTCGGGGAGCAAGAGGAGGAGGGTTTGGATCCATGGGATTGTTAGGCAGAATCATATGCAGTACCCTTTTGGAACACCAGACACAATTAAGCCTACAAGTGCAAGTACAAATTCACCTTTGGTACAAGCCTGTACTACACAGTAAAGTGGTAGCAATGGCTGAGCAGCCAGAAGTATCTCAAGAGTAAAGTGAGCAGTGTCAGAAGTTACACAAAGGACAGCAAGTGTTATGGTTCAAACAAACACTGATTCAAGGTTTCTGAGTAAAAGAATATACATGTATTTACACCATCAGTTAAAAAACAGTTCACTAATATAGAGCAGCAGAAAATCACAATCTTAATACACTACAATGACCCCCAATCAATTCTGCACAAGTAAGGCTCAAAATGAAGTGTGAGCAAAATGGCACTCCAGCAATTTAAAAGGGAGAAAAAACAAGATTATCAACAATCAAGCAGCACCAACAAGTTATAGGAAGGGCAATCTAGAAAAGGCTTACTATAACTAGGAATACGCTTACTAGAACTAGGATTCAAGTCAATAGGCCTGGGCCAATGTTAATGGTTCAGAGTCTTTGCAGAGGATCACACAGTTTAGAGTAGTTTGCGGTTAAATCTTTGCCAAGAGTTCAAAATGAAGTTCATCAGAAGAAAAGTTATTCAAAGGAGAAGAGAAGGACAGATTTCAAACACTTTCACCGCGGTCGGACGGAACGAGCGACCGAATTGTCACAGTACCTTAAATGAAGAAGAATGCTGTAGCTGAGGCGGTTGTTCGTGGCAGTTCCTGCATGCTCACAGTTCCTGAAGCGACTTTTGTGGTGACAAGAAGGAGGAAGACTGGAGGGTCCTGCACTGCCCAGGGAAGAAGTTAGCAGCATAGCAAAGCGTTGAATAAAATGTGCGCTCCTGAAAACCCAAACAGGTTACGTTCCTCCTGGTTATCCGGTTCACTGCAGTAATGCACAGCAAATTCGACCAGGAGAGGGAGGCCTGCGTTTGGTGTTTGGCGAGCTGGTTGGTCCCAAAAGCTCAATGGAAGAAGATTCCTTGCAGATATTCTCTGTCATCGGAGTTTCGGGTGATTTGGACCTGCTGCAGGGCTTCACCAGGATGTCCAGTAGTTGCAGCGGTCCTCTTCCTTCAGCTCCTCGTTAGTTCTCTCGTTCCAGTGGCGGCTCTGCCTTCCAAGTCCCAGAGACCTGCTTTTAAGCAGTTTTCCCCCATTCACACAATTCACACAGCCTGGCTCTCAATCACACAGCAGGAGTGTGACTTGGGTCTCCAGGAGACCCTGTGCAGGGGGCCTCAAACCCCTCCCGCACATCCTGTCCACCCAGACACTGAGGCGCCTAAGAAGGGCTTCTGTGCAGAAGCCCGCTAAAGGACGGCGAACAAAGGAACCAAACCTGGTTTGGCGCGCAGAGTAAAACACGAGAAAGACCTTTACAAAAAGAAATGGCGAATAAACCCGACCGGAACCAAATAAAAATAAAAGGGGTCCAGCGGATTAGAGTTTGAGGCTACCACCATAGCCTCTAACAGTACTGAGGCTATTTTCATAACTCGCTGTAAAATAAAAATGGCAGATAACACTGCCACCAGCCAAATCTTAGAGAAAGGGGAACCAAAAGAATCAGACAAAAAGGGATAACTATTAACCCTTTCAGTACTCTATTGGAAGATAGGTTGTACTGGGTCTGTAAATTCAATGGCAACTTTCATGTTCTGGGAGACAGTAGTCAGTCCCAGAAAATGGAGTTTAAAGTGGGAAGTCTAAAAAGACAACCCTGTGTCACTGCACTAAAGGTGCCGTGTGACACACAGTAAAAAGATGATGCCTATGGAGTGGGTGAGACTCAATAGTCCATGAGCACAAAAGTAAAACACATTGCAAAAACACATGTAAGAGTGGGAAAAAAGGCTCACACTCTTACCAGGTGAAAAAATAAATCCTAGAAATCCAGCAAAGCTGCTGAGGGTCTCAACAGGTAAGGGAAAATAGCCATTCTGGAGAATTCTCCCTAACAGGGATGTGGGTTAGGACTGTCTCAATGCTGGAATTGTTCTACGGCGGGGGCATTCAGCAAAGGAATGCAGGAGCAGGTCTGCAGTGGGGTATAATTATGGGCCACAGCAACAGGGCCAAGGACTCCAAGGATCCGAAAAAGTAGCATAACAACAATAGGGTCAAGGGTACCAGAATCAAGAGTATCCACGGGGGCAATACCAAACCTGTAATCACCAGCCCCAATAACTGGACACACAAGTGCAGTACCTGCCACAAACAACAGCAGGGTGGTGCTGCCCTAGTAAGCAGAGTGCCAGGTGGGGCTGCCATTCCCTTTGGGGGAGCAGCAGTAGTAGGAGACAGCCCCTTCTCGTTCCCTGGAATGAACACATATCCTGATTAGGACAGCCCAAAGAGAGCACTCATGTGTCCAGTCTTGTCGACGACTACCCTCCCTGAAGAGGAACCTTTGGTGGGGTGGAGTTAGGAAATAAGCAATTCATATTCATGGTGGACTCTGGTGCAACTAAATCATGTATCAAGGAAGGAAACTTTCCACTTTCAGGAAAATATCTTGACACACAAGGATTCTCTGGGGATATTTTCAAGGTTCCATACATTGAGGAGTTGGACGTAAAGGTGGGAGCAAAGTTAGTACAGGTGCCCTTACTATATTCTGAGAATTCCCCAGCCAATTTACTGGTTAGGGACCTGCTCAGTAAGTTATACATGACTATATCCTTTACAGATCATGGAGTAGTCTGTGCCATGCCTGGGATGTGTGTGATAAGGGCGATGTTGGTAATACACACAATGGGTGTCATCACAAGTTTGCCAGTAGCTTGCTGGTAAAACCAGCAGGCTGCTGCCAAACGTGAAATTTTTTCCGGCACCTGGAAATGGGCAATTACCAGGTCATTATGGCCCCACCAGACCCGGTAATTGCCCATTTGTGGGCGCCGGAAAAAAATGCTGCCCATTCCCATTTCAGCCCCACAGGGCTCAATGGGAATGGGGAGGTTGGATGCACCAGCACCATTTAGAATGGTGCCGATGCACCTGACATGCTCTGCTCGCGGGTGTCGGTACACCTGGTGGGTGGGAAGGCACCCACAAGCAGAACTCGTAGTTTGTCAGTCCGGTAACAATGGTACCGGCAAGCTTACCAGGACCGTTGTTACCGGACCGGCAAATCTATAATGAGGCCCATTGATAAGGGAGGTGGTAGTACGCTAGATTCTTATAGACCCGGACAAGTTAATTTATGGTATTACAGTGCTTGTGAAGGCGGTGCACCATATTGCCAAACAATGCTGGCGAGTGCCCACTGATTTCGTCTTTTGGCCAGCGGTGTCACCTGAGCGGGTAGCAGGAACAATATTATTGTTGGATTTACAGGGGTTGTTGCTGTTAGACAAAAGGGTTGCCCTATTGGGAATGGACAGGGACGGGTGTGATTGGTGCAGAGTTTTCTGTGTAAATCCAACAGTGCAGCTAAAGGAGATGACGGATGATGAATTGTTTGATAATAATGACAAAGAGCAGGAAATAATACTAGAGATTTGCATCCCATGTGACATAATGATACAGTACCAAAGAGTGTGGTGTCCCTTAATGGCAGCATTAACTCCATCCCCATTTTTCAATGAAGATTTACAGCACGTGCCTTCACAGATGAGGACTACATGTAACACCTGTGTGTATAACATTGAAGCCAGGTGCAGTTCTGCCCACGGCGAGACAATATCCACTATCAAGAGAGGTGGAGGAGGGCATTAGATAAACAATACAGGCCCTACTGGGGCAGGGGTTTATTGTGCCATCTACGTCCCATGTAATACGGAAAAATATCCTGTTAAAAAATCAATGGGGGGCAATTGGAGAATGATTCAGAACTTGCACCCCTAAATGATATGGTGCAGAAAGAGTTTCCAGTAGTTCTGAATCCTGCAACAATTTTATGCAGCATCCCCAAAGAAGCCATATATTTTACTGTAGTGGATTTGAAAAATGCATTCTTCTCGAATCTACTCCATCAGGAGTTGAGGTACCTTACAGCGTTTACGCAAGGCCAGATGTTGTTTGAACACACTAGATTACCCCAGGGGTACTGCTTGAGCCCGAGAATTTTTAACAGAATACTGCATGCTGATCTAGGGAATATTGAGGTCCCTAGCATGATTATCCAGTATGTGGATGATCTTCTAGTGTGTAGTCACAGTGAACAGCACTGCCGAATAGATTACATCACACTCCTACAATTGCTGGCCTGTAAGCGGTACAAGGTCGATAAGGCCAAATTACAATATTAGCAGCAGGAAGTGATCTATTTGGGGCAGTTCATATCGGTGAATGGGAAGAGAATACTACCTGACAGGGCAGCATCAATATGCGCCACCCCCATATCTGCCTCAGTTAAAGAGATGCAGAAGTTTCTTGGCTTATGTAATTATTTTAGGGCCTGGATTCTAGAGTATGCGCCGTACACAAGACCATTTCTATGGGCTCTTAGGGGTGCATAAAAGACAATGGACCACAAGTTACAATGGATGGCTGAAATGATCACAAAATGTTACGACTTAAAAGAAGTGATTAGTTCGGCACCAGTACTGGCCACCCCGGGTTATACACTGGAATTGTATTTGTTTTTACATTCTGATAGTCAATTTATGACAACAGTGTTGACACAAAAAAGCACTATGGGCCGCAATCTATCGGCCTATTATGGTGGCACTCTAGATGCAGTGATGCAAGGGCAGTCTGCATGTGAACAAGCTTTAGCAGCTGCTGCCTTTGCAATAGAGAAAAGTTCTACTATCATCCTGGGGTGTTCAGTAACGTTGTATGTGGAACATTGTTTGCTATTTTAGAAAGGTCAAAATCTACCCTGACTACGCAAAGTTTGTCAGCATATGATATCATTATCTCTAAACCCCATTTTCGTGTGGCTAGGTGTAAGACAATGAATCCTGCCATCTTTTTTAACAGATATGCCTTCTGCAGAGGACCTGATTGCCACATATATGGGGGAGGAGGACGACAATCCCAAAGCAAGGGACTGTGCATTGACAGAGGGTGAGATAATTTTCATTGATGGGTCATCCACAATTGATGAGGAGGGTGGACATATTCGGACAGGGGCAGCAGTGGTATGACTTGAGGAAGGGGAGTACAAGACGGTGGTTATGAAAATATTGCCTACGCATTATTCTGCACAGGGGGCAGAACTTATGGTGCTCATCGAAGCACTGAGAGCATCATAAGTGTGCCATGTCACAATACATCTGACTAGGTGTACGTTACTGCTATTCTCTCACGCTGGAAGAGAAGGTGGTTTTGGAGAGTGGATGGATAGAAAGTGCAGCATGCGGCACTGCTAGAAATGCAGATAGAAGCATTATTGCAGCCATCTGTTGTGGCCGTCGTTAAGTGCACCGCCCACACTCACAGGACAGACAAAATATCCAGGGGGAACGCAGCCGCCGACGCGGCTGCCAAAATGGCTGGGTATCTCTCAAATGAAATACACAATGAGTACGTTGTGACTGCCCCACTGGAAAACTAACTTCCAGTGCCTTACACAGCATTTCCCATCTCCCAGATTATCGAACTACAAGGGAGGGCACTTGAGAGGGAGAAGGAGTTATGGGTACTGAGAGGGTGTAAGCAATCTCCGACTGATCTGTTATGGAGGCAGGAGAACTCTGGGAAGACAGTAATGTCCCAGGAGCTACTAGCAGTAGCATTTGAACATTTACACTACCCGTCTCACAGTTCGAAATAACCCATAGCCGTAGATATAAAGGAGGACTGGTTTATACCAAACATCCAGGAAAGCATTACAGAAATGGTCATAAATTTCACCACATGTCAATGTATTAGTACAGGGATGACACTACAAACGTTAGGGGGCACCTTGCCCCACCCTACTGGGCCATTCCATGAATTACCCAGAGATTATGCTGACATGAGTGAGCATTGAAATGGATCCAGGCACTTCACTGAGATGGTCTGTCCTTTCTCAAGGTGCCTGGAAGCAGGGCCATGTACGCACCCAGATGCTAAGTGTGCTGCAAGGTTTCTAGTGTGGGAAGTTTTCCCGCACTGGGGTGTGTGCAAGGTTTTAAAGTCAGATAATGGCACACATTTCTTCAATGCAATATCCTAACATGTTACATCACTACTTGGCATCAAGCATCAGAGTTGTTCATTCATCACCCACAGGCCAATGGCATTGTGGAGGGAATAAATGTCCTTAAAAGCAAGTTATCTAAACTGTGTTTCACATTGAAGAAAAACCTAGTGCACTGCTTGCCCCTGGCCCTTTTTAGTCTATGCATGCAGCCAAGCAAAGATCACCATCTGTCACCTCACAAGGTGGTCGCAGGCCGGCGTATGCTTACTCCCATATCCCCTACAAGATGGTCATCTGACGCACATAGGTCTGCAGTGGTGTTAGCAGAGGAATTCAAAGAATATTTGACTACACTAACTCAGGCCATTAAATGTGTTTCCCAACAGATTGTACCTCGCAGGATTGTGACCCCAGAGTCGCCAGATGCTGAACCTACTACAGTGACAGATCCTGAGAATATAACCACTCGACCACTGCTGCCTGGGGACCATACCTATGTTTGCAATTTTGTAGACAGATGGAACAACCCTCGGTTCCAAGGACCATATGAGGTGGTATTTCGTACTACTCTTGCAGTTAAAGTGAAAGAATTATGCTACTGGGTCCACCTCTCTGACGTTCGTAGGGCACTTCCAGAGAACACACTGATGCATTAGTTATCTTAAACAAGGGGTAACAGTATTTGTACCCCCGCTATCTCACTGGCCTGTCCAGGGGAGATACGGGGTGGTGGCACGCCCAAGCATCAGGCCAAAGCTCAGCTGCTACCTCTGTATTTTTCTTTTTTCTGGGAGCGCTTTTCATTCTCTCCCTCACGCTTTCTCTCTTTCTCTTTTTCTCTCTCCCTTTCTCTTGTTCTCCCTTTTTCTCTCACTTTCTCTCTTCCTTCTTGCCCCCTCTCATTTCTTCTTCCTTTTTGTACAGAGTACGCCTTGTACGTTTTTCCCTTTTTTGTTGTCTTGTGTGTCTGTGCTTCTATTTCAGCAAAGAAGAAGATGGACACAACAAATGTACACAGTTTATTAAGTAGGGAGCCGAGGTGTAGCTACACGGATGAGAGATTATGGACATGTATCCATTATTGTGGGTCAGCAATTGCTGGAGGATTGTGTGTGATATTGCTAGTACTACTTGGAGTGTATTGTGGAGGGTATTATAGGGGGTGGTCCTATAAAGGGAATGGTAGGAATAGGATTGTAAATTATTCACATGGAAGGATACATATAAATGTTAATAAGTAGATTTACATATATCAGTACTAATGTGAACACTAATAATAATAATGGAAATTAATTTACTGACTAATATGCAGATCATGTCAGTGGAGGAAGAAGAGAATTGGTTGTTTACAATTAGATGATTTTCTAACACTATGAAATGGTATAATGTTATTTCTGACAGTACTGCTAAAACGGCCACCCTTGAGAATATGTATAGAATAATGAAACAAGATGTACCCCAAAAGTATGACACATATCAAGGGCTGGGTTTAGATGTGATTGATGATATTCATCACCCAGAGTTCACTAATTCATGGCACTATGATATGAGTGGTGTGGGGAGAAATGCTGTGAAAAGGAGCTGTATGTGTGTTCACTCATTCCACACACGTCAGGGGCTCCCAAGGTGTTAGTACCACAAGCAGTTCCAATTATAGAGGCACAATGCCTGGTTCATCTTGCGCTATGCAGAATAAAAGGAACGTTCCATGCACATAGTGTGAAACTGCAAATGGTGGGCCCAGATTTTGTAAAATGCACCAAAGACCAAAAAACATCAAGTGTGTGGAGCTACACTATCCGATGGTGAAAGGGTGGAAACATGTCAATAACAACTGGCAAGACATCACACCACCTTGCTTGGCAGAGGGGCTGGTAACATATAGCAAGGAAAGGAAAGCACGAGTGGTCACCTTCTGTGCACAAATCTGGAGAGAGCATATCATAAAACTGATGTGGATTACAACAATGGAAAAGCCAGTGCAAGTGTGCAAGGAAGAAGGATATAGACTCTGTTTCCACAGCAAAGTTACAGTCTTTGTCGGCACAAACACTCTAATAGAACTCTCTTGATCACAGACATTGAGAAAGGAACAGCAGCGCTGATTAATTACTACTGGGTCTGCGGCCGTCAAGCTTACTTGCACCTCCCACCATCATAGAGGGCTGTTGTTCACTGGCCACATTGCACTCATTGCTTTTAGTATTCCCAGAAGGCACCAGAAGGGTGGGGTACTGCCTGCAGAGGGGCCAACAAGTTTCCCCACAGTGGAAAATGAACATAAGAGCTTGGTACCCACACAAGAGCCCCCATATCCGGCTAGGAAAAGGACAGTCCAACTACAGCATAGGACAAAAAAGTCATATTACATATTAAAAGACTCCTCCACATTGCTACCAGAAGAATACACTGTTTTCATCTCAGCAGAATCCTTTTTAGCCTCTTTACTATTGATGGGAGTGCAGGCTGCAGCCAATGCCAAATGGTTGCAAATAGTGAGGTGGGAACTGGTCCAGCTCACGAATGACACAGAGAATAGGTTCAACGTGATCAAGGTTGAGTTGAGGGTGTTGAGACTTATGTCAATGCAAAATGGCTACGTGCTGGACATGTAAACAGCGATGGAGGGTGGGATTTTTAAAAATGTGACGATTCCTGCTGTACATTTGTGCCTCCAGAGGACGTGGAGAATGCATCATTATCCCACATCATTGCAGCTGTCCAGGCCCTGGGTGTTCACATGAAGGAGGAGGGAGGAAATCAGGACAGTGATTGGCTGACTATGACATTTAATAGGGCCCCGTTGTGGCTAGGAGTGATCGTGAAGATGTTAATGCTCATCATGGTGTTCATCCTGGTCATTTTCTGCACTTGTAAGCTAGTTCTTCGATGTTGTGCCACTGTGGCACCCATAAAGAAAGAATAATAGTATCAATTGGGGTTCCAAAAGCACCTCACAAAGCAAAAAATATTGAAGTACAAACTGATGTCCCACAGGGTGGCCCGAAGTATGAAATGTTCCCCATCTCGTATGGAAATGAAGTTGATCCTTTATACCACACTATCATTTCCCCACCCTCTGATCCAGAAAATTACATAGAGGTTTGGGTGGATCTGACGGGGAGGGAGGATGCATTTATATTTTATATGGCTTGTTCACCTGAAGAGCATGCGCGTCGGGGGGGAAAGTTTGCGATCAGTATGTAGGGCTTGTGTGCCAGTAAGGAGGACATATGTGGATGCAGAAACTGGGGAACGGGAGCGTGGAAGCATTCCAGAATTTGTTACTGTAAAAGTAACGAAAGGAGGGAATGTTGGGAAGGAGGCAGCCCTGTCCCTCCTAGGTGCTTTAAAGTAAGGTGAGATGCATTTGAGGCACTGTGATGAGCCCGGGGGTAGGTTGGGAAGTGAGAGGGACACCTTTCCACCCAGTAGGACCCCATATTAATATAACCAATTATAGTTTAAATGCATGATGTGGCCCAAGGCATGGACAGCATCGCTATTTTGCAAAGATGTTAGTAATCTTGGGTAAAAGGGAAGGCCTGCATGGTAAATGGGTCATTGCATGCACTAGGCACAGATCCATGAGGTAACAGCAATCTCAATCCATGCCCAAGCTTCCATGAGGACAGTTCAGACCCCCCACTCGCCACACTGTCTATTCATTGTTCCAAAAGTGTTGCAAAGATGTGTTTTTCACCCAAGAGGAATGTACCCTGCAAGGCCACGATCCGAGACTGGCACCTGATTTGCATGTTATCTCACATTGGCCAAAGCATGACCCGGCCCATTCCCGGATGACCACGAGTTATAGCCCATATAACTGATTAAACCCGAAGATACCCGAATCCCATCGCACCAGGTGCCCTTTGACCACAAACCGCAAAGTAACAGGTCCTGAAATAATCAAAGAGGATGGCCAGGGCAATTTGTTGAAGCGACAATTGTGTGATTTGTATTGCGAGGTTCTGGGAGGGACAAATTATAGTTCAAAACGAGGGGGTAGACCTTGGAGCCGGATGGCGCACAGGGAGTGAAAGAAATGTGTGTGGGAAAGTTAGAGTGTCCCAGAACCTCCTGTGTGTCCGTCTTAAGGCCTGCCAAGTGCACAGTAGGAGTGCTAAAACAAGCTGTATAGTAGGAGTATAATTAATTTGTTTTCTGACCTTCTACGTGAGAAGAAGATGAGTGCCGCAGCACCCATGTGATGAAAGTTGGAGGGACTGGGCTGGGCCAATAAATTGCCATCCCTTATGGATAGAGGTAGTGCATGTATAGGGTCCATCCAATCAACCGTGCAGGTTTTTACTGTATGTATTGCATCATTTATGAGAATGTTTTCCGTTATATAAGATTCTACTTGTACTACTTTTCTGCAGAACGTTCTTAGCAGCAGAGTTCTTTGCTGTCGCTCTCATCTGCGTCTGAGAATAAACTTGTTATCCTCACAAGATCGAATTGAGCCTTTCTTCCCTAGCGGGTTGCATTCTCTCTGGTTTGTGCGTTCAGGGGCATGCCTTCAAAGTATAGCCTTTGTCCATGTTCCAGAAATCAGAAAGCTAAGAGTGTCCCGTGTAGTTGTTTCATGGGTCTGAGCCAATTTTTGGACTATGTCAGAGACTCGGTCCTGACCTGTCGATCAACAATTACTGATTCACATCCGAAATCGGGTCTGTGAGCCTTGTGGAAAAAAGCCTTTGATATTTTGGAGGCGTATTGTAAACCCTCTGTGACCCCTCAGATGTTGCTTAGACTCAGGGGGCTGCCCAGGAGAGCAGCCTTAAATACACCATTAAAAACAATTATAGCAGTGAAATGTCTGAAAAAACGAAACAAACAATGATGCTGGCCCCATGAAAAATGTTTCCCTCTCGCCACCAACCAGATTGGTCCACTTTCAGAGAGCTAATCTGCTTGCTCCTCGCTAAATTTCCAAACCCGGGTTTGGGTAACCCAAAAGCATATCCATGAACCCAAACCAAAGTAGCAAATTATGTGGCCAATATGCTCTATGTGGGACCATAGACTCTATGGGCATTCCCAGATATCACAGAGTGTTACCTCCTTTTGGGCACTTTTGAAAGAAACCATTGAATGTTGAATGGATTTGCATCAAAGTACAAAAGGATCATGAATCATACTAGATGGGAGGCCCTCACAAAGGTTTGACACAAATACATACAGCAGTTCAGGAAGAAGGGGAAACAAACAATGTGGCCATGCTTGGATAATCCTTCATTGAATTCTTTAAGTTGTTCAATTCTATATGCCAATAAGCCCACAGTGAATTTTCCAAGATAATGTCCTTGGGACATGGTAAATACACAACCACGCTTCCCACTGGCCTATGGCTAAGTCCCATGAAGACTGTACCTTTGGCATGACCTTTGCACTTGCCCTAGACTTCTCCAAGAGCCCTGATGTGGCATTGGAGCATAGCCTTTGGCCATGCATAGTGAACACCTGGTATAGGCAGGACCTATGACAATGTGTCAGGCACCTCCATGATACCCTACGAGCCTACTGGGCATTACATCCCAAGATAACCCTAAGCCAGCTGCTGTGACAATGGTCAGTGGACACTTAACCAAGAACATGACTTTGGCCATGCTCCAGTTACCCCTGCGGAACCCATGGGATTAACTGACCACAGCCTACATCTATGCCCAGTGGCCAAAATCAGTTGCCATTTTTCCCTAGGTATGGTCATTAGCCATACCCCAGGAAAAGCAAAGCCACACAATGTGGACATTTGGCATGGCCAAGGTCCATGCCATGTAGCCTTTCTACCCTGACACCACATTTGGCTATTTCATGGTCATGTCCTTTTGCTGTGGTGGATCCTCAGACTACCGCCTACCCACGACAACCTGGTTATCTACAGAAAGTGTCTAGTCTATCCAGTGGCCAGATGCTCTGGTGATTGGTCATTCATCATGCATTGGGAACCCCAAGAGCCCTTGGAATGACTGCATAACCAGGCGGCCATCACAATTGGTCACAGGGAACTTTGCATGGGGCATGGTTTTCAGCCATGAAGATGATGCCCTCAGTGGCATTGGCAGAACCAAATGCCACCCCTAACTCCACAGACCCAGATGAGGTCAGCAAAATAAAATGGCCAATCAGAGCAAACAAATACAGCTGTAGTTCTCCAAATAGTATCTACAACCCCCTTCACCTGAAGCGCAATTTGGGACACTATTGGCGGAATTGTAAGTTAAACATAGGATGAATTTTCAGCTAAAAAGTAAGATCCCACGGTGGGCCTGGAAATAATATTCGCAACCATATTCATCTCTAGTGGGATTTGGAATACTATTTAAGCATTTTTAATGAATATAATATGAGAAACGGGATGGGAAACTCAAGCATTAAGAACTCCATTTATCTTTACCCTGCCCCCAGATTCCAACTTCACAAAACCTTCCATAGGCATTCAGTGTTGCCTATATATTTGTTTCAATGCTTGGTGGATGTAACTTGCTACAAAGAACACCACATTCATATCATTGATGCGCATACAAAGCAGAAAGACATCACTTGTTTGGCGAATACTGTGTGTGTTACATATTGGTTTTAGGTACCTACAACTAGCCACATGGTAACCCAGACAGGGAAACAAGAAGTGTTTTATAGATTCATTAGCTGAAACACATATGAAGCATAAGTCAGTGCTAGTGGTCTCCCACTTTTTAGTAGGATACGCCAAGTTCAGTTAGGAAAACCTGTACCTTAAGTACAAAGTGCGCGCAAGGGAGGGTTTAACCAGATCTAAACATTCTTCAAACCCCAAGGTTGATTTACTGGCCAGGTATGTAGGTCCCATCGCTAACCCATTTCAAGCATTAACCAATTTGACCTCCAATGTTATTTGTGAAATTCTCTTGACTTTGTCCACGTCTCCCAATTATACCTTGAGGGTTGTACCACAGGTCTTCCAAGTTCATTCCCAACAAAGTTTTTTTGACATGTGTCAGCCAATGTAAGGATCTACCACACTCAGTGGGTATGCAGTAATAAAATTGCAGAAGAATTGTCGCCTTTTCAAAAAATCGCAGCAAAAATGCTGTGGTTTGACCCGGTAAAGTTGTACCCATTATACCATTTAAGGGGAGTGGGAGTTGCGGGGGTTTCCCCCGCTCTCCTTAAATGGTATAATGGGTCTGGGGGTTGCACAGGTTTCCCCCGCATCCTTTACATGGATTGTGGCGGCAAAACCACAGCCTTTTTGATGTGAGTTTTTGTGTAAACTGCCATTTATGCCGCGATTTTAACACATGTTACCACTCAGTGTTCATTATGTGTATTAGTGCCACACGATATGCTTTAAATTTAGGGATTGACCATAGAATAGCCAGTAAAGTACCAGTATGAGGGTGGCATCACTCTGGATTTGCCATAAGCCCAGTTCTAAATAAACCTGGCTACCTCGACATGCTGTTGGTAACCCAAGTAGCCTTTTCAAAAATGCTCTTTCGGCTAACCCCAATTTATGGTCGAATGGCCCCAGATCACTGCCCCATACAGGGCAGCAGATTTGGCCTGAGCAACATACATTGGGAGTGTCGAGTGTCGGGGAGATAGCGCCCTGACCATGATCAAATAAAAACCTCCTTATCACTCCCCCATATTTTTCCATCGTTGCACTTGATTGAGCATCTGTCCAACTACCCTGGTCATTAAATCTTATCCCTAGGTAGTCGTAACATCACTCTTGCTCAAGGGGGATACACTTATATTGTTTATATGTTTATCCATTTGTTATTTGATGTGCTGACATATGTATTTGTGTATGAGCATGGGTGTTGCTTCTGCAAAATGAACAGAGAAGACAGATTGTCTATACTAATTTCCCTGGTTGC
Source organism: Ambystoma mexicanum (assembly GCF_040938575.1). Taxonomy (NCBI): domain Eukaryota; kingdom Metazoa; phylum Chordata; class Amphibia; order Caudata; family Ambystomatidae; genus Ambystoma; species Ambystoma mexicanum. Next base: position 553,064,461 of record NC_090936.1, on the reverse strand, counting down.
CCTTTTTCAGCCTTATTTTTATAGTACATCCAAGTTCTATTTTTAAAAGAATAGCATAATTAAACATAATTAAGCAATAGCCACCCATTCTACATGCTGGAACAGGTGGAACTGCCCAGGGCCTGAGTTAAAGGTCCAAGTGTAGTGAAGGGAGGGTGAGAGGAATAAGGCGGGATGGGGGAAGCAGCCATCAGCTTGCTCGGAATGCAGACTTGGATCAGTAGAATCAGCCCACTATCCAAGCAACTTGTTTGGTGTTGCGTGCTAACAATATTTACAGTATGGTTCTCATTGTTATTTATGATGCTCCGACCAATTGTTTTCTGCAAGTTTCATCTGTTTTATTTTGAATCTCAGCTTCCCTTAGAATCACTTTATATTTTCAAGTTACTTATCTGGAACAGGTGCCATCCGTGCTCTTGATAATAACAGAAGTTACGCCATGCTATGAACAGAAACGTCTTCTCCTTACAACTTGTGCTAATATTCAATGGCTGGCAATGAGGATAAAACTAAAATCAGAGTAAGGTTACTTACTCGGGAACCATCTCGAAAAAATATGTCATCTTCTGAGATCCTATTTTTAATTTTCCTGCACTTTTTAATTACAAAAATAAGGCCACTAAATGTTACAAAAAGAGGTAAAGAAAAATGATCTTCATCTGGGACCATTTTCTGCCTGCACAAACCTCCAAATCTCCAAGTCAGTTGACAAAACGCCAAAATGCCACCCTTGTTTTCACGGTGCCCACTGCACCACTTGTTTGTATTTCATGCTCCCTGAGCCACACTCAACTAACTCACTTCTGAGCTCTCCACTCCTGTTTATCATCCCCCACCATCCCACATATCTGGTCATCAAAACTGTTGATCTGCAGAGTTACTGCTGAATTAAAACTTGGTGGGCGCACGCACTTGCCAGTGGCAGTAACGTTAATTTCAACTTGCAGAATTAACAAAGAAACCTGACCCAAACTCGGAATTACCACGGATAATTAGCGGACTTACCATTACTGTCATGTCGGTGCCTGGAATTTCCGTGTGTGGAGAACAACACCGGCAAAACCGCCAGAAACACAAAAACACAATATGCACAGAGATCCGGGACAAGGTGGTGGCAGATCCTGGACAAGGTGGTGGCCGTAGGAAATTTCCGAGGTGATGAGATAGACATGAAAAAGAGTTGGAACGACTTCAAGTCCTGAGTATGGAGCCTGATTGCTATACAACAGAGGGAGACAGCTGCTACTGGAGGTGGCACTGTAGAAGCACTTATGCTCAGACCCTGGGAGGAGATGGTCGTTGGCATCATTCACATGGTTGGCATCGAAGGTGTGGGCACTGCAGAGTTTGGAGCCAGTGGCCAGGCAGAATCTGGTGAGTGACTGTGTGAAATGTGCATCCATACATGGACAACCCTGCATGCATGCAGCTAAGAATATAAATCCAGCAAATTGACATGAGCCCCAGCAAGAATACACAATCCAGGCCAGGTCAAAGTCCATCGTGATACCAGTCAGCAAACCAATGACCTACATACAAGGAAGCCGGGTAGGAAGTGGAGGGGAGGACATCCAACTATCACCATTGGCATGCAACCTGAAGACCCAAGACACACCCACAGCGCACAATTCAAACCCCCTGGCACATGGTGACCACCCATGCACATGCAACACATACATCATGCAACCATATAACAATAGCATGTGCATGAATGTCAGACACACAGCCCATCAGCACCAATGCGCAATGGAGGAACTCATTGCACACTCCATGTCGGTCATCACGTCCACCTGACTCACACACAAATCAATGCAGTGCAATCACCTCACTGCTGTACCACAATCAAAGCCTCAACAGTCATGACACACATCTGGACAGGACACCCTGTTGGTCATCCCAGCCCAGGGTTGCACATCCATAGTAAACAGTGCACCTCACACATGTCACCTGGTCACAACACAGTGGCAGACACATGATGCATGCCCCTGGGGAGGAACAATGCACAGCGATGAAATTGTACATGTGAAAACCAATGCTGTATCACCATGCACCTCAGCAACAATGCATTCATGGGCATCTGAATTATACCCCAACACGCACTCAAGACACAAGATGTTGTTGACGGACCTCCAGGACACCAGCACCAACCAGCACCAGGAAGCGCACATTGCCAGTTAGTCCTGTGAGTGGGACAGTGCCACCCACAAAAACAACCTTGTGAGTATGCCATCCACAGGCTCAACAAGCATTGGGAAGGGCACAGCCATGGTGCATCCACAGAAGACCATCACGAAAACAGCACCACAGTCCACAGGGTAACACACAAACACAGCTAGGGCGACTGTAGCCCTCATGTGAGACACAATGTTGACGACAGCACACAATCCCAGCAGGCCACAGCTGGCACAGCAGACATGCTGTCAGACTCTGCATCCCCCGCTTCAAGTCCACTACATTCCCCTGCCTGCCAGTTCTCCCCAGAATCCTCTCCTCTACGTAGCCTCTCCCCATTGTTCATGCCGCCTTTCCATCAGGAATCACACCGTGCACTCCAGTACCATCATAATTCATCCTCCGATGACCAGGCTGAGGCAAGTGTCCATTCGCCCCTCCACTACAGCAGGCCAACCATGGCAGCAGCCATTCATCCCAGCCGTTGCCTGGCCCCACAATGCAGGCCATCTGGGACCATCTCAACAGGATGGAGCAGAGGCAGGCTGAGATGCACTCCATGGCCCAGGAACAATTGGGTCATTCCCAGGCCATGCAGTACTGTATCCATGGGGCAGTCAGGAGGTTGTCCAAATCCATGGACAAGCTGTGCAGGAGCACGGAGCGCAGCAAAGCAAACCAGTGTCTGACGAGCCAGAGGGTTCATGAATTGGCTGAACCGTTGTCTTCCTCCCATGAGGCCAGGGCCATCCACCTCACCATGGACCATGTCCGTGGAGCCACACAAGGGAGTTCACAATCCAATAGCCCTACTGAGGATTCATTAGTGAGCACCCCACCTAAGCAATCACAGCGCCATGCAGCACATGCTGCAATGGGTGCTGACAAGGGGGACAAGAGGTTGCACTAGTGGGTTCCTGTCCAAGGGCTAGATTGAGGGGTGGGAGCTTGTGTTGGGGATCAGCATGCAGGGTGGGTGGTGGAGTTGTTGATCAGCGTATGAGGTGGATGGTGGAGTTGGGGATCAGCGTGTGGGGTGGCTGGTGGAGTTGGGGATCAATGTATGTCAAGTTCTGAATAAATCAGTTTGAAGTTAGTGTTCATGTAAGGTGATTATTTTATGGTTGAGAACGTTGTGTATTCAGTGCCTCATCAATGCTCTCGCTGATGCATAGGTGCATAGTGAAGAACATCAGGCATTCAATCTCATTACAACGTATTCCATATGCTGACCTGTTTACACCTTCAGAGACATCCTCATCTGAGCTAGGGCGTGATTGGGTCTTATCTGGTGGCATTTAAATGTGCCTTCAAGTGCACAAGTAGTGCAGCTTTGCAGTGATGAATCCAATCTTGCCTACTTCATCCGGTTTGTACATGAGGGCACCACCTGTGGAGCGTAGGCACCTGAATCTGGCTTTCACAAATCCAAATGTACACTCAATGCATGGCATTGTCCTCCTCTGCGCATCACTGTAGGCCTCCTACTGTGGTTTGCCATTGTTCCTCACATGCATCCTCAGCCATGGTGACTGTGGATGGACAGCTTTCCATGCAAGACATGCATGGACTGTGTGAGGTTGATGTGTCTCTTCAAACATGGTACAATTGCAGCAAGTCACATTGCAGGATAAAACAGTAATCAAGGATTTGTCAGTGTCATGTCATCTGCAAATCACTTTTCAGTTCTGGTGTTGCAGTACATTTTTAGTATGCTTGTGGCGGGTGGCCTGAATGCATTGTGCTGCCTTGCCTGGCAGTATACCCTGTGTCATTACATGAGTACTGTCTGTGTACCGAGGTGGGTCAGTCAGTGTACTGGGTTTCTTCTGTTTCACTTCTGTTGTTGCATCATGAGCTTTATAGTAGTTCCAATTATCTAGCCCAGGTATGTGACGGTGGTCCTGTGCATCAGCTATGCCTATTTTTAGCCACAAACCAAGTGAGCTGTCCTCTGTGTCTCTGCATGAACGCTGGCAGGGTGCTTTTCCACAGTATCATGCCATCGTGATTGACCCCAGGGTATTGTGCACAGCAGTGGGTGAATGTGCATTTGTACATTAATTGATTGGTACGGTTTCCTATTCCTGTATGCTTTCATAGTTGCCTTGGGGGGTGGGGTAACAATGCCACATGTGTGCAATCAAAGGCCGCTATGATATTGGTGAAATGGGCAATGTAGATGAAACGTGACTTCGCTGCATGCACCAGCACCTGGGTGATGTGCATGCATCATTAGCGCATCCATTTCTTGGTCCAGCACCTTAGCGAATGCAGGCTGTTACATCACATGCAAGTACCCACAGTGTGCTGGGATTTGCCCATGGCACAAATATGTAGGACCAGCGCCAACTTCAGTAGTTCTGATTCCAATGGCACTCTGGCTATAGGCCTGGATCAGGGTGACAAGACCGTGATGGTCAGCCGGTCCGACAGGTAGAGGGTCACTGATGGGCTAACCGTTGGTGTCCATGGAGGTGGGTGGTCACGTGATATGGGTGACCCCCATGCCATGCGTCTCCTGTGCCTTTGTGGTGCCTGTCTCCTTCCCTGCTGCGGTCTTGCATGCTGCTCTTGGTGTATGTGGGGTAGGGGGTAGTAGTGCCCATAATGAAGATCTGCTTGTGGCTGCATGTTGGCTTGATGTGTGTTGGGGGAGGGTGAGGCCCTTGTATACTACTCCTGTAGTGACCTGGTGCACCTGCGCCTTGATTTCAATGACCTGTCACCTCCATCATTTTGGTGGAGGTTAATCCTCTGTGTTTTTGACTGTAATTCCTCAAATGTTTGGAGGAAATTCAGGGGATTCCCAATTTGTAATTAGGCCGAAATAGGTGTTTTTTTTTTATTGGAGGTAATTCCGCGAACGGCTCTGGCCACGGGGAAAATTCTGCCTATTGTTGGAGGATTTACCACTGGAGCCAATTCCGCAGCAGGAATATCTGCTGGTAGAATTAACGCCAATTTTGTGTGACTCATAATTTGGTGTAGTGGTAAGGTTGATGGTAACAGATATACCTCCAATTTGACCATTTACCGCCATACTCATAATGAGGCCCAATGTTCTGCTGGTTGCCGTAAGCGTGCCGCTGTTCTATGGACAACCTCCGAACTGATAACATAAGTACTGGTGGGCCAGTGGCCTCCAAGGTGTGGAAAATAAATTGGCAAGTCTATGGGCCTCATTACACAGAAGACGGTAAGGGTTAACGGTCACCGGTAATGGTACCGGTGACCGTTAACCCTTACCTCCTTACTACGAAGTCCCTTTGTGGGTAGGTACTTTAACGCCTGCTGTTTAGCGGCGTTAAAAACCAACCCGCAAAGGGACCAGGGTGCTAATTACGGTACCGCAATTTGCGGTACCGTAATTAGCACCTTCCCCATTCCCATTATGCCCTATGGGGCAAAAAAGGGAATGGGGAAGGGCAATGGGGGAAGGTGGAATTACCGCCCTGCCAACCTTGGAAAAGGGCGGTAATTCCCCTTTCCACCAAGGCGGTGCCGGTATTTTACCGGCATGGACCAAGGTGCTAATAGCACCTTGGTCCTCCGCCTACCGTGTAATGAGGCCCTATTTCTTCCATTTGCATCAGTGTCCTACTATAGCATGCTCACCAGATCCCTTGCTTCTCTGACCTCTGATCGTCAGTGAGGCATTCAGGAGTTAGCTTCAGCAGTTCACAGTAGATTCGATGTGAGTCACGTGAACATGTATGTTAGCATGATCTATAATATGGGTGTTATGACCTCTGCACGCCATCTTGGATGTGGTGCACACATCATTTCATGATATTTTTAATTTTCAAGGGGCATAATAATAAAATATTCAATTTGTATTACCAAAACTGGGTGTGAAGATGCATTAAATTACTTCTCGTATGGTCTTTTACCATCTGCGGCCAGATTACAGAAACTTTTCACCAGTACAAGTGCAAAGTTTGCACAGTATTTCAATATGCCAAACTGCACTTGTCGAGGTGCAAAGGTTTTTTAATGTGCCCCAATGTTTTTAAAATTAGGACCAACTATGCCCCACTGCTAATACCGTGCAAATTTTGCACTTACACTGGTGCAAAGTTTCTGTAATCTGGCCCATGGAGGGGCTATGTTCGCTTACGTACTAGAAAAGTGACAAACCTGTATTTTCTTTATGCACCTATAAAGAGACACACGTATATATCTTCTACCCTCACATGCTAATACATCAGTTGTTCAGTAGCTGTATAATTTTAAATTAACAATGTGCCAATGACTAGCATCATACATGCCCACCTTTGAGAGTAAGCAACTCAGAATATGATCTGTGTTGTTCCTTTTCTTGAACTGAAAAGTATGGAGTAGAGTGCCATCTGTTACTAGGGTGATTCGCCAATACCCTGGAACAATAAGCATGAAAACTGAATCCACCAATGTCGTCGTTTTAGGTATTTGTGGGTGGTTGATGCTCTCTCACACGTATGACCCACATTCCAATCAGCTGTCTTTGTAATGGTATTGCATTATTTTTCTATTGCCAGTCTGTGCGACTCAGTTGCTTTGTTAAGTAATATTGTAGGGTGCCAATCCATATAACCAGCACTCTTCTTGTTTCAACGGCAGGCATCCACCACTCACCCATCGGGGTAGTCTTTGCACTTGTTCAGTCAATGTCCATTTCATTTAATCTGGGTCATACTCATTGTTCAGGAAATGCTTTGCCAGTTGTGATGTGATGTTAGGGTTCTGAAATGGGCCAATGCTGTTGTCTAGCGACTATGCCACATAGGGGCAGAGTATCATATTGGTTTCCACAGTCAGAACCTCTTTACTCCCTGCTGTGGTCAAGCATTCTAGATATATGAATACAAATTGCAGTCCTTGCATTGAAAGTCAGAGTGAGCACACAGGTCTCCCTGCGCCCTAAAATGGAGGGGACAGAGAGAGTGTTTTACTTATCATTCAACACCACATATCAACATACATGCTATACCAAAGCAGATAGCCATGGCCATCACGCAAATAATGATGTGGAGGAAAAGTAGCAGTAGTAAAGCATTTGGGGTAGACCTCATCTAGCCATTACATTTGTCGCTTTGCGTTGTTCATTTTTTCTTTAATAAATTGATAGCAACTATATTTTTTTAGGCTGTCTGGTGATCTGAGTTTTGATTGGCATGCATGTCAGTTCTGAGGCTTGGACACTGTAATCATTAAAACAAGCAATGCAGTTAGCAGCCCCAAGAACAGGTTACAGACAATTGATGATCACCTATCAATTAGACATAGTTTAAGATATTTTACTGGAAAAACAATATCACTTGTGACAAATGTTGCATTGGCTTCCCTTCCATGGATTATAACAAAATATTTGATGTCCCCCTACAACTACCACTGGGGCCGCCTCAAATGCCTCAAAAGCACACATTTGGGAACTTTCAAGACCATTCCCCTGGAGTAAACTGACAACAGATTCATTTTTTTGAGACTGCAAGAGAGGCACCAATTTCAAAGGGATGCTTTGTGTTGGATTGCGCATCTTGCTCGCTGCCATGATGAAAAGGATGCCCTGTAAGATGTGATGTACAAATGATGCAAGGGCACCTGAGAGATGGATGCCCTGTAAGATGTGATGTACAAATGATGCAAGGGCACTTGAGAGATGGATGCCCTGTAAGATGTGATGTACAAATGATGCAAGGGCACCTGAGAGATGGATGCCCTGTAAGATGTGATGTACAAATGATGCAAGGGCACCTGAGAGATGAACTGCAACCATTTCTAAGGCCTTTAAATTTAATCTGGAGACTGATTGGTTGAAGCTGAAGACTTTCTGGGAACTGCATATATTTAAACAGGAATTGTCTATATGTAAAATAATACAAATTGACGTATTTCACCCTGGAAGACACAAATGTAAATGTGTGTATTGATTCAACTATTGCCTGATCAGTATTGAAGGCCATGTAGAAAAATGCGTATGAAAGTTGGAACTTTTGCCTCATGTAGAAAAATACTAAGACCCATGCATCTGAAGTGTGGTTATCAGGACAAGAACTCCATCTGGGTCTCAGAACACTTATTTGTGCAGCCCTCACATTGAAAAGGTACTTTATTTCTCAGCATATTCTTTTATTTAAATGCCATGTTTAGAGAAAATACATCTGTAGTTTTAAAATCTGTTTCTTTCCTTTCAATGGTAAACTCACGCGAAAATGCAATTGATGAATGCCAGCAAGACAGAGATCCTCCTCATCGGCACACCTTCACCATCCTTTCCCCTCACTCTCTGGCCAGCTTCCCTTGGCCCTCCTCCTACCCCCACCTGCGAGGCTAAGTACCTCGGGGTCATCTTTGACCCCACCCTTTCCTTCTCCGCCCACATCTCTGAGGTCGCTAAAAAGTCAACGTCCTACTGCACCTCCTCAGAGGTGCTCTGCCTTTCCTCTCCTTCCCCCAGAAGCTCATGGTATCCCAAGCTCTGGTTCTCTTTAGGTTGAACTATTGTAACAGCCTCTTTCTAAATCTACCTACCTCTACTCTCCGCCCTCTGCAACTAATCCAGAACAGGACTGCAAGACTTGTCCTTGGCCTCAAGCCCTGGGATCGTATCTCTCCAGCTCTGAAATCTCTCCATTGGATCCCAGTGGATGCAAGGATTAAATTCAAAACCCTCTGCCTTGTCCAAGAGGCTTTCTGGTGCCTGGGTCCTAAATACCTTCAGCTATCCCTCCACAAATACCTCCCCTCTCAAGCTCTTTGCTCCTCTACCTCTAACTCTCTTAGGGTCAGTAGTTTTTCAAAGAAACGAGCTGGGGGTAGATCTCTGACTTCGGCTGGGGCCTCCCTCTGGAACAGCCTCCCTGTCACTCTAAAACCTGAGGAGAACCATCTCCGGTTCCAGAAGCACCTCAAGACCTTCCTCTTTTCTTCTGCCTTCGCTCCACCTCTCGCCTGCTGATCTGTTCTCTCTTGGCACCGTGCACCTGGCCACCCTCTGTCCTCCGGGCCCAGGTACCTGCTCACCCTGCCACCCTCCTGCACTGCCTCCTTGCACTGGGGTCTGTATCTGTACCCATACAGCCCCCCCTTTTTTTCCTGCACTTATCAGACCTACCCTGTCTGCTGCCTTAAACCTAGCACTTGCAAATTGCTGGCTGCACCACCACTATATGTTGCCTTTATTATTATTTATTTATTTATTTATTTATTATTATTTATCTGTTTCTCTTCTACTTCGCACATTCCACTTCTCCCCCCTTCAATGCACTCTTCCTCTCCCCCTCTCCCATGGACTTGCGCATTCTCAATGTCACTGGGTCTAGTAAGATCGCTGTTTTGGTCTCCCCTGCTCCCCTCCCTTGCCTTGTCGGGCTCTGAAACACTTGTGGACGAGCGCAATAAAAATAAAATATCAAAGTTTCAAAGTATCAAATTACAAATGAACAGGTGCCGTTGTGAGTTCTAATAGAAAATAAAATGTTATTAATATTCAGTCATTTTATCTCCCTTTACTTTTACTTAAATGTTCAATACCACTACATTTTATTTAACTTGAACTACAACATGCTTGGTGAAGTAACTGGATTCACCTAACTCCAGCGGCCCCAACCTTAGGAATGTTTGTCATTGGACTCCAGATAATGAGTTAATGCCGTTATTGTGTTCAAGTAAGAATCACAGGCTGAACAAGGTTTGTTCAAACTGTTATTTTCAGACCTTAGTGACCATGTTTACTTCGAATCAAAGTCATGTTGAGCTTCATTTGTCAGTAACATAGAAAACAGCTAATTTTCCATGCACCACCATTGACAACTGCAGTCCAATATTGGCATTTATCTGACTGATCATTCTTGTCAAAATGAAGAAAAGGTTCTTTGTGGGCCTGTGAAATAAATAAATGTACATTTACAAAAATCATATTTTTTGAAAGGAAGGTCCTAACAACTTAAAACAAATTGCAGTAGGAAAAATAATTATATCTGTGAATACACATCGAACAGGAACATTTCTGAATTGTTCGTTCTGATCTATAGAATATAATGGTCCTTATTTTATTAAGAAAAAGAAAAGAAAACCAGTTACCCCTGAAACCTAGAATCATGGGAGACAAGAAGACAACTGAATTAAAAAATCTAGGTAAAATGTATTAAATAAACTTTTATTTAAGGTTCCTATTTAATTGTACAAGCAGAAAATTAATCGTATGATTCCATCAAAAGCAAAGTCAAAACCCAATGAACTGCCCACCACTAGCACAAAAAAGTAAAAAAATCGAACAACCTAATATATCAATTAATACAAACCATATACTCAATCATACCACCATCAAAACTCATCCACAATCAATAATACAATCGCACAAACAAGCACATAATTCACAATGTAAGACTTCATAAACACATCTTTAGTCCAGAAGTCAGGGCTCCCAAACAATTTCTAGAACCCTATAATTAACCATCCCAAACTGGTTTTGATTCATCAGGGGAATTCAAAACACTGTTTGGGGGCAGTTGTCCAGAGAAAGATTCAAAACAGCAGCCTTCAAGGGTGGTCCCAAAATTCCAAGGGGCACAGCCGCAGGGCGGGAGGGACACAGGCCGAAAAGCCGTACCCGAACAGAATAATTTAGTCGTGTCCCAGACCATGATGTAAGATTCCAGCATATATCACAGGAATGTAGCATTGGAAGGAGGGAGTTGTCCATGCATGCCACTGCAGAAATTGCCAAGTTAAAGCTGCTTTCCATACCTAAAGCTAGCGTTATTGCTGCAGAAGTCACCAGTGTTGCCTTCACTCTACAATCCGAAGGCTCCACAAGCCACTGGAGAAAATGACGACTTCGAGCTGCTGTCCATACCTAAAGCTGCTGTTGTTGTTACAGAAGAGGAAGGCTCCACCTTCACATCTAAAGTTACAGTAAAATAAAGGAAATGCCACTCCATAACACGAGGAGTGAAATTACTTCTCACATTAACAGTCATGGGAATGGTGGAAGCAACCCCTAAGTCACAAGATGTGGGGAGGAACTAATGATTATAAAAAGCTGTATCAGATTGATCGCAATTTTAATGTTGAAAGAGGAACATAGAAGACTATTTCTGTATACAACTGGAGATGTAGGTGGCTGAGGAGCTGAAACCATCTTGGAACTGATGCCTAGGCAGTCTGGAGATGTAATCCTTTTTAGAGAGATGTGATCAGCCCATACCGGAAACTGAGCTTCAGATAGCCAGCTGAGAATAATTTTGCTGAGGCAGGAAATCCGGACTGACTGGGTCCCAGCTGATTCTGCAAAATAAAAATCCACATTTTAAATGTAAGTGAAATGGGAGTATATTTGATCCTATTTATTGAGCGGAGTGGCTGATTTCATGTAATGGGTAGAGAGGCCCCCCACGCAGCAGTGTTCTTTCTTCCACTACTGGAACCAACTGCCCTTGGAATCTCCTTCACTGGTTTAGATCATAACACTCTCACCACACCCAGACTGCCCATTTCAGGATCAAGGAGAGAACTACTTATTTTGCAATCTGGAATGTATGCAATAACATAGTATACATGTAATATACCTCTTTCCTTTATACACCCAAAATCACCAACTCAGTTGGCCCCCGGGTTCATGAGTTGCTTGCCCTTCACTACCCTACCCTTGTTCCACACTCTCCCATTATCAGTGATAACCACATTATCCAACACTCTACAAACTGTCTTTGGAACCCAAAACATACCCTGTTCCTTCAGAACAATCCTATTTTTATTTACTTGCAACACCTCTCTTTCTTAAAAGATCCCCTTATCATACCTCATCTTCATCTTCTCCCCTTTATCCTGCTCTCTCTCAGCCTCTGTTAACCTCACTCTACAAAATGCATACAAAGTTCCCATGGAGGACAGACTGACGTGTGAAACTTCCTTCTCCTCAGTACTTCAAAAGAAATCAACCCCCTGGTATCATGAGGGGCCAACCTGTATGCATATACTCTTTGCCTCATCTGTTCCTCTAAACCTTTACCTGTTCACCTAGACATCCTCACAGTCTGCATCAGCGTGTAGCTGAACCTCTCGAACACCCCATTCGTTTTGGGATGGTACAAAGCTGTTATGGTAAATCACACCCATGTCTTTCAGAAAATCTTCAACTACTATAGAAGTAAATTGTACCACATTATGAGTCAACTCTCTCCTCAGAAACCCTTCCCACTGAAAGATTGTATACAGAAAACATATCACCACATTGGAATCCACTTCCTGTGCCCCCTCAACATCTACCCACTTTGACTGTGGATCCATCCACATTAACATACTTTCCTCTATCCCTCCAACCTCCTAGGGGCCCCAACACAACCAATGGCACAAACTCCCATGGTAGATAGGGTAATTCTAACAGCCAAAGTGGCTGTATGACATACCTGACCATTCTGCGAGCTTCCATGTATTCTTCACACATTTTCACCATCTCCTCCACTTCAATATTCATCCTAGGCCACCAATAATCACTCCTCAGCCTCCCTTTAATCTTGGTCATGCCAAAATGACGTTGATGAGCCATATCCAATATCCTGCTGCTTACCCCATTTGGGGAAACAAACCTACTTGCTTTGCACAACACCCCCCTCCCCTCCAAACCCAACTCCTCTCTGTCCCTGTGTAAAGAACATTGGTCCTAATTACTATTTCCTTCATTCCATCCTCCAGCTACAATAATTGTGACTACTCTTCTCAGCTCACCAGCTTCCTCCTTTCTTCCTTTCCCACTGCACCACCACACACCATGTGTAAGTGCTTAATGCCATCACCATCCTCTTCCTCCGAACCCACCAGCTCAACTTGCCAACTGCTAGCCTTGACCAAAAATTAGCTAGCACATTCTCCTTTCCAGGTGCATGTACAACAGTGAAATCATGAACCTGCAGTGCGATGACTCACCACACAATCTGCTGTGAAATCCCTTCAAATCCTCAGCTATTGAATACTCCCACCAAAGGCTTATAATCAGTGCATATTTGAAACGTCCTTCCCCACAGTAAAGCCTTAAATGTATTCTTGACACAGATTACAATGAGTACTTCCTTCTCAATTACATCATAATGTGGCTCTGTGCCTCTCGGAGTCCTAGACGCAAATGCTACAAGGTGGTCAATTCCTACTGTTTCTGCATAGACACAGCACCCAGCCTAGTCTCATTATCTAGACTTCAAAGTGGGAATCATGGTCTGCTAAAGCAGGAGCTCATGCTTTCACTCCTTTAACATATTTTAACTCCTCCTCACAGTTCTCTGAGCAATTGAACTTAACTCCCACCTTGCACAACTCCCTTATGCTCCTACGCCTGTCTTAAAAGTGTCTGACAACCTTGGTATAGAACTCGACTAAGCACAAGAACAACATCACATCTTACCTGTTCTTCGGGCTATCCAGACATTTAATAGCCACAACCAATTCCTCCCTTGGCTTTATGCCTTCAGCACTTAGCTTGTGCCCTGAGATCCTCAACAGATTAGACTCTTAACCTCCACTCCAGTGTGATCCCGGTCTCTGCAATATTTCTCAACAGGTGTCCAGTCATAATGTCGAATTAAATTAGTCGAATTACAAAAAAGTCGAATCCAAAAAGTCGAAAACAAAAATGTCAAATTTTTTATTTTTTTATTTATATATTTTTTTTGGGTTCCGGTGGTAAAAAAAAGCTGTAAAACAAAAAAAAAAAAATTTAAAAAGGGGGGTTGGGGGGGGGGGGGGGGGGGCATTTCGAAAAAAAAGCAACCAAAAAAAAATTCGACATTTTTGTTTTCGACTTTTTGGATTCGACTTTTTGACTTTCGAAATTATTGAATTCGACATTATGACTATGAACCTTCTCAACACCATCCCCAACCTCTGATCAAGTTCTTGTTCTGTGCTCTCAGCAACCTCTATGTACTTTTGGTAGCAGACAAGACCCTTAAGCCCTTTGAAAAATGTATGCCTGACCCTCTGGAAGAAGACAGCAACTTAAACCAATCAAAATGGCATTACTTTGAATCTAACGGTCCCTTCATGTGTGATGAATGTAGTGTATTTGCTCGAGCTGGGGTGCAGCCTCACCTGGTGATATGCTGAGGCCAGATCATGTGTGTTAAATATCTTTACCACTGCGATAAGACTCAACAGTTCTCCTATATTTGGCAGGCAAAATGTATCCACCACTACTCACCTATTAAGAGCTTTAAGATCAATTTGTAATCTGACATGTCCATTAACCTTCTGCACAAAACCTGTGCATGAAATCCATTCTGAAGTTTCCACCTCCTTAATGACATCCTGCTGTTCGAGCCATTGAATTTCAGACATAACTTCTTTCCTCAAAGCCATTTGCACACTACACACTTTTGACACATCTCCTATGACACTGCACGCTTTTTTATTGTGTAATTGGCTGTTCTTACTCAACCTTACACATAAAAAGAAACAGGAAAACATATGTTTACAATAAAAATAAAATAAAATAAAACTATACATGTTTATGCATTCATTACAACAGAAATATAACAAAAAAAATCAATAAAAAGGTAAATAAAATCAATTGCACATTCAGAAATCCCACAACATATCACTTTAAATGTTTGTGCCTGAACAAAGGAACTTAGATTCAATTCATCCCCATCACTCAAAGGCACAGAAAAGGGAGACAGCCGTACCCAGTTCGTATACAGCAAAAATGTTCCTTTTCATTTTGTACAATCTCAAACTAACAATATCCCACAAGCAGGCAAGACAGATTACCACCTTAGCCTAACCAGGCCTGCTTGATGAAAAAACGTGACTACAGCTATAATGACAACTGTTTCTTACCCACTTGATATGCAGACAAAACAATTCTTCACATCAAAAACTGCCAGGCTGTGCACAAATCTACCTAGCAAGAGGGATCTGGGAACCTTTAATGCCAGGCATTCTATCAGGATGTGCTCTCTATTCTGTAGTACACCCTCCTCCTTACACGAATCACAACCAATGATCTCACCATTCTCTGAGGATCTAACTTGATGGATTTCACTAGTGAGTAACAGATTCAGTTCATAGCGCATGAACTGTGATGCCCAGTGAACCCTGTGGGAAATCCTTTAAATACTTTGTAATCACTCTCATTCACTTGTCTAGGGTAGAGAGACTCTTATATAACTTGTATTATCTCATCTTTGTCATTGTACTTATCCGATCCTCTCTAAACAGCATCTGTTTAATCTCATGAGGTTAATCAAAAAATTCTCTTGGGGACTTATTAATTCTGATTAACACTGCTCTCACCCTGAACTTATCCATGGATTCAACCGTTTCCATCTTCAAAATGACTGCCAGGTCCTCATATAATGATCCCACCACCAGAGTCAACATCCTTCTATACAAAGTCAAAATCCTCCAATCTTATCTGCATCCTAAAGATGCATGGCACAGTTTGAATCTTAAAGCTATTATTGGAACACAATCTGTCAGACACAGGGCACGCTTTAAGACACAGGACCCGACTTTTTCATACACTAAGGCTCTTATGCCAATGGCAGTCTCTGTCCCATATAGCAATTTCTGAATCACTTTCATGCTGTAATAAATTAGGATTGGGAAATTGAGAACCTAAAATTCCAAGCCTTAATCTTCCTCAACTAAACCACAGCCTGGTTAGCTTTGGATATAATGCAAGCCATGAGTAGTTTGGGATAATCCACTGTGCCCAATTTAATTCTCAAATATGTGACTTTTTGAGTGGGTAGGTGTTAGTGCCTGGTTACCCATCTGCCAGCTAGACCTGTCCTCTTTCTAGGAGTGTAGATGATCTTAATGATGTTGGTTTTATTCTCATTAATACAAAGTTCATTCAGCAGTGAGTAGTCCAAAATTGAATCAAGTTTCCGTTGCAAACCAACCTGGGTTCTATCAAGGAGGAGAACGTCGTCCACGTATGTAAGTTATGGGACAACTAGTGTCTATGTCCTTGGTGGTGCAAAAGCCGACCTTGACAAGAAATCCCCCAAATCTGACAGGTACATATTAAACAGGCAGGTAGCCAGTAAACACCCCTGGCAAAGGCCCATCTCTACCCAAAAGCTCTCCCTCAAAGCTTCCTACCTATTCAATCTGACCTGTAATAGAGTGTAATCATGCAGTTTTACCAAAATGGATAACAAATGCTGAGGAATCTGCCAGTCCCTTAGCTTACACCACAAGAGTCCTCTGTTAATATAATCAAAGGTCTGTGTGTAATCTATGGCAGCCATAAACAGCTGGAGACTTCATGATTTATTTGACTCCTCATTCAACCAACCCACTACAATGTCTATCAATTCCGTGTCCAGTCCCCTGCAGAAGCCGGTCTGATACTTCTGTAGTCGACCAGACACTGTGGCCCAGTCAACCAGTTCTCCTAGTACCAGTACAGCAACTATGTTACTTTTGCTATCTGGAAGGAAGATAGGCCGATGTGTATCCGGACTGGTACTATAACTACTCTGAACCAAGACTCTGGAATTTCACATGCTCCCAGCACAGCACTAAAGAGGATGAATAGAATCAATGATCACGTCTCCGAACAGCATTTTAGATTTAAAACAGCATTTGAAAGACCACCTGGTCCAGCCGCCCCTGAGCTTGATGATTTCCTAATAAGCCTCTGTATGGAGTCTACTGATATAGATTCATCCCAAGGTGTTTCCTTCAGATCAAATTGGATTTCCCTGTCACGACCCACATCCAGAAAGCCCCCTGGCAAACCCTTTGGCCAGGAGTTATCTTGGCTCGGGTCGCCAACAAACTTAGGCATCCTTTGCCTAGGCCCTGTTGGGGCCAGTCTTGGCACCTTTGGCGCCAGGCTCATACTTAATAAAGACTTGTGTTTAGGGAACTACTTTATTTCAAGTGCCAGCCAACATGGAGGCATCCACATAGCTTGGCTCCTTGGAACCAAGCTATGCGGTATCGTGTTTTGGGTGTGGTAGCCTAGGAACTATTTTACCTGGAGTACTTTCTTGAAGCTATTTAAACCACACCCGACTTGGATAACACGTTTCGCGTTACATTGCAATCCTGCAACGTGACGCTCATCGTGTTCAGATGTACCCGCGAACCTCGGAAGAGCAGCATCTGTAAAGAGACAAGAGGACATTGTTAGCAGCAGCAGCTTACCTGTAATTTTCATCGTTAGCTGCCCACAGCTCCTGCAAACAGCATCCTAGGATCAGCGCGTCTCCCGGACTGACGGATCTGCAAAAAAGGAAGAAACAAGACATTAGACACTTTTACAACATAACGAATTGTGCCGAAAAGCTTACCTCTCAAGTCACCCCTCGACTAGCATTGCCTTGGGATTTCATACACCAGGTGAGCACAGCGATCTATGGGAAAGAAAAGACAACAGGTTAGAAAATGCAAGGCATCATAGCGCTGCGCATAGCGCCTACTTACCACATCATAGCGCTCTTTATACGCCATCATTTACCAGCAAGACCCAATTCAGCCAATGCATCACATTGGACTTCCGCGCACCCAAGGAAGTGAAAGAGACATTTATTAAACCAAGAAAGGCATGCAAGCATAAGAACAATTTACAACAGCAATAAGCCCTACCTGAAAGACTCAAAGCGGGCCAGCATCAGTGAAGTAACTAGATCACATTCGCCCACAAAGGACAACGCGCCCCTGCCAAGAAGGCAGGGCAGAGAGCACACCTGAATTAACAACAAGGAGAGGAGAGGTCCAGAGGGACTGCGGGCATATGGGATGGTGGGGGGCTGCTTATCCCAGTTGCCCAGTCTTGAACATTGCCCACCTGTATTCCAGGCAGAACTTCCCCACTGGTCACACCTGGGAACCTCAGAGAAGGATACCAGAGTCTCTACGGCTGGGTGGCATCCCCGTGGATACCAGGTTAGCGTAACAGTCTACTGATATAGGTTCATCCCAAGGTGTTTCCTTCTGATCAAATTGGGTTTCCCAATGAGACTTTCAATAGACCTGTCGAAAGTAGGTTACCCACTCACCTTAAGAAAATGGGTTACTTTGTTGACTATCTTGAGATTTATTAATTCTATGTATTAGTTGCTAAATAATTCCTTGTTTCATGCTGAATCCAAATACTACGCTTTCTGCAGCCTTCTTTGTGGGCCGGAGTAAATTTGTAGCCCCAGACCCAATTTTTATAGGTCTGTCTTAATTTTTTTCGATTTACTCAAATATGATATCGGGTCATGGCCACATCCACTGAGGACACGCAAGTACCTACTCAGTTATTTCTTTTTGTTTTACATTATCGGGTTGTAAGGGTGGGATTTCTGATTATAGTTCATCACATTGGTCTCCTTTGGCTTATTGTTAAATTTATCAAGACACACTTCAAATAGGGCAAGTTGGAAATTCTCTCTCTTTTGTTCCAAGGTGGTTGTAGAGGTAAAGTCAGACATTGCGCTATTATATTTTGTGACATTACCAATATATTTGCAGATTCTGTTCCCACTCTGGTTTACGACTAAATATGTAACCAAAGGTATGTTGTTTGGTGGCACATTGTCAGAATTGTGTAGTGTAGTCATTTAGTGATCCACCACTCTCATTTCCTCAAAATGATTGAACAGAGAAGAACAGAGTGCAAAGTAGGCCAGAAATGAAGATTTACTACCCAAACTCCATGTTGGCCTGGGGGTGGTTTCGGGGGTGTGTCTCCAGTAACCGAGCAGTTAGTAATTCTCAGACTCCAAGTTTAAATAAACTCCCCACATAGTATCTCATTAACCGGAAGTCTAGGGTTTAATCCTGATTTTCCCATGGGCTGATCACCCCTTACTTCTACAGTTGGGAGGCAATAAGCATATAGGTCCCCATCTACTGAAACCTCACTATCATTTTATCACAAAAAAGATGTTTCAAATAGATCATACAGTTGACACAAATCTTTTATCACTTCACTGCAGGTAGGATTGCTATAAATATTAATCAACAGTACTGACCGCAAGGCTGGGATTCCCTTCAAAACAACCCTAACTGGCAGTAAATCATAGATGTCATTCGAGATGACCTCAAACTCCTACAGCACAGAGCTCTTTACCATCAGTATTAGACCCCCTGATGGTTTCCCACCCTGGCTGCTCTTCACCATTTATCCGAAACTACATGTCCATCCAAAATCAAGTAATCCATTAACCACTCCTCCTGAACATATTGCTTGAACATATTTGTGTCTTTCATTGTTCCCCAAGAAGTTATTATAACCTCATGAATTCCAACTTAGGATATGTAATTTCGAAGAGCTATCAGTGTTGAATAGAGTCCTGTCCAATGGTCTCCCAACTTCATAACAGAGTGTACTTGAGTCTCTTCCAGCCAATGCCAGTACTGATGAGCTGTATTGGATTGCTCTATATATGGCCGGATGAATTCAACCATACTGCTACAACTATCAGAGGAGCAGGTGATCTTTACCGGCCTCCGAGAGTACAAAATGAAAGGGCCCTCACCTGGTGAATCTTCTTCCTCTGTGATTGACGACTCACCTAGATACACTCTCCGTATGACACTGCACACTTTTGCAACCACTGGCTCAGCCCTCAGTTTCAAGTCATGGGTGGAGAAAACCCCAGGAAGCACTCTTACTTCCACTGCTGGTTCCAACTGCCCTTGGAATCTTCCTCCTCAGTTGGGATCATAACTGTGGTGAATTGGATTCTGTCTCACAGGAGTAAAAGGATGAGTAGGTGTAATATGGCCCACTCAGCCCTCACACTTCTACACACCAAAACGCAACACAATCATGAAGGTAAAACAGTGACAGTGAACAAATATACCTCCTTTACCTTTTGTGGTAACGTGGGCTGAGAGAAGGCAATAATCTTAAGAGGGGTGTGAAGGTCAACGAGTAATGAGCCAAACAACATAGTATAACAGTCCAGAATAAAGGGAATGTCCAATCATGGTTCTATACAAATTACTATGCAAAAACCCACCCCAAAGGGAAGAACAGAGAAGATGCAACAGACTGGAGAAAGTAGTACTCTGAACATAGTTCCAGAGGTGGTAGGCAAGATACTCCCAAAAAGGAAAAGGGTTCAATGCAGGGGTGTACTTGACCTAACTAGTCTCTAGGGTTCAAGTGGACTTTGGGGGCAGTTCAGTGTCACAGTACCTGGAGTTGGTTCTTGGTGGACTGACGCATCAAACCTGGGTTGAACAAATATCGGAGCTGATCAGGCTCAGTTGGGAACAGAGAATTGTGGAGGCCCTGGTAGCAAGTGGGCATCGAGCAGATTCGAATGCGGGTGTTTGGTGAGGTCGAATGGCAGTGGTTCAAGAGATGGTTCAAGAGATCCACCTTTTCAGTGAGGAGGCTGATCCTTATTTTGGTACCATTTAATGGGTGACCATCAAAAGACGCAGAAACCTAAGGGATAGTCTGGTCCACACTATAAGAGAACCAAGCAACAATGAGTCGGAGAACACTATCTGGGGAGCCAACAAACCAACGGGAAACACACCATGTGGAGGGTGCTCAATGTGCGCCCAAACTACACGTAGCAAATCCATCGAGATCGGATGGCATACACCATGGCAACAGAGGAGTTTCACCAATTGCAAATCCAAAGGGGTAATTTACCTCATCACGTGCCCATGTACCCACAATACGTAGGCATGACAACGAGAGAAGTAAAAACAAGACTTATTGAACACAAATCATGTATTCGTACAAAAAAATTGACAGCCCCCCTTGTGAACCATTTCGTGAAAAAAGGTCACAAACAAGAAGACTTCACATGGACCATCTTGGAAAAATTAACCCCACCCAGAAGGGGCGGGGATTTTGGAAAAATGCTCCTGAAACGAGAACAACTCTGGATTTTTAGACTCAATACAGAGAAAAATGGACTCAATGAAGAAATCCAGTGGAACAGCCTGGCTCTAATGAAATTAAGCTATTGTTCAAAAAAGAGATGAAGAAGCATGACAAGAAACTCCACATGGGATTTCTTCTACTGGGGATACACCTGAAAAATGATAATGTACACCCCCTACATATGTGGAACCTCCTCTCTGCAGTCAAGTGGTGCTGAGGCCCCGCCCCACCCCCCCTTACACATAACACAATCACCAAGCTACCCAAATAAGTCCCCTGCCCAGCACCCGTGATGAAGACAGAAGGTGAACACATATGTAGGTGGTATAAATAAAATATGGACACTGCTTAGAATAACAAATTATCTTTGCCTTTTCCCCTTTTTCAAAAACCAAATAAGGGAACGAGACCAGTGTGTCTTAAAAGGATTGCCGTAATGAATACAGAAGTTAAAAGAAAATAAGGCTGCTGCACCAGCTATTTTTGCAGCCCGCTACTAAACCGCTGATGCAAAAATGTATATCCCCTAAATGTAACTCTAGTCACTCTAAGATGGCCCCCAAAAACGAGGATCATCAACAGCGAAAACGGCCAACCTATAAATGCCGCCGTTGCCGGGCAACGGTTGCTAAAACAGAACAACTCCTCCGGCGTCTCACAGACACGAGCAAGCATTCGTGACACACGGTGAGTGATCTCCTAGTCGAACGTGATTCATGCGTCGACACTCATGGCCCTTTTAGAATTAAGATCCCTCGCGCACGACCGCAAACTGTTATTGGGATAGCAGCTGCGCACGCGATCGGTATCTTTACAAGCATTGGGTCGCATATCAACGCTCTATGGACAGGTATGTAGACTTGTTCACCGCACATGAATGCGGGCAGATGTATTCCCATATGGCCTACGCACATGTGACTGGGATGGCCCCTCTTCACAAGAAAGTGGCGTTCCTTAGAATAAATGGTTTCCCCGCACTGTGCCGACAACCGCCACACCAACAGCTGCACGTGCGAATGGAAGCAAATACAGAGATATGAGCGCACACCAGCGTTCCGTCTGCCAACACCAAAACAGACGGTGCCAGACATTCCTATAATCGTATTACGACTCACTTATGATACAGCACCACGAGGTCTCATGCAGGCTTTTTTGTCTTCCAAAATACGCCTTGTTAATGTCTTGCAGGACTGGTGACACGCATGATACAAAAAAGACCCAGCTGTCAGCGTCTATATATATAAGGTAATCACCAGCTGCCTTCTATGTCCACTTTAGCCCAAATAGCCAAATGACTGTCCAAAAAAATTTAGCATATCAATTTAACTGTGTAAAATCAATAGAAAGTACTATAGAATAAAACTTCAAGAATCACTGTGACCCCAAGGTCTAAAACCCATTTCAGTTTGATTTCTCTTAGGTAAAAGGGATGATGGTGTTTATGCCCCTCTCATACCCCTGATTTCATAGAGACAAGCCAAAATCAAGGTCCTGAAGAAGATGATCAATTAAATTCATCGAAACCGGTCGACCATTTTTTAACTAAGGATATCCCAAAAACCAACCCTGGATACCCTGTGAACAACACCATATAACTCTGCACTATGGACGAAGTTCGTTGCTTTTAAATTTTTCCTACGAAAACCTCACTCTTGAAGAATCACTGAGTGATTTATAATTCTGGGACCACACACTTCTTATGAAGGTCGAATAAAAGGAAAAAATAGTTCCTCACTGAAATGTGGCCCCAAGTTCTTATGAAACAACACAATTGTCTCTGAAATGGGCAACAGCCCCATGCACCCCATGCCTAAGGACAGTAGCCCCCATACATTATGAGGAATCTTCTGTGAAACCTATCCTCTGAGGTCGCCCATTAAATGGTACCAAAATAAGGATCAGCCTCCACACTGAAAAGGTGGACCCCAATAAGTGTTCTTGTGTGTTAAAACATTGTTTCGAATAACACTTCGGGAAAACTTTGAAGCCTAATTCAACACCTCCCTGAATGTGATCCAGTGGTTCAAGAGATGCAGGTCATGGCGGTCCCAAGAATGCTTTAATGGTGGCCAGACAAAGTCAGTCTTTGGCTGTTGGAAGAGGTTGGTGAATGACACACCAGCAGTTTGAGTCTGTGGGTAACGGTTGTTAAGTGGTTATCGAGGGTGCCTTAAAGTGCCATCAATGAGGCAGCAGTTCTGAGGCTAGCTGGGATGAGTCATGGATGTGACTTCCAGTTAGGATCAGCGAGTGACCCTCCAGAGATCTGGTTCACATTCTGGTGTTCAGCAGACGCTTTGGGGCTGGCAAGATACGGACTCCGCTAAAGCACTTTGCTGTGTGGAGCTCGATGAGATACAGTGCACTAGTTTGGTTGGTTGGAGGAGCGCAGACCAGAGGCATAGCCAGAATTGTCTAACAATTGGGGTCTGAAGCTAATGTAGTTGGTCCCACTCCAAGGGGATCCCACAGAGGAAAGGGTTGCTCATGTTTGCTTTCCCCATCATACAAGTAAAAATACTATAACAAACCATGTTCACGCTGTCTCTGCCAATATATGCCAGTATCCCTACATAAGAGCAGATCCTGTTTGCTTTGTATTAAACCCAGTATTAAAAAAGCCATGCCACAGTAAAACAGCATTTCTTTGCTGGCTACACAAATACCCCCAACCCATATAAGAACACTCATCATGTTGTATTTGCTCCCTAATACCAGTAAAAACTGCCAAGCCACTGTGAGAAAACATTGCACAAATGCACCCCCCCCACCCACCTAGCCATTTAAGAACACTCCATTGTTGTAATTTACACTTGGACACCAGTGTAAAAAAATGCCATGCCACAGTAAATAAATATGCCCTCCCCTCCCCCACATAAGGACACTCATCATGTTGGATTTGCCCTTTATGTGAGCATACAATTCCATGCTACAGTGTAAAAAGATCCAGGCTGCCCGCCCTATTGTAGTACCCCACTCTAAACCTTCTTTCATGTAATAACACTCATCAAGATGGCTTAGCTTTGCCCAAAAATGGCAGTAAAACATGAGCGCCCTGGTCAAAAAATGTTATTGCTCCAATGCCCTGGCTTGTCCACTGTGTACCAGCCTACAATACACACGCACACACATATCAATACACATTCACCCAACAGTCACGCACCCATACAGCTTCTCAGTCATACAACTGAGTACCCAGATCATTCACTCTGCATTCTCACTCACACTAGTGCACACCATTCACTGTGCATTAATTCAGACACTACTTTGTATGCATATACACATGCACTTACACATACACCACCTTGCATGCATGCCCACAAACTTACATCCATCCATCCATATATACATACATACAAACCTCGCCGAAATGCATACACACAGAAAGAAATGTTCTTTTTCCCCTATCCCTTTATCTTCAGTCTTGAAAAGATGCCGCCTCCTCAGCTGCTTTCTAGGCCTCCGTCTCCTGGGATCCAAGCAGACAAGACTCAGAAAGCAGAGCGAGCTTCCCGTATCCTGACACGCACAGAGGAGCTGAAGAGCAACCCCTGCTAGCTTTTACTCAAATCCTCTCTATTTCATGTAATGTGCTTTAAAATAAACCATTTGTCTATGATGTTTACAAATATTCCTCTGGGAAATGTATTATTACAACTCATAGGAAATCAATACGTTTATTAGGTGTTTTTCTCACCATTTTGCACAATATTTCACAGCAATCATCCCACCACATATCTCCCATTTTGTGTTCTTGCATTACCAGGGATCATAGACCCCAACAATCAACTTCTGTATACGAGTCTGACTTTAAACCTAAGCAGCTAAATCCATATATTGAATAGCATATTTATGCAGGATTGACATATACAGCTGATTAGAAACCATGCACACTTGTTTCTAGCACCCATTGGTTTATGTACATACACGCAATTTGTCCTTCAACCACACCAAGAAATATTCTTGCCTTCATACATTTGAAAATTCTAAATCTCAAGTGCTTGTGAAAAAGTGACAACATCTTAAAATGTCTGCTGCTGAGTGGGCATTTACAGATTTTGGGTGGGCCTTGCCTGCTCAGGCCCTACCCTGTCTGCACCTCTGGGGCAGGCACCAGTGCACCGCCTTCCCTATCGCTCAAGGTGCAGAGAACACAGAGGGACTGGTTTGATGTGGGAGAACAGGGAGCTGTTGCTGTGAGTCCTTCACAAAGGAAAGGATGCTCCACTTCAGGGTCTGCTCTTCTCACATAGAAGATCTGTTGCTGATTGCTTGGTCATGGTACACAGCACTGGTCACTCCCAATGTTCCCTGGGAATGGTTAGGGGACAGATCTTTCTTCTGTCTTGGACGGCTCCTTCTTAACCTCTGGTGGAGGTCTTTGGACAATGCAACTGGTCCAAAAGGAAGTCCAGAGGAGAGTCTTCAGAGAATCTCTTTGGCCTTAAAGGATCTGCAGGTATTCTGCTGAAGGAGTGTGACACCACTTTCTATAATGGGCACGAGTCCTCAAGTCCTAAAGCAAACCTGCTTTAGGGAACGAATCCTGATCCTGGCTGGAGTGAACGTTGCCCTCTTGGTCTTGCACCTAAAGTGCTTTTCTCCAGTGGAAGGGGAGGAGACAGGAAAGGGGATGAGAGACTGTGAGAAGCAAGATGGTGGAATGCTTCTTCCAGTGTTCAGAGTACTCCTGCCTACCCTACTCCTGCCCCCTTCCCTCCTGCCATCAACAAAGACCTTTGGATATGCAGCACCATGGCATGGGGCTACTCCTCCTGAAAGGGTGCAATCCTTTGAAACCTAGGTACAGGCCAGCTGCCTGCTATGCAGCTGTGTCTGGGGCAGGGGGTTATTGGTCCTCACAAAGAGAATCACAGAAAGACTTGGGGCCTCATTACACGGTAGGCGGTAACCATAGCTATTAGTGCCATGGTTGCCGCCGGTACCGTACCGAGTCCACCATGGTGAATGGTGGAATTACCACCACATTCCAAGGTGAGTGGGGGCGGTAATTCCCCATTCACCATGGCACTTCCCCATTCCCATTTGAGCCCCCATAGGGCTCAATGGAAATGGGGAAGGCGGCAATTACGGTACTGCAAATTGCGGTACCGTAATTGCCTCCAAGGTCCCTTTGCAGGCCCATTCCTTAATGGCTGGTAAAACCAGCCGTTGAAGTCGGGTCCCTCAAAGGGACCTTGTAGTAAGGCGGTAGGGGATTACTAGCACCGGTGCCCTTACCGGTGCCAGTAATCCCCTACCGTGTTCTGTGTAATGAAGCCCCTGGTCTTTGGGGTTTCTGTCCTTACATGTGGCAGTATCGGCCCATCTGACCGAATACACAATCCCTTCCACAGCAGAGCTGAGTCACAGGAGCTAGCATATCTCCAAAACCAATTGGGATGTGGAGGCCATGGTCCTGCATAGATTATTCTTAGAGTTTACCCTGCCATCTGCATGAGGTACGCCTGATCATCATAGTTTGCATACCGGGGGCAGATCTTAAATGTCACCATGGTGCTACAGTGACTTTGCTGTTGCTGGGGTGGTCTAGGGAGCACCTTGTTAGCTTTGTACCCGCTCTGCACCTCAAGCAGAACGAGGGCTGCAGATCTGGCCAATTATTCAGCTGGGCACAAGTGTACTATGCTTTTGGCATGGAGCTATGACAAAGGGAGGTCTGGTTAGATGATTGCCCCCTTTTGAGAAGGAATCAGTTGCATCATTTTATGTACTAAAAATCAAAAAAGCCTGTGCTTTGCACACTTGCCAGATGACAATTTCTTACTATAACACTCTCACTGCAAACAGACTATCCATTCCAGATTCCAGGAGAGAACTACATCTGTTAGAATATGTAAGGTTCACTGTATCATTATATACATGTAACAGTACGTATTCCCATTTACATTAAGTACCAAGTGAGATGTCATGTTCTCAATATCCAATGCGTTTTTGTATTGGGAGGCACAATTTAAAACTGGCAGCATGTGATTTTGTAAAATTAAGCTCCATTAATTACAATCATTGGCTCATTCCAACATAGAATCACAAATGCTTTAGTGTCCACATGAAATACTATTGCCTAACACGATATCAGGCGTATTTACGGCCAGAGTGAGTCCAGTCATAAATTATGTATTCATGCAACAGAACTGAGCAGAGAATTCAACCATTTCACAGAAAAGTATGCACAGTGTTAAACCCAGTAAGTTCCTTATCTTGAAATGCACATGCAGACCTTGGTGTAATGTGAAAGGGCAATGGTGTCTTAACACGGCTCCTGTTGCTGGAGAATATTGCACCTATAGCCCAAAATCATGCAGAGCTCTAGTCAGATAAATAGGAATTTATTGAAAATGACATTCATATACAGTGAAAGCCATTCACACATATGAAGACTGAAAGTTGCATATATATATATATTTATATATGTATATATTCAAAGTTTGTAGGAGTCTTTTACAATGTGTTCTTGCCTGCATATACTGGCCTGCACATCTGCAACACATTCACAAACCCACACTTATACAAGGGAGCAAAGGAAAATATGCAATTACATGTTCTCCTATATCATACTTGTTTGTTTTGATACTGGAGATAATTAAGTTTTTGAGGACATTTTTTAATGGATTTACACTCAATGGTCAATAAGCGACAACGCTATCATTGAAGTATACTGTGTTACTTAGAAAGTATCTCACAGAAGGAGTGTATTTAAAATTCCTATTATTTTCTACAGTATAATATATACCTGGAATTGATTGTGGAAATGAATGCTTGTGTAAATTGAAGTGTCAAGATTTATATAGGCAGGGAACATTATTTTGTTGTTGTAAATTAGGATTCCATTGCTTTTCATACAAAGAACAAAACAACACCTTATAACCATAAGTAACAATCTTTGTCAAACCCCCACACCACTCCTCTCATTAACCCCTGATAAAACAAAGCTTTATTTTTAAAATATTTTTCCCCTGAAGGGTTCTCATGACAGTTCTTTCTTGTGTCCATTTATATGTGACGGCACAGGTGATCATAGAGTCTACAGAGCCAACAAAAGCGCTACGCGGACCACTTCACTGTGGCACCACTATTTCTATGTTGCTATGTCTGAGAGCCGGTCTTCACGAAGGAGCAACAACATTCCCATCTCTATATTTTAGTGTGAAGGCAGCCCACTCCATTTCCTTGGACAGTCTCAAATCATGCAACATTCCTGTCATATTCTCAAATTCAAGTATCTCCCACACATTGCACATCCAATCCTCCTCAGTTGGCAATTCACTGCTCTTCCAAGTGATACTCAAACAGGCCCTGTCCGCTGCCAATAAAAGGTGAGGCATATGCAGGAGGTGCTTCCAAAACTTGTCCCCTTTCTCCAATCCGAATAGACACAACACCGGGTCAATCTCCCTCTGGATCCCTTCTCAGTCTGTAATACAACCCAGCACCTCTTACCAGTACTTTTGCACACCACTGCATACCTACCAAATATGCTAATAATTGACACTCTCCCATAATTTCTCCTGCATAAGGGCTTCACCCCTGGATACAACTTAGACAACCAAACCGGGCCATATTGATACCTATGTGCCAATTTAATGCTTGGCAGTTTATATCAGCAGGCAATTAATGTATCATGCATTCAACACACAACTGCTTTAAGTTTCCATCATTCATTTTCCATCTTTTTGTTTCATACCAGGTCTCTTGCCCATCTATTTATGTGATTCCTCCATCCCCACCGGCCTTGCATTCTCTAGGGCCGCATAGAGCTTTGAGATTAGACCGCTACCACCAGTTTTTGTATTCAGGAGTAAATCTACCAGAGTTAACTCTCTCTGGAAATGCAGTTTTCATTTGTTATAGGTCAGTATATCCTTCAGCTGCAGATAAATGAAAATGGACAGTTATCCAATATGATGACTCTCTTCCAATTTCTGTATAGAGATGCATTTCCCGTTCCTCCAAAGTTGACCTCCCCTTCCTAAACCCACCCCAAAACACGTTTGAAATCTAAGGGGGTTTAGGAACTCATCTCTTTTATTCAGGGCCCATAGATGACTCATTGGCGAAGGCCAATCAGTGACTCCCTTCATAGTTTTTTATCTCCTGAAAAGTTACAAGCATGTGCCCACTATACCGTGTTCCATTACCTGTCTAGGTACTTCCTCTCAAAGGACCCATAGCCATTAGAGGATCATCACTGGCCTCAGCCAGATATTTTTTAGTCTCAACCATGGTTTTTCACGATCTCTCCGTAGCTACGGCACCAATGCTCTCATCTGTGCTGCAATATAGTAACACTCCAAGTCCGGCAGGCTCACCCATTCTAGTTTCCTTGGCATACTGAGCATGTCATACCCTATCCTCTGTTTATCCCCTGCCAGAGGAAGCATGTTATCTTTTCCTTAGCCTCTCTTGGCATCAGCTCCGGCACCTGAGCTGGCAACATTTGGAACAAACATAGAATCTTGGGCAGGAATGTCATTTTAAGAGCATTCAGTCTGTTCATCTACGATATAGTCTGTTTAGTCCACACATTTAGGTCCCTGAATAGGTTGCCAAACATTGGCGGGTAGTTGGCTTCATATAAGTACTCCAAAGTCATTGTCACTACCAATCCGAGGTACTTTAAACTGTCCCCTTGGGTCACTAATGAGAGGAATTCCAAGCCCACAGTAGCTAACCTTTGGTTTCTACCAAATGGGAGAAGAATTGATTTCTATGTGTCTACCTTGAACCCTGAAATCATCTTGTATACCTGGATCGTCAAGAGTGCTGCCTGGATATAGGTGAGTCGATTATGTAGATTCAATATAATATTATCCACATACATGCCCAAATTGAATTCCTCCCTTGCCACTCTACTACTCTCTATTTTAATATTATTCCCAGTTGCAGCTGCCAATGTCCCCAAGGTGAGTGTGAAAAGGAGCAGAGACAGGTGGTATCCCTGTAATGTGCCCCTCTTAAGGGTCAACTGACTGGACCTCCTCCCATTCCTCCTAATATACAACCAGAGGTCTGTATATATTGCTCGAATACCTTTTATAATTTGTTCCCCAAAACAAAATGTTCCAGTACTGCATAAAGGAATCCCCATGTCACCGGGTTAAAGGCTTTCTCTGCGTTCAACACGAGAAGATCTGGTTTGCCACCTTTCCCCCACAGCATCTCCATTAACTTTAAAGTTTTCCTCTGTATGCTGGCACCCTGCCTGCTTGGAAAGAACACTATTTGATCTGTTTGAACCAATTTTGGCATAAGAGTTTCAAACCAAGAGGCCAGGCATCTCGTACAAATCTTTTTGTCTTCCTCAATCCAGACTTGCCCTTTCAAGTGGGGAATCTAAGTACAGTGAGTCTCTAGGATTATTGCCTTTTCTCCTTTCATGTGGGCCCCTTCCCTAATCACCGCCCATGCACTTATCTCTCCCATGCCGTTGGACTTAGAAAACTCCCTAATTTCCATCTCCATGAATTCCCAAGAATACCTTTTGTTTACTAATTGCTTATGAGTCTTTAATATAGTGATTTTCTTAGTATAACTCTGGAGATCATCTTCATTTAAATTGACTTAATTGTTTTAAAATATTTCAAGTTTTGATAAATGCGTCTTTTTTTTGCCCAGAATTGTGGGGTGGGACTGTATATTGGGGACATGAGGTTAGTTTGACGCCTTAGTGGGAATACATAATTTAAACATGTTATAAAAATGTAATTCACAACAGACTGCACCATAGGCTGCCATGCCAGCCTGGACAACCTCCCATGTCAATTCACATGATTATCCTACTGATGCTGTTGCAGTGCAACATCGAGTATTGCACTAGGTTAAAGATGCACACACATGTTTAAATCATACTTTACATCTTTCACCTTGCATATAAACAAGAGAGCAGTTACTGGCTCTCAAACGTGCCAACTGCCATTGTGCATGGCCAAGGACATTATTATGCACAGCTCTATTGTGGAGAAGCTTTTGGTACCAGGAGGGTGTGTGGATTGTGAGGGGGCAATGC
Organism: Ambystoma mexicanum; assembly: GCF_040938575.1. Lineage (NCBI taxonomy): Eukaryota > Metazoa > Chordata > Amphibia > Caudata > Ambystomatidae > Ambystoma > Ambystoma mexicanum. The sequence goes on along the minus strand of NC_090936.1, from coordinate 553,033,427 downwards.
CATTGTTAATAATTCAAGGTCAGAGGTGGCACGTGAGTATTTTTAGTGTTGCTAAGGAGTGTGGGAGCCCCTCTACTGAGAACAAATATGGGTCAAATAACCAGTTCTATTGCAATTCTTCCAATCAGGAAGGTCTACAATCACATTTTAGCTCAAGACACCCTTCAAAGAGGAGAAATATACATTAGCATATCAGTCTTGGTCCCACCCACAAGGGCAGTCCAGCAGCGAAATGCTAGGGAAATCAGCTCTGAACAAGAGTATCATCAGCAATCCCAGACCCGTGTTTCAGCCTAGTCGGGTCTCATGAGTGAGGTGAAGCTGAGCCTCTCTAAGACACAGAGAGCAAGGGGTCCACACCTGGATTTCCCTTGGTTGAAACTACAAGGTTTACAAAGTTACAAAGGAATGTGGCAGCCCCTCTACTGAGAATGGACATGGGTAAAATACCCTATTCTATGGAATTTCTTCCCCTCAGGAGGATCTACAACCACATCTTAGCTAACTGGTGCCTTCAGAGAGGAGAAATAACCATTTGCATATCAGTATTTTTCCCTCCCACAAGAGTATTTTTAGTATAGTGGCATTAACATCTCCCATGACTCAGAAACAAATCCCTAACTAATGTGAAGTGGTTTGAGGGAAGTCCTTATGCCGAGAAAATGTGTCAAATAATGTTTTGAAATGATGCATTTAATAGCACAACCTTTTTAGAAAAAAATTGGTTTGAAAGCTATACAGTTTACAGTTGGCTCTCTAGATCGACATGAACAAATTCAGTTCATGTCTGTGAGATAATGCCATCTGGCCTGGGTGTGAAAGTATTAGCTTTTTTGATTTTTATCAAAATAAAAAGATGCCTCTGAAAGGGGAGTCCACTAATCAGAGCCCCGTTTCTAAACAGTCAATGCTAATATCTGTAGGATATTTTATCCTATTGGGGTAAATTTGGGGTTTGGCGGTATTTTATTACTGTCAAAATATGAGCAGTAGTTTGGTGGTAAATTAGCCTTGCATTTAGATTAGGTTTGGCCTCATATTATTTTAGTGACCATACCTTGTAAGCTTATATTGGGGAACCTAGTGATATATTGTTCTGCGGTATTTAGTGGTGAGCATGGTTTTCTTCCTCATATTATAACCCCATCATAAAACAAAACCTTCCTTTTTTATTAGAGTACCTCCCAGTGGTCTATAGAGAGCTTTGGACCTATGCACTTGATAGAAACCCAACAATTTTATTTAGAGCGCCACCTATAGGTTGTGGCCGGTATCACTGGCTTATTTACATCCAGTGACCTATGTCATAAAGTATTACTGGTTCATGGACGTCCAGTAATCTATATATCATCTCAGATTACCTCCCATCACCATGTAATGAAGACACACACACGCACTAAACTGCTTTATCACTGAATATTATTAGCTTCTTTTGGATTGTTGTTTCATCTGCAGTGGTAAGTTGACAAATGCACTACTGAACAAAATGAATCTCCCTTGTATATTTATACATAAATTCACAGATGCAAACATGACACTAAATTCATTTGTTTTCATGAATACTTATTATTTGGAACCTTATTTACATATTAACAAATCTTACCATGGATATATTGCATCATCATCTGAAATACAAAATGAAAGAGAAAACAGAACAAACAATCCTTTTAAAGCATGGTTAATTTTCCCCTATTCTGAACAAGGTGAACAAATACATGCAGTGACTTTTCAGCCTTTCTATGCTGTTCTAAAGCTCAGCCATTCACGCAGCATTTAACAGTGTCCTCACTTGTACTTATCTTACCCAAAAATGTTTCTTTGAAGTCCCCCACGTGACTTTGCTCCACTCGCAAAGACAGGCCCAGCCATCACGGAATGCTTCTGTAAATCTTGTGTGTGTGGGAAGCACAGTGAGAAACTCTCTAGCCAGCGCTCTGTGACCCCTTGGACCACTGTCTTCACAGCCCACTCTCCACGAACCAACTCCTCTCTGCCAGTTTTGCCATTAGCAAAACTCAGAGGCTTCCTACTTTATTTACATAGCATGTCTGCAGATACTTTCTTCCAATCAGGTCAAAAGCATGTTTTCTGTGCCACCCTTAATTTTTAGAACAATGAAATCCTTGCTCTCCGAGCAACTGTTTCAATTTATTTCCTGCTGTGCATACATTCCCTCTGCTTTCCACAAGTTAAAACAGAAGAAAAAGAAGAAAGAAAAAAACATGCCAGTGTGCATTTAAAATACATTTCAGCAGTGCCACCGAAATATGTATTTTCACCTTATTTTGCACATGAGACTACATTATAATGTTAAGGAAGTTAGAATTAGTGTTTAGTAAAGTTAATTCAATTAGTCAGTTATATGATTAATGTAGTCTCATATATAAGGCATCACAGAAAAAAAAAATGGTGCACTTCATTCTCTGTAGTTTCACATTGGGCTTTTGCTGTGTTATGAATTCTGTACCTTGCATGCCACAAACAACATATTCACATGTTATACTGGCAACACAACAATAAATGTATGTACCACATTACTGCTGGCAATAAAATGCCACTGCACTTTGCAATAAAAATTATGCCTGAACATTTTGGTAAAATGCTATATATTTTCCTTACATATCACAGTGCATCCATGTACCTTGGTTGCACCAGTCTTCTGACATCTGCAGCCCCTGCTCTTTAGTGGCAAAGGGTATTTTCAAAGGTCACATGTTAATTCCAGACAGCTGCTTGAAAACCAGGTCCCTGGAGAAAGAAGTACCATTTTAACTTTTAAAGCCCTGAGCTAAAATGTTGTCTTGTTATCAGTCTGGTGGCAGTGTAATCTCTATGAATAAGCCAAACCTGGGTATGATATGGTGAATGATAAGAGCACACAATTATGAATGTCACCACAATTCAATATCATGCAAGTGTCAACCATGTGAGCCCTGGTCAGTTATTTCAAGACGATGTGCATTCATGGCTAGCCTGGCTGCCTCTACTGCTCCAAGTGAACCAATTGCAAGGATGATGCCTTTCTTTGATTCCCAGGGAGGAAGTAGAACACCTCTGCTCAGGGCACAGGAGATCTCACCATGAGATCTTGTGGGAACCCAGCTTTAAACAGGCACTTGCAAAACAAAGGACAGCCTCAGACAGGGTGTTTTGCACACAGTGGATTGTGTAGCCTGTAACTTTGGGAAGGGGCACCACTAGAATAGCCAGAGAAGGAGGGTGGACTGAGAAGGAGTTACTACATCTATTGAGGCTCTCTTCCTTCCTGCCCCCTCCATTTCCTGCATACCTAGGCACTCTTGGTATGATAAACAAAGGCAAAGTTTGATTATTGCAGCAACAGGGATTGGACCCCTTACAGCAGGTTCACTTGAAGCCAATCCCCTGGGACATGGTACCTTTATGGAGGGAGTCTCCCACCCTTTCCTTGATCCAATTATCAGATATCAGAATGAGAAGAATATATTTTTGGACCTCTGCTGGGTGTTCAGTTTATTCCAAAGTCATCAAACAAGTAGGTGAAGGAAAAAGGCCTCCAAGGAAGAGATGAACTCTACTATCTAACCACCCCCAGGTGAACATTGTGGGTGAACTGCTATGGACCAAGAATTAATACTCTGCCAGCTGCAGTGGAAGCCGGATCTTCTGAGGAAATGGAGAAATCAGTGTATGTACCAGCCAAACTCCCTGGACTTGGAGTTCAGAGGAAGAAGAACACACCTTGTCCTAGAGCTCCTGAATTGTACCTCGCAGCAACCTGAGAAATCCAAAGCAGCGAGGAATCCTGTTTTGCTGCTACAAACCACCTTCAAATTCCTTCAACCATGGTTGAAGTATTTTGAGCCATCACAATATCTGTGGTGCTGCTTTTGACACTCCTTTGCAACTTACAAATTCTGACTGCACCTTCAAACCAGTTCTTTACTGTCTTATACCGGTAGTGCTTTCCCGCCTCGACTCAAATGCCAGCTCACTGCTCTGGAGACACTTAGCTTGCTTCATCTTTGAGCACTGCTTTCATCCAACAGAACCTTGTCTTGACCTGACTCAATGACTGACTTGAATTGCTGGAAGCTATTGTGTCACACACCAACTCGACCTGGCAGAACCATTGTCTCGACCTGACTAGGACACTGATATGAACCTATCTGACCCATTGTACTGCATCACCTCAAGCAACAATTCAAACCACACAGAGCCCCATCTCATGGGCGATTGACTGCTGGATAAACAAGACTCACATAATCTCGAACCCGGTTTGACTACTGAAAAGTGGCAAGAAGACCAGTCCAATGTTGCTAAGCCTCCCAGGACAAGAATAAGGTGCTGTTGAGAGGCCCTGTCCACGGTTCCATGTAATAATGTCGCCACAAAAATCTCGCCGAAAAATTGCCGTTTTTTGTGGAAACATTATTGCATTGAACATGCGAGAGACACCCCCGCAACCCCCAAACTTTTTTCTTTCTTTTTTTTTTTTTTTGCCCCTGTCCCCATATATATATGGTCACCCAAATAATATCGCCACAAAATTTTCCCGGCGATATTATTTACGGTGACCATATATATGGCGATATTATTACTTGATACCCTGTCCACATGTCCACTTTCTGGGACCATAGTTTGTTTGTTTTTTTTTATTATATAGCGCTCCCCACACAAAGGTATCTGGGCCCAGTGACTTGTAAGCTCCCTTTTTTAGTGTATTCTTGCCTGAACACCCCTGCATAAGTTCCCAAAGTGCCATACATACTTATCTGCATCATCTGTTTTCTCTGTTAAATACAGGATTCTGGGCTTTGCTTTTGTTTGTATTTAGATAATTACTTGTGATTTTATTGTTTAGGTAAAAGATATATGTTTATAGAACCTTTATTGGGCATTCTTTTATTTTTAATTCTTTGTAATATTACGTTTGCGTTTCTATGGTTACCACCTCCAAACCCTCCTGAGTGTATAGTCTGCCCTCGGCCCAGGTTACCACAAAAAGTGAAACAGGCATGCCTGTTCGGCTCTGTCTGTATATCTGTTTATATAATTGGGATCACTGTTGATTTGTTGTAGTGTAGGTCGGAGTAGGCAGTTTAGTTACTACTCATCTCTGTACTCCTGTGGAGCAATCGTCATTTTATCACTATTCCATTGCAGAAAAGTACGAAGGAGTATTTTTCAACATTTTCATGATGCTTGTGTCAACAACACATGGCAAGATTGCCATTGCAAGTCACCTTCAGGCAGCTGTACTTACAATACATGTTAGCACTACCACTGTAAATCCCTTTCATGAAGCTGAGGCCATAGGCTATACCAGTAATGGTCACTGTAAATTACTTTCATGAAGCTGTGGCCACAATCTGTGCCAGTATGGTCACTGTTAAAGCTGTGGCAACTACCATTTCCCAGTATGGTGACTATAGTAAATCACTACCATAAAGTTGAAGCGACAATCTTTGTCACTGTAAATTACTTTCATGAAACTGCAGACAAAATCTATGCCAATTATGGTCACTTTAAATTGCTTTCAAAAATCTGTGTCAATAATTGTCATGGTACAGAAATCATAACTTTCACCTCCGTCCCTCTCTCGTTTCCTTACCCATCCCACACACACACACACACACACACACACACACACACACACACACACACACGTGCACATTACAAATTGTGTACACAGTACACACATTTTAATACAATACATTCAAACATGGTTGCCACAAACCAAACATCTTCTTTGTTTTACCTTAACTTGACTCACACGCTGCTGATTTGGTCATCTCAAGGTCCGGGCAAGGCAATTCCAGCTGTGTGGTGTGCTCTGGATGACCTGCTCCTCTGTACCCCGTCAGACTCTACAAGTGGGCAGGCTCTTCATGGTTGCTAAGCAATCGCTGGTAGTATAATGCAACACATATGTTGGTCCCAGGTGGAATGGATTGGGGCCATGGTATGGGACTTGGAGGATGTAACTTATTTGATAAAGAAATGTAAGCACTTGAATGCGCTGGGGCCAGATGGCCTTTCAAACCTGACCTACAAAGAGAATCTGACAGTCTGGTCAAGAGTGCTTTCAGATTTATTTACTAATATTCTTGCAAACAAAAAGTTTCCCTATACCTGGTCTGCAGCCACTATAATTTTGATTTTTAAAGGTGGTGATAGGTCTTCACCCCTATATTATATACCAATCTCCTTGCTGGACGCCTCAAATAAGATTTTTGCGAAAATGCTTCTGAAAGCCTTGCAAAGATGGGCACTGGAATTTAAGTCTCTATATGCCTTTCAATCAGGCTTCCAGCAGGGCTTGAGCACTGCCACAAATTGTTTTGTTTTAGACATACTAGCACACCAAGCCAAGACCCAATCTCGGCCTGTATTTTGAGCCTTTATGGGTATCAGTAAGGCATTTGATTTTGTGAATAGGTCTCTTTTGAGGAAAAAGTTACATGATCAGGCGTGCCCGGCTGCTCTGCTGGGTATCCTGGAGGCCTTACACACAGACACAAGGATTAGGGTTAGGCTTGATGCTTTGGGAAGTTATTCGCCCTGGATACAGACAAATGGGGCCTAAAACAGGGCTGTGTATTGGCCCCATTTCTTCTCTGTTTCTACGTGCTGGGGCTGGGAGGTCATTTAGGATTATTCAATACCTTCCCCCCAAGATTGGGCTCCCTGGTAATTCAATATCTACTGTATGCGGACAACAAAGTTTTATGCGATTTAACAGCTATTGGTCTGCAGAGAGCATTAACAGCTGTGGAAGATTTTCTGGGGAGTCTGGACTTATCACTAAATACAACAAAATAAAAGGTCCTTGTTTTAAAAGGGGGAAAAAATGTAAAACAGTACCCTGGGATCTGAAAAATGGCAAACTAGAAGTAGTAAACAAGTTTGTTTATCTTGGTGTTGTAATGTACAGTAAGGTTACAGGAACAGAGTATCAAGAAGACCGTAAGGTCAAATTCCCAGGGGCACTGGTGAAGCTGCGTGTCTTTGATGGCAAATTCGGAAGATACTCGCTTTAGCCCGTTTTGAAACTGTACAAGCAGCAACTCGTGCCTAAGTTAACTTATGGTGCCCAAACCTAGACTTGGCCCTTAGATTCAGCAAAATTGGAGGGAGCATTGTGGAGAGGTTTCCTGCAACTACCACAATCAGTACCACTTGTAGGGAATTTGTATGAGCTGGGACAGCTCCCCTTTCAGACATTGATAGATTGGGGGAAGTTACAGCTCTTCATGAACATTCCGAACCCTCCAGTAGCCTCGGTTTTGGAGCAGTTAAATTTGGTAAAGCTGCAGGGGGGCTGTAGGATCCTCACAGAGTGGGTCATTTGTTGTGAATCAATGCTCCAAGGTGCAGGCATACCTGCAGAAGAACTGGGCCTCACATCAAAAGTAGCTAAGCTAAGATGGTGCAGGTATGTTTGGACAAATTTGAGAGGAACGATTATGGATTTTAAATGTTTTGGTGATCATTTTGTGTGGTCTTGTAAAAGCTTCCATGTACCAGCACCTATTTGAAAAAACATCCATCAAAAAGCTTTAGGTCTCAAGTACTAAGACTAAGGTTGAACTTGGTACCAACTAATGAAATATTGGGTCGGCGTCATAACATTCAACGAGATCAGAGGCTGTGTCGTCATTGTAATCTTCAGACAGAGACTCTAAGGCATCTATGGGCCTCATTACGACCCAGGCGGTAAGGGGTTTACGGCAGCGTTAACAGCGCCGACCCTTACCGCCTGAGTACGAGGTCCCTTAGCGCCATGGCGCTTTTAACACCTGCTTTTAGCAGGTGTTAAAATCCATGGCGCTAAGGGACCATGGAGTTAATTACGCCACCGTAATTTACGGTGGCGTAATTAACGCCTTCCCCACTCCCATTATGCCCTATGGGGCAAAAATGGGAATGGGGAAGGGTAAATGGGGATTGGGGACTTACCGCCCCGCCAAGGTCGGAATGGGGCGGTAAGTCCGCCAACCACCATGGCGTAAACGTAGTTTACGCCATGGTGGTAAAGTCACGGCCCAGGCGGTAACTTACCGCCTGGGTCGTAATGAGGCCCTATGTGTTGAGTGTTCAAATTTGGAAATCCTGCGACTCCAATATTTACAAGGAATTGGGTAATTCTCGGAAGATGAGTTGTGGAGGAGGATTATGAATTGTAATGAACTGAGCCTGAGTATTCATGTTTTAGAGTTTTTTAAAGTGCGCTGCAGTATTTTTATAATAGGTTGGAATGTTTTCTTAATCTTTGTATTGTGAATTTGTATTATATTTACATTTCTAGAGGTTAACTGTGTTAAAAGTACTTTTGTACTGTGTAACACAATAAATAAATAAATAATAAATACATGCAACACATATGTCAGGTCCTGTATGGAGAGCGCACATTTAGCATGGAGTACGTGCATTTATCTCAGTAAATATTGTTTTTAGCCCCCCTAAATGGGGGCTAAAGGGCATAATGACTAGTATTCAGCTAACTGCATCACAATCCAATTCATGGAGAAACATTCAAATTGAATGAAATTAATGAAAATTGAGGAAACGTCTATACAACATATTTTCAAATAAAGAGACGTGAAAACAACTATAGAATTGCCTGAAATTGACCAGTCATACCTAGATAACAGGAAAGAATAGCCAAAAAAGTAGGAAGGGCATCCCACATAGATAAAGGAAACATTTGAGAATTACAGACAACTTTATTTTCCACATTTTACATTTGGATTGAGTTACACACAATGTTATTACATGCTATAGTTCACCCCTTTCTTTACATTATTTTGTTATTTAATAATCTAATTATGAAGTTCACTGTTTTTTGATTACCTATCTATGTGGTAACATTAAAGTAAAACAACGCACTTCTCTTTTCTTTCCTTTTGGAGCCATGCCTTGGGGGAATTGCACCAAAATCACTGAGTTCATCCTTTTGGGACTCACCGACCTCCCAGAGTTGCAGTTAACCCTGTTTATACTATTTCTTGCCATGTATTTTATGACAGTAGCCGGTAATATTGGCATGATATTGCTTATCCTCGTTAACCCTCGCCTTCAGATACCAATGTACTTCTTCCTGGGTAACCTCTCCCTCGTGGACCTGTGCTACTCTTCAGTAATCACCCCAAAGATGCTGGTGAACTTCCTGGCTGAAAGGAATTCCATCATGTTCCATTCATGTGCAGTGCAACTCTTCGCATTTGCACTTTTTGGGACCACAGAGTGTTTTCTCCTTACAGTGATGGCGTATGACCGCTTCCTAGCTATCTGCCACCCCTTGATATACTCTGCGGTCATGACCCAGAGATTGTGCCATCTATTGGTACTTGGCTCCTTCTTCTGTGGTCTATTGAACTCTGCTTTGAATCTTGCTGGCACCTTCCGTCTTTCTTACTGTGGGTCGAACGAAATCCAGCACTTTTATTGTGATTTCCTCCCTATCCTGGACCTCGCCTCATCTGACACTTATGCAAGCAAGGTGGTACTTTTTATCTGTGCTGACTTCCTCACCATGAGTGCCATATCTGTGATTGTGTTCTCCTATGTCTCCATCCTGCGCAGAATCCTGGCAATCCGTTCCTCAGAAGGGAGACGCAAGGCCTTCTCTACATGCTCCTCCCACTTTACCTGTGTCATCCTGTTCTATGGAACAATTCTCTTCATGTACCTCAGGCCCACCTCCAGCTCCTCTCGTGATGCGGACAGAGTGGCGTCAGTACTCTACACTGTGGTCATCCCTATGATAAATCCCCTAATTTATAGCCTGAGAAACACAGAGGTGAAAAAAGCCATAGGGAGAACATTACATAGAATACAATGCCTTCAAAGTGTATGAAAATGACTATCAAATCCTTCTGAATGTCACTTTGTGAAAACCCAATTTCTGCATAGAAGAAAAGCCTGTAATCCTCAAACTAGTATGAAAATCTTCTTGTCCTACGTTCTTTGTCCTTGGTTGATTCCAAATCATTCCTCTTAGGTGCTTCCATGGGTGCTAAATATGGAAGGTGATGTATGCAATAGAAGTGCTATTCATCCATATCCTATCAATGAGGGGTACACTTTTTCAAGATTATTTTTTCAGTGATTCAAACATAAATTATATTTTAGGTGTTTGGAAGGTGGAGTATCTCAATCCAAACTCTGATTGAAATATATATTTTTCATTGATTTCATTTTATGTCATAATCAGTTCTCACAGAGGGATGCTTGGTCTTCACATGCTATTTCAAATGCATCAGCATAACCATCATATCATCCCTTCCTTTGTGACAAATTGAAAGGATAATTTACATTAATATGAGCACTCAGCATGCATTGAAAATTATAGTGCTCACTGTCACTGATGTGGTCCAAAGTCCTATTGTCAAGCTTATAGTCTAGCAATCAGCCATGACAGAAAGTCATGTAGCCAGATTAACCAATGAATAGCTAGGTTTCGGGTCATACCTTCATTTTTACATGAATCCAAACTCAAAGGTAAAAGATTGGCCTCATAACTCTGATAACTTGTCATGATACAAAAGATCCTGCACCAAAATCTTTAAAGTAGACATGTGACATACCAGCCATGGCATAAAATAGTGGCTCAGCAGCTTAATGCTGTAAGGATATTTGGCATGTTACAGCACAGAGTACAGCACTACTGCACAAGTAGCACATTTTTTTTTGCAGCACCACCACAAGGGTGCGGTGCATTGCTATATGGGTTACCAGATTAACAAGGAAAGACAGGCTATTCAGTCAAAAACGATTTTAACATATAAGAGGCAAATCTATTTTTACAGTTAAAAGCACACGTTCTCATTTAAAAATGCACACTATTTTTCACCTGAAATGCCTATGGTGCGAGAGACACATTTGAAAATTAACAGCTAACCTATTAACCATTAACCTGACTAATAAAACCTTATTTAACATAACCCACTAATAAAATGTGTTCTCCACTGCAGAATTAGGCATACTCTGAAAGCCATTTAAATGTGTGTGCAGATTTTTTTTTCTCCGTGTTTTTGTGCACAGTAACTGCAGGAAGAAGGAAGTCAGATTTGCAACAATTGCAAATGTATAAGCGAAGCTATTGTTGAAGAGTAGGAGGATGAGAGATGATGGATTTCATTGGGACACGTCATACAGAGGGCTGAGAGGAAAGTTTTAGTGGGCACTACTGGGGAGAAGACCTGGCTGTGGGGCTCCTGACTGAATGCAGATTCCTGTGTCCTGCTGCAGTCGAGATTGGGGAGAGCTGAAAGAAGGACCTTTCCACTGGCTGAGGCATTCCTATCTGCAAAAGCTGAGAATTCCAGGCAATGACCCCGGTTTGAGAAGGCAAGAGTTCCTTTTTGCTGGAGTTAATCTTCAAGGGAGCCACATTCACAAAGAGAACAGCCAAAGAGAACAACTAAAAAGATAAGGTAATGAGAAGTGTGGGAGCTGAGTGTGTACGGTAATATGCAGTCAGTGTAGGATTCCTGTGCGTGTCTTAATCAAATACCAATGTTGCAATTTGAGTTCTGTTCTCCGCCACGCTCTTTGCAGTGTGTCACAGACAATGCTTTGACTGTACCATTTTATTTCTGTAAAGAATGAGATCGTGTTTAAATACAACTTTTATAATACAGAAAAATATTTGAAAACAGACGGGTGATGTTTATTGTTTACCATTACAATGCTGATGATGTGGGGAGATTTTTAAACAGTGCAATGGTCATTTTGAGACAGATGTGTGCATGTCAGAATCAGTATGAATAATTGTGAGTGACTGTAGCATAGCTCGTTGGAGGTACATGAGCCAACGGGAAGAGAGACTCTCTGAACATAGCTCCCTACCATATATAAGGTAGTGGAAATTACCACAAGACTACCATATATAGCTCTCTGTCGTAAATAAGTCAGTGAGTTCGCCCATGGTGGCACACCAACACTATCACTGTAAAATGTGGTATTCCTAGAATGCAGGTCTGAGGTCTCTCTAGTGATCACACCAAAAATCTAAGCAAAGATAAGGGATTCTGGACATTGGGGCCACAAATAAAACAAGGGAATTATGCTCACCAAAATACCACCAACCACGTATACCAAATATGCAGGTCTGGGTGCTGAAATAATGCATGTCCATTGTATTATTGTTGCACATGGCCAAATCTGAATACAAAGAGTGATTATTACTAAGTTATTTTTCGGCGGTAATAAAATACCGTCAGGCCCCAAATCTCCACAAAATACCCTACATATTTATGGTGCGTTGCAGGCCGGGAAAGTGATCATAGAGTACCTACTGGGCGTGGCAAGTGTGTCTCACACTGCCATTTGCACATTAAAGGGAACCCATTTTATAATAGCAGTGTGCCACTAAAAACGAATTTCAGAATGTCACAAAGGGAAACCACATTCTCAGATCTAGTGCAATATTTAGAGGCAAAGTTATTTGCACATGGGAATTGGTCTTCGAATAGCACGTTAGAATGGAGTAACCGCATTCAGGGTGAGGTGCAGAAAGAAAAACTAGACAATATTTTTGCAGAAGGCAGCATAATTCAGGTCTGCCTTACAAGATTATTGAATGCAGCCGATAAAAGTGCAGAGAAAGACTGTTTAATACGGCTATGCGGCAAAATATGGTTTATTTTAAACAAATCCCTGCGAATGCAAGAGAATGATACTCAGCTAATTAACAGGTTAAAGACTGAATTAGAGGGGGCAAGTAAAAATCAGGAAATGTTGCGAGCAGAATTGGATGTATGCCAAAAAGACATGCAATTAAAATGCAGAGACTTTGATACTCAGTTATCCAAAAGCAAGAAACAATTTGAAGATAGTGAGCAAGAATTGGCACACTTAAAAGCCTTAGTGGATCACATTAGGCAGGATAAAGATGAGGTTGTTTCAGAAATGCAGATTTTACAAAAAGAACATTGTGAAAAAGAAGGTGATCTCCAGAGTGCAGAACAAGAAATGATTAAAATGATTCAAGAAAGAGACAAGAGAAATAAAGAGTTCAATGAATGCCAAATGCAAATGTGCGATATGCAGGAGGTGATTAATAAAATGAGTGATGAAAATAATTATTTGCATGATGAAGCCAATAGACTCCTTAAAAAGTGTAAGGACTTAGAACAGCAAATGTGCATTCCCAGGTCCCAGGAGAGGCGGCAGGGTAGCACATTCAATGGAGTGGAGGTGAAGTCTAGCTCTGCCCAAAGAACTAGTGCCCCAGAGACTGGGCCGGTGACTGAACTTGGTTGCAGCGCCCTTGGGGGATTTGATACTCCCATTGGGGGCAGCCACCAATCTCATACACCTGAAAACAGGATTGAATCACAAAATAGTGCAATTCCATGCATTGCAACAAGTAGCCCCATAAAAATAATGAAATCCATTAAAGCCCTGATCAAACCATTTAAAAAGGGAGGTGAATGCTGCATTGAGGATCACTTAGAAGCGGTGCATGACATTTTTAAAGCACTCCAGATACCTAAGGAACAGTACAGACAATATTTTCATTTAACTTTAGATGCCCCGACGGCCAGCATCATAAGGGGATTAAATGAACAGCAGAATATGACATGGCTGGAGTTTGAAAAAGAAATTAGGCGTCATTTTTCTCCTTTTCAGTCATTGCAGGAGGCAAAGAAAGTCGCGTACACTATTACTGCTGGACCTAATACATCCCCTCGCCAATTTTTACAAGACTTAAAAAGAGCATTCTCTCGCTTTGATGTATCTTTTGACTCAAATTCCAATGAGTTTAAAACTGCATACTTCTATGGGCTACAGAAAGACATCATATCCCAATTGGTCCGTGAATTTGACCGTGACAAGTCCCTTGAATGGATTGTACATCAAAGCACAAAGCTATATGAGGTACTCTATTGTCAGGGTAGAGAAAGTGATAAAATGAAAGATACTAGGCCTAAATCTAAAGAACCCTCAGCCACAGTAATGGAAATCAGGTCAGCCAAAATGTCCCTTGAGTCTGCTCAAAGTCATGGTAAAAATAATGTGACACCTGAACAAAGGGGTAATCAACAAAGATCGCCATTTCCTGTACCAATGTTCCAATCACATGATCCTAGTAATAGAGAGAGCTACATCAGCCCTAGGTAACAAGGGGACAGACCCCGGGTAGGATATCGGCCTGATATGGCAGGTATGAACAATAACCAGAGACAAAATCAAGATCAAAGAAATGATGGTCCCTACCAGTCATTGGGGACACAGAGCAGATTTGATCCCAGCACCATGATATATGGTAATCAGGATAGGCCCCGATATGTGGATCGATTTACTGATAATGGAAATCAACATAGGGGCCAGTACCCACAATCTGAGAGACAGGACATGAGGCAAAACGTGAACTACAATCCACGCCAGTACAATGATTCCCCACCAGGGGACTATAATCAAAGGATGGGTGCAACCCGCTCCCCTCCACAAATGAATCAAGAGTTCAGAAACCATCCCAACCGACATCAATCACCTGAGAGGTATCAGAATAGATCCAATCAGGGGGAAAACAACCAATATCGACCTAGGCCACAGAAAGAGGATCCTAGAGAGATGGAAAGGTTCCAATGCCTTGAGGCCCAAGTGAAAATGTTAGCTGAGCAAATAGGAAAGCTCTATACAGCGCAAAAACAATCTTCCAAAGAGGGGGCTGATGGCCATAGCAATGACCGGGGGGCTTCCGAAAAGTGACTAAGTACTCATGATAACTGCAGTGCCAAAATGACAGATTGCTCTGATATAATTTTGCATAACAACTCTGAGATGACTAATGGATTAAAAATGAAAGTACCAGTAAATGAAATTGTGATAGAAAGTGCAAATACTTCTAAAAAAGAGGTACGGTTTAACTTAGAGCTAAATAAAACAGTAAAGATTTGCACAAATGAAAAAGAAACATTAGGAATTCCAAAAGAACAAAGGGACAGATTTAAGAAAAATGACTCATGCATGGGGAATACCAGTGAACAGGGAGTAAGTGGGGATGCCATAGCTCCTTCCCTGGGCAAGCAAAACAATGACCAAACACAGACAGAGAAAGGAAATACTCACAAGGAGGGTACAAGTCAATCACCTGAAGAATTCTTTGAGCCACATATTTTTGAAGAGGCTGAAAGGGCTGGTATTACACTAAATGATCACAAATGCACAGAATTAAAAAATGACAAATTGCTGAATGATGTTGTTACACATGTTCAGTTGGAAGGTTGTAATGTGGTCTCTGATGTTACCCAGATGGATGGGCGAACAGTGGCCACACTCCAAAAAACCTCTGAACATGGAGAAATGAATAAAATATCTCGCACAGAAATGGGTAAAAAGGAGGGAAAAATGTCTTTTCATTTACCAATGTGCTTAGCCAAAAGTCAAAAAGACCTGAGAAAGGTGAGCCCTGAAATCAGTAAGAATTCACATTTCTTATGTGTATTAGAGGAAGTTGAGGACAGATATTATGCACCCATCACTGTAGAAGAAAAATGCCACACCTTCGCTATGATTGACACTGGCGCACAGGCCACAATTATGTCCAAGGAGCTGGTAAAGAGTATCAATGAAGGGAGGCCTCCACAGAGTCAGATCACAGTGAAGGCAAATCAAGGCCCAGTGCATAACTTTAATGGGGAGGAGGTGCCCATCATAGGTGTAACTGAGGTTGACATAAAAATAGGAAAGCACAGAATGAAACAAGAGGTATTGATCACATCTATTTGTGAAATTCCATTTCTGATGGGGACAGATTGCCTGAAAAGATTGTCTCCTCTCATAGATGGGGTGAATGGAGTGCTGTGGTCCTTAACCAAAAAACCATTGAGGCCTAAGAAACTAAAATCACAAAACAGCAATATAAATGAATGTCACACCGTTGCCAAAACAAATGATGCTGTGGAGGTATATCTCCAGAATAGCTGCATACCTAGTGTCACTGTTATATTAATGTGTCAAGACAAAGATCAGAGCGACAATGAAAAACTACCTGTACAAATATACTTGGACCCAAGGAAAGATTGGCAGACTGCCATAGATGAGCACACATTACGTTTCTATTTAAAAGAGAAAACATGCAAACAGAATATTGTTCCTAAAACAGATTCAGAAAAACACATTACCACTCTGGCAGAAATACACATGGAAGATGAGCAACCATGGGTTCATGTTGGTATAAATGATTATCTTAAAACAATAAAAGCCACTTTAGCACTTGAACATGAAAGGAGTTTCATTAATGAGAAATTGTTGCAAAAAATTATGGAGAGGGAAGAAATCCCGAAATCTAGGATTAAAAACCAATATGTTTCTGGGTTGGACAGTCCAGACTTTGAAAACCGAATTGCAGGCAGATGCATGCTTAAAATTAGCATTGGTCAGAAAACAATTTACCATAATATATGGATAGTGAGTGGAGCAAAAAATGAATTTTACATGGGCAATGACATCATGCACAGAATGTGTATGGTGTTAGATTTCCTTAATCAAAAAATATGGTCACGCCTAGGTGGGCCGGCACCTGAATTTGAAGACAAAAGAAGGGCTTATCATTGTGCACAACTAGTTCCTTATGCAGTCGAATTACAAATGAGGAAAAATACTATTATTCCTGCATTTACAAAACAGTTTGCAATAACACTGAAATGCAAAAATGGACAGCAGATGAAAGGCTCTGATGCATTTGTATGCCTGAATGAATCCATAAAACAGCAAGGCCTGGATTATGAATACATTCCATTGGTAGACATTGGTGAGGGATCTGTAAAAATCATGGTAAATAATAAAGGTTGTCAGGATATTCATTTAGAGGAAAACTCCCCATTAGGAATGGCCATACAAAAATCACATTATACGGCAGATTTAAATAACATGGTGATTGGGAATATTCCTGAAAAATATGTAGATGCCAAGGGCGAGTTGCCAGAACACCTGGACTCTCAGCCCAAAGGAATATTTAAAATTCATTCTGTGTATCCTTATGATTCAAATGAGACAGTGTGCTGCCATCAAGAGGATTGCATAATATTTAATTTAAATGAAAATGAAACAGGAAATCAGCCCATTGAAGTGGAAGCTGATATGCCAAAATATTTAAAAGTGGCAGCTCTACAAAAAGATACAGCCACACAGTTAGAGGAAAGCGCTGAGATTCCTTTACCAGAAGAGTTTCCAGAATTTTCCAGAATGGTAGAAGAGCAGATCTCCTTAGCGGATGCATGTGACAGCAATGAGGATCGAAACAATCTGAGGGAAATATTTATGGAGTTTAAGGATGTATTTGCAAAAGATGCTTATGATTGTGGTTTAACTGATTTACATGTGGCCACACTACCAGAAGGTTGTAGCAGAAATCCAGTGTTTGTACGCCAGTATAGACTACCGCTGGCATGTTTAGAATCATTGGCAGAGATTATTAAAAATTTGGAATCACGGGGAATAATCAGGCCCATTCATAGCACATCCAATACGCCTATTTTAGGTGTGTTAAAGCCAAATGGTCAATGGCGGCTGTGTGCAGACTTAAGAGAGTTAAATAAAAGAGTACCAGTATCTAGATGGCCACTACCATTCATTGATCAGGGCCTAGCTCAGATACATGGTTCAAATCTATTTACCACATTAGATCTCACATCTGGATATTGGTGTGTGCCATTGGCAGAGGAGATACAACACTTATTTTCCTTTACATTTGACAGGACTCAATATGCCTGGCTTAGAGTTCCGTTCGGGTACATCAATAGTGGGAGTGAATTTGGCATATTTTTGAGAAAGGCCATGCCGGATGCAGCGGAAAGAGGAACAATAGTTTATGTGGATGATGTCCTGATAAAAAATGAAAGCCTGAAAAGCCATTTTGATGAAATAAGACATGTACTTGGCCAATTGCAGAAAGCAGGCGCCAAAGTATCTTTGCAAAAAGCACAATGGTGCAAGAAAAAAGTGAACTTTCTAGGGCATGAAGTGACTGAACGTGGGCTAAATCCACAAAGGAAGAAAATAGAGGCCATACAAAGATTAAAAGATCCTAAAAATGTGAAAGGAGTAAAAAGTTTATTAGGGATGACAGGCTATAACAGAAAGTTCATTGAGAATTATGCCGAGATCACCCAACCATTGACTAAACTGCTTAAACTAAATACTCCCTGGAGATGGGAAAGAGAGCAGTCTGATGCAGTGGCTAGATTGAAGGAATGTCTTGTAAAGGCACCATGTTTAGCATACCCAATAAAGGACAGGGATTTCTTTATAGAAATAGGTTTTTCTGAACATTGTATGTCAGCAGTATTATCACAAAAACACGATTTGAATCACAAAACCATTGCATATGCAAGTAAGGCATTTTCCCAAGTTGAAATGAAATTTAATGAATGTGAAAAGGCCCTATTAACCACTGTGTGGGCGCTACAACATTTCCGTCCCATTGTTCAGGGAGAAAAGGTGATTATTGAAACAAATCATCAACCTTTGCAATTTTTAGAGAGTAAAAGAATTAGATCAGGCAATCTAGCGCAATCCAGAATCACTTCATGGACGCTGGCATTACAAGGTTTTCCCGTAGAAGTGAGATATGGACAAAATAAAAAGAGCCCAATTGCTCAAGGGTTAGCTGACTTACATGACTGTGCAGCTGAACAAATACCAAATGAAATGGAAGTGGAAACTAGTTTGCAGGAATTTGAACAATCATCACACAAAGCTTTTGATGAAAAAACATGCAAGGATTTGCCAACTGTATATGTGGATGGTTGTGCTTTTCACATTGAAAATGACAGTAATAAACAATTAGTGGCAGGAATAGGAAATGTCTGGTTGAAATGTGAAGGCGTCCCCAGTATAGGGATGAGGATTGGAGATAGGAGCAGTCAGGTGGCGGAATTGGCAGCCATCTATAAAGCAATTGCTACTGCAGTTGATAAAAAGTTCAGTGAAATTGTCCTGGTGACTGATTCTGACTATGCACGGAATAGCTTTGTGGAGTATTTGCCTGGTTGGAAAGCAAGAGGCATGGTTACATACAACAAAAAGCCACTTAAACATGGAAAAATGATACAAGCCATAGACAAATTAGTGTCAGAAAATAATTTAACAATATACTGGAGAAAAATTCGTGGGCATTTAAAAACACCAGGAGAGGATAAGGAGGGAAATGATAAGGCAGACCATCTGGCTAAGATTGGGGCTGTGATGGGAGAATTGCTACATATTGATTATTTAATGGGTGAAATACAAATTGATGCAGTGACACGTTCTAAAGCACCAAAGGAGATAGATCAACCGGTGGTGCAGTGGAGTGATGACACGCCAGACCAAGATTTGATTGAGGCACAAAAGAATGATCAAATTTTGGGAATCTATTATAATCATTTGATATATCCTGAACAAAATCCTTTAACAGAAAAAGATTGTATGGGAAAAGAAGAGTTGAGGGTGTTATTAAAGAACAAAACACGAATTAGATTACAGGATGGACTCATGATTAGAGAGTCCATAACAGGGCAAATACAGTGGGTAGTACCCCTTTCATTCAGAGGACTAATGCTACACCATGCACATGATGCCATAACTGCAGGCCATAGAGGTTCACAAAAAACATTAGAAATACTAAGATTATGCTTACTGGCCACATATGTCCCAAGATGTGGAATTATATACTAGAGGATGTCTAGTATGCGCCCAATTTAAACCTGCTTCACCAATGCATAGAGCAACATTGATGAAAAGAGGCCTAACTCTCCCATGGTCAAATTTGCAAATAGACTATGTAGGTCCTTTAAAAAGGTCGAGCAGGGGACACCGTTATATTTTGAGTGTGGTATGTTTGATGTCAAAGTGGATTGAATGCATTCCTGCACCAGATTGTAGTGCGCAAACAGCAGCCACATTGCTGGTGAACCATGTGTTCTCAAGGTTTGGGTTGCCACAAAGAATTGAGTCAGACAGAGGAAGTCATTTCACAAGTACTCTAATGAGTAAGGTATGGCAAATACTAGGTGTAAAAAGGAAACTACATATCGCATATCGGGCGGCGTCTTCAGGTACAGTTGAAAGAAGCAATAGGTCTGTTGTGGATATTTTAAAGAAATTTGTGGCAGAAGCAGGTTCCAGCTGGGATTTACGTTTACCGTTGGTTCTGATGGCAATCAGGTCGACTCCTGCCAAAGCAACAGGTGTTAGCCCCCATGAGGTCTTGACAGGTAGGAAAATGGTGTTACCACAACACCTACTATACAGGACACATGAGCAAACTCTAGTGAGTGCATCCACAGTTCATGAATATATTGATGAACTGAGGAGGCATTTGCAACATGCATTTGCTTTTGTGCAGAGAAATCTGGAAAGAGCTGCTGACAGTGCAAAGTCATATTATGATAAAAAAGACATCAGTAAAGGAATACAGTGTAGGGGATCAGGTGTACAAGTTTCATTTTGGAAAAAGTAAACAGAAAAATTCTAAATTTCTAGCGGCCTGGCAGGGGCCATTTCGAATTATAGATAAGGTCTCTCCTGTAGTGTATAAAATTTTGAAAAATGAAGGTGAAACAGCAATAGAGCAGTTTGTCCATGTAAATCAAATCAAACCATGCCATCCCAGGCATGAGATCAGGCAGCTTGAGCACGTAGAAACAGATAGAGTCCCTTGAGAAAATAAATGGGTGTAATCAGGAGGCAGTGACAAAGAAGTTAAAAAAAAAAAGTTGATTGTTATGATGGCACATAAACACTGTAATATATGTAAAAATATATAAATAAATAAATAAATAAATAAATAAATAAATAAATGCACATATAATGGAAGCTCATGGTTGGTGTGCAGAGAGGAAGTGTGTTAAATATTGAATATCTGCTTGTTTTCTTTTAACTTGTGTTTAATTTCAGAAAAAAAAAAAAAAATGAAATATTTTTACCAAGCATGTTTTATTTTTGGCAAAAGGATGAAGTTAGTATTGTGCTATGTACTTAATCTGTTTATTTTCTATTTTGATTTAGACAATTAACATTATTTGGTCGGAGGTTCCGGGATCAGAGGCCACGGGAGACGATGGAGTCCTGGAGTCCCCTGGATGAAGACCAAAAGATGCCTGCCTCCAGGTGGAGGTGAAGACAAAATAACCGGAATGCCAAAAGAGATGACTGCTGTGGATTCAAGATTGCCAAGATGAAAGAATACTCGAATGAACCGAATAACATCGCTGGTCGGGACATACCAAAAGAGACAAAACAGAAGTTCCGGCATATGAAGTTCCACGTATTTATTATTTTAATTATTTATTTTAATTTGTTATATTAATTATTTGTTTTAGTTAGTTGTTTTATTTCGTTGTTTTTAATTGACTTGGAAAATTTAAACTTAAAGTAATGCCACTTCCTCTGAGAAGGCAAATGTGGAACATTTTATGGACTGATGGACTCAGATGAAATATTGATTGCAAATTTTCATTGATGCACATGAATATTCATTTTGTTGGATTGCTATATAGTAAAAAAAAAAAAAAAAGAACAAGTTGTTTTTAGGAATTGGCTTGGATTATAGCCAAGTTCTAAAAACAAAAGGAGGGTATATGTAAGGATATTTGGCATGTTACAGCACAGAGTACAGCACTACTGCACAAGTAGCACATTTTTTTTTGCAGCACCACCACAAGGGTGCGGTGCATTGCTATATGGGTTACCAGATTAACAAGGAAAGACAGGCTATTCAGTCAAAAACGATTTTAACATATAAGAGGCAAATCTATTTTTACAGTTAAAAGCACACGTGCTCATTTAAAAATGCACACTATTTTTCACCTGACATGCCTATGGTGCGAGAGACACATTTGAAAATTAACAGCTAACCTATTAACCATTAACCTGACTAATAAAACCTTATTTAACATAACCCACTAATAAAATGTGTTCTCCACTGCAGAATTAGGCATACTCTGAAAGCCATTTAAATGTGTGTGCAGATTTTTTTTTTCTCCGTGTTTTTGTGCACAGTAACTGCAGGAAGAAGGAAGTCAGATTTGCAACAATTGCAAATGTATAAGCGAAGCTATTGTTGAAGAGTAGGAGGATGAGAGATGATGGATTTCATTGGGACACGTCATACAGAGGGCTGAGAGGAAAGTTTTAGTGGGCACTACTGGGGAGAAGACCTGGCTGTGGGGCTCCTGACTGAATGCAGATTCCTGTGTCCTGCTGCAGTCGAGATTGGGGAGAGCTGAAAGAAGGACCTTTCCACTGGCTGAGGCATTCCTATCTGCAAAAGCTGAGAATTCCAGGCAATGACCCCGGTTTGAGAAGGCAAGCGTTCCTTTTTGCTGGAGTTAATCTTCAAGGGAGCCACATTCACAAAGAGAACAGCCAATGAGAACAAC
Source organism: Ambystoma mexicanum (assembly GCF_040938575.1). Classification (NCBI taxonomy): domain Eukaryota; kingdom Metazoa; phylum Chordata; class Amphibia; order Caudata; family Ambystomatidae; genus Ambystoma; species Ambystoma mexicanum. The sequence continues at coordinate 553,011,069 of NC_090936.1, read as the reverse complement.
TAAAAAGATAAGGTAATGAGAAGTGTGGGAGCTGAGTGTGTACGGTAATATGCAGTCAGTGTAGGATTCCTGTGCGTGTCTTAATCAAATACCAATGTTGCAATTTGAGTTCTGTTCTCTGCCACGCTCTTTGCAGTGTGTCACAGACAATGCTTTGACTGTACCATTTTATTTCTGTAAAGAATGAGATCGTGTTTAAATACAACTTTTATAATACAGAAAAATATTTGAAAACAGACGGGTGATGTTTATTGTTTACCATTACAATGCTGATGATGTGGGGAGATTTTTAAACAGTGCAATGGTCATTTTAAGACAGATGTGTGCATGTCAGAATCAGTATGAATAATTGTGAGTGACTGTAGCATAGCTCGTTGGAGGTACATGAGCCAACGGGAAGAGAGACTCTCCGAACATAGCTCCCTACCGTATATAAGGTAGTGGAAATTACCACAAGACTACCATATATAGCTCTCTGTCGTAAATAAGTCAGTGAGTTCGCCCATGGTGGCACACCAACACTATCACTGGAAAATGTGGTATTCCTAGAATGCAGGTCTGAGGTCTCTCTAGTGATCACACGAAAAATCTAAGCAAAGATAAGGGATTCTGGACATTGGGGCCACAAATAAAACAAGGGAATTATGCTCACCAAAATACCACCAACCACGTATACCAAATATGCAGGTCTGGGTGCTGAAATAATGCATGTCCATTGTATTATTGTTGCACATGGCCAAATCTGAATACAAAGAGTGATTATTGCTAAGTTATTTTTCGGCGGTAATAAAATACCGTCAGGCCCCAAATCTCCACAAAATACCCTACAATGCCCTTACCATTCTGTTTGCCGTCAAGCTCAACTTCAGAGGGTTTTGCTTGACTTTCAGTTTTTCCATCAAGGTTTGAGTATGATACAATACACCATCATGACATACCTGAGAAGCAAAGGTCTTCACTATCTATGAGGGTATAACCTTTATACAAATAACATCCACATATGTAGATCAGAACAATTCATACAAATCACTTTCAGATGAAAGATAGGCAGGATGGAGGCAGAAGAGGGGGCAGGAATGTTCACTATGATACTCTGAATAAAATCATATCTATTCAGTCTAGTCAGACTATTCTTACAGGTTTGAAAACAAGACCTCCAATCCCACAGAATTCAAGATGTCTTTAAATCACTCAGATAATGTTCAGTAGTATTAAGTGGCACGTTACCTGGCATCATGAACTATCTATATCAAACAAATCACCTTCTTCATCATAACCGACATTCCTGACTTGAACAATACCCTCCAACACTCCCCATTGGCTAACACCTATATAAAATTCTAATTATCACCTATAGTCCATTACCATATTGGTCACACATCATCTAAACACATTCCCCTAGGCATGTGACCTACTACATCATCACCACAAAACTCAGGAGTTGATTAACTACCATTTCTTGACCATCACTTGAAGTGCACCCTTCTGTCGGATCATTATCAAAGTGCAAATGCCAAGGTCCACTCTGCTTTGATAATACAATGGCCGTTATACCAGACACTGTGACATGCACAAACAAATATATTCCTAGCTTTATAGATACATTTATTGGTAAGACCTCTGCCCCTCCCATCCCAAATCACGGTATAGCCCTAGCACATCTCTGCCCTTATCTCTCTGGGAACCCAGTTGCACATGAATGACTTGATCGGGGCACCACTCTTATGTCTGAAGTTTGACCATTGATCTGTCCCTACATTGTGGCACCTGCAATTCAAACAGAGTCACCAATCTTTGGGGGAGGGTGGTAGTACTCAAAATCTTCACCAGACCTCCTGGCATCACAGACCCCATGCCCTTCTCAAAAGAATTTAACCTTCAAAGGATGCATCCCTATCCTTCCTCCCCGGGCCCAACATTCCTTTCCAGGCTCTTCTGAGCTCCACAGCTGGACTCAATTAACTGTTATCGACACAGTGTGGCTGCCGATGGCCTTGACATCATAACTTCTCCGTGGGGAAGATTGGGGACTTGTCTCAGGATTAACTGGACAGAGCCGCAATTAACATTAAGCATGTTTCTCATACTTTCAAAAACACCTCCTGTAACATGCCCGAAAATCCAACATGGCGGAACTCTTGCTACCTTAGCCCCAGACCTCACCTTTACCGCAACACTTTTTTTACTCCATCTCATATGCCTACCTATGTCAGTTACCTACTCACACATCCCTTAAAACATAACACTGTACACTACCCCTAAATGCAAGGTACATCGCCCTATGTTTACCCTCTGCATCCGTAACGTGAATACATTGTTGTTCTTTCTGTGTGGCAATAGGGTGTTTCAAATATGAGTCAAAGCTAACTACAAATGGATACATGTGCATTCTGCTGCACCTAATGACAACTGCTAGCACTAGGCCACCTACTAATATATTTTGCGCAGTATAAATCTCTTCACCTGACTGAGATGTTGCACTTGCATCCCAACATCTGGCAGTTCTATTTTTGTAGTGGGCTTCTATTGTAAGTCATTTGTTCATATTCCCTGTTAGGATAAGGGCAAATATATCATGATCTGATTCATGGGATGAGTCCATGTGTCAATATGCCGCGATGGTCGCTGTAGAAGCGCTGGCCTCTGCAGTGGTAATGTGTCATTACGCTAGACCTGGATTCTCCCCTCCCAGTTTAGTCTTTCTAAAAAGGAGTGCAGTTCTTTGGTCTAGCATTTAGACTGCAGAGGACATTGTCACCTCAAGTTGCAATCCTTCCATCTCCTGGCTAAGACATGCTTGTTTACTTCCTTCTCATTGTGTTCCCATCCTCCCTGGTTTTCGCCTTCCGTTGTGTCCGCCTCTTACTCTGCTTACTTGCCTTTTCTCCTGCTCTTCCTTGTGCCTTCAGACCTTACTATGCTCTTGGCTTACCTCCTATCTGCATTCTTCTGGATCGTCTTTCCTTACACCATCAGCCACTGTTCCATCAAGGGAGTGTTTCCATCCTTCTGTTATTTTCCCCTTTGGGCTCCATCCTAGCTACTTGTCCCAGTTGTTGTATCCTGTTCCATCAAACCTAAAGTAACATTTTGGAATACACTAACATTAGTTTCCTAAGAATGAATGGAATAAAAGTCCAGAATCGAAAAGAAAAGTCAGTTGGAATCAACTGTCCTGCAGATTTGTTTTCTTATTATGTGCATAGTATCTAATTATACTTACCTCTCGTTTGGATGGACAACAATTCCCATGAATGGCACACACACATTACCTCACCTCATGAACTATCAGCAATTTACAACTCAGTCCTTGGACAACCCATTCATATCTGGCCCACTAACCTGATGGTGCCAAAAAACAGCTCCAATGTGCAGATTATCAGGGTTCAAAATTGCTGGGAGCTATTTAACTTCTATTTCTAGCAATGGAGAGCCTGGTTAGCTTGACACCAGCAGCTGCCAGGGGGTACTATTGGATCCTACAGCCATCTGCTGCCATACTTACATACCTATTTGACATTAACTTTCTGTATTTGGGGTGGTCTATAAAGAAGCATTTGATACATCTAAAAGACATATACAGCATCATGGATTATATGATCATTCCACAAACCCAGGAGGGCCACCGTAGCTGGGGAGGGGAGGCTACGCTCCCTCCTGATTTAATCTGCTGCATCTCCCTGCAGGGCCTGAAGCCCGCGGGGATTAAGGGCACGGATGTTGCGGCCATACCTCATCATTCCCCAAGCCCAGGAGGGCCACCGTAGCTGGGGAGGGGAGGCCACCCCCTTCCTGATCTAATCTGATGCATCTCCCCGCAGGGCCTGAAGCCCGCAGGGATGAAGGGCATGGGTGTTGCGCGCCCGCAGGGTGTTCCGTGCCTGGAGGGAGAGGCGCAAAATCGGCCCAGCGTGAAATGGTGATCCTGTGGATGCTGGGGGCTCAAGAAAGCGTCTCAGCCCTAAACCCAGTGAGCTTGAACCAACCTTCGTCTGAGAGTGTTGGGAGGTGGACATCTGGAACTTTTAAAAGGATTATTCCACTCAGGTGCCGAATGCACACAAGTTCCTGTGCTGTAGACCCAAAATAGCATGGTCTCTGTGTGGTGTTGGAGGTGAGTCCCCTTCCTGGAACGGACTTCTAAGGCCTCTCTCCACTAAGGTCATATGATGGTTGGCCTCTCTCTGGATGTTGCCCATGGAGCCATGGTAGGAGGAGACATCTCCTCCCCTTTCTCCCCCCACTACCTTTCCGCCTCCTCGCTTCTCTCAAAACTACGGGACACCCCTGCCACGCTGGCACAATGGAAGCCAATCATGGGCAGAAGACTGAGGGGGGGCACAGTGCTTAAAAGCACCAGGTGCTGTGCAGGGAATGGAAGCTTGCACTGGGAGTGTGTGCATGTATGGAGCCCCTGCGCATTTGTACTCGGCCACCGTGTGTGTCAAGGAGGGAGACTCTGTGGACTCCATTCTCCAGCTACCTTGCACTTCTGGCCCTCAGGTGGGGCCCCCAACACAGCCCTGTGTCTCCACCTATGGTCTTGCTTTGACCCCACTTCCCACTTTCAGCCCGGCAAGTCACTTTCTGGATACATTTGTGTCCCCTGCAAATTTGTTAACCCCTGGAGGGAGCTTTGACTTTGCGGCTACTGCCATCTTTTTGGACACCCTGGCCAACGGGTGCGAGAGGATCTCCATGGGCATTTCAAAGCTGACTGGTGCCAATGTTTTGTTGGCTCCATCTTTGGCCTCTACTACGGGACTGGTCCTTCATTGTCCATCTACTGGTTTGAACACTGGTGTCACAGCCCCACAGCAGCCATTGATTTCCCCAGAAGCCGAATTATGCCCTCAAGTACATTTCCCTGTTTTTTCATTGCCCATGTCTATGGATTTGTGGGGTGAAGGTTTACCTGGTCTGGGTGGGGGGGAAATGTTTAGTGTTCCGTCTAGTACAGGGAGTGAGTCCATGCCTGATGCCCCCCTGGCTAGTTCCTTCCTTCGTTTTAGTCCTCTTTGGGCTCCACACCACCCATTAGCCCCACCTTCTTCTGGTCCTGCAAACTTGCCAGGTTGTCCCTGTCACCTCCTGCTCACTGAGATGGCTGAGATTTAAAATCTATTTGTTTGGGATGCCGGGGTTCAGGGGGGAAGGTGGTGTGGGGAGAGGTGGTGAGGGTTCAGCAGTAGCTGGCCCCGGGGGGTCAGAGGGACCCATGTTAGAGTCTACCAAAGGGACTAAGTCTTTGTATCCCTGTCTGCTTTTTGCCTCTGTGGCCATGACTCCTACACCACCCACAAGGAGCCGATTAGAGGTAGTTCATCCCCCCCAGTCCCTACTTTACAGAGGGAGCACTCCGGGACCATAGTTCTGGGGTCTGACCACACATTTTTGAGGAACCCCATGGGGAGACCCCTGGGTAACCTGTGCTCAGTCGGAAGGGGGGACAGTGCTCGAATCCACAGTCAGGGGAGATCTCTTTCGGAGCCAAAGACACCCGAACGCAGCAGCTGCTCGACAATGTTTCTCTATGGTGTCCCAAAACTATTGCCTGATACACGAGAACCAAGGGATGTCCTCTGGAATAAATGCTTTCACTGGTTACGGGTGGTCGGGGAGTGTGGGTTTGTGTCTTGGGGCACTTTGTTGGAGTGCACCAGATTGTCCAATTCCCGAGCAAAATCGGCTAAGGTTAAACTGGTTTTTGAGGATGCCTTAATGGCTAGGAACATTCTGGAAAAATGTAATGGCCTATGGCGAACAAGTATAAGTGGTATTACAGTCAGTGCACTCTATGTCTCTGCTCCTGTGTGCCCCATGGGAACCCCCTCTGGCAACACCCACCTTTCTGGGGCTAACTTGACAGCCTTGGGCCCAAGGCGCTACAGGAGTTACCCAAGGCAAGGTGATGGCAGTGCCTGATCTTTGGCTAATCAAACAGTTTTGGGGCACTTTCGGACGGTGTTGCTTTTGCAAGGTTTTCCTTTTTGTTCCTGTTGTTGTGTCTACTGTAATTATGTATTAGACTTGTTTTTTTAGGATGTACATTGATGGCCTTTTTTGGCCAAATAAAGTTATTTGATGATTGATTGTATGTAATGGACAAAAGGTTCAGATTTGCATCTCACATACATGTTAAATGTGTGTCACACTATGTACTAGCTCCTGGTTCCTTAGGGGTAGCTCCTTCCTACTAGGTGATGCCCAATACACAAGAGCTAGTTTTACCTCCTGCTCATGAAATCTCAACTTTGCCCCCTGAAATATTTCTGCCGGCAGCATGATCATTGATCTATCCAGCAGCTTTAGATCTGTATCTAAAGTAGCCAATATTGTACATTTCTGTAGAAGAGCACAGTGATGCTAGACTATTTCAATGTATCCATCACGGATCTATAGTCAAGTCCCAAAACACCATAACCAAGTTACCAATACCTATCTCAACTTACTAACAAAGAGATTGTTCTAGCTTACACTATTGAGCCATAACCAAACTCCCATTGATGCTTCTCAAATAGTTGTTTTGTAGATTCCAAACCTTTATGCTTACTATTTATTCTTATTTTTCCATCGCACCACTGAGTCTTGAGATTGAACCATAAGAGTGGACATTTCAATATAACTGATAATTGAGCTCTGCAGCTCTGCCAAGGTATCCACTTTCATACTAATTTGATTGAATCAGCTAGCAAGCTGTCAGTCAAATTACTAGAGATTGAAATTAATCTGATGCCAGTCCCTCTGTGTGCGTACAGCTGCATATACACACATGGCCTCCATTTTGCAGCCCTTCCATTAACATAGAGCAATCAGGAGTAACACAGCTATTTCATTCCATTGCTGTACCGCTGTATTTGATGGTTGACATCCAGTAACTATCTTACCATTAGGTCTTTCATTTATTTCAACATGTTTTTATATTACTGAGTGCTATCATGTCACACCTCCAAAAGAGGTGAGGCATTAGTCCCCCATACAATTTCAATCTTTGACCATCATACTAAATTGGGTTAAACAACTGAGTATGCTCTATGAGCTGAATCTGGAGAAGTTGCAATGCCACTTTGTGATTTCACAGGAATTAACTTTGATATATTTAGATATTGTAATTTGACACTACTCCACACATCCCCATTCTCACTGATACAGTATTAAAATAAAAGAAACACAATACTTGATTCTGCAACATGTTTATCACTAATGAGATTACAATACCAAAATAGAAGAGAAATCTGCTTCATAGCATAGTTGCTTTTGAATACAAAATCAAAACCACTGGGGTTGGACAAGACAAAAAAGTGGGCATCACATCAAATTTCAGTTTTACCTTCTAAATGTGAATAGATCCAAAATAAAATAACAGAATCTAATCAATAAAACCAGATGTGATGAATTGAGTTGTTCAAAGGCAAGACCATGAATATATATTGAAAAAAGGAATTTCATTGCTATACATGGTTGTTCTAAGCACTCAACCAATCAATTTAAAGTATACCATCTTTCTCTGTATTTTCTTCTTTACTTCACCTGCTCTATATTATCCTTCACAGCCAGATGCCAAGTTTGTGCATTTATACATTTCAAATTCAAATTCAAATAACCTTGGAATATGTGATTTCACCATGTCTACTCTATATCATCTCCTTAAACATCCAAAGGTCAAACTTAGTAAATTAAGAAGTTCAGAATTCCATAAATGTGTTGATTTCATATCCTTTAATTTACATTTAACATCAAGAAACTGGTTCAAATATTGCCAAACACAAATTGATTTGAATCTGTTTCTGTAATTTTCCATTCATAACCTTCTGTTAAACTCATGAACTTCATTGATAATACCCAAAGAGTGTTTCACAATTTGTTTAGATCTTCAGCAGGATTTATTTCAATTTATCAATCTTGTTTGTTGCTTAAAGGTTGTGTTTATATCCACTGCCTCTCTCAAAATATTCACATTTGTAATATTGGCCTACCAGCATTTCCATGATTGCAGAGTTCGATATCATGGGAAAAAAACGTATTCCCCTTGTGTCCTCGACAAATGAAAAGACCAAACACAGGGCTTGGCACACACAAAATCCTGGTATAATGCCAAATTCTCTGGATCAAAAAAAGATTTAGTGTTGTTTAATTGAGTTTAGTTTATTTATTTGTATAGAGCAGCCAAGCCCTTGGGTATCTGGGCACATTCAACTTGGAGCACAACATAGGTTACAAATTAGAGCAGAAACATGGGTTACACATACAAAGTGGTTACAAGTGCCTATAATAAACACAATAGGCGGACCAGGTTACAGAATGTTCCGAGTTGAAGGACAACACAAGTGTTTCCGAGATAGAACATTAGGGCAGGCATATAGGCATATAGCAGGCTATATAGATCTGACTGCTGAAGTGACAGGACTGAGGGCAAGGGAATAGTATTACTGAGTAAAAAGCACGTCCTTCACTTTGGCTCTAAAGCACCAAAAGGAGGATTCAGCTCTAATATCAGTAGGGAGCGAATTCCAGGATTTAGCTGCTAACAAAGGGAAGCTTGCTCCCCCTGCTGTTTTCAAGTTAAACTTCGAAATGTTCAGTTGGCGTAGTTATGGGGCTCAAACTGTGAGACCTGTGGACAAGGGAGCACTACAACAATTGAGGCATTATCACAAAGCACTTTTGCTCGCAATGAAAAAAGCACACTCCCAAGCTTTTTGTGCCGCCCTTTATGAGGCCATGCATGAAAGGATATGTTGCAGTTCTGGAAGCTGGTGTCTCTGAGTAAACTGGATGACAGCAAGTCTTTACAATGCTGTATCTCGGGTGCTGTCTGGCGAAGGTACTTTTCAAATATCTATGCAGCCCTGGGAAGGCACGATGTGTGCCATATCATGGATGAACTGGACGCAATTCCCCCAGTACCCTTGGTTATAACACTCAAGGAGTAGGAAGATGCTGTGGGCTCACAAAAAAGGGAGAAAGCGGCTGGGCCCGATTTGATCCCTTTAGATTTTTATCTGGATGAGTTGACCATCTGGGTCCCAATTCTATGTAAAGTATTTGATGCTACCATTAGAGCCAAGGAAGTTCTGTGATCCTGGAAAGAGGCCACAATAGTACCCATACATAAAAAAAGGGCCCAAAGATCAGCCCGAAAATGTTGGCCCATTTCCCTACTAGACTGCGCCGGGAAAACATTTGGCAAAGTCCTGTTGGGAAAATTGCAGTAATGCCCAGGAGGGATTTCGAATTGGTCAGGGCACTGTGGATCAATGCTTTTTGTTGACTCTATTAATCCAAAAATATACAAAATTATTAAAAATGAACTTATATGTAATTTTTTGGGATCTCAAAACACTGTTCGATTCTGTGTGAAGAATATTATTGTGGCTCATTCTGAAGAGCGGGAAGTCCCAAAAGAGCTTCTTGATGCAATTAAACTACTCTATGTGCATACCTAGACCACAGTCCGCTATGGTCTGGGAGGGGACGAATCTGATCATATCAATGTATTGAAGGGTTTCTGCCAGGGATGCGTTCTGGCTCAGCTAACTTTCCTGCTATACATCCAGGAAATTGTGGGTGCATTGAAGGTAGGTGTCCTGGACACCCCAAAAACAGGGTCACAAAAATGACCCACCCTATTTTTCCCTGATGATGCAGCCATTCTCGCCACTAATCCAGCTGGGCTGAGAGTGGCCCTTAACATCTTCTCAGCGAAATGTAAGGAGTTTGGCCTTGAGCTCAACTGCACCAAAACTAAAGTTGTGGTCTTCAAACCCCCATTTTCTAAATCCTGTCAAGTGAAAATCAAGGTTGATGGCCCCGTATTGGATCAAGTTAGGCACTTTGATTACCTGGGGATTAGGTTCAACAAGGGGTGGTGGCCAGACCAACTTTTAAATCCAAGGTAAAGCTAAGTAAATATATCAGGGCCATTTGTTCCTTTTTAAAGTCCATGGTAGCAGGGCAATCTACAGCTATTTGATAATAAAGCATTGCAAAAAATGATATCTCCTGTCGAGAACAATTTCTTAAAGAAGCTATTGCTCTTGCCTAAGAATGCTCCATCCTTGTTGATTCATTTGAAACTCCAAATGTTGCCTCTAACAGACTCGATTGCCCTAGAGCAGTGGTCTTCAAACCTTTTCAGCATTCGGCCACAACTAAGAAAAATTTGGGCAGGCCGGGCCCCCATAAATGCCAAATGGACAGTATGTACAAATGGCTTTGAACTATTGTGCACCGTCACTGCACCCTACTCTAAGTATAGTCCCAGGCTCCCATCACAGTCGCTGTGCTCTGTCATCCCACTCCTACCCAGTCCCTGGGCTCTCCCCACCCCATCACAGACTCTGGGCTCTCCCCACCCTGCTCCCACCACTATCCCAGTTCCTCCTGCCCAACCTGATCCCAACACAGTCGCTGGGCTCCCCCCACCCTGTTCCCAACACAGTACGAGGGCCAGTGGGAGCTGGTGATTTTTTTTAAGTGGAGGGGCATAAATATTTCCCCCAAAAATGGCATAGCGACTGAGCGCAGTGAAGGAGCCTGAACCAAGGAAGTAGGTTTGGGGGATTCCCTCCCCATGATTATTTTTAAAATAATGGATTAAAATGTTGCATTTTACAGCATAATTTAAACAAAAAATGGGAAAAAAGCCAAACAGTTTACAATTGCCCCTGGGGGGCCAAGGGGGAACATGGTATTTTAGACTGGATACCTATGATAGCTATCCAATAAAACTAAGTACCATCCCTGTCCCCTGGGCTACACAGTGCCTCAGAAGGAAAGCTGATTTTGGCAGGTTGGTGGCGGATTGTGCAACAAAGGCATTTTTAAAATGCCTTTGTTGCGCAACGCTCCTTCCCCCTCCACCTCCCAGTCGCCAAAATCAGCTGAACGGACGAAAACAAACACACACACACATTCTCACAGCAATTACTCTATCATTCATATGAGCACCCATCACCATACACTCATTCATAACACAAGCATACACGCATCCATACACATATTTAAATAAAAAATAAATGAACATAAACGTACCTTCTGCAGGGGCCTGTGCATGGGTTCTGAAATGCCCTGCTCCAGGTTGCTCTGTCCGTATGTGCGAGGAGGCGCAGGAGCTCCCCCTCACACATACAGACATTCATTGCCCCAGGCCAGCATTTTCAATGAGCTATGCAAGGCTGGCGAAGCAAACACCCCCAGCGTTGCATGGCTCAGTGAGCATGTGCGGCTGAGGAACTGAACTGTCAAAGGGAAACAGTGTTTACCTTTGACAGTTCAGCCAGTCCAGGAGCACTCCCTCAGCTGGAAAAAGCAGCTGAGGGAGTGCTCAGTGTTTCACTGTGCTGGCTCCTCGGCTCCTCCATAATGGGGGAGGGGGCCACTGGGTGGACGCCCCCTCACCCATTATGGATGAGCCGCCATGATTGGACTGGCCTATAGGGCAATAACGCAATGCCTGTACCAAAATTGCAAAATGCTAGTGTAGGCCAGTCAAAATGGGCCACTTTTTTGGACAATGTGAGCCAGATGGATGAGTTACTTCACTATGCAGCTAGATGTTTTGACCATTGTTGCTGAATAAATGTTCTTTAAATATCACAATTTGCGTATATTTTAACAAAACCCACCCCTTGGGGTACTATTCAAAAAGTCTGTGACTAAAGGAAAGAACATCCATTTGCAACTGTGGGACACTTTTTCTTTGGTGCCTGAGACAGTTTTAAGGTCTAGTCCGGCCATGTGCCACCCCTGCCCATTTCCTCCAATCTAAAAAAAACTAAAAAAACTAAAATAAAGTTTAAAAAAAATATTTTTTTAACATTTCATGTTGGGCTCTCGCGCCCCACGTGGGATACAGCCGCGCCTCAGAGTTTGAAGACCTCTGCCCTAGAGCCAGCCCTGTATTGGGTGAGACTTTTGTCTACCCCGAGACTGGCACCATATAAAGATGTCCTCAGGGATTTCCTGCATCTGGAAGGTGCAAAAAACCAGGGCTTGGTTCACCATGTGAAAAATAATCTTGTGTGGGTTAGGTGCTAGACACTTTTAGGGAAACCCTAGTGAGTGCCGTCCTTTTACTTAAGGTCCCCCTTAAGACAACTGCTAAATGCAACGCTTTCAGGAATCTAGAGATTCAAAGGTATTCCTTGAAAAATGGCTCAGTGTTTCTTCTACCCAACTCTTTGGAGATTTGCCAATCTTTTTTTAGATGTAATACATCTCCCTTACGATCGCTCTTTATTTGTTGGCTTTAGGCTGGGCTTTTTGGCATTAAGTGATGCATTAAAAGAACCTACGCTTGTAGCAGTCATAAAATGTCAGGCCCACACACGAGGTGATGACGTCATCTTGTTGGGAAATGCGGCAGCGGACGCTGCCGCCAAGGAAGCCTCCTATTTACCGAAACCCCCAACAGGTGAGTAAATACTACAAAAGATAGTAGAGGAAACACAGCCAGAAGGATTCAACTCATTATCAGTCTCTCAAATCATTGAGCTTCAGCAAGATGCACCCAGCGAAGAGAAGGAGACATGGGTAAAAAAGGGGTGTAGCCAGTCATCCACTGATCTATTATGGAGACAGAATAACACTGGTAAGGTAGTGATGCCAGCAAAGTTGCTCAACATAGCATTCAAAAATTGCACTTCCCAGCTCACAATACAAAGCAGCACATTATTGCAGACATACAGGAAAATTGGTTTGCCCGAGGATTACAGAAGCACGTGACAAAGTTAATAATAGAATGCATCACATGCCAAACCTACAACTCTGGCATGACATTACGAACTCTCAGATGAACATTACCAAAACCTGAAGATCCATTCAGAGAACTGCATATAGATTATGCAGACATGGGAGAGTGGTGTAATGCGGCTCGATACTTTATTGTTGTGGTATGCCGCTTTTCCCGGTGGGTGGAAGCAGGCCCCTGCACTCATCCAGATGCACGGCGTGCCACCAAGTTCTTGGTCAGGGAAGTGTTTCCCCGCTGGGGCATTTGTGATGTCATACGTTCCGACAACGGGACACACTTTGTAAACAACATCTTCAAGCACATTACAGCGATGCTAGGTATAACTCATAAGCTCTGTACGATTTATCATCTGCAATTGAACGAGCTTGTTGAAAAAATGAACGGGATACTCAAGAGTAGATTGTCAAAATGTTGTCATACACTCAAGAAGAACTGGGTGTATTGTTTACCCCTGACGCTTTTTGAAATGAGGAACCCGCCTAGCAAGGACCAGCACCTGTCACCCCATAAAATTATGACAGGTAGCAGGATGCAGACAGCCCACTCACCCCTGCGCAGACAATCTGATGCACATCAAAGTGCCACAGTTCTAGGAGAAGAATTCCATGAGTACCTCAGAAATCTGACGAGAGCAACACGAGCCATAGCTAAACAAATAGCAACACCATTTACACATAAAAACGCCACTGATACAACCACTCCAGCCACAGATAGCCCAGACTGCCAGTTGATGACAGGTGACATGGTATATGTGAGGAGTTTTTTGCGTAGGTGGAACAGGCCAAGGTTCCATGGTCCATACAAGGTGATATACTGCACGCCCACAGCAGTCAAGGTACAGGGCCTAAGGTATGGGGTACATTTGACAGATGTTTGCAAGGCCCATGGGAGTACGGACTGCGCAGACCACGAAGGTAGCAGAAACGAGCAAAGTGCACAAACATAGAAGGTGGGAAGAGCAGGAATATAAGGATAATTGTCAGACACAGAATAAAAGTAAACAAAGAGTAAATGAAGATATTTAAATAAATGCATGTTATTAACGAATACTGGTAACCTGTAAAACAGGATAAAAATAACAAAGATGTGTCTCTCTCACTCGCTCTCTCTCTACCTTTTCCTCTTTGTTAATATGCATGTATAAATATATATATACATATATATATATATGATTTATGTTTTTCTTTTGATTTCAACTGCTATACGTTGTCTCCCTCAGTTCTTCTTCCCCAGACTCGAGGTGTGGGGAGGGAGAAGAGAGGGATGCAGGAACACCTGCTTGTATTAAGAAATAAAAAAAGTAAATGCAAATTGAACAATTAAGGAGATCCACGAGTAAACGGTGTGTAAATAACGAAAGCTTAATATGCATGATTAACAAATGTTTATCTTTAATTTATTAGGAGCTACCATGGGCTTGGAAGAGGCCCCGCCATCAACAAATAATAGCGTAGATAGGAATAGACAAAGAAGATATGTTTATCCTAGTTATTCCTATGAATGTGTTTTGTTTATGTGTGCAATGGTATTCTTTTCAACATTATTTGGCCTGTTCTTGTATTGGGCAATTACATATATTTCAATCAATGTGACCCAGCGGTGTGTGGGCATAAAAACAATCAAGAAAGGGCCCCATCTAATTTGGGATGGTGTTAAAATAATATGGGCCCACGGGGGCCTTGGGGATGAACATAATAACACCACAAGTATCACAATGATGCAAACAACCCCACAGTCCCCATATGTAAATGATTCTGATTTTAGCGTTTACACAATGAATGACAGAACTCCTTCAGAACTCACCTGGGTGCAAAACCACCCATATCCAACCACCATGCCAGTCTCAGAAACCGCAACTCCAGGAAACATAACCATCAGAGAAGAGAGCAGTGATAACAAACATATGGCTATCAGCTACTATAATTTATATACAGAATGGGAGGCAAAAGAGAGTGGCAGGCAGGCTCAAGGAAATGAGAGAGGTGAGTGTGACTGTTTATGCTGTTGAACCCCTTTGTTCTCCCGTGCCTCCACACTCTCCTCACCTGAACCTTCGGAGTTATCTGAGTTCAGTAGGTTCCGCCGGCTAAGGTAATCCCTTCCTTTTTTTAGTGGCACTTGCCTGCCTCGGAGAGAAGCCACAGTGACCGCTAACTGGACAGCTGTCCCGGGATTCCTCTTCCGGGAACAAGCCAGAACAAAAGGGAAAAACCCACACGGGGGAGAAAAAAACCCTTTGCGAGGAGATAGATGGCTGGTGAGTAGGCGAAGATCCAAGGCAACTTGTTGGCAGGATGATGTGCCGAAATCCACAGGAGAGATCTCAATAAAGTAAATCCAACAAGGGAATAGACTCTGGTGACTGAGGAGAATGCTGCCGGTGAGTATAGAATCCCTGCGAGGAAGGGAATAGCCAGCTGAGGGAGGAAGGCAGCAGCGGAGCAAAACAGGGCCCAGAGGGAACAAGGCCCAGGAGGAGATAGCAATAAACACCAGAGAAGAAAAGAGAAGGAAGGAAGGGAAAACTGGAGGACCTCTAGGGTGAAGAACACAGCAAAGAGGAAAAACCTGCCGCCGAAGCAGCGACCGAGAGAAGGATAGCCAGCTAGAAAAACCACTGAAGGATCAGCGGAAGAGAAAGGGAGAAGGGAGAGCCACTGCCGGACGAACGGACAGACAGGGAGGAAAGCAGAAACCCGTTCCGCAAGAAAAGCAAAACTAGCCGGCACCAATACCGCCGCAATGCAGAGGCGAGCAGAGGATAGCAGGAGGAGCCAAGAAAATAAAGCGAAGGAACCAAGGTAGCTGGAGCAAGAACCAGCGAGGTTGAAACGCAGCGACTGCCGGGAGTGGGGAGCAGATAACTTCCGGCAGTCCTGCGACCGGCCAATGGGCCGATACCAAACACAAAGAAGGGACTACCATCCCTACCTGCCGGGTTGCAGTTTCCAACGTGGAAGGAGCCGCCACCCGCGGCAGCGATTGCGTATGACAGTGGGCCTAGGATGAAAAAGAGGGAAACACAACAGGAAAAATGGGAGGATCATTATAAATTCGGCTTAGATACAGTTGATGATCCTCAACACCCACACCAGACAAACAAGTGGTATGCTGACATGAGAAACACAGCAAAACAAACAACTAACGAGAGTTGTTTTGTGCTCAGTTATACCTCATGCCTCCGACACTCCCAAAGTATTGCTGCCACAAGAAATTCCATTTGCAGAAGCATTGTAAGGGCTGTCTGAAGATAAACTTTCATGGGTACAGAGAACATGTGCTCCCATATGGACTGAACACATAATGAAGTTTACTTGGGTTACCGCCATCAAGAAACCCTTCAAACTGCAAAAAGACATTTCATATGAACTCTGCTTCCGTGGGGAAGGTAAAAAGAACATGGGGGAAAACAAAAATTGCAATAAAACTCTTATAATACCTGACATGAAGAAAGGAATGGCCGCAATGATGGACACATACTGGGTTTGCGGCAACATGGCGTACCTGCACCTCCCGCAATCATGGAGGAGCACATGTTCCCTGGCAACGCAACATTTTGCACTAATGATGATTCAAGAAAGCCATATCCAAGGAGGAAGCACACAAGTGGCGGCGCCAAATGAACTGTCCCCAACGCCGCCTGACAAGGTTCCTGTGTATGCCATGGATGAGGAAGGTTTATAGAGCACAATGCAGATGAAGAAACGATCATCAAACTATATTTCAGCCAAATCATCAGAACTCCTAGCACAGATCCCTGATCGATTCGGTGTTGTTCAGCTCTGTCGAGACATTTTGTGTGTCCTTTGTTCCCAGCATCCCTGTGAGAGCAAATGCCAAATGGCTTCAGATAACAAGGTGGGAGCTCATCCGATTGGACAATGACACTGAACAAGGGTTCAATGTCATCAAAGTGGACTCAGAGCCCTGCGACTAATGACCATGCAGAACAGGTATGTGCTAGACCTGTGAGCAGTGATCGATGGAGGTGTTTGCCGAAAAATCGGGAGCAAACGTTGCACGTTCGTACCTTCTCCAGATGCGGAGAACGGCTCTCTCTCACACGTGATAGCAGCAGTGCATGACCTTGGAGAGTGTATGAAGGACGATGGAGGGGCACAGCCCAGCACCTGGTTCGATAATCTTTTTTCCTGGCTTGGAATGACAGTGAAACAACTCATACCACTCATCATCTTTTTTCTCTTCATTTTTTGTGTGTGCCAATTAGGACTCTGATGCTGCGCAAACGCGGTACCTAATGGTGCGCTGAGGATGGTGACAATGGGCCGTGCAAATGGAGTGGCTCAAATAAAACATGAAGCAGAAGTGCAAACAGGAGATGGTTCAGAGCCCAAATATAGAATGACTGCCATATATAACACAGGGCACAGGGTGGATAATTTATACCACACAACCATAAAGGAACCTAGAGAGATACAATGGCACAAGGAAGTATGGGTGGACCGGAGGGCGAGGGAGGGTGTATTTATATATCCTGCACTCCAGACGAATATGCTAGGAGGGGTGAAAGCCTCAGAGCAGTAGGTAGGACATGGATGCCCATAAAGGGAACACCTGCATGGGATGCAGCAGTAGCTGAGGAGGAGGAACATAAGAGGTTAGGACAGTTACATAACGAAAGGGGGGAATGAGTGGAAGGAAGGGGCCTTTTTTAACCCCCCCATTCCGACACTTCCAGGGTAAGCCCAGTTGCGGCTGCTGTGGGTTCAGTGCCCCGACCCTAGAGCACTCGTGCGGGAATACCCCTAGGAACTGTGACCCTCCCTTGAGACAGCATAAGACTAGAGTTGAACGAGACTCCATTTTGTAAGTTACTGACTCCATTTTGTAATGGCAGGACAGTTGTGAAGTTTCAACGCAGACCTGCAGTTCTAGTTCTCCCAGTTAGGCACACACAGCGAGCAAGCTACTCCCCTCACCTCCTCAACCTTTGCCGTCTCTGCATTTGTTCGGTTCTCATGAGAGACTAGCTGCGGGAATGCAACAAACTTTACACTGTATCTTCTGTCTTCCGTCTCACTTCACAGACCCAGATACAGCCCCGAGCAGTAACCAGCGCAAAAGCCATCCGTCTCTATAAACCTGCCCCCACACCCAACAGATTCTGGCCATAAAAAACACCATCCCATATTCCTTAAATGAGGGTCAACTGTTAAGAGCGACCCCCAAGTCCATTTGATTGTTTGTGCTTTAGTAAGAAGAAAGCCAAAGTGCCTTTTTGCATGTAAAATGATGCAAGTATAAGAGTAGAACAATGAGCATATTAGCACACGGTATAATATCTGCATGATTAAAAGTTCTAACGTTAGAGTTCAGTCATGAAAGTGCAATGTATATTAACATATGGTATGACACTGCTAAAATAAATAGATTGCAATAACGAAATGCACAACCAGCATAACACTGTACACGCCAGCATCAAGCTACCTCATCTTTTAGTTGAAATATAAATATATGTATGATATTGTGTAAACGTAATATAGCAACCAATCGCTTTGACCAAAATGCATATGTGTTAAGGCTGTATGAGCAGACCCTAAGCCATGAATTGTTTTATTATAGTATGGAAACTAACTCAATTATGCGTCTAGCTAATTAATGAGTTTTGTTACAATGAGAATAGTTAGCCAGCTAGAAAATATAGTGTATCCTGACCAAGTATAACCTGAATGTAATGCAGTAGGTCACGTGTAAAAGCCGGTATGTAAAATCTATTTCTGAGGGTCCTGTTTCTTTGTGCAATGCAAAACTATACCGCAAAGGTGTTTTGATTCTCCTCTACCCTTCATGGTGTCAAGGTAGATTAGCAGAGATTTAATGATGTTTGGACAACCCGACCACTAACCCCCCACAATGAAACTTATGACCAAGATGGTATGGGCCTTTTTGTGACCTATTCTTTAACGTGTGTTTCCAGTTGTAGATTTATGGCCCTCTTTGTTGTTTATCAGATGGACATTCCAAACCACACATCGACCTCAAAAGCCTCACCTCTTCAGCCAGTATATCTTAAATGGTATCAACACATAGCTCAGCCTCTCAATAGGTCAAGTGATGCATTCAATGACTGTATTTTAACCTATGACCAATAATAAATATACCTGGACTTGAAACACATTTCCCAAGTGTCTAAGCCCACCGGCCTTTAAGCTCGCTGGACAAGAAGATTATGGTAGTTAATGAATGGGAATGTGTGGCCACAAGGGAAAATCTCAAAAGGTTATTCAATAAGTAACAGCACAACAAGTTGCTGATTCCACATGCCAATTCGATGAGCCCAGCTGACCGATTGACCCGAGAAGCACCATCCCAACACCACGTGTTCCTGAGCCAACCGCAGCCCTCTGACCCTATGGCACCAATAGGTGCCCACTCTTAGTGATCAATCCCAACTGTTCATGTGCCCCTTAGGCCTTCACTGTGCTTGATGACAGATTTTGTGTATAAAAGTAAATTGTAACATGTTTTATGCAGAGCGCTCTCGGCGTGAGTAAAGTAGATTCTGCTTGCCCTATTTAGATAAAAGACTTTTCTTAACACCAGCACTTGGTCTTGGTCTCATTCCCTCCTGGAGTGTGTCTTGATTGACTCCATTGGGAGAATTAACTGTATTTTTGGGGTCCTCTCACTTACACCATATACCATTGTATTAGGTTCAAATATACTCTCAGCCCCTAGTGTCTGGTATTGGGCATTGTACATTTGATTTTGATTGTTATTTAGGCATGGCATATTGTGGCAAAATCCCACTCTGGGAGAACTACCAAGATACCTAGGAATAATGTAAGAACTTAAATTGCTTGGATCAATGGATTTGAGCATAAGAGTGTGGGGTGATGCCCTCTTTGGAGGCATGCCCCTTTGACTAGGTGGCATGTCGGTCTTTGCCTGAGTGTGGGCTGATTCTAGCGGCATCTTTACAGATTTTACCTCCAAAACCGCTTGTATGGATTCCTTAGCCTTTGGTTTGGTCTCTTTATATTTAGGCCCCTCCTCTCTCTGACCAAATATCACTTCATACAGTTAGGTCCCCTGTTCTATTATCCATTCTAGGGGTTTTTCGCTGTCAAATTCACAAATTAACTGGGAGACAATTTGTTTTTGGAGCCAATAAAAGTATGCAGTTTTAAATTCTGCAGACTTAGGGTTAAAGGTCACATCCAAGCGTGAATGCTCTTTTTACGTTTTGAAAGAAGTGGCGAGGTGACACATTCTGCTTTGCCGTCATAGTATAAGTGTCTTTCTTGGCATCCTGCATAGACTGGTAAGGTGAGAATTGATATATAGCCTCCTTCTCAGTCTGCCCATGACACATTGTCCTTCTCATTGAGACCATGAATGATACCAACAGATGCTGCATCTAGAGTGAGGTGAAAGTACTGTCTATATAGTTCCCTAGGGATCTTAAGGGATTTTAATTTATCATGAACAACTGCCTCACCTACAGCTCTTCTTCACTAACAATGTATGTGCAAACACGGTCCAGAAATCTTTTTGACCAATGCGAAAGTTCATGGAAACTTTCTCAAATTTCGAAGACTAGTCCTTCCCTAAACATTTGTCAAACTTTTCTCCTAGCCACATTCTTCTAAACTCCGTGGCAAAGGCTTAACCGTTATCTAGCAGAACAGTGCTCTCCTATACAAAGACTCTGAACCATTGACTTTGGCCCAGGCCTATTGAGAAGAATTACTGGTTGTAGTTAACTGAACCCTTTGCCCTGCCTATGAATGTATTTGGGCTGTCTATTCTTATAACCTTGGGCCTCATTACGACTTTGGAGGTAGCCATGCCCTTAATAAGGGCATGACTTCCTCCAAAATCGTGTCTGGGTTCCCTGAATGGGGAAATACTGGGCCATTCCGACTTTGGAGGGCCCAGTGTTTCCTCCTTCAGGGAACCCGGACCCGGTCCTTCCCCATTCCCATTCGAGCACTGATAGGGCTCAATGGGAATTGGGAGGTAGCTAACAATGGGCCCATTAATAACGGGCCAGTTGTTAGCTCTCGGGTCCCCTCGCGGGCCACGCTCTGGACGTCTGGTAAAACCCGAAGTCCAGAGCGGGGCCAGCAAGGGAACCTCGTAATAGGGCAGAATGGGATTAACGGCGCCGGCACCATTACCAGCGCCGTTAATTTCATTCCGCCAGCCTCGTAATGAGCCCCCTTGTCTTTTTACCCCTTTATTAAGTATCTGAAGTGCCATTTTGCTCCCACTTTGGGAGAGCTAAACTTGTTCCTTTACTTACCGGTTGTGTATTTGTGCTTTATTAGTGTGTGATATTGAGCTGCTCTTGCTAGTGTAATGTTTTCAAACTGACTGAGTAAATAAATGTATATTATTTTACCAAGAAACTTTGAGTAAGTGTTTGTTTGAATCACTGTATTAGTTGGTCCTTTGTGTAACTTGTACTACTGCTCACTCAACTCTTGAGATAAGTCTGGCTTCTCAGCCATTGCTAACACTTTACTGTGTAGTACAGGCTTGTACCAAAGATGAAATTGTGCTTACACTTGTAGTCTTAATTGCATGTAGTGTTCCCAAAGGGTACTGCATGTGATTCTGCCTAACATTGGTGTACAGCGGTGAGGATAAAGTATACTTGTTACATTTAGAGTGCTACTTTTACCTTTGTTCAAATAATCCTCCCAAGGCTAAGCAACACTAGAGAAACAATTGTTTTATCATGACTGATATGGAAAGCTACAGACAGGAGACCCTAGTGACCTTCACTGTTGATCAATTGAGAGATATGTGTAAAGCTGGGAATCTCACTGTAAATGGCAAAAAGCTTGAATTGATAGAAACATTGTTAGAATACCAAAGTCTGAGGAGTGGGTCTGAAACCCCTACACCTGCAGCAAATGTGTAAAATGGTGATGAGGATGATAATATGTCAGAGCCCAGCTCTAATATTGTGGATGAGTTAGATGAGGCAGAGGAGTCTCACAATGTAGGCCCTGTCTTACCTCTACCTGCTTATAGGCCTCAACCTTTGACCACAGGGATTCCATCAGGTCCAAACATATGTCCTGAATTTGTCTCACTTGAAAGGATGAGACTTGATTTAGAGTTTAAAAGAATCCAAGGTCAAACTGAAAGCAAACATCAAGAACTTAAACTCAGAGAAATGGAGTTGAGCAATGCACTTGAAATGAAAAAGGTGTCTCTTGAAACTGGTTCTCTCACAGAGTCCTCTAGGTCTTCCAGTCCTAAGAGGCCTCACATGTCCAAAGATGCATTAAGTATGTATGAGGTTAAGATTGATATTTTGGATTGGTTGGCTGCTTTTGAATATAACTATGGGATTCAAGACATTACAGGGAATCAGCAGATTCCTTGGCTTTTTTCTAGGCTACCCCCTGTTGCAAGTGACGTGGTAGTGGATTTGGGGGCTATAGACAGAAAGGAGTATGAAACTGTGAAGCTAGCCTTGATAGCTAGAATTAGGAAGACCCCTTCTCAGTATTTTAAGAGGTTTACAACCCTCAAAAGCATAATGATAGCCCTTGGGCTACCTAGGTGAATGAATGTTTGAAAAACTTAGATGGATGGGTTAAGGGTTACAGAGTTAACACTTAAAAACTTATGAGAAATCTGGTTATGTTGGAATCTATTTATGATGCCTGCTCTCCTGAGCTGAGACAGCACGTGGATGACTCTAAGGAATTTGATCCAAAGAAGTTAGCAAGGGCTGCTGACTTGTTGGTTGCCAACAGGGCTACTGACAAGGACTCTGGGGTAACTCAGAAGAAGGATGAGGGGAAGCAGCACAAGAAAGAGAATTCTAATACCTCCACTCCAAAATAGGGCCACAAACATAACAAGGGGAAGCCCCCTGGGAAACCAAATCAGGCAAGTGTACCTCTTGGTACCAAACCAAAAGGAGGTCAGAACAAACCCCCATTCATAAAGACATTTGGTAAATGTTATGCTTGTAGATCAACTGACCATGTGAAAGGGGATACCAGATGTAAGGGTAAACCTTCGGGGGTCCACACTGTCTCCTTAGCCTTCTCCCCAGAGGATGAAGTACCAATGACAAGTGGAAACTTTCACTTACTGGCTGAGGAACCCATGAAAGTCTCAGCCAGTGTTTCTTTAGTATCCCTGGGTCTGTGGGAACAACATCATTTAGATGTGCACAATTCTATTCCAGACAATACTAAAGAGTATTACAAAGACAGTGTTCTTGTGAATGGTCAGGAGACCCCTGCCTTCAGAGACACAGGGGCCAGCATAACTGTAGTTGATGAATAATTTCTCAAGGTTGAGGATGTTGCTAAGGCATCCAAATTCCTAACTAAGCTTGGTGGAGGCCTTGTCAAATGCTTTCACAGTTACCAGCTCTCATCCAGTGCAATGACATGACTGCCAAGATACCTGTAAGTGTGCAGAGTGAAGTACCTGGGAGAGTCCTGTTGGGGAATGATTTAACAACTCTTGGAGTTGTATCAAGCGACCCCAGGCCTCCAAGCAAAAGGAAACAGGAGCAGACTAGGAAGGCCAGAGAGAGTACCTTAAAAGGCTCTCAAGAGGAGATTATAGAAGAAAATATAACTCCCAGTCCACAGGACTTACTGACTGCAATTTCTAAGAAGAAAGAGGAGAAGGGGAAACCTACAACCTCCAGGAAGAAACCAGCCAGCACTCCTGTGCTACCAACAAGGACATCCCCAAGAGGACTGTCCAAGATCACACCTTTGATCCCTCCACCAGCTGAGGCTGAGTGTGTGGAACAACCATGTGTGGTTGAGTCAGCTGCTGAGGAATCAGAGCTGGAAGAGGACCTTGCTCCGGTTGGAGATTTGGATCCTGCAGACCATCCTGAGCTGCAGTCTTTACTGGCAGAAGGTGGACCCTGTAGGGCAGACTTCAGCAGAGGTCAAAGAGAGTGTCCTACTCTTGAAGGTCTTCGCAAACAGGAAGCTTCCCAGCTGGATGGGCAAGATCCAGGGAAGCATAGGTTGTACGGGGAAGATGGCCTCTTCTACAGTGAACCAACTGAGTCTATCCCAGGGGACTACAGAAGAATTGTAGTGCCTCTTGAAAGCAGACTCCAGTTCCTACAGTTAGCCCATGAGATACCTTTGGCCGGTCACTTAAGGTTTAAGAAGACCAAGGAAAGGCTCTCTTTGTATTTCTACTGGCCTAAGTTGGGGTCTGATGTAGATAAGTACTATAGGAGCTGTCACACTTGCCAAACCTCTGGCAAGAGTGGATGCAAGAATGTGGCACCCTTGGTGCCCCTCCCAGTGGTGGGTGCCCCTTTTGAGAGGGTAGGAATCAGCATTTGTGGTCCCTCAGACCCTCCAACATCTTCAGGAAAGAGGTTTATCTTGATTGTAGTAGACCATGCTACTAGGTATCCTGAAGCCATAGTTATGAGAACTGTTACAGCTCAGGCTGTCGCTAAGGCCCTACTTGGTATGTTTACCAGGGTAGGTTTTCCTAAGGCAGTTATCTCTGACAGGGGATCCAATTTTATGTCCTACTACATGCAGGCCATGTGGAACAACTGTGGAGTAACTTATAAATTCTCAAATAACTACCATCCACAGACAAATGAGTTGGTATATAGGTTCAACCGTACAATGAAGAGCATGATAGGTGCTTTAGAGGAACACCTTAGAAGAAAGTCAGACCTTCTACTGCCATGCCTTCTATTTGCTTATAGAGAAGTCCCTCAGGAGGGGGTTGGATTTAGTCCCTTTGAACTTCTTAATGGCCATCCAGTTAGAGGCCCCTTGGCCCTAATTAAGGAGGGGTTGGAGAGTGCTTCTTCCCCTAAGCCAGTGAGGGTCAATGACTATGTGATAGGTCTCCGGAGGAGAATGTCACACATAATGGAAGAAGCATCAGATAACTTAAAATCAGGTCAGGCTCTGGTAAATTATTGGCATGACCAGAAGGCCAACATGGTTGAGTTTTCTCAAGACCAGCTAGTTCTAGTTATGGTGCCTACAAGGCAGAGGGCCTTACAGGACAAATGGATAGGACCCTTCAAGGTTGTGGGTAAACTTGGAGAGGTCAAATATCTGGTGGACTTAGGCAATCCTAAGGAGGCACCCAGAGTCTTTCACACCAACCGTCTAAAAGCTTATATCTCAAGACCAGAAGTGGGAGGTTTGCTTCTAGCTTCAGCTCAAGAGGAGGAGAGTGAACCTCTACCTGACCTGCTCAGAGGCCAACCTTTAGATGAGAAAATAGAAGGAGTTAATCTCTCTTCTAATTTGACACCTGAACAACAGGAGGAGTGCAAGTTTCTGTTAAATTAGTTTGCCACCCTGTTTTCACTATCACCTGGCTTGACCCCTTGGAGCCAGCATGATATTCACACTTGTGACTGTTTACAAGTTAAAAGCAGAGGTTACAGGATGTCAGATCATGTAAGATCCCACATAAAGGAAGAGGTCAACAAGATGCTTGATCTCAGGGTAATAGAGCCCTCTGCCAGTCCATGGTCTAGTCCGGTTGTTCTAGTACCAAAGGCAGGATCCAAGGAGTTGAGTTTCTGTGTGGACTAGAGCTCTTTATGCATTCACCAAGACTATGCCCACTCTTTACCAAGAACAGATGAACTGACAGGCAAACTTGGTTCAGCAAAGCACCTCAGTACATTTCACCTCACATCAGGCTATTGGCAAATAGCACTGACAGACCATGCCAAGGAGAAAATTGCATTCTCAACCCCATCAGTCCTCTACCAGTTTAAGGTAATGCCTTTTGGATTAAAGAATGCACCTGCTGCATTCAAAAGGATGGTTAATCAAGTTCTGAATGGGATGGAGGACGTCTGCATGGCATACTCGGATGACATTGCAGTGTTCAGCCCTACTTGGAAAGAACATGCTGGCCACTTAGGATATGTTTTGCAGGCTCTTGAGCAGGCCCATCTGACCATAAAGGCTAGTAAATGTCAAATTGGTCAGAGTAAAGTGGTCTACCTTGGGCATGAGGTAGGAGGAGGTGAAAGCAAGCCATTGGTTAAGAATGTACAAGCTGTACAAAACTGGGCCACCCCTACTACTCAAACCCAAGTGAGGAGCCTTCCTATGTCGCACTGGTTACTATAGGAACTTCAGAGAGAACTATGGGACCATAGCTTCTCCTTTGAATGTAGTCTCCTCTCCCAAATTCCCTTAAAAAGGTCAGATGGAATGAGGAGTGCACTCAAGCATTTGAAGGCCGAAAGAAAGCCCTTTGTCAAGCTCCAGTCCTATGAGCTCCTGACTACAACCAAACCTTCATTGTGCAGACAGATGCTTCAATAGAGGTGTAGGTGCAGTCCTTAGTCAACTGGATGAGAAAGGTAGGGAGCACCCTGTTTGCTTCAACAGCAGGAAGCTGAAGGAACCAGAAACAAGGTGGGCAACCATTGAGCGTGAGTGCTTTGCTATTGTATGGTCACTGAAGAAGTTTAGACCATACTTGTATGGATCTACTTTTGTGATTCAGACTGACCACCAACCCTTGAGATGGTTGATGCAAATGAAAGGGGAAAACCTATGACTACTGAGATGGTCAATCAGCCTGCAAGGGTTTGATTTTACCATTGAACACGGGTCAGGGTGTCACCACCAAAATGCTGATGGTATCTCCAGGATTTTTGACCAACTGGAGTAAGGAGATTCATCCAGGAGTGGATTAAATCCTCCTGTCCCTTAGTCTGGGGGGGACGAGTGTTAGGAATGATTCTCAAAATGTGCTATTTTCCCTTACCTTTGGAGACCCCCAGCAACTTTTCTGGATTGCTAGGATTTTATTTCATTACCTGGGAAGAGTGTCAGCCTTTTTATCCTACTTTTCCATGTATTTTGATGTGTGTTTTACTTTTGTCTTCTTTGGTTATGGAGTTTTAAAACATCTCCATAGGCATCATCTTTTTCTGTGTGTCACACAGCACCTTCAGAGCAGTGACACAGGGATGTCTTTCAGACTTCCCAAGGTTTGAATACCTTCTCTGGGACTGACTACTGTCTCCCAGAGCCTGTAAAGTTAAATTGGCTTTACTAGTCCTTTTAAATTTACTGACCCACGACACACTATCTTCCTATAGAGTGCTGGAGGGTTGCTTAGCTTCCCCCCAAGTCAAAACACACATGTAACAGTAAAATGTTACATTTTACTACTTTAAATGGCTGGTGGCAGTGCTTTAGATCAACTACCATGATTTTTTCTGACCGCTAACAACGGTAGCTAAAAATCGAGTCAGCCATGTTTTGTAATATGGCGGCCAAGACCTATCTGTAAAAACAGACTCCAGTCATCTTTTTTCGCCATTTCTTTTAGGAAAGGTCCTTCTTGTGTTTGTCTCTGCACGCCAAACCAGGTTTGGTTACTTTGTTCATTGGCCTTTGGTGTGCTTCAGTGCTGAAGCCCTCCTCTGGCGCCTGCGTGTCTGGGGTGGACAGGATGTGAAGGAGGTACCCGAAACTCCCTGTGCTTATTCTCCTAGGAGACCTGAATGCACTGTGGCGTGATTGGCCATCTGGCTGTATAGCAAGGACAGCCACCCTGCTGTTTGAGTGACAGCCAGGCTGGAATGAATGGGGGAAAACTGTTTAAAAGCAGGTCTCTGGGACTTGGAAAGCAGAGTCGACCACTGGAACGAAAGAACCGAAGACGAACTGAAGGAAGAGGACTGCTGCAACTCCTGGATGACCAGTGAAGCCCTGCGGCAGGTCCGAATTGCCTGACACTCCATCGACAGAGAAGCCCTTCAAGGTTAACTTCTTCCCTTGAGTTTGGTGGGAAAAGCCAACTCGCAAGCACCTGGACACCGTCCCCATCTGGTCGAATTTTCATCAGAGTGCTGTTGAAATCCTGATATCCAGAGGGAAGGAAAACAGCTTGTGGACTTTAAGACACTCACACCTTAAACCAATGTTTGCCAAGCTTCTGGCCTCTTCCCTGGGCAGTGCAGGAACCTCCCGACGTCCTCCTTCTTGTCCCCATAACCGAAGCTCATGAACAGCGAGCTCTGCTCTAACTGCAAGGAACAACTGCCTCAGCTACAGCTCTTCTTCACTAACAAGGTACTGTGCAAACACAGCCCCAAAATCTTTTCGGCCATCGCGAAAGTTTGTGGAAACTTTCTCAACTTCGAAGGCTTGTCCTTCCCTAAAAATTTGTCAAACGTTTTGCCTGCCCAAGTCCTCTAAACTCTGTGGCAAAGACTTAACCTTTATCTAGCAGAACTGTGCTATCCTATACAAAGACTCTGAACCATTGACTTTGGCCCAGGCCTATTGAGAAGAATTGCTGGTTGTAGAACTGAAACCCTTTGCCCTGCCTATGAAGGTATTTGGGCTGTCTATTCTTATAACATTATCTTTTTACCCCTTTATTAAGTATCTGAAGTGCCATTTTGCTCCCACTTCAGGGGTTTATTAGTGTGTGATATTGAGCTGCTCTTGCTAGTGTAATGTTTTCAAACTGACTGAGGAAATAAATGTATATTCTTTTACCAAGAAACCTTGAGTAAGTGTTTGTTTGAATCACTGTATTAGTTGGTCCTTTGTGTAACTTGTTCTACTGCTCAAGCAACTCTTGAGATAAGTCTAGCTGCTCAGCCATCACTACCACTTTACTGTGTAGTACAGGCTTGTACCAAAGTGAAATTGTGCTTAGACTTGTAGTCTTAATTGCATGTAGTGTTCCCAAAGGGTACTGCATGTGATTCTGCCTGACAGTGGGACACCACAGGAGGAGGGGGATAGCCAGGCCCCACATTTTCTTACCGAGGACCAACCATTTTGGGATGCCTGATGACCCGGTCTATGGCAGGTATAGGTTTCCACCTCATATAATCCTAGACCTGGTCACTGAGTATGAGGATGACCTCACATTACCCACCTTGTGCTTCCAAGCACTGAGCCCCTTGGAAAAGGTGCTCAATGTTCTGCATTTTCTAATCACTGGGAAATTTCAGTGGACAACTGCCATAGTTAGGGGTGTGTCACAGGCCACGCAGTCACGCTGCCTACACCAGGTGTTGGCAATAATGACTGCAGACCCCAAAATCCACAGGCACATATACTTTCCCAGAACACCCGCAGGAAGACAGGCCATAGTCCAAGACTTTTACGGGGTGGCACACTTCCCCAAAGTGCTTGGTACCATTGATTGCACCCATGTGGCCCTACGTCCACCAAGGACCACTGAGCACATCTATTGCAACTGCAAGCACTAGCATTCCATCAACGTGCAGGTTGTATGTGATGCCAAGGGAATCATCACCTCTGTCTATGCAAACTATCCCGGGTCCACGCATGACAGTTTCATATTCAGAATGTCAGCCCTACACCGGGACCTGGAGGCTGGGAGGCTTGGCAACACATGGCTCATTGGTGAGTACAAATGGTGTGAACATGCATGCATGTCACACACAGACAAATACACAAACCCAACTAATGACAACCCTTATCTCCTCCCCATGGGACAGTGCCTACTCTCTGAGCACCTACATGATGATGCCAATACGGAATCCCACAACACCACCCCAGGTAAGATACAACGCAGCCCATAGTGCAACCCGGGGCATAATGGAGCGCACATTCGGAGTGCTCAAGTCACGTTTCCGCTCCCTTGACCGCTCTGGTGGGCAGCTACTATATGCGCCCCCAGTAGTGTGCAGGATCATTGTGGCAGCATGTGTCCTGCACAACGTTGCAACCCGGCAGGGGGTACCGGTGGACATGGTGGTGCCCCCACATCCCCAACCACACACAGGGTCGCTGTGCATGGGAGGGCAAAGGGCACATGGCGAGGCAGCCCGTACCCAGTTTGTGGCTACATTTTTCACCTAAACCCCCCCCTGCGGAGTTCACACAAGCCTGGCACATTCCAGGTGACAATCGATGATGACAAAGGGACAGTCAACTGTCACAACCTTAACACTCTGAGAATGTGTCCTTGGAATTGCAGCATTGAGTGCATCGCTAGCCACTTAAACAAACACATTCCGTGTGACCAAAAGGCACACATGCAAGCTACAGATTCCCCCCCCATGCAAAATATCACATCCAAATGCTGGTATGTCATATAAACCTCCCTCAACCCCATGTCACCCACCCCACACACCATTCCATGGCGTGCAATGTGAAAACTACAATAAAAATATCAATACACATGACACAACTGTCACAAAGTGCACCGTCACAAATGGACACAGGCCACAGACAATCCCCTCAGACACCGATGCTGAAGAAATGAGTGAGAAAAAAAATATCCAACCTATACTAAAAGTATGTAATTCAGGGAATCCCCAAAAAAAAAAGAAAATGCGGGTGCTGTGGGGTTGTCCCCACAACACCTTGCTCACTAAAAAACGCAGTACAGTGAATGGTGTTTGCGGCCTGGAAAACCCTACAGCTGTATAAAAAAAAATGAAGCAAATAAAATGAGCATGCGTTGCCAGTTCACGATCACAAAAGTCAATGTGAACTTGTGCAGCAGGGACACAGCATGTCTCAGAAGGCAAGAAGTGCGTGGGTGGATGTTGGGGTGTGTTGTGTTTGTTTTGGGGGTGTGTTTGCAGGGCTATTCAATGCATGTTAGTATGGGAAATGCATGAACCTTCAGTGTTGCGTACATTTCCCATGTGAACCACTCCATTGTGGACACATCTGCAATGGAAACATATTGCTGATCCCGTGACACAGCATAAGCAAAACCAACACAGGACTATCAATTTACCAGCATAACATATCATGAACACACAACCCAGCAGTGACAATGTCAGACAGTGAGGAAACACCATAGCACAAGTGCCTCAATGTGACATTCCTGCCACATGTCCCCCTACCATCATGAGAGTGACTTCGGGCCTCATTACGACTCAGGCGGTAAGTGATTGAAATTACCGCCATGGCGTAATGAGCGTTAACGCCATGGTCCGATGGCGATAAGAGCGCCACATTAGGACCCATCGCGCACGAGCATTACGCCATGGCGGTAACATAAACTACGCCATGCCGTAAACAGCCCTTACCGCCCTCGTTAACAGCGCAGGGTGACCTACCGCCACCCATCATTGCGCCGACCGTAGTCAGCGGTCACCGTAATTAGCGGTGACCGCAATTAGGCGGAACCGGAAATAGCGTAATCGCGGCGGAACGGGAAACAGCACAGCGGCCATCTTAAAAAACACAATCCATTGCCATCCTACCCAACCACACCACAACCAACCCTCAAACCCTGAGATTCCCATAACCCACCCATTTCCACAGCCAACCATGCCTAAAGTTGTCAAGAAGGCATGTGACAGGCAGCGGCAGGAGCGCTTCAGTCGAGAGGAACTGCAAATGCTTGCAGACACGCTCCAGGAGAAGGCTGATGTTGTCTTCTCCAATGAGATGACCCGAACAGCCATAGGCCGCAAAAAGGAGGTGTGGGAACTTGTGGCACAACGTGTCAGTGCTGTTGGAACCACCCCACGCACCTCCAAACAGTGCCGCAAGAGATGGGACGACCTGCGGATCAGGGTCCGGGGCATTATGTCTGCCAACCGTAACCTGGCCCTGGGAACTGGCGGGGGAGCAGACTCCCCACTGAAGATGCAGCCATGGGAGGAGACATGTGCCTCTCTGATTGGCATTGAGTGCATCGAAGGTGTCGGCGAGATGGAGAGAGGGGCCAAGAGATCTGGAGACACAGGTAGGTGCCTCATATCCAGCCTTGCAAGACACCCTGATACACGTGCACGTGACAATCACAATGTGGCAGACGCAACACATCAGCAGATGAGCCACACCCTGCGCACATGCAGCATGTACACTGTACAGTAGGCAGACACACACCTGCATGCAAAACCAAACCTAAAGGGAGGCAACCTGTATGTCACGGGCTACTAACTCCACCATCTATCCATTTCACTCTTCACAATGCCTGCTCAATGTCCGCTGAACCATCAATAACAGTCACCCTCCTCTGCTCCACCACAGGCTCGCAATCGGACACTGGCATGGACGACAGCACCAGCACCCCAGCCAAGAAGGCCAGGAAAGTGGGAGAGGGCAACCATGCATCCACCTCTGCTGGACCCAGGCAGAATCCACGCCAGGCTGAAGAGCCCAGGGCAGCAAAGTCCCCCGAGGAAGGGGTCGTGACAGCACCTGCAGCCCAACCACACCCACTGTTGCCCACTGAGGGCAATGCATCAGCAGGGAGCAGTACTGTTGGGGAGACTGCAGCCATCGCTGCCTGCTCCGACAGTGATGTGGAGGATGACACCGGACTTGACCACAACACACAACTGCACTCACCACACCTATCCCCAATCAGCCATCATGGAGATTACACCCAGGGCCCATCGCCAGCTAATTCATGGCCAGCAACTCCAAGCCCAGTGGGAGTTGTGGAAGAAGGGAGTAGCCCCATTGGTCCCCCATTGGCACCCCCCATTGGGCCAGAATTCCAGCTGTCGCTGGAGCAGATTGCCAACAGGCAGGAAGCACTGGGCACACTCCTCACGCAGCATGTAGCAGAATGTGTAAGTACCAGTGCAGCCATGGAGAGGAGTGCTGATGGCATCAGGGCTGCCATCCAAACTGCCAGCAGGGACATTTGCACCGAACTTGCTGCAGGGCGGCAGATGATGAGCCAGCTCATCCAGACAATTCTGGACACATGCCGTACTGAGCAGCCCGGTACATCCTCGGCTGCAAGTTCAGCACAAGCCTCTCCCGTCCGCAGGTCATCCAGGACCCTGAGGAGCACAGGCAGGGGGGCCCCAGGTTCCGGGAGAGGGGGCAGTCAATAGTGTGCTGAACTATACTCATTTCACCACGGGCACTGTCACATGTTTGCAGGGTGTTCAGGGGGGAGGGGGAGGGGGGTATTGGGTGTGTTGGAGTGTACAGGGGGGGGAGGGGGGTATTGGGTGTGTTGGAGTGTACAGGGGGAGGGGGAGGGGGGTATTGGGTGTGTTGGAGTGTTCAGGGGGGAGGGGGAGGGGGGTATTGGGTGTGTTGGAGTGTTCAGGGGGCAGGGGGAGAGGGGTATTGGGTGTGTTGGAGTGTTCAGGGGGGAGGGGGAGGGGGGTATTGGGTGTGTTGGAGTGTGCAGGGGGGAGGGGGAGGGGTACTGTTATACCTATTCAGTAGTACAATAGACTTTTTCTTTTCTCACAAACTAAAAGTGTGGACATTGCTCATTGCGTATCTGTGCTTTATTGTTACAGTCCACAGTGTTGACATACCAGACACACACAGTGCCCCAAGTGCCATCCATATGTCACACACTCGCTGTGTGTGCTAGAAGAATCGGTCAATGACATTCTGACGCATTATATGGCCCTCCTGTGCATCGCTGCCTCCCTGAGGTGCTGCCCCTTCCCCATCATCATCCCCATCATCAGGTGGTTGTGGTTCTGCGTCAGGGGGCAGAGGCACGTTTCGTCTGATGCACATATTGTGTAGCATGACACATGCCATGACGATCTTTGCAACCTTCTCATGGCTGTACAGGAGTGCCCCGCCAGACCTGCTGAGGCAGCGGAAACGTGCCTTCAGTAGGCCAAAAGCATGCTCTATCACCACACGGGTACGTGCATGGTTATGGTTGTAGTCCTCCTCATGCTGGTTTGATGGGTTCCGGACTGGTGTGAGGAGCCACCTCTTCAGGGGATAGCCCGCATCACCTGTAAAATGTGAGAAAAGAATGTGTCATGAACGAGATTGATATGTGAACAAGACGCACAACCATGCCTTGATTCTGACTGTTACTGTGCACCAATTGGAGTTGTCGATATGGATTTACACCGTGCAACCAGTATGTGTTCATGGCTCTCATGTACTGTTTTGCATGCTAAAACACAATGCAGGGGGGACGATTGCCTTGTGAGTGGCCATCCACTGTGTCCGTTCAGGACGTCATTCATGTGACCTTGCACGTGTCCTGTGAGCTTGAAGCTCACATGATAGCAACATCGATGTCTGGCTCATTATGACCCCAGTGAGCATTACTGGTGTCAATGGGGACAGTTTGTGGGTCTTGTAGTGGTGCATTGATGTCCCTGTCTGTCATGTGCCTCCTTTGTGCGCAGTTGTGGGGGACAGGCCTTTCAGTAGTTGGTGCATGGTGACGTGCATGTTGGTGTTATTCTTTAGGGTCAATGCGGCCACAATTTGCACAATGCACTTGCAAATGGTTGTGTCGTTTTTGGGATGCACTTTCATTCACATGTTGGGATGATTAGGTCAGGCATGATGTGTACACTTCTCTGTTGACGTCAGTGCTGCCACAGGGAATGATCTGGCTACTGCTAGTTGCACCCACCCCCCTGTATCTGCCAGATGTAATATGCATTGGTACGTCATTCAACACCCACTTTGCATTTCCATGCTCATGTCATTAGACTCACCGAGTAGGTAGGATCTTGGGCCTGCATGTCGCTCCATGTAGGGTGGTATTGTTGAGTTCCGAAGGATCATAGAATCATGGGTTGATCCGGGGAATCTGGCACAACAATGTGTGATGATCCTGTTGGAGTCACAGACCATTTGCACGTTGATTGAGTGGAAATGTTTACGGTTGCGGCATGGTACCTCCATGGCATGTGGGACCACCAATTCAACATGGGTGCAGTCAATGGCACCAATGCAACCAGGTATGCCGGCCAGTGCATGGAAACCCACTTTGGTGTTGGCAATCTCCTGGGCAGACCGTGGTAATGAGATGTGGTCATCTGTGTGCTTGAGGAGGGCATCGAGCACTTGCATCAGTGTACGCGAGAATAATGGTTGTGATATGCCATGCAAGTGCCCCACTGTGTGCTGGTAGGTGCCTGTGGCCAGGAAGTGGAGCACGGACACTACCTTCAGTAGGGGGGGGTGGCAGTGGGTGTATCAATCATGCTGACGATGTCGTTGTGTATCATGTCCACAATGGTGGTGATGGTGTCCCGGTCCAGTCGGTACAGGGTGTGGATCTGCTCAGCGGTGAGGTTGAATGGGCTGGGTCTGATGCGTGGGATTGGGGGCTGCCTGCGTGGTGGCACTGGCTGTGCTGGTGGGGCTTGCTGGGCCTGCCTTGCCCTCCTTCTCCTCCTGCGTCTCCTCTGTGCAGCCTGTTGTTGTTGTTGTTGTTGTTGTTGTTGTTGTTGTTGTTGTTGTAGTTGTTGTAGTTGCTGTTGTAGCACTCGCATTGCTATCAGGTCCTCCAGCCCCAACATTGCTAGTCCTATTGGTATCATTGTGGAGTGTGACTGGGTGTGGGAAGGGGTGGGGTGTGCTCTTTTTGTACTTCCTGTGTCTGTATTGCCTTCACCTGTGCTGTTTCTGTGCACCTGTGGCAGCTGCATTCACTTTACACGGCCCTTTACGGTTGGTTCGCGATGGCGTAATTTGCACCATGGCGGTAAGGTACTTAACGGCCTGGGTGATGGCGTTAGGGGCATGTCCGCTTGGGTCGGCATTCCCGCACCTTTCCGCCATGGCGCTAAGTACGGTGTGGATGTTCACGTGCGCGCGCCCTTGGCGCAGTCAGCGGCAGCGTTAGCTACGATGCCGCTAGTGACATCGTAGTTTACGGTCACGGGTCGTAATCGGCACGAGCGGAAGACGATGGCGGTAATCGTTTACCGCCATCGTTTTTCGCTTTGCGCCAGGGTCGTAATGAGGGCCTTCGACAGCTAAAGGGGGCATGGGACCGCATACAGCATTAAGTGCATCAACAATGTATAGAGTCAAGGCAATACACGAATAAGCAAAATTAAATCATACACAATCAACAAAATACTCACCAAAATGCAGTCCAACCATGCACTGGAGAAACCATCATGAATCCCCATTAGGGGTGTATACACAAATAGGACTTCAAGCTGGCCACAGATATGACGGTAGTCCAATGCCTCTGTCTAAGTTACTGTCACACGGTGCAATCCTTGCGAGCTCATGGAAAGGGGAAGCAGGAGTGACATATTTGTCCGGACCCCAAGCCACAAACACGAGACAAGCCTGTATGGTCCCAGCCGGAACACACAGTGGATGCCATTGGCTGCCACATAGTATCACACTGTAACATAAATGCACAAAAGACAAAAAATAAAAATGGCCATAGTGGACCCAGGGAGGGGGGGCGGGGCACCCAGGAGGGGGTATTTTCAGAGTGCACCTCAACACCCACATGCAATGATGTTGAGATAAAAAAAAATCCTCAATGGGCTCATGGGCTTCACGTCCCGACCTGAGTGAGAGATACCTCGTCGTCGTTACCCCGTGGTTGTACATCAGGAGGTGTACATGGCACAGGTGCCTGACCACGCATAGCCCCAGCAAGCCCCTCCACGGCAGCAAGCATGTAGGCCCGGTGAATCTAGTTCTGCAGGAATATGGCACGGAGGTCCCCATGTAGCACCTCATGTGTAACACAGAGTTCCTCCTGCAAGGACTCAAATGTAACACAGAGCTCTGCCAGCGAGGCTTCACGTGACAGACGTGCCTCCTGCCGGCTTGCATGGAGTTCAAGCTATATGGTGTGATCCAGCTTCTCCATCCTCTGTTCTGCCCGTGTCCCCTGGCTCATAATGAGTGCAGCCAGAGTACTTCTGAGGGAGGTATTATCTTCCCTCAGGGCTTCCCTGTGGGCCTGTCCCTCAGCAGCAATAGCTGAGCGCAGAGCCACCAGTCCAGCCCAGTGGGCCCTTTTGAAGGCCACCGTGCCTGGCCTGAGTGAGTGGCACGTGGACTGCGTTGCCTGTTGCTGGAGCTCCACCTGCCTATCAGGGGGGAGAATTGAATCAGCCACACGTTCCATGCCTTGAACCAACATCTCAATCGCTCCCCCGTGTTGCTGTGCAATGGCATACATGGAATTCTCCCACCCAGTGTTCCCCAGTGGCGCACGCCCACTGTGTTGCTGGACACCACACCTGTTGGGCCCAAGGAGACGTGGTCCTTGCTGTGCTGGCACTGCCTGTGACTACAGGACTGTATTCCTCTGTCGATCTGCTGCCCCAGGAACAGGAGCAACTGGTGTAGAGCATGACCCTGCACCCGTAACCACCACAGGCGGACATTCCAACACTGACTGGCCCTTTGAGGGGTCAACCCCCACTGCAGGTGTGGCAGACAGAACAGCGTCCACTGCAGAATCACCCACCATTGACAGCACGGATTGATGAGCATCCGATTCAACATCAAAGTCAAAGAGATCCTCAGAGCCATACCCAGAGGAAGGCCTGGACAGGATGGCCTCGAGCACCAATGGATGTTTGCGGCCTACCATGCCACAACCACCTCTGGTGCATGGTTGTTGACCTGAACCCTCCACCCTGTCTGCCATCTTCTCCTCCTCTGCTTCGGTGCATCATCACCTGTAACAAAATAAAAAAACACATCAGCACACATGTCAGCAGCACATACCACACACATAGACAACACAATATTGAGGGCAACACATGAGGCAGCCATGTCACACACGACACAAACTCCAGCATGCATGCAGTGGCAATTAAATGGAAGGGGACCCTGAAAGCAGACATGGATGTGTGTCAAATGCGAAACCCACACATGTACTGCATGTTGCATATCACCTGCATCACACACAACCTGCTGGCAGTCATAGATCTCAGCCGAAAATGATAGATGACAACAAAGAGATGGCACATAGCATAGCCATGGCACAATTCCCAAATAGCCACAGCAGTAAGTCAAATAGAACTGTCCATGACACATGTAAAATGCATGTTAACATGCACTACAAGAAAATAAATATCAAAAAAGTACACGTGTCACAGGATGCATCAACGCAAGTGCATTGGAATACAGTGAATTGAGGCACATGGATACATAGATGCCAGGTCACTTTGACATTACACAAGTGAAAAACATGAAACATGTCTCAGAAGTGCGTGGGTGCAGTGCAGCCCATGTGTACATCCTCAACTATCAACAGAACCAAAAACGTAGTGATGTCAATCTCGTAACATGACGGCACTGTAAGGGCAAGTGCAGTCACCATGTGCAAAGTGTTGGCACTGAGTTGCAGGGATGCAGTGAACCCCACCACCCCACCCCCATTGGGAATGGCAGGAAGGCAGTGCATGGATATGAATGGCTGACCAGAGTACTGTGAAGTTGCAGACAGTATTGGCAGGTGTCAATTGCATCATCTCAGTAAACTGAGACTACAGCAGATGAGAGGGGGACAGTAAGCAGGACACATGAGGAATCATCACAAGTACATCTATACACGCAGAAGCCACAACACCAGTTGGCTAGAGGCAGGGTGGCTGTAACAGAGGGAGGCCTGTGCTCGACACAGACAAGGACACCCTAAACATGTGCGTGATGAGGAAGTGACCCTGAGTGAGCATGATATG
The DNA here is from genome assembly GCF_040938575.1 of Ambystoma mexicanum. Lineage (NCBI taxonomy): Eukaryota > Metazoa > Chordata > Amphibia > Caudata > Ambystomatidae > Ambystoma > Ambystoma mexicanum. The sequence goes on along the minus strand of NC_090936.1, from coordinate 552,972,967 downwards.
GATGACCAAATACCATGAGACGGATAAAATACCGGAAATGTAGTACAATGAGTAGCCTGCAACGGACCCATACGGGCTTGCAGGGAATGCACATGGTCCATGAATGAACACTCATGTCCACTCTGAGCCTGTGCCATCTGCACAGTCCAAGTGAGAGACCTTGCATCAAGGACAAAGGATGTACCCCACAATACAGGTTTTGTAGGGTTGAAGAGGGAAGTGTGCATGTACACAGGAATTGGGAACAGGCCATTGCAGTAGACCAATGCAGAAATCACCAGTAACATGGAGACAGTGAGCTGCAGGGTGGTGGAGAGGCAAAGAGGAGGAGCAGCTTGCAGGGTGACCTCACATAGCCATCAGTCATGTGACGACATAGGCTGAGTGTTGAGTGGAACCACACCACAGGCTATATGCAAACATGTCAGTGAGCTTGAACATGGACAGGAGAGGCCGCCAAATTACTTGCATGTAAATAGGGTGCATGTGTGCTGATGAGGACTGCCCCTGTGTGCAGCACATGGCCTGTATGCAGACTGCATCATTGCAAGCATGCATCAGTCAAGCATTGCATGTGTAACACATGGCACTCATGAATACATAGCCTGAACTGGCAATCAATCACAACACATCACACAAGCAACACACACATGGGCTGGACACACAAGCATCAACACTCACCGGACATTGCATCATAATCCTGCATCTCTCCCACTCCCTGGATAAGTCCCTGATCGATGAACTCTGCAGCGATTTCCTCGTGCGGAGTGAATTCATCCTCCTCTGGTGGTAGCCCACTGCCAGTCACCAGAGTCAGGGAGTAATTAGAGGCGTGCTTTCATTTTGCACAGCGTCAGAGTCAGTCCAACGCTTGTAGCAATCCTGAGCTGTGCGCCTCTCATATGCCATGGCACTGACACTTTCTGCAATGCACTACCAGTGGACCTGATGCTTGGCAGGCATAGTATGGCAACTTGAGCCCACCAGCATATCGCGGTTGTGTGCCGACACGTAGTCCACAAGGAAGTCCAGTTCCTGTTTATTGAAAGGCTTCTCCCTTGCCGTGCCAGACCCAGAGCCATGTCTGGGGTCCCAGCCTCTTGAGCAGAAGCACAGATCCTCCTCTTGGCTGGTTGTGTGGACCCTGAGTGGCTAATGCCGCTCTGGTCAGTAGGGGCTGTGGCCATGGTGGACTGGCCAATGGGAGTAGTAACTGGCATGAGGACAGAAGGCCTGGATTGTGTAATTGGCTGCTGGGTGCTGTTGCCAGGACCCAGCGGCACAACTGCCTCAGTGCCAAGGGCTATGACCAATAGAGTCCTGGCTGGTAGACACACTGCCTGGGTGGTGTTGGCTGCATCTGCCCCTGCAGCTCCCACCACCTGGCAGCTCGGAGCAACAGATGTCACCACTGCCCCAGATACATGTGCCTTGGTCACAGCTACTGTAGGCACACGTGGCTTAGCCTTGCTGACCTGAAAATCTGCCTGGAAGACCTCCTGTGCCAAGGCATCCTGCGCTGGCTGACCACGAGCATGGGTGGTGGTTGCCGCAGCTGAAACTGCAGCTTCCACTACCTGGTGGCCCGTGCCAGAAGATGACACTGGCTGTGGGGTCAGATGTGCTCCGGGGATGTCTGCAGCAGCATCTCCCTGAGGCGCTGGGGGTGGTGGTATGGCTGTCCCAGCATGTGGCTGGGCATCCTACCCCTGTGGAACAACCTGGCAACGTCCCTCTCTGCATCCCCCTTGGCCTCCCTGGACTCCCTGGCCACCCAGGCCATGTGCCCCACCACGCCCAGCCCTGGGAGGTCACCATGGCACAGATGGACTATTGCCAATTGGAGATGCACACAACAATTGTCCTGGGCAATTGGGGTGAAGGGTGGCAGGGTATGTGATGGTAGATGCATCTCTGTGCTCCTGCAAGGCTTTATGTCACCCCTGGTGAATAAAGACGGGTCACTCAATGCTCAGGCACCCCAAGTAAATAAAACAAATGTGCACGCATCCCCGATAGCCCACATGCGTGGAATAAACCTCTGTGGCACCAGGGACACAAAAAAAGCATACGCTTGGAACACACAGGCTGCTCTGACCTCGAAAACGGGTTACGCGGCACACAGGGGAAACCACAGTGGGAAAAATAAGCATGCGTAACTCACCGTCTGCCTTGCGTGGAAAAGAAAAACACACGCATAGGCAACTCCCCCACCAAAACAAGTATGAACTCTAAGTGCTGTGAAAATGTTGTTTGTGAATCCACAAGTAGTAGAAACACACGTGTTGGTCTCCATGAAAAGCACGTACAGCGAAATGCTGTCCTGCAAGGATCTTTGACCCCTGCCAAAGGCAATACCAGCGCACGTCACTTATGCGCTTGCAGAGTCACTCTGCATCAAGCTGGCCATGCGATTACAAACATGCTCCTGCCCAGAAGGCCATTTACCTGCCCCCCAAAACCCCGAACAGGCTCCTACGAACCATCTGCTGCTGCCAGCCAAGCCAGTGTGCCTGCTGCCAACATGCCCTGCAATTTGGTGCCTGCACAGAAGAAGGGGACCACAGGGGACCACCCAACACGCCTGACCATGCCCTGCAGGCAGCCCATCACCATGACCATGCCCCGCAGCCAGCCCAAGCCACAGGGGACCACCCAACACCCCACACCACAGGGGAACCCCTTACACCCTTGACAATGCCCCACAAGCAGCCCACACCACAGGGGACCCCCTACACCCATGGCCATGCCCTGCAGGCAGCCCACACCACAGGGGAACCCCCTACACCCATGGCCATGCCCCGCAAGCAGCCCACTCCACAGGGGACCCCCTACACGCATGACCATGCCCTGCAGGCAGCCCATCACCCGTGACCATGCCCTGCAGGCAGCCTGCTCCACAGGGGACCCCCCTACACCCATGGTCATGCCCCGCAGGCAGCCTAAAACACTGTGAACCCCCTCTAACCATGGCAATGCCCCGCAGGCAGCCCACACCACGGGGGAAAAACTACACCCATGGCCATGCTCTGCAGGCAGCCCATCAAACTTGACCATGCCCCGTGGCCAGACCATCACCCATGACCATGCCCCGCAGGCAGCCCACACCACACCACAGGGGACCCCCCAACACCTGTCACCACACGTGCAGCCCTTTCCACGTGATTTGGCTGGCGTGAGCGGGGTACGCATATTCAAGGGGGTGCGCAAGGAGATGTTCAAGCAATTTGGCTGGCGCATGCAGGGTACGTATATTGAAGGGGGTGCACAAGGAGATTTTCACGTGATTTGACTGGCGCGAGTGGGGTACGCATATTCAAGGGGGTGCACAAGGAGATTTTCACACGATTTGGCTGGCGCGAGCGGGGTACGCATATTCGCAGGGTTAAGGTAGGCCTTTTTCAAGTGATTTGGATGGCGCGAACGGTGTACGCGTATTCAAGGGGTAGATTTTCACACGTTCTGGCTGGTGCGAGTGGGGAACGCATATTCAAGGGGTGCGCAAGGAGATTTTCATGCGATTTGGCTGTCGCAAGCGGGGTATGCGTATTCAAGGGGGTGCACGAGGAGATTTTGACATGTTTTGGCTTCCGCAAGAAGGGTACGCTCAGTTTATCACGCGATTATGGTGTAGGGGGGCTGTATGCTGGTCAAGGGTTAGCCCGGCCCCTTGTTCCATATTGGGGATTTCTCTGGGCTTTTCAGGCAAGGGGCGTTCTGGGGCGTAACTGGCGCTGCTGGATGTTCGATGTGCCACGGCTGAAAATGGCTAGGGAAATCCATGAATACACAGTGCACCTAAATGCTGTTTTGCACTGCGCCTGGTGCATGCGTGGCACACGCTCCCTCTCTGCGCTCGGCGCGTGCGCAACTTCTGCGCTGAATTCTATGAATTGACCCTTATATTGAGAGTCAAGGGAGCACACAGTACTGCACTACCTCATAGCACTAATTCAATTAATGAGTGCACATAATGGTCATGCTTTAGGATGCAAGGCCATGCCCAGTACATTAAGTTTCCCGGCGAAAGCACCAAATTAGTAGGCGATTTTTTGGGTTATATTTAGTATCTCGTGATATTTTGTGGTATTTTTGGTATGGGCTATTTTCTTAGTTGTTGACAATATATTGTGGTAAACTTATCGGGCTATTTTTATAGTGGTGAGACTAATTTCAGAACACTGCCTAATAATCCAATTTCACCAGGGTAACTAATGGTAAACAAATACTGGATTTAGTACACTCTGAATAAATTACTCATGCTCTCCTGTGATATTTTATCTGCAATATCACTCTTATGCCCTTTTAGCTGTGTTTTAAAATACATACAGCATGCAAATGAAATACAGAACATTCATTTAGCCTCTACAGTGATTAACTTTGCTTTGCAATTTTTTACCACACATTTTATCTCTCTATGCATGCCCCATCAGTGAGACTGAATGCAAAAGATAACTGAGATGAAATTACCTTTTCAAAATTAATATTCTGTATCATAAACAAGAGATATGCAAGTTACACAACATGACACATGCGCCCACGTTGTAATTCACAGATAAACAATGTTTTATCTGCGATAAATTGCAGAGCTCTGCTTGTGGTCACCCATGAATTCACAACAAAGCTGGCAGAATGAATACACTCTTAATAACAGCAACATTTAGAGAAATATAAACACAGTTTTACATGCACATTTAAATTTGTATTACTAGTGAAGTGCCTAAAAATTAACATAATTATTTACCTTGTGCTACAGAGTATCAACATTCACTTCATATGACCCTCAATTAACAACTTAATTACCTAGGTCTGTTGGGGATATTCTCCGACTCAGCTTGGCAGTGACCCAGTGACATTCACAGAAAAGGTTGCTTGAGAGTTTGCAGCTCTTCTAAGGACTGCCAACAAAGGAGAGTGGCAGCCTGAGCACAGAAGACAGTCTGCCAGTGACCAGCCCTCTCTGCCTTTGTTAGGGAGAATTCTCCAAATGTGCTAATTTCCCTTACCTTTTGAGACCCCCAGCAACTTTGCTGGATTTCTAGGATTTAATTTTTTACCTGAGAAGAGTGTGAGCCTTTTTTTCCCACTCTTCCATGTATTTTGTGTATGTTTTACTTTTGTGTTCTTTGGTTATGGCGTTTTAAAACAAGTCCTTTGGCATCATCTTTTTCTGTGTGTCACAGAGCACCTTCAGTGCAGTGGCACAGGGGTGTCTTTCACCACCATCTTACTACAGAGTGCTGGAGGGGTTGCCTAGATTCCCCTGAGTCAAAACACTCATGTAACAGTAATATGTTACCCGTTCCTACTTTAAATGGCTGATGGCAGTGGTTTAGATCAACTACTATGATTTTTCCCGACCGCTAACAATGGTAGCTAAAAATCAGGTCAGCCATGTTTTTCAATATGGCGCCTAAGACTGACCTGTGAAAACAGACTCCGGTCATCTTTTGTTGCCATTTCTTTTAGGAAAGGTCCTTCTTGTGTTTGTCTCTGTGCGCCAAATCAGGTTTGGTCCCTTTGTTTGGCGGCCTTTGGCAGTCTTCAGTGCTGAAGCCCTGCTCTGGTGCCAGGGTGTCTGGGGTGGACAGGATGTGAGGGAGGTGCCCGATACTCCCTGTGCTTAGTCTCCTAGGAGACCTGAATGCACTCTTGCATGATTGGCTGGTGGGCTGTCCGGCAAGGACAGCCACCCTGCTGTGTGAGTGACAGCCAGGCTGGAATGGATGGGGGAAAACTGTTTAAAAGCAGGTTTATGGGACTTGGAAAGCAGAGTCGACCACTGGAATGAAAGAACAGAAGAGGAGAGGAAGGAAGAGGACTGCTGCAACTCCTGAATGACCGGTGAAGCCCTGCTGCAGGTCCGAATTGCCTGAAACTCCGACGTCAGAGAAGCCCTTCAAGGTTAACTTCTTCCCTTGAGTTTGGTGGGAACAACCAACTCGCAAGCCACCTGGACACCATCCTATTCTGGTCAAATTTATTTCAGAGTGCTGTTGAAAACCGGATAGCCAGATGGAAGGAAACCAGGGGGACTTTAAGGCACTCACACCTTAAACCGACGTCTTGCTACAGCTTTTGGCCTCTTCCCTGAGCAGTGCAGGAACCTCACAACGTCCTCCTCTTGTCCCCACAACTGATGCTCAGGAACAGCGAGATCTGCTCGAACTGCCATGAACAACTGCCTCAGCTACAGCTTTCTTCATTGACAAGGTACTGTGCAAACGCGGTCCGGAAATCTTTTCGGCCATCGAGAAAGTGCGTGAAACATTCCTCAACTACGAAGGCTTGTCCTTCCCTAAACATTTGTCAAATGTGTCACCTAGCCAAATCCTTTAAAAAATCTGTGGCAAAGACTTAACCGTTATCTACCAGAACTGTGCTATCCAATACAAGAGACACTGAACCATTGGCTTTGGCCCAGGCCTACTGAGAAGAATTTCTGGTTGTATTTATATGAAACCCTTTGCCCTTCCTAGGAATGTATTTGGGCTGTCTATTCTTATAACCTTGTCTTTTCCCTCCTTTATTAAGTATGATATGACATGATATGATCGTTTATTTATATAGCGCCTATACACAATGTGATTCAAAGCGCTTCAAGGCAAGGGAGGGAACAAGGGAAAATACAACCACATTCTTACAGGCCATGAACAGTAAGGATGTGAAATTAACTATCGTACTCGGCCTGACGACATTTCAGATAGTGCAAGAGCTAAGACATAGATAAGGAAGGGAGGGGGAGAGTGGGAAGGATATGGAAACAGACAGGCAAATACCGTACTAGGCCTGACAACATTTCTGGTAGAGCCGGAGAAAAACAAAAGGTGAGGGAGAGGGATGCAGAAAGGGAGGCGAGGAACAAAACAAGCGACTATCATACAAGGCCAGACGACATTTCAGATAGTGCTGGAGGGATGGTGGGGAGGAAAAAAACAGTAATGTGAGGGTGGAGGAAACAGACGAGGTTGCTATCATAATAGGTCCAGGGACAATTCTGATAGAGTAAGTGCATAGAAGAAAGCAAGGGGAGGAGATAGGAAAAGGGAGAAGGGAGAGGAGGAGAGAAAAGAGAGTAAGCAGTCAAAAAGAGTGGAGAAGCAAGAGTTGAGAGTGAATACAATTGCAGAAGTCAGTAGTAACACATAATGTTGCAATCCAGGATACAAGATGAAGATGGGAACAGCATGATTCAGGGCCACCATGAGTACAAGATACAAAGGAAGTCCAGCATGAGAGTTGAGAAAGAGTGACACACCGTGAATGAATGAAGTCCATAAAAGTCAAATCCAGCATTGGCCACAAGACAGTGATGGTGAAGGAAGGCATATGGAGTATATGAAGTGCCATTTTGCTCCTACTTCATTTTTGAGCTAAACTTGTTCAGTTACTTACCGTTGGATTTTTGTGGTGTATTGGTGTGTGATATTGAGCTGCTTGTGCTAGTGTAATGCTTTATAACTGAGTAAATAAATGTATATTCTTTCACCAAGAAACATTGAGTAAGTGTTTGCTTGAATCACTGTATCGGTTGGTCCTTGGTGCAACTTGTTCTGCTGCTCATTTAAACTCATGAGATAAGTCTGGCTGCTCAACCATCGCTACCACTTTAATGTGTAGTACAGGCTTGTACCAAAGGTGAAATTGTGCTTACACTTGTTGTCCTAATTGCCTGTAGTGTTCCCAAAGGGTACTCCAGGTGATTCTGCCTAACAGCCTTGACCAGCACTTCTGCCTCCTTCGTCGGTGAGTGAAATAATTCCTAGCCCTCTCTGCCTCAAACCTTTTTCACAAAACCCTCTATCACTCAAAAAGCACCTCCGCTTGACAAGATAATCCACTAAAGTAGCACGTGATTTTCTCTGTGCCTTTTTTCGAAACACAAACTGCATTGCTGAAGAGAAAATAATACATCTCTCCTGCGCTTCCTGCCCCAAGACAATGCAGTGTCTTTAGCAGAACGGATCTTTACATTCCTCATCTTACACCACAGAGCAACTTCAAGTCTGCACGTTTGAAGTTTATTTTTTTCTTTCAAGGCAACCATGCATTATCTGTCAATCTGCATCAAGCTTATTTCATGGACTAATTTGCACAACATGTTGTTATGGGAATTATATGATAAATGGGCAGGGGTAAATTAGTATATTAGTTTCATGTTAGGTTCATTTTTTTAGTGTATTGCAATAGCATCATGGAGCAAAGTGATCATTTTCTAACATGTGTTCTGTGCATTGGCATCTATTTAGATTGAACCTGAGTCTCATAGCCTTGATTCCATCTATAAATCTCACACCCTTGACCCTAGTTAAAATTCAAACCTCCGCTAAAATGTGAATGATGAAATGTGGAGTCTGGATGTTGAAATACAGAGTCTACATTCCTACACCATAGACAAACAAGGTCCGTATTTGTGTAACGCTCACCTGACTCCCACGGAGGCGCTGGCCTGGTTCGCGCTGCTGTGACCTCTTCAAAGGTGATGCGCAGGGTTCGGAAGACGGACTGGACCGGGCCCCCAAATCTGGCTTGTCTGGCTCGCAGAAGTATCCTTCTGTAGGAGAAACTAGGGGATTAACTGTCTGCGGGGTAATGCAATCAGCCTCCCACTTTCCCCTCTCACACTCCTCGAAACCCTTCTGTGATTCCTCGTAGCGTCTCACCTTAGGGTCTGGAAGGAGGAGCTCTCCATCCTGCTTCTGTGCAGGGGCGCGTTGGTATCCAGTTACTTCACTGGATTTTCGGATTGGTGAGAACCAAACTTGCTTGGCTTCCAGGTAAGTTTTTTGATAAGAGGTTCCCCTTGTGTCCATGCATTAATGTACTAATGCTAGTGTCTTTTTCCCCATAGAGGCCGGGGTACGGAATGCCGGGGAACAGGCACCGACCCGAGATGAGAGGTGAAATCCTTGTAGAAATCAGGTAAGTATTTAATGAGCGTTTTTTGGTAATGTCTTTTCATTCGCTCATTAACGCTGATGTCTCTTTTTCCCCTTAGGGGCCGGGGTCCGGAAATGCCAGGATGCGGCGCGGACCCGAAATGAAGAGGGAGTGAATCAACAGGTAAGTCTTAACATGGAGAATTAGCTTTCCTTATTCCCTTCTCTCTCTCACCTTTTGTTCTGGTCTTTTTCTCCCTAGGCGCTGGGGCGTGACTGTGAATCCGGATCATCGCTGCTGAACATGGAGGCGCCCTGTAAAGGTGAGTGGAATGCGGCGCTGCAGCGATCGATGCGATGAGCTTTTAAATAAAAGTCTTCCTTTTCAGGATTGTCGGCGAGATGTCTCCGGGATGCGGATTTAGCAGGTAAGGACTTTTCCTTCTTCTGTTCTCTTCTTCTCTTCCTTTGCAGGTGATCCAGGATGCCGGCAGGCGTGGCAGAAGTCAGGATGCAGGAGCAGACACGGTGAGCGTCCAGCTGCTAGATGCAGAACAACGCGAAGCACGTGTGGCTGTTCGGGTGGGGTTTAAATAGCCTTGGAAGAAGTTCCAGGTATGTATCCTTCCTCCAATCAGGTATGTATCCTTCCCCGACCACGCCCGGATGGTAAATTAGTCCCACAGGTAAAGTAGTTCCTTTCAGGCCTCAAGGAGGCCGGGATCCTGCAGCATGGTCTGCATCATGTAAGTGCACCCAAGCACTTCCATAATGAGCCTGGCGCCTATGGCGCCAGGACTGATGTCTTTTATGAGCCTGGCGCCATAGGCGCCAGGACACTGTCCAAAGGGCCCCTATATGGGGTTGCTGGGTACTTCCTTGGGGACTGGATGTCCGCTTTCGGGGACGCAGGGCTTGAACCGGCTCCCCTGGAGCGGGCATCATGACAGCTTGCTAGTCCCCACAGCCCAAATTGCTGGACAGATTTTGAGCAGGTCCAAAACATCTTGGGCAAGAAACATCTAAAAGATTCAGTTTTATGATTTGGAGTTATTCTGTGCAGTATTTTTTAAAAATATTTGATCGAGGAGGGGGTGTCCCTTCTCAAAAATAGATAGGTATATCTCAGGGGTTCTTGGAAATGAAACAGTTGCCATCTTTCTTTTTACTCAATGCGAGAGATAGCTGCGGCTATGCGAAAATTAAAAGCAGGGAAAAAGCCATTTGCAGGTCAAAATGATTTCAAATGCCATTAGTCTAGGGGTGGAGGTGGCTAGATTGCAGCAAATCAAATGACATTTTGGAGTTGGAAGGGGTCTAGGGACTCAGTTTGCAACATGAAGCTTTTCAGTATTCTCGGCTATAACCTTGACGTACACTGTCCTTTTACCAACAGTCATTTTTTCGATGGATTTTTGCTGAAAATAATCCATCAAAAAAACTAATTGAAATGTATATTGGGTGGTGGGTAAGGGTATACAGGGGTGCACAGGGGGTTGGGATTGGGGTAACAAGTAGGGAAATAAGGAGTTTGGGGGACCTCCCCAAAAAAAAGAAATACATTTTGATGATTTTTTTTTAATGCATATTTGTCGACAAATTATCCATCGAAAAAAATGAACATCTGGAAAATGACATTGAACCAACCTCAAATAACCAACATCTCAAAACAAACTCCGTCATAGAAACAGTATTTGTTGTGGGGGGAAAGGTAGAGGGCAGGTGAGGTGAGGAGGTCATCTGGGGAGTGGGGAAGCTGGCACAGATGATGGGGGCACTTGGTGAGGGCCAGGGGGCACGAAAGCATTTTCTTAGACCTTTTCTCCAATATTAAACTACAGATAACAGCAGCTATCTGTAGCTCATATATAAAAAGACTACAGATAACCAAGGTTATCTAGAGTTCTATACCCACGACAATAGAAAAAGATTTACAAAAATAAAAAAAGATATTTTCACAGGTACATCGTAGGTGAAAAGTCACTGGCCACACTATAGGCATTCAGGATGCCCATCCAGGGCTGACCGTGCGTAGCTTCAAAACAAAGTAGTGGATGGCACCCTCAGGCCATGTTGCCTAACAAATAATCAAATTTAAAAGGCCACTCAAAGCACCATGCCCTGAGGAGTCAGGCACCTTCCTCACTTTGAAACTAAGCAGGGTTGGTCCCGGTTACTGCATGCATGGGAGAAAGTCCACAGTTTTGTATGCCATGTGTTTTCTTAGTTTTGAATATCTCACAACACGCTAATAAAACACACGGCATCCACATTATTATTTTTTTTAATGTGCTAATGTCGGTCTTTGAAAGAATTGCACTTAAAAGACCATTCTTTTGGCTTTTGCTGAATTGCATTCTGGTATTTATAGTTTCCCAGACAAGATGGGGCGAATAATGCCACAATTATACACTTTTTGCCAAAACATACTTTGATAATGATTTGTATATTTGAGTGACAATATGATATGTGTACTTTTCAAGTTATCTTTATCAAGCAGAGTATTGTTGAAAGCCAGATATGTAAGTGAGGAGGGGAAATGAGAGGACTTTTAAATAAAAGTCTTTCTTTTCAGGATTGTCGGCGAGATGTCTCCGGGATGCGGATTTAGCAGGTAAGGACTTTTCCTTCTTCTGTTCTCTTCTTCTCTTCCTTTGCAGGTTATCCAGGATGCTGGCAGGTGTGGCAGAAGTCAGGATGTAGGAGCAGACACGGTGAGCGTCCAGCTGCTAGATGCAGAACAACGCGAAGCACGTGTGGCTGTGTTCGGGTGGGGTTTAAATAGCCTTGGAAGAAGTTCCAGGTATGTATCCTTCCTCCAATCAGGTATGTATCCTTCCCCGACCACGCCCGGATGGTAAATTAGTCCCACAGGTAAAGTAGTTCCTTTCAGGCCTCAAGGAGGCCTGGATCCTGCAGCGTGGTTTTCATCAGGTAAGTGCACCCAAGCACTTCCATAATGAGCCTGGCGCCATAGGCGCCAGGACTCTGTCCAAAGGGCCCCTATATGGGGTTGCTGGGTCCTTCCTTGGGGACTGGATGTCCGCTTTCGGGGACGCAGGGCTTGAACCGGCTCCCCGGGAGCGGGCATCATGACAGCACTCCCCCCCAAGGCCCCTCCCAAGGTTGTTCCCTCCGGGGGTTTTGGTTTGTCTGGGAAGAGTCGGTGGAATTTCCTGACTAATCGAGGTGCATGCACATGGTCGCTGGGTTCCCACGACCTCTCCTGAGGTCCGTACCCCTTCCAATCAATTAGGTAGAACAGTTTTGACCTAAACCTTTTTGAGTCTAAAATGTTCTTCACTTCGAATTCAGGCTCCCCATCATTTAGAATAGGTTCTGGAGGTTTGAGTAGTCGGGTTCCGGGTACCACTGGTTTCAGAAGTGACACATGAAAAACAGGGTGAATTTGCATACTAGCGGGTAAATCAAGTTTAACAGCCACTGGGTTAATTATTGCCGTAATAGAATAAGGTCCCAGATATTTTGGGTTAAAAGTTCGAGGCCCTTTGAGTGGTAAATGTCTGGTAGCTAACCACACTTGATCCCCAATCTGATACGGAGGTGCTTCACTCCGATGTAGATCAGCATTCTCCTTGTATTTTCTCTTGGCTTGTTGTAAATGCGTAGTTGCCTCTTTGAAGGCTTGGGTAATTGTAGAATGCAGATGTTCTACTGCAGGCATTCCGAGGTTCTGAGGTGAGTTGAGGTTTGAGGTTCGAGGGTGATGCCCAAACAAAGTATAAAAAGGACTGTGGCCAGTTCCAGAGTGTACCGAATTATTATATGCGTATTCGGCTATCCAAAGAATGTCTTTCCAGTTGCTTTCAGATTGATGTAACATACACCGTAAGTATTGCTCAAGGGTCTGATTTGTCCTCTCGGTCTGACCATCAGTCTGAGGGTGGTGACTGGTCGATAATCTTATGTCGATCTGCGCCATTTGACAACATTTGCGCCAGAAGTGGGAAATGAATTGGCTTCCCCGGTCAGAGATTAGTATAGATGGGAATCCATGTAGCCGAACAATATTTTCGAGGAATTCTTTGGCTAGGACAGAAGCTGAAGGTAAACCTTTCAAAGGAATAAAGTGGGCCATTTTGGAAAACAAATCCACAATTACCAGAATAGTATTGTACCCCGAAAAAGGAGGCAGGTCCGTAATAAAATCCATTGATAGGGTGTGCCAGGGTGCTGGCGGTATGTCTAGAGGTTGAAGGAGACTGGCTGGTCTTTTCTTTTGACTTTTCTTTTGGGCGCAAACACCACAGGACATCATAAAAGATTTAACATCTTTTCGCCAAGAGGGCCACCAAAATTGTCGTTTCACCTTTTCCTCTGTCTTGGCAATACCGGGGTGTCCCTCTATTAATGCATCATGATAACCGGAAATAACTAGTTTGTGTAATTCCTTATGTGGCAGGAATAAGCGTCCTTGCAAATAAGGTAAACCATTATCTATGGTAAAGTCTGATCCCTTTTGTATCCAATCCTGTAAGGTTGTAGGGTCCAGGAGTTGTTTCACTCTGGCTTGAATGTCTTCAAGCGTCTGTAACGAAGTCATGCCTAGAATCCTCTGTTCGGGAATTATTGGTACGGGTTCTGAGTTTGTATCAGATTCTCCCATTCCAATTCGGGATAAGGCGTCTGCTTTGCCATTCTTGCAGCCAGGTCGATAGGTAATCACGAAATCAAATTCAGCGAAAAACAAAGCCCATCGGAGCTGCCGTGATGACTGAGCCTTGGCGGTTTTCAAATACTGTAAATTCCGGTGATCAGTGATCACTGTGATGGTATGTCGAGCACCAAGCAGATAATGCCGCCAGGCTTTAAAAGCGGACTTAATGGCTAACAGTTCTTTGTCCGTGATTGCATAATTAACCTCGGGTGCTGAGAATTTTCTGGACCAAAATGCTAAGGGATGCAGTTGGTTGGTTTAGAAATTGGCAAAGCCGAGCATGCTTTGAACCCCTTTTACAGAGCTAGGTGATGGCCATTTGAGGATGGCATCCACTTTTCTTGAGTCCATTCGGACTCCTTTGGGTGTCAGGATGAAACCTAGAAACTCGACTTCTGTGGTATGGAAAACACAATTCTCCAATTTAGCAAATAGTTTGTGTTGGCGCAGTTTTTCAAGTACTGCCCTGACATGTTTTCTGTGATCAGATTCCGAAGAGGAGTACACCGGAATGTCATTGATATATACGACAACACAAACATCGATGAGTTCCCGAAGGACATCATTCATGAAGTATTGGAAGGCAGCCGGCGCGTTACACAATCCGAAAGGCATCACCTGGTACTCGAATAATCCGTATTTAGTACGGAAAGCAGTTTTCCATTTGTCGCCTTCTTTAACTCGTACCAGATGATAAGCCCCCCAGAGATTTAACTTGGTGTATATGCAAGCGTCCTTCACCTGGTCAAGGAGTTCAGGGATCAGAGGCAGAGGATAACGGTTTTTAACCGTTATCTGGTTCAATGCGCGGTAATCGATACAAGTTCTAAGGTCGCCTTCTTTTTTGGGCACGAAGAACAAAGCCGAGGATGCCGGGGACTTTGACGGGCGAATAAAACCATTAGCTAGGTATTGATCCAAATATTGTCTCAAATGCAGATTCTCAGGTTCGGTAAGGGCATAAATCCTGCTACAAGGGGGTTGTGCACCGGGCACCAGATCGATTTGGCAATCGTACAATCTGAGAGGAGGTAACGTGTTGGCCTGTTCCTTTTGGAAGACGTCCTGAAAGTCTAGGTATTCCGGAGGTAGTTGCATGGAGGCAGAGGATACAGATGCTAGATTAATCTTCAGGGAAGGTTATTCTCTTAGCTCGCCAATCAATTCGAGGATTATGTGTCTCTAACCAAGGGATTCCAAGAATAACCTGAAAACTGTGGAGCCTTGATTACATCAAACATAACACCCTCCCGATGGCCGTTGGGACCAATAAGAGTCACCTCAGTAGTGGAATGTGTTACCGGTCCAGAGGCAATTCCAGTTCCATCGACTGTGGTGATGACATCTTTGCTGGTTTTGGGACGGAGAGGGAGGTTAATCCTAGAGACCAATTCACGATCCACATAGTTTCCAATAGCCCCACTATCGATGTATGCCTTTATTGCATGCAACCGCTTAGGCTGTTCTGGATCTACGAGAACCATTGGCACAATGAAATGCGAGGTCTGAGAGTTAGTTTTCAAGCTCGGCAAGCGGACCCCTACACTTGTCGGGCAGAGTCGTTTCCCGAAACAGAGTCTTCATGGTTTTTATCATCGGCTCCTACCGCCTTTCGGGGCGGTTTTGCTGGGCAATCTCGTAGAAAGTGTCCAGAATTCCCACAATAAAGCATAATTTTAACTGCCGCCTCATTTCACGTTCCTTTTGAGTTTAGGGTCCTTTAACCCCTCCAATTTGCATAGGCTCAGAGACATCAACTCCCTTGGGATTAGCATGGGTCTTGACCAACACCCGGGTATCAATACTGGACCGATCTGCTTTTCTGTTTTGAAGTCTGTGATCCAATTGGACCACTAAGCCTATATACTCTGTGCATTCTTGGGGCGGATTTACAACTTGGGCCAAGACATCTTTAAGTTCTCCGCGTCGGCCTCGATAAAACAACGTGACTCTTTTATCCTCTGGCCATCCCGTTTCCACAATTAGTCTATTAAAGGTTGCACTATAGGATAGGAGGTCCTGATTGCCCTGTCGCAGGGATAGAAGTTTGTCATCCAGAGCCTGCCCCTGAGTGTGTCGAGCAAATAACCTTTCCATGCTTGCTTGAAACCTTTGAAAATCACAGAGAATCGGGTCATCTTGAGTAACCAGTGGAACTGACCAATCGGCAGCGCAGCCGCTGAGATATGACAATACAAAGGCTACCTTGGTCTGATCATTAGGGAAGGCCCCAGGTCTGCATAGGAAGTGCAAACAACACTGATTCGTGAATACGGCGAATCGTTTGGGGTCCCCAGCAAAGCATTCGGGTGGGGCCAGCGGCATGTTTCCAGGTAGATTAATCTGCACAGGGTTACTGGAAACCACAGGAGCGGGTTTCCCTCCGGAACCGGGTAGAGGAGTTTGCCCAGCTTGACCTTGCAAAAGCTGTATGGCCAGGTCATCAGTTCTTTCCTTTGATGTTATTAATTCCCTCCTGAGGGCATTAGTCTCTTGACGAGCGGCATGTACTTCGGCCCGTAATTCCCCCAGTAATTGGGCCAACTGATCAGTCTCAGAACTTTCCATAGCACCTGGGTGGGAATTTGTAGGAAGGCTTTGCATTCTGTAACGCTCACCTGACTCCCACGGAGGCGCTGGCCTGGTTCGCGCTGCTGTGACCTCTTCAAAGGTGATGCGCAGGGTTCGGAAGACGGACTTGACCGGGCCCCCAAATCTGGCTTGTCTGGTTCGCAGAAGTATCCTTCTGTAGGTGAAAATAGGGGATTAACTGTCTGCAGGGTAATGCAATCAGCCTCCCACTTTCCCCTCACACCCTCCTCGAAACCCTTCTGTGATTCCTCGTAGCGTCTCACCTTAGGGTCTGGAAGGACGAGCTCTCCATCCTGCTTCTGATGCGGGGGTGCGTTGGTATCCAGTTACTTCACTGGATTTTCGGATTGGTGAGAACCAAACTTGCTTGGCTTCCAGGTAAGTTTTTTGATAAGAGGTTCCCCTTGTGTCCATGCATTAATGTACTAATGCTAGTGTCTTTTTCCCCATAGGGGCCGGGGTACGGAATGCCGGGGAACAGGCACCGACCCGAGATGAGAGGTGAAATCCTTGTAGAAATCAGGTAAGTCTTTAATAAGCGTTTTTTGGTAATGTCTTTTCATTCGCTCATTAACGCTGATGTCTCTTTTTCCCCTTAGGGGCCGGGGTCCGGAAATGCCAGGATGCGGCGTGGACCCGAAATGAAGAGGGAATTAATCAACAGGTAAGCCTTAACATGGAGAATTAGCTTTCCTTATTCCCTTCTCTCTCTCACCTTTTGTTCTGGTCTTTTTCTCCCTAGGCGCTGGGGCGTGACTGCAAATCCGGATGATCGCTGCTGAACATGGAGGCGCACTGTAAAGGTGAGTGGAATGCGGCGCTGCAGCGATCGATGCGATGAGCTTTTAAATAAAAGTCTTTCTTTTCAGGATTGTCGGCGAGATGTCTCCGGGATGCGGATTTAGCAGATAAGGATTTTTCCTTCTTCTGTTCTCTTCTTCTCTTCCTTTGCAGGTGATCCAGGATGCTGGCAGGCGTGGCAGAAGTCAGGATGCAGGAGCAGACACGGTGAGCGTCCAGCTGCTAGATGCAGAACAACGCGAAGCACGTGTGGCTGTTCGGGTGGGGTTTAAATAGCCTTGGAAGAAGTTCCAGGTATGTATCCTTCCTCCAATCAGGTATGTATCCTTCCCCGACCACGCCCAGATGGTAAATTAGTCCCACAGGTAAAGTAGTTCCTTTCAGGCCTCAAGGAGGCCGGGATCCTGCAGCATGGTCTGCATCAGGTAAGTGCACCGAAGCACTTCCATAATTAGCCTGGCGCCTATGGTGCCAGGACTGATGTCTTTTATGAGCCTGGCGCCATAGGCGCCAGGACACTGTCCAAAGGGCCCCTATATGGGGTTGCTGGGTCCTTCCTTGGGGACTGGATGTCCTCGTTCGGGGACGCAGGGCTTGAACCGGCTCCCCGGGAGCGGGCATCATGACAGCTGGCTAGTCCCCACAGCCCAAATTGCTGGACAGATTTTGAGCAGGTCCAAAACATCTTGGCCAAGAAACATCTAAAAGATTCAGTTTTATGATTTGGAGTTATTCTGTGCAGTATTTTTTAAAAATATTTGATCGAGGAGGGGGTGTCCCTTCTCAAAAATAGATAGGTATATCTCAGGGGTTCTTGGAAATGAAACAGTTGCCATCTTTCTTTTTACTCAATGCGAGAGATAGCTGCGGCTATGCGAAAATTAAAAGCAGGGAAAAAGCCATTTGCAGGTCAAAATGATTTCAAATGCCATTAGTCTACGGGTGGAGGTGGCTAGATTGCTGCAAATCATATGACATTTTGGAGTTGGAAGGGGTCTAGGGACTCAGTTTGCAACATGAAGCTTTTCAGTATTCTCGGCTATAACCTTGACGTACTCTGTCCTTTTACCAACAGTCATTTTTTCGATGGATTTTTGCTGAAAATAATCCATCAAAAAAACTAATTGAAATGTATATTGGGTGGTGGGTAAGGGTACTCAGGGGTGCACAGGGGGTTGGGATTGGGGTAACAACGTAGGGAAATAAGGAGTTTGGGGGACCCCCAAAAAAAAGAAATACATTTTGATGATTTTTTTTAATGCATATTTGTCGACAAATTATCCATCGAAAAAAATGAACATCTGGAAAATGACATTGAACCAACCTCAAATAACCAACATCTCAAAACAAACTGCGTCATAGAAACAGTATTTGTTGTGGGGGGAAAGGTAGAGGGCAGGTGAGGTGAGGAGGTCATCTGGGGAGTGGGGAAGCTGGCACAGATGATGGGGGCACTTGGTGAGGGCCAGGGGGCAAGAAAGCATTTTCGTAGACCTTTTCTCCAATATTAAACTACAGATAACAGCAGCTATCTGTAGCTCATATATAAAAAGACTACAGATAACCAAGGTTATCTAGAGTTCTATACCCACGACAATAGAAAAAGATTTACAAAAATAAAAAAAGATATTTTCACAGGTACATCGTAGGTGAAACGTCACTGGCCACACTAGAGGCATTCAGGATGCCCATCCAGGGCTGACTGTGCGTAGCTTCAAAACAAAGTAGTGGATGGCACCCTCAGGCCATTTTGCCTAACAAATAATCAAATTTAAAAGGCCACTCAAAGCACCATGGCCTGAGGAGTCAGGCACCTTCCTCACTTTGAAACTAAGCAGGGTTGGTCCCGGTTACTGCATGCATGGGAGAAAGTCCACAGTTTTGGATGCCATGTGTTTTCTTAGTTTTAAATATCTCACAACACGCTAATAAAACACACGGCATCCACATTATTTTTTTTTTTAATGTGCTAATGTCGGTCTTTGAAAGAATTGTACTTAAAAGACCATTCTTTTGGCTTTTACTGAATTGCATTCTGGTATTTGTAGTTTCCCAGACAGGATGAGGGGAATAATGCCACAATTGTACACTTTTTGCCAAAACATACTTTGATAATGATTTGTATATTTGATTGACAATAGGATATGTGTACTTTTCAAGTTATCTTTATCAAGCAAAGTATTGTTGAAAGCCAGATATGTAAGTGAGGAGGGGAAATGAGAGGGCAAATAAATCATGATTATTGGCCCATGATGCGGGAAGAGATTTTGCAATCCTGGACAATGGTGCAGTGATTTGCCCCCAATTGTGGCTGATTTTCAGGGCACAAGTAAAGAACACATGTGAGTGGAGAGCGTAACTTTTTATTAGACGGCAGATGCAATCCCTTGGGTTTTCTCGAGGTTGGCATGATTGCTCAAATATTTAGCTATCAGGATTTAATTCAGGCTACCCACAAGACCACAAGCACTTGTTTCGTGTTGGGATTTTGTTTACCAGGAAATATTTCCTGACAGATTGCTAGGTTGAAAAACCAAGTTCCTTTTATACTTTGCAAGCATATGTATTGCAACTATTTCAAAAAAGGTAGCAGGCGCTCCTCTCCAGAAAGAACATGGCATGATAACCTGCTCTGAGATGAGAGTTTGCAGCACACGCTTTTTGCTCACTGTACCTTTCACAGATGGGAAATATCAATTTGCATATCAGTCTTTGTCCCGCCCGCATGGGCAGTCCAGCACCGAAATGCTATGGCAATTCCTCTCTGAACACCCTGGGTTGGTCACCCTAAGTTACCTGGGGGCAACCAGACGTGGTCTCCCTGCTCACTGTGCTCAGAGAGGCACAGCTTCACCTCACTGATGAGGCCCAACAAGGCTGAAACACGTGTATGGGGTTGCTTTTGGTACTCTTGTTCAGAAGGGAATAGTCATAGCATTTCGGTGCTGGACTGCCCATGTGGGCGGGACAAAGACTGATATGCAAATGAATATTTCCCATCTGTGAAAGGTACAGTGAGCAAAAAGCAGATGGCTGCAAACTCTCAAAGTGGTTAAAATTCACTGAACAGGTTATCATGCTGTGTTCTTTCAAGAGAGGGGCACCTGCTACCTTGTTTGTATTTTTGGAAGGATCTTGGGGTTGGTCACCCTAAATTACCTATGGCAACCAGACGTGGACTCCACACTCACTGTGCTCAGAGAGGCACAGCTTCACCTCACTGATGAGGCCCAACAAGGCTGAAACACATGTATGGGGTTGCTGTTGGTACTCTTGTGCAGAAGGGAATTACCATAGCATTTCGGTGCTGGATTGTCCATGTGGGTGGGACAAAGACTGATATGCAAATGAATATTTCCCATCTGTGAAAGGTACAGTTAGCAAAAAGCAGATGGCTGCGAACTCTCAGGTTATCATGCTGTGTTCTATTAAGAGAGGGGCGCCTGCTACCATTTTTGTATTTTTTTAAGGAACTTGGGGTTGGTCACCCTAGGTTACCCTGGGGTACCCAGATGTGGACTCCCTGCTCACTGTGCTCAGAGAGGCACAGCTTCACCTCACTGATGAGGCCCAACAAGGCTGAAACACATGTATGGGGTTGCTGTTGGTACTCTTGTTCAGAATGGAATTGTCATAGCATTTTGGTGCTGGACTGCCCATGTGGGCTGGACAAAGACTGATATGCAAATTAATATTTCCCATCTGTGAAAGGTACAGTGAGCAAAAAGCAGATGGCTGCAAACTCTCAAAGTGGTTAAAAACCACTGAACAGGTTATCATGCTGTGTTCTTTCAAGAGAGGGGCGCCTGTTACCTTTTTTGTATTTTTGGAAGGAACTTGGGGTTGGTCACCCTAAGTTACCTGGGGGTAACCAGACATTGACTCCCTGCTCACTATGCTCAGAGAGGCACAGCTTCACCTCACTGATGAGGCCCAACAAGGCTGAAACACGTGTATGGAGTTGCTGTTGGTACTTTTGTTCAGAAGGGAATTGTTGTAGCATTTTGGTGCTAGACTGCCCATGTGGGCGGGGCAAAGACTGATATGCAAATGAATATTTCCCATCTGTGAAAGGTACAGTGAGTAAAAAGCAGATGGCTGCAAACTCTCAGAGTGGTTTAAAACCACTGAACAGGTTATCATGCTGTGTTCTTACAAGAGAGTGGCACCTGCTACCTTTTTTGTATTTTTGGAAGTAACTTGGGGATGGTCACCCTAAATTACCTGGGGGCAACCAGATGTGTACTCCCTGCTCACTTTGCTCAGAGGGGCACACCTTCACTTCACTGAGGAGGCCCAACAAGGTTGAAACGTGTGTATGGGGTTGCTGTTGGTCCTCTTGTTCAGAAGGAAATTGTTGAAGCATTTCAGTGCTGGACTGCCCATGTGGGCGGGGCAAAGACTGATATGTAAATGAATATTCCCATCTGTGAAAGGTACAGTGAGCAAAAAGCAGATGGCTGTGAACTCTCAAAGTGGTTAAAAACCACTGAACAGGTTGTCATGCTGTGTTCTTTCAAGAGAGGGGCGCCTGCTACCTTTTTTGTATTTTTGGAAGGTACTTGGGGTTGGTCACCCTAAGTTACATGGGGGCAACTAGACGTGGACTCCCTGCTCACTGTGCTCAGAGAGGCACAGCTTCACCTCACTGATGAGGCCCAACAAGGCTGAAACACGTGTATGGGTTGCTGTTGGTACTCTTGTTCAGAAGGCAATTGTCATAGAATTTCAGTGCTGGACTGCCCATGTGTTGGCGGGACAAAGTCTGATATGCAAATGAATATTTCCCATCGGTGAAAAATACAGTGAGCAAAAAGCAGATTCCTGCGAACTCTCAAAGTGGTTAAAAACCACTGGACAGTTTATCATGCAGTGTTCTTTCAAGAGAGGGGCGCCTGCTACCTTTTTTTTTATATATGTATCGCAACATATTCCCTCTCAGGTGATCTTTCTGGTGTTCATTACTTTTTTAAAAAAAGTCCAAAGCTAGTTTGTCTTGCACACTTTCTTCTAAGTGGAAGGTTAGATAAACCACATTTGTATATTTCACTTTAAGATATATGTTCACTTACTGACGGTACATTCATGGGTGCCATCTTTGGATTTCTACTTTTGGGGCAAAAGTACCTAGGAATATGTTATTCTTGCAGCTGGTCATTTTTTTTTCCTTTTTTCTGTGCTGGTTAAATGCGGTTAGTTGGGGTCATGCGAAGTATCACAACACTCAACAAGAGACCAGCCATAAATCAATGGGCTTGTACCAAGCTGCTTAACCAAAGTGTGTGGTTCATGGCAAATAATGTAATCTCACTCCACATTGTGTAAAAACACTGTGATGTCTCAAAGCCTGCAATCTTTTATACATAACAAGAGCACTGTCAAAACAGGTAAAAATCAGTTTGCGATTGATGAACGTCTTTGTGTGATGGATTGCGAGTGTTTTAAAATATAGAGTGGCCATGCCCACCCACCATGACCAAGTTCTTTACTAGTGTTTGGCCATGCCCCCACTTGAAATTCAAGGAACAAACTTTAGTTGCCGGGACATTGAGGTGACCAATACATTGTAGCAAAACCATTGAAATTCAAGGAAAACAACTTTAGTTGCAGGGTCGTTAAGGTGAGAACTTAACCCAACAAAACCCCTGAAATTCAGCTAAAGCCAACGTAACGCTGCACCCTCTGTTGCGCAGCCTATGACCACAATGATGAAATCAAAGATATGTTAACTCTATTCCCATGGAGATCATTAAGACACCCCAGGGGAATGTCATTACTTGGGCAAAACACTCTTTAGATGAGGAGATCCATCTTTCATATATTTCAACACACTCTATCCATGATACCACCATGATACTGGATACTAATTCCTGGAAGGCACAACTGGATTTTAGAAAATGTGAATGTGTCTCCTAGGACATGGTCAAAATGCCAGTCCATTTCACTGGCACTGCGATTTTCTGCACATAATAAGAACAAATGAAATGTGTTTCTAAAGAAGGTGCAAATCAAGGTTAGCCTCATGGATATGCACCTAGAGTCTGATATCCCATGCCCATCATCAAGAATTTTGGGATTGTAATGCATCTTCTAGAGATACTTTATTTATAATTCTTAATCGACTCAATGTTTTATTGGTATAACATGAAATACCTTGTCTGAGACTAATGTCTTCAAAATACATTGTATTTGTTTCATTTCCAAAGGACGATGGAGCAAATTTGGTTTATAATCTTTTTGCTTCCAGTTTAATCTGGTCTATTGTTATCGACCACGTTCTAGCCTTTGGTCAGCTGGGCTATTATATCTTTACGCTTAAAGAAGCCTCCAATAATGTTGAAAGGGGGGGCTTGTCCATTTGTGGGTATCCGGTCATTCCATCGAATCCAAAGCATCGACAGACCATACCATTGAAAGAAAAGCATAAAAAAACCCCCATTGAATGCATTTTGTGTCAATGGCATGGTTGTCGATGCTTTGGCTGTCGATGGAATCACTATGAACCCATTTGTGCAACCAAGATTATAGATCAAGGGATATTTGGACCTCCAAGAAGCCAAAAGCAAAATGGTAAACCTGACCAACTCAGTGTCTCTTTTATGGTTCAATAAAATCTTCCTTGATTTGGGAAGACTGTGATTGGTCATGGTTAGCAGCTTATTTATCTAAAGGTATAATTCCAGGGTGCCAACCATGGATATTCATACATCCTCCTACTACAAAATATATGTGCGCAATTCTTTTCGGCTCCTTGTGAATGAGCATGGTCCCCACACTTGAACAGTGAACTGATTTCCCAAGAGGGAAGGTACGAAGATTACACCACTCTATGCAGTACTTCATGACTTGATGCAAGTTCACCTTTTCCACTTACCTTCAAAATTTTCTAAAGACCCATCATCGAATGAGACCACCTTCACTAGGTCCTCACCACAAGGGTCTTATATCCTCCTGTTGTAAAATCGCATCTAGCCACTGATTTAATTAAACACAGACTTTCCTTGAATCTTTACATGAATTGCACATGTTTGTTTCATACATTATCTTTGGTCACTTTCTTTGTATTGCCCTAACGTTATACATCAGATCCAACCAGTACTATGGCTGTTTATCCAGCACTTGACACGGAACTTACCTATCAGTACTTCAATCCATTTAACCATTGAGGTATTTCTATCCTTGTGCTTCCTCATTATTGTGCATGCACTTAAACAGGACTCCTCCATGTAACTTAAGACAGCATCCAGTACATCTCTAACTATGATGTGCATAGGTCCAATGACACTCCTTGAAAGTTATACGATAGATTATGCACTCTGTGTGGCACGTATTAGAATGGATTAAGGTTTAGAAATGTATAATATATGTATACATTTTAAACGGATGAATGTCTCCAAAATAATAAGAGACATTACATGTGTCATTTCACAGTGAATGAGTTATCTATCTACTGGAACCATGTCTAACAAAACTTTATAATTTCTTTTTTGCTTTCTCTATGTATATACTATGCTCAACAATAGATTCACAGAGGCTTCTGAAGAAGAGGATTGTCCTCGAAACGCGTCAAGCCATCCATAGTGGAATCACTGTTAACTATGATTATGTAGACAATGTACTGCTTTTCGTGTTTACTTCTGTTTCTATTACCATTTATGAATAAATAGGAGATCCTTCTCCTTTATTTTTTAATATCATTGACAGTATTCTTACTTTATCACAATAAGGAACACCGTAATCTAACATGTCAATTTATAAGATTCTTTAATAAGAACACTGAAACCAATTCCTAAGAAATTATGCCTTTGTTGCGTAGCCTCAGAGTGTGCAGGGGACAGGAGGACTCCAATTTTGGGTCCTCTTCTCCTGTTCTTGCCGACCATGAAACCTTCAATCTTCTTAGTAAAAGATGATTTGTTGGAATATCAGAGGTCATTCCCATCTGTTTGGAGACCGCAATAATGATGCACTCGCAAGATAAGGCAACAAATTTGAGAGAAGCAGGTGCACAGGAGATGCTGTCTGACTATAAGCAGCATGCTTTACTATGTCCATGCTTCTGTGCCTCTAAGAACCGAGGTATGGACCCTGTGTGGCAAAGGCCTTGCAAGACAAGGCCGCAGTGTTGAGCAATGTAGGTGTTTGAAGGCGATGGAGTAGCAGAGTAGACAGTGAGTGCAGGTGACCTCACCCTTGTGTCTGTGGCTGCCAGGTAAGAAGGTGCAGGGAAAGTTAGCTTGCTACACTCCATGCATCCCCCCTCACCTGGTGCCCTATCTCACTCTTGCACATGCTTTGTGTTTCACCTGTGTCCTTTCCTCGCACAACCCCTTATCCCCCATGCTTACTTGCGCTCCCTCACATCTTAAGCTGCATGCGCCCCCTCTTACTTAGGTTGCATTCACTCCCTCACAACTTTGGCTGCATGCACTCCCGCGCAACTCTAGGCTGCGTGCACCCCCTCTTACTTAGGCCGCATGCACCCCAGCATTTCTTTTTTTCGATTGCATGCATTCTCTCTCTCCTCAGCTGCATGCACCCCCTCATTCCCTCTGCCACTGCACTCCCTGCTTTCCCCACGGGCCTTTCCATCCCCTCTTCTTAGCTCCCTCCCCTGACCTTTTGCATACTGTTCCCAACATTTTGTTCTCCACGGTTGTTGGCTTACATTGCATTGCCTACATCCCTGCTGTGTTTACCCACAAATTGGCAGCCTGACCCAAAATTGCAGCCTCCAATAAGCTTTTAATGTCTCCTATTGCTAAGGGTACTTTTGCTGTGTGTTTTTTGAAGGAGAATATCCATTTCCTTGCACCCGCTGTGAGTGGTGGGAGTGCCTTAAATATATTGTTCCTTTCCATCTGTGCCCATAGTACGTATTGTGGCCTCCCCGGTTCCTTGTGTATGAGGGGCATTTGCATTCTCTTCTTGCTCCTTCTACCCTTTTCTTCTTGCTACTGACATCCAGCCAAACCTTTCCCTTAACCTGCAGTCCCACACACTTTCCCCCTTTGGGCTGCACTGGGGCACTAACTCAGCCTCCCGTCCTCACTTTCTTTAACCTCATTGACCTCGCTCCACTACTCTCTCCCCTGTGGGACCCAACATTCTCGTAGCCCAAGCTATCCATATCGCTGTAATGCACTGCTGCTTTTATGTGTGCGTTGTCTATTCTGAATAAAAAAGCTCCTGCATTCCACTCATCTCCCACTGGCTGCACTAGTGTCTCTGCTTTTGTTACGTCACATGCTGCCCGCAATCTGGTTAATTCTGTTCACATCGATGTTAGTGCTATTTCTAAATCTCTCATGCGTATACCAGTGTGTGCTGTGTGTGCTGTGACCTCTGGAGGGGAGACATATGGGGAGGGGGTGCCGTCACTGGTGTTGATGCATTTGAACCTGTTGACACATACATTGTGTTTGTATTTCCCTTTGCGGGACAGGA
This sequence comes from Ambystoma mexicanum, assembly GCF_040938575.1. Lineage (NCBI taxonomy): Eukaryota > Metazoa > Chordata > Amphibia > Caudata > Ambystomatidae > Ambystoma > Ambystoma mexicanum. The sequence goes on along the minus strand of NC_090936.1, from coordinate 552,946,570 downwards.
TGCTAAAGGGTAGATTCCTTTCTTCCCTGCCAAGCCCTTCCCCTCCTCTGGGACTTTATTTTGGTTATTGTCATGTGCCCCTCTTTCCACCTTGTCGTCTTCTGGGTCTTCGAACATTTTGCAAAGGTTCAATATTTCCCTTCTAAGCTGCAATGGTCTCCCCTTGTACTTCATTGTCAAGAAGGTAGACAGGTGTTCCAATGCACTTTTGTCAAAGGAGCCCTGCTCTGGTCAGGAGCGGAGCATCCCCCCATTTCTGGTCTCAGACAAACACTGGTTTTGACATTTCTTGATTTTGTCACGATACAGCGGCAGAGCCTTGTACATGTACTCTATGGGTGTCTCTTCCCCCCACGGTTTCATCTCCCATGTGTTTGCTTATTTGAGCTATGCCTGTACTAGTGTGCCACAGTTGTACACATGTCGTGAACAAAGAAATACAAAGAACACACCATCCAATTCCCCCCTCCCCTTCACCCTGTTAGGATTTCTTGTTTACACAGTCTCTACTCCCCATACACACAAACACACAAATGTCCCCACACAGCGTTCCACCTGGGCCTCCTCCCTACACAATGAGACTACACAAACAAAATAAACTAAAATAACACATTAAAATAACAACCACTACTATTCCTGCACTCTCTAATTATACAGAGCTCCTATGTGTTTTCTCATTGTCCTCTTCGTTAAACAGTAGTTGTGCCACTGCCTTTCCCCCTCACTCGGAGAGGTTCCCCATCTTCCATTTTCCTTTTCCTTTTATTCTCCTTAAAAAATCAATGAAATGAAAAAAAACATCACAATTGACAGACATGCCACACTCCCAATTCCATTTACTGCATGTTTATAATGTTAATACTTCCCCATACATTTGTCCCAAACTAGTTATCCCTTGCAAGCCTATACTCACATGCACGCAGTCACCAAAACTCCTCCCTTCATGGGGTTCCAACACTGGCCTGCACCTGTCCTTGGGTCCACACTCACTACAAAGAGCAGGAAGGATTCTGCAAAGATGGCTCCTGCACGGCAACTGGAATGTGTGCGTTTTGGGGGCTGGCCGCTGTAGGTGGGCAGAGCCCTTCTATAGAGGTCACCTGTATACCTCTGCAGGAACCGGGGGTGCTGGGATCACATCGTGCCCACCAATTGAAGGCACGCCCCTTTACGCTCATGCCAGAATAAATGCAACCCACTAGGGAAAAAAGGCCAAGAGATAGCTTGCAAAGATAGCAAGTTTTAATCACACAAAAGTAAAGGTGCAAGCAAAGGACTCTGCTGCTCGAGAACTTTCTGCCAGAGTCTGCATGAACAATACATTAGAAGGTGGTGCAGCGTCATCAAATACAACATCACATACAGTTGAAAATGGCAAGTCTGTTTGGATAGGCCCTTTGCATAGACCTGCTCTGTAGGGGATGGCAGGCTATGATTGGCTGCAATCTCATCTGCTTTTCTCTTTTCACATGGGGTCAGCTCGGCTCATCTCTCCAGGTATGAAGGTCAGGCTTTTTACATGTTGCTGTTCCATGGTTATTTTACTAGGATGACACTACTACATCATTATGCCATGCACCTGGGAAACTTGGGGACTGGCACAGGGGGAGGGCCAGAGTCCTGCTGACGCACACATTCTCTGCTCAGTTCCTATCACACTCTACACACCCAAGGCTTCCACCCTCATTTTGAGATATATTGTATTCCTCCCTGTATCTCATACTACAAAGAGTGTATTTATGGGATAGGGTGCAATTGTCGTATTCATTTAGATTTTTTATGGCCATATGTTTTATTGCAGGTGGATGGAGGTCTCCCACTATCGTGGAATGCAGAGGTTCTTGGACTAGGTCATTGGTGGGTGCCATTACTACTGGCGGGCTCGGTGACGGTTGGAGGTCTGCTGTTGGCCTGGCTGTGATGAATGTGCCAAAAGGAGACTGTTGCTGTCTCATGGCTTTGCAGGACGCATTCCTCTCTGGGATAATACGCATTTGCAAAAGGTGAGCAACAAAGGGAAGTTTCTATGAGAATCCGCAGCAGGGGATCATCTGCCCTCAGTCTTTGGGCCTGTTCAGGTTTCTTTGCCAGGCCGACGTTTACCACACGAACATACAGGACTGAATGGCATCTCTTTATGTGTGTGCACTATGTCTCTGTATCTATATTGTATTGTGTTCATTCCGGGTTTCTTAGCACGGCTCTCTCCCCCCTGTTATATCGCGCGTCTGTCTATGGGATTCGCCTCACTCTAAAGCACCTCAGGGGGTGGGAAAGACTCAATTTTTTTACCAACACAATCCAGGCGAGAGCACCAGGACACACCTGCTGTGGAGATTGCCTGCATCAATGGCATCTGCTATGGCCATTCCTCCCACCCAACCACCACCACCTCAATCACCATCTGGATGGCCTGGACAGGGAAACAGGCATGGTGATACAGATGATGAGGATCATAAGGAAGAAGAAGATGAGGTGGAGGAAGTCCCTATCTTAGTACCCGGAGTGAGTCCTGGGTGTGGCGATTTTTCACCACCCTTGTAAATGTAGTGAAAGTTTGTAGAGCCAAGGTTCGATGCCCTGAGTACCACCTCCATGCGGTGCCACATCAAGTCCAACAACCTGGGTGCTCTGAGGAAGGCGGTACCTTTCTCAGGGAAAAGTCGGTTGGCACCCTCTAACCCATCTTCAACTGCTTCTGTTACCACACAGGATACTCCTTTTGGGCAGAGGATCCCAGTGGCAGCCTCACAGGCCATGCAAACTGTTGTTGACCCTTATTTTTCAAGGGTCACAATGCTATCTCTGTACCTTGAAGCACCAATATGTAGGGGGAGCACTTTCGGAGTGCTTTGGAGGCCACGGTCAAGGAGCATGAGAAACACTGCGACCTACCTTGATTAAGGCCCATCAAACATCTTCCTTTGTCCACCTGCACCATCATCTCTGTGATTGCTGCCCCTTTCCTCACTTCCCTCCCCCACCTTACCTTGCCTCTCCTGGAAAAAAATACAAAAATGCCAAAACAAAATACAAACCAAAAAGACTATAAAAACAGTTCCTTAAGGGGCCACCTTTCACAGTTGAAAAATAGAACTGAGCAAAAATAGTCACAGGCCCTGTTGCAGCCTTCATCGTCCGCTGACAGTGTGGTAGTCCGCAGCCATCTTGAAAATTCCAAGCGTGGGGTGAGGGCATGAATATCATTTTCATTGGTTTTTACGCACAAATGGTGACTCTTAAAATAACCTGTTATTGTCTTTTTGACCTTTAAAATGTTTTTGATTATTTTGTTTTATATAGTAAACTAACAAATATTCTACACAACATAATTATTTTGTGTTCACAAAAACTGCTTGAATGCATTTTTAACTTTTTCCCCAAAAGTCTGGTTGCCTACATCAGTTAGGTGCACTCCATTTATCCGAAAAATGCTGAGAATATCATATGTAATGTTTTCATTATGAAAAGATGCCATGCCAATATCTCACAAAAAAGCACACACATCTGAATTCACATTGAGCTGTGCTTTTTCAATTTGCGTACAAAATAAATTTGAAAGCATCCACATTTGTCTCTGAGTAATCCATTAAAATATAATTTGGGAATTTGGAAACATTGCCATCAACTTTCCAAATGTCTCCTGATCGCAAACTGCAATGAAATTCCAGTAACATACCCCAAACTGTTCCCTCCACAATGAAGAACAATGATGTCCGGATGTTTTATGTGAACAATAGTCTCCCAAAATGTGAGTACATCTGCCCACTTCATCCCTCGTACTCCATACCCTGACTCTTCAAATTCATGGAATCTCAGATTTTCACCCAATCCACAGTGCTGAACATAGACTTTCAGCAAATGGATCCAAGAGTCCCCGAAAATTCATACACTATGCCTCCTCAAGTCATAGCCATTTTCAGTGTGCTCAAAATTCCAGTGAACAAATCTCCTGCTACCCTCTCTTCCAGTACACCACACCCAGTAAACCTGATTGGTTAATCCCCAAAGTCCCCTTTCCATGCCAGCCACCCTTAGAAGACCCAGATATGCATGTGCCATCCGCAGACTACCGCAGTGTCCACAGACATTGCGACCACTCAAAGGGGTGAGAGGGAATTTAAACACAATTTCACTAACTTATTTTTTAGTGGTAGCTTTGAAAATAACCTTATTTTGAGGGGATTTGTTAAAAAAACGGGTGTATTTTTCCTTTTGTTTGCCTTTATGTACAGTAGTACTATATACTCTACATCTTCCCTTACAATTTTCTTAGAGGAACGTTTTCAAAGCATTCCTAACATTGTAAAGAAAAATCACATTTCCAACATCTTTAAAATAAACTCCATCGTCATAAAAATAATTCACACCAACATTTTCACTAGGCTTTTCAAGAAATCCTTCAGGGCAACCTGCAAATACTTTCGAGTCACATACCCCAAACTGTCCCCTGCACAATGCTCAGTTACAATGTCTGGACATTTAACATGAGCCATGCTATCACAGAATGAGAACAAGCCTGTCCAGTTTAAGCCACAATCTGCATGCCACAAAATGTCCACTTCCACCAATCCAATACTTCCAAAGATGCCATGATTTTCAGCATACACCATCAATGAATGAATTGAAGATTCTCCCAAAATCCGCACACTCTGCTTCTTAATAGATATATACACATGCACAGAACAAACAAAATACCTACTACTCTGTCTTTCTGTAAACCACAACCAAAACATCACATTGGCTAATCCCCCTAGGTCCCCTTTCCATGCCAGGCATCCTCAAAAGACCCGGATGTGGCACGTGCCATCTGCAGACTACCTTTGTGTCCACAGACCTCATAGCACAGGGACATCCCTTTTACCCTTTCCACTTTCATGTTCTCAATACTCCTTAATTGACTGCTTCCAACGAGTCACACATCCATCCACCAATCACATAAACAAATTCTACACCTAACCCTGTCATCTCAGTTCAACACTTGAAATGTACTCTTGAACCCTGAGAGTTCATATATCCTGTTAATCAAAGGCATCTGAATCACAAACTATTCTGAAATTGTCTAAGATTTCAATTTCCAGATTCAACATGATCTGCACCTAACAAGACATAGGCCCTCATTACAACCCTGGCGCTAATGGGTTAACGGTGCCGTAAAAGGTTGCGGCGCTGTTAACCCATTAGCGCCTGATTACGAGGTCCATTTGTGGGACCCGACCTTAACAGCTGGTCTACACCAGCCATTAAAGTAGGGACCCGGAAAGGGACCTTGGTGCTAAGTACGGTACCACAATTTGCAGTACCGTGCTTAGCACCTTCCCCATTCCCATAGAGCCCTATGGGGCGAAAATGGAAATGGGGAAGGCCATGGTTCAATGGGGAATTACAGCCCCGCCAACCTTGGAATGGGGTGGTAATTCCCCATTGAACCATGACGGACCCGTTACAACACCGGCACCACCCATGGTGCTAATAGCACCATGGTTTAGCGCCGGTGTTGTAATGAGGGCCATAGTAACACTATGCTTATATTTAAAAAAAAAAAAATCTTCAACTCTTTCACAAATATATAAATATATGGCCGTGTAGTAATGGTTAAGTTGCTGTTTCCAAAGGAAGAGCACTTTTTGGGTGGCCTATAACTCCGCTCCCCCTGGACGAATCCTCACCAAACTTTGCAAAAAAACGTATTTGGGCCACTCAGAATTTTTTTTGCAAAGTTTGGTGAGGATTCATCTATGCGGGGGAAGTTATAGGGGGGGTCCCAAAACGTCTTTTTTTCCCATAGATATAAATGGTAAAAACTTTGCTCACGCCTACAGCCCAAACCGCTGGATGGATTTGCACCAAATTTGCCGCAGGAGCAGTGGCTTGGTCCCGAAAGCATGCTTTTGTTAATTTGGTGTAAATCCATCCAGTAGTTTTCTTTAAAATGACCAAAACGTAAGGCACAAAAATTAGTGATATCTATGTCCGCTCCGCGGACAGACTTCCCTGTTCGCTCCGCAAACAGGTCACGGATTGGCCAAGCGGCTTGCGTGATGTCCGCGGACATATGACGTGCTCTCCGATTGGCTGGGGTGAAGCGTGAAGTGCATCAGATTTTTGGAGACGCCCACCATCTTGGATTCTCGTCCGGTGTCCACGGACATTACGGCAGAACATATTAAAAAAAACAACATTGCACCAGTCAAGCTGATCAAATAATGTTTGGGGAGGTGAGGGGTGATGAGGATGGGATGGAATATGGCTGCAAGAAGCACAAAAACGTGATAACTAAACAACATCTGAACGCGAAGAAAGCATGTAGCAGTGTAGACCACGCTCACGCAGTAAAGCGCATGCGCAGAACTACTTCACCCGCTCTTCACATATAACACGCCAGTCAAAATGCGCACACACTTTCTTTTTCAAACTCGCACGTGCGCCTCATCCGAACACGGACACGCGTTGAAGAAAACACGCAGAAATGATGACTGCGCACAGGAGTTAACGGAAACCATGTAGCAGTCAAAACCATGCACACGCTCTGTAGAAAACACGTACCTACAAAGACTGCACATACGTGATGTAGATAACATGTAGCTACAAAGACCACGCACATGCATTGTAGAAAACATGTAGCTACAAAGACCACGCACACGCATTTCCGAGCTCACACACGCCTTATCCGAACATGCACATGCGCTGTACATAACACGTAGCTGAGAAGACCACGCACACGCATTGAACAAAACCATGCACAGGAGTTAACGGAAAACACATACCAGTGAAGACCGCGCACACGCGCTGTGGAAAACATGTACCTGCAAAGACCACGCACACGCGTTTCCGCGCTCACACGTGCCTTATCTGAACACGCACACGTGTTGAACAAAACCGCACACAGGAGTTAACGGAAAACACGTACCAGTGAAAACCGCGCACACGCGCTGTAGAAAACACATAGCTGCAAAGACCAAGCACACGCTCTGGCGCTGTAGATAACACGTAGCTGCGAAGAGCACGCAAACGTGTTGTAGAAAACATGTACATGCAATGACCACACACATGCGCTGTAGATAACAAGTAGCTGCAAAGACCACGCACACCTGTTTATGCGCTCACACACGCCTTATCCGATGACGCACATGCGTTGAACAAAACCACGCACAGGAGTTAACGGAAAACAAGTACTAGTGAAGACCGTGCACACGTGCTGGCACTGTAGATAACACGTAGCTGCGAAGAGCATGCACACATGCTGTAGATAACACGTAGCTGCGAAGACCACGCACACGCATTGTAGAAAACACGTAGTTGCAAAGACTGCACACACGCTATGTAGGTAACACGTAGCTGTGAAGACCATGCACACACGCTGAAGATAACACATAGCTGCAAAGACCACACACACGTGCTGTACATAACACGTAGCTGCGAAGACCACACACAAGCGCTGTACATAACACATAGCTGAGAAGACCACGCACACGCGTTGAAGAAAAACATGCAGAAATTAGATGAATCCAAGCTCACACGCGCCTCATCCGAACATGCACATGCGCTGTAGAAAACATGTAGCTGCGAAGACCGCGCACGCGTGATGTGAAGTGAAGAGGGGCCCTGTATGGAACCCTGCCTTCCCTTTCCATGGTGACCATCTTGTTAAAGGATTCTCCTTCCTACACCGGGATGCCACAGGCGTACCGGTTTGGGAAGAAAAATCTTTTTTTAGCACCCGGGTTCCCCCTTTGGGAAGCTAGGGTGGAAATGGTCTTCATCCATTTAAAAGGACGTTATGGTTACGTTGCACTAATAAAAACCTATGAAATTCAGTAATAAAACTTTGTTAATGGGACGTTATGGTTAAGTAGCGCTACTAAAAACCTATGCAATTCAGTCAAAACAATTTTGTTAAGGGGACGCTATGGTTGTAGGTAAAATCGAAAAACCCCTGAAATTCGCCAGTTATGGTAAGCTAAGCAACCATAACTCACGCCACCACCGTGCACTGCTAAGACTAACACCCAGGACATCAAAGATGACATCACAAATATCATTGATAACATCACTGATGGCATTACATGTGCATTTACATTTCATACAAGGGGTTGTGAATGTTGCCAAAAAAGTATCAGGGATTATCGAGAGATGTGTAATACACTACATAGTTTATTACGCAAAGTAGTATTCTAAAGAACATTCCATTGCAGTGTGCTTTCTAGTACAGGACCCTACTCATACAGAAATGTAGGTATTGGCTGCAGCATACATCACAGAGGTGCTATATTTGCAACTTTCCAAACTTATATAAAAAAAACTGTGAATGCTTCTGTATCACAATTTTTTTTTTTACGTACTGTGAAACATGCAGTAAGTAGCTAATAATGCATTACTTACAACATATTTCTATAAAAAAAACACAAACCATAAATAGAGTACAATGCATACAAATATGGGACATATATATGGAGAGTACAATAAGCAACCAAGAGGCAGTATCATTAGCAACTGTGTATAATGTACATGCTTGTATTCACACACAAAAATGATTGCTGTGTTTCTGTCCTGCTTCTTCCCCTATGTATATGCATCATATGATGTGCCTGAACTCTAAGGAAAGTAGTGTAAGAACATATGAGAAGGGTAATGTCTACAAATATAGTACCTTTTTGAATTTTCCGTTCGTGACTCAGTGAAGAAAACCACCTGGCCTACATATGTCAACAAACAAAAAAGAAGGAGCCAGAAATGTGATGTCATCAGTGATGTCATCAATGATATTTGTGATGTCATCTTTGATGTCCTGGGTGTTAGTCTTAGCAGTGCACAGTGGTGGCGTGAGTTATGGTTGCTTAGTTTACCATAACTTGCGAATTTCAGGAGTTTTTTTATTTTTCCTACAACCATAGCAGCCCCTTAACAAAGTTTTTTTTATGAATTGCATAGGTTTTTAGTAGTGCATCATAATCATAACGTTCCTTTAACAACGTTTTTTTTACTGAATATTATATATATATAGAGGGAGAGAGAGGGAGAGAAAGTGGGTTCCTACTACTTACCCTGTAATAAGCTTCGCAATAAGCATATTCTCTTTTTAACCACTCTAGCAAATGCCATGCATTGAAGCATTCAGCACCCCCTCACATAAAGCAGAACATGCATGACAATGCTCTGCATTTAAAAATGTTTCTTTTTAAGAGCAATTTCATGAAAATTAAGAAATGCTTATGTGCATTAACAGCAGCACTGTATGTCACTTTTTCATAAAAGAAAGGAAAAGCAGATACAATACATTTGTAGACCATTTTTAAGTGGCACTTAGTGTATGCCAGTTTATTATGTAGGCAACACACACATGCATCCCAACATCACCCATTCCAATCTGTATGTGCTTATCAAGACTTCATTTTTTTCCTTTGCATTATGGGACTTCCAATTCCAATTCTCCGATTATAAAACTCAAATTACAAGTCCCACAATGCAAAGAAAAAAAAACAGGATAGGAATGAAGATTCGAAACTGTGACATTTACATTGAATGAAACATATTTTGATAAAAGTTAAAAAATGCATTTGTGCATTTATAGCAACACTGTAATTTTTTCAGAAAAGAAAGTACACACAAATAGAATAGATTTGTGGATCTTTTTTTTTTAATTCTCTTTATTGAATTTTTCAACAACTTTAACAATCCCCATAACTCCCCCCTCCATCCCTCGCCCCTCCCCCCAGTGCTGTTCCAAAGTCTCCGTAGCTCCCTGTCACCACAAAGTGTCTAGTCGGGGTTATTCCAAATCCAAAAGTCTTAAACGTTGCGGGCGCCACCCGATCCTGAAATCATCTCTGAGAAAGGAAAGGACCTCACCACACTCGCCCGCAAAGTTCTGTATCGTATTGTTCATTGCATAGGAGGCCCATTCCATCGCTACCATCTCCCAGACTTTACGCAACCAGTCTTGAAACATTGGTATGTTCGAGCTCTTCCATCTCTGGGCTATGATTGTCATTGCTGCCAGAGTGAGCATCACCCTCGCTCTTTCCCTGCCCCTCAAACCCACCGGCCCTTCTGCTGGCCTCAAGCCTAATAGTGACCATTCCGGGGTTATGCCTCCCTCTGCCCCAAACACTTGTTCCATCGCCTGCCTGATGTCTCCCCAGAACGGGACTATTTTTGGGCATCGCCACTAAATATGTTCTGCAGTGCCCTCCTTGCCGCATCCCCTCCAGCAAGTTCCGACAAATCCGGGTAGATCCTGTGCAGCCGAGCTGGAGTATAGTGCCACCCATATAATATCTTATACCAGGCCTCCCGGGTTTGAGAGGCTCTCGCTAGTTTAGGGATCTTCCTCCATAGATTTTCCCACTCCGTCTTCTCTATTTCCCTGGCCAGAATTTTTTCCCACCTTCCCATATATGCCCATTGCGGCCTCGGGGCAGCCTTGTCCAAGATCTTATAAATCTGCGAGATAAGGCCTTTCGAGCTGTCGTTGTTCATCAGGAATTTCTCAAAAAGGGTTGGTGATCTAGTAGCCGCCTCCTTATTTATGGGGTATAGAGCCCAGTGTCACAGCTATGAATATCTCAACCTTTCACCTTACCCCAGTGCGAAATCCCTTTTACAATCTACAAAAGAACTGATCTCCCCTCCTATAAACATGTCCCTCATCCAACGGCATCCTCCCTCCAGCCACTTCCGGAATGCCCCTCTTTCCAACCCCGGGGTAAAGTCTTTATTATTGAAGATGGGGGTGAAGGGGGACGGGTAGGTTGTAATTTTCTTACGTTGGACCAGTCTGTCCCAATTGTCTGCAACTAGTTTGGTGATAGAGCTCAGATACATATGGCCCGGACGATGCTGTCTGGGTAGCCACAGAACCTCCCCCAGTTCGTGTCACGTGACCCCTCTGTCCATTTGAACACAGTGTTTTCCTTCCCCCTCCCGGAGCCATTCCCTAATCACCCTCAGTTGGGCGGCTTCGTAATATTGACGGAAGTTGGGGAGAGCTGCCCCCCCCCTTTTCTCGGGGCCGTAAGTTGCATCCTACTCACCCTTGCCCTTTTTCCCTCCCATATAAACTCGTTTGTTACCACTTGGAGCTCCTTAAAGAAGCTGGCCGGGACTGCTTGAGGGATAGCTTAGAAGAGGTAGAGCAGCCTCGGCAGGGTAACCATTTTAAGTGCCTCTAGCCTCCCCAACCAGGAGATCCGCAAGTTCCGCCATTTAAGGAGGTCTTTTTTAATTCTTTGCAGGAGTGGGGGTAGTTTGATGCATACCATCCTCGTAGAGCCGGAGTGATTCTCACCCCCAGGTACGTAATTCCCCCCGGTCGCCAGGCAAAGGGCGTCGTCCCCTTTAACTCCTCCCTCTCTACCCTTGCCAATGTCAGGTCCATCAATTCGGACTTGTTCATGTTAATGCATAATCCGGATTCTTCCCCAAAGTCTTCTAGTAGTAGCCTGCATTGCATACTTGACTCTATGGGATTGGTCAGGGCAAGCAACATGTCGTCCGCGAAGGCCGCCACCTTGTGCTGCCTGCCCCCAAACGGTATTCCCTGTATTCCTTCGGATTCCCGAATTGGCTGCAGGAGGGGCTTCAAGTAAACCGCATATAGAAGGGGCGATAGGGGACATCCCTGTTTATTACCTCTTTGGAGTTGGAATGTTCTAGTTAAAGCCCCATTAACCACCACCCTCGCTCACGGGCCCTCATAGTTCGCCTTGACCATCTGTAAGTAAGCGCCTCCTAACCCCATTTTTTCCATGGTTTTGAAAAGGAAGGACCACTCCACCCGGTCGAATGCTTTTTCAGCATCTAAGGACAGAAGTACTGCCGGCGTACGAGTCCTTTCCGCCTTTTCCACCAGATGGGCCACCCTTCTAATATTATCTGATGTCTGCCTCCCCTTCACGAATCCCGCCTGATCCTGATGGATCAGATCTGGGAGAAGCCCCTCGAGCCTATTCGCCAGGATCTTAGTGTAGATTTTTTCATCTACGTTAATAAGCGCTATTGGCCTGTAGGAGGATCTTTCGAGGGGATCCTTGCCCTCCTTCAGAATCAGGGAAATCTTGGCTTCTTTCATGGACGGGGTGATTTGCCCACTACCTAAAAAAGAGTTGAAAAGGTAGGTCAACTGTGGAAGCAGCACTCCCGCAAAGGTCTTATAAAAGGACGCAGTGTACCCATCAGGGCCAGGGGCCTTACCTGCGGGCAGCTTCCGAATAACCCCCCTCACCTCCTCCTCCGTTATCTTTTGTTGTAAACCAGTCTGGGCGTCCCCCTCAATTTTACGTAGGTTAACCCTTTCTCTTGTGCTTGGCCGCAGGGGTGCTGTGAAGCATACAAGGTCTCGTAAAATTCGGCCATGGCCTCTTGGATATCTTCTATTCGAGTAACCCTTTCCCCCCTATCTGAGTTTAGAGCCGTGATTGTGTTTCTAGAGGCAGCTCCCCGAAGGAGGCGAGCCAGCAGGGCGTCTGCCTTATTCCCTCTTGCATAAAATGTTTTCCTCACGAAAAGCAAGGCCCCCTCCGCTTTTTTGGTCCGAAGGATCCCCAATTGTCCTACAGCCCTCCTGTAGTACTTCTGGTTAGTCCTGCTGGGGTTCGCCGCTACCCTGCCTCTCGCTTCCTCAACTTCCGCTTCTAGCCTGGACTCCAAGGCCTGTAGCTGTTTCTGTCTCTGTACCTTAACTGCTATAATTTCCCCCCTCAATGTGGCCTTAAATCCGTACCATCTTATATCCTCACTTGTGTCCCCTCTCTTGTTGTTATCAAAGAACTCTCTCATCTTGCCCTCTATCTCCTCCCTTACCACAGGGTCCCTCAGCAGGTGTTCCGGGTATTTCCAACCCCACAGCCCCCTCTTCCTCTTTCCCAGTTCCAGCTGCATCGACAATATTTTATGATCTGCTATTCCCATGGCCCCAACCTCTATCTCTTTGACCTTACCCACCAGATTGGCCGAGATCCAGATGTAGTCAATTCTGGACTGGGTCCCGTGAACTTCAAAAGGAATGTGTAGCCCTCCTCGTCCCCTTTCAATTCCCTCCAGACATCCCTCAGCCCTATGCTCTCCACTTTGTCCCGGAGTTCCGCTGAGGCTACCGCCCCTCCCCCACGGCTTTTAGTCCCTCCTGACCAGTCTTTAACCTTGTTCCATGCTATATTCAGGTCCCCCATTATGATTATCTGGCCTCTTGCCCAGTCACCTATTTTCCCCATGAGATCGCAGAGGAAGGAGTCCTGCCCTGTGTTGGGCGCATAAATCACCCCTATTGTATACATCTTTTCCGCAATTCTGCCTTTCACCACAACAAACCTACCCTCCTTGTCCTTTAGAGTGTCTTCCAAGCGGAAGTTCACCGTGCTCCTGATGGCCAGAGCCACCCCCCCGATTTCGTGGGACCAGACACCTGAAACACCTGATCAAACCCTCTCAACCTTAAGCGACTCTGTCCTTGCGAAGCAGATGTGTCTCTTGTAATCCCAAAAAGTCTGGTTTTCCCCGCTTCATAAATTGCTCCAGCTTTTTCCTTTGCAGCGGGGTATTGAGGCCCCTAACATTATGCGTTACCCACTTGAATTGTGATTAGACACTTGTCCCCGCCGTTCAAGACCCCCCAGCAGCTCCCCACCCCTACTCATTTGCCCCATGTATGTTACCGGGGTGTGTGAATCACTTCTAGTTTGCCCCTCGTGCAGCACCTGAGGATCCCTCCCCCCTTCTCCCTCTTGCCCCCACCCCCCTCCGAACCCCTAATGACCTTAAAACTTGGTCCACCCGCTTCCCCCCCCCCCCTAGACTTCCTCGCCCTTGGTGATCCCATGATGTTTGTTCTTAGCGTCCTCTCTCCTCCTTGTAATCAAAACAGCCTTTGTGTCCACCACCCCCTGAGATTATTCAAATACCCGATTAGTTCTCCTTTGGTCCAGATCACTCCACCGCCACTGGCTCCACATCAGCTCCCTTCCCGGGGCCCCCCCGCTCACGGGCCTCCTCCTTTTCCCCTCACCCACCAGTGACCATTCCCATGGCCTGGTTCGGACACCACTTCCCGCCTCCGAGGAGACGCTCGGGCCCGCCACCCTCGATTACCCGAACAGCTCTTGATCCAGTTCAAGTTGAAGTAGGTCTGTTCCTTCCTGCATCGTGGTTATCCGCTTCTGAGAACCAGCCCACTCGAAGACATGTCCAAAAGGGAAGGTCCACTTATATCTAATCCCCTTTTCTTTAAGCTTCAGGGTGAGGGGGCTCCATTGTCGCCTCTTGAGCAGGGTACAGCTGGCGAGATCCTGGTACAGTTCAATACGTTGGTCGTTAAAGGATATCGGCTCTTTTTGTCTAGCGGCCTTGAGTACTGCCTCTTTTGAGCATATCTTGTGAACGCCGCTAACACGTCCTGCGGCCTAGACTTCGGGTTCCTATTGAGGAAGCCCACTCTGTGAACCCTGTCCAACTCGATCTGATCAGGTGAAGGCTCGCCCAGTAGCTCCGCAAAAATTCCTTGAACCGTTTACTTCGGGTCCCTATCTTGCAACGTCTCCGGCAGGAGCTTCAACCTGATGTTGATCCGCCGTGACCTGTTTTCCATGTCTTCCATTCTTATTTCCAAGTTCTGTGTTGCCATGTCGAGTCTCTCGATAGCTTCACTGTTCTCCGTGGCCTCTCTGCCTATCTCCTGCAGGCCTTTTTCGACTATGTCCGTTCTCTCCCCCAGTTGACTCACTTCCTGCTTGATTTCGGCCAGCGCCTGGTTGATGTCGGACCTCATTAATTGAAATTGGTCTTGAAAGGTTTTCCCCACGGATGCTTGGAATGAAAGCAGCTCCCCATGCAGATCCTGGTGAGAGATCTGTGCGGACGCTTCCAGGGTCTCGGCGTGCTCCTTCTCCATACTTCCCCCCTGTGAGGCCCTGCGTTCCTCGGCTGCGTCCTTGCTTGCCCAGACGGCCATGATGGGGCCTGAGGCGTCCGCCTGCTACTGACCGCTCTTATTGGCCTTGCTCTTGTTTTTAGCCACCATAATTGTGGCTTGAAGGCTGGAAGGTCTCCTCTGATCCTGCCCGTGCCTCCCCAGGGAGTTACTCCTCACTGGGCCTGATTTCCTTGCCTCGCTGTTCCTGACCAGGCCTGAATCCCCAGCCTTGCAGTGCTTAATGTTGCCTTAGGGCCTGTTGGGGTTGCGTGTAGTGGGACAGTACCTCCGTGAGGCCGTGCGGGGTGCCGGCACCAGCCCAGCAGCCCAGCACAAATGTCCCCCGGCCCCGCTCCCCTCACCGCTCACCGCACTGCTCTGGTAGTATCCACTCGCCGCTCGGGTTATACTCCGCTTCACGGGCCGGCGTTCCTGCCCAGAGCTCGCTGCCACTCCACAGGACTTGCACGGGCCCCTTGGCATGCGCCCGGCCCCCGCGGGCCTCCTACCAAGGCTCCACTGCCAGGCCAATAGCAACTCCGCCGGTGTGTCCCGAAGGTGCCTCCTTTACCGGGGTCTCCTCCTCCTCCCCGGATCAGCCAGCCGCGCCCGCCCGATGGTCGGCGGGAGAGCCCGCTGTGCGGCCAAGAGCACGTCGGCTCCCCCGAGGCCGCGCCACTCTGTCCGTTCCCTGACGTGAGGACAGGGACGGGGCTGCGATCTCATCCTGCCTGCAGCGCCCCCTCTCCTGCCCAGTACAGTAGGCCTGATGCGTCTCCTTTCGCCCGTGGGCCTCCGATGTGCGCCGCGGTTGTTTCCCCTTCTCCTGCTGGGTGATGTAGCAGCTACGGCTGATTGAAAGTACGGGGGGGCGCCAGCTGCTGTTTTCCTGAGTTCCTCAGCTCATAAGAGGTGGTGGAACCGCTTAAGTGAGTTGGAGGTTCTGGAGCGCCGACGACACACGTCTACCTGGTGTCGGCGGCCATCTTGGAATCTTGTGGACCATTTTTAAGTGCCAGTTTGTGTGTGCCAGTTTAATGTGTTCGCAGTACATGCATACATCCCAACAACACCCATTCCAATATGTGGGTGCTTATCAAATCCTAATTGTTTCTCTACAATCTGGCACTTGTACTCCTACTTATATAATGGGAAAGTGGAAGTACAAGTCCCTGAACGCAAACAGAAAATCCAGTACTACATAAACACCTACAGATTAGAATTCATCATGTTGACAAGTATACATATACCCCTAACATATTAAACTTTCTCGCAGCAAGTGCCATTTAAAACCGTACTAGAGTACGTTGATGGAAAGGATTGGTTCCTTTCCATCAACTTGTATTGTCTTTTACAATAAATTACACACAGAGCTTCTATAAATGCACATATACATTTCTTAACTTTTATGAAAATGTCCAGCAATTTAATTAACTCTTTTTCCCCACAACTACTCCTACCTTCATAAATAATAAGGTTGCTTACTAAAAGTACTTCGCTATTACCACATATCCCCACTAACTTTCTTTTACAATTACAGGAAAGAAGCACATTGCCGAACATAAGTACCAAAAAATAATACCCTTCACATCCTACAAACTAAGCACATAAATGTACCATGTATATCTATATAATTGCAAAGTACAGTTCCACTATATACTAACCCAGACTACTCTTTTTGAACCAACATTCAGACTCTATTGCCATTTAAACACCACCATTACAACACCCACTGCTTTCCTGAAAACATCAGAATGTCCCTACTGATTCAATCAAACCACAATTCCCTTACTCAGTAACCCAATGCCATCACACCTCTACAGACTCTTCTTCTGACAACCTTCCTAACCACACCTAGTATGCCACCACACAATCAAACAGCACTCTATTAATGTCTCCAATCACACCCACACACGCATTCACAATACATACATATACATTCCACAACTTTCGAACCCAAACTTTCTCTTTTCCCAAAAGACACAAAAAAAGAACTACAAAAAAGCAACTATGTAGAAAAAAAAAGAAAAATAGAGCAAATAAGAATAAAAGCAAATCATAGGGTCATCCACCTCCAAAACAATGCAAAGAAAACATTAAAACAAAAAAGCTAGTAACCTCACTCAACAAATGAAAACCAGCCACAACTTAAAAAGGTAAGGCCCCTCTTGCAAAAACTAAAAGTAAAAAAATATGTGCAAAGAAAAGCATACATACTTATGAACCTAACACTGTATCTACCAGTGTTAACGTAGTCACAGTAAAGGAATCCCAAAAATTAATGTTACAAAAAATGCTCCACCATGGAGTTCTTCACAATCTTATGAAAACAGCTGAAAAGTCACGATCGAACCTTAAGAACTACCACAGGAGACTAATCCTCGAAGCACTAATTGACAGCACATTTCAACTAAAGAGAAAATAGTTTATATTAATTTGAAACAGAATGAAACCACTAACCATATTAATCAATACATTACAGAGAGTACTTCTAAACATGCACAATGTCAATATAGTTACATTTTCAAACTACTGTGAAGGTGAATGGATTCACACAAGCAGCACAGAACCATATTTCAATGAAAAGACTTATAAACAAGAACAACAAAAAACAATTTCTATAGACCGGAATGGCCGAGGGTATGAAATGGTAGGACACACCAATTTGGCAAAAGAAACCCAAACAAACCGTCCAGTGTACACATGCATGCAGGTCCATTTTTTACACCAACAATACTTCAAATCTTTACGCCAATTGCCCTATCACATTGTGAAATTAACAGAGAAAAGTAAAATGAAAACTTTACAAACCATGGACTCTTGTCCAGTGCAAAGCCTCACTGGACTTCGAGTACTTTCATTAGCCTGCATTTTATGAACAAGTTGCAAAAGAAACTTTACCACATCAAAATGCTAGCAACACACCATTCTACTATACGGAATCTTGTGCAGAAACTATACTATGCAAAAAATCCTGTTCTAGAACTACACAATTTAAATAACATTCTCCTACCTGGAACAGCCAAAGAACTGCTTCAAGAAAGAGAGCACATCCAAAGGAAATACTATGGAACTGAAATTGACTAAGAAAATTCAGTAACTTCAGAAAACATTACTGAAAACCTCACAAACACTAACCCGCTAAGAAACACATACAAAAAATGAATAGCTAAATTTCAAAACCCATCTGCTGAAATACCAGACCAAATATGTGTCTGTTGTCGCAGACCTTTTTATAAAAAGAGCACAAAAATAGTAGATATAGCCTACAAAATACAGGACAATGAGGAATCCAAATGGTTCCAATTAGCTTTATATATAACATCAGAAACTAAATGCAAAATAACTGACCCCTCAATAGTTTGTACGTACTACAATACAAAGCTTGACAATAACCAAATGCCATCATGTGCTATCACACTTCCAAAAGCTCTCAAACAAGTTAACTTTTATGAGAGCATTATAATCCAAACAGTACACCCATTTCAAGCAATACTACGCCTTCCACCAAATCAGCCTAATTACCTTAATCCGTGGCAAAGTAGTATATTTGCCATTAGATCTGAAAGAAAATGTAGAAACTCTATGAGTACAACGACCAATAGATCAATCTTTGATTGTACTAGTTAATGGTGTACCAACAAAATACAAAGACTTAAACAGATTTAGACAAGTCCTACAATATCTACAAGAAATCAATGAATGCTACAAAGATATAAACAGAGGAAAACTTAAGAAAAACTACCTAAATAATTCAAGATTCACCAACAACTGGCCAATTTGAACGTTACGTTAATTTGTTATGTTAATTTTTTTTTTTAGAAAGCACATGTTCGCCAAAGCATCTTGGTGCTCGAAAAGGACACTGGAGGAATGAGGAAACTAGATAGATAACCCAGAGCAGAGTAAGAACAAATAGGTTTTCTAGAGCTGCCGAAAGGCCAGAAGATTGTTGGTCGCTCTCAGCTGAATTGGAAAGGAGTTCCGCAATTTAGCGGCTGCCACCGAAAAGGAGCGGCTCTCCACCCACTCAAACTAGTAGAGAGGAACGACAAGGAGACAGGATCCCTTCGACCGCAGTTCATGAGCGGGCACATAAAGTTGCAATTTATCCTGGAGATATTCAGCACCTGAGCCATAAAACGCCCGGTGCACAATCACCAGCGATTTGAAATAAACCCGCTGAAGAACCGGGAGCCAATGCAAAGATCAAAGAATGGGGGACACATGGGCAACATATGAGGTGCCAGTGCATATGCGTGCAGCGTAGTTTTGGAGGAGCTGCACGCATATGTGAAGGAGATACATGGGCTGAGCCAAGAACAAAGAGTTGCAACAGTCCATGTGTAGACCCTGTTACTGCAGCCAATATTTCAGACCGACCAGTATACAATTCCAAGCACATAATTGTAGATGTATTAGAAACATAAGAAATCCTTCAAGCCAAAGGATCCCCAAAGAGCATAAGGAAGTGGGTTTAATTAGTGCATCAGAATATCGCTCTTTAAGAATGTAGTCTGAAGATCCCTGATTCAGACAACATGTAGAATACATTATTCACCTCCTGTTCAAAAGTAAACTAGCAACTCTATGTTATGGAGTTGAACACATGTTAAAAACAGGATCTAATGTTTTAAACATGTCCGCTACCCAACTGTTTCAAAAGATAAAAGACAAAGATGATGTTTTGCAGTCAAGTATCACAAATCTCTTGGCAAACATGCATGGCACAAAAGAATACTGGTTCTGACGTCATGCTGATGTATGTTGTATGCTAAGGAAACTAAACCCACCCACATGGTTAGTTATTTTAAATTGTACATAGTATGCATGGGATGACTTGCATGACTTCTTACATACTGCAAACCAAAATAAAGAGGGAATAGATATAAAAACACCAAGGTAACTCTGTTCTCTTCACCCTGTCAATGTATCAAGGAACTTTCACCATTGCTTCATTACAATGCTGCACTTTATCTGCAATAAACCCTTCTTTTGGACAAAATAATATAATATCAATCCAGAAGAGCACCACACCTCCACATGCGTTTGTGGATAAAAGATGCTCCCAAATTTGGCCATGATAGTGATACCACTGTTTTACAGTTTATTGAAAAATACATTACCTGCGACATCCCTTCAAAAACCACAGATAGTGACCTACGTACACAAATCTTACGCTTCCAAAAACATAAGCATGGGTAATAATGCCTACATAAATATAAAAGCAAAGCTAAATACTATGCCGAATTTTGCTTCATCTTCCCCAGACCAGTTTGCAAAAAAGGACAAATAAATAGCTTCATGTCTTCTGTTAGACACAGCGTAAAAGGCAAATCCCCTAAAAGCACATACAACATTAAAAGGGATGAAGCACCCAAGTACATCAATGATTACAATGCAATCATTGCCCTCTTGTGGAATTCAAACATAGACATACACTATATTGCAGACAATTCCACTGCATTTGCAAGATATGTCACAGCCTATCTCACCAAAGCTGAGAAAACAGAGCTGAAGGACCTCTGGGATGACATATCATCTGACAAAACACTGTCACAACAATTGTACAGCTTTGGTATAAAAATGCTCTCCCATAGAGAATGTGGGTGCTACAAAGCTGCAGGCAGTTTAACAGGTACAGCCTTATATGGCAAATCTGAACACATTGGGCCTCATTATAACCTTGCTGGTCCGGAAACAACAGTGTGAGTAAGCTTACCAGCACTGTTGTTTCCAGACCGGCAAAGTACAAGTCTGCAGGCGGGTTGCATTTACGCCCGCCTGATCTGCCCTATCGGGCAGAACGGCACCCGCCCGCAACATCTCATGGAAGCACCAGCACCGTTATTAATCGTGCCGGTGCTTCCATGGTCCCCATTCACATTGAGTCCTACTGCTGGTTGCCTTCCCAGACCGCTGGGGCTGTAATGCCCCGTTATTTCCAGGAAGTCAGGTGGCAGTAATTCATGTTGGTTTTTCTGGCACGGCTACCACCGGACTTGTAATGAGGCCCATTGTCTGGCTAAACCTTGGTCCAGACTCATCCCAAAAAAGAGTAATGAAATCCTACCAAGAGATAGAACCAAAAGCCAGAAATAATCCCAACAGCCAGGACATTTTAAAAAACAATTTAATTGACATATACTACCCAAAAAGTAGTACTGCTTTGGAAAACTTGTGCTTGTACAACATAGCCCAATATTACTCCTACAAAATCAATGGGCCTCATTCCGAGATTGTTGGTAGTCATGGCGCTATTTGCGCCATGACTGCCACCAATAATGGGTCCGGCACCGGTGTAGTTCAATGGGGACTTACCGGTGTAGTCCGACCCTGGCGGGACTGGTAAGTCCCCATTGAACATGCCATTCCCCATTCCCATTTGAGCCCCTATCGGGCTCAATGGGAATGGGGAGGGCACTAATAACGGGCTCGCAACTTGCAAGCCCGTTATTAGCATCCTGGTCCCTTAGCGGGACCCGTAAGGGACGTGTGGTCAGACCACACGTCCCTTACGGTTCCCACTAAGGGACCATGGAATTGAGCGGTAGGGGATTACCGGCACCGGTCTCCTTACCGGTGCCGGTAATCCCTTACCGCCCACCTTGTAATGACCCCCAATGTTACGCCAGATGAGACAACTGGCAAATATTCAGTCTCAACTTGTGAAGTAAGTCTAGTAAAACCTACAAAAACTAGACTTATTATTCATATAAAGTTTTCATTTAAATCTCCACAACATAGATAACTGTATTACATGGCCCTTTAAACCTTGGAGAAAAGAAGAAGAATTATTTGGTGACCATGACTCATCTGAAAGTGCATTTAAAGCAAATTAAAGCAGTAAGACAAATGTCAATTTCAAACAATATAAAGAAATGTTGGACAATGAACACCAAAAAGAGGAAAGAAATTGAAGCTCATCTGGATAAAGACACTCCTGAGTGCAGTCGGAATCACCCAAAATGACTGGGAAAAAAATGACTGAATAGTGATTTGACTGAATTTCAATCGTTCCAAAATTCCAAATGGCTGAAAAGTTTGACTAGATCACGCATTTGGTGCTGGGGGCTGCAGGGGTGTACCCCGCACCCTTGCTCACTATATTGTGAGTGGGGGTTGCAGGGGTGCCCCTGCAGCCAACCCCAAAAAAAGAAAGGGCTACAGGGGCTGCAGGGGTGTCCCCCGCACTTTTGCTCACTATATTGTGAGCAGGGGTTGCAGATGTGACCCCTGGAGCTGTCCCGAAAAAAATGATAGGGCACAGGCATTGCAGGGACCATCAAGTTGGAAGCAAGGTAAGTAGAGGGGTAGGGATGTGGCTGTGTTGGGAGTGTGGGTAGAGGTGTGTTGGGGCTGTGGGTAGGGGTTTGGGAGGGGGTGTGTGTAGGGGGGTTGGCCAAGTCAGAAATGTTCAGGGGAGAAAAGACTGAAGGTTATTTTTGAAAAAGTAATCTTCAGTCTTTTCTCCCACGAACATTTTGAAAACTCAGTCTTTCAACCCCGATCCAGGGCAGTCAACCTTCCCTTACAGGAAGCCAAGAACCACTCGGAGAACCACTCATTCTAAATGAAGCAGAAATAGCCATGACTGAGGTAGAAAATACCATGTCTCAATGTAAACAATCTGAAGAAGACTTGTCACTCAAATCACAGCTGAAGGATGAACAACTCACCATTTAACTAGAAGTCACTTAAGAAATTGAACATGGGTTTATACATGAATATAAAATGTGTAGCTGTAAAAATTATAAACCTCTGCTCCTGTATGTAAGTGGTGAAGCTGTTTCTGGTAAAACATTTTTAATTAAAATAATCAGCACATTTCTACAAACCTTAACAAACAACAACTTTAGGCTGTTGTAACAGACCCCACAAGTTTAGCTGCTTACAACATAGGAGGTGTTACATTACATCAACTACTCCTCCTTCCAGTAGAGCACCAAAATAAATGAGAATACTACAAATATGATAGATGAGGTAAGCATGGTTTCCAACCTCATGTTGGCTTTAATTCAGGCAATGCAGGCATGCAACTGACAGGTGATGGGCCCGGGATCCGAAGGGTGGCCAGATAACCCTGCAGTATCAGTATCAGTAGGACTTCAGCAGGTGAGAGGTGGAGAGAAGGCAGAAGCAAAGAGGAGGGTTTTAAGGTGCTTCCGGAACCGAAGATGGTTCTCCTCAAGCTTCAGGGAGGCAGGGAGGTTGTTCCAGAGGGAGGCCCCAGTGGAAACATACCTGCACTCTCTGCAATCATGTCCTTCAGGAAGAAGTCTCTAACAAGCACTTTCTCTATTTATCTATACCTAACTGTGATTCCATTCCATTTCAGCAAGTGGTACAACATGCAAAACATAGCATATTGTGTAGGCCTTGCAATTCCAATAATCGTTCAACCTTACATATACAATCCCATAGGCAATATGTAATATGAATGCTTTCAACGTGCAATGAAGATGGAAAAAAAAATAACTGCAAGCTTACTACCTTCACACACGGACAGGTATCACTTGGCAGAAAAGCCTTCACACCAATAGTCGTAATCTACCTCACAGGCGGCACAACCAGGTCAGGTCACTATACTGGATACATTAGAACGCATGTACAATCTTTGAAGAAGTTGTAAAGGAATTTGTTTCTTTTCATAAAGGAGAGGCCCAAAAATCTCCTTCCCCAAAGGCACTTAAATGCATAAGATAGCCCTGCCACCCACATATACGCAGCCGTTGCACACACATTCTGCCAACATACATCGTTGATTTGTAAGACACTGCACATAAAAATAGTAGATAGGGGCCGTAAATGTACATTTATATATTGTGTCAGCTGTACATTAATTGCACCATGTATAAGGTACCAGCATGTCTCCCTGTACATAAAAGTAAGTTCTACGTAACTGGAGTACTTAGCATCGCAAATGCACAATGAAATGGTAACACGTTGCTGCCTGATTTTGTTTTTGTAGCCGCATGGTGGCCGGAAATTAAAACCTACTATACCTCTCTAACAACAGGGGTAATGCTCATTGTAAAATAAGCTTGAGTGGTATGCATGAATTGCTCCAAACATAGAGGTTCTCTGCAATTTAAAAAGAAAATGAAAGATAACTTTGTGTCATCACAGCACACATTTTCCGTAAAGGTAGTCTGCAAGTGTTTAGTATGCCATATGGTGCGATTTCCTGGACACACAGTGTAACCATGGAATTTGCAGAAATTATGTAAGTAAAACTGTACATAACATGTGTAGGGGGTAAAATGTAGTAGGATGCACCTCTGTGTGCATAACTATTAACGTACCATGCCGTATACTTTGCTCATTTGCAATGTAGTGGGTTTTTTAAGAGAAGTCGTGCATGTTGCGTTACTGTACCATTTCTGCAGCATTCAGCCTAAATGAGAACTATGATTGGTGTCCGTTTTGTTCACATGGTTCTCCAGGCCTTTGAAACCTATGTGTGGAGTACAACAGTGAAAATGAACACAACTTCTGTACTGAAACAGTACACCGTATGTTCAAGCGTGTGCTAAAAGATTTGCTGTATAGTCCTTACAATGATCTTTCAAACACTTAACAGTTTTCTGCGCCTTCATTGTATTAAAAATAATAATCGGCAGAGGTGCATATAGAACTCGGCTGGCACACAGAAGTCGACAGCTAATATTTTACTGTTGAATGGTTTGGAAAAACACCTCCTGCATTGTCCTGCAGCCGGAGAGGTCGTGTAGGAGAATGGTTTTGTTTTGTAGGTTTGTTTGGGCGCACACAAAGAGAATCTGCCGTGGGTCTGATGACATTTGCTGCCAGTGACATCTGTTGTGAAAAACAAACACATGAAAGAAGGGTCTGTTGGCAATGTTTGAAAGATGAAGGGCATGTGTATAGCCGTGGAAGGAGAGTGGTACCTACAAAACAGACAGCAAGCCTGTGGGTGAACATCCGACGGTACTCATTAACACAGAGTACCTCACCCTAAGCTGCATGAACCGGCCATCTAGGGCATGTGTTACATCCTTCCCTCAGAGCCATTGTCCTTTACACTGCACCTGGAAATGGCTACTGAAATGTGTTCTTATTCTTCTGCTTCGCAGATACCTGATACTATACTGGCCATGTGACACCTTCCACACAGCAACAAACAGATTGTGTAACAATCATTACAAGAGTATCATAAGCAGTGTGTAGAAGCTCATCATTATCTGGAGTATCGATGCTGGATGAGGGAGAAAAGAATAACAGCATATGCATGTAGCTGAAGAGATCTGTATTCCCAATTGTGTAGGGCAAGGGTAGGTCATTGTGAATTGCTTCTTTTGTTGTAATAGGATATGTTTGTTTCCAAAGAATGTCTATAAAGAGCACATCTCATAAATGTGTTTGTGAAGTACACATTCAACTGTATGTGGGTGGCTTTGTACAATGTCCATATTTTAAATGTATGATGCAAAGGAATTCCTTTCATGGCGCAATATTTTACTGCACTTCCTAAAGAAAGGGTCTACTCAGGGGCCAACCGTAGCTGGTATTTTCCTCCTTCTACCCTCTGTAAATCTCATTTCTCCCTGTCAACCATTGCTCTTGTTCTCCCCTCCTCCTTGTAGCTCTCTTTCCCAGTGAAAACTTGCTTTAAACACTGCTCCTCTCATGATCAAAACTACCACACTTGCCTCTTCCATGTCATTCCTTTTATCTACGGTCTGCTATAACCGTTATGTCTGGGTTAGGCTCTGGTTTTTCAGGAGTGCCTTAAAATTCTCTTGGTTTTGTCAATGGTTTGATTTCAAAAGCTACTGTGGGTCAGTTTGCTTTGTGAGCCAATTTTACCAACTTTCTCAGAGGCTGTGCTCTGACATATTGGGACTGACTGGCACAGAGCCACGTTTGGTCCCTTTGAGTGGGTAGGTACTTGTGAAGTGTGATTTCCATGTAGCAGGTGACCACAAAATACATGTTCTTTCTCAACAAATACAGTGTTCTGGGTGAGACCGTTGGGAGAGAGATGCGAGAACACGGTCCTAGCTCTCATTTGGGTGAAGTCTTTGAAATATAGACTTTTGTAGGTTGGCAAATTCAAGTGAGATTTACGGATCACCATTAATGCCCCCACCCCCCCTTTTTAAGGACTCTAAATGAATCTAACTTCAAAGGGATTACTTATATAGTGAGAGTGGTGAACCCTAAGAGATTCAATATTGCATCACTTTTGAAACAGAGACGGGTAATTATAAAACTCAGCTAAGATCAACATATCTTTGGATGCTTACCATAGATGTTATTATGTTGTCCCCTCAACTTTGGTATTGTTATATGAGTGAACAAGATTCACAGAATATGCCCAGATGTATACATGGTTGACAGCTTGAAACTAATATTAGCGTTTGAAGGGTCCTGATGAAGGCGCAATAAAAAGAACATACGCCGAAACGTCAATGTGATGTTGACCGATTACGCCCATTCATTTAGAGAATGTATAACCTAAACAGGCAGTAGACGACTAATTCTCTGATAAATTTGAAAATTGAGATTGATTTTTTAACTTTTATGTTTATGTATTCTTGTTGTGTATGTTTTAGATGTAAGCACTTGCACTTTAGAGGTGCATTCTTGATTAGGATCAGGTTTGAACTTTACAATATTTATTCCCCATATATGTACTGTACTTATACTTATACTGTACTGTACTCTACTGTACTGTAGCAAGTTTGTAGATTGTTTAATTGTGTTTAACATTTGTTGATATTTTGATGCCCCGTGAATAAAATCCATTGTACATGTTTATAAATGATTTTGAGTTGCTGTGTTGCTAGGAATGAAAGGAACACTTATTGTATGATATGAGTGTTGTCCTCAGTTCCTGTTTGTTGAGGATAGCTACCTTAAATCTGGGTGAGAGCTAGACAAAGATATTTGGGGATTTTTCTTGCTCTATGGTGTTGCTGCACAGGGCCCAGATGCTAAGGGGGAAGGCCGGGTTCTTGAGTTTCCTGCCATATACTACTTTCTCTTAAAAGAAACTTGGGAGTGCACAAGTGATTGTTCCCTGTCTGCTGGAGGGTGCTAAGTGGCGGCGACCTTGAGATCCTTCTCATAACTCTGCCAAGACCATTATCTACTGGCTCTTGCAGGTACTAGCCCCCGGAGTCACCCAATGTAAGTCCCTGTAATGAACATGAGGATTTTGTCACATTATATGCACACAAAGACATTTAAAAAAATGCTGTAAAACATTTATGCTAACGTACATGAACTATTGGGATATATTTACACACATGCCTTATTTTTTACTTCTGTGTTAAATATGTCTACTGCTCTGCTAAAGTTCCAGCTGTGCCATCTTATATTCTTGCTGATGCGCTTATTTTGGTATGGAAAACATGTTTAAATGCATACCACCACAAGGTGTAATTTAGATCCAGTGACATTAGAAAGGGGCCATGTAGCCTACCAAATCTGTCTCAAAGCAGTATCTGCATCTTCAGTGTCAGCATTGAAAGAATGTATTCTCAAAAGCTCCTTTTACAATTTCTTAACTCTAACAGAATATTTTATTGTGCCTAATCATTTTCAGAGCATTCTTCACACTTTCGTTCCTAAGGCTGTAAATGAGAGGGTTTAGCATGGGTATTATCACAGCATAAAATACAGAGGCCACAAAGTCCTGGTCCTGGGAATGGCTAGAGTTGGGCCTAACATACATGAAGATGAGGGTCCCATAGAATATCACAACACATAGAAAGTGGGATGCGCATGTCGAGATGACCTTACTCCTCCCAGTCACAGAGCGGATTTTCAGAACTGCACCAAGAATTGAGGTGTAGGAGGAAAGGATGATGAGGATGGCACCCATTGTGATTAGCGCTGAGGAGGTAAATACAAGCATCTCATTGACCCAGGTATCTGTGCAGGATAACTTGTAGAGGGCCATGAAGTCACAGAAAAAGTGCCTGATCTTATTAGGCCCACAGAAGGAGAGCATGAAGGTAAATCCAAGGTTAATCACAGAGGTTACTAGGCTGGCAGCGTACACTCCGACAACTGACCACATACAGACCTCCTTGGCCATAATGAGCATGTAGTGGAGCGGACGGCATATTGCCAAATATCTGTCAAAAGCCATCAAAGCCAGGAGGATGCTCTCTGTTGTTGCAAAGAGGGAGAAGGATGAGAGTTGTGTCAGGCAGCCAGTGACACTGATCGACTTCTTCTCGGCCAGAAGGTCAGACAACATTTTAGGAGTAATAGTGGAAGAGTAACACACATCGATGAAGGCAAGGTGGCTGATGAAGTAGTACATGGGTGTGTGAAGGCGCGGGTCAATGTGGATCAGAAGGATGATACCAATATTCCCAACAATGGTGATCAAGTAAACAATGAGAAACACCAAAAACAGCGGGATCTTCAGCTCTGGGATATCAGTAAGTCCTGAAAGCAGGAACTCTCTCACAACGGTGTCATTTCCTCCTTCCATTGCATGCCAACATGTGCCGGATCACGTCACCTTGACAATGAAACAAAATTAAACATACCAAACTTGTAATTCAGCATGTTTCAGAATGCAGCATTCATTATAGTAGAGCAATGGGTTTGCATTGAATGCAAGCAGCTTAATGCTGCAGAGTTATTCTTGTGATTCTCAATTTTTATGATGCTGCAGATCTTTATTCGACCATTTGTATAGTTATAATGAACAGATATCTCAAACTAACGCCCACTTGACCTCTAAAGGACAAAGAATGAAATAGATAAAATAAATAACATGGTGTGGAAATTATTTCCCCTGCATAGTACTTATCAGTATGATTGAGACATTTAAGCTGCATTTCCCTGCACATGATGACTCTTTAATATGACCGTCCCTCAATCCATATATAGAATTGCATGTAAAACACTATTCTTCACCAATGGCATCAAGGGCCACATTATGGGTTTGGTGGTAGGATACAAAGAAATGGTGGTGACAGAATTACTGCTGCTTTTACTACACTGCCAAATCACAAGCATCACAACATCTCTGGCAACTCCTCTGGCACTCTTTGCGTCAGAGGAATTAGTGCCAGAGGAATTAGCACCAAAAAGACAGTGGACATTCCTAAAGTCTTGTTTCCCCCAGAGGAATTAACGCCAAAACAGGAAACACTAACCACGCTGTATTTCAAGGTGAAATACTGCCAAAATGCCATCAAAATCTGAGAGTAATTCCTCCCAAAAATCAATAAAGTTACCTCAACCTCGGAGTAGGTCGAGGGAAATATGGGAAGGTGATGAAAATGAAGCCATGGATACATTCGGTTGCACCCAAAAGACTATATAAGGCTACCACATTCCACAAACCCACGCTCAAGCACCATGCAGCCCATACCAGACATTGGGCCTCATTCCGAGTAGGGCGCTAAGGGTTAACGATCACTGGTAACGAGACCGGTGCCGTTAAAGCCTTACCGCCCTACTACGAGTTCCCTTTGCGGGTCCATCCTTAACGCCTGCTTTTATCAGGCATTAAGGACAGGACCCGCAAAGGGTCTTTAGTGCTAATAACAGTATCGTAATTTACGGTACCATTATTAGCACCTTCCCCATTCCCATTGAGCCCTATGGGGGCTCAAATGGGAATGGGGAAGGGCCCTGGTGAATGGGGAATTACCGGTCCCTCCAACCTTGGAATGGACCGGTAATTACTCCATTCACCAGGGCGGAATCCGAACGAGTTTGCAGGCAGCCATGCCGCAAATAGCGGCGTTGTTACCTCCAAACTCGGAATGAGGCCCATTGACTTTTGCAACTACAAGTTGCTATTGTACATCGAGATGCAGAGACATGCAGTGCAGCAGCTGCCAAGGATACCGCTCAACAAAGTCAGAGGAGATGTGTGAAGAGGAGGCCACGCATACCTCCTGCCAGACCCTACCTTTGGGCAATGACTGATAATCAAGTAATCACACTCTATCAGCTAAACAGGAACACTGTAGGGATGCTCACCCTCATTCCAGTGTGAGAACATCATCAGGACTGCCACCCCCCCTGCTGGACCTGGTGGCTGTCCTGCACTTCCCAGCAACAGGCATTTATGAATACTACATGGCCAGCCAAACTTCTCTAAAGTGCTGGTTCAGGTGCTTGGTGTACTAATGAGACATGAGTCAAATCACATTTAATTCCCCTCCAACCTGACCCAGTGTACACCATCAAGGCACTTTTCTGGGTGAGGTAACAGTAATTCCTCCATTATTTGGCAGAATTAGCACTCATTATTAGCGGTTTCTGGTGGTAATTTCTCCAGACAGAATTGCTGTTAACATCAGGCAGATTGGTAAATGGCTATGTGATCCTAATATTGTGGTAATTCCCCTGGACACATCAGTAACAGTGATTCCATATGAAGGAATGACCAACATATTTAACGCAAAACTCATTATGAGGCCCACATGTGTATTTTAACCCAGCAAATTATTTGCAGAGCTCCAGCCAAACACACCACAATTACATTTCAAATGCCTACAGTACTTTTAGTTTGACCAAAATAATTACCTGCGTGTTCCTGCCCACTTACGTAATTCCTGAATTGTTCACCTACGTTTTCCCCACTGTATCATAATTACCTGATAAGTTATCCAAGTAGTAGCATGAGCTTGCAGGACCTGTGGAGAAATCATTCAGATGGGATAAGGCATTCATTTCTTTTCATTTTCAACAACTTCATGTTTAGTAACAATGAAAGAAAGATACAATCACTACAAGTGGCTGGAACCACGGGGTCACAAGGTCAACACAATACATGAAACCCAGGCCTGCTGGTGTAAAATATATAATAAATCACTGTAGTCGACATCATGGCAATTCAACTCATGCAGTCATAACCCACCCCAGCAATACCCAAATAATCCCTCTACTTTACTGACGTCTAATTGATAGGAATTTGTTTCAATAGTGAGGATTTGTATATTAGAGGAAATGTGATCCATAAATGGGTCCCAAACATGAAATATTGCAATGATTCAGAGAGTAAAGCTGACAAGTGTTCCATCGCCCAAGCCTCCCACGCCTTACTCCAGCAAATCCAGATGTGGAGGCCTCTGCACTCTTTAAGCACAATGCCTGAATCCAGCTGGCTTTTTTAGTAGATGTGATAGCAATAAGACCATGGGCCTCATTACGACTTTGGAGGCAGCCATGCCCTTAATAAGGGCTTCCGCCAAAACCGTGTACGGGTCCGGGTTCCCCGAATGGGGAAATACCGGGCCATTCCGAGTATGGAGGGCCCGGTATTTCCTCCTTCAGGGAACCCGGGCCAGGTCCTTCCCCATTCCCATTCGAGCTCCCATAGGGCTCAATGGGAATGGGTGCGGGAGCTAACAACGGGCCGATTACGACCGGCCCGTTGTTAGCTCCCTGGTCCCCTCGCGGGACCCGCTCTGGACGTCTGGTAAAACCAGACGTCCAGAGCGGGTCCCGCGAGGGAACATTGTAATATTGCGGAATGGGTTTAACGGCGCCTGCACCGTTAAACCCATTCCGCAATAGTTGTAATGAGCCCCATGTGTCCTGACGGTGGCTAAATGCCTTCTTCGCCAGAGTCCCCCAAGAATAGTCCTGAAGTGTCTATGGGTAGTGGCATTTCCACATCTTTTCCAGATTCCGGAGAGAACATATTTACAGTTGCTTTGTGCTTTGATGAAAGACCACCACACATGACCCTCTGTACCAATTTCACCACACCCTCTCCAGCATAACGTAGAGTAAGGATATTAAATGCATGGGCATGTCCAACCTGTAATAGATCTTAGAAGAACACTCCTTGTGGTTGCAGCGTTCACACCATTGATTTCAATGGGACACCTGCATATCTGTCTATGTTTTGGAATTCTAACTGATTTTTTGAGGTCAGTAAAGCACTTTAGCTTCACTTACATGAACAGCACATTTATTTTGGTGTCAGTCGCCTGTTCCTAAGGCAGCCAGTGCAGACTGATTTTCTCATTTGTGGTTTCCTGCATTTTCGTTATGTAACACAAAGTGTTAGAGGTGTACTTGGTATCATTTCTTTCTATTTTGTCTGGCAATATTTGGTAAGGCATGCTGCTGGAAGTAAACCATATTTTATAACTGTTTCTGGTAAACTATGTTACACTATGTTTTTATTAAAACATAATTCCATTATGTGTTTAAGCTCTATTTTGCAGACATAGGGCCTCATTACGAGAATGGAGGTAATGAACATTGGAAGGCGGAATGGTATTACCGGCATCATTAAAGGGTCCGGGCCATTATGACCCGACAACCCACCAATACCGCCACCGCCCGTACCGTGCCCCTTCATACCGGCTAGCGCACGTACACGCACCCCTTCGCGGAGTAAATACCGGGATGCCAGCAATAGTAGGACATCAAAACTCACGCGGGCATGCAATTTGCCGGAATCCCGAAGGCGGTAATTAGGGCCTGCACAATGGCGGCCATACAGGCATCGCAGACCACCCGTAAACAGCAACCTGCAGTCAAGGCAACTGCCACAGGTGCACACAATCACCACAGGTGAGTCAATGGAGCCTGTCCCAGCATAAAAGGAGTACACCCACACACGACACCCCTTCCCACACCAAAATGATACCACTAGCTGTTGCAATCATGGGGCTGGAGGACATGCCCATACTGCTACAACTACAGCAACAACAACAACTCCAACAACAACCACCGCCACAGCCACAGGCAGCACAGAGGAGACGCAGGAGGAGAAGGAGGGTGAGACAGGCCCAGCAATTGCCACCAGTGCAGCCAATCCTCACATTAGACCCAGTCCATTCAATCTAACCCCTGAGCAGATCCACACCCTGTACCGGTTGGACCGGGACACCATCACCCCCATTGTGGACATGATACATGACAACATCGTCAGCCTCATAGAAATACGCACTGCCAACCCCCCGCTACTAAAGGTGGTGTCTGTGCTCCACTTCCTGGCCACAGGCACCTACCAGCACACAGTGGGCCAGCTGCATGGCATTTCACAACCACTCTTTTCATGCATGCTGACCCAAGTGCAGGATGCCCCCCTGAAGCACGCTAGCACCCACATATTCCTACCACGGACTGCCCAGGAGATTGCTGACACCAAAGTAGGCTTCCATGCACTGGCAGGCATGCCCAATTGCGTTGGTGCCCTCGACTGCACCCATGTCGAATTGGTAGTCCCTCATGCCATAGAGGCTGTGTACCGCAATCGCAAGCAATACCACTCCATCAATGTGCAGATGGTATGTGACTCCAGCAAGATCATCACACATTGTTGCGCCCTATATCCCGGATCTACACATGATACCATGGTGCTGCGTAACTCTACGCTACCCCGTCACATGGAGCGACATGCTGGACGACGTACCTGGCTGCTTGGTGAGTTGCCTGACTGGACAATGGCAGTGCATCAGGGTCGTGAGGTGGGGGATGCATACTCCACCAGGGTGGGAATGGGCGGTGAGTGGAGAATGCACGCAGAGCTATGTACTCCTGACCTGAACCTCCCAACCCGAACATGACATATCACTGCCACACATTGGAGCAATGCCGCATATCAATGACAACATGTAAGAAGCACAACCTGGCCACCATGGGTATGTCAAGCAATGCATGACCAAACATGATTGCTATTGTACCAATGTGGCTAGTGTGACTATGCACAGAGTAGTATACACAGCAATCATGGGAGGCAAGACATCGTCCTGCATCCACAGTACATCCGCATCAGCATCCGCATCAGCATGCAAGTAATCACCCTGCATCATCCGTTCAACGCCATCCAGTCTAGCACACCATATTGCAGTATACAATAATAATAATAATATTTGTGCATACGTACAGGGACATGTGTATGTCAACAGCAAATTGCGGCGGCCATGGCTGTGAATTCTGAAGGTGACAGCTCCGAGTGACTCACACTGACCTCTTTGTATTTGCATGTAGGTGATGGAGGATATCCCTTGAAGCAGTGGCTACTTACCCCTGTTCCCCATACCCCCAATGAACTCCCCATACCCCCAATGAACTCCCCATACCCCCAAATGAACACCCCATATCCCCATTGAACACCCCCTTATACACCTATACACCACCAACACCATCTAACCCACTTCCATTGTTGTCCAACACTATTTCCGTACTTTCTTGGTGTCCGGGGGCAGCATTTCTGACTGCCTCACAGTCCGCCTTGTCAGATGCACAGGGTTGGAGGGTGCAGAGGAAGCGAGTGTGGAGGATGGGGGTGTGGTGGATGGGGTGGATGCCGTAGTGATTGGCATGGCTGTCACGGGTTGTTGCTGCTGCATGTGCAGCAGTATTGAGGTCAGGACCTGCATGACGGCCCCCAGACTGTTTCTCAATATCACTGCAGAGGCATTGATGGTGGCAGTGTTCCCCACAATGGGCTATGCTATCTCTCGCCTTGTGTCCTCTCCCTCCACAACATATTGTCGAACAAGTTCCAGCATGGAGTCCTTTCTTGCCTCCACCCTTGATAGCCGTGCCTCAAGGTTGGTGGGAGCAGCAGTGGTTGTGGGTGCTGCAACCGGGCGTGCATTGGCAGGGCTGGCCTCGGGGTGGTGCTGAGGTCTGAACTGTGGAGTGCAGGATCTGCAATGGTGCTGGTGGGTGTGGGGTTGGGGGGTGGACAGGGGGCTTGGGGAGTGTGGATATGCCACATGGATTAGGCCTTCCTCATCCACATACTCCTCTGCTCCAATGTCGATGTCGCTCAGTGGGGCAGTGGCTGCTGCCTCGCCCACAGAACTTGTTTCTGCCAAATGTGTGCCACTGGCCTCGCCTTCCACTGGTATTGCCAGCTCTGTGGTTCCACTCTCAGGCATAGCTGTGGGGCCCTCATGTGCGGGCATGGCCTGGGCACTCGCCCTGGGTTTTGGTGTTGGCTGCAAGGCTGCCCGGAGGTGGTTTTGCCTGTGGCAGTTGTTTTGGCCCGGGACGTGGATGCCCTTGTGTGTGGTTCTTCACTGGCATCTTCTCCATCATGCCTGGGGGGGTCGAAGAGGCGCAGGGCATCAGTGATGCATTATATGGTGCTGTGGAGATTTTCATTTATCATGTATTCATGTTTTACAGATGTGTCACACAGGTTAGTATGACGGGGGGCCTTTTGGCATTTGCCGTGACGTCTCAATTCAGGAATGCTGCAGGTGGCATGCCGTTGTATTGGGGTTTTGTGATGTATGACATGGGAATGTTCCGTGTGTGTTGGCTGTATGTTGGTAATGGGATTGGCACTCAGCATGCATTTCAGTGTGGCAGGGTTTGGGCCTCCATCTGGACATGGATATGTTGATGTGTGTGTGTTGGGACATGCATTACCTTGCCTAGACTCTATTCCATATCACTTGTGCTTCGTTATGGTTTCCCCTACTGGGGTCTGCAGGGTCACTTACCTCCTTCTCCAGATGTTGCGGCATCCATCTCCATCTCCCCGAAGCCATCGATAGACTCCATCTGGATGAAGGTACTACACGTCTCCTCCCAGTGCATTAGTTTTGTCGGGGAATGGGCAACCCCGCCTGTGGCATGGCCTCCCTCCGATTGCTGGCCAGGATGTTGCGTACCCTAAGGCGGAGGTCATCCCACCTTTTCTTACAGTCTTTGAATGTCGGGGCTTGGGGAGTGTGGATATGCCACATGGATTAGGCCTTCCTCATCCACATACTCCTCTGCTCCAATGTCGATGTCGCTCAGTGGGGCAGTGGCTGCTGCCTCGCCCACAGAACTTGTTTCTGCCAAATGTGTGCCACTGGCCTCGCCTTCCACTGGTATTGCCAGCTCTGTGGTTCCACTCTCAGGCATAGCTGTGGGGCCCTCATGTGCGGGCATGGCCTGGGCACTCGCCCTGGGTTTTGGTGTTGGCTGCAAGGCTGCCCCAGAGGTGGTTTTGCCTGTGGCAGTTGTTTTGGCCCGGGACGTGGATGCCCTTGTGGGTGGTTCTTCACTGGCATCATCTCCATCATGCCTGGGGGGGTCGAAGAGGCGCAGGGCATCAGTGATGCATTATATGGTGCTGTGGAGATTTTCATTTATCATGTATTCATATCTTACAGATGTGTCACACAGGTTAGTATGACGGGGGGCCTTTTGGCATTTGCCGTGACGTCTCAATTCAGGAATGCTGCATGGCAGGTGGCATGCCGTTGTATTGGGGTTTTGTGATGTATGACATTCGAATGGTCCGTGTGTGTTGGCTGTCTGTTGGTAATGGGATTGGCACTCAGCATGCATTTCAGTGTGGCAGGGTTTGGGCCTCCATCTGGACATGGATATGTTGATGTGTGTGTGTTGGGACATGCATTACCTTGCCTAGACTCTATTCCATATCACTTGTGCTTCGTTATGGTTTCCCCTACTGGGGTCTGCAGGGTCACTCACCTCCTTCTCCAGATGTTGCGGCATCCATCTCCCCGAAGCCCTCGATAGACTCCATCTGGACGAAGGTACTACACGTCTCCTCCCAGTGCATTAGTTTTGTCGGGGAATGGGCAACCCCGCCTGTGGCATGGCCTCCCTCCGATTGCTGGCCAGGATGTTGCGTACCCTAAGGCGGAGGTCATCCCACCTTTTC
This sequence comes from Ambystoma mexicanum, assembly GCF_040938575.1. Classification (NCBI taxonomy): domain Eukaryota; kingdom Metazoa; phylum Chordata; class Amphibia; order Caudata; family Ambystomatidae; genus Ambystoma; species Ambystoma mexicanum. Next base: position 552,910,061 of record NC_090936.1, on the reverse strand, counting down.
TTACAGTCTTTGAATGTCCGTGGGGTGGTGCCTACTGCAGATACCTTGCGGGCTACCTCCTCCCAAATCTCCTTCTTCCTCTGCTGCACCTCCCTTTTGAGGTTATGTGTGTTTATGTCCTCAGCAAGGGCGTCCGCCAACATGTTGAGTTCCTCATCGGAAAAACGCTTCTTGCGCAGGCGGGGGTTTGATTTTCTGGTTGCCTTGGAATTGTTGATTTGGGAGGCCCTGGTCTCTCCTGTGCAACACTGGCGGTTTGGGAGGATTGCAATGGATTGTGTTTTTAAAGATGGCCGCCGGGGCATTTCCCGTTCCGACGCGATGACGTTACTTCTGGGTCTGGTATTACGAGCCCAGTATTAGCATGATGTTATTACCGGGTCGGTATTAAGGGGTGCCTCCTAGGCGGAGGCGGTATCGGCGGGTCCCGTGATGCCACTATCGGGGGGTTGGAGGGCCTTTAGCGGCATGGCGGTATGGCCATTACCGGCATGGGGGTTTGCACATGTTCGCACACTCGTAATCAGCCGCTATTAGCGGTGTCAAACGAGCACAGACCCGCTAGTTCCTCCATGCCGGTAATGACCACATTTTTTGCGCACTTCTTGTAGTGAGGCCCATATTGCCTATTGGCCACCTTCCTAACCTCTCAAGTCTGAAATGTCCATGTAAGGGCATGCTCTTTTGCAGATTCCTGCTCTGGAGCCCTGGGCAAGTGCTTTGTGTGACTGGAACTTATTAAAACTAGGATTGGGACTGTATGGTCCAAAACCACACTTCTTGCAAGAGATGTCACTTGTTGGGCAGATGTGATATACTTTACCTGCTTGTATGGTGCAGATCCTACCCACTTTTTTTTGCACAAAACGAGTGGTCTGGAACCATTCTGGAGGTTTCCCACTGGAGCCAAGTTTCTGAAGATGTGAAATCTGCACTGCAGAGCCATACGCCTGCTGCTGAAGCAAGCCAGCCCTAACCATCCACCGTTGAAACTGTGCTACTTCTTCTGTGACCAGGTAAGACCCTCAAAGGTGCTTCCCTCCCATAGACAGGTGGAATCAACTAGTCCTTTGTCCAGCACCAGTGTCCTGCCATTGATGGACTTTGGAAGTGTCCTGTGACTCCCCTGTGGACTGACCACCCACTGGCCAGGACTCTCTGCAGTTATGACACAGTCTTGAACTGCAGCTTGGGGCATTGTGGTTCTTCAGTTGGTGGTCCAGGAACATCATAGCCGGAATATGCTGCTCTCCATCTTGGAAAGGGGACTACCTGGAGGATGCCTGCTGATGCTCCCTCGATTTGAGTCTGCTGACCCTTACCAGGGTTCCTTTGCCACTTCACTTCACCTGCTGTTCCCAAGGGATGCAATGCATCCTCATTCTCGGAGTCATTTTGGCCACTGTCCTAAATCATCGGGCCCATTCTGTTGTACGCTGCTTGGACCTCCCGGGGCGGGAAATGGAGATCGAAAGCAAAGACTAGTCAGACCTAAACCAGACACCTAATTTACTCATTGCACCTGCACCACGTAGAACTCCACCTATGAAACCAATGACATAAATAAGTGGCCCCAATGATTCTGAGTACCCTTGAGGTGGTTTCCTTGGAAAATCAGAGATTGGGGTAAAAGTGTGCATACTATTTGCGTTGCCCCCTCCTCGTCCAATAGTGAAATGCATGGATTTAAATTTCACTCCCCCATTACTACACTTTGTTGGCTGTCAATGTTAGAGTTATAGCCTATGGTTCTCCCCTGGCAAACCTTGAGACTGGTGAAATTGGGAGTGTACCCTTATTTCTTTCTAAAACCTTTTTCCTGAAAAGTGACCTTTTAAAAGACATTGGGCCTCATCACAAGTTGGGTGCTATCCCGGCGGTAAATGTGCCGGGATACTACCCAATATGTTACCGCAACTCTATCCGGCGCAACTTGCGCTGGATCCCGAGTTGTGGTGATGCTGTATGTATTCTAAGTCCATAGGACTCTATGGGGCTTTTTGGCACTACTACCACCAGAGGTAATAGCACTAAAAATTGTCAGAAAGGAGAGGTTTTCACCTAAAGCAAAAAGATGGAGGTAAACCACCCACTTTCCGCCCAAGCTCAGGATTGGGCTGAGCGGTAATGCGGCGGTAATAGCTTTATTGTTTCATTTTTACTGCTCCGTGCAACCCCTGAGGAGGCCCATTACCTATTGGCTGTGGCTATAACTTGTGCAAAGAAACTTTGGGACTTCTTCCACCTGCCCTACCAGGTGCCAACCTGAGACTTGAACTCTTTGAGAGATTGGACATTTTATTTTCCTGTTAAGTTAGGACTGCTCCAATAATCATGTTTCATAAAGCTTTTAGCAAGGGGTTTTCTCGCAGGGAAAAAATAGAATTCGCCACATATATCTTAAAATGTACCACTTTGATATTCCAGATTTTTGGCATCCACATAGTCGCTATAATGCATTGGTGCAAAGAAAAATAATTTTGAAAATTGAACTTGCCGAATTTTGAGATGGTGACATTATAAGATTTATCAATAAATCACAAAGGCAGATAATGAATTTGCATCTTGTATGCGAACAGTACACATATGAGTAGAAGATGTATATTTTGTACATGTATGCTACTTACTATATGTAAGAAAACTAACATCAAAGTCAGGACTGACTTTGATTTCAGTTTTCATATTTACACACAAAGTCTAGGAGATGTAAATGTTGCACCTGTGCAAAATGTAGAACTCCAGCATGTCTTGTATATGTATTGAAAATTCACATTAAATTTAGACCTCACTTTAATGTAAGCTTTTATATGTCTAAGAGGCATATGACATGTGAACAGAAAGAATGTAGATCTTATATACAAACTATACAGATATGTGTAGGTGATGTACATTTTATACATTTACACTAATATATGTATGAAAACTCATATCAATGTCAGGACTGACTTTGATGTCAATTTTTAAGAGATGTAAATTGAGCACATGCATGAACTGTACAACTCGTATACACCTCTTGGGTGTTTAAAAACCCACCTCAAAGTCAAACCTAACATTAATGTGAGTTTTCATACATATAGGAACCATATAGGTCACATGCACTTATGCCACACACACTTACCCTGTTAGGGAGTTTTTCATAAGTTACTATCTATGCCAGAATTTAGACAAGCCCACCTTGGATGTACAGGGTTCCAACTGATAGGTTGGGCCTGAACCACACACATGTTTGAGGAGGGCTGTAGGGAGAGGCACAGAACTTGGAGCACATACTTATTCAAGAAAACACTAATAGACTTAAAGTTATATAAAAAATAGTAATTTAAAATATACAATAAAGCACAATGTTAAATATTCACAAGGTAAGTAAGCACTAAAACACAATAACACATGTTGAACACAATTTCAAGTTTCTTAAGTAATAGACCATAGGTGTAGTCATATTTAGAATGACTTATACAGTAACACCATCTGAAACAATATGCACACTTTTCTAACTTATTATGACTTTGAATCATTTTGTTCTAACCTGTCTTATAGAGTCCAACCCTCGCTTATGAGAGTCTCACAATGTTCAGAGGGGCCCTAGGCCACAAGAGGTTAGGAGTTGAGCAGGATACAGTGTTCAAGATTCAAAAGTGGCAGAGTTCAAGAGGATCTTTCCTGGGTTTGCAGTCTGGTACAGTTAGGTTTTTCAGGTCAAGGAAGCTGAGGGATTTAGTTGTGGGGTTGCCTCAAGGACCAATGTCCTGAGGCAGGAGAGAGTACAATGGTTTGTCGACCCCAATGTATCTCTAAGGGAGCTCTGGAGGTGTGCACGGTACAGCTATGTGCAGCCCTCAGCAATACAGAATCAGAAAGCAAGGCTGCAGATAAGTTTAACAGGAAGCAAAATGAGGAACTCGTTGCTGCAGGATGATTCGAGAGGAGAGGCGACAGAAGACCCAGTCACAGGTTTCTCGGTCTTGGCAATAGCAGAAGGGGACTTTGCCGTATCTGGCAACCAGGGTTGGACTGGGACAAGAAATAGGCCCAGTCACCCAAATAAAAGTGGCCCACCCCTCACCTCAAAAAAGTGGCCCACCCCTCGCCTCACGACCCTTGACCTCTGATGACATCACCAGAAGAGATGTTTTTTGACCCCACCCCAAAGTGACAGTCACAACTTTTTACCCCTTGACAAAGCAGGAAGTTGCATCAAATAGCATTGTTTCTAAGTACACTAAATGACTGTGAATCCAAGCAGACGTCCAAGGCCAAATGATAATATGTTATTGTATAGCACTTACCCTTAAGCTATTTTTTATAGAACAAATATGCTTACAATATCACCCAACCTGTGTTGGTACTCATTTATTGACCTAAGAAGGATGAAAAGCTTTTTTGAAAAAAATAAAAATGTGAAGAAAAAAAATATTTAAAAAAAATAAAAATAATTAAAAACTGGCCCAGGCATGGCCAGAAACCGGCCCCCACTCCCCCGGGACGATTTCGGCCCAGCCATGGGCCAAAAGGCCGAGGGGCCAATCCGACCCTGCTGGCAACAGCTCTTGTGCAGACAGATGCCCAGCAATTCTCGGTTCTGGCTTGTTGGCACCTTTTCCAGGCTTAGTTGAAGGACCGATGTTGTGATGGTAGACTTTTCTCCTTTTCTCATCCCTTGTCTCATGTGAGGGACTTTGGGGAGCTGAGTCAAGTCTCTGTAGGTCAGGAAAGATGCCCACAAAGTTCAATTCAGAAACGTTCTGCAAGGTGACGATGCACAGCACAGTGGCAATCGACCCAGAGTATTGGTGAATTGCAGGCCATGGAGTTTACAGCTTTTACAGAGGGTGCACAATGTAGATCGTCTGGTCACTGGAAGTGGCTGGCATCTTCTTCCTTCAGGCTTCTTCTTTGGATTCTCCTGTTCCAGTAGTCGACCCTGAGTTTCTGCTCCAGGACCAAAGAATGTATGCAGGAACACTGCCTGAGCCCACTAATCATATCCCATGCAACATTCGAAACTTGGGGATGGCTGTAAAATGGGGACAGCCAGCCTCCCAGTCAGAACTGGTTACTCTCAGACACTCTGCAGGACAAAGGACTGGGGCGTTTTGGTTGGCCCTCCCCACTTCCTGTCCAGCCAGTCACCCAAAGACCCTCTGCAGACTTTCCAAGAAAAGCCCAGCAAAGACAAAGGAACTAGAGGAACCTCCCCCACGCAGGTAGGTAGAAGATGGCCTAAAAAAGGACATGCCGTCTTGTACAGGACTTAGAAAATGACAGCCACCATGTTGGGTCAATGGTGACCCTTGTGTCTCCTACCACAGCCGTAATGACAGCCTTCAATAAACATGCACAAAATGTTGTGTAAAAGGTACACTGCCATCAGCCTGAAAAGAGGGACTTATCACAGTAACCAAAAACTACTGGAGAAGTAAGAGAAGGGATACAATGTGTTGGGATGCAAGTCCAGACCACCGCCCCACCTAAATGATTTAGATTGTGGGAAATATATTAGAATATGGAAATGAACACGGGACGTTGTAGGGGTCATAGGAGAGTGTTATGGGTAAGGATAAGTGGTAGAAATCCATAAAGGGGAAGTTAATCAGCAATTATGCAGTTTATTCATGTAGGATACAGTATGCTCATATGCACGACAGACACAGCATAAACTAACTTCACATTTACAAATAGGCGTGAATCCTTGCAAAACCTGTTGTTCCAAATAACACAGAACAACAAGGTCTTGCTTCTTGTTGTATTAATGTTTCCCGATTTCCAGGCCCGGAAAAAGAAAACACATATGCCCCCACATTAGATAGGTCTTTGCACTAATTAGGTAGGAATGTGTGCAGCAGAAGACGTAAAGGGCTGCAGCCTAGCAACAAGGTTGTATTCCTGTGAGCGAAGGCAGAGGTCTTGAGATGCCAAAACATGAACTAAGATTTAGGACATTAGCACCCCCCAGAGTAATGGTCACTCTATTTGACCTACCAGATGTCCAGGGAAATAGGCTCTAAATCCTTTGTGAACTGGATTGATCAGTTGGACATTAAGTTTACTCCTGGGGAGGGTGAACTGATACAAGGGAAAACAAAAAACGACAGGATCTACGTTTTGTGCCAGAGAGAGCCAAGAATGATGCCCATACAGTCAGGAGGGGGAAAAGTGGCTATGCTTGGGGTGAGAGTGCCCGGGCTTGTGTTTGGTGGGGGAGTGGTTATGTGTGGCGATAGGGTAGGTGTCAATTGTCTAGGTAGAGGATTGTTGTGCTGGCTAGTGTCTGGTGGAGGCGCAACCTTAGTTGTGTTTATTGGTGGAATGTGGTTGCTGTGGGTGTTAATGAGCTGGGGTAGAGGGGTAGTGAGAGGAAGTGAGGTGGCTATATATGGTTTAGGGGTGTCTATTGTGGAGCTATTAGAGGAGCGATGGAGGAGTTTAGCATGCTTACAGTGTTTATTGGGTGCTTTTTGAGCCAATTGGAGAGTTTCACCAGGACAAGTATCGATCAGAGGGTCATAGTCCTACTTGACAATGTGCAGAGTGGGTGGTACTGTGCTATTGTTTTGTTCCGGGGGGGCTGGCTCTTCGAAAGTGGAAATGGATTGCAGGCAATATGTTGTAAAGTGGGTGCGTGTGAGAAGGGAGGAATTCCTTTTGTGCAGCTTTGGGGGTGCAGATGTGGATGGAACACTGTGGAAGCATGAGCAGAGTATCTGATTTCTGTGTGCGGTCAGCGCAGGGGTCACAGGAGCTAGGCAATGGCTCTGTGTTCGGGGGAACATGGCTGAAAGGGGTTTGTTAAGTTGTAAACAGAACTGCGAGCAATGCATTCCATTGTGCTCATAGCAAGTATGGGAGCGATTTAACTGAATGTGTTGTTGTGGGCGCTGTTTGTTCTTTTGGCCACGACTGCGTCTACAGTTAGCTGTAAAGGGGGATTGGGAGGAGTCCGTTGCTGGGCAGTGAGAGAGCCCTAGGGGGAGAGCATTTGTTTTGTTAGTCTTTACATAAAAATGGAGCGCCTGCGGATGCAGCGAGCATTGTGGGAATTGTAATTCTCAAGTCGAGAACCACAAGCAGGCATAACTGATGGTGGGCTGTGCACCACAATGGAGAGTATTGTGCGGGGTGTGTGATCGTCCTGTGATGGCAAGGTAGGCCATCAACATTTGGCTAATGGGCTATGCGCAGTTGCATCAAACCTCACTACTGCGGTGTATACTGTATTCGTATGAGAATGCTTCCAGGGGAGGAGCACACATATTGAGGCGTCGGAGCAGACCAAGTGGCAATACTTAGCCCTGGAGGCACAAAGGTGCTAGGGGGAGGCTGCGGGATAGATGGGTGGCAGGACACCCGTACATATAGTTGAAAATGCATCGATTGCAATGGAGGCACCATTTGAGGGACAGCACTACAGTTGACGGGGAGAGTTTACTTGTTCCCGTGGAAACATTAGACATGCTCGATAGGGTCGGTGTTCGTACACCGTTGTCAGGAGCATGCGGGTCTGTGAAAGGTGTATTTACTCTGCAGGGAATGGAATGCAGATTGCTACACTGAGCATACATTCTAGATCAATTGTATAATCCTCTTTTCTTTTTCTTTATATAGCTCCTTAGGTGGCAACAAGCAGTCTGTTTGTTCATTCGAACATCATCTACAGCACAAAATGCCCTTGTTAGAAATACTATGTGGGACGGTGCACCAGGAAAGCAAAAGTTGGATGGAACGAACACCGTTCTAGTATCCGTACCAGGGATTTCAAATCTCCAGTTATACGCCACTTCAAAGAAGCCAAATATCAAATTTCACAAATGAAATTTCAAAGTTTAGAGACCATTGCAACATCACCAAACTTCTGTATCAAAAAGAGACATACTGGATAGAAAAATTGAATTCCGTATATCCAGGAGGGATGAATGAAGAGTGCAACTTTGCATGTTTTCTATGAATTTGCAAGTGTAAAGGTACAGCCTTCGAATACTCAGTCGATTGTAACATCTACACAATAGACTAATCTATCAGGACATTACAATATACAGACTGCTCGTCACCACCTAAGGAACTATCTAAAGAAAAAGAAAAGAGACTTGAAAAATTGATATAGACTGTATCATCCTAACATGTTTAATGATTATTCCGCAGCATGGTTGTGTTACAAAAAGATATTGCCAATCCTATCAATAGTCGTTTTTAGAAATAACGATGGTAGGATACACCAAAAGTCGAAGCACCTGGATGTTTCAACAACTGTGTAACTGTAATACATGTGTTGCATTACCAGGACCACCATACATTGTAGACGCATATAGCAAAGTTTGTTTAAAATATGATGGTATTCACAAATGTATACATATATCAACAATTTAACTATATCAGGTCATTAGTTGACGTTATCTACATTACTTAATGAATATACAACAAATAATGCTTTTATTGAAGTCAATAACGAACACAGTACCAATCCAAAATAGCAGCCGGCACGAGATGATGTCATCATGTCGATGATGTCATCGCGCCCCGACTGCCAGAACCATTTTGGGCATAAAAACGAGCAGGCCCACACAGGCAATAACATGTCTGTGATCCCGTTGCCCCACGGATGCTCTGACAAGACCTCTAAAGGTAAGAGTTAGAATATGTTATGGACTACTATCAGGAATTACATATTACTTAGAAACTCCCCCTAATTGGTGGCATATTTGAATACAGGCCACAAAGAATGATACATTACTTATGAACTCCCCCTAATAAGAAATATATTTGAGTAAAGGTCACCTGGCAAGGAACCCCAAACAATCAACTTCATTGGTGGAAGCAAGGTATGACCGTACATATTTTTTTCTATGTGAACTTGTTTACCTATCTTTAGGATACAATGGTAAGAATGGTTAAACATAATTGTATTACAGATACACAAGGGGGTTCCAGACCAGAAAATACACAAATATTGCCAAAATGACTGTTATGCATAAGAAAGAATGGCTGGTAATTGTATCAACATAAGTATTTATTGTAAGATATCAGTTATAGATAAGCTTCTTTTTCAGACCTTTTCACAGCCCTGTTTGTGTATTATTTTTTCTAGAAATTGTCCCTGAAGATGGGCACTAGCACCAAAATGCATTTGACTTTGACTCTATAGGCCTTTTTTTCTTTTTCTATGAAATAAATTCTATCAAATACATTATATATATACCTTTTTTTGAACAAGAAAAATTACCCAATCCATTTTTGGGAATGAAAAGAAAGAGAAAAACAAGAATACCGCACTGCCTCTTGGCTCCCCTGCACTTGTGGTCTGTATCTGTAACCCTACAGTCCCTCTCTTGCACTTATTCTCCATCAGTTGGCTGCACTTATGAGTGCCTACACTTGCCACCCGTTGGCTGCACTCTTGTTTCTCCTTTGTTCCTGCACTTCAGCATCCTACCCCACCCTCAGCACTTCTCCCTCCACCCTTCCCTGCTCTTGAGCGATCTGAATGACAGAAGGCCTAGTAAGATCTGTGTTTTGTCCTACTCTTTTGTCTCCCCCCTCCTTGCCTTGTTGCACCTAGAAACACTTGTGTACAGGCACGTTATAAATGCCATATCATATCATTAAGGAGCACACTGCCCCTGTGTGCGCATTAAAACACACATCATACACATTGACAAACGATGTACAGTGGAGGCTGGTACATTTCTGAATTTAAGAGGCTTAAAAGTGTGTGCCAATTAGGCAGGATCAACAGAGCACAGTGAGGGAGCCCAAACCAAACAAGGGTTGCTTGAGGGGGGGAGTTCTCACTCCCCAAAAAATGTTTGAAACATTGGGTCAAAATTATGCATCTTACAGCACTTTCTTTGCAAAATTGGGTAGAAATCCATACAGTTTGCAATTGGTTTTGTATGGAAGCACAAGGAAAATCCCAATAGTTGCAAATCACAAACCGTGAACAGGAACATTTTTCAATACATTTCATGCCGCTTTTACACACAAGATATGCTAGTATAAAAATATATTCATAATGGTTGTTCTCATGTATGTCCATGCAGGCTGCATCAATATATGCCATTGTTACCATGTACGGACCCCCAGCCAGTAAAAATGCCATGCCACAGAAAGTATATCCAGGCTGACTGTGTACCATAAGTGTTATTACTGGCTAGATTGGCCTACATTCAATGTGGGCCAATTTAGCCAAGTAGTACGTTTGCTTTAACCTTGATGAATAGTCCTGTGCATCAACAGGTAAAGCAAAAAGAGCATTGGCAATACTAACAGTTTGGGCATTCGTGTAGGCATGGGAAAGGCACTTCTGTATTGGTATCTGCTGGCCATTAATAGTGCTGGTGCAAAATGGTTTCAGTACCTGAGCAGCTAATAGCAGTGCCTGGCAAATGCCTAAAACTTATACACAAGCAAAAACTGTTGGCTTTGCCAGTGCTTGTTTTTAACAGGACTTTGGCTAAGACATGCAGGGTGTTTTTAAATCGAGTAGCCAAAGGCAGACCTGATTAAGACATTTTTATTACACCAGTTCCGTGTTTACAACTCCAATGTAGTCATGAACTCTCAGAAGACTCCTTTGAGAAAACGCTTGCAGGCACATTGAGGTCAACGTTTCATAGCAAGGCGTGTTTAAAGCTAGCTCAAAGAGTTCAAGTGAGGAGGTGTTTTGGGTGGGGAGGGCAGGAACTGGGTGAGAATTGCCATAGGGATTATCATGGCCATGAGAAGTCAATGGGTGGGCAAATAACTAAACAACATCTATAACTCCCTCCTCATATTGCATTTCTTCCGATGTGTACTCAATGCTGTCATTGGGACGGATCTTCCCAGACCCAGGATCTGGCAAATAATTACTCACCAGATTGGAACTACAGCTCCACAATCTGGGAAAATCTGTGCACTATGTGTTTATTTTAGAATGCTCTGGTGTGTTTGTGCTTTAAACTATGTTGGGCAGGGATTTAAACCGTGGCCGCTAGGTTCCAAAGTGAGAAACTTCCCCACAAGACCACTTGAGGATCTGTAAAATCACTTGTCAATGTCGCACTGAACTGGAAATATTGATGTGCATTTTTTAGGTTTAAAAAAGGGGTGCAGGTTTTGAACTTTGCTGACGATAACTCCTCTGAGTGGAAGAGGCAAATGTTCATGGGGTGACTAAAATACCTGCCCTACACCCTCCTAATCCTCCCGTCGTTGGGCCCACCGTCTGTTCGCTAAAGCAATAGTTTTGGCTTATTGGTGGCACACCTAATAACCCAAACAAAAAGAATGCCAGGCAGTGGCGCAACACCATTGAGCAGATCAGGCTCTAGCCCCTTCCTGAAATGTTGGGCATCGTTGTCTCGACCTGGCTCCATGGGCAGCGCCAGCCCTGGCCACTTTGAGCCAGAAGGCCTCTTTCGATGTGTCGCCAGCCCATAGTACTCGTTAAGGAGCAGCTTCAGCATCAAACATGCAGAGCACAAAAACCTATCCATGCAATATCAACAGACTCACTTCGAGAAAGCCAAAGTCTTAACTTCTGGTCTCAGCTTTTAGATGGCCCACCTCTCCAGGGATTAGCATAGCACTATGAAAGTAAACAGCCTTTGAATTGGGGTGAAAGGTACGACTAGTGGCTAAAGGGAAGCTGAAATAGCTTTTCAGTTTCCTAGCTGGGCTCAGGGAATGCAGAGGGAAATGGGAGCAGGGCTGGCTAAAGATGTGTCAGGGATGGTGGGGTCCCATTTCTTTTTGATGTTTGGGGCACCCCTTACTGATTGGAACAATGGTCTAAGGCACCAGCTTAAATGAATAATAAAGTCAAAATAATGCAGCAAGGAAGTTCAAAGCTGCAGAGTATCAGTAGGTTTCTGTGTCATAAGACTGCCAACATGGGGGCAGCTAATTGGGGGGCCCATTTCAACTTTAAAAGGTGAAAGGCCAAGATGCCATCCCTCAGGGGGGAGACCGAAAGTGCAATGGGTTTATTGGCCCCACTCACTATCCGCTTTCAAAACGGTCATCCAGCCCCTGTCGGGCTGACCGACAGAGCCGTTGTCAGATCGAACAGAATGAAACGCCCTGCAATTACTAACATGTACCATTTTACTGTTAGCACCTGCATTCATGTGCAAACATTTTTAGGTAATTGTAATCGTGATGTGAGGTTAGCACTTGCATGCTGTGGGAGTGATTAGAAAGGAAGTGGTGACATGAGACATCTCATTCTCACAGCAGTCCTTAAGTGTGACTTTTCAGAAATGAAGGTGAGAGTTAGCTGCTTGTAACATTGAAGCTTCACCAGAATAGTCTCATTCGAATGTGAAAAGATGTTAGATGCCTCCACACAAGGAAGTTTGCCCCTCCCTCACAGCCTCTGATGTTAGCGCCTCTCCACACATTTGAAGTGTTAGTCCCCATGTCCCTATACCCCCCACTCCCTCACCCCCGCCGACATTTTAGCCTAGGTGCACCTCTGATGCCATGAACCCATCCCTTAATGAAGTGGCCCCCAGGGCAGCTAAATTTAGGGGTGGGGCTGAACACACATTCACATAAAAGACTTTCACACATGCATTCATCCACCAGTTACACAACTCCATACATGCATGCATGCATACATAAAACCAAACACAGCATTGACACAAACACCAACATGCATGCATGCATTCATACATACACATATACATACTAATTTAAATACACATATATACACATTTAATAAAAAATAAAAAACACTTACCTTACCTCCATGCACCCTTCAAAAGCACCTGGGCCGCCATGGCACACCGACACGTGGACACAGTGCCGTTACTGTGATTGGCTCGGCTGCTCACTGAAGCATGAACGAAACACCCATATGCCACCCCTTGTGTGTGTCAAATAAGAACACATGAACATGAGAGACAGGTGGACTTTTTAGTCTCGAAATATGACACACAATTGGAGATTTCTCTGGAGATTTATTTGGGTAGAAAATGTCCCGCTCCGTTTTTATCACCAACCCTTAAGGAAGTGGTGTTAAGTGGGAGCCCTGCAGACTTTGCTGCCAGAGCGGTGCACTCCCCCCCCCCCCTCACAGGAATCCTCTGCTGGGGGCAGATGGACATGGCAGTTCAGGGCAGTACATTTGAATGCAGGTCCAGACCAGTGCCGAGGTTTCAAACTCTTCACCAGAGACTGCGAAGAACACGCACACTCTGGGATTCCAGGGTCAGTGTCTAGGCAGGTCTGGACAAAGGGGGGAGGAGGATGTGAGAGGATGGAGAGGAGGATGTAATAGGACAGAAACAAAGGGGAGAGGAGGATGTGAGGGCAGGGAGACAACGGGAGGAGAGGAGGATGTGAGAAGAGAGAGACAAAGGGGAGAGGAGGACGTGAGAGGAGAGGGACAAAGGGGAGAGGAGGATGTGAGAGGATGGAGAGGAGGATGGAATAGGACAGAGACAAAGGGGAGAGGAGGATGTGAGAGGATGAAGACAAAGGGGAGAGAAAGATGTGAGAGGAGGATGTGAGAGGTCAGAGACAAAGGGGAGAGGAGGATGTGAGAGGAGATAGATAAAGGGAAGAGAGGAGGATGTGAGAGGAAAGAGACAAAGGGGAGTGGAGGATGTGAGAGGAGACAGATAAAGGGAGAAGAGGAGGATGTGAGCGGAGAGAGAAAAAGGGCAGAGGAGGATGTGAGAGGGTGGAGAGGAGGATGTAATACGACAGAGACAAAGGGGAGAAGAGGATGTAAGAAGAGAGAGACAAAGGGGAGTGCAGGATGCCTGAGAACAGAGACACAGGGGAGAGGAGATGGGAGATAAAGGGGAGTGTAGGGCGTGAGAGGAGGAAGACCAAGAGGAGAGGAGGATGTGAGGGGAATGAAGCAAAGGGGAGAGAAGGGTGTAGGAGGAGGGAGACAAAGGGGAGAGGAACATGTAATAGGACAGAGACAAAGGGGAGAGGAGGATGTAATAGGACAGAGACAAAGGGGAGAGTAGGGCGTGAGAGGAGGGAGACAAAGGGGAGAGGAGGATGTAATAGGACAGAGACAAAGGGGAGAGGAGGATGTGAGAGGAGGGAGACAAAGGGGAGAGTAGGGCATGAGAGGACGGAGACAAAGGGGAGAGGAGGATGTAATAGGACAGAGACAAAGGGGAGAGGAGGTTGTGAGAAGAGGGAGACAAAGGGGAGAGTAGGGCATGAGAGGAGGGAGACAACGGGGAGAGTAGGGCATGAGAGGAGGGAGACAAAGGGGAGAGGAGGATGTAATCGGACAGAGACAAAGGGGAGAGGAGGATGTGAAAGGAGGGAGACAAAGGGGAGAGTAGGCCCTGAGAGGAGGGAGACATAGAGGGAGAAGGATGTGAGAGAAGGGAGACATAGGGGGGGAAGGATGTGAGAGAAGGGAGACAAAAGGGAGGGGAGGATGTGAGAGGAGGGAGATAAAGGGGACAGGAGGATGTGGGAGCAGGGAGACACAGGGGAGAGGAGAATGTGAGAGGAGGGAGACAAAGGAGAGAGGAGGATGTGAGAGGAGGGAGACAAAGGGGAGGGGAGGATGTAATAGGACGGAGACAAAGGGGAGGGGAGGATGTGAGAGGAGGGAGACAAAGGGGAGAGTAGGGTGTGAGAGGAGGGGAACAACGGGGATAGGAGGATGTGAGAGGAAAGAAACAAAGGGGAGAGAAGGATGTGGGAGGAGGGAGACAGAGGAGAGAAGGTTGTGGGAGGAGGGAGACAAAAGGGGAGAAGGATGTGAGAGAAGGGAAATGAAAGGGAGGGGAGGATGTGAGAGGACGAAGACAAAGGGGAGAGGAGGATGTGAGAGGAGGGAGACACAGGGGAGAGGAGAATGTGAGAGGAGGGAGACAAAGAGGAGAGGAGGATGTGGGAGAAAGGAGGCACAAGAGGAAGAGGATGTGATAGGATATAGGCAACAAGAACAGAAGGGTGTGAGAGGAGGGAGACATAGGGGAGAGGAGGATGTGAGAGGAGGGAGATAAAGGGGAGAGGAGGATGCGGGGTAAACCCAAGTAACAGGTAGAAGAGAACATGGGGGAAAGCAAAGTAGCAGAGAGAGCGTAGAGTGACAAAGGGAAGAGGAGGAAGACAAAGGGGTGAGTAGAATGTGGAACAAGTCAAAATAATGGTGAAGGAGTGAGACACCGAGGTGAGCAGGATGCATAAGAAAGCCAAGTAACAGGGAGAGGAGAGAGACAAAGGGACGGGGGGTGTGGAGAAAGCCCACCTGGAGTGGAGGGAGACAGAGGAATGAACATGAAGTGGGTGAACACAAAGCAACTGAGAGGAAAGTGATAAAGGTGACATGGTGGTGGGTGACATTAGACGCACGGGCAGAGGAGAGACAAAGGAGAGAGCATGGTGCAGAGAAAATCAAACGGGAGGAGAGACATAGGGACATGCTCTCTGATGGGAGAGAACTCCTCTCCTATTAGTCAGCATGTTCAATCACACTGAGCAACGTGAACACACTGACCGACAGGAGAGGAGTCCTCTCGTGTCATTCAGCATGTCCACGTTGTCAGCTGAATAACAGGAGGCAGCAGAGCTCACTTCTGAGCCCCGCTGTCTCCCATTATTTTGCTGTTTGTTGCAGAGCCAAACGGCTTCGCAAAAAACAGCAAAATCATATCAGGGGCAGCACAGTCCCCCGTGTCAATTAAAGGACATGGGTGGACTGTGCTGCCTTCTGCTTAGGAGAAGAGGGTGCAGTGAGGCCCCCAGCAATCGCGAGGCCTGGGGCTGTTTGCCCCCCTGACCCACTCTCGTGACAGCCCTGGCCTTTGCTTAAGTCAAGCACAGAGTTCCCACAGGTGGCACTAAAATGATGTTCAGAAGCAAGCACTCATTTCCCTCCTGGCCCCACATCTCAGAGCCCTGTGGCAGCCCAAAGAAATAGATCACAGAGAAGTTAAAATGGCAAAGAGTAAATCTGAATGTGCAAGTGCATCAAGAAACCTGTGAAAGGATATCAAGACAGCGAAGGGTGAGAATAAAAACTGTGTGCCTAAGGTACACACTGTTTCACAGCTGTGAAGGGGTCCCGTAAAGATATCCATTCAACCATCTTTACAGAAGCTGCCAAGTGCTAAATAGGCAAAGGGCATCCCTGCTGGGTTTATCATGTGTCTTTGATGACATTCTGCTGCACGCTCAGTATTAGCAGGAAAACCAACCGCAAAGTTTGTCACACAATGCATAACATAACTGGGATGTGTTTAAGTAATCTACATTAATTATATACCAGACGAAGCCCGAGTAGGGTGAAACGCGTCGTTTTTTCTCTGCATTCAAGACTGCTTTGTCCTCCTTGTCTATGCAGTTTTAATTAATAAAGGACACTTTAATTGCACAATACACAAAGACTGTGGATCAATTGGAGAAATACAACGTTTTGCTGGAAACACAGTCGGAGTGCCGATGCGACTCGAATTGGCTTCCAATAGACTTCTTTTTGTATATATTTATATATATATATATATATATATATATATATATATATATATATATATATATATATATATATATATATATATATTTTAAATACAAGGTAGGACTTTTACTGTGAAACAGTACATCAAATGACAGCAGGACACCTATATCTATACCCACACACTTCAAAATGTTCCTATGTATTGTACAGTCCAACCAACTCTGCAGAGTTCACAAACATTTTAAATTATCTTAAACGCAACCTGGCAAGACCCCTAGTCTTAACCACACCCACAAATGTAATATTGTGCTGGAACGCTCGATACATTGCTCAATTTGACTCTTAGTGTGTTGGACAATTGCACATACAGCAATGATGTAAACAGTATGTAGCACTTCCTTTGTTATGAAAGCGGCCTGCATTGTGCAGCTAAGAGAAATGCTGTTGCTTCCCACACATGAATGTTCAGGGTCGCCCTTATCCATTACTCCACCATGAGAATGCACAGCCAAAGATTCCAAGAACCTTCCCCAACTGTCTTTACTGTACTGAAGTGTCTATGCCCAGGCAGGCAGAGTTTATATATTTCACTTTTGATCATGGCATATTTGAATGGAGTGTCAACCCAAGGGATTGGAAGTACATCAGCTTCAGCAGTAACTTGCCTTATTTCCATTTTGTCCCCTGCTAACAGCAGAGCTGTGACCATGGGAAGGGGGTTGAGTTTGTTTTATTCAATATTTTTATAAGATGTGCCTGTACCACATGCATATTTTCCATATGTAAACTGTACCATTTGACAAGACCGGATGTTGACATTTAGTTATTTTGCATTAAAATTACAGACCAGTCTAGTTGTTTCTCATAGTGTGACAGCAGGCAATGTGTGAGAAAAAAACAGATTTTATCATTGAAACCAAAGTTCCTCATTCCAACCCTTTCTCATGTGTGTCCAGTTGACAGACAGCTTATGTTCTTATCACTTCCTCTAAAAGATTGTTGTTGGACTTAACCAAAAGTATACAATTAGACGTAACAAGCACTTGTAGTGCACTCAACAGTAGAAAACACTGCCTTCTCCAAATCTTGGGCAATAGAGATCAGAAAACACTCTTCCAACTAACATAAAATAGAATATGACAGGCTTGCATTAATAGAGAGTAAGCAATAATTTTATAATCCATGCCACCTTAAAAACATGCTGATGCTGTTATGGAGCCAAAATGGGGAACACAATGGGGGTTAAGGTGAGTAGTTTGGACAGCCCAGACAGCGTTTGTTGAAGGGGCAGAATCTTGTCAAGGTGCAGAGTCTGGCAGAGGTGGAGGAAAGTAAAAGAGTTGTGTCATTATAGCTCAGCGCTTGAATGTGTAAGTGTAAAGGACATATTAGTAGAAAATTCCATTTGAGCCAAGTCACACCGTCCACAACGCATAGTAATGCGTGGTAATCGCTGGAAGTTCACCTCCAGTTCTGAGCCACAACTGCAAGGCATTGTGGGTATGCAAACTAGCCCAAATGCAAACCTTTTTCTCCAGGAAATTGTCTTCGTCTAAGAGGGCAGTGCTACTTTATGCATAGCTTAATCAACCCAAGACATCACATATTGCAATAGATATGATATGGCATTTGCAACGTGCCTATACACAAGTGTTTCAAGGCGCGACAGTGTATTCAGCTATCCATGTTTCATTGAATACTTTAGCTGCAAGAATCGGTGTGAACCTGCTTTAAGCAAGGCAAATGTGGCGTACCAGCATGCCAGCAGTGGGCATAGTGTAAGTGTAAACCAATATATAACGATTCATAAGAATTCGTTCAATGGTAATTACATTAGACCATAAGCAAAGGACCCGAAATATGATGTTGCTGCTTTAAGAGAAAGCTAAGTCCATACGTGTGGTATCATAATTCAGACGTTGAGGCACGTGCATTCGCCAGTGGCGTGCAGCCTTGTGCTCACGCTGTCACCGGCGCAGGGCAAAGGTGCTCGACCGAAGCTTCTCCCACGTGCTCCTGCTGAGCAGGTTCTTACCTGTAAGATACCATCACGCGCCAGGACTGCTGGCTCCCTGTTTTCTGTCATTGGTGCTTCAGCGCCTCCCTGAACATGGGATATTTAACGTGTTTTACTAAAGAACTCTATAGCTAATATATTTTGGAGACAACACTAAAGGTCTAACTCCAATGGCAAGCAGTTCCGATCTTTAGCGCATTTTAATACACTGCCTTCTGACCGCAGGGATTACCTTCTCCGGGCGCCTCGTGATTTCGGATTATAGCGAAGAACACTTTCCATGTACGATGGCAATCAGAGGTCTCAAGAGAAGCGCATTGAGTAGGTGTGGAGGTGTGGGGAAAGGATGGGGTGACACTTGGGAAATAATCCTCAGAGTGAGCTGGCGACACAAGCGAGAAACAGAGAGAGGGGGAATAAGGACAGAGAGAGAGCGAGACGGAGAGAGAGAGAGAGAGGGGCAGAGAGAGAGGACGAGAGACAGGGAGCGAGAGAGAGAGGGGCCGGGGAGAGAGAGGAATTAGAGGAGTTCTAGGAAATGGAGCTAGGCAATACTATGCTTGCATTCTCCCGAAAAGAAATAGTGATCATTTAGCATACTTACAATGTTTTTTTTTTCTTCTATTATTTTGTTCGAGATCCGGTTAATTTAGACCTAAGAATTGGTTCTGTATTGTTAAATGTTTCAAGAAAAGTTGAAGTGACAACCGATCCTCTTCGTTCAGTAAATGCTTCCTTTTGCTAGAACCCACCATGGACAATAACCTGAGCAGATTAGATGCTCCACGTCATGGGAATAACGCTCAGTCAAGCACAGAAAAGGGAAAAGTTCGTTTGGTTTCTTGTCACAGTGAGTACATGTGTGAAACCTCCTCAACTCATGTTTGGACTGTTTTTCCCCCCTCCACATCCTGTATGCCCTGTCTGTAACCCTCTGCAGCCCCTCTCTCCGTGCGTGTTCTACTGCGTCCTCAGGGCCTGGTTTCCGAACATTTATTCAATGGAACTCCCCCATATTAAAACAGTGTTGTAAGTCAGGCCCTTAATATGCTGCGGTGGGTGCCGCTAAATAGAGTGGGGGTACGGGTAGGGTGGGTGGGTGCCAGTGGTGTCCCCAGGAATCAAATTTAGGAGGGGCGCAGAGGGGGCCAAAGACAAAAGTAGGGGGCCCACAGACAAAAGTAGTGGGGCTGCCTATGAAACGGAATGTGTGACGTCACACGCACTCCTGCAGAGAGGCTTTTGTGCACACCAACTACCCACACCCCACTGCAGCTCCCCACCAATCCGAATGTAGGCACAAAACCCTTAAATCACTAATGACCCATCATTCACAGTTGTGTGCGCTATATTCTGATTGGAGGTGCGGCTCTTGAGGCAGAGGGAACTTAACAGCTCTTTTATTGTGGCAGTGTGTGTGTGCTGTGCGGGCGAACACAACCCTGCAGATAGTGCAGAGTGAGTAGCCCAGCTGACATAGGGGGATGCCAAAGGGGGGGCACAGGATTTAATGGCATTGCTAGGCTCCCCCTAGCAATGCCACTGAAGGGTGGGGGTAGAGAGAGTGGGGGTCCTGAGGAGCACACCAGGAAAGTGCCATGCCCCAAAGCTAAAGTGACGCCCTTAATGAGACAAGTGTTTAGGGTGCCTGCTTTTACTACGTTACTCACACGTTGGACACTTGGCATTTGGTACGCCACTGCACCAATATTCACTGGCTCGCTTAGTACCCGGAACCCCACATGGCGCGTGGCAAGCCCCTCCTCCTGGACCAAAGGTCAGTTAGCGCCTATCCCGCCCTTCAAAGAAGCCCACACCGCAGGTGGCAAGTGCTCATGGCATACCCTATCCTTCAAAGGTTACCCCTATTAGAGGCATTTGGTCAACGCTTTCCCCCATATTCCAACACAGTCACAACCCCAGGGGGCAGTTCACACCCTATCCTTCAAAAGAGCCCCACCTTACAGGCATGTAGTCATTGGCCCTCATTACGTGTTTGGCGGTAACCATGCCGCTACTGGCGGCATGTCTGCCGCCGAAATCGCGTCGGGGTCCCGGTCCTCGGAATGAGGAATAACCGTCCCATTCCGAGTTCGGAAGGCCCGGTAATTCCTCCCTCCAAGGACACGGACACAGTCCTTCCCCATTCCCATTTCAGCCCCAATAGGGCTGAATGGGAATGGGAGAGGGAGCAAACAACGGGCCATTACGAGATGACCTGTTGTTTGCTCCCTCTTCCCCTCGCGGGACCCGCTAAGCACGCCTGGTTTTTCCAGGCGTGCTTACTGTGTCCTGCGAGGGGAACTCGTAATGCGGCGGTACGGAGTGAACAGCGCCGGCACCTTTTACGGCGCCGTTCACTCCGTACCGCCAGGGTCGTAATGAGGCCCATTGTCTTCCTCGTCCTCCAACAGAGTCCCAAAGTCAGGGGGCACGCGGTTCCCATATCACTAAAAGCAGCACCACTTCCCTCCAGAGCTGCCCCTCAAGGGGGCTTGTTTTTACCGCTTCATTTACTGCAGTCACAGTCCGGCCACAGGGGGTCATCCTTCAACACAGCCCAAACTCCTGTCTCGAGGTAGCCCTATGATGCCGGGACAATGCAGGGAAGCGCTACAAATCCATTGATAACCCACCATTTCCACCTCACTTTTGAGAAGAGTGTGCAGGGAAAGAAAACCTCTGTCTTAGAGTCGCGGAGGGGCATACAAAATGAAAATATAAAAAGATTAAAAGGAGAGGGGCGTAGAAGTGGCTGGGAGAGAGCCAAAGTATGTGAAAATGTCCATTTAAAGAAAAAAAGAGCAAACAGAACAAACAAAAGAAAAACGAAATAGAGAGCCAATGTAGCCATTCTCAGTGAAACACAATTCGGTGACATGGCGCCTAGCACTGTCGTTAAGCTGCTTCCAAGCGCTTCATTTGTGCTGCTTCAGTGAATAAGGAAACTGAAGAACAGGGGGATTAGTATTTCCCGAAGGCCACACAGTGCATGTCGGCTTGCCTCCGTGCGGGGGACCACCAATGCCTACGATGGCAACGTAAAAAGTCACATTGAACAGCCAGAACGCATAGAACACAGCAAGAAGTGCCTAAGCTTTGCTCAGCTTTACACTCAGGGGCAAACGAGGCTCAGGTCTGTAACAGCTTGCCGCCGTAAGGGGTACAGCTGAAAACGCTGTTTGGCACTTCAGATCGCTGCCTTTTTATGCCTCAAAAAATTGGTCTCTGGGTGATGTCACCTCACAGTAGCCCCAAACTGGTTGGGACACCCCTCCTCCAACCGCTTCCCACCCCCGTATTCCTTCCTAAAATAACGTACACATTGCTGTTACACTGAGTTGTCTCTCTAAGAGACATGGACCGAGTCACGTGGTCCGGCCACGTGACGCGTGATGTTGGGGGGAGGGAGTGCCTGCGGGCAGAAAGAAGTTGTAAGGTAAATAAAGAAGACGTACTCCAAACGCTCGGCGTGCCTGTCTTTATCACGCAGGCCCCTCCGGGCTAACAACTGGCGACGAGGTGTCTTCCAGGGCCGCCGAGTCCTCCTCCTCCTCGCCCATGGCGCCAACCCAGCTCCGCAGTGCACGCCGGGCGGTATCGGACACGACCCGCGAGCGCTCACCTCCTTCTCCACTCCGGCTCCTACGACACGCCGATCCAGGCCCACCAGCAACACACTCCTCCGAGGCTCCCACGACACGCAGGAAGGGCGCGTGTACGATCCCTGAAAAAAAAAAAAAAAATAATAATAATAAAGCGGATCCTCCATGCATGCTACAGCGACAAGCCTGATCCCAGGCCCAGCTCCACGGAGGCTCCAGCGGCAAGCCTGATCCCAGGCCCAACCCAGCAGCAGTCCCAGGCCCAGGCACCCACCAGCACGCCTGACCTAGGCCCGGCCACCCACAGCAAGAGACCGACGTCGAGGGTACGACCACCCGCCTGCCACACCATACAGGCTCCGGAGACCGCCAGCGGGACCCCGGTGAAAGGTCGGTGTCACCCTGCGCTGCCCGCCAGCTCACAGCACCTGCCACCAAGGCAACGTTCCCCAGAGACAGACACACGCAAGTGAACTGCACCGCTCACCGCTACAATGCGCGCACCCCAAGATCAGCAGGCCCCGGGCCCCCCTGCCCCAGCGGGGAGCACAGCAACCACGGCATGGCGCATGCCCCCCCCTTCTCCATGATGCCGCAGGCAGATAAAGGCCCAAGGTGCGTCGAGTGGTTGGAAGATTTCAACACCTTCATTGACGCCGCGGGTGAAGAGAAGTCCCCAAGACTACGCAGCATGTTTCTGAACCTCGCGGGGAACGACATTAAAATACTACTGAAAACCATTCCACCGGCAGAGCAAGCGGACTTCCCAGCCCTTATTGCAGCCCTGAACAGACGGCTGGTGATTGAACCCAACAGGGATTACGAAAGATACATTTTCAATCAGTGCACGCAGAGGGCAGATGAAACAGTCGACGAGTTCATCACCCGCTTACGAATAAAAGGTGCGAACTGCCAGTTCCACGCGTTCTCCCTAGACGAAGCCATTAGGTTGAGAGTGATTGAAGGGTGCGTATCCCAAACGCTAAAGAAGCAACTGTTAAAAAAACCCGTCACGATTGAGGAAGTCAGCCAGATGGCAAGGATCCTGGAGAGAGTCGAAAAGCAAGTGACGCAGATAACTGGCACCGCCTCCTCCAAGCATGATAACAACGAGGTGGTCGCAGCCATGCAGGCCAATAATGCCAGGACAACAGAGAGAGGACCCAACCTCACCTACTCAACAATTCCGAGAATGCAACGCCAGTGTTACCGCTGTGGAATGCCGTATCCCCATGCAGGGACATGCCCCGCATTGTCCCAGAAATGCGGCAACTGCGGGAGAGAGGGACATTTCCAATCGGTCTGCAGAGAGGGCAAACCGTTCCCAACCCAAAGACCGCCAGTCGCCCCACAGTTCAAAATACCCTACAGGAATCCACAAAGCCAAGGCTATCCATCGCGCCCTTTTCAACAAAACCCGAGAAGGTATGTCAGGGTAGTTGAAGACGTCTACCCTTCGGAAGAACCCCAAGGCGACGGAGAATATGAACAAATATCCCGCATTAGAGATGAATACGACGGGCCTCCAGCACCCATCTCTCACTACGAGGTGGACCAACAGCACCCTGAAGAGGAAGGTTATCAGTTTGATCACTATCGGCAAGATGAATACGTCAACCTCATCATGGACGAAGGACAAGCACGCGAGGCACCCAAGATACCAATGGAAATAGGAGGCCACCAATTCTGTTTCCTGGTTCACTCAGGAGCTACGGTCAACATAATGGGAGAAAAGGAGTTCCACCAAATTCCCAAGAAACCGGCCTTAGTGCCTTCTGAGTCCAAGATATATCAATGGGGCGCCGACACTCCACTACAATCAATTGGCTTCTTCGCCCGTCACCTCATTCACGGCAACCGTGCCATAACGACAAGCATACACGTAATTCGCAGTCCAACGAAAGGAAGGTGCCTCCTCAGCTACAGGACGGCCTCCTCCCTGGGACTCATAGACATAGACGTCCGAGATGGTGACAAGATCTACACATCAGAACCAACCCAAGTAGCGAAAGAGAGCGTGTCAAACGTCCAAGCGGAACCCAGGGAGATGGACTTGATATCAAAAGACACCATCGTGAAAGAATTCCCCCTCATCTGCAAGGGCCTAGGAAAGTTGAAAGGACCCTCAGTTAAACTACATATTGACCCCGCAGTTCGCCCGGTTCCCCAGCACCCGAGGAGAGTCGGGTTCCACCTCCAAGCTGCCGTGTCAGCTGAACTCAAACAGCTCCTAGAAAATGACATAATTGAACCAGCAGTGGGCCCGACCCTGTGGGTCTCCCCACTAGTCATCGTGCCAAAAGAGGGGGGACAGCTCAGACTCTGCGTTGACATGCGCGTCGCCAACACCGCGATCCAGCGTGAGCGACACCCCGGCCCCCGAATCGAGGACATGATCGTCCAAATAAATAAGTCCACCCTTTTCTCAAAACTGGACCTTAACCAGGGTTACCACCAACTGGTATTTCATCCAGAATCCAGAGGCATAACCACATTCGCCACGGACGTTGGCTTATTCCGGTATAAGCGCCTTAACTTTGGCATTTCGTCGGCCGCAGAGATTTTCCATGAAACCATCAGGCAAATAATTCGCCCAATCAGAGGAGCACTTAACTACAGCGACGACATCCTAGTATTTGGCAAGTCGAAGGAGGAACACTATGTAGCTCTCCGCGCTACCTGCAAAGCCATTCAAGACGCTGGACTCACCCTCAACATCGACAAATGTCGATTCAGCAAGACCAAGCTGAAGTTCTTTGGCCACATATTCTCCGCGGATGGAATGACACCGGATCCCGACAAAGTGGCGACAATCTTCAGCCTACAAGAACCAAGGCAAATAGCGGACGTGCGATCGTTTCTGGGGATGGCAGGTTACTGCGCGAGATACATACCCCATTATGCCACAATCACGGAACCGCTCAGGAAACTCCTTCAAAAAGAGATGCTCTTCGCCTGGACGGCAGAATGCCAAGATGCGTTCGACTCCATCAAGCAATACCTAGCGGAAGCCAGAAAACTTGCCTACTTTGACCCCAGCTGGCACACTGAAATCGTGGTCGATGCAAGTCCAGTCGGGCTGGGTGCCATCCTCGCCCAAACAAATGGAACAGACACCCACCCGAGACATGTGGTGGCCTATGCCAGCAGAGCTCTCTCGAAACCTGAGTCCGCATATTCGCAGGCGGAAAAGGAAAGCCTAGCAGCAGTCTGGGCTTGCGAGCATTTCCACAACTTTGTCATAGGATAAAAATGTACCCTAATAACGGACCATCAAGCCCTCCTCTCACTGTTCGGCAACCCACGAACCAAGATGCCACCACGAATTGAACGGTGGGGTATCCGCCTGCAGGAATATGACTATCAGATAATACATCGTCCAGGGGGGGAACACAACCCTGCGGACTACTTGTCGAGACACCCCACGGGAGAAGCCACACAGCGAAAGGGAGATGTAGAATACATCAGCTATGTCACCACAAACGCACTCCCTCCGGCAATTTCACTCGAGACAGTCGCGGAGGCGTCAGCTGCTGATCCGTCCATAGCACTGGCTATCAACCTCACAGAACACAACAGATGGAAGTCATACAGGAAGCTTCTGACGGAACATCCGGACGCGAATCGAGATGAACTGGAAAGGCTGGCAAAAGTTCATACAGAACTAGCCGTCAAGGACAAGTCCATACTCCTCCGAGGGTGCAGAATAATAATCCTAGCAGCCCTACGACCGGACATTATAAAGACGGCCCATGAAGGCCATCACGGGGCAGACAACACCAAACGGCAACTTCGGTGCCATGTATGGTTCCCATTCCTTGACACGCTAGTAGACCGATGGGTACGAAACTGCATGGCATGTCAATGCACAGCCAGGGCCAAAGCCCCCGCACCACTACAGTCACTTCAGATCCCCGATCACCCATGGGAAAGAGTGGCAATAGACTTTTACAGGCCCCTCGAGTCTGGCGAGTACCTACTACTGTTCATTGACGAGCACTCCCGCTTCCCAATCATGAAAAAGTCGCTGTCAACAGCCTTCGCCCACATAGCAGCTGTCTTCGACGAGGTTGTGAGCGAGTGGGGCATACCAGAAGTTATCAAGTCGGATAACGGCCCGCCGTTCTGTGGTCACGACTTCGCAACTTTCGCCAAGCATCTGGGTTTCAGACACCAGAAGATAACACCAAGATGGCCACAAGCCAACGGGATGGCCGAGAGATTCATGTCATCAATCAAGAAGACCTTACAAAGAGCCAGACTAGAAAATGTTGACCCTCACCAGGCCCTGTGCAGGATGCTTCGGGACTATCGAAACACGTCACACGATGCCACAAATAGGGCGCCGGCTGAGATGATGGTAAAATACCAAGTTCGCACTCGCATCATAAGACACCCCAACAACAAACCGGAAGCAGAGCCGGAAGTCCTAGAGCGAGACGCGGAACGGAAGGAACGGGCCCGCATCCGAACAGATGAGAAAAGAAGTGCTCGCCCGAAAGAGATCCAGGTAGGAGACGAAGTACTGGTCCAACAGACGATGGTCAAAAAGACTGACCCAAGGTTCTCCCCACAGCCGCTTCTCGTGACGGCCACGAAAGGAACCATGGTAACAGCTGAAAATGAAGAGCGGGAAATAACTCGGAATTGCTTGCAGTTCAAACTCACCACCGTTCAGGGCCAGCAGGAACGAGATCCCCCTGATCCGGAACCAATGCCTATGGACCAGAGAGACTCGCTGTGGTCACCACCGAGATTTTTAGCTCGCCCAGGAGTGAGGAGAGCGCAAGAGACAGAAGATGATCCGGGAGAAGCCGCCAACGGTCGACCCCATCGGGTTGTGAAGAAACGGTCGCGCCTAGTTGAAGAATGTTAATGTTGTTGTTGCAAGGACATTTGTCCGGGGGTGATGTTACACTGAGTTGTCTCTTTAAGAGACATGGACCGAGTCACGTGGTCCGGCCACGTGACGCGTGACGTTGGGGGGAGGGAGTGCCTGCGGGCAGAAAGAAGTTGTAAGGTAAATAAAGAAGACGTACTCCAAATGCTTGGCGTGCCTGTCTTTATTACGCAGGCCCCTCCGGGCCTAACAATTGCCCTGTCACGTGGGCTCCCCTTTGATGCCTTGACTGGGGGTTGCTGTCAGATGGGGGATGCTGATCCAATTCTCCTTGTGCTTGCCAAAATGTGCTAATGGTCAGTTTTGTACAGCATAGCACCTTGGTGACTCCTGCGTCTTCCCTGCCTGCCCCCTATGCTTATAGCCTCGGACCTCTGACTGCATGGCTTCGTGGCCATTGCAGGGCCAAGAACAGAAAATGGCGCTGCAACGTCACATTCCCAGCCTCGGTGCGAAATAGCCGTAAATAGCCCAATGAAGCGCATTGCTCCACGCAGCTGGGACATAGAACACCCTGCCGAATGGCTTCTTACAGAGCTGATGATTGTAGCAAATCATGTTAGGGAGCTCCCCATTGGGTCGAACTGTGGAGGAGTTTGGAAAAAAAGAGATTTTAGTCAGTTGGTCATTCCATGCCCTGGAATTGCTGGTTGCTATGCCAACCAAATATTCTCAGTTCAGAGACCCATTTTCTTGTTGGTAACAATGGTTTTGGCAAAAGTGTGGCTTAGCGCACATACATTTGCCAAAACCAACAATGCAGTGGAAACATATAGACGATTCCCTTTCTACATCATAAGACACAAAACCCAGCCATATGTTGGCTCTATGGACCTCATAAGAGAGGCGCAGCTTGATTCCTACTGCAAAGCAGCAAGAAGTGTTTCTGGTTGCCCTATTTCTTGTGTTGCTGGAGTTGGTATTACCAGCAACTCACCAATTAGCATCATGGTATTCATTGCTTGACATTTACCACATGCCAGAATTTAAAATTGGTATCCTCTGACATTGAAATGCTAACGCGCATTAAAATGCATTGGATTGGATATATTTAAGCTTTGCAGCACGAAAATAGGTGAGCACAACAGTGTATCTCTCTGACATATAGTCCCACCGTGTTTCTTTGTGAGTATGAACGTATCTGCTATGAGTGCAACAAAATGCCCGGGTAAGATAAGACAGCTGTATTTTTAACACCTGCCTGCATATGGTACCACTCAGTGGCGGCTGGTGAGTTTTAAAGCTGGTGGGGCGTAAATTTGCAAGGGTGAATTTAGTAGCGAGCGCGCAAAGCGCCCAAGCCCACCCCCCCCCAAGGAGGGAGCAGGGGGGGGCTCTCCCGCCACGAAATTTTTGGAAAAATGGCCTACAAAATGTTCAATTTACTGTCCAAAAAACCCACCGAAATATGAAAAAAGCATTCGGTTTTACATATTAATGGTGGTACACTATTCTTACGTGTGCAAGTGTGATGGTGTATTTTACAGCAGCTTGTATTGAGAATAACTGGTACTATGGTGTAATGCATAACTTTTGCTGGCTGCTGGGATTATTATTACCTATTTTATGTGTATCAAGAAGCAAATGTAGTATTCCGACGAATATCTAACAGTGTGTCAATCATACGGCTGAAGCCAAACAAAGCCGAATGCTTGCTTCATTTATTAAATCCACGTTTAAAATTGAAATGTCACACTTCCTTAAAAAAAAAACACTGTTTTAAATGTGTTCCTATGATTTTTATTTCTTTACATTTTCATCAAACTATCATCCTGATTTAAAGTATATAAGCCATAGAAGAAAATAGTAACATACACACAGGGTCCACCTGTCTAAAAGCATGTTCATGTGCAAACCCAATGCTATTTAAAGTAGCAGGCTTCACAGACGCAAATTGCCAGATTGCAATAAACAGCACGGCAGTCGGGCATTGATATTTTCAATTGCCCTTGAGTATCACACACATACCAATAGTGGCAAAATGAGTTTCCCTCCTTCCTTTGAGCTCACATAACAGTACAAATGGTTTCTCTGGGTGCCCTGTTGGTAAGAACTAGCCGTTTCGTTGCGTGGCTATCAGGCCAGTTCAGTTCTGAAAATGATTGGTCTTGAACATTAGAGTTTGAGCACAGATTGAGCACTCTCAGTGGATATGATCATACGAGCAATATGATTTTAAATGATTAGTGTCCATTCACCTCCTAATAATAATAATAAAATAAAAAGCCCGGCCGTGTGGATTTGTGTACAACCACAACACCCTGCCGTATCTTAAGATTTCAGTGAATGCTGTTTCAGCAGCCATACCCCAGCGACATGCGCATGGGTTTACGGAGTAGCACACTCACCCTTGCCCTCTGTTCATTATAATATTTTTGGGAATTTATAAACACATGATTTTGCTGTGATCCCAGTGTCTGTTGCAGGTGGGCCCAGGCCTTGCTTTAACTACCACCGCTAAGCAGTAGTTTTCACCCCACTGCTTGAAGGTTAACTTGTAATTAGCCCACTTCTCAAGTTGGTTGAGAGTTTATGCAGAAATACTGCTGCTACTTGGTGAACATGCTCTGTTTAATGATGAGCCGCTCCCCGTCACATGCAGGTGAACTTAGTAGTTGGAGCGAGCGAAGGGGTTTGTAATCGGGTTGGTTTGATTGAACAATCGCTATGACTGTTTTCTGTCCCATAATGTGCTGGTCCCGTTTTTAAGAGCAGATCGCCATCACACTCTTTGCCAGGAGTTTTTTTTTCCCCCCATTTCAAATCCAACGCATGATGTGGTATGTGCGCTAGTAAGTTAAGCCAGCAATTGTACTGCACCAACAACAACCTTCGACTCGCACAGAGGGCGAGCAAGCCAAATCTGTACCAGGCAGTGCTGTCACCAGTGAATTCCAGTATCAGGCGAAGCGAACAACTTGATGGAAAATGGTGCACTGCACTCAGATCCATTTACGAAGGAACACAATTGTCATGAAGGCAATCGACTCAACAGCCCATCCTCACGCCTGCTGTCAGACCCTGCCTATTGCCTTTTCAGAAGTTACTTGTGAATCACAAGCTCCTGGAGCACCGGTCTGGCTGCAGCCCCCACCCCTGCTTGTGACATCTACAGGCTCGGCGTGCCGCTGAAAGAGCTGCAGTCGCACACTGACTCTGCGCCTTCACAGAAATCTCGAGGCGGCGAGTGCACGCGAACTATCGCACAGCTGCAATATGCCTTCACTTGAAGCCTGGCCATAGCGCTAAGAGGTGAGCGGAAGGAAGGAAGCGGCGCTGTATGCATCTGTAACTCTGCATCAGGGCTGAGTTTACACACACACATCACGCTGCCAGTTAAGCTCTCCCAATACATCGTGCCAAATTCTTGCCCATTGCACACACTGTTGTCATCACTAGACTGACTAGAGTCATAACATGCCATTCAGAGAACCTGGGTTACACATGACATAACCAAGAAGCCCCTTTTAACTGTCAAACACTTGTAGCCAAATTATTATTTTTTTTTTCTTTTCTTTTTTTCTTTTTTCTACACTGTTTGTGTGGGACTGGATGCGGGATTGCGGGAATACTGATTCCCGCAATCACACCGCAGAAGCCCGGACTAGTTGGGCGTGTGCCTCATTAAAGCCCTGCCCGCTCTCGTTGCGTCACCTGAGGCAGCAGCAGCCCAGGGCTCTACTTGTGCCGTTTTATATTTTCAGCATTTTTGTCGAAAAATGCCGAAAATATAAAACGGCACATTGGATGTTGAAGATTCTACACGGGCACTGCCCGGCAGCAGCAGCACGCC
This sequence comes from Ambystoma mexicanum, assembly GCF_040938575.1. Lineage (NCBI taxonomy): Eukaryota > Metazoa > Chordata > Amphibia > Caudata > Ambystomatidae > Ambystoma > Ambystoma mexicanum. The sequence goes on along the minus strand of NC_090936.1, from coordinate 552,879,332 downwards.
TGCCTGGGCCTTGCCTTGCTGTCCGTGGCCCAAGGCTCTAGGGCCTTGATCCACGGACCGGGGGAAAGAAAGGCCCAGGCCAGGCAGCCCCTGCCTTGGCCCCCACCTTGGGGGTAGGCAGGCCCGGGCCCGCTACCACCAAGGCCGGGCCCAGTCACAGTCAGTCAGCAACACTGAAAGCCGTAGGCCCTGGCCTACACGTCTTTCAGTGTTGCTGACTGTGGCCGTGGACCACGTCCCCGACCCCAGGCCCAAAAGAAAACAGAACAACATCTGGGACAGGACCACCTGGTACTTACCCACCGGCAACTCGTCGCGTCGTGGTCCAGGCTGTCTCTGGTGGTCTTCAGGGGTCAGGGGCAGCTGAGCTCGCATCGTTACTCGTCTGACTCCAAAGAATCCAGGGGAGAGTGTGAAGGTGGCGCAAGCGCACCCACACGCCCTGCACCAGCACGAGATCTGCATAGATACAGTAATGTCATTGGCTGTTTGCCAGCCAATGCAAGGGTTGTCATTGGCTGGCAAACAGCCAATGACATTACTGTGTCCATGCAGGGGAGGGACTGACCTAGTGCGCTGTTTGCGCACATTTTAGACTGGCGGCGGGGCCACCCCTGAAGCGCCCCGCCAGCCTTCTAATTAAAGGGGTTTACGAAGAGTGCGTGGAGCTACGAGCTCCACGCATTCTACTATTAAAGAAATTAGAGTAAAACGGGACGCGCCCTGCTGTGTAAGCAGCCGGGCCCAGCCCTTCAGGTGTTGCCTTGCCACAGCGCCCCCGGCTGTTGGCAAAGGAAATGCAAGCTAAAAAAGAGATTCAATCAGAGAAGTTCTCTGATTGAATCTCTTTTAGCTTCCTCTTTCTTTTCTCTTTCTTTTCTGGGGGGGCGGCGCCCGGCCGCCCTATAATAGCAGCCGCCACTGGTACCACTCTGCCCCGGAAGGTCTTTCCAGAGTATTATTCTTGCAAATCAGTAATTGCTGAAATCATTTCTCACACTGCACTGGAGGCATCCATGCAGCCTAGATAGTTTACCTCTTGGTGGTATGGGATGCTGAATGCAATTTTGGTTATTCTCGTGACTGACATTTTTCTCTCTAAAAACTGGTCCTTTGTTTACACCCTCTGACTCCTTATCAGAGGATGGGGGTTGAGTGGGCAGACAAATGTTTCATTTCTTTTATCCCTTCTTTGCCCTATTTAAATGTCATTCTCAGCGCACCCATACAACAATTATTTTGGACGCGACTATGATGTCTGGGAGTTTTAATCCCCCAAAAATGTGGTGCAGTCAAAAACCTTTGCTGGTGACATAATTGCAATAAAGCTAACTTTGCGCAGCTGCATAGTTTGTAACTCTGCACAATGGTGTGGGAAGAAAAATACACTTTGCACAACCCTACATGAAACTACAGGCCAAATTCATAGAAAAAGAGGCAAGTCTACGCAAATTACTTTGTGCCATTAAGTACATTGTGCCAACTTGCACACTAAAAGTTGGGCGCTGTTTGCAGATTCTTGGATACAAAAGTGCAAAGTAACCTGCAGCGCAAACAACAGCGAGTTGCGTCTGGAACACCCACAACAAATCCTCATGCAAACAGAAACTAGGACCGAAAAACAACCTTTGGGCCTGCCTTTGCACCACCATCCAGCACCCCAACACGAAACTACAGACCGTCCACCATAACTCAAGTGAGCACCCCAGTGAAACTGCTGACCATGCTTCGTAACTGAAAGGAACACCTGAGCTAATCTGTGGACTGTCACACTTAACACAAGGCAGCACCATGGTGAAAGTGCGGATCGTCACCCCTAAATCACAGCAGCCCTCTTAAGTTCTGACACCCTACACTGCCCCCACTCACCTCTGCCCCAACCTCAGGCAGCCACCTGCTATTCTGCCCAATTCCCACTACCCGCACTCACCTCTGCCTATCATCCGTGGAATCCCCCTCAAGTCCTGACACCTCCCTCTACCCAGCTCACCTCCGCCCATCACCCCTGGCAGCCCCCTCAAGTCCTGACACTTCCCACTCACCCCTGCCCCAATCCCAGGCAGCCCCTGCTACTCTGCCCTACTCCCACTACACCCACTGACCCTGGCTACAATCACAGTCAGCCCCCTTTTCATCCACTCACCTGCCAGACAAATGTGGAGCAATGACCCACCACAACTTCTCAGGCTTGCCTCCACCATGAAGTACACCTGCCACATATCCTCCACCAACACAATCAACTGGTAGCACTGATGTTGAATCCAGGACTGTAGCTTCTTCAAAGACTCCCTGGTGCACCACACTCAGCTGCACATCAACAGGACAGCATACTGTTGCACCACCTACAGTTTCACCAGTCCATGTACAAGTGACATAGTAATGCAATGCAAAGCAATGTGGAATTTGTATAGTGCTATTCTGGCATTGCCCTGGAGAACCCAAGTCTGAGGAATATCCGATCGGTCTGAGTCACCAAGAGGGCCTGTGTGCATTTCAACCTGTACAAAGGTATGTATGCAGATAGGGGTGACAAAGTTCATGCCAGTGACCCAATCATTACAGGCATGTGGATGGGTGATGTGACGGCCGTCAGAGAGTGTGTCTCAAGGAGACCGATAATGTGTCCGGCTTGACTGCACAATCAATCATGGGACTCAGCTGCATTTCAGTGGCAGAGGTGATGCATGATTTTTGGACAGGTAGTGGCTGATTACAGATGTACCATACCTTGGGGGGGGTGTACAGCACTCTCCCATTGAGTGAACATGTGGTGTAGCCGACATATCCACAGTGAACACCCACAATGTGAAATACCCATAACAGTGAAAGAAGTGTCAGCACTTACACACTGACAAGCAAGTGCCAAGCAAGTGCCAAAGGAACACCACAACATCAGTGGACCAGTGGACCAGAAAATAACACAATGTACAAACATTTAAAACTCCAGTAGCCAATGTGCAGAGCAGAATGAGATGTCACTAGATCCAACACACCAAGTGGAACATGTGGCAACACACATGAATAAGTGAGTATACATCCCCAATGAGATAACCCTTACACCACCATTACATATCTCACACATCACCACAACCAAGCATGTATGCAAACCATTAAACACGCACCAAAAAACATCACTACAAAAACACCGACACTAAACACACAGTGACCCTGCATACAGAATGAAATCAGATAAACAGCCGTTGCCACCGCAAGCTGCCTGATGGCCCCACTCCTGCATGTGAAATGCATGTGCACATGTACAAGTCAATTAAAATAATTCCAACATGTCAAGCACTGACAAAACACACACCATCAACAAACACACTTGAACACATTCACCAATGGAGTACAACCTCAACCACACACACATCCACACCATGCACACAATTGAACAACGTGTCTGTATTTCAAAGCATGCAAGAAGGCAAGCAACATATGTGAATGACAAACCTGTCAAAAACTTAAATCCAAAAGCACTTCACCTCCCCAAATCTATGCGAGCACACCCATGTACATCGTGCACAGATGCAACATCCACCGCACACAAGGAGTATGCACACATTTTCCCCAGAAAATATCACAGTAACAACATGACACAAACACAGTGTGGCTCCAACCCACATGCCTGCCATAGGACCTATGTACTTCGAGAACATGAAAAAGGTTAAAGCGCATATGTACAAAGGGACTGCAACAAGTGTGGTATAAATAACATGAACATTTGTTTAAAAACTAATTACACATAAATAGGAGGAAAGGAAAAATGTACATAGATAAAAATGAAACTATGTACACTGGCAGCGGGCTAGTCTGATGGGGTGTTGGCTAGGGCTCCCACCAGGGCCGACTCCACCATAACATCCTCATCCTGTAGACAGGCCTTCATACTTTCCTGTAGGGCTTGCAGGGTGTCCAATTATTCTTCCTCTGCGTCCCCCCTGCAGGACTCCACCAGGATGGCAGCATCCCCCTTACCCTTCTTGTATCCGGATTGGCATTGGCCCTCTGAATGGCCACATCCCTTGCCCGCCACCTCTCCATTTCCTGCTGTGTCGCAAAACGCACCCTAGCCTACACCAGATTGGCCAGCTGGCACTGGACCCCTGCCTCAGCTGTGCCACCTGTGCGTTGCTTTGCCTCCTCTGGTTGGCAATGCTATGTAATATATGCCTCCTCACAGCCACCATCTGCTGCTGCTTGGGAGTGAATGCCCTATGGATGGACTCCCTACGACCAGAGGACAGTTGTCGTCGGCGGAGTACGGCACCTGCACTGCCCTGAAGTGCGTGCTGTTCCTTCATTGCCTGTTCCTGTGTGAGCTCCTGGGTAGGCTCTTTGACCAACTCTGTTGATGATGTAGGGACTTCCACCTAAACCATAGACAAAGGAACATGCAGACAGGGCTTGAGTGGGACTGGTGCACAGGAGGCCATGGTGGGAGGTGGCATCAAAGCTGCAGTGGAGGACTACTGGGCCACAGAGGTGGAAGTGGTGGAGGGGGGCCATTGCATTGCCCAGCCCAGAGAGACCTCCTGAGAGGAGTGCAGTCACCAGCTAGGCCAGGAAGATGGATAATGTGATTCCATACAAGATCCATGAGAGAAACCTTTATGGCAACACAAATAGCTGCTGTCTGCCTGTCAATACCTGCCAGCAGGGGCTGCACTACTACTCGGATGGCCTCATCGGCTGCAAGTGGGGGATCAGACTGGGTGGAGGCCTCACAGAATGTGGTCACTGCTGCAGCAGATGGCCCAGGGACAGGAAGTTGTGCAGAACCCTCCACAGTTGACTGCACATCCTCATGTCTCTGGGCTAAGAGTGCAGCCTGAACACCCTCTACGATGCCCCCAGCTAACCGGTGGCCTGGGCTGCAAGGCCCCCTTCCCCACCTCCATCCCATCACCCCAGAAGGCTCCATAAATCCCTTAACCCTAGTTGGTCCCTGTGTAGCAGCATCCTGTCCCACTACTGCTGAGGAGTCGCCCACGACAACCACCGCCTGGGATATTACCTCAGCAGTCTTGCAGAATGGAATTGGCGCTCCTCCAGCTACATTGCTCTCTGAAGAAAAGGTGTCAGTTTTGGGTGGCTGAGGTTTGCACCTGGGTCTGGAGGCCCTGTCCCTGCTCCTCTGCTCCACAGCACTGCTTCTGCCACTTCACCAGCTGCAGCAAGTGTGGAAAAGGGGGAAAAGAACAAAGACATCAGTCAACAGTGACAATGCATGTGTAATATACAGCATTAAGAGTGCCATGAATTCAGCACGAGTCAACCATCAACTGACACACACAAGCTTGTGCAATCAGCATGATTACTGACACACAAGTGTAGACCCAACGACGATTAGCAATCATGAGACATGCAATGCACATGTCAACCCAGCACAGTGACGTGTGGCCACATATACATTTCAACAAATCATCACATGTCATTACACCAATGCCAAAAGTGACCCAAATTGAACCTGCAGGCATGTCCATGTCTCCGTAACACCATTGCATGGCCCGCAAGATCACCTTGTCCTCTCACATAGACATGCCGTGTAGGAAAAGATACAAACAAGATGGCAACAAGGAGTCATGCAATGGACAGGGAAACCTGACAGCCATGGCTGCACAGTGGCAAAGGATCGTAGGGCCACAACCTGCACAAGTGGGTCCATACCATTGAATCCCCAGAGCAGCACCCTTCTGAGAGGCCTGGGGACCCCAACTGCATTATGGAGCCCCACTACGACTTCCCTGCGACACCTACCAGAGCAGGTGTCCTGTCTGCCCATTTAGCTGCTGGCCAATCTTATCCACACCCATAGTTGCCATGCTTGTAGTAACACACCTGCTCTGGTGTCCCGGTACCAGTACAGAGAAGCCCTTCAAGCCCCAATGCCACATATCCGTCACACAGTGAGCCTCTTACCACAGATGACAATGCATGCATTAAGTGAGCTCCTTGGAGCTTTGCTGCAGACAAATGTGTTACCCAGCTGGGTCAGCTGTGACCCAGGGCATCTGGTGAGCCAGGCCCGGCCACATGGGCAGTTGGCCCTGGATGAAGAAACTGGTTGAAGGAACAGATGTACACAGGGACATAAGGCATGGACACCCATAAGACACCATCCGGGGTCCGGCCTTGAACCACCAACACTGTGCCAGTGTCTATGGGTGGAATAACATTGTCTGGGGGGTCAGCTCCATCAAAATGGCTGGTGTCCCCTGAGTGTTGCTGGGATGTTGATCACATTAAGCCTTGTTCGCTGCTGGATGTAAAACTAGCATTGTGGACTGTGGACGTCCCACATCATGTCGGGGTGACAGAGGGACTTCTAAAAGTGCAATGATTATCTACTCAAGTAACTTGCCTTAAAGTTGCAGTGCACCACATCTAATATGAGTATGTATCCAAGTGACCGTAACCCAGGTAGCTGGCCTTGGAATGAGCATCCTACCCTCTGGACTGTCTGTGTGACATCAGTGTCAGTGGATGGCCCAATGTTGAAGTTTGGGGTGCCCTGTTGGTCACTTATGTTCAAAGGGCTCAGCTGGATGGGTCGGAGGGAGAACATGGGTCCAGGCACCAATATTGCAAGAAGGGGGTGGCTGCTTCACATACCCACCGCGCCGGTGTGGGGAAGAGTGGTCTGCCACCCTGTGGAACTCCCATCACCCTAGATTGCAGTTGAAAAATGAGTTTGACGGAGAAGTGCAAGGGCATGGCTCTCATGGGCCCACACCCACTGTGTGTTGGGCAGGCCCTGTGGTCAGACCACCATCTCTGCACTCTCACATGATCACTGGGGTACTCCTGCACTGCTCTGGCTCTGCTTGGAGGGGCGAGTCCCCCATGTAAGGGAAACCTCTCAGGGGGGGCATGTTCTTGAGTCAACACTGTCCCAACACAGGTGGCATGTTAATGCCTGTCTCAACTGCCAGAGCTGGCAAGTAGTCCAACCCAAGTTGCATCAAGTGTGTAAAATGAACCTGTGGATTGCAGGGAGACAGATGGACAGGCTGTCCCGCCATTGTGGTGCAAGTCATCTGAGGTGTTTTGTCAGCCAGATACCCTGCTGTGCTGAAAATGGACTTGGCTACACAGAAAAGCATCCTCAGCAGACAAAGCTCAGTTGGAAATGTGCATGTGGCACAGCCCGTGTCCATACTGGTGATGTACGTAGCCTGGGTGTGTCCACAAGTACCAAGTGTAGGGCAGACAGGACCCTTACAACCTGATACCAGTAAGCCAGAGGAAGGTAACTATGCATACGTGAAAACTGTGAACCCTGGGTGACAAGTGAGGTGGTTTGGCCAAAGGTGTCATGCCTCCTCATAGACACAACAGGAGTACATTCCAGATGGGAGCCCATCTGGACCTCCGGATTTGGCCTGACCTCTTGACCTACCATGCATTCACCATGTTCACCATCAGATCACCGGGCATGGAGAGTGGACAACCGGCAATTCAAAGGACCATGCTGGGCACACGCGGTCCATGGCCCTGGCATCTTGGCAACAACCACTCCCTGTCCCCCTACACCATGGCCCTGGGAGGCAGAACAGAGGGGGGCACTGGGTCCCTTGGTATGGGGGCCAAAAAGTAAATGTGTGGAAGCATAACAGGTCCAGGGGACCTCCTCGGACACGCAGAATGCACTGCTAGTCACACCATAGCTGACAAGCCACCCAGTTCCATGAAGAACCCCTTGAGCCAGGCATGACATCATCACACACAGCATGACCATGTGAGTGGGTGGAGAGGTCTCATGACACCTGCTTGGGCACTTTTACATCCAATTAAATGTAGCACCATGCACCCATGTCAGTTTGTACAGAGACAGCACAACACGTACAGGCACCCAATGCTGAGGTACAAGTACCTTTTGTGTTGCCCCCAGTTCAAAAAAATGGCATGATCACACGTCATCTCTGGTTCCTCATGCATTGGGCTGGCAGATCAGACTGCGGTCCCTGAGAGGTTGATGCTCCAACTTGTCATTTCCAGAAAATGCATACACACGTGTCAGTCTCAGCTGCTGAGTGAGGATGATGCAATCTTCAATTGCAAATGTGTGACCCATGCAGGTCTTGTGCATGTATGTCCCTAACATGCCTCCAACATTGCAATCTGTCACCTATATGTACATGAGTACACATAGTCTTTGACTCACATTGCATGCGCACATGTGCACCAACTCATCGAAAATTGACAGTGCACATACCTACGCTTGTCCACATCCCAGGTGTCTAGTATCACATACACACAGCATTGGCATGAGGCTGCATTCCATTGTAGAGCAGAAGACACATGCTGTGTATGGGAGGGAGAACCTGCAATCATGCATATCCATGCAGAACACACACACACTGTAGAGCAGTCCACCACATGGGTACTCACCAGCAGCTTCCTACTGTAACTGCCACTGACGGTTCTGGGAGTGGAGCACTGAGTAAAACCTCTGCAGGACCAATAGCTGAAGGGGTGTCATCCGATGGCAGCGCGGACAGTCTGCCTCTGCTGTGGCACCTGCATCGATGGCTGCCTTTGCCATCTCATGGATCTGGAGCTTCATGTCATCCCACGATTTCTTCATGGTTTCAATAGAACAGACTGCCACCATCTCCCCATTGAGGGCAGATTTCCTGACCAGCTCCCACAAATTCTCCTTTCCTGCTGGATATAAGTTGCCAGCAGTTCCAAGGCAATACTAAGCAGGTAGGGTGGCAGCGGGCACCCCTGTCTGGTTCCCAGTGATAACTAAAATGAGTCAGATATCACACTATTCACCCAAACTTCTGCCATTATTTCCCGATGCAAATAAGATACAGCCCTCAAAAACACTGGACCTAACCCCATCTTCTGTAGCACACACTTCACAAATCTCCAATTCACCCATCAAAGGTCTTCTCCACATAAAAAAAATATGGACACTGTATCCGACACAACATTACCATGGACACCAAAATGTCAATAACCGCTCTAATACTGTCATATCCATAGCTATTGTTAATAAAACCCACTTGAGACCCATCAATCAAGCTCCCCATATAACCGCTTAACCTAGTCGCCAACACCTTGGTAAACAACCTAATATCCACATTAAGCAGTGATATACGTCTGTAATTGGCACACTACCGGTGATCCCAACCCAGCTTAGGAATCAGTGTGATGAGATCCTCCCTCATTGTGGGGCGCAACACCCCAGACTGCAAAATATGATTATACAAATCAAACAAAAAGGGCACTAACTGGGCTGCAAAGCATTTATACAATTCTGCCAATAAACTATCAAGCCCAGGTGACTTCCCTGCATTAAGCTGCCCAATAGCCATTGAAACCACAGCAACGTCTATCCTGGTATCAGCAGCAGTCCCCCCCCCCCCACCGCCCCTCAGCAGACAAAACTGGGATTTCAACCTTATCAAAGAATCAAAGAAATCAAAGAAATCATCCAGCTCCAATTGAATTTGAAAATGATCCTCCTCATACAATATAATTAGAAAGCCTTTAACCACCCACAAATGTCTGCATTCTTCATTAGCAGCTTCCCATCCTGATCCTCTATACTTCTGAAACAAGCCTTCTCAGCCATTCCCTTAGGTTTGTTAGCCTTCAACCTCCCACTCTTGTCATCATTCTCCCGATACTTCTGCTTCACAAAGAAAATACCCTTCTCAGCCAGCATGTCAATTTTGCCCACCAAAGTATCCTTCACTCTCGTTAACTCAATCTTGTCACTTTGGGAATTGGACAGGGCACACCTTTGCTGCAGGATTTTAAGCTTTCCCTCCAGCAAGCTCAATTGCTCCAATCCCTTCTTCTTGACATGAGACGACCTGCTAATCAGTTCACCCCGCAGCACCGCTTTAAAAGAATCCCAAACTACAAGCACATCAGCGGTCACATTGCTCTCTTTAAAATACAGGCTCTATGTGATGACTGTGACCGCCGTAATTCCGACGGACGAAAATACCAACTCTTTTTTTAAACCCCCATTACACCACATACATATGCGGGGAGACTCCCTGTTGCCCCCCATATTACTATTTTATCACATACCCCCCCCACATATATTTGTGGTGTAAGGGGTGTCTTAAAAAAAAGTAGGAATTTTGGCCGTCGTGAATTATGAGAGTGACATTTTGGGCCATTACCAAAATAGATATCAATAAATGCTTTCATGCCAGTAGTCAACTTCAATCCTTCAGAAACCCAGACCGCAGCCGCCCCCTAACAGCATTCGAACCTGCACCCACAAGAAGCACCCACAAGTCTACCAATGCATGGTGCGAGATCACTCGTTCTTGTATCTCTACAGAAACAGTCCGATCAATACGTCTGTCAGATACTAATAGTTCTTGAAGACGAATCGTGCACAGCTGAATACAATGTATACTCCTTTTTGTTTGCGTGCATCACCGCCAAAAATATCCACTAAATCATATTTCTGGAGGAAATATCCAAACTCCCTACTCACTCCCACACCAGTGAATCTACACTGTTCAGAACGATCCATTTTACAGTCCCGCACACAATTAAAATCACCGCCCAACACGATAAGCATACCTCAAACTTTGAATGATATTGCATGGGCATATCAAAGGTGGTGGTGCATGATTTATTGCAAAGTGAGTCAAGCTTTAACAGTATGGGAGAGAAACAAGCACATACTATATTCTATTGAAAAATAAATCTCATTGGGGTAATTTCACAGCAAGTGCATATTGCATGGAGACCAGTAATGTGTGCACCTAGATGCACTGCATTCCTCGCTTTCCATATAAATCTGGGGGGACCTCATTTACATGCATTGTTTGCTGTTGGTGAGCGAAATAGGTTTAAATGCCTCCAGTCATGTATGCACAGTGGTAGACATATATGTGGATGGATTCTTAGGGGACCCGCCACCCTATTGCAGGGATCCTCGGCATTAACCAATGTGTCAAAATCAGATGGGGATAATCAGGAGGATAGCTCAGCGGCAGCGTGCGTGTCTTGGAAGCAAGACGACACGAAGCAACAACAGGTTCGATCCCCGGGTCCGCGCATAGAAACCTCTGGGTGTTTAAGCGCGTTATAAATACGTAACTAAGACAAAAAAAATACGCAACTAAGAAAAACAAACAATTCCTGTAACAGCGCCTCGATGCCTACGGGCTGTGTGAGCGCTTTATAAATGTAAAATAAAATAAAAAAATAAATAAAAAAGATGATGGCATTATTGATGCCGATCGTTTATGCAGAAATGTACTATTCACTCCATACCTCAGCGCCACCTGCCAAAAACTGCAAAATCTGCCCAGGTGAAAAAGTAGTAAAATCAAGCATACATCTGTTTAAACTCTGTTTTTACAATTGATGTGCCACCACTGGGATATGAAGAAGGACCTACAATGCATCATTTCATTTAAGTGTCTGCCCCTCCTACACTCAATTTGTCCTCACCAACCCATGTTCTGATTCTGTAGTGAGGGAAGATAGCTGAGTGGGTGGATATAGCCACAATAGCCAGACATTAAACATATGAGTGAATGCGAATGTGGTCGCTATAGCCAGACATTGGGCCCATGAGTGAATGCACTCTTTGCAACGGTCAGTTGCCCATTGCAAAGGGCCAACCTCCACTGCATTCCAGATTTTGACCCTCATTATAAATTGTTAGCTACCAGGTAAAAGTGCTGGCACTTTTACGGGACTGGCCAGCTACAACTTTGCTGGTAGAGATAGAGGATTTACCTCCAGCTCAGAGCTGGCGGTAAATCTGACCCCTAAAAGCAAAGAACTGCTGGTATTACCTGCACAGTAATACCGTTGGCCGGTAATAGCAGCAAAATCTGCCCATTTTGTCCTCTGAGACTCCATGGAATGGGGATTTACCATTTAAACCGTCACTTGAATCTTCCAGTAATACCACAGACAAGTGCCAGTAACGGTATTACCGTTTGCCGATATCCCACCGGAATGATCAGCGGGATACTGGCAAACTTGTAATAAGCCTTTGTCTTTCACACTCTGAAGCATTGCTTTCCTACACCTACTGTCCGGCTCTGCCTTTGCTTGAAAATCGTGACATCTTGGGTCGAGCAGAAGGGGTTTCTTCCCATATTGCTCTGCTGCGCCACTTGGAGCATTGATGGGGATCTCTCGGGTGAATGGCTACAGCCCCAGGCAATCCTGAGGAAGGCATATTTGCCAGTGGGTGATCTGATGTGTTCATGGGTCAGGAGTTTTTATTTTCCAGATCATTGTGCAGTGCCCTACTATGCTTCAGGATACCTCAGCAGGTGAGTCTGGCACCCCAGCCTCCATTAAAAGATAGGTGAGCGAGACAGAGGCAGAATGCTTCTGAAATAGACCATAAGAGGTAGCAATGAGAAGCAAACACCAGGACTGCGTGTGAACATGCAATATAAGTGTTGTGTACAGTTTTCACAACGTTTGCAGACACGTAGGCGCACTTCCAAGTCCATGCAACGGGGCTGTGCACAGAAAACCGCACCCACACAGCCGCGGACTAAAGAAGACCCAAAGATATCCCACAGAAACCTGTGAGGCCTTAACAGTGGCTTAACTACTTCCAACAATGCCCCTCATCAGGGGCGCGGAGTACGCGCGTGCTTCAGGGGCGCAGGAACCCACCAGGAGAATGAGTTCGGGGCTCAGCCCCCTCTGGGCGGGGACGGAGAGAAGACACACGTGTCCCGCTCCAGCGGGCCCAGTCCGCGGCACTGGAAGTGTCTGCTGTTATGCCCAGCCAGCCGCACTAGGCCAGCAAGAACCTGTCACATGTCTCACCTCGGAGAGAGGTGTATTTACTTATGCAAATACACTGCTCTCTGATGTGACAAAACAGGCATTGAAGTGAAGGCAGAGGACAAAAGCCTGCCAAGGGGGATACCAGTAGTCCCCCATCCCCCTATGTTGCAGATGAAGGTTTAACTACTGGCTCAGCTTTTACATGGCCCATGCTGCCAATCATCAGCATTAAAGTGTATGTGTGTGCATGCAGGGATTGTATGTATACATGCATGTATGAATGTATGCGTGCATGCATGCAAGGGGGTGTTGGTGGTTGTATGCTTGAATGCTAGGATGTGCTTGCAAGTGCACACCTATGAATGAATGCAGTGTGAATGGTGTACATGGGTGTGACTGTGTGTTTTAATGAGTGCACATTTTAAAGATTCTGGGCACTGTGTGAATGACAGATCAGCTGTGTGGGTGCATGTGTCTGAATGTGTCCATATCGGTGTATCTGTGTGTATGCACACTGGGGCCTGGGGAAGGGCATTGGTGCATGAAAAGAGCATGGCATGTTTTACTGCCATTTTCGGGCAAAGGAAAGTCAACTTGAGTGTTTTTATGTGATGGTGGGGTTGGAGTGGGGGTGGTGGGAATATTGTAGTGGGGCTGGCCTGGCTGGGTCTTACTGTGGCATTCAATGTTGTACTTGCATTAAGGTCAAAGGCAAGATAATGAGTGTTCTTACATGGGGAGGGCATGTTTCCTTGTTTTGGTTGTGTACGAATTGTTCGTTTTACAACTGTTCGAATTACAATTGACCTTTTCACAATTGACCGAATTGTGAAGGTCAATTGTAACATATATGTGGGGGAAACCCCCCACAACCCCCCACCTAACGCCAAACCCCCCAAAACCCCTATATATATAAATAAATATATATTACCAAACAGAAAAGGTCAATTGTGACCCTTTAAATTCGGTCAATTGTTCATTCGAACAATTGTAAACAAACAATTTGGGTAATACCCTTGTTTTGACTTGGGTTTTTATTTTACTGGTGTTAAGGTCAAAGGCAACATAAATATTCTTACATCGGGGGAGTATTACATGAGTTCACATAAGTGTTCTTTTATGGGGAGATTTGTGTAATGATATGCTATTTATATAGCACTTTTGCCAAAGTGCTCTACAGAGAACATATTTACATAGCATGTGTTTGCACTCATTTAATGAGCTTTATTTATGTATTGCATTTATTGACTGTGCCCAAACCCATAAGTGTCACGGCACTGGTACAACTTGGTGAACAGAGAAAACAGTACAGTACAGAGGCAGAGAGCGGTAACAAGGTGCAAAAGTAACATAATAGTGCAAGATCCATAGAGGAGGGTAGGGATCAGGGAGGTAACTTTGAAATATGAAAGGCTAAGTGGAACGTGCCAGGATTTAAACATGCGAATCTCACTCAGAATATTACAGCATGCGCTCAGCCTGCTGAGCTATCTCACCTGCTAACTAGCAAGATCATGTTTTCTTACTATGGCATTGCAGTTTATTACTGGTGTTAAGACCAAAGACAACATAAGTATTCTTACATTGGGGTGGGGACATTCATGCAGCATGCAAGGCTATGTTTCTTCACTGTGGCATGATATTTTTTACTGCCGTTAGGGAGCAAATACAGCATTCCTATATGGGGGGTGGGGGATTTGTGTAGTCAGCAAGGATATATTTTCTTACTGTGGCACAGCGTTGCTTCCCTGGCATTAAGGCAAAGGCAACAGGAGTATGTTCTTACATGGGGATACTGGCATTTATTGGGAGAGCTAACATAAACATGCTTTGTTATAGTATTGTTGCTGGCCTTATGGCCAAAGCAAACATGAGTATGTTCCCATGTGAGAAATAGTGGCATATATAGGTGCCCCAGGATGGACATGTGTGAGCACAATCAATAGGAACATGTTTTTTTACACTGCCAGAGTATGGGCATAAAGTGGGCAAAGGCATTATAAAAATGTGTTTGAAAATGCTGCTGTGCATTGTTGGTACCCTGACAAACCGATTGTAAACCATGTGGCTTTTTTACCAAATGTGTCACAGAAAGCGTACCAGAAAATTCACTATTTTAACCTATTATTTAAAAACTTTTCTCAAGTGGACAACACCCCCTTGATTGGTTCGACCTCCCTCACTACTCTCACTACTCTATCACTCCTGTGCATTTGGCTGTGGGCAGAACAATTTCCCCTTTAGCCCTTTTTTTTGCCCCCAAGTCGCTGAAACAGGCTCCTCCCCCATTTCACATGGCCATTTCCCTGGCTCGGCTTCAATTTGACCCTAAGAGCCAGGCCAGACCCCAAGGCTCAGCCCTGGCTCTGCCCTTCCCATGAATTCCCCAGCTCTCCCAGTGACATTAGGAATAAGGTTTGAATGATATCCTATGCACAAGGCATTCTGGGACAAAGACTAAACTCTCTACAGAAACATGACCAGAATCCACAGTTTCTCCAAGATGAAAACCATATGCATACAGAACCCACAACTTTACAACTCCAACAATATGCCATGATAGGGCAACCAAGCTACTGCACCGCCGGAAGGGTGTTTGGAAGCAAAGCTTTGTAATGGGACATTCCACTACACAAGGAATATAATCTGGTGGACTGGTACAGATAGGCAATGTACAGAAAACCACGGACAACGCAACCTGAAGGACTGCCCACCTTGTTGCCCCCAAATCGCCTTAGGCCTTCTCATAATGTATGTGTTACTGGTTTAATTGAAATACACAAAACTCCACAATACATAGAGCCGTTTACATATCGCTGAGGTATACAGATTTGAGAACCAAAAAGGAAACGGAGGAAAGGAAATGTATTTTCCCCAAGTCAAAAAAAGATGGAATTGTCTGTATACAATATCTGTAAAATTGCACCATTCAGCATTGGCTCGCTTCCCTGCCAACTATGTCTTGCCTCCTCCATTCTGTGAATTCTGTACCAGGGTGCTACAGGCTTTTAGATCCACTTTGCCACCTCCTTAATAGTTTTCAAAGAATTTCCTTTCATTTTTGTTTTTAGCGTGGCTGCGATGGGCCCAACTACATTAGCTTCAGTGCCCACTTGTTAGAGAAGCCTGGCCACGCCTCTACCTCTGGCACTAAGCAGATAACATGTTTTGGGTGTGTCCACGATACCGTACTGGCACGAGGCCCTTGTGAGGTGTCAAAGGGCAGAGATAATAGGAAGGAAGAGAGAAAGAGACTTTTACACGTTTAATTAGTATAGAGTGCTCAAGACGTTGTGTAGGAAAACACCCACAACATCTGACAAGGAGGTGTGGTTAGAATTAAACTATCAGTTTGGGCAACTAATTATAACTTACCTTATTCTAGAAGTACCCATGCCTGGGAGATCACCCAGTCCAATGGGCTGCATTTCTCAACCTGTAGAAACGAATGTGTTTAAATGACTCGCAAAATAGGACTATTGAGTGTTTGCACATTGCCAAAGAAGGACGAACCTGGTGCACATTTCAGAAACCTTGCAAGTGCAAATCGCACCAGTGCAGAAAATATATTCTTTAAATGCATGTCTGCACCAGGGCAAAGGACCAAAAGTAGTACAGACATTGCCCTAGTTAAACAAATGTCTTGATTATTCTGTTTTTTGCACTAGGACAATGTTTGCCCCAATGGTAATTTCACACATGTTCCATATTTCTGCAATACCGTCATGTCTTAAAATGGCAGTACATCCTTTCACCCCCCCCCCCCCCCCGCCCCCAGCTTAAGACACAGGGGAGTGGAGATGGATTTCACGGAAGCAGAAAGCATGCTCCGCCCCCCGCCCCCCAGCTTAAGACACAGGGGAGTGGAGATGGATTTCACGGAAGCAGAAAGCATGCTCCGCCCCCCCCGCCCCCCAGCTTAAGACACAGGGGAGTGGAGATGGATTTCACGGAAGCAGAAAGCATGCTCCGACCCCCCCCCCCCCCCCCCCAGCTTAAGACACAGGGGAGTGGAGATGGATTTCACGGAAGCAGAAAGCATGCTCCAGGTGCTAAGAGAATAAGAAGAATATCAGTTTGAAACTTTTCCACACAATTTCTGGAAATGCTCTGTGCTTAATCATTTTGCACTTTGTTGTCACTTCATAGATAAAGGACAATACACACGTAGAATGTACTTTATTGGGGCTAATACTGTGTGAATCAATTTGAGTGAATGTCAGGCTTGTTTAGGTCTGTATGCAGTGGCAGGAGCAGTGGGGGACAGCTACCCCCGCCCCCCCCTGATGCCCAGTGCACACCTCAGCATGCCGCTGGTGTCCTATTAGCTGCCCCCAAGCACCAAAAGTTGCCTCAGCTACTGTCTGCATGGATCTAGGGTTGCATAATCATGTGTATGCATTTAGGCACATTTCACTTAATGAGATACATTACTTGTTCATCCAATACAAAGGATTGGCACATGAGTGCACAGGTTTGCTTGTGGCTCAATTCCAAGTTTGGTAATCAAAGTTTCCACTGGATCTTGTGAGCCCTGCTATCAGCCAATAATGGCGTCGGAAAGGGATACTGTTTGGTGGGCCAATAAGAGTCACCGAATCAACGGGCAGAATTTTGAATGCTCTGCAGAGTTGGGCCAAATTGATTTCACTTTCTCTTTGTGGGCTTCAGTAGTCTGAAGAAGCAGGAGGTTACAGAGCAATACCACAGCTGCTCTTTTAGAGAATTTGAGAAAGATTATGGAGTCATTTTGTGATCTCTCTTGACAGTGCATTACTTCTCAGTTATTTGGTGCCTACTGGCTCAATTCTGTCTATACATGTTTATTAGCACACTTTTGTTGTCTTTTCTTTATACTTTGACTTTCCGTCAATCCAAAAGGTTTTCCCTGTTCTTTCCTCAGTTCATTTTCCTCTTTGTGTCACCCCCAAAAAGTGTAAAAAGCATTAAAAAAGCCCCTTCCACTTTGCAGTGAAGTCATTTGGGGATCACCAGGGGTCTCAACTGAGACCCCTGTTGTTTCCCTTGCTACCCTTGTGGTCTCCTTTGCTACCACTAAACAAATCTTTTTTTTTTAAAAAGTGTATATATATATTTTTTTTTTTACAAACAGAAGCTCCTGGGGTGTGTCCAGCACCATGTGACTCTTTGTTTCTGGAGTGATTGGCTTTCTCCAGGCTGCTTAAAAAAACAAGGAGTTCGCAAACGTAACAGTGACCCTAAATAAGAAAGAATAGGAATAGTTAATAATTTGTCTTTCTGGAATACTATACAATAATTGCTAGACCCATTAAAGGTTTATTTTAGGCACACTTCAGGGGTTGAATTACTGATTATAAGCCTCATCACGAGTTGGGCGGTAACACCAGCGGTATTACCGCCGGCAGTATTAGCCCTAACGCCAAAACCCCCCCGGCGCTATTCGCGCTGGATCACGGGTTTGGCGGTAATGGAATTCCCCATTCCCCACTGAACCCATTCGGGAATGCCCCATTCCCCCTTTGGGCTCAATGGGGAATTTTCACGCTCTTAGTGCCGGCGGATTTCCCGGTAATAGCGCGACCGCCGGATTTAAGGGTTGCCACCAAACCCGTGATGAGGCCCTTAGTCTGTTCTTAAACACCTCAAATTCACAATGCAGACAAAAACTTCCAAAACGCATTCAGAGTAGAATAACAAAACAATGTGTTGTAACCTCTTGCATTATGTGTTCACCGTTCTCCTATCTGTGTAAGCAATGTGATACTAAGGATGTAAGCACAACTGCCTGCGGGCTACATGTAACTAGTACCATGCGCCCGGATGCGTGAGGATTTTTGCATGCTATATAAATGTAAATAAATAAATACGTACCAATTTCGGACTATGTATTTTGCTTTTCAGAGGTTGCATTTATAGCCTATTTTCCGTTGTTTCTGTTACGATCATCACAAGACGTTCCATCTCAGTGTCCACGGTCACTGGAAAAAATCCTTGTGCCTAAAAGCTTGTGTACAGTGTAGACATGTTTGACCATAGCACACAAAGTGGCCCTTGATTTAATTGTGCCACAATAAATGCTTTGTTGCAATGTGTCTATCTTGCCTATCTCCATGCCATGCTGTTCAGGATCCTTTGCATGCATGAGGTAACAAGTGCCCTGAGTACGGGATGCCATGTGAGTGCGCTGCTTTCCCTGTGCTACTCTGAATTCTTTCATACACAGTTATGAACCCTCCCAATGGTATGTATTTTGCCACCCTATGAAGCCTAAAAAGTAGACCCACACAAGCTTGACATGTGGCCAAATGTGCACCAGACCTGCAGATGAACTGGCCTGCAGTTCAGTTACCAGTTTAAATGTATCCACTACAGAGTGTCATTTGCTTTCTGACTTTGAGAACATGTAGGCAGTGAGTTGAGCGCTCAATGATGCGATGTTTGTGTGATTTGCAGGTTGCAGGTTCGAATCCTAGCAAGGCCAACTCAGCCTTTCATCCTTCTGAGGTTGATAAATGAGTAACAACACAGGTTGGGGGATATTGTATGTATATTTGTTCTATATAAAGCGCTGAAGCGTAAGTGCTATATAATAACACATCATTATCATTTGGTCATGGACGTCTGTTTGCATTCACAGTAATTTGGTAACATGGGCCTATACACACTGATATTAACGATACATATGGTGAGCCATTCTTGTATGAAATGTATATCACATTACAGTGATATCAAAACCATATTTTTCATAGTGTACTTAGGAACAATGCTATGTGATGCCAGTTCCTGTTTGTCAAGGGGTGAAAGGTTGTGTGCCATCCCATCCCGTAATGTCACTTCGGGGTGGGGTTAACATCATTTCATGTGATGTCATCAGAGGTCAAGGGTCGTGTGATATCACTTCCGCTATCCCTGGCCTTTTGGTGAAATGAGGTCCCTGCCCCTTTGCATTCCTATTTGAACGTATCCTGCAAAGCCATGCGTGACTTCTTTCATCTGTTTCAGTTACTTTGCCATTAACCTCAAACCCCTTTTGTATTCCGGCCACTTTGCAAAATATAAAACACAAACACCTGCCCATTGGTAAAGCAGAGAATCCTTCCTGTTTTAGTCATCTTCATTTATGGTCTGAGAATATTTTGGGAATATTTTTCGCTGCCCGGCGTAGTTAGTCACTTGTTTTTATTGTGTTTGTGTGTTAATCCTTCCCACGAATAATGGAAAGGAAATGATGAAGTGGGGCAGGGATTTGGAGGAGGAAGGGGAGGTTGATTTATCTTGGGATGAGTATACTGATTGTGAGGTGAAAGTCTAGGAGTGGAATGGTGTTACTCATGTGGAGAGCAGGTGTTTCCTGAGATGGAAGAATTATAGGTGGATGGTTTATGTATAGGGGAAGAGTCACGCCTGATGGAGGATGCTTGCAGTCTCTTGCAGAAGGGATGTAACCAGGCAGTTCGGGATGGACGGCCCCTTTTAGGGGCAGACCAACCCTGATTTGCATATTGTCGTTCCCATTTTCGAATGGCTTTGCAGGCGAAGAACAATGGTATGGAGGGTTGCCCAGTGTTAGGTAAGAATTGTTGCAGTCACACTGTGTGAGACTACACAAGTCCCATCTGAAAAGGGGTACATTTGAGCTGTAGAGCTGTACAATTGAATTCCGTAAATACAAGTAGTCAAGTAATACTTACACTCAAGGGATCAGTTATAAATAGTTATTTATTTATTTAACGTCAGTTTAAATGAGCATACTTTAAAAAAGTAAAAGATTGTAACAATACGGATAAACTTTGAAATTACTTTTCAGAATCAAACAAGCCAGTGGATAATCTTTGGATATGCTTCATACACTTCTCCTACACCCGAAGGTGACTTAATCACAAGGATAGTGTTTGCATTTATGTATTACACTAGCATACTTTGCAGATTCAGACTTGCAGAAAGGAAAAGTTAAGGCAGCGGTATTCAAACTGTGGGTCACGACCCTCTGGGGGGCCGCAGCATCATGTCCAGGGGCTCGCAAACCCAGTCTGAATTAAAAAAGAAAAAAAAACCTTTTTCTTTAATGCAATTTTTGGGGGGAGTATAGAATCTAGACTGGAGTCGAGATTCTAGACAAAAAAATCTGGTCAAGATTCTAGACAGAAATAAATTGAGTGCAATGATAGCCGTATGCAGGCAAATGGTACCATTACACACAATATTCATTGCATGCTGAAGACCAGATTTAGTATATAGTCTAATGGCCACAACATACAGTAGTGTAGCTCTCTACACTATTCACCATTGGATCTTGCATGTTCTGTTAAATCATGACAGTAGTTAAGTGTGTTATTTAAAATGCAGACGATTTTTTGAGCACCATAAACATAGGGTGTTTGCTGAGCAAGCTAAACGATTTGTATCCATAATAGGCCTTGTACCAGACATGACACCATCACTGCAATGCTCGATGGTGACACCAACTACATGACTACAATCAATTCACCTCACACAGGACCTCATCATTGCAAAATTGAAAGGTGACAATGGATGCAAGACTAAAACAAGTCCACCTCAATTCAGGCAAGGACATAAGTAAAAGTGCCCACAGATACCTTAGCCGGAACATGACAAGAACAATAAAACACTCAATTGCGACCATCACTGTGGTATTGAAACAAGCCTACATCACACAGGAATAGACAACAGCACTGCATTAATAAGGTGACTCACACCACAGGATTAAAACAAACACCTCAACCAGGACAAACCACCTGTATTAAAATATTGAAATGCGTCCGTCAGTGCACAAATGACACAAGCGCACCTCACACAGGACACCACCACTGGAATACGGAAAGGTAATCCTCAGTAGGACTGACACAAGTGCAACCTATGTATAACAACTACTGCAAGGTGACCAGTGCAACATTACTAAAACAAGTACCATCAAATGAGAGAGGAATTCCATTGCTGCAATAGATAATGGTGATGATGGATCTGGGTATGGTGTAAAGAAAACACCTCACTCAGGACAGGGCACCATCACTAAAATACTGAACTATGTCTGTCATTGAAAAAGTGAGACAAGTGTGCTTGACACAGGCAACACATTTGTATTAGCCCTACAGTGAAGGAAGTCTTTTGTTATGAAATGGTAGTGACTTGTCCAATGCTAGGTGCTTGATAGTACAACAGTGAGTGTGCAGATACTGAAAGAGTACCAACAGGGCAGGTCCAAAACAAGTGAGCCTAAATAAGGAAACATCCACTGTGACACCTACACAGAGATTTGTACACATGTTGCTTTTTCTTTCCTTCTACTGCCTTACATGATGTCCTTTGTTCTAAGAAGACTTGTTAATAAACTGTGCAGTTTGAGGATGGGAGGTAAGAGTGGTAAACAGAGTCAATTAAAAAAGTCTGCTCTAAAATGCAGCGTTTTAACCGATTAGTTAAAATAAAATCGCGGGCGAAGAACCCCAAACACCCCTTGACTGGTTTGGGCTCCCTCACTATGCTCGGTCGAATTCAAATTCAAGAGTGGTGCCCTGGTCACATCACTACTGGGGACCTGAGGTCTGAAAGAGATAAGAGGGGAGCCGTTTCTGGAACATTGCGTGATTTTGGATAGGAGGAACAGAGGTGATGCTAATACACTTAGTACAAGGTTGGGGGTGCAGCTTGTGTGCGCCGCAGCATCTGGTATAATGAGAATGTCTATTGTCTTATCAAATCAGAGTTGGCCTCACCAGTCTTACTTTGAACATGTCTGGATCGGAGGGGTGCATATAAAGTGACAGTCACAATTTATTAGTGCATATATATACTTTTTAGCCAATCCTGTACCTGGATTTAATAGTGGCGATGTAGTGGTTAATGTGAATAGGGGAATGGGTTTAGATAAGGACTGGCCAATCAGTCCAAAGAATATAGGGGGGTATTTGCATGTTCTATTGGTGGCAGCCAATGAGGGTGGTGGGATAATATTGTAACCTATGACTAAGCCCTCAGGTTTTATGGTATTTATTTTTCTGCTGTTTCTGTCTGTATGTATCCATATTTATTTTTGGGCCTTTTGGTCTGTATTTATCTACAATTATTTTTTGTCATATAAAAAGATAATTGGCAACCAGTATTTATCTGCATTTATTCTAATAAAAAATACATTTCTTAAAGCACACATGCAGCCATATAGGAAAGAAATGCTAGCTCCATATTTCCCATAACAACAAAATGTTCCACCTGTGACTGCTGCTGCCATAATATAAATGCTGTCAGCAATTTGAAGAACTTTAATGCTATTTGTATGCAATGTTTACACTCTCCATGCTGCCAATCTGCAATGCAATTGGCCTGCGATGTATAAGTGATATAATAGAGAACCAGACAGAAAGATTTGCTTTTCCGTTTTTTTTTCTTCATTTGTATGAATAAATACAAACAGAAAACAGATGATGTCTGTATTTATGTGTAAAAATCAGTAAAAACGTGAACCTGGAAGCCTCACCTATGACTTATGTATGCTGATTTGCAGTTTTCCACTGTATAACCTGTAACGTCTTAGGGCATGAGGAGCTCTGTGTTTGTTCGGTTCTATGGGACCGTCTGACACCTTTTTGCATGTAATAAACCTAGTTTTCCCTTGTAAACTGGTGCAGTGATCATGTAATCTCTTGGATTATTTTTTATCAGAAAGGATTTGGGTCACGTTTCTCTTTACACTTTTTTCTCTTGAATGTATATAGAAATTTTGTAAGCAGGTCACAAAATTAAAAGCATTGTGTAGTATTTGTTCCAACATCCTTGCACACATGCATACCACCAATTAGCAAGTGCTAGGAATAGTCTTTAGATGTGGCTATTAATAACATATATTCACTGGCACTCATTTTATATAATAAATATATATATATGGTCTGATTAAAGGCCATGAGGGCATTGGATTTTAAAACTGTGACCACCAGAATGCACTCGTACCTCAGTAGTATACACTGTGGGCCTGATTCATGGAAAAGGGTGCATTTATCCCGGAAAGGCCAAGAGCTGAAAACGACACTGCGCAAGCCTACGCGCAGGATAAAAAATGCGTGCCCTGCATAGTCATGGAATTTTCTGTGCATAGTAACCGTATACGCAAGTCACAGCAAGAACACCCCCGACAAGCCCCCACGCACCGCAAAAACAGACAGAACAGCTACCTTTGGCTGCTCCCCCGTGCACGAATACACGCACCTTTCAGACAGTGCATGGGGTCCCCCACAAGCAGGCCTGCATCTTGGGGACTCTGCACGGTGTCCACCCTGACTGTAAACAGCACCCCGATGACATTTTTCATAACTCAAGTAAAAGTCAGAAAATCTGCGTGCAAACCCCCATACACTGTTCCTGCACCACACTGCACTGCATACACACACCCCTAAGTCCGATCGGAACACCAACTTCGATCGGAACACCAACTGCATACACACACCCCAGAATTTGACATGCAACCCCTCCTCTGCACTGGGATTCCTATTCTGCCTGCCTTCGGGTGGCAGAGAGATTGAGTGATTTGCGTGGGCCTTTTCCAGGAGAGAGGTTGCGCTGTCAAATCCATGAATGTGCTTTTTCATGAGCATTTGAGGGCCTGCAATGGATTTCTATGGCACATCCCTCATAATACCAACTTTTTCACCTGATCTTCCTCATTTTCTGAGTTCTGCCCCCTACTCTGCCCTATGCGCAGGCCACACACACACTCTGCATGGTGTCTCGCCCAAGGCACTTGACCGCTCGCAGAGATGTGCCGAGCATGCGTGAAGTCCCTGCATATTACAGGGTGGTGGGGAATACTGTAGTGGGACTGGCCTGGCTGGGTCTTACTGTGGCATGGAATGTTGTACTTGCCTTAAGGTCAAAGGCAACATAATGAGTGTTCTTAAATGGGGAGGGCATGTTTCTTTATTTTGACTTGGGTTTTCTATTTTACTGGTGTTAAGGTCAAAGGCAACATAAATATTCTTACATTGGGAGAGTATAACATGAGTGCAATATAAGCGTTCTTATATGGGGAGATTTGTGTAATGATATGTTATTTATATAGCGCTTTCGCCAAAGCGCTGTAAAGAGAACATATTTACATACAATGTATCACCCATCCGAAATTTGCACTCATTTAATGAGCTTTCTTTATTTATTGCATTTATTGACTGTGCCCAAACCCACAAATATCAGGGCACTGGTACAACCTGGTGAGCAGAGAGAACAGTACAATACAGAGTAAGAGAGAGGTAACAAGGTGCAAAAGCAACATAATAGTACACGGTCCATAGAGGAGGGTAGAGATCAGGGAGATAACTTTGAAGTATGAAAGGCTAAGTGGAACGTGCCAGGATTTGAACCTGTGAATCACACTCAGAATATTACAGCATGCGCTCAGCCTGCTGAGCTATCTTACCTGCTAACTAGCAAGAGCATGTTTTCTTACTATGTTATTGCAGTTTATTAAAGGTGTTAAGGACAAAGGCAACATAAGCATTCTTACATTGGGGTGGGGACATTCGCGCAGCATGCAAGGCTATGTTTCTTTGCTGTGGCATGATATTTTTTACTGCCGTTAGGGAGCAAATACACCATTCCTATATGGGGAGTGGGGGATTTGAGTAGTCAGCAAGGATATGTTTTCTTACTGTGGCACGGCTTTGCTTCACTGGCATTAAGGCAAAGGCAACAGGAGTATGTTCTTACATGGGGATACTGGCTTTTATTGGGAGAACTAACAATACTATAACAAGCTTTGTTATAGTATTGTTGCTGGCCTTATGGCCAAAGCAAACATGAGTATTTTCCTATGTGAGAAATAGTGTCATATATAGGTGCACCAGGATGGACATGTGTGAGCACAATCAATAAGAACATGTTTTTTTACACTGCCAGAGTACGGGCATAAATTGGGCAAAGGCATTATAAAAATGTGTTTGAAAATGCTGCTGTGCATTGTAGGTGGCTTGGCATCTAAAGGACTTTTCATTTATTACCCTGCAAAACCGATTGTAAACCATGTGGCTTTTTACCTAAAGTGTGTCACAGAAAGTGTACTGAAAAATGCACTATTTTTACCTATTATTTAAACACTTTTCTCAAGTGGACAACCCCCTTTGATTGGTTAGCCCTCACTCACTACTATCACTAATCTGTCACTCCTGTGCATTTGGCTGGGGCAGAACAAGTGACCTTCCTTCTCCGGGCTCTTCTTGGTGTGGGCCCTACTAGATTACCTCCAGGCCCCACTTGTTACAGAACCATGGCTACACCTCTGGTGAGTTGGGGTGAAAGATGGATGTAATGGGCCAAAGGAAAGCATAATATCTACTCAATCTCCTGGGTCTTGGGAGGGGGCAGTTGGAGGGGGGCTATGGGTGTAATCAGTAGGGCAATATGTTTAATGTCCCATCTCACTAACAGTTTTCAAAACTGACCTCCAGCCCCCCCTCAATTTTGAGGCTGGCTCCGCCCCATGCATACAGACTCTAGCGTCCGTGGTAGCTATGCTGCAGGTCGTGAAGGTGCTGAGGTGGCATTTACAATTGAAATGCAAATGCATTTCTTTTATGTCAGGCAGATCCTGAGCACGTGTTTGTGGGCACACATTTATAATCACTCTCACCGATGATAGCCCGCGCTTCTCTTACTTCTCAGGTGATGCCCCGTCTTTTTCATAATTCCCCTTTCCCACTATTTAATTCCATTTACAGATGCACTCCACAGTGAACGTTTATTTTCGCTTAGTTAGAATCCCTTTGTCTTTCAAGAGTTTGCCCAGTTATCATTTTCAGTGCACTCACCAGTGCATGTTGATTGTTTTTCTGTGCAACTCCCATCTGCACACTTAGGCACACAATACATTTATAACAAGTATCCTGCATCGCCTACATTCACTCCTGTGTTTATTTCTGGCCCTTCGATAAGCCTTATTGCTCATACTACCCTTTCACCTATTTTCAGTGCATTTCTCAGTACGTTTATTGACGGGTTTATATATCTCAATATTGTCTGATATTCGCTGTTCTTCCAATGTGGTCTAATTTGACCTCCCAATCTTAATTTCTCACAATATTCTATTGCTAAATGCGCATGCTCGCTGTTTTTGCACACAGTTTTTCCCATCTTGTTTTCAGTTTATCACTTTCTCAGCAGTGTCCCTTTCACTCCTCTGGGTGTACACGTCTTCCATCATGTTTCCTATTACACTGCAGCTCCTGCCACAGGGGTGAACACAGGCTCGCATGGTTCCTCCTTGTGCAGGACCCTGTGGTAGCTGCAGCTGGAGTACCTGTCCTCTTAATATCTGCCCAGGGAATACCTGTGCTCAATATATTCCATCTGAGAACATCTGCTGCATCGCTATCTGCCCTGTAAATCCTTGCCGTGATACTAACTGTCAAGGGTGTCTTTGTCCTAGTCCACCCCGAGAGGGAGTTACCTACCGCTATAATCTGACCCCAGGCAACTCCTGTCCCTTCATTGCACCAGGGAATATCTGCCCCTGCTGTTTGGCCCTGTGCAAAACCTGCGACTGGCACTGTCCAATAACATCTGGATAATCCACCCCATGCCAATTGCCCAGGGCCTACCTATCCAAACATATGCACGATGGAAGGTTTCCAAAACTACTCTTTAACCTCGTAGCCGAGACAATCTTGGAGCTGCATCCCATGAGTTTGATAACGTGTAGTTTGTTTGTCATCCTTTAATGGCATAGTGCACCCTCTCCAACTCGCAGCCGTAGCATTCATGTTTACTCCTGCCATGTATGAGAAGGCCATTGCTGTGTTCTTGAGAGGATGAATAATGAAGAGTCACATCTTCAGATTTTTAATGTTGGTATTTATTCTTGTTTCAACAAAGTGCAAGTAGCTGAAAAGTTAAATGCAGTATGACATGGCATGGAGCATGACTTCTCTGGTCCAGAGCAAGGGTCTTCATCTCCGTTAGTGCCCCCATGCACCTTCTCTCATTTCCTGATCTCACTTAATCTCCCGCAAGATCAGTATACCACATTCCTCCTCTTGCAGACTGTCATCAAAGTCATATAGTTCAGTTAGTCTCTCTGAACCTGCTTGGGAGCCTCACCTAACTGCAGGGTCATTTGTTACTACCACCACTGCTCCTTTCAGGTATCCTTGTGGGTTCCCCTTCATGGAGCTCCCTCTCTGCCTCTCCCCCTTGCTCTTTCATCTTTTTCCTATCTTTTCGACTCTCTCATTTCTCCTCCTGCTTGCTTCAATAAATTTGTTGTCCCTTGTGCAGGTGGTATCATCACTCCTGGGTCCATCACATCACAGTCAATAAGTTCAGTGGGGTCTCTTCCATTTCTTCTGGCTATGCTGCAGGCCGTGAAGGTGCTCAGGTTGCAATTGTAAACACATTTTTCAGTTGCCGTCATTGCCTTTCATATGCATGATGGAACATTTCCAGTTTCCAACTCTAAGAGCTCTCAGAGCACCACTTACCTTGCAAAGCTGTGATAGTTAAAGTGAGCAACACAAAGCATCCATTTAAAGACTATCTTGGGATGCGAAAAAATAAAGTCGCTTTATGTCACTAATAAAATGTTTTCAACATCATGAATAACAACGAGTCGGAGGTTTGTGAGGAAGAATCTGCATATATATGTTTATTTATTACATAACTTCTTTTATTGCATGTCTTAAAACCACTGAAAGTATAGTGGGCTTAAACAGATTTTTCAGGTTGACATTATCTTTGTTAGGGAGAATTCTCAAAAATGTGCTAATTCCCTTCACCTTAGAGACCCCCAGCAGCTTTGCTGGATTTTAAGGACCTGATGTTTTTACCTGGAAAGAGTGTGAGCCTTTTTGCCCACTCTTTCATGTATTTTGATGTTTGTTTTACTCTTGTGTTCTTTGGTTATGGAGTTTTAAGATAACTCCATAGGCATCTTTTTATTTGTGTTACACAGCATTGACATAGGGATGTCCTTTGAGACTCCCCAAAGGTTTAAATACCTTCTCTGGGATAAACTACTGTTTCCCAGAGAACCTAAGGTTAAATTGACTTTACTAGTCTTTTTAAAATCCTAGACATCTCACACAGTATCTTCCTATAGAGTGCTGGAGGAGCCACCTAGTATCTCCTTTGTCTAGAAACCTTTGTCATGTAGCAGTCAAATGCTACCCTTTCCTATCTAAATGGCTGGTGACAGTGGGTTTACAACGAAATACCATGATTTTTCCCGAGCGCGAACACCTGTAGCTAGAAATCGCAGGAGCCATGTTTTTCAAGATGGCACCTTAAGACCTTTTGTTTAAATGGGTCCTAGTCTTCTTTTTTTGCTATTTCTTTTTGGAAAGGTCCCGCTAGTGTTTGTCTGTGCATGACAAACTAGGTTTGGTCCCTTTGTTTCTATGCCTTTGGCGGTCTTCAGGACTGAAGACTGCCTCTGGCGGCAGAGTGTCTGGGGTGGGCAGGAAGTGAGGGAGGTGTCTGACACTCCCTGTGCTAAGTCTCCTAGGAGACCTAAATGCAATCTGGCATGATTGGCTGGTTGATTGGGTGAGTGCAGCTAGGCTGGAATGAAATGGAGAAAACTGTTTAAAAGTCGAGTCTCTTGGACTGGAATGCAGAGTTGACAACTGGAACGAAAGAACCGAAGACGAGCTGGAAGAGGACAGCTGCTTCAACTTGTGGACTGTTGGTTTGGCCGGTGAAGCCCTGCTGCAGGTCCGAATCGCTAAGTTCATCTCGACAGAGAAGCCCTTCAAGGACAACTTCTTCCTTTGAGTTGGTGGGACCAATCAACTTGTTAGCCACCTGGATACCATTCTTGGAGCTGGTTAGGATTAACCAGGGGGAAGGACACCAGCTTGTGTGCTTGATGACAGCTACTCGAACCGAAGATCTCCCATTTTGCCAGCTTGTTCGACCCGTCCCCGTGCAGTGCAGGAGTCCCCTGACGTCCTCCCTCTTGTCCCCACAACTGAGGCTTAGGAACAGTGAGATTTGCAGGAGCTGCCAGGAACCAACGTCTTCAGCTTCTTCTTTTTTTCTTCATACTAAGGTACTGTGCCAACCCGATTGAGAGAACTTACCTCTCGCTGTGAAAGTTTGTGAAACTTTCCATACTTACAGGCATAATCAGCTTGTGACCCAACATATGATTCTTTGTCGTACAAACTAGTTCTGAGAACATAGGCAAAGACTTTACCGTTTACTAAAATAACTGCTTTTTCCTATCCAAGACACTAGCCCATTGATTTTGACCTAGGCCTATTGAACTGAATCGAGTCCTCTAGTGAACTGAATCTATTTGCACTGCCTAAGAAAGTATTTGGGATCTATTCTATTAACTTGTGCCTTTTTACTCCCATTCTAAGTAGCTGAAATGCCATGTTCAGGGGAGCCTAATTTACTCAGAAACGTATTGGTTTGGTATTGAAGTATATTTGTGTATAATATTAAGTTGCCTCCTTCTAGTGAATGTTTTCTAAATTACTGTGTAATAAATGAATGTGTTTTACCAAAAAACCATGAGTGTAAGTGTCTACTTGAACCATTGTGATTGTAAGACCTCTGTGAAGCATCCTTGTTCTGCTCACATTAGCTCTTGAGATAAGCCTGGCTGCTCAGCTCGCTACTACAAACTGTGTAGTACAGACTTATACCAAAGGTTGTTTTTTGCTTACACCTGTAGTCCTAATTGTATGTGGTGGTCCCAGAGGGTACTGAATGCAATTCTGCCTAACAATCTTGCATTCTGAGACTTAAAGTTTACCACATTCGAGATGGAAAATTAAAGCCACAATGATATTCATTTGGCTTAACATGTTGCTATAAGGATTTACACGTTGTCATGTGGCTCTATTAATGTTAATCAACAACACAACAAATGGGTAAAAAGCATAATATATATATTCACACAGAGGTGGACCCAATACAATATTGCTGCCCAATTGTAAGTCTGCCCGGTTCTCAGGGGTAGTAGTTTCTCTTGCACCAGAGTGCAGTGACCTAACTTCAAGAGCGTCCTTCTGGTACAGCAATACAGTCTAGTGGAAAACCTGCCATAGCGTTCGGCGGGCATCTAGACCACCGTTGGGGTGATGGTTATGCTGCGGTATAAAGGGTATGATGTAGATTGGGACAAATCACTGTTGTCCTTTTTAATCAGGAAACGTCTTCTCGTTTTCCCTTGAATTGGGAACGTTTTATTGGTGGTGGTACTCCACCTTGCAACTGTACCTTCTGTTTAGCAAACATTTCATTTCTCCCATCCTAGTCGTGTTGCACTGCCTTTTGAGGGCTGCTCCAACGTGGATGATTATAGAGGGGTGGAGTAGAGGCTGTGGTGGCTTACTCAAATGCAACTGGGAGGCTTAAAACTCCTTCTTACTTGACTTTAGTATATGCAGTACATGCTAGACAATGCTTCCACTGTTCTGTGCCACGCCCTTGCACCAAGTTGGCGACTACGTGCAAATGTGGTCATATAACTGCCCGTGATGTTACTTCTCTATATTTGGGCACCCCCTGGGAAATTCATAAATCGGCTCCCCTGCCCCTCGCTGTAAGTAGAGCCCCCATTTTCTCCGCCCAGCTCCAGACTACCACTCACTGAAGGAAAATCTGAAAGGGAATGGATGGTAGGAAATAGACGAAGCGTCGAAGGCTGAAGACTGACTAATGCCATGCGGTGCTGTCACGCGAGAGTTCATGCTGGTGCTCAAATCCATTCCTTTCCTGGAAGGGTTCAGTTGTATTAACCCTTAATTTGTTGATTATACTGCACCAGTGAAATTACATGTCATTACTCAATGTAAAATGACATTGTATTATGAATATCATCTTTTCATCGGTCACTCTCCATGCAGTTTGTATCATATTAATTTACATATGCTTCTGTGAAACCCCTGTATATTATTGGCTCATGCCCAAATCATTGCAAAATCGAGCTAAAGTCCTCTTTCCAGCACCCGTTTTACCCGGCATGGGCAGCGGGCTCTGCTGTGGAAAATGAAAGATCACTGCTGATTGGCTGGGGCAGGACTGAAACACTTGCTGGTGGTGCTGTGAGGCAGCAGCACATTCGAAAAAGTGAATTCCTTTGTTGACCTCTAGCTCATTTTCTTGCTCCTCCCAGTTCACTTTATCCCCTTTTGTTACTCCAACGTCTTTAGCTGCCCCAGACCCATTTTACCACTTTTCTTGACCCCATCCCATTTGCCCCTTTTGGTACCCATTAACCCTTTTAGCTGTTCCAGATACGTTTAGCCCCCTTTATTGACCCTGAGGCCCATTTAGCCTTGTTTGTTGTCCCTTAACCCTTTTAGCTGCCCCTAGTGTCGTTCGGCCCTTTGTGTTGCCACTTAACCCTTTCTCTGCCACCAAACCTGTTTTGCCCCTTTTCTTGATTGCCCAGTCCTTTTTGTTGCCCCTTAATCCTTTTAGCTGCCCCAGACCAGTTGTACCCTTTTCCTTGACCCCAGTCCCATTTAGCTCCCTTTGTTGCCCCTTAACCCTTTAAGCTGCCCCAGATCCATTTTCCCCTTTTCTTGACCCCACCCAGTCCTTTTTGTTGCCCCTTAACCCCTTTAGCTGCACCAGAACCGTTTTGAACATTTTCTTGAGTCCCCAGTCCCATTTAGCCCCTTAACCATTTTTGCTGCTCCCTGTCCTGTTGTGCCCCTTTTCCTGACCACATTCTTCTTTAGGCCCTTTTGTTGCCCCTTAACCTATTTAGCTGCCCCATATGTGTATTGACCGTTTTCTTGACCCCCCCCCCAGTCCCAGGTGGCCCTGTTTGTTGCCCCTCAGACCCATTAACTGCCACAGGCCCCATTTCTTGCCTCAGTTTCTTTTAGCCCCTTTAGCCCTTTTTGTTGAACCCAGCCCCTTCAGCCCCCTTTGATGCTCCAGGATTGTTTAGCCCCTTTTGTTGCTCGCTAGCCCCCTTTCTTGCTGTTGCACCCTTTAACCCCTTTTGTTGCCCCAACACTTTAAACCCCTTTTGTTGCCCCGTCTTGCCTCCAGCCATCTTTAGCACCGTTCTTGTCCCTGAACCCATTTTCTTGCCCATTTAGCCCTTTTTGTTGCCCCAAAGTTGCTGAAACAGGCTCCTCCCCCATTTCACATGGCCATTTCCCTGGCTCGGCTTCAATTTGACCCTAAGAGCCACGCCAGACCCCCAGGCTCAGCCCTGGCTCGGCCCTTCCCATGAATTCCCCAGCTCTCCCAGTGACATTAGGAATAAGGTTTGAATGATATCCTATGCACAAGGAATTTTGGGACAAAGACTAAGCTCTCTACGGAAACATGACCAGAATCCACAGTTTCTCCAAGATGAAAACCATATGCATACAGAACCCACAACTTTACAACTCCAACAATATGCCATGATAGGGCAAACAAGCTACTTCACCGCCGGAAGGGTGTTTGGAAGCAAAGCTTTGGAATGGGACATTCCACTACACAAGGAATATAATCTGGTGGACTGGTACAGATAGGCAATGTACAGAAAACCACGGACAACGCAACATGAAGGACTGCCCACCTCGTTCCCCCTAAATTGCCCTAGGACTTCTCATAATGTAGGTGTTACTGGTTTAATTGAAATACACAACACTCCACACTACATAGAGCCGTTTACGTATCGCTGAGGTATACAGATTCGAGGACAAAAAAGGAAACGGAAAACTAAATGTATTTTCCCCAAGTAAAAAAAAAATGGAATTGTCTGTGCAATATCTGAAAGATTGTACCATTCAGCATTGGCTCGCTTCCCTGGCAACTATTTCTTGCCTCCTCCGTTCTGTGAATTCTGCACCAGGGTGCTACGGGCTTTTAGATCCACTTTGCCACCTCCTTAATAGTTTGTAAAGAATGTCCTTTCATTTTTGTTTTAGCGTGGCTGCGATGGGCCCAACTACATTAGCTTCAGTGCCCACTTGTTAGAGAAGCCTGGCCACGCCTCTACCTCTGGCACTAAGCAGATAACATGTTGTGGGTGTGTCCACGATACAGTACTGGCATAGGCCCTTGTGAGGAGTCAAAGGGCAGAGATAATAGGAAGGAAGAGAGAGAGAGAGAGACTGGTATCAGTGGCTACACAGAAGGAGAGCAAGAGTCCTTGTGCACCCTCTTGTTTGTCAAGGAAGATCCCACAGGTCAGTCAATAATTGGCAAATGTTTTCTCTTGCTGCTTTACTTTTACCCCTACTGATCAGAAATATTAAATGTTTTTAGCCAGTCAATGTCTGCTATGTAAAGCATTCTCCCACTGGTTGCTTCAAACATGGGACCCTGTGTTTATTAGCATGTATGAGTGATGATGTTTAGCGGTGCTATTGCCTGCAGGGGGATATTGCCTTCTGTTAGTCATTTTCGGCAGGTGGCACGGTGAAGATGGAATTAGAGCAAAACATCTGCACGATCTTATGGTAATTGGAGATATTTTCAAGGATTCCCGATTCTAATAGCCATAGCAGCGCGTGAATACTGATTGACCAGTTACGGGTCTGCAGAAGGTTGAAGAAAGCCCCTGATGTAGGCTTGGTCTGAGTGCTGATGATGGGGCTACAATGATCCGTGAAAATGGGTTAAGTGGGTTCCCTACTACCACCATGTTTAATTAGTATAGAGTGCTCAAGACGTTGTGTAGGAAAACACCCACAACATCTGACAAGGAGGTGTGGTTAGTATTAAACAATCCGTTTGGGCAACTAGATATAACGTACCTTATTCTAGAAGTACCCATGCCTGGGAGATCACCCAGTCCAATGGGCTGCATTTCTCAACCTGTAGAAACAAATGTGTTTAAATGACTCGCAAAATAGGACTATTGAGTGTTTGCAAAAGTGGGACGAACCTGGTGCACATTACAGAAACCTTGCAAGTGCAAGTAGCACTACTGCAGAACATATATTATTTAAATGTATGTCTGCATCAGGGCCAAGGACTCGAAGTAGTACAGACATTCCCCTGGATATACAAATGCCTTGAATAATCAGTTGTTTGCACTAGGACAATGTTTGCCCTAATGGTAATTGCACACCTGTTCCACATTTCTGTAATACCGTCATGTCTTAAAATGGCTGTACATCCTCCCACCCCCCCTGCTTAAGACACAGGGTAATGGCGATCGATTTGAAGGAACCAGAAATAATGCTCTGGGTCCTAAGAGAATAGAAGAAAACAATTTGAAACTTGTCCACAAGTTGTGGACATTCTCTGTGCTTAATCGTTTTTAAAATGCAAGTTTTCTTTGAATCTGCTCTGCACTTTGTTGTCAGTTAATAGATAAAGGAAGAGTAGAATGTACTTTATTGGGGCTAATATTTCATCATGGGGCAGAAAGGAAATTGGACTGCGAGTAAAAAAGAGCATTGACTTCATGTGTTGACCTGGTTTGTGTACTTTCCGCACTCTGTGAGAATCCATTTGAGTGAATGTCAGGCTTGTTTAGGTCTGTATGCAGTGGCAGGAGCAGTGGGGGACAGCTACCCCTGCCCCCCCTGATGCCCAGTGCACACCCCAGCGTCCTACTGGTGTCCTATTAGCTGCCCCCAAGCACCAAAAGTTGCCTCAGTTACTGTCTGCATGGATTTAGGGTTGCATAATCATGTGTATGCATTTAGGCACATTTCACTTAATGAGATACATTACTTGTTCATCCAATACAAAGGATTGGCACATGAGTGCACAGGTTTGCTTGTGGCTCAATTCCAAGTTTGGTAATCAAAGTTTCCACTGGATCTTGTGAGCCCTGCTAGCAGCCAATAATGGTGTCGGAAAGGGATACTGTTTGGTGGGCCAATAAGAGTCACCGAATCAACGGGCAGAATTTTGAATGCTCTGCAGAGTTGGGCCAAATTGATTTCACTTTCTCTTTGTGGGCTTCAGTAGTCTGAAGAAGCAGGAGGTTACAGAGCAATACCACAGCTGCTCTTTTAGAGAATTTGAGAAAGATTATGGAGTTATTTTGTGATCTCTCTTGACAGTGCATTACTTCTCAGTAATTTGGTGCCTACTGGCTCAATTCTGTCTATTCATGAATATTAGCACACTTTTGTTGTCTTTTCTTTATACTTTGACTTTCCTTCAATCCAAAAGGTTTTCCCTGTTCTTTCCTCAGTTCATTTTCCTCTTTGTGTCACCCCCAAAAAGTGTAAAAAGCATTAAAAAAGCCCTTTCCACTTTGCAGTGAAGTCATTTGGGGATCACCAGGGGTCTCAACTGCGACCCCTGTTGTTTCCCTTGCTACCCTTGTGGTCTCCTTTGCTACCCCTAAACAAATATTTTTTTTTTAAAAAGTGTATATATATTTTTTTTTTTTACAAACAGAAGCTCCTGGGGTGTGTCCAGCACCATGTGGCTCTTTGTTTCTGGAGTGATTGGCTTTCTCCAGGCTGCTTAAAAAAACAAGGAGTTCCGCAAACGTAACAGTGACCCTGAATAAGAAAGAAAAGGAATAGTAAATCATTTGTCTTTCTGGAATACTATACAATAATTGCTAGACCCATTAAAGGTTTATTTTAGGCACACTTCAGGGGTTGAATTACTGATTATAAGCCTCATCACTAGTTGGGCGGTAACACCGGCGGTATTACTGCCGGCGGTATTAGCCCTAATGCCAAAAAAACCCCGGCGCTATTCGCGCTGGATCACGGGTTTGGCGGTAATGGAATTCCCCATTCCCCACTGAGCCCATTCGGGAATGCCCCATTCCCCCTTTGGGCTCAATGGGGAATTTTCACGCTCTTACTGCCGGCAGATTTCCCGGTAATAGCGCGACCGCCGGATTCAAGGGTTACCACCAAACTCGTGATGAGTAATCAAAGTTTCCACTGGATCTTGTGAGCCCTGCTAGCAGCCAATAATGGTGTCAGAAAGGGATACTGTTTGGTGGGCCAATAAGAGTCACCGAATCAACGGGCAGAATTCTGAATGCTCTGCAGAGTTGGGCCAAATTGACTTTCACTTTCTCTTTGTGGGCTTTAGTAGTCTGAAGAAGCAGGAGGTTACAGAGCTATACCACAGCTGCTGTTTTAGAGAATTTGAGAAAGATTATGGAGTCATTTTGTGATCTCTCTGGACAGTGCATTACTTTTGAGTTATTTGGTGCCTACCGGTTCAATTCTGTCTATTCATGTTTATTAGCACACTTTTGTTGTCCTTTCTTTATACTTTTACTTTCCTTCAATCCAAAAGGTTTTCCCTGTTCTTTCCTCAGTTCATTTTCCTCTTTGTGTCACCCCAAAAAGTGTAAAGCGCGTTAAAAAAGCCCCTTCCACTTTGCAGTGAAGTCATTTGGGGATCACCAGGGGTCTCAACTGCGACCCTTGTTGTCTCCCTTGCTACCCCTGTGGTCTCCTTTGCTACCCCTAAACAAATCTTTTTTTAAAAAGTATATATATATTTTTTACAAACAGAAGCTCCTGGGGTGTGGCCAGCACCATGTGGCTCTTTGTTTCTGGAGTGACTGGGTTTCTCCAGGCCGCTTAAAAAAACAAGGAGTTCCACAAATGTAACAGTGACCCTAAATAAGAAAGAATAGGAATAGTTAATAATTTGTCTTTCTGGAATTCCATAAAATAATGGCTAGACTCATTAAGGGTTTATTTTAGGCACACCGCCTGTTCTTAAACACCTCAAATTCACAATGCAGACAAAAACCTCCAAAAAAGCATTTGGAGTAGAATAACGAAACAATGTGTTGTAACCTCCCTGCAGTATGTGTTCACCGTTCTCCTATCTGTGTAAGCAATGTGATACTAAGGATGTAAGCAGAACTGCCTGCGGGCTACATGTAACTAGTACCAAGCGCCCGGATGCGTGAGGATTTTTGCATGCTATATAAATGTAAATAAATAAATAAGCAGCCATTTCGGACTATGTATTTTGCTTTTCAGAGGGTGCATTTATAGCCTATTTTTTTTTCTGCCGTTGTCTCTGTTACGATCATCACAAGACGTTCCATCTCAGTGTCCACGGTCACTGGAAAAAAATCCTTGCGCCTAAAAGCTGTGTACAGTGTAGACATTTTTGACCCTAGCACATAAAGTGGCCCTTGATTTAATTGTTCCACAATAAATGCTTTGTTGCAATGTGTCTATCTTGCCTATCTCCATGCCATGCTGTTCACGATCCTTTGTATGCATGAGGTAACGAGTGCCCTGAGTACGGGATGCCATGTGAGTGTGCTGCTTTCCCTGTGCTACTCTGAATTCTTTTATACACAGTTATGAACCCTCCCAATGGTATGTATTTTGCCAACCTATGAAGCCTAAAAA
Organism: Ambystoma mexicanum; assembly: GCF_040938575.1. NCBI lineage: Eukaryota > Metazoa > Chordata > Amphibia > Caudata > Ambystomatidae > Ambystoma > Ambystoma mexicanum. The sequence continues at coordinate 552,841,329 of NC_090936.1, read as the reverse complement.
GTAGACCCACACAAGCTTGACACGTGGCCAAATGTGCACCAGACCTGCAGATGAACTGGCCTGCTGTTCAGTTACCAGTTTAAAGGTATCCACTACAGAGAGTCATTTGCTTTCTGACTTTGAGAACATTGAGGCAGTGGGTTGAGCGATCAATGGTGTGATGTTTGTGTGATTTACAGGTTGCAGGTTCGAATCCTAGCAATGCCAACTCAGCCTTTCATCCTTCTGAGGTTAATACATGAGTACCAACACAGGTTGGGTGATAGTGTATGTACATTTGTTCTATATAAAGTGCTTATGTGTAAGTGTTATACAATAACACATCATCATTTGACCTTGGACGTCTGCTTACATTCACAGTCATTTGGTCATTTGGGCCTATACACACTGATATTAACAATACATATGGTGAGCCATTCTTGTATGAAATGTATATCACATTACAGTGATGTAGTAACCATATTTTTCGTAGTGTACTTAGGAACAATGCTATGTGATGCCAGTTCCTGTTTGTCAAGGGGTGAAAGGTCGTGTGCCATCCCATCCGTAATGTCACTTCGGGGTGGGGTTAACATCATTTCATGTCAGAGATGAAGGGTCGTGTGATGTAACTTCCGCTATCCCTGGCCTTTTGGTGAAATGAGGTCCGTGCCCCTTTGCATTCCTATTTGAACGTATCCTGCAAAGCCATGCGTGACTTCTTTCATCTGTTTCAGTTACTTTGCCATTAACCTCAAACCCCTTTTGTATTCCGGCCACTTTGCAAAATATAAAACACAAACACCTGCCCATTGGTAAAGCAGAGAATCCTTCCTGTTTTAGTCATCTTCATTTATGGTCTGAGAATATTTTGGGAATATTTTTCGCTGCCCGGCCTAGTTAGTCACTTGTTTTTATTGTGTTTGTGTGTTAATCCTTCCCACGAATAATGGAAAGGAAATGATGAAGTGGGGCAGGGATTTGGAGGAGGAAGGGGAGGTTGATTTATCTTGGGATGAGTATACTGATTTTGAGGTGAAAGTCTAGGAGTGGAATGGTGTTACTCATGTGGAGAGCAGGTGTTTCCTGAGATGGAAGAATTATAGGTGGATGGTTTATGTATAGGGGAAGAGTCACGCCTGATGGAGGATGCTTGCAGTCTCTTGCAGAAGGGATGTAACCAGTTAGTTCGGGATGGACAGCCCCTTTTAGGGTCAGACCAACCCCGATTTGCATATTGGGGGGCTGCCTCCAAACTCGGGTCCGGGTCCATGTTCCCTGAATGGGGAAATACCGGGCCATTCCGACCTTGGAGGGTCTGGTATTTCCCCATTCAGGGAACACAGACCTGGACCATCCCCTTTCCCATTTGAGCCCCTTAATGACGGGCCCATTGTTAGCATGCTGGGCCACTCGCGGGATCCGCTATGGACGTCTGGCAAAACCAGATGTCCAGAGCGGGTACCGCGAGCAGAGCTCGTAATAGGGCGGTATGGGGTTAACGGCTACGGCACCTTTACCTGCACCGGTAACCCCTTACCGCCCACCTCGTAATGAGGCCCATTGTCTTTCCCATTGTCTAATGGCTTGGCAGGCGAAGAACAATGGTATGGAGGGTTGCCCAGTGTTAGGTAAGAATTGTTGCAGTCACACTGTGTGAGACTACACAAGTCCCATCTGAAAAGGGGTACATTTGAGCTGTAGAGCTGTACAATTGAATTCCGTAAATACAAGTAGTCAAGTAATACTTACACTCAAGGGATCAGTTATAAATAGTTATTTATTTATTTAACGTCAGTTTAAATGAGCATACTTTAAAAAAGTAAAAGATTGTAACAATACGGATAAACTTTGAAATTACTTTTCAGAATCAAACAAGCCAGTGGATAATCTTTGGATATGCTTCATACACTTCTCCTACACCCGAAGGTGACTTAATCACAAGGATAGTGTTTGCATTTATGTATTACACTAGCATACTTTGCAGATTCAGACTTGCAGAAAGGAAAAGTTAAGGCAGCGGTATTCAAACTGTGGGTCACGACCCCCTGGGGGGCCGCAGCATCATGTCCAGGGGCTCGCAAACCCAGTCTGAATTAAAAAAGAAAAAAAAAACCTTTTTCTTTAATGCAATTTTTGGGGGGAGTATAGAATCTAGACTGGAGTCGAGATTCTAGACAAAAAAATCTGGTCAAGATTCTAGACAGAAATAAATTGAGTGCAATGATAGCCGTATGCAGGCAAATGGTACCATTACACACAATATTCATTGCATGCTGAAGACCAGATTTAGTATATAGTCTAATGGCCACAACATACAGTAGTGTAGCTCTCTACACTATTCACCATTGGATCTTGCATGTTCTGTTAAATCATGACAGTAGTTAAGTGTGTTATTTAAAATGCAGACGATTTTTTGAGCACCATAAACATAGGGTGTTTGCTGAGCAAGCTAAACGATTTGTATCCATAATAGGCCTTGTACCAGACATGACACCATCACTGCAATGCTCGATGGTGACACCAACTACATGACTACAATCAATTCACCTCACACAGGACCTCATCATTGCAAAATTGAAAGGTGACAATGGATGCAAGACTAAAACAAGTCCACCTCAATTCAGGCAAGGACATAAGTAAAAGTGCCCACAGATACCTTAGCCGGAACATGACAAGAACAATAAAACACTCAATTGCGACCATCACTGTGGTATTGAAACAAGCCTACATCACACAGGAATAGACAACAGCACTGCATTAATAAGGTGACTCACACCACAGGATTAAAACAAACACCTCAACCAGGACAAACCACCTGTATTAAAATATTGAAATGCGTCCGTCAGTGCACAAATGACACAAGCACACCTCACATAGGACACCACCACTGGAATACGGAAGGGTAATCCTCAGTAGGACTGACACAAGTGCAACCTATGTGTAACAACTACTGCAAGGTGACCAGTGCAATATTACTAAAACAAGTACCATCAAATGAGAGAGGAATTCCACTGCTGCAATAGATAATAGTGATGATGGCTCTGGGTATGGTGTGAAAAAAACACCTCACTCAGGACAGGGCACCATCACTAAAATACTGAACTATGTCTGTCATTGCAAGAGTGAGACAAGTGTGCTTGACACAGGGAACACATTTGTATTAGCCCTACAGTGAAGGAAGTCTTTCGTTATGAAGTAGTAGCGATTTGTCTAATGCTAGGTGCTTGATAGTACAACAGTGAGTGTGCAGATACTGAAAGAGTACCTACATTGCAGGTCCAAAACAAGTGAGCCTAAATAAGGAAACATCCACTGTGACACCTACAAAGAGATATGTACACATGTTGCTTCTTCTTTCCTTCTACTGCCTCACATGATGACCCTTGTTCTAGAAAGACTTGTTAATAATCTGTGCAGTTTGGGGATGGGAGTTAAGAGTGGTAAACAGGGTCAATAAAAAAGTCTGCTCTAAAATGCAGTGTTTTAACCGATTGTTTAAAATAAAATCCCAGGGGAAGAACCCCCGAACACCCCTTGACTGGTTTGGGCTCCCTCACTATGCTCGGTGGAATTCAGATTCAAGAGTGGTGCCCTGGTCACATCACTACTAGGCACCTGGGGTTTGAAAGAGATAAGGGGGGAGCCGTTTTTAGAACATTCCATGATTTTGGATAGGAGGAACAGAGGTGATGCTAATACATTTAGTACAAGGTCGGGGGTGCAGCTTGTGTGTGCCACTGCGTCTTGTATAATGCCTATGGTCTTATCAAATCAGAGTTGGCCTCTCCAGTCTTACTTTGAACATATCTGAATCGGAGGGGTGCATATAACGTTACAGTCACAATTTATTTGTGTATCAATATACTTATCAGCCAATCCTGTACCTGGATTTAATAGTGATGATGTAGTGCGTCATGTGAATAGGGGAATGGGTTTAGATAAGGAGTCGCCAATCAGTCCATGGAATATAGGGGGGTATTAGCATGTTCTATTGGTGGCAGCCAATGAGGGTGGTGGGATAAAATTGTTTTTCTACCCTTTCCATCTGTATTTATCCATATATATTTTTGGGCCTTTTTTTCTGTATTTATCCACATTTATTTTTGGTCGTATAAAAAGATAATTGGAAACCAGTATTGTTCTGCATTTACTGTCTTAAAAAATGCATTTCTTAAAGCACATATGCAGCCATATAGGAAAGAAATGCTAGCTCCATATTTTCCATAACAACAAACGGTTGCGCCTGTAACTGCTGCTGCCTTAAGATAAATGCTGTCAGCAATTTAAAGAACTTTGATGCTATTTTTATGCAACGTTTACACTCTCCATGCTGCCAATCTGCAATGCAATTGACCTACAATCTATGAGTGACATAATAGAGAACCAGATAGAAAGCAGATTGAATTCAGTCTGTATTTATGTGTAAACATCAGTAAAAACGTAAAACTGGAAGCCTAACCTATAACCAAGTATGCTAATTTGCAGTTTTCCATTATATAACCTGTAACTTCTTAGGGCATGAGGAGCTCTGTGTTTGTTCGGTTATATGGGACCGTCTGACACCTTTTTGCTTGTAATAAACCTAGTTTTCCCTTGCAAACTGGTGCAGTGATCATGTAATCTCTTATTTTTATTAGAAAGGTTTTGGGTCACGTTTCTCTTTACAATTTTTTCTCATAAATGTATATAGACATTTTGTAAGCAGGTCACAAAATTAAAAGGCATTGTGCAGTATTGACTCCAACATCCTTACACACATGAATACCACCAATTAACACGTGCTAGGAATAGTCTTTAGATTTGGCTATTAATAACATATATTTGCTTGCACTCATTTTATATCTATGGTCTGATTAAAGGCCATGAGGGCACTGGATTTTAAAACTCTGATCACCAGAATGCATTCATACCTCAGCAGTATACACTGTGAGTCTGATTCATGGAAAAGTGTGCATTAATCCCGCAAAGGCCGAGCGCTTAAAACGACACTGCGCAAGCCTACACGCAGGATAAAAAATGCGCACCCCCCATATTCATGTCATTTTCTGTGCAAAGTAACTCTACATGAAAGTCACGGCCGGAACACCCCTGACACGCCCCCAAACAAAGCAAAAACAGCCAGAACAGTTTCCTTTGCGTGCTCCCCCGGGCGTGAATGCACGCACCCTTCCGACAGTGCATGGGTTCCCCCACAAGCAGGCCTGCATCTCGGGGACTCTGCACGGTGTCCACGTAACTGTAATCAGCACCCAGACGACATGCGCATGATTTGTCATTACTCAGGTAAAAGTCAGAAAATCTGTGTGCAAACCCCCATAAACCATTCCTGCACCACACTGCACTTCATACGCGCACCCCTAAGTTCGATCGGAACCCCGACTGCATACACACACCCCTGAATCTGCACTGGGATTCCTATTATGCCTGTCTTCTGGTGGCAGAGAGATCCAAGGATTTGCGTGGGCCTTTTGCAGGCGAGAGGTTGCGCGGTCACATCCGTGAATGTGCTTTTTCATGAGCATTTGAGGGCCTGCGATGGACTGCCTGCAGCACATCCCCCGTAACGCCAACCTTTTCCCCTACTCTGCCCTATGCGCAGGCCTCACACACGGTCTGCGTGGTGTCTGGCGCAAGGCACTTGACTGCTCGCGGAGACGTGCCGAGTATGCGTAAAGTCCCTGCATATTACAAAAAAGTACCGCACAGTCGATTCCATGAATCAACAAACCATGTTTTTGCACACAGAATGGTGTGGAAACCCCCCATTTTCCACGAAAATAATTCCATCAATCGGGCCCTGTATCTTCACAGCCAATTTGCAGACTAATCACAATTCATCCATTACTAGATTCGCGTTTGGAAGGAGTTTACACAATGTTAAGTGCCACTAAAATTGCTCACCTGCACATTCTTGGACTGTGTGGACCTGCTGGTGGACCTGATCCAAGGCGAGACGCAAGTAAGTGAAGTTGACACACAGATATCCTCCATGAATCATAGAGACAAGATGCAATGGGCCCATCAGAAAATATAACCGTGTGCAATGGATTACTGATATGGACGGCTTCAGGGAGCAGCTGGTTGACAGCCAGGCACTAATTATGAAGACTTTAAATCTGCCAGAGCCATATGGCTCTCTTTTGCAAAACCTAATTAAAATGGACATCTTCTGTTTGCGAGACATTATCTGGCGGAAGTACATGGCATACTCAGCACATAGGTAATCACATTGAAATCTTAAGGGTTGATGTTTACTATAATTGTATGTAGGCACACCACAATCTTCGTTTGGGTTTTAAATAGCAGCAATAGTTTTTAAAAATGAAACGAATGTTGTTCTTATGCATACTTATGGAGTTGCCGGGAATGTTGACATGTGGAATGTGTTGCTCCTATGTTGAAGCATGTGTAATCTTTGATTGAAGGGCTGTGGGTTTGGCCTTCTGGAATGTGGGTCATCCATCCATCAGAAAACTGCAACTGAACTGCATTGCTTGTCCTACATAGAATCGTTTCTCTGGTAGCTGTAGGGCACGTTCTTTAGTAGGACTGACAGGAAGGAATTTAGCATAGTTTACCATGGTGTTATGCTTCACGAAAGGGGGGTGGGAGGGTGAACATGTGAATTATTGGGTATGAAATAATGTGTACAGTTTTATGGATGTGTGTCACAAACTGCATCACATAAAGCACAGGTCGCTCCGACCTGTTGCAGGCATGTGTATCCATGGCAAGACATGTTTCTCTGATGGTGTACATGCTTACCCTAGACAATCTAATCCGCATCTGTATTTCCACCTTCAGCTTGTTTTCAGATACTCCATGTTACTCCTGAAATGTCAAGACCAGCTTCTTCACTTACAGAACGATCTGGAAAACCTAATCCCACTTTCCCTAAAGGTAAGAATATCCAGCCATTTTTTTTTTTTTAATGAACACTTTTATTATTGTGTTTTAAATAGAGACAACAAAATATGCAACAGTGAATACATGTGATTAACATAAAGAATTTGAAATACAGAAAAAACAGAGAAATGATTATTAAGACACTGCAAATATAAATGACAAAATATGTGATGACCCCCCCAACCAGAGTATTTATATTTTAGCAAGTAATACAGACTAAACAAAAACTATAAAAGTTAAAAAAAAAACAACATTAGTACTCAAATAGTTCTCAGAGGGCTTGATCAATCATACAAGTGAAATATATATTAGACCTATAATTTTAGAATTTCTTTTATTATTATTGACAGTAGAAACAGTATGAGAGAACACATGGGGACATCTGACAAAACCTGGCAGGGTAGGAAAACAAACAAATAATGGGAACAATGAAACATTTAAGCAAGTAGTGAACAAAATAATGTAGGGAATTGGACAGACCCACAATTAGAGGAATATATCCCAAACCAGAAGACTTGCTAGACAAGCCAAGAAAGTTTGAAATGGCATCAGATAACGGTTAATAATGCATGCAAACTTAGTATCATCTATTATCAATAGATTAAGAGGTACTGCAAGGCATTTTTCTAATCTTTGTGTTTTACAAATGCAATTCCACCTAATGTGCAGTGATAGTTTGAATAGTAACTCTCACAAATCGATCACAAAGAGTAGAAAACATGTATCTGCATTAGTGCCATTGACAAGATTACTTAATAAAATGTTTTGGTGGCAATGCAGTAACCAACATGACAATACATCTGAGTCAAATATGACACATCATTTTTGGCATTGTTATTAGAATTCTCTTCAAGTAATGTAGACGCCAACTCAATAGTTTAACTGAGGCTAAGTTAATTTGACATTGATGACATTAGTATCACAAGTTTCTGGACACTATTGTCGAAACCAGCCTCTTGATTTGTCTGAAGCCTCATTGGCAGATTACTGTTTCCAGTGCATCACATTTTCTGGTTGCAGAAGAAACACCACTGTGACGTTTTTACTCAGGGCTTTATGGCGCAGGGTTTTTTTAAGGCCATGTCCCAACTGCACAAATGCCCGTCGAATATCACACTCAAAGATCAAAGCTGAACACACCAATGATGTCTTGCTCATCTCTATACATATAAAAGGAAAATGTGGGGATGTGTGTGTCTGTTCGAAATGTTCAGCATACTTCTCAACATGCTACACACCTGAAATTTGACATGTTTGTAGTTTCCATGGCGTGGACAATGTAAAAAGTATAAAATCACAATGTTTATGATTTTATTTGTTTTAAGCGTTTTTTAAGCCGTCTGCAATGCTTGGATGAAATGTTCAGCTTACTTTCCAACATGCTACAAACCTGACATGTGGCTTGTGGGTAGGTTGCATGGTGGGATAATGTAAAAAGTACAAAATATACATTTTTTAGTTTTTGTTTTTGTAAGCGCTTTGCAATGCTTGGATATGTGTATGTGTCTGTTCGAATTTTTCAGCATACTTCCAAACATGCTACAAACCTGAAATTTGGCATGTGGGTAGGTTCCATTGTGTAGACAATGTACCAAGTATACAATATACCTTTTTCAGATTTAATTTTTTTAAGCACCGCGGTCTGCAATGGTTACCCCTGCCATATGGCTCTTTGCGCCGTAGGTCTGCCGTAGTTCTACGTTCATTGTTCCTAAAGTTCAGCAGTTCATGAAAACTTCTGTATTTCATTGTTCCTAAACTTTTCACACTATCAGCATTCTAGCTGACATTAGCGGCACTCACTCTTGAACTCATGCGGGTGACAGAAAACTGTGTTTTGTGGTGATGATGGTGACAGGAATGGTGCATGTCTAGTCAATAGTGGCTGCTTGGAACATGTGGACCAATGCCATAGCATGTTACCAATATACTGGACAATTTGAGCAGCACTCAGATTTACTTTCGAATTAGACTTCCAGGAGGTGGCAGTGCCCTTTGATTAAGTTCTCATAATAATTTACGTTCTTCCACTTTTGGATGGATTTCTTTTACTACACATTTAACTTCGCTTTGCACTGAATCTCTTGGCACACTATTTAATACTGGCGTGATATCTACTGGGAAACGATTTATGATTGCAATTACTCCTAAGTCAAACTAAGTTTTCAAATCTTATAGACAATTGGCTGGGGCCTTCCTTTTGCCTGCCCATGTACACCTCATATATAGTCCAACAATTGCCTCATTCACATATACATGGGTTGACGATGCAGTCCTGCTGGACACTCTGTATCCAATAGTAGCTTCCTAGACCAACCTACTACAACCAAACCACCTCTCTTGCGGGTACTGCAATGCTGAGTGCCAATAGGCACTGATAAAGGCAGAGGTTGCTCTATATAAGATCTAGTAACAACACAAATGTGTCACCATTCTGCTTCAGAGCTGCCAGAAGCACAGAAACTGCTCACCTGAACATCCATGAAGATCTGCTCTTCAACCTTGACTGTAACATTCCCTCTGTCTTCATCCTACTTGATCTCTCTTCTGCCTTCGACACGGTCAACCATACCATCCTACTCAACTATCTCTGTGATAACCTGGGTATGACTGATCAGGCTCTGGCCTGGCTGACCTCTTTCATCTCTGATCGTCCCTCCAAGGTCCAACTTGGGTCCATCCTATCTTCTATCTCCCTGTGTTCCCCAGGGGTCTAACCTCTCTCGCTGGCTTTTCAACCATTATCTGGAAACTCTCGTCCCACTGCATTGCCTTTTTCTGCTCAAATTTCCAGTGCTACACTGATGACACTCAACTCATTTTCAGGCTGCACTCGGCCACCTCCTCTTCTTCTCTCATCTCTGATTGTCTAACTGCCATTCATGATTGGTGTGCCGCAAAAGATCTTTGTCTAAATGCCAGCAAAACAGAGATCCTCCTCATCTGCACACGTACACCATCCTTTCCCCTCACTATCTGTCCGACCTCCCTTGACCCTCCTCCTACCCCCACCTGTGAGGTTAAGAACCTCAGGGTCATCTTTGACTCAACACTTTCCTTCTCCACCCACACCTCTGATATCTCTAAAAAGTCAAAACTCTTACTGCACCTCCTCAAAGGTACTCTGCCTTTCCTTTCCTTCCCCCAGAAACTCACTGTCTCCCAAGCTCTGGTTCTCTCTAGGTTGGACTATTGTAACAGCCTCTTTCTAAATCTACCTGCCTCTATTCTACGTCCTCTGCAAGTGATCCAGAACAGAACTGCAAGACTTGTGCTGTGCCTCAAGCCCTGGGATCGTATCTCTCCAGCTCTGAAATCTCTCCATTGGCTCCCTCTGCATGCAAGGATTAAATTCATATCCCTCTGCATTGTCCACAAGGCTTTCTGGGGCCTGGGTACAAAATACCTTCAGCTATCTTTCCGCAAATACCTCCCCTCTAGAACTCTTTGCTCCTCTACCTCTAACTCCCTCAGGGTTAGTTGTTTTTCAAAGAAACAAGCGGATGTAAAACTCTGTCTTTGGCTGGGCCACCCTCTGGAACAGCCTCCCTGCCACTCTGAAACATGAGGATAACCATCTCCGGTTCCAAAATCACCTCAAGACCTTCCTCTTAGCTTCTGCCTTCACCCCCCTCTTCCCTGCTGATCAGTATCTCTCGGCACCGTGCACCTGGCCACCCTCTGTCCTCCAGGCCCAGGCTCACCCTACCACCTTTCTGCAATGACTCCAGGCCACCTGCTGCCCTGGGATCTGTATCTGCACCCATAGAATACACCCCTCTTTTTCTTCCTGCACTTATCAGACCTACCCTGTAAGCTGCCTCAAACCCAGCACTTGCCACTTGATGGCTGCACTACCATTGTTTGTTGCGTTTATTATTTATTTATTTATTATTATTTATCTGTTTCTCCTTGCTCCACACTTTCCACTTCCCTGCCCTTCCTTGCACTTTTCACCTCTCCCTCTCCCATGCGCTTGCGCTTTCTCAATGTTACTGGGCCCAGTAAGATCGCTGTTTTGTTCTCCCCTTTTCCCCTCGCTTGCCTTGTCGCATTCTGAAGCACTTGTGTACGAGCGCGCTATAAATAAAATATCAATTCAATTCAATAGTGGGACTCTGTATCAAGTCATGATTTAGTATGTCTATCGGATGCACAGTTTACTTATGGGCACATACATAATTGGTTGCAGCAAGATGTTCCTGTGACAGTCTGTGAATTAGCAACTGAAGTACAGCAAACATTGTGACCATGTTGCAGTGTATATAGTTACTGTTCCTTGAATAACAAAATTTGCATTGATGACATCCACGCAATTCAGTTCAAATAGTTTAGCAAACATTGCTGTTCTTCATTTAAGACATGTTCAATAAACTGAACTGTTATTTATTTATTTTATTAATTGGACATTTGTAAGGTGCTTATACACAAGTGTTTCAAGGCGCCACGAGACAAAGAGGGAGAGGAGAAAACAACAACAATAAATGGTCCTACTAGACCTTGTGACATTCAGACCATGCAAGTGCAGTAACAACAAGTGCAGGGGGAGGGGGCAGCACAGGGTGGACATGCTGGGATAAGGGAAAAGGGGGAGAGGAGAAGTGCAGGAAGGTGGGGGCCCCAGGGGCTGGGCTAGTGCTAAGGGGAGCCCAGGAGGCAAGGGCAAGGGGAAATCAAGGGGTAAGGGTCAGCTAGTGTGAGTACAGGGTGGGCCAGATTAGGCTAATCAGAGAAGGGTGCCCGAGGGCAAGGGCTGGTTAAGGGGTGCTGAGGTAGACTGGACAAGGAGGGCCTGGCCCCTGCAAGGCACATAAGGGACCAACCATCAGTCGCAGCAGCAGGGGGACGCTAGCAAGAGAGGAGGAGAGGGAAGGAGACAAGAAGGTTTTGAGAAGTTTCTGGAACTTAGGGAGATCTGTCTCTAGTCTGAGAGGGGCAGTAAGGCTGTTCCAGAGAGAGGCTCCTGCCAAAGATGATGCAGAGGGTCTTAAATGTGATCCTTGCGGCCACCTGGAGCCAGTGGAGAGATATTAAGGGCATGAGAGATGCAGTGCCTTGGCTTGAAGCCAGGGATAAGTCTTGCAGCCCTATTCTGGATTAGTGGAAGAGGGCGAACAGAGGAAAGAGGAAGATTGAGGAAGAGGCTGTTGCAGTAGTCCAGCCTAGAGAGAACAAGAGCTCTGGAGACATTGAGCTTCTGAGGAAAGGTGAGGAAAGGGGGAATGTCTTTGAGGAGGTAGAGCTGAAAGTTAGACTTCTTGGCAAGGTCCGTGATGTGAGGGGAGAAGGAGAGAGAGGAGTTGAAGGTAACCCCACGTTTTTTTGCCTCACAAGAGGGTGAGGGGAGGGGGGCCAAGGAGGGCAGACATAGTGTGGGAGGGAAGCAGGGAGAAGGAATCCCATTGAGAAGGATCTTGGTCTTGCTGGCATTAAGGCAGGGATCATTAACAGAGCACCATGCCTGAATATCAGTCAGGCAGTCAGATATGAGAGAGGAAGAAGAGAAGGTTGTGGAGGGAAGCTTAAAGGAGATCTGAGTCTCATCAGCATAACACTGGAAGTGAGAAGAGAAGGTGCAGATCAAGTGGGCCAGTGGTGCAAGGTAGATATTGAAAAGGCACAGCGAAAGGTTAGGATAGAGCCCTGAGGGATGCCACAGGTAGAGAGTGAGGTGGCAGAGAGGAAAGGGCCCAATTGCACTTGGGAGGGTAGATTAGAAAGGAAGGAGGTCAGCCATGCCAGTGCCCGGTCCGTGATTCCAATGGTATCACAGGGACAATATATGAGGATCGCATGATTGACTGTGTCAAAGGCAGAGGAAAGATCGAGAAGGATAAGAATGGAGGGAGAGTTGGAATCACAGGTGTTCAGGAGTGCAGTTTCCGTGCCTCTGAATGCTCTGAAGCCAGACTGGTGGTCGTGGAGACAGCCAGAAGATTCAGTGTGGTGGGTCAGTTGGGGGATGACCAACTTCTCAAGGAGCTTGCCCAGGAAAGGTGGCGGTGGGGCGATAGTTAGCTAGGCAGAAAGGGTCAGCAGATTTTTTTTTAGGAGAGGGTGCGCAAGAAGGTGCTTGAGGGGTAGTGGGAAAGGGCCAGTGGCAAATGATTGGTTACAGAAAGAGTGGTTACAGAAGTCAGCCAAAGCAAGGACGAGAGAGGTGATGTTGTCGTTGATACTAAAATCTTTATTTTAAAAATGCATTTATTCAGTCATAGCTTATACCAAAAATATTTATTTAACAAACATTAACATATCATATCCTATTAATATCAAAGAAAAGTGAATTGCATGAGTTTGCAGAAATTATGAACACAGACAGCATTCAATATGCAAACATACTAAGGAAACATTGTACCTTCATGGTAAAAAGCTATCATATCAGAGTCAGATGATAGATTCTGACAAGAATTCTGAACACTGTGGAACCGCGTCCGGCCACATATACAGATCCAAATTTCTTCTGATGGCCTAAACCAGGTTTAATTGCTCAGGTCGGGCCACTACTTAATCAGCACATCCATTAAGGCTTGACCCATCTCAAAAGAGAGGTAATAGTAAAACCATGTTTCAAATGAAAGGTCATTGGAGGCCAAACCAATAAGGGAATGTAAAACAAGCAGCTCAATAAAAGGACCAAGCCTGGGCCAGATTAGAAAAGCAACCACTGGACCAGCACTATACAATGGGCTACAAAACATCCTGCAATGAAGTGGCCAAAATTTCATTAACACCTTGATGCACAAGGGGAAGACTACCTTGGAAGAGGTAGTTCATTTACTAGCAGCCATTCAGCAGCTGCTCTTGAAAAGGTATGCCATAGGTCCTAGCTCAAGGGATAGTGCTGGAGTGAAACAAGGACCTTTGGACAGACACTAGCCACCAAAACTGATAGCAGAAAGAAGGCATGAAGGTGGGGTTCTTCCTTTAGGAATCCTGAGAAGAAGGACCCCGGAAGGAGGTTAAGAATATTGTCTGCCCGAACTGGACTCTGGTTGAGGGTGGAGAAATACCCATTGCTGTCAACAATGCTTTACAGAGAGAATTAAATGTTATGGAGAGACCAAAGAGAAGCCTGAGAGAAGCAAAGGTTATGGATGGACCTAGTAGAAACATGAGACATTCAAAGACTCTGCAGTGAACTAAGAGAACTCTGTGAGAATCTAAAGGCACGGAGAGGCTAAGGCTAAAGAGAACCTGGATATTATCAAAGGTCATGCACCTAAGAGAGTCAAAGGCCATGGAATCCTAAGAAAAGCCTTAGGGAATACAACCAGAAGTCATGGAGGGGCCTGAGAAGATTGATGTGTTAAAGGGACCAGTGGCATTGGAAAGGACTGAAGAATCTCTCCTGACCAGAGATCCCACAGAAGGCAGAACTATGAGTACGCTTAGAAAGAAGGTGCCTATGAAAGAACATGGTGTCGGTTTGTTTTCTAGAATACGGATGGAATTGAAGAGGAAAGGTTTTTGAACATATTGTTGACCAAACCTGGAGAATTGTTTTGTTGTTGCTTAGGATTAGCCTGGAGGCTAAATGATATAAAGAATATGTTTGGCAGTCACCTTTGGCCTGGTTGGTAGTAGAGGGGGAACGTGGAGGGACAAAGACTAATAAGAATAGGTTCAGGAATATGCTAAGTAATTTTATGTTGAAAGACTTCATCACCCTGAAGTACAGGGAACTCCCATTCTTGGCACTAGGTTATTATGGGTTTCCCTATTCTTTTCAGAATGTTTCCCTTTTATCTTCAAGTGTTCCTAAAACACATGACCTTATATTGTGAACATTAATAAAAGTGTTTGTGTAATACATTGTGTCATTGCTTGAAATCCCTACAAGGCTCAGCGTATAGGAAGCATTAAAAGATGACTTACACGATGAAGCAGATGTGACTGGCCATACATCTGCCCTGGGAACTAAGCCTACTTGCCCTCACCTGATCTGCCCTCTACTTGCCGACTAGTCCTACCATTGCATTTTATGGAGTGGGCCATGACATCATTAGTTTCTAAACCTTGTCCACTCACAATTCATTTGGCATATCTTGAAGGATACATTATGGTTGCTATTTTAGCCAACACTTTTGTTGATACACATGCTATATTTGAGAGACTTGTTTTGGTTAACTCTATTGCTTTTAAATAATTTTGGATATATTTATGTTCTTTTACCTGCTGACACTTTGGTTATGGTTCTGATACCAGCAAAGCATGTGTTTCATTTACCCAAATGTTTGTAAAAAATGTTCCTGATGCAAAACTTTTACACTTTTCAATATTTATATCACAAGAATTACCAGGCTTGATATCGTACCTTTTGTTTTCAATCAGACTGCAACATCATACACATGCACATTTGTATAGATATGTTACTACGTTTTTGTGATATTTGGTTGGACTCACATTTTATACAATATTTATTTTTTATTCATTTTTGTATTTGTTATGACATAGAACAGAAATGAGGTTGTTGCAGCTTTCTGTGTTTACAAATGTGATGATGTCATCTTGCAATCATGTGTGGTGACATCACAGGAATATGCGTATACGCTAAAGCAAGTTTTGGTGCACTTATATAATTTCTACGCTTGGCAACAATTTCAATCCTTCCTTATTTCAGACTTGGAGGTTACATCTTTCAACGGTGGCTATATGATTTTATTTATCTATTTATTTATTTATTTATGAATGTGTTGTCTATAGTTCATAAAGAACTTTTACAACAATTCATACATTCACGTGTAGATAGGCACATACTTTATCAACAACAACAGTTAACAATTCAACATAATACTTACATTATACACAGCATTAATTATAACAAAGGCAATAAATAAGTTCATTGTCTAAAGGTAAAACACATTCATTCATTTCTACAATACTTCTTGTTACCATTAATAGTTCTCACAGAGAACAGAGTATCTCATTTTTTTTAAAAAAAATTCTGCACTAGCAGCAATCAATATTCAACAACCTTCACTACATGTCTAGCTATTACAAGTACATTCATGTTAGTATATGGATGTACAGGCATTGAAATACGTTTGTGTTAGTCATGCAGTATGAATAGCAAACAAATATTAGACACCTAGGTCGGAATTAATGAAATGCATAGCTGTTTGCCATAAACGATACAGAGGTATAACCAGAATTTCAGATGCAATGTTTACACATAGATGCCAAACAATGCCCAAACAATGTGTGGTCGCGATGTGCTCATAATTATGTACATATCAGCCATACATATGATTTTGGATTTTATACTTTGTAATATTTGTTTTTAATTTAGTTTGTGGTAAGCAGTATTTTTCCTGAACAGGCAATCTGGATAGAGAGGTATTTTTGTTTCCTATTTTTATAATTTTGGATTACCTTTTTAGATTTTGCCATACTCAGAAGGAAGGTACATAGTCAATAGTTGGAGATCCTTATTAGCTAGGCTCACCATTAATGCCCTCTACCGGTATCCTTTAAAATAGGGCTGCTGTATCCCCAACCACCTGGTTGTAAGAAAAGAGTTTGCTTGATAACAGTGACGTAACTACCCATTCAACAAATGAGTTCCCCCCTTCCGCTCTTGAGCTGCATTTGGTCACATTTCACTCCCCAACTGACCTGCACCCGAGTTGGCTCTGGGCTGCCTCCACAGCACACCCTCCTTAGACTTTGTCTGAACCTCCTGTATGCCTCAGCACCTACACTATAAAACCCTAGGCTGGTTCTGGGCTCCCTTCACTAACCATCTCCTACTCTGACCCAGTGATGGGTCTGAGCTACATTTCATGCCCCTCCCCTCTTTGTTTAAACCTCCCTCCCTAGCTTTGAGGACAGATGTCTCATGTGCAGAATGAGGAGGACCATGGCGCACTCTCTCACTGTCTGGGTGACCTTGTAGCAAACAGTTACTTTGGGGATAACATACCCCCTCCCGAAATAGATCAACTGTTATTGGGCCCCCAGTATTCAGACTGCTGAACACCATTTCCAAATAGCCTCCTGGGTCTATATAGACTCTGGCCAGCCCTAGCAGCCTCACTGGCCCACTGGAAGACAGGGACACAACCAAGCATAGAACTCACAGCCCCCCCTGAACAATCCCAGCTGTAGGCCCTTAGCATATAAGCAAGCTAGTCTAGCCTACAAGGTGGGTTGCAAGAACAGGATGCTTAATTTTAGTGAAGGACAGGGTGTTTGCAAAAATGTAGGATACTTTAGAAGTGGCAGCAGAGAAGTGCAGGGGGAGGTGAAAGCTGAATGAGCAAAGAGTAGGAAGGTAGATAAAAACATAGAGATGATTGGAAGCAGGTAACACAGAGGAAAGGCAGGGGGAGGTAGGGAGGTAATCCCACAAGTGGATCAGAAAGGGGCATTGCTATTAAAGGAATGGAAGGAGGAGATCAAATCTGGACTGCAGTGGAAGGAGTTAACAACATCAAGAGGAAAGGAGGGATGAGGCAAAACCTGGAGTGGGTGGAAGAGTACACTGACATCAAAGACAAAGATGGAAGAGGTACATGCTGAACTAGAGTGGAAGTGGGAAATAACATCAGAGGAAAGGCGGGGGAGTTGAGTGGAATGATGGAGGAGGTAAATCATGGTGATAACATTAGATACTAGGAAGTATACTGAAGCACTGGAGACATTAGTCGTGAGTGGTACAGAGGAGGTGGGAAGGATGGTAAAGGGAGAAGCTTAGAAGCATCAGCAATCAAGAGTAAGATCAGGACGCAGTCAGACAGATTATGCATGATGTGGTGGGCCAGGGCAGCCCTTGGCATGCCCATATGGTGGAAGAAGGAAGAAGATGGCATCAGGAAGTAAACAGCCAGTTTAAAGAGCAGAAGGGCCAGGTGTCCCTTCTTTAATGTTCCATGCCAGCTAATATCAAGAAGCTGTATGCTTAGGTGTTTCAAGAACTGTTGTAGTAGCCCAGGTATATGGGACCCCAGAAGCCCTCACAAAGAGATAAGGTGAGAGGAAGGTCCAGGAATGACATGAGCCAACTAAAACTGAGAAAAAGGCTACAGTGCAACTGCAACCTCACTGGGACTTTAACTGAAGAGGAACGAGAGAGATTGGGAACCACATGAACATGCAACACTGGAGCATGGTAGGTGACATGTCTTCCTGGGTACTCTAAGGACGGGGACATTGACACCAGTGCTTTGATTGGACATTGCAGTCCAAACGAGTTTGAAAGAAAACTACTGAGAGAAGATTATGCTCATTGTTTTGTTGGTTTTGATTGTGTTTTATATGGTTAGGGAGTTCTACATTACTTTTTAGTTTGCCCTCTGTATGTAATCCTTAATAAAATCTTGACAAAAAATACGTGGTCAAGGTTGTATTTCAGTGTCCCTGATGCCAAATACCTGACACCCCCACTTCATTCTGCTGCTGATTGCGGATTCCTTCAGTCCATATCCTCCTTCATGCCTGGACTCTCCTTCCTGTAAATTGTTCCCCAAACATATAGTCAGATTAGTCATCAACTGGGCGACTACATATCAAAGGAAGCTTAAAAATCCACCCTGGAACAAGATTAGCACAGTCAAGATTCCCATACTGAGTTTCTATTTCTGGTGTTAGATAACCCTAAGATTAAAGATTTTAGAATGTAACAAGGCCACTCTGAGACAAGAAAAAAGCTTGTTTCTAATACAAAATATATTTAATTAAGTAAAATGTCACCAACGCAATATACCAGGTGATTCCCCACTTGATTTACAATGGGACTACCCCTTTACCTCAATCTAAACAAAGTCTGTTTAAAATCACTGTAAATATATGCCCTCAAATTAACATAGATTTTCTGTAAAGTCCTTAACATCTATTGCCATCAGAGAAATATGCTTACTTTAAACTCACCTCCACCCTGAACTGAAAGTTACAGCTCATATAAAATATGGTAAACCAACTCTCGGCTGATTTTAATCTGAAATGTTGCACTCTATCTACAACAGACTTGGCTGCATCTTCTATGATGTTGTACTTGTTGCAAACCATTATAAAGACTTGAATTTCTCAGGATTTCAGTTGCTTGTACAATACTGGGACAGTGGGGCCTAGCTCACAAACTATTTCAAAGGAATCAGGTTGATTCTCATACCACTCCAGTTCAATGTGTCAATTAAGAAATAGATTTAAATTATTGTATTGACTATGGTAGACACCATTTCTTGAACATGTTCTTCCACATTCAATTCTGGATTCTAAATTTTCCAAAGTTTTAAATTGCAGGAGAAATTCCTAATACAGTAATGCTACCTACGGTTTAAATGTTAATTGTAAGTCACAAAGTACACAAATCGTGCACTATGTTACATTTTTTAGTGATGTAGCTTTTAAATATCGAACCAAAATATTCTTAAATGCTATCTGGAATTTAATAAATTCTCAAATATCTAAACTATTTTGGGGCATAGGTACTTACTTGTCTACCTTTCAAATGACTAATAAGTAAGGGCACTGACTGGCCTCAGGCAGATCTGTCAGGGAAGATCTCCCTTGTGTCTCGGCGCTTGCACCAAAATTCCTCTCATGCATTCTAATCATCTATTGAGAAAGGTCTCTGCATTCAGTCCATCAGCTAGACTCTGCTGGAATCCAACCTTGCTTCTTTCCTTGAAAATCCCTGTTGAATGGTGCCTCCTATTCTCTGTTTTCCCAAAACAATCCTTTCTTCTTATGCTTTTGAGTTTAAATACCCAGCAAACTCCAACAATAAAGGAGAGGTGAGTACTGATGATTCCTATTGGTCAATGATATTTATTGGACTCTAGAACAAACAGAAAAAGACAAATCTCATACCCACTTCTTTTCTGATCAGATTGCACAGCGAGCTAAGCGCTTGCCCATGATATCTTTGTGCAGCCTGCTGTGGCATGTTTGAATCCCGCCAGGGTGAACTCAGCCTTTCATACTTCTGAGATTGATAAATTGAGTACCACTCTGTGGGATAACAGTGTCTTCTGTTATTTCAATGCACTGAGGCCTAAGGGTTATTAGCACTATGTAAGAAATGCATTATTATTATTATTATTATTATTATTATTATTATTATTATTATTATTATTATTATTATTATTATTATTATTTCTGTTAGCTATTTCACATAAGAAGGCTGGATGTCAGAGTTTCTGTGTTATGTTCTGGTTTGTTGTCATAATATACACTACTCTCGGTATTTAAGATCACTGAATTATATTATTTGGGCAGAATAACAATTTTATAAAAATGGTTCTCTGTATCTCACAGTTTACAAAATCACATTTCCATGGGTCGCTCGCTGCATACAGTACACCATATTCATTCCATAACTCAAAATATTTTAATTGGAAAACTTCACTTAATGCTAGTAACCTTCACAGGTATGGATGCAGAATAAGTTCACGGTAATGCACATATCTTTGATTTTGTTGGACACCATTGGGAGACCAACATAGGGCCTTTTTCTAGGTTCTACATTTCAAGCAGATTTAAAAGCCCACCTTCAATCGTATCAATAACAAAATAAGATAAGGTCCATGTTCATTTTCTCAAACCCAATATTTTCTGCCTCATATGGGACTTGGAACATACAGACCTATCTTATATGTTAGGGATCATCTTTGAATAACCATTTTCAAAGAGTAATGCTATTAGCTTTTGCTACAATTGGTGATCTAGAAGTTAACCAAATATAATTACTTCTGTTTGGCCAGCTTTGTCACTAATGATACATCATTAATTACAATGTTAACCTGTCAAGTAAATAGATGATGATCTAGGAACATTGCATGGTTTCAAGAAATGTATGTATTGTAAGCCTGAATCCTTGGCGCAAGGTGTTTATAAAAGCATCTGTTTTGTATTTGATTACTGTTAGACAATGAGTTTTTCAATTGCATGTCACCAAGATAATTCTATAGCAAAATGAGTTTCAGTAGACAGTGTTTCCTTTGTAAATGAATCTACTTCCTCACAGTTTTCTGAACAAACAGGGTATTTCGTTGAGAAAAAAGGCTTATTTTCAGAATACTGTTTTTCAAATTTAGCACACATTTGAATTTGCTATGAATATTTTAAAACATGTATTGGAAGTAAATTATTTAAACTTTCACCATACATAAACCTATGTTCACTTCATATGTAAAGGAAAGGATTTGCACTTGCATGTCCACATGTTTACATATTTGTATATTTCATATAATTTAATGTAATTTATATTCCATGAAGAAAGACATCTTACATCCCCCAGACGTGTTCCATTCAATTTTGGTGAGTGGGTATGACAAGCACAAACAATTCCCTTTCAGTCTCAGTTCTGGAAGTGAGCTTTTATTTTATTAATTCTTCATTATCATTTTTGTAGAATAATGACCTTGCAGTAAAAGTGTTTGTTTGGTCTTCATCTCTTGAAAGCAGGTATGACATGTTCCCTCTAGACAGTGGTTACTTCATCCTAGGTTGTCCATATTTTTTGGGTTTTCTTCTGCTCGGTCCTGGGTTTTATTTTAGCAAAGAAATCAGCCACTATTTTTTCAGGTTCATTCTTTAATCTGGAAGCAAGTACTTCCTGTAGCTACAATGCTAGGGATGGAATTAGGGGCTTGGGGGATTTCTCATATACCACCTGTGATGCTTTCACCAAGGAGTAGGTTGTGATCGCCAGTCCTCAGCCTCACATCACTCCCATCCCTCCTCCTCCCACGTGACTTCATCACAGTAGACTGGACAACACATTTTTGGACTCATTCACTTCAAAGACGTGCCATTGGCCACTTGTTTATTAGTGTCACTGTTCACTTATCCACATAGACAGTCGCTAATGATTACACTGATGTTGCCCTTACAAAATGTGCAATATTAGAATTACAGGGACAATTGGCAAGGTAAAATTTGCTCGGGACACCAAAAAGGCTTCCCATGTTCTAAAGGGAAAAACCTGAAAGGTTAATAACATTACATACATTGTGAGATAGATATAACTACTGGAACCTGGAAAGGAAAAGAGTGAGGCTTAAATGGAATTAGGAGCTGAAAGGAAAGCAGATTATACAGAATTGCTATCGCACCAAGACAAAAGCAGGTGTTATGTCAGAGAAAGATACTAAAGAGAACCCTGCCAGAATAAGAATACTGAGTCCTGTCTCAAACATAAATTCCATTCTGGTGAAGGAAGACACAGCATCTGGCCCAAATATCAAGGGACAGTGAGTGCCAACTTGATTAAATAAAATATGCCAAACATTTGAAAAATATGTGGATGAGACAGCAGCAACCCATGCAACATGCCCAAATAAAACCATAAAGACAATTCCTAGAGAAAATTAGGAATTAGAAGTACTAAATCCAAGGGTATGTCTGGGAAAAATCATGGTAGCAACAACAAACGACTACATGAAAAGCCAACAAGAAAAATGAGACAATGCTGGAAGTGTTGAAGGAGCAATGTGTTCAGCATTAAGTCTAGTTTATTTAGGAGACAATAAGAAACGTGGCTAATACACATTTGAACAAGACAATGCTGGTCTCACTGGAGTATTAATTATCTTTATCAATACTGGTGAATGAACGACACTGGCAGGGTAGCATGGAGAAAGGCATGCAAACCAGTCATCATGTCTTCTGGTCTTCTGGGGACCCTCTTGTGCAGTTTTCTAAAGCTTCTGAGGAATTACCACTAATCATGTCAATTGCACAGAGGAAGAACACTTTTAAGATGATGCTACATGGGTCAAAAAAGTGCAGTGTACATGCTGAAATGAGGGAGTGCAGTGTTGCAACCATTCTAAGAGGTATTTCCTTATAGTGAGGCAGGCAAGTCTGCCAATTAAGTGATTATGAGAGATGCAGATGGAATGTAGGTATGAGAATTGCGGCTATTGGAATAAGTGACATATTCATTACTTTATGCATTTTAATTTCAAAGTATATTTTGACATACCTTTTGTATAATTTATTGAAATGATCAGCATTATTTACTTTAGAAATCTGTTCAATGATATCTGCTTTGCACGGGACATTTTGCTAATTATTTTACAGTTTTGCTCATGTTTGTGATTGGAGAACAACAGGATCACCTGCTTAGTTCAATTAATGATGCACATTTACTTAATTGCAGGGAAATCCTTATTTTCTATCTTCTACCTGAGATAGTTGCACAGAGACACCATGAAATGGCCATGCTTCATTGAGGCATTGTTAACAACATGTATCTGCACTTATCCCATGGTTGAGTTCCAAACTGGAAGCTCTTGCACATTTCAGGAGCTGTTAGGTCTATTTGTGTCACTGTAAGAGTGAGTGCTCCTACCTGGATTGCTTCCTGCCTATATGACTCATTGTTTTCCCTTTCCTGAAATAAAGAGACATCCTCTCCAACCCCCACTTATTGCGGTCCAGCAAGGGTCAATGCTTGTTCCATTCCTATTCACCTTTTACACTTCACTACACTTTATTAGGTCATGCTCAATTTTGGGTTTTCTTAGCAGCTCTTTCCCAACAACACTCAAATCTTCCTTTACTTTCGCAATTTAACGCCAACGTTTTTCCCCACATCAGTAACTGCTTGAGAGCTATTTTCCAATACAGTTTGATGCTCAAATCCTTAACAAATTAGTTTACTCATTTATTGCACCATACATGATAATCAAATGTGCCACCTGCACCTTCGTCAACCTCCCATCTCTCCTCAAACTCTCTGATCATCAGCGTCCCTGTACGACCTTTCACATGTGTCTGTTCACCCTACTTAGCCTCTCATCCATCACTGGAACTCTCTTCCCCCAGTCCTAAAACAGTCCCACATTTCCAGAATTCCAATCAGTCCTTCAAAGGAACATCCTGCAACTTGAAGAGTGTGCAAGCAGTAAATTCACCATTTTCCTTCCTGAAATCCTCTTCCTACTCATCTCCTGTACATAGCTGCATATATTAAGGGTGGAATCCTGTAGTTAATTTCATTTATCCTAGATTGTTATTATTGTTCTCTGCATGTCTTAATTTGTATCCATATTGTCCTCTCTTGCTCTTATGTGTCCTCCCCTCTACACAAGAATGAGCTACTGTCAAAATGTGTACTATAGTAAAGACCTCTGTTACGGATATGGCCAGTTCACCATACGTCTTTGTGTGTAGAGAGTCTTGTAAATACCCTCATTGCTAACTCAATAAATGCAAAACACAATAAATACAAATGATTCTGATTGTTATATGTTTGGATTGTGATGGAACTTGGCAAGTATGTGATAAAGGACTAGACTCTAATCATACTATTTTGTTTAAGTCAGTAGTAACCCAATAATTATATTCAGAGGATTGGGGTTATATTGTTGTAATATCCTTTGAGCATTAGCAGTTGCTCTGTAAAGTATTTATGCATGATTGATACATTCTAAATAAAATGATGGACCATGGATGATGTGCATGAAACAGTGGTGACCTACCTATCATGGAGGAACTTTTCCAATGAACGAAAGCACTATGGATATAATTTAGCTATTCTTCTTAGAGGGATAGGTTGGCACAGTAGTGTAATCTATAAAGGATTGCTATTCCAGTTTTGTATTTTCTAGAGCATTTACATCTTCAAATTCTTAGTTGAACAATCTCTTCTGATGTGCATGTACTCTCTGCTATGGTTGTGTCTCATGAGGGGGGTGATAGGACAAATGAGCTCAAGGGTGTTTTATTATTAATAATGCAACCTAATTTAGAGACATACTCTTCCAAGTAAATAAATGTGGACAAATTCAAAATAGTGTAAAACTGTTTTTTTTTCGAATCTAAACCCTTGTTCTGATTTCAACACACAGGTTTATGCATCAATATTAAAGATCCGAAAAGGTAATCCCTTCCTTCAGGATGTTTTAGTGGATTCATGGCCAGATTTCAATGCTGTTCTTGTTCGGCCTCAAAGGGAGGTAAATTTGATTATTATACTGAGTCTTAACCTATGCAAAAAGAAATGTGTTGAACAATATTTGTGTAATTTGGCAGATATTCCTTCTAGCCAGCATAGCGTTCTTGGATTTCTTGCTAAGTATTTGATTCCTTCCGGCTGGATTTGCAATTTGTGAATTTGGATGGATTTCCTATGTGTACTCGGCTCTACCAAATTGTATCACCCTTTCCATTTGATTTTCTTTCCATTTCAAATTGCACAGTAAAAACGTTTAACTAAAAAATGTGAACATTGCATACATTATTTTAAAATAGAAATTGATGGAAGGATAGAGACATGGGCATGACATTTGGTCCAAAATTTTATAGAAACTTTTAGAACAACTGTTGAACATAACCTGGAATAATCATATTATTTGATAGGAGGAGATGTTTGACGCATCACATGCCAAAAGAAAATAGAAGTGCCATCATTGCCACTAGGGATTTAAAAGAGCAAAAATGAAGCTAACCAGATAAATAAAAACGAAATATTTACAATACAATGCAAAACAAATACTTTCCAAGTCATACTTCTTTGAGGTCCTACTTTAGCTTGTTACACTGTGCATCCTTCCACAGATTTTCTTTGCTCCATTGGTTAATTAAAAGTAAACATTTCCTATCCACACCTGCCAAACTGTTGTCACTCAACAATATTTTATTTTTAAAACATTCTGACTTTACATTGGAAAACGCAAACAACATGATCTTATGATGAAGACGACTTGCTCCCATCATTTCATAGGCATAATGGAAGCCACACCTTTCCGAAGGGACGTGATGCTTTTCATGACTATCCTAACCAGATTGTAAACTAGGGTCCTTTTTCATCATAGAGAGATCTATTCACTTTTACCTAACAAATAGATGCCTGGTACTTGTCATCGACATTTGGATTCTGGGCCAGCCCTCAATGAGCTCTATGACATGATGAGATGCCTTGCTTTTTATCAATGTTCATATGCCTAAAAGAAAGCAGCTGCACAGATCCAATCTCTCCATGTTGTGATACAAGCAGTGCTTAATTTGTGCCAGTGTTTCCCGGTGTTCAGCCCCAGGACTGATTTTGCAGTTGGGGCTGAGCACCGGCACTTCCTCAGCAATGTACATTATCACGTTGGCCTTGTGATTAGATTTGACAACCGATAGAGTATAGCAGAGAAAAGACAAGGTGCAGCACGCTGTCTTAATGCTGTTCTTCTGCTTGAGCTACCCAGCCAGCCTTCTTTGTAAACGGCCTGCAAAGCACTCTTGCCCAGGGGCTTAGAGCACCACAATAAACGGGCCTAGTCTTACACAGCATGTCAATATAATGTATTGTACAAAGTGGAGTCGGAGTGACAGCATCAACTTGTAATGACACAAGGCCCGATTCATGGATTCTTTTGCATAGTTCAAAGTGACTTTGCACTGCTGAAAAGTGACTTTGCACTGCCAACACAAACCCGGATTCATGGAACTGTGCAAAGTGTATTTTCACAGTTCTGAGAAACAGTTCGGTATCTCTTTCCATATTTTGTCCCCTTGTTCTCCTATTTTAGTTGCAAATAAACTTTGCATATCCCCTATTGCCGATGTCAACCTTGCAGCCTTTTTCTTGAGTGCCTGTATCAATTTTCTGCCACGAGGGAGGGCAGGCTGCATATTTGATTGTTTCGGTCCATGGTCTGACATGGTACATAATGTGCATCCCCCTTTCTTTTTTGTAGCAGTGGCATTTGTCTTGTGCTTATCCCTGTCGCCACTCCCCTTTGGTGGCCTGGTCCAGACCTACTTTGATTTTCTAGTAACCACAAAGGGGAGTTCAAAGGCAGTTCCCTCCTGCTTATGCCAAATTATTGTAACACTCAAACATTGATTTTTCCCTTCCTACTGCAGAGGGAAGTTGACTTTCAATCTCTTCGCTGTCTTGTCGACTTCTTTGTTGTCTACTCCTTCTCCTCTCTTTGTCAGGTGTCCATTCATCGCCCTCTCCATTGCTCCATTCGCCTCCTGTTGCATCCTCATCTGAGGCCGCACTACCCTTGTTTCCTCCTTCTACCTCCTCCTTATTGTCTTCTTCCTCCTCGTCATCTAGTCTGAACTTTATTTTCCCGGACAACCATTCTCTCTTGTCCCCTTTATTTTTCCTTCTCCCCTCCTCCTCTGTCCCCCTCTTTGCCTCGTTGAACAATACATCCCTCTGTTGTTGTGCGTTCTTTTTGATGTCTTCTAAGAATTGTCATTCCACCCTCTTGTGTACCTCCTCCCTCCTCCCTCATGTGTGTCTCTGTCCCTCTTTTTCTCTGTTTATTTTATTTATTTATTTATTCATCTAATTTGTTGATAGCTCCCGAAGCCAGAAGTATCATGGCGCTAGGTTACATTGCTTGGAAAAAGGCTGTTGAAGAAGAACAGTTGCTGGGTTACATTATACATTGGTAAGAACAAGACACTTGAAAATAGAACAGTTGCTAAGTTACATAATTAGTAGGGTTGCAGCAGTAATGGTAAGTAGGATACAGTCGGGTGTATTTTTTTAGGAATGATTAGCTAAGAAGGCTCATCTTTGATAGATGGATGGAGAGTATTCCAAAGAGTGGGAGCAATAAATGTGAAGCTGGCTCTTCCTGCGCCTTGTCTGGTGAATCTGGGTATCATAAGGGAGGAGGAGGAGGACCACAGGCTCCGGGGATTGTGTTCTTTGAGATGTCTGTTGTCTCTTTATCCCCCTCAACACTTTCCTGATGTGGGTTTTTATACCCCGCCGTGGGCCGTAACATTGAGTAAACACCATATGGCGGGGGCAGAGAGCTTGGTCTGTCCCATTCCTTTGTCCCCCTCCCTCTTTTTTCGTTTGTTCCCCTTTTGTTTCTTCGTACAACTTCCAGAGCATGAATATGTTCTGCCTGCTTTTCAATTTGGAGACCTTGTATTTTGTTAACAAATATGAGAACATATTTACTATTTTTTCGGCAATCGAACGTTCCTTCTCTTGGCCACTCATGGAAACACTGACCTGCAGTCTCCTGGGCCCACTGAACATTATAATTTAATATTTTATTGTGATACTGTGGCAATTCTTTGCACATGTGATCAACTGGGCTATCTAAATAGGCCATTATGTCCCACCCTCTGTGTGGCCTTCCTCTATACCCCAATTACCCTACGCTCCCCTTTCCACTCTGCTCTGTATGCTTTTTTCCTCCACAGCACCCACACTCACCCTTAATCACTCACCTCCCATCCTTTCACTCAGGCCTTCTCCACAGGGCCACCCACTCACTCTTAACCATCACACTGGCCTTCTCCTCAGGCCTGACCACTTGCTCTGTGTTGGTAAACAATGGCCCTCTCCACGGGCTCGCCTTTGCCTATGTTAATGAAGATAAGCGCCAAATCACCCCTCCTTCTCTCGCACACGCCTATCGCTAAAATTCCAAGCGCACTATTATACACCAGGTACCTGTCGATGTTGATCCATCCACCATGAGTCAACGCCTCATGGTAATACGAGCAAAACTAACTACCACACAGGCATCACTCTCTATACCTCCGAAACAACAATAAAAATGACACTCATCTACCACAAATGACTCAACTATACAATCACAGGTGCTATGCACAGCTCCAATCTAACGGGGTCCGCCTCTTACTACTCACCTCTCCTGCTCTACTGCAGCCATGCCCACACCCACATCCACTCCCTATAGGGTGGTACATGCTCAAATCTAATACTACTACGGCCGATCGTCCTCCCACCGTGAGGATGCATCCAAAACACAATAAAATACAATCCCTCCCTCGCCGTGGGAATGAAACCATGATGCAGCTTTATCTTGCACGGTTACACTCACGTCCTAGAAATCTTCGAGTCTCCTCGTCACCATGCTTCCCGTGTGGGCTCACTCTTCCTCTTGAGTGCTGGTGGCGCTCGGGAACCAGGCAGACCTTTGTGAACTTGGCGTCTGCAGGACCTCCTCAGTGATGCATGTGGATCAGGACTGCGGTCGCCAGACCCTCACCTCCAGGGAGGGGTGGCTGGAATACCCTCACTTGACTGAGAGAACTGAGGATCTTGCTGGGGCCTCCAAAAATGAATTAGGGGTCCTCCCAAAGCTCGTAACACAAGTAGTCCAAAAAGGAGCTCACACCAGGCAAGAAGTAACACTGTTTATTATAGCTCTGCAAGCACCAATCAAAGAGAACAGTGGACAAGAACTGGTTGATGAGAGCTGACAAACTGGAATACAGCAAACATCATTTTTATACTGCTAAAACAATGTTCATAGTAGTGGAAACAGTTGCACTTCAAACTTCACGTCTTTGTGGATCCCACAAAGCTTATTGGTTAAAATACATCATACCCTTATGGCTAGACATACGTTGGTAGAACATGATTGGAACAAACAGATCTGCCCTCTCTTAGCTCACCTCCCCCCCATGTGGCACCACATTGATTCTCACTCCTCGGGCAAACAGTTTGCAATTACTAAAAACTGCTGACCTCTGGTTCTTTATTAACCTGCCATTGGTCAGCACCATAGCGGAAGGAACACGAGACACCCTGAACTTGGGGGAAAGGAGAGATTCACACAGCATATGCATGATAGGTACCTTCACAAACATTGTAGTGGACACACAGAAGGCTGGTTACCTCTCAAAGACACCAGAACTTACCATCTGATTGGTTCTTCTTGGAGCGCGGCTCCCTTCCACCTCCCGAGTGTTTCTCTGGATCAGGTCGACTTCTCCAGCTCCCATGAGGAGCCATGGGACTGACAATACATCACCCAGTGCTGTCTCAGTGATTATGGTCTGCTGGAGACGAGCAGCTTGAGTTCAGCTTCCTACCTCCCTCAACCGTGGTGCAGGGGCCATGTGTTTGGAGCGGGCCTTCAGGGTGAAACCCAACCTGTGGCTTTCGCATAGAGTGCACTTACCTGTGATTATCTCCTTTCTCATACTTGCATATTTAATTTCCTGGTGTCAATGTCATAAACAGGGTATCCACCTCCCTTTGTTCCCTTCCAGGCCTGATTAGATGGTTGACTACTGCTCCCAGAGTCCCCTTGTTCCCCCTCGAGTGGCGCTCCCACCCATAACGCTTATTCCCTTGATTTGGTAGGTTGGCCCCCCCCCCACCTGGTGCTCAATCAGCACCTTCTTTACAGTCTCCTGTATGCAATTTACGATTTAAATTAAATTCTGCAAGTAACATTACAGGAACTTCACAGTGCCAAACAATCATAGCACTATAGTACTCCTCTCAGGCAATCAGAATTCTCGGAATGCAGTCTACCATGTCTGCTATAGACCTCATCTCGAACATTCTGTCTTGAGCAGCAGCCTAACAAGCAGCACAGAAACACCTGGCTTTAAATTCGTAATAAACGCACAAAACACAAAGAATTGATTGCCCATCTCTATGACAGAGTTTTAGATTGGTGTTTTTACACAATATTCAGATTTGCATAAGAACTAGTCAGTTTACAAATCAAACAAAACTTTGAACATTTCATCATGGAGCCACATTGTTATCATATAAAAAATGTATTTATTTATTAAATGTTTACACAATCCTAAAAACTGCATATTGTCAAATTGTCTTAATTGAAAAAAGTTAACAATTACTAAAAAGCTAAATCTAAAGGATCCTACAAAGGACACAGAATGTGCCGGGGTAAAGAATACTAGATATATGTCCATATATACACAATCAAGCATTACACAAAAGAAAAGACTCTTCTTATTTACAGTCTTATTCAGATCGTCGACATGTTTCGGCCTTAGATTACATTATACACTATCTCTAGTTTCTTTTCCATATAGATATGCAGGCCTTCTTCAGGAGAGAACATTTCTTCAATATAATGGTTTACTCTTGTATACCCCTTTGATTGCTGATCAAAGACAATGGGCCTCATTACGTGGTGGGTGGTAAGGGGTTAACGGCGCTGGTAAAACCCCTTACCGCCCTATTACGAGGTCCCCTTGTGGGACCCGCTCTGGACTTCTGGTTTTACCAGATGTCCTTAGCGGGTCCCACAAGGGGGCCAGCATGCTAACAACGGGCCCATCATTAACGGGCCCGTTGTTAGCATGCTCCCCATTCCCATTGAGCCTTATGGGGGCTCAAATGGGAATGGGGATGGTCCGGGTCTGGGTTCTCTGAATGGGGAAAATACCGGGCCCTCCAAAGTCGGAATGGCTCGGTATTTCTCCATTCAGGGAACCCGGACCCGAGTTTGGAGGCAGTCATGCCCTTATTAAGGGCATGGCTACCTCCAAACTCGTAATGAGGCCCTATGTTTCTATAAAAACATCATAAAAACAAGAATTACATAAAAAAGTGGTCCAACAATGTTCGAAAACTTCTCTTTTGTGGTAATCCTACACACAGTGAGCTAAATACATCAGTCAATTAGATATGTACAACACCAATCTCTTACTTTGATCTACTGTCAGCATGCAGACTAAATGCTCCCGACGTTCTTGAACCGGCAGCAAAGATTTCTCGTAAAGGGATGCCTTTTTTCAAATTGCAAAAGGATATTTAATACCCCTTGGAAACGTGGTGGGAGATTCCCCTTCTTTCTCCTACAAAAATGAGTAATCATAGTTATTCCCCACTTAAATATTCTTTTTATTAACACTTAGATCTATTCTTCATTCTTGAAGATAAAAAACTTTTACTCCTATTTTTTATTTTCCTCGAGCAATGACTACAATTCATTGTCACTGTTAATGATTTGAGAGCTGACCTGCATTGATTATTTATTTAAACTACCACTTTTGGCCACACGAAAAACGTTTTCTTTTTCACACACTTCCAACCTATTAATTAGTTTTAAAAAAACATGCATTTACAACTTTTTACAACTGTTTTTATGTTTATACTTATCAAATAATTTTTACCTCACAGTATTCTGAAAAAAAAGCACTAGCACCTTTCTTCAGGTCTTTGATCTTTCTTTTGTTTAGAAAACTTCTTATTCACCAGGCTTCGGTGTTCCAAGCTACTCACGCTTGATTCCCCCACAATGTAGTATATGTAAACTGTCTAGTTCTTATGAAAATATGAATATTGTGTAAAAACAACACCAATCTGAAACTCTGTCAGCATAGAGAGGGGTAATCAATTCTTTGTGTTTTGTACGTTCTTTACTGAAATCTCCTGTTTGAGAATTGATCCCCTGTTATCAAAAAATAGGGATAAAAGCTAATTGAGGATTAACTTTAACTTCGTAATGGCACAGAGGAGCATATGAAGTTCAAATCTGCAAATTCACAAACAGCAATGAAATACAAAATGTCTGAACTTTGTTGTTACTGGTTCAAATTCATCAAATTAATATTACAAGTTGGTTATGTGTGTATCATTTTCTCCCCAGTAAAAACACTTCATCTCCATGTGGCAACAACATTATAGACCTTAGGAGGGCCCTTATTGCTTTGGATAATTACCCTTACAGAAATGTATAGTCCGTGGCTTGCCCCGGCTAATAACTCGAGGGTACATCATTATCCCTCGAAAGCACCCCTACCTTCATCTATGAAAGGCTTAATTAATGACCGAAAGGGTAGAGCAAAAACTCTAACACAAATTCTAAAAACTGGTTCCCAAAAAGGATTTCAACAACGTCCTAGGTTGGTTTTGCCATTTTTATTGATTTTAATGTGAAAACCAAGAGCCACATTTATTCAACATATATAGGTATTGTAAGTTTTCACCCGCACAGCTGAGGTTTGCCAAAGGTCTTTAATTGAGAAGAAATGATCTGTATGTAATCATTATTGTTGAGTTTAGAATTCCTTCTGTGAATTTTGCATTGGGAAATCTTGATTGAAAATACAGTTTTTAATTGCTTAGTCATCTGATTGTTGAGTCAAACATTTAACTCTGCTGAAAACAATGAATCAGGAATTATGTAAGAAGCAACATTTTCTGTCACCTGCTGCTAAGATGACTAAATACCTTGCGGATATAGGTTGGTCTTGGCGAGAAGGTGGATACTCTAAGCAGGTCTAGAATGCCCTTGACAAGCGTGTTGAAATGTGGGATAGGCTGGAAAACTTTGCCCACCTCAATTCCATGAAAAGCTATACATTTGTCCAATTTAGGATATATTCATTTATGAAACCACAAGGCTACCTCAACTTTGCCCCTCCAAAAAACTGTGAAGTTTTATAGTTCTACTAATGATGGAGCAGCTCCCGACATTAGTGCAGACTGGCAGAAAAGAGCAGATGCCTATGGAACAACGTACCTGTCAGCTATGTAAAGTAGCCAATACACTAGAGTCAGCCCGACATGTATTGACACAATGTGGAAGCATGATAGACATTATCCGTTGCTATATTGGGATGTACACCCATGACCTTGCAACAATTTCTGATTTAACATTTTGGCATCATTGCATAAATTCGGAAAGCATTCGAGTCTTGACTGCTTTTTACAACATCTGGCTTAGAATTGAGGAAACATTGGGCATTAAGATCTGATCACCGTGATTATGTCAATCCTTAGACTCTGCCTATGCCTGGGGATGTTGCAGGCTGTGGAGATATGAGAACTATAATGCTATGATCCTTTGCGCAATGCTCTAATTTATGTTCATGTTTTGCTCCTCTGTAGCTAAGGTAGCGCTTTTTTGATTTTGGATATGTTAGGTTTGATTGTTTAACTCTTAATTGCCATTTTGCTAAAAGTGAAAGTGATTTGGCTATTTGCTATTTGCCTATTTTATTATGCTATGTTATATTATCTGATCTTAGTTCTATTTTATGTAAAAAATGTAATCTGATATGTGTAAAGTTTATTAACTAAACTGTACCACATTAAATATACTATTATTATTATTATTATTATTATTATTATTATTATTATTATCATTATTATTATCATTATTATTATTATATTGAGTCAAACATTTTACTTTTCTAGTAATGAATGAATGAATGATAAGATATCCTTCATTCTTTAATTTTCAAACAGGGGCAGTCAAGTGACTTTGACACATACAGGAACTCCTATGTATATTTTTTCAAAGATCCAGGCAGCATTCCGGAATCATTTATGGAGGCATTTGACTGGACGCAGGCTTTTGAAGTTCAAGGTAAGAATGTCTCTCTTTCACATAGGAAACAGTTTGAATGCTTCCAAAGTATGGAGGGCAATTCACTGTGTGTGTAAGCGTGTATTTTGGTGTTTCTGGGTTGAGTTCCCAGATTTGTCCCCTAGATATGTTGAGAATTCTGTGTGAGCAACTTCAACATTATGTAAAAGCCTCATAAGATCATTTATTATTGAAATTGACTTAATGAGTTGTATCCTATTTCAAGTGAGTTTCTTTCATTCCTGGAAATGCACTGCTACTTGATAAATATATTTGTGTACCTCTGGAACTGTGCTCAAATTATTATTTAAGATTGGAGCATTTTCAGAATTGCATTTTATCTCGCATTGAATTTTTCTAATTACATTAGATCTCTTGAGGAGGTCGCTGTAATTAGCGCCCCTTCAAGTAAATTGAATGTGTAGCTAACTGTAGCAATTTGACATGCCTATATGTTTAAAAGTATTCCAGCATTGCACTAGCTGCTTAAGCGTTGGGAATTACAGTATCCAGCAAACGTGCAGTTCCCGGCTGTATTAATTTACACGCCAGGCGTGGTTCATTCAGGGGGGCAGGGAGCAGGTCCATTCTTTTTCTCCGGTCCTGGTAAGTTTCTAGGAACATATTATGGGTATTGAGGATGTTTTAGCTGCAATTCAGACTGCACGGGATAGATCCATGGCCAATAGTCTGGCCTTCGCAGCCCAATATATGCGGAGAGAAGTTTATCCCATGACAAACGTCTCTCATTCACCCCCTCCCGCGGCGGTTTCCAATCTCTGCCCTCATAAGTCTTTTTTAGAGAGCCACAGGGAGGATGAATCAGAGAACAGTGATTTGATTGACTCCCAGGTGCTTATAATAGGAAACACCTTCCCGAATGTGATGGCTAATCAGGGTAGTGATAGTCTCAAAATACTCTCCCCCACCCATGAGGTAGTGGTTAAAAATCACAAGAAAGGGCACGGAATTGTGGAGTCTCAAGCTAGGAAATCACTACGTAGCCTGTTGACAGGCTCAATTTCTCTACTCCTCCCTTTAGATTCTGCCGATATGCACAATAGTAACACAAGGAGACAAATTCCTTTGAAAGATGTGCCGGTTTCAGATATAATTCAGATTTCTCAAGAGGAATATTCAGTAGGGTCACCCCTCTCCTGCAACCTGAAATGTATGTTGCTTAACACTAGATCATTTTAAAAACATGCTACCAAAGTAGCTACTCACATTGAAGAGCGCAATCTTGACATTTGCGCCATCACGGAGACATGGGGACAGGAGGCTGCAGGTCCCTCATTAGCATTGGCCATACCAGAGGGTTATTTTATGATTAGAATGGATAGAGTTGACAATAGAGGGGGAGGAGTGCCTCTGATTATTTAATCCAATCTCAAAGTCTGGGAAAGCAAACTGAGGATTTCCCAGGAGTGAAATGTTTGCTGGTGAAAGTGGGTATAAGCACAGAAACAACACTTAATATCCTTCTTTTGTATAGGGATCCATCACCAGCACCTACGTTTCCATCACAGCTTTGTAATGATCATTTAACCTTCCTTAAGCCTAAAACAAAACTTGTTCTTCTCAGAGATTTTAATTTTTGGTTAGGTAGTGACATGGATGCTACGGCAGGGTCCCTACAGATTTCATTGGGTCTTTGGGCTTTTCACATTCCATAAAAGAACCAACACATATAAAGGGACATACCCTGGATTGGGTCGCGACACTCAATCTTAACGTATATGATCTGGCAGTCATACCTTGTACATGGTCAGACCATTTTTATGTTTATTTTCAGAGTTGTATAAATTATTTCTCAAAAACATGGGTCGAGCCCAAAGTTCTCGTCCTGGTAAGAAGTTCTAAGAAACTGACTCCAGAGAATCTTAGCAACGGGGCCTCGTGCTTGAACCTAGATATTTCCAGTACAGTAGGGTTGGTTGAGATATCAGATACGCTTATGAAATCTTATGAAATCATTTAGTGCAGTGACTGAGAGGCTAGTTCCCCTCAAGATGGTCTACCAGCAGAAACATTTGAGCAACCCATGGTTTAATGATACCCTATGTGAACTTAAGAAAGACAAATTTAACTTTTGTATGCCTGGCGCCAGAGTAGAGATCGTGGCAGCCTGGACGACTACAAAGAAGCAGCCACGATTTATAAACTATGAACCACTCAAGCTAAAAAAGAGTCTCTAAATCTTGGAATTGCTAGTGCAACATCCAATAGTAAAGAGCTCTTTAAAATATGAAAAGAGCAAGAATGCCCTATGGGCCCTATACAAGATTCTATCCCTAGGGACAAAATATGGTGTGCAAGATTCCAGGATGCCATGTGCAGTAAATTAGATAAGATAAAAAGGTCAATAGAAGAGAAAAAACTGCTCATGAACATAAGGATCCATGAAGCCCCTCTTTCTTCGTTACCCACTAAGGACGATAAGCCTCAGACTTTTAATTTTTTACCCATTTCAGAGGCAGAATTAGCAAAAATAATTAAAGTCACAAACTGCAAGGGGGACCCTTGCTCTTCTGTGATTATTAAGGAATGTTCCCCAAAATTTGTGAATACCTTCTTTGAGCAGAATCGGGTATCCAATAATTTCAAAAATGTGTGGCTTACCCCGT
Source organism: Ambystoma mexicanum (assembly GCF_040938575.1). Classification (NCBI taxonomy): domain Eukaryota; kingdom Metazoa; phylum Chordata; class Amphibia; order Caudata; family Ambystomatidae; genus Ambystoma; species Ambystoma mexicanum. The sequence continues at coordinate 552,804,785 of NC_090936.1, read as the reverse complement.
TACTGAAAAAGGCAAATCTCTGCCCCATAACTCCCACTAATTATAGACCGATTACCAATACTTCTTTTTTACGGAAGATACTGGATAGAGTGGCGTACAATCAAATTTCACAGCACCTTAATAACTCCCAGATGCTTCACAAATTTCAGTCAGGTTTTCGGCAGGCCCATGGTCCTGAGACTGCCTTGGTATTGTTAAAATCAAAGCTGCTCCATAGTATGGATGAAGATCAAATAGCCCTATTGATGATATTAGATCTTTCAGCAGCGTTTGACCTGGTTTGTCCACCAGGTTAAAACAATATGCCAATTTTTCAGCCCAAGCCACTCTTTGGGTTAACTCCTTTCTGAACGGAAGACAGATGAGAGTAACAAGTGAGACAACAGAAGCTAAACCCATCGCCCTGTTATTCGGAGTCCCACAAGGAGCGTGTGTGTCTCCTTGTTTGTATAATATCTTCATGATTCTGTTCTTTCACATGCTTGAACAACAAGGGATTTTCTTTGTTAATTATGCAGATGACACTCAATGTGTCATCTCTATCAAAGGCTCACATAACAAAGATGAAGTAAACATCAATAGGGTATATCAAGCTATCCAAAGATGGATGGTTATGAATGGCATGGCTCTGAACTGTGCAAAAACTGAGCTTTTGCTGGTTGGTGCCGACACAAGGTTGGCCAAACTTGATCCATTATATAAAGTGTTTAGTATAGATAATTGTTTGATTGAGGTCAAGACGAAAGTTAAGACCGTAGGCATCTCTCTGGACAAAAAACAGACCATGAAGGCTCAGGTAAACAGTCTGGTCTCATCTTCTTCATATTTCTTTAAGCTGCTAAGGCATCTTCTCCATTTATATCTGAGAAGAATGCGGAGACCTTAGCTAGAACCATCATTGACTCTAAATTGGCCCTACGGTTGTTGCTTCTTTGAAGGCATTGCACAAACTGACCTTCACCAGCTCCAGGTTATTCAAAACAGAGCGGTAAGAGCGGTGAAAGGACTTGGACACAGGGACCAGATTTCAGAGGCAAGACGGAGCCTACTGTGGTTGCCATTGCAGGCAAGAGTGCGTTCAGGATGATTCTCATCACCCATAGTACCTTAAAGGGCAAATGCCATCTTTTCTAATGGAAGCAAATGAAACAAAACAATATATTAGATCTTTAAGATCTAATAACACAAACATTTTAATATTACGCGATGCAAGCTAGCCAAAACCCGCAATGGAGCGTTTAATATTGCAGACCCGGCAGCCTGGAATGCCCTGTCACCAGATATCAGAACTATTTGTTCTGATCTTGATGGTCGTGCAGATTAATAAATACCTCTGTCCCCAAGTACCACACAGGCAGAAAAAACAATCACTGCCTGTGCAATCTTTGAGGCCACAGGTGTAGTGAGCCGTCAATCTGGAACCAGGAACGCCGGAAGGACCCCCTGACCACTGTAAGGCAATGAGTGATACTTCAACAAGGTGCAATGTGAACAGTATGCAATATATGAACAAGTCGTAGCAAGGCTTACCTAAGTGTAATGTAATCAAGAGCCTTAATGGGATGATAAACAGCAGGGGACCAACAGCAGAGTCAGTGAGCCGGGTGTCCAGTGAGGCTTGGGTAACAGATTAACACCTGGGCCAAGATGAATTGCACAAGAAGTAATTCGTAGCAGTTCAGAGTACAAAACAAGGTAAAAACCCAGTGGATTTCAAGAGCCAAAAGTTTCATGCAAAGGATGATCCGATATGCAGCCCGGTTAGCAGATCTGAGGTCGAAAGCCAGTAGAAACAACAGCAAAGGTCTAAAGCAATGGTGACAGATGCAGGGAGAAGAAGAAGCAATCCATGCAGCAGTCAGTGGTCGTAGTACCTAGTAATCCAATGATAAACAAAACGCCAAACAGTCCTTACGAGAAGCAGCTGTGTAGCACTGCTTCCGTGGCTTCCGATGCCTTTAACTGCTAGATGCAGTCACGTGATGCACATCACGGAAGCGTGCGGAAAGTCACGTGATACAAGATGATGAACGAGGCTGTTGTGAAAGTCACATCATTTGACGCCTGAATCTCCGTGTACCCAGGCGGCGGCGTAGAACATGCAGGAGTTTCCATGGCAGCTGGCAATGAAGGGAGGGTCGGAAAACTCCCGTAATGCCAACCAGCGCTCTCCTTTTTCTGGCGGAATGTTGCCGCTTCTGTGTGCGAGCTCGTGAGTTCCGAGCGCCCTGATGGAAGGTGACTGCTGTGCCAGGTAGGTGCGGGCCGATTGGTGTAACTGTAGAATGCCTAGCAGGGTGTGTACTGGGAGACGTGACACTATTGAATCTACAGAAATTTTCAAGAAAGAATTGAGGGCTCTCTACTATTCCATTAGTTTCTTCTGCACCTTTCTACTCTATCTGCGTTTTTTTGTCGTTAGCCCTCAGGTTTTTTAGGCTATGTCTTTCTTCGTCATGTTTGCTTTTCTGCCTGCGCCCTTAAGCCTTTGGGTACTGGGTGCTCATTACAAATTCATAAACATAAACATAATACACAAGGCCTTATTTGCAAAGTGTTTTTCAATGGTATCGCGCCATTGTAACTCCTTTTGTAAATTAGGCCCTTAGTCTTCAAAAGATTTCCCCTTGGGTATCGATTGTTTAAAGTGATGCTAGACCGACTATATGACGCTTGCAGGAATCAAACGAGGCTTTTGTTGTAAAGTGTCCAAAGGTGCATTAGAGCTTTGCCCACTGGTGCAAAGTGCTAAGTACATTTCAACTGGTGGTGTAACTGAGAACTTCATGAATACTTTGCATAATCTCTCATTTCTGTTGTTCGCTAATTGTAATTTTGGAACTGCAAACTTCAATATATTTAAACAAGGATAAGGATGGTTCTGCCAATCTATAGTAGTCACACACATAGATGGCAGCATAATAGCCGGCTGCTGTAAACCACTGCAGATCAAGAGAGATTGCTTGTTTTCAGAGAGTTTGTAGGAGATGTCGAGAGTTTGTGGGGAAAGTTAGCTGTCTTTGTAGATAGCACATTTACATAAATCATGCGTTAACCCCTCTCTGCTGTCCCTGACAAAGAGAGAAATCTCCCCATTTAGCATCAGAGTCCCAATGAGCGAGACAGAGTGCATCCATGGTGTCAGCTGGCATGGTCAGGGAGTCCATACAGCAACAGTATTAGGAGACACAGTGGGCCTGATTCACAGAACATTTTCCAATGGGATTTTGCCATTATACAACTCTTCTGTGAATCAGGCCCAACAAGTACATAGATGCCCATTAACCCCAATTTCCACCACAGCACACAAAAGAAGATGGCACATTCAATGGTTCTGCACAGTAAGTGCATTCACAAACTCAACATGACACTTAATAGGGAGGGATTCTACCAGAGCATTGGTAAACACGGTTGTATACGAATTGTTCGTTTTACAATTGCTCAAATTACAATTGACCTTTTCATAATTGACCGAATTGTGAAGGTCAATTGTAACATATATGCGGGGGGAAAACCCCCCGCAACCCGCCATCCAACGCAAACCCCCCCAAAACCTATATATATATATTTACACGGTCAATTGTGAAAAGGTCAATTGTGACCCTTTAAAATCGGTCAATTGTTCATTCGAACAATTATAAACGAACAATTTGGGTAATACCGTAAACACATGGCAATTTTGGAGGTGGAGGCAAAATCAGTATTTATTGCACTTGAAATGTCTAGTTCTGGGCATGCACCAAGGCAGTCTATGGCAGACATGATTTTCGTAGGTGGTGGCGGTGTATGTAAAAGCAGTCTTACGTACACGTGAATATTTTCAGTGGAAAAATACTCCAAAGAAGACTTAGGCAGATGTACAGTGTGCATATAGAGGGTACACAAAAGCAGTCTTAGACATGCATGAATTTCATCGGTGGGATAGTAGCCAATGTAGCCTTAGGCATACCACATCAAGCTTAGGGATATGAGAGATTTATAGGTGGGAAAGCACAGCAAAGCAGTCTTAGGCAGATATGAAATGTTTGGGTGTGGGGTATGACAAAGCAGTCTTAGGCAGACTTAGATTTTGTAGAGGATTAATATGGCAAAGAAGACTTAAGCACATGCAAATCTTGTAGGTGGATATTATGGTAAAGAAGTCTTATGCAAATGTGAAGTTTATAGGCAGATCAGTATGCCAAAGAAATCTGACACTGAAATGAATGTTATAGGCAGTGGAGTATGCCAAAGAAGCCTTGGGCACATTTGAATTTTAGAGGTGGAATTGTACATCAAATCAATGCTGTGCACACAAGAATGTTGCAGGCTCAGTAGTCAGTAGTATACCAGAACACTCTTAGACATAGGTGAATTGTATAGGCTGGGAGAATATCAAAGGATGTTTATGCACACTTTAAGTTTCAAGGCAGAAATGTATGCCAAAGTAGTCTTAAGAAAACATTAATCTCACAGGTAGAGACATATAACAAAGAGGTCTTCGGTACCACTCTTAGGTAAAATTAGGCAGATGTAAATTTGGTAGGTGAAGCAGTATGCTACAGCAGTAGAAGGAACACGTGAATTTTGTGGTCAGATTAGTATGGTAAAACACTCTTATGTACACATGAATGTATTAGATGGAGGAGTTTGCCAAAGCAGTTTTAGGGACAAGATCATTTTGTTGGCGGCGGAGAACACCAAAGCAATCTTTTGCACATGTATAATTCATCGATGATATAGTGTAATAAGAAATGTGTATACACACTTGAATTTTGTAGGTGGAGCAGTATGCCAAAGCAGTCTTAGGCACACATGAATTTAGTAAGTGAAAGGATACACACAATTAATTATATGCCAATGTGTACTTTGTAGACAGAGAAGTATGCCACAACAGTTTTAGGCGCATACATTTGCGTCTTCTGAGTATGCAACAGCAGCTTTGGATCTGCATGGATATTTCTGGTGAGGGGGTAGGCCACAGTAGTCTTAGGCAGATGTAAATATTGTAGGTGGTGTGCATGCCACAGCAGTGTTATGAAGATATGAATTGTGTATGTGATGGTATGCTACCACACTCTTCATAGCACTCTGCGGTACACAAGAATTTTGTCGAATGAGAATCTGCAAAACAGTATTAGACACCCATGAATGTTGCAGGTGAAGGAGTAGGCCATAGTAGACTTTGGCAGATATACATTTTGTAGGAGGGTTGTTGCTCATGCAGTCTTATGCACACAGTAATTTTGTACGTTGGGGAGTATCCCCACAGCAGTCTTACGAAGAAATGAATTGTATACAGGAGTATGCCAAGAAAGTATTGGACACATGTATTGTGGCTGGAGGAGTAAGCCACAACAATCTTAGGTACATCTGAATTATGATATGATATGATATGATATGATATGATATGATATGGCATATACAATGCGCCTATACACAAGTGTTTCAAGGCGCGACAAGGCAAGGGAAGAGAACAGAGGGAAGACAGAGACATCGATCTTACTAGGCCAGGTGAAATTGAGATTGCACAAGTGCACTGGGTGGGGGGGGAAATGTGCTAGGGGAAAAGGGGGTGGGGATGTTCAGTAAAAAGGATAAACAGTAGATAAATAAAAACAATAAATAAGAACAATAAATAAGAGGTGCAGCCAGCTGGTGGCAGGAGCAAGGGTAAGTGCTGACTTCAAGTGTCAAGTGCTGTTAGGCGGCTGAAGGGATACAGAACAGCCCCAGAGTGCAAGGGTTGCCAGGGGGGCAGTGCAGGTGTGCAACTGGCTGGGCGGGGGCCTGGGCCTAAGAACAGAGGGTAGCCAGGTGACCAGTGCAGTTTCAGTTTCAGCCAGGAGTTCAGCAGGGGAGAGGAGGAGAGAAAGCAGAATCAAAGAGGAAGGTCTTGAGGTGCCTCTGGAACCAGAGATGGTTCTCCTCAATTTTCAGAGCGGCAGGGAGGCTGTTCCAGAGGGAGGCCCCAGCCAAAGAAAGAGATCTTCCACCAACTTGTTGTTTGGAGAAGCGACTGACCCTGGGAAAGTTGGAGGCAGATGAGCAAAGATCTTAAGCAGGAAGATATTTAGGAAGAGAGAGTTGAAGGTATTGAGGCCCCAGGCACCAGAAGGCCTTGTGGACAATGCAGAGAGTTTTGTACTTAATCGCTGCAGCCACTGGGAGCCAGTGCAGAGATGTAAGTCCTGGAGAGATACGATCCCTGGGCTTGAGGCCAAGGGCAAGTCTTGCAGTCCTGTTTTGGATGAGTTGCAGAGGGCGTAGAGCAGAGGTAGGCAGATTTAGAAAGAGTCTGTTTCAGTAATCCAGCCTAGAGAGAACAAGAGCTCTGGAGACAGTGACCAATTATATAGGTTGGTCTGTGTGTTAGAGCAGACTTAGGCACACATGAATGTTGTAGGTGAGGTAATCCAAGTAAGGAATCTTAGGCACACATGACATTTCTAAGCAGGGGAATACACCAAAGCGGTCATAGTCAGACCTACATTTTGTAGGTGGAATATTATGTCAAATCAGTGTTAGGCAAACATGGTTTTTGTAGGGGGAGGGTATGCCTTAGCAGTCTAAGGAGCACATGAATTTTGCAGATAGAGGAGTATGCCAAAGCAGTCTTTTTTGCAGGTTGAAGGGTACGCCATAACAGTATTAGGAAAATGTTAATTTTGCAGATGAGGCAGTGAAACTAATTAGTCTTAGGCAAGCATGCATTTTATAGGTGGACAAGTATATTAGACAGAGGAATATGCCAAGGCAATCTTAGGGACACAAGACTACTGCAAGTGGAGGAGAACATCAAAGCAGACATATACACAACTGCAATTAGGTTGTGTTAAGCAAATGTGCATTATTAAGGTGGAGGTCTAGGCACAATAGATAAATATACTAGATGGAGTGGCAAAGTACCAAGTACATTGTGTTAAGTTTAACCCACAAAAAGTTGTACTCTCTGCTGTAAAGGTATAACACAGTGACTGTGTACTGAATAAACGAGGGAGAGGTGGTGCCTATTTAACAACTATGCCATGGAAAATGTTCGACAATACTTATTTTTTACTGTAGCCTTTTCAATAGACCACCAAGTGGGTTAGCCTGTGTACTATGTCAATTGCTGCCACTGATGTATATGTTGGAATTAGTACTATTTAACATAAGGCATGAACAGGAAATGGCTGGAAATGCATAGGCAGGGTAACTGGCCATGAATCATCCCTTGGTCTGCTAATGGGATCCAGGCATTGTTATGAGAAAGCAGACTATGCAGTAGGTGCTGGCATCTTTTCTTGCCCCGCTGTTTGAAGTCAAGTATGGCATGAGTAGGATGAGGAAAACACAGAGGGTGGTATTTTTCAAGAGTATGTGTAATCGCTGTTCAAGTGAGCACTAAAGAGATGTTAAAAAGCAAGAAGTGAAAACGAAAGGTCAGAGATCATTAACCCAAATATTATCGCTCCTCCACCTGTGACCTTAGATTCAACATTGCATGTTGAAGAGATGGTTGTTCCATATCAGCATGCAATTACTGAAGCTATTGATAACCTTGACAGGTACAGTTTAAACGTATGAATAGGGATACAAAAAAAATACATGGTTTAAAAATGATTTGATTGCCATTAGGAAAATAAAAAGGGCAAAAGAACATACATGGAGAACAAATTTGTGCCCTGTTTCACTCCTGGACTATTACAATTCTGTGGCCATTCTGTCTGCTAAACAAGCCAACTATAATAGCAGAATTGGTGAAGCCAAATCGAATTCACCTGAGCTTTTTATAAGTCTCTGTGAACTCGAGAGAAAGAAAACCAGGTCGGAGATTGAGATGAGTAAGGCCTGGTGTCAGAAAAATGAAAATGACTTTGTTAGTGAAATGTCTGTTCATCAGCAGAATATTACATCCTGACAAGCATTCCTCAATCTCACTCCTTTGCAACCTGCTTATTCTTGTGCAACTGCTGTGCCATCGCCCTCTTTAGGGCAAGGTTTATTTGCCTTTCATGAAGTGACGGAATAAGAAGTGCTTCTGATCCTGGGGGTATGAAACTTCCTCGTGCTTAGGGGATACATGTCCTGTCTGTATTATCGAGGACTCTATTCTGTATCCCCTGGATTACAAGAATCACATTTTTTTTTTTGCTGAATCCTTAGACAATGCTTATATTAAGGAGGCGTGGATTACGCTGCTTTTAAAAAAAGATAACTTGGACCCTTTGATAGCAAGGAACTACCATGCAATTTCTGATGTTCCTTTTTTGTTGAAAATATTGCACAGGGCAGCATTTCTTCAATTTAAAGACTTTCTGGAATATCACAATTTGATTGGGGCATGTCAATGCAGTTTTCCAGCCAGATATGGGATAGAAACTGTTCTTCTTAATTTGAAATCAAACATTGTAAATATCATTGACCAGGGACATACTGCATTAGTGATGCTGTTGGACTTGTCTGCAGCATTTGATTCGGTAGACCACTCCCTGCTTATTGAGAAACCTATGGACAAATGCAGATGCTCCAAACCTGCTGCAGACTGGGTACATCTTTCCTGGCTCCACGGAAAGCTAAAGTAGCAGTTGGGGAATTTCAGGCTGCTTCTATCAAAGTTACCTGTGGTGTCCCCCAAGGCTCCTGCCTTGCCCCTATGCTTTTTAATATATATACCAAACTGTTGTTTGATCTGCTTGATGGCATGGGGATCTCCTATAATAACTATGAAGATGACACCCAGGTATTGTTGGAATTGTCCGGTGACTAAAGCCAGGTCTCTATTGCCATCAATAATATCTATTCTGCCATCCAATCTTGAATTGAATAGCTAGCGATTATCTTGCTCTTGATGATGGTAGGTACAATGGAGCTACTGATCTTAGAATCATCTCACATGCTTGGGAAACCTGACCCATGATATGTTTTGTTTTTCTCTATAGCTGGATGCCCTGTCAAAATATCTCTCCATGTAAAGACATTGGGAGTTTACTTTGATTCTAAACTGTCATTTAATAAGCATATCAATTATCTTTGCTCATCATGTGCATACCTAAATAACCTGCTATTGTAAGTACACCTTTATCTCGCTATGGAGAACAGAGCGTTCATTACATCAGCTTTAATCAATACTAAAAGTGATTACTGTAATATCCTGCTGTTTGGCACCACTGCTACTGACATAACAAATTGCAGACTATCATGATTGAGGCATTTTGTGCTGTTGCGGGCCTTGGAAAACAGCAGCATGTCACTGCAACCTGGCATAATTTACACTGGCTGCCTGTAAAACAGAGAATATTTCATGAGGCCTGCACCCTAACTTATAAATGCATAGACAGACTGGCACCCACTTATCTTTCCAAGTGCTTGAATCTCGCTCCAATTAAGAGGACTCTTCAGTCTAATGAACTTAACTAACTGGCTGACATATTTGAAGAAATATGGTGGAATCAGGTTTAACTTCTGAGCCCCGCATATATGGAATGAGCTTCTTCTTTCTCATAGAGATATCCCATGCCTGGTTATCTTTAGGAATTCGATTAAAACATTGTCCTTTAATAGAGGAGTAGATTAGTCAAATTAACTACTTCCTTGACTATAATTTGTCTGCTGTATCTGTATCCCGTCTGCATTTTTTTTTTGTGTGTGTACCCCGAGGCCTTCAGGTGTGTTGGCGCATTATAAGAGACAAAGTAAAGTAAAGTAAAGTAAGAAGCATGGTTAGAGAAACCTCATGAGTCTAACAGCTATGACTCTGTTTCAGCATTAAACTTGGATATGCCATCGAAAAAACAAAAAGGGAATCTGACTCTTGGCACACAAGGCAAAAATACAGCATTTATTGCACCTTGCATGTATAAACCATCATTAACGACTGATCATTTGGAGCAAAAAGCAATAAGTCATAGATTTCCAGAGAGAAGTTAATAGTGACAGGAACACCATGATTAGGGACAAAGTTGGGAAATATTTCCAAAATACTATAGTCATATCTATCAGGAACTCATAATCTGGAAAACATTTAATACACAATTCTTGTAATAATACCAGAGTCACCCCTACATCTACCAACATGGTCAATTAAACCATGTTCAAATATGTATGAAATCTATATTGGTCACCTGTACAGCTGTACACAGAACCCAAAAAAACATTATACTGTACTAGAATGTATATTTGAGAATATTGATGTGTCTACAGGGAACACATTACTCCCACTCAGCAATGTTATAATCACATATGATAGCTGTAGAAGCTCAGTCACTGTCAACATTAAATAAAACCATAATGCAGATTGCTACAAAACAAAATCAACAAGACAATTTTATTGATGAATCAACGTGCCCACCAATAATGAGTAACGTAGAGGACAATATGTCTAATTAAATCACACTGCAATTACAGCCTGCAGTCCTGTTCACACCCAAAAGGGAGATAAGACAGATTGTCGGTGCAAGAAATTGAAATAAAACTAAAACAGGGAAATATAATAAGGTGACAAAAAACAGTAAAATATCAACATCAGTAATCAGTGAAAAGTTAGGTAATGAACTTATTCTAGTAGAGACTGATGAACATTTCAAACTGCATAACAAGATGTCTCAAAAGGAAAATAAAAAAGGTCAAGAAAAGCAAATAAGACCACTGCAATGTTGGACAAATGATTGGTCGGCCTACCCCGATCATGAATACTATGGACGAATCCCATCAAGCCCTGACTCATGAGGTACTGACAATACAAGGCTTGTTTGTAGAACTTGACCAAGGGGATTTCTCTCTTTACTCTGGGGAAGACTCTCGTCATTATCAGGAGGAAATCAAGATGAAGTCCTAACCCTTATAATATCTTGAGTTAGGTAATCCCCAAATGACCAACAAAATGTGGATAGACAAATTTGCTTGTCTAGTACCTCTTATTGTGATCCGTTGTTACAAACACTTGGGGCCTTATTCACAGAAGCGTTTTATAATGGCAAAACCCCATTGGAAAACGCTCTGTGAATCAGGGCCTTGTCGAATTGTTTCCTAATTTAAATACAGATCCTTTAAATTGATCATTTATAATTAATATACTCCATACAATTCTGCAACTACATGTGTTGTCTTCCAAGGACATTGATGTTGTTACTTTACCAGACAATAGGACTTTGATGGAAAATTGGTCTTATATACTCTTCTGGTCCTCATATTCTACTGATTATATTATGTCATATAACCTCTCTTTCCTAGAAACTGGTTAAATATTCAAGAAAACGTATAAACATATCAAAATAGGATTCTCAAAACACCATACAAGTGATATGCAATGCAAATGGTAGTAAATGATACCAAGTGGTCAAAACCAGGATAGGTGTTCCCAAGATGGTTTTGTAGCAACGTGGAACTGGCTCCCAGCTGCCTGGCAGTTTAACAGCAAGGTCCATTCCTAACAGTAAATCTGAAATGTTTATCCTCCTCTCTTGGAATACTAGAGGATATTTCTATTATAGTGAAAGGAGAGAGAGGGTCATTTTATTGGCAGAATATGATGTTAATGCCTGCAGGAAACATGGGCTACGCATAATATTCCCTGGGATGGCTATGGTATAATAAAAAGAGTGGGTAAAAAGGGTTTCAGGGGCCATCCAAAGGTGTTAAGATGGATTTCTAAACTCTGACCTGGTGGACAGAGGTTTAGGAGGCCACCCTAGTTTAGTGGAACAGGCGACCCTTCTGGATAAGCCAGACAAATCAAGGTAGCTTGCTGGCAGTCAAGACTAAGGGCCTCATTACACGGTAGGCGGTGAGCCATGGCGCTATTAGCGCCATGGCTCATGCCGGTAAAATACAGGCACCGCCTTAGCGGAAAGGGGATTTACCGCCCCATTCCAAGGTTGGAGGGGTGGTAAAGCCCCTTTCCGCCATTGCCCTTCCCCATTCCCATTTCTGCCCCATAGGGCTCTATGGGAATGGGGAAGGCGCTAATTACGGCACCGCAATTTTGCGGTGCCTTAATTAGCTCTGAGGTCCCTTAGCGGGTTGGATTTTAACGCCTGCAAAAAGCAGGCGTTAAATCCTCCAACCCGCAATGGGACCTCGTAGTAAGGTGGTAAGGATTTACCGGTACCAGTATTTTACTGGTACCGGTAAATCCTTACCGCCATCCGTGTAATGAGGCCCTAAGTCTCAGACGGGGTGAGAGTGATCGGAAGACTACAAGGAGCACACACAGTAATGAGACACAGATTACTCTTAGACAGGTGTATATCGAAAATACATATACTTTATTATAGGCCTTACAAGCAAACACGAATAACTACAATAATAAGAACACATTTACCACACAAGCGTATCACTAGATTACATATATACAGTTCCATTTGCAAGATGGGGGAAAACACATCCACAACCTGTAAGAGAAGGGAGGGTTAACACAAATATTGCATTGGGTGATCTTCAGAATCCAAACACTAACTTAAGCAAAAGTACAGTAGTGCGTTTACAACATTTAGTCGTGAACAATAAACGGTACCTTTTCATGGGGCTGTAGCAGTTCAGGAAGGGGCTTGAAGTGATGAAGAATAAGGTCCCTTTATTCGAGTAGGATCTACCCTTGCAGGTAGAGCGATTTTTGACATTCAGGAATAGCTAGGGAGCGCAGGCTAGCCCAGCAAAGTGAGGATCTTTTAATGGATTCTCGTGGGTAAAAATATATCAGCTGTGCCTGGGGCCACTGTTAAAAGAAGCAAGTACTCATCGCCCCTCGGCACAGGTCATACCAAACTTTGCCAGCATAGTCGAGTCACTTGTAGGTTCGAGCTCTGCAGTTTCTCGATGATCGAGCTTGCAGTGGCTGCAGGACAGGACGATTGTCTGTGATGGGACAGTGGCCTTTTCTCAGCTCATGAAGAAGGGAGGAAGAAATGTCCAATGCAGCAAGTTTCAGTACACAGGAGGGCAATTAGGCAATGCACCTACAGCAATGCCACCACAACATAGTGACGTAGGAATCCCAAAGGCTTGCAGCGTGGCGCCCTCTCTTTGGTCATGACCAAGAGGAGCTAGGACTACAAAATTTGGCGGGAGAGGGCCGAAGACCAAAGGCTAACGATTCCTCAAGTCTCAAGTCGCAAATCGGGAAAGGCGGCACTCTTAGGTGATACCCGAGGGTAGAGCTTGTCAGTTTACTGGATGGCCCAGGAACACTTCCAAGAAGGCTGTTTTGGCAGGTTGCCAAGAGGTGCCGACATTACTTGCTCCCATTACTCCAAAGGGTTCAAGCCCCCTTGCAGGCCTTCAGGATTGATGACAAAAGCAGGGGTTCGATGGGACAGCAACGGCCTCAGGGAGCCAAACCTTCCAGTGCACCTCCGGCGGTTACACGGGTCTGCTTCAGCATTTCATGATACCTGGCTCCTTCTGTAGTTCGGCGTGAACTTCAGTTGATCGACCTGGAATGGATGCAGAGCCCCTTCTCTTATACAAGATTAGGGTCACGCTTAAATCTGGGATAACCAATGAAATGTCTGCTCTCTTGCATGCATGCCAGGAGTGATCCAATCATGGTCCATGGTAGTCTCAGTCATTCAGGTATACCACACATCCTAGCACCAGTAGTGTAGACTGGGACCGGACAGTCCTAGTCCTCTTCCTGGTCACTAGGACACATGACATGCAGGAGCCCGCAAAAAATGCAGTTATCGCGGGAGGCTGCATGCCCAAATAATGAAGTGCTGAGTCAGCTCAACCTGGGTGAAGGCTGCGGATAAGATGGCCAAAGGACAGAACAAAAGACTTTGTGGCATGGCGATTTCCGGCACTGGCCACCGTCAGGTACCAAATGCGATACATTTGTATTTTGTTTTTTGTATTTAGTTTATTTGTATAGCGCGCCTGGCCCGAAGGCATCTGGGCACATATCTTCGGTTACAGTGACATATTATACAATGAAAGAAAGTGTGACACAATACAGGATATATATACAATCAAAATTACATACATGCTATATACATAATATTTACATTCAGGGTGCATGCCGGACAATGGCAGCAGCAAAGCTGCAAGGTCATTTGTCTTGAGCAATGAGCCACATTTTGGCTTTGCTCTTGAAGGAGTGGAAGGAAGGTTCCGATCTGAGGGAGTTGCACAGTGTGCTCTACAGTTCAGTGGCTAGGACCGGGAAACTAGCCCTACCTGCTTTCTGAAGCTTGAACCTAGGAAGGGAGAGACAATGAGCTTGGGCTTCTCTCCTTGGGCACATTGAGGTGTGGGTTGTGAATCAGCTGGCCAAGTAGATGGGAGCCTGATTGGCCAGGCATGTGTGGGTAAGGGCGAGTGTTTTATGGGAAACTCTTTGGGTTACTGAGAGCCAATATAGGTTGCGCCTGGTGTCAGAGATGTGCTGATTCCTGGGAATATTTAGAGCTGCTCTGATGGTGTTGTTCTGTGTGACCTGTATCTTATTTAGATTTTGTTGGTTTATCCCTAGGTAGAGGACATTACAGTAGTCAGGTTTTGACATAATAAGTGTTCTGGCAAGGATTGTGCAGTTAGCAGTAGTAAGGAAAGGTCGGGTGGCTGTCATAAGTTTGCACATGTAGACGGATGCTGAGATTACAGCATTAGTTTGTCTGGAGAGTGATAAGGTAGAGTCAAGATAGATGCCAAAGATTTTAGTATCATTGGATACCTTGATGGTATTACCATCAATTGTGAATGATTTGAAGGATGGATCTAGTCTGTTCACTCGATGATGAGAACCCAGGATGAGGTGCTCCATCTTATCATCATTGAGACAGAGCTCATGTTGTGCCATCCACGCCTGTATGACCTGGTAAACATCATTTAAGGATTTTGTGTCAACTCTGTGGTCTCCGGTGATCGGGATGAGTATCTGGGTGTCATCGGCATAGTTAGTGTAGGGGACACACAGATAGTCAAGAATATCAAAGAGCAGTTTCGTAAACACGTTGTAGAGAGTCAGTGAAACACAGGATCCTTGAGGGACAGTGCAAAGGACCAGTGAAGGTTCAGCGGAGGCAGAGGGGGAGAAGACCTGCAAGGATCTGTTATCCAGGAAGGATCTGTTCCAGGAGGTAGCAGAGTCAGAGAAATGGGCAGCTGGTTTGAGGTGCCAGCAGAGGATTTGGTGGTTGACCAAATTGAAAGCAGCCAATAAATCTAGTGAGAGTAGAAGGGCTAGCTTCCCGTTGTCTTTCAAATCCTCGATTTGGGTTTTTAAATCGATAAGGGCAGTTTCAGTTTCGTGCCTAGGCCGTAAACCCAATTGTCTCTGGCCGAGGAGTTTTTTAGATTACAGGTAGTACTGGATCTGCAGATAGGCAGCTCAGTCCAGTATATTAAGCAAAAAAGGAACAGTGGTGATGGGCCTGTAGTTAGTGGGTATGCTCGGGTCTAAGGGGGGTTTTTTGAGTAGGGGGATGACCCAAGCATCCTTAAGATTATCTGGGATGATGCCTGCTTTGAAAGAGGAGTTTATGAAGGCAGTGATAAACGGGGCTAATTCCTGTGTAGCCTCCTTGATAATGGGAACTGGGCACGTGTCACCCTGGCAGTTGGAGGGTTTGAGCTTGTTCATGATGGTTTCAACCTCAGAGATAGTAAGTGGTGAGAATATGAAAGGTGTATGGGTGTGAAGGGTGGGGATAGTTTTGCCGGTTGGGGAAATGAGCTGTGAGTCAACCTGTAGGCTGCTTTTTTTGGCATCGATTTTGGATTGGGGTGTAGTGATTTTGTCAAGGAGGGCTTTTTTTATATTCAAGCACCATGTGCTGTCTTTGCTACAGGTGTCAGGGAGGGTTGCAGGAGATTCAAGTTCTTTCAGTATCTTGAAAAGCTCTCTGGTATTGGATTCTGCTTGCAGAATATGCTTTTTATAGGTATCCTTTTTTGCTTGGAAGATGACATCTTTATAATTAAGGGAAGCTATGGTACGGCTGTCCTTGGTGGCGTCAGAGGGATGACCTTTCCAACCAGCTTCTTTATGTAGTGCTCTCAGGTGTGGTGTGAACCACGAGTTGAGGTGTCCACGCGGTTTGGATTTGAGGGAGCAAGGTCCTGTCTGGAGCATAAGTCGTTGGCTTTGATGTTGAAGGTGATTGTATGGTGGTCTGACCAAGCGCAGGGCAAGTTAGACTGTAGATTAATGCTGCAGTTTAAGTCGACCAACCAATCAAGTATTCTCCCCTTGATATGTGTAGGTTCCTGAATGTGATGGGAGAAGCCTAGGCCAGTTAGTGTGTTGGCAATGTTTAGTGCTTTAGGGTCGTTGGGTTCTTGGAAACCAAGGTTGAGGTCACCTAGTAGGATAATTTCAGATTTAGATTTAGTTTTATCTACTAAAATAGACATTATGTCATTGGCGAAGGTGGTGATAGGTCCTGGTGGCCTGTAGATGAGATGCAGGGTAGCAGTTTGGTTAGGTGAGATGGGTAGTTTGACTGACAGTAACTCTGCTGAAGTGATCTGTTGATTAGCGATGATTCTAAGGCCAATGGAGCTTTTGAGAATAAAGGCAACACCTCCACCTTTCGAATGATTAGTGTGGTGGTCACATCTGAAGATAGTATAGCCGATGGGAATGGCAAGGGAGAGTAATGGTCCAGAGGCTGCATGTAACCAATTCTCTGTTATGGCAAGGAAGTCTAG
This sequence comes from Ambystoma mexicanum, assembly GCF_040938575.1. Lineage (NCBI taxonomy): Eukaryota > Metazoa > Chordata > Amphibia > Caudata > Ambystomatidae > Ambystoma > Ambystoma mexicanum. The sequence goes on along the minus strand of NC_090936.1, from coordinate 552,788,174 downwards.
ATCTTGAGTTGTGATAAAATCAGTGATGTCCAGCACGTGGGCAGAGAGGCACCTAGCTTTGACCAAAGCGCCCTTAATCAGGGTTTCTTTGGGGATGTGAGAAGTGAGGTTAGGAGTGATTGAAGGGGAGGTATCTTTGGTACCAGAGGATAGCTGACTGGATAATGGTGATTTCGATGTGGTGTTGAAGTTGTGTGAATAGCAAGCTGCGTGAGTGAATCTGGAGCCAAGTCTAAGGTTCCTTAGGTGCAGAGCACAGGGTTGATTGGGGGTAGGTTTGGCGGCAAAATGTTCTAGTTATAGGGCGAGCGAGTTCAAATAGGGGTTGGTGGATAGTGATGTGGATGTCGGCGAGGTGCTACTGCTGTGTTGCTGACCATGGGTAAAGACGGGAGAGGGAGTGGGTGCTCTCTGGTCTAGTGGCCAATAATAAGTAGGGTAGCTGGCTGGATTCGACATAGTGAGATTAAGTAACTCCAGTGAGGTGGGCTGGGATGGAGGGCTGCTGTGGCTGTAGGTGAATGTCCAGACCAAGGAAATGATCTTGTAGAATAGCAGGGGAGAGTGGTGTAATAAGTAGCGCATGAACATAGTGAGGTGCCGTCGATACAGTATGGCAGCACAGTTGGTGTCTAATAAGCGCGATACGCAATTCATGCAAGTTGCGTCAATTACAAAGTGTCAGTGCAATTGTGTTAGACCAAGGGTGCTTGGGTGTCTACTAAAGCACAAGAGCAAAACAGGTCTAAATAGAGAGATAGTGACTAAAGGTGTGATAATAATTTGCTGGTAGGCCTGAGAAGTCGTTATAGGTTGGCATGCAAGACAGCATACATAATAGTAGTTATCGGCCGGCATACGTATCAGCAAGGTAGCAGTAGACAGCTGGGTTTGTTCATGTAGCATACATAACAGAATATATAATCTAGCATACATAGCAGCATACATAACAGTAGTTGTAGTCTGGCATACACATAGTATTAGAGTTTGGAGGCTCAGAATGGATGCTAAATTCCACATGTGTGCTGAGGAGAGTGGGACTGCACTCAACAGTGTTTAGGCTCCGAGGTTGTGCGAGACAGATGGAGGAAAGGGAGCGTGAGCCGCGGGATACTGATCAATTAGGTCGCCAATAAGACTACACATAATGGACCAGAACACACCTGGCTGTGAGTGCGAAACGCATACAATTGTGCAGTAGTAGTGCTTGCCAGTAAAAAAGGAGCAGTACAATATTGGATCGAGCAAATATCATTACGTAAGGTAGCAAGCATAGCAAACATCGGTAGACATAAGTAGATTATACACAAAAGAGACCATGCCGTGACAACGCGCTGTGTACAGTAGGCTGCTCAGCGAGGATGCTGTCCAGAAGAGGAAGGGTAGGAACAGGGTTAGCAAACCAGAGGGCAGAGGTCGGCATAAGTGCTAGGTCTTCATAGATGACGTAAGTGGCATATAAGAGTCACATATAATAATCACGCATATGATCGTGCACATGTAAGACGCTTACCAAGTAGTAGGAGCAGCGTAAGTGGGTAAACCATGACCAAGTGTAGGAGCCACAACTGTGTGGGGGTAAACATGCAGAGTTCCTGGCCCTGGCCTCTGTCGACTCTGGACAGGCTCAGGACAGGAGCCTTTTTTCAGGGCCTTGCTTTGAAGGGTCAGCGCTTGCCTGCCGGCACAGGCTGATTGGCTAAAGAATTGAGAAGCAGGCAATCCGAGCACTCCAGGCAGTTGGCTGGGGTCGTACCTCTGAATGGCTATACACGGAGCAAAGCAGTGGTCATTTTCTAACAGACATGCGCTTTGTTGTAGAAATGGAATCGCCTTGTAAACACAAAATGGATAAGTCTGTGGATCACAACACGTGCAGAAATGCACATAAGAATATTTTGCCAATAATCGGGTCCAAATTGAATCGTCCCGCTGGCGGATCATGGGGTGAAAGGAAAGGGCTTACTGGCACTCAGCATTTATGCCCAGTAGCTTACCTTTGCGTCCTCATGGGGACGGCGCTCTCGGTGCTGCTCCTGCAGCACAGACGCCACCAGTGAGTTCCGGCTCAGGTGGAGGGTTATGATGAGGATGAGGGCTCAGGACAGGATCCTTTTTTCGGGGCCTTGCTTCGAAGGGCGGCACTGGCCTGCCGGCGCAGGCTGATTGGCTAAAGAATTGAGAAACAGCCAATCCCAGGACTCCAGGCAGTTGGCTGGGGTAGAAACGCTGAATGGCTAGACACGGTGCAAAATGGTGGCCATTTTCTAACAGGCACGTGCTTTGTTGTAGAAATGGAATCGCCTTGCAAACACAAAATGAATGAGTCTGTGGATCACAACACATACAGAAATGCACATAGGAATATTTTGCCAATAATCGGGTCCAAATTGAATCGTGCCGCTGGCGGATCGGGGGTGATAGGAAAGGGGTTACTGGCACTCTGTATTTATGCCCAGTAGCTTACCTTTCCGTCCTCACGGGGACAGCACTCTCAGTGCTGCTACTGCAGTGCAGACACCACCAGTGAGCTCCTGCTCAGGTGGAGGGTTATGTGGTATAGTACAAAAAATGTGGTATTGTACAATAAAAAGAAGTAGAAATGCAAGTAAAGTAAACTGATGCCAATGTTCTTCTTAGGCATACTTGTCTCACATCACAAAATCCTTAGAGAGTGTCTAGGGACATAAAATGAAAAGACCCCTGTGTGCGGTACAGTAAGATACTTGGTGCACAGATAAAAAGATACCAGGAAATGGCGACATAGTCAAAGACTAAGGGAAACATAGTTTCCTAGTACTGACAGTCTGAAGGACGTGTCCGTTTCCCCATAACAAATTAGCAAAAGCCCAGGGGAGTGCAGCTATAGGCTGTGCTCCACTGGCAACAGTCAGGTTAGGTCAGTGAAACAAAAGCAAAAAGTTTGGGGGGTCCATAATATGAAGGGAAAATTACACTTAGAGAAATCTTTCCTAACAGGGAGGATTACTAATTGGCATCAAATCCCATTTCACACTATAAGAATATACAACTAATTGTAAGCATGACATCTTTTTTATGCAGGGTAATAACTGCTAAATCTGAAGAGGGGATAAAACCCCACTCATTAATACAATTCCTTATTGTTAAAATGTATGACCCATCTTCGGATAAGCGAACCAAGTGAATTATGTCTAATTTGACTAACATTAATAAATGGCAGTGGGACAATGCTGAAGGGGATATTTGTATTGTGTGCCGATTTCACTGCATATTGCAATATTACACAGGACCCACAAATAAGACAATTCAAGAATATCTCTAATGGCCATCATTTCAATAATACGGTGGTGCAAGGAACCTAGTGGCTAAGCTTTGCTGATAATTTTGGACTTTCTATGTTGCATAATATATACATGTGAGAGAAAAATAGGATGTTTACATGGAAAAATGCGACTAGTCAGTGTAGAAATGATCCATCTAGACCATAAACAAATCTGGAAGGTCAATCCAACCTTAACTTAGTAGGCAACATAATAAAATGAGCACACAGTAGTATCTGAAGAATCGACAATCCCATTGTATCTGACCCCTTACGTATAATAAGTTATTATAAGGAAATTATTTGAAACATGATTATTGTGAGATTAACCCACATAGTACACGCCTTGAGTAAAATATTGTACAAATGCGTTAATTAGGTGTGCAAATGCAAAAAATGAAATATTTGATTGCTAATAATAAAACTGAACTCAGAAGAAATATATGCACAACTTCCTGCAATTTCAATGAGGATAATTACGATGAGTATCAAGTCATAATCAATTTTAAAACTAAATACAAAAATTGGCTGTGTTGCCATAAAAGCTCATTACATACTGTACAATGACAACTAATGTATACTATTCTTCACAGTAATGAAAACCTCACATTTATGGGCTTAATAAATACATATGAAAATCATTGCAATAAACACGTAATTAATCCAACAATGGAATCCCAGTGAAAGTAGCGTAGTGATGATGTCTATTGTGTTCTGGAAAAAGTGAATTAGCATTGTGAAGTTAGGGTTGATATTAACTGCCATTATGCATTTGATCAGGTGAATGAAATGCATCACAGATTTGTGAACTTCTGAAGCACCACAACCTGACAGGCTATCTAATAAAGTTAAAAAGAGTAACCCGATGCAATGGGCTGATTTTATTCAATGCAAGTTTGAGAAAGTTCATACAACTGGTATGATCCCGGAAGCCTAGAAGCTATCAAACATAATCCACATTTACACAAAAGGTTTGAGATTTGACCCCTGTAGTTATAGACTGCTGGCTCCAATGGACATAATTAGTAAAATCTTCTGTAGCCTCATCCTGTGTGACATTATAAAATGGGTGGACAAACAAATATTATCACCACAACAAACAGGATATTGATCAGGTCATGGAGCAATTCACAATATCTGGGCCCTAAAATACTTAATACATCATCTAAAGAATAGCAAGGAGGGTAAGTTAGAATTGGCTTCATTGATTATAAAGCCACTTTTGATACAATTAATGAGGAACACTTGTGGAAAAAATGTGATATTTGGGGAATGCCAAAAGCTTACTATAATTTGATATGCAATTATATGGCACTATTCATGTAAGAATGTGGTAAAATAACTCAGGTAAACTATAGGATTGCATAAGAACAAATCATGGATTGCAGCAGGAGTGTGTATTAGCACCTCAACCGTTCAATCTCTACATTTCAGACCAGGACAATTTGAAGTGTGTTTTAACTAAGCCCCCTAAAATTGAGGCTAACCATTTAGTTTGGCTCGGTTAAGCAGATGATATTGGTTTATTCGATAGAGCCCCTACATGCCTCCAAAGGAAACGTAATGCGCTGGCAGAATACTCTAAATCAAACTATCTCCAAATACATCTGACCAAAATGAAAAGTAAGTGCACCGCAATGAGTGTTTGCTCTCGTTGATTCATCTTGAAATTTGAGGAGCAGATGATACAACAACTGGACTACTTTGTTTATTTGGGTGCATAATTGAGTGTCGCCAAATGAGCCACAATGTTGAGAAATTATGCATATAACAAGGTAAGCAATATGTTCATGCAAAACAAGAATTTCATTTAAACAGTAGGATGAACCTCTATGGAAGGCTTAATAAAACTATATTGAACCTGCGTAGTGCATTGCATAACCTACGGCTTAGAAACATTTAATGGAAAGGAAATTGAGTGGTTAAAAACCCTTGAGGTAAACTTGTGGAGTAGAGTCTTAGGCTTAAATAAAAGACACACTGATGGAGGCCATTAGGCTCAAATTCGGTTTACTGTCCCTACCTGCTAGCCAACAAATTCAATGTAGTCTATGATTGATGAAAATGTTGACAAGCAGTAAAAACACAATTTTAGGAGTTTTTGAGTCATTACTATCTAAAGATGAGTACTGCTTACCCAAGGTGTTATCTAAATATGTGAAGTATTGTAAAAAATATTCACAATCAAATAAACTGGACTATACATGGAACTATTGGACCAACAAAAACACTTTGTAAAAAGGCATAGGATTGGGATTGGACAAAGAAGGTTACCCATTTATCTTCTCCAAGAATTCTACATGACTATTGGAAACAGTTCTTTAAGCTACTGTCCCAGCACACTACATACATGTTGTCCAAAATATAAATCTGTACCAATTTGTCATGCAGCTCAGATTAAACTGCCTGCCTTAATTATTGATAAATTGTGCATGGATGAGAATTCCCTGAACGGAGAGGTATTGCAGAATTTGTTTTAAGTCATTAGTATCCACACGTCACTTATTTACTTCATGTCTTTTGCTTAATTACTAGTATAAGTTGCATTACACCAAATGTATTCACTATTTAGATAATATCATAACTAATGAATTTTGGTCATAAATATTGGCTGGCAGATCAATTATTGTATCAAATATGGAATTTGAATTGGTGAAAAAAATACTTAGAAATTGGAAAATAAGGGGTCTTAAGTATTTTAAAAGTGTGCATGTTTTAAAATCTTTAAAAGCTTGATAAGTTTATGCAGGAATTCATTCATTGATATGCAGTTTATAGAAATGTGTTTTAGTTAAATGATGTATGTTTTAAATGTCAATTGATGTTTATTCATCCCTTCAACTGTATTAAAGTTTATTTTTGTAAACTAAATTACGCTAATAATACATAAAAATAAGGTCGTAATACAGCACAATAAAGAATATATATTTTTGTAAGAGGACATTGATCGGCATTTTATGTGGTTCTGCATTTTAAACAAATTCAAATGCCCTTTAAAACCTATTGTTGTCAATTTGTAAACAATTCCCTATTTTGTACCTCTTCTGTGTGCTGGTATGAATGGTTGTCTGTTCCGTCAGGGCTTGCTTTTAAATGCCATTTGGACTCAGGGAATGCTTTTAAATGTTGGGCCTGTTATACTCTGTGACCTCTGGTCAACTAAAAACAATAGATTATTTTTGGGCCAAGTTTTTCAGACATAGGGACTCAGTACAAGGTTGGTGGTAACCCGCTGGTGCCACTGTCCGGTTTCCGCCAAACCTGTAACACTGTTTCTGCAGCCACCGCGACATTACAAGCCATGCAGCCTGGGATTTAATAGGACTCTATGGGAGTGGGGAGATGGAAGTACTGGCATTGTTGCTAACGGTGCCGGTGCTTCAGTGAATTGTGACTACCATTACCCCTACATTGCTACATTGCTACTGGCATCCTTTATTCCGGACCCCCAGACTTGAAATGAGGCCCATAGTCAGCTATTAATTCTATAGTTTACAGCCCAAGTAAGTAGATGACAATGTAAAACAATGCATTGTTTTAAGCTAATTTGTGTATTTTTAAACATGACACCAAGCACAACTATTTATAACAGTCTGTTTTTGGTTTTTAGAAAAAGAGCATCATAATTCATTTTTAACATGTGTGTTCTGGGAATCCATCTACAGCAAATGATTGTCCCTCAGCTGAACACCTCGGGTCTGCCTTTAGAGCTGAAATGAAATCTTGAAAATATATCCATTCCAAAAACACACATTTGCATACTGCAAAGCCTGTATCTGAAGTGGTCTGTTACACATTCACCTATGTACATGCATAATAACACACAAAGGGCCTCATTACGACCCAGGCGGTAAGTTACAGCCTGGGACGTACCCTTACCACCCCATTCCAAGGTGAGTGGGGCGGTAAATCCCCATTTCCCATTTACCCTTCCCAATTCCCATTTTTGCCCCATAGGGCATAATGGGAGTGGGGAAGGCGCTAATTACGCCACCGTAAATTACGGTGGCGTAATTAGCACCATGGTCCCTTAGCGCCATGGATTTTAACGCCTGCAAAAAGCAGGCGTTAAACTCACCATGGCGCAAAGGGACCTCAGAATCAGGCGTTAAGGGTCGGCGGAGTTTACGGCGCCGTTAACCCCTTAACGCCTGACTCGTAATGAGGCCCAAAGACACTCTTTATATTGCTTGCATGCATAGAAGTCAAATATTGTAATACATATCTTATAACAGCGTTGTTTGTCACCAGTAGTGGTTGCTTTTCATAGGATGTATTCCTTAAATAGCAGGGACTGGTGAATTTCGTTTTTTTACTTTTTTGTGTCTGCTTAACATGAACTACTTGCTATTGTAGCACAAAGGATAATTACAACCTCATATCATTTAATGGAAAGCATTACATTCAATCAAATAACACACTATAGGTACACTTTCTGCCCCCAATAGACCACTGAAGGAAATGTTCTTTCTTCTTTCTTGAATCAATATCTGTCATGATTCCTGCCCCTCATGTCCCCAGCCCTGCAAGATGCCAGGCTGGAGCCAGGCCACGATCACCGACATGGCCCTCAAGGGCTCTCCATCTCTCCAAAGATCCACTTGGAGTAAGACTTGGCACTTGTGGCACCAGACTCACTCACTCCCATATGATAACATTGGGGGGTGGACTTGTAGTGCATTGATGTGGACAAGATGGATGCCCCCACATATTTCGGTTCCCAGAACTGCATGTGCAGTCTAGTCTTTTGTGTGTGGTTCAGCCCAGAGACACCTGGGATACCCAGAGACTATTTAATGTTATGTTATGTTATGTTATGTTATTTTGCATTTATATAGCGCCTTATATACCATTGGTATGGTCTGAAGGCGCTGGTAGGTTGAACGCCCTTGGGAACCGAAGTTCTTGTCAGTAGAGGGAGGAGAGAGGGTCCAATAGGTGCGAGTGCGCATCTGGTATGTGTGCAGCTGGTGCGAGAATTCCTGTGGAAGCTGCTTCATAGCGGTAGGTGTGGTGGCTGAGAGGTCTGGAGTATGTGTTCGAATCTGGCAGGAAATTATCCAGACCGAGAGTGGCAGCGTAAGGCCTGAGGAGAACGCCTGGCTGGGGGTGCGAGACCAGCAGTGCTTACATAGAGTGATGAGGAGTGAGCAGCGTCAGATGTTGATATGAGAACAGTTATACCGAATGGTGTCATAGTATCTCTGTGTTCTAGTTGGGTGGTGGTGTAAGGAGAGAGTAAGCGTGGGGTGTGATATGAGGTATGATCTTTTTAAAGGATCCATGCACATTCGTCGGCCCTCCACCCGTCCTCTCGCCATACAAGTCCTCTCGCTACACATGTCGTTTCGCCACACACGTCCTCACGCCACACACGTCCTCTCGCCACATACGTCCTCTCGCCACATACGTCCTCTCGCCACAACACGTCCTCTCGCCACAACACGTCCTTTTGCCACCACATGTCTTCTCGCCACCCACGTCCTCTCGCCACCCACGTCCTCTCGCCACCCACGTCCTCTCGCCACCCATGTCCTCTCGCCACACATGTCCTCTCGCCACACATGTCCTCTCGCCACACACGTCCTCTTGCCACACACGTCCTGTCGCCACACACGTCCTCTCGCCACACACGTCCTCTCGCCACACACGTCCTCTCGCCACACACGTCTTCTCGCCACACACGTCCTCTCGTCACAACGCGTCCTCTCGCCACAACACGTCCTCTCGCCATACACGTCTTCATTCCACACACGTCTTCATTCCACACACGTCTTCTCTCCACACACGTCTCCTCTCTCCACTCATGTCTTCACTCACTACACCCGGCCGCCCTCCACACCAGGCCGATCTCTACACCCGGCCGCCCTGCACATCCGGCCGGGTGTAGAGATTTAAGCCACGCCCAGGCTGAGAAACATGCTTTGTGTTTTCTGCACCTGCAGCGCGACACTGACTGTGTTCAGATCGGTCTCCAGTAGGCCTGCATCTTTCTTCTGCGCTCAGCTCCTGCAAGAACAAGAACACCGTTAGGAACAGCCTTACCTTGCGGCGCTTCTGCCCATCATTAATCAATCCTTCTGTTCTGCGGGCATCTTCGGCAGTGTCAATCCCATCCTGGCACGCCGCTTCCTAAGGAAAAGGGAAAAGAACAGAAAAAAGGCATTAGTAAGCATTCAGCAAATCTTTGCTTATTTTTAAAGACGATACGAGCTTCAAACGCTTACCTGAATCCCAGCCGCTCTGGGGGAACTCTGTCTCCGGAGCTTCTTATCCATCTGCAAAAGGGAAAAGACACTCCAGGTTAGCGTGGAAACATCTAGAGGCGCCGCATACCGCGCTTACTCACCGCATTTCTTCTTTATAACCGGCATCCACGCTGAAAACGTCGCGGCACCTAAAAGACACAGAAAATGAGCTCAGTTCAATACAAATACGAAAGGGTCTCATCGCACATCGCGCTCTCACTCACCTTCAGCCCTACTCATCTCAGCAGCACGTCGCCATCCCCGGACGCTGGCCATCATCTAAGGATGGAAAGAAACGAAGTTAGAGAACTGTTCAAAAGACTCATTATACTTACCTGTCGGACTCTTGCCAATGAAGTAACTAGGCAGCAACGAGCCCGCATCAATCAACGTGCCCCAGCGCTGAAAGCAGGACAGAGAGCACACTTTCCAAAAGAACAAGGCCCAGTCTCCAGTCGAGTAGACTCCAGGGAAGGGTTTGAGGTCATAAGAGATCAGAACAGGCTGAGTGATGTCCCCGTGGATACCAGGTGAGCGTTACAGAACACAAAGCCTCACATCAAAATCCACCTGGGCATCATGGGAACGTCAGAAACTGACCAGTTAGCCCACATGTTGGGGCAGCTACGTTCCGAAGTACATGCAGCCACGCAGGAGACTAACACCCTGAGGAGAGAGCTGATAGTAGCCAAAGAACGCATTGATGATTTAAGCCAGCAACTTCTCCAGTCACAAGCAGGGCATGCACCATTGCCGGGAAGCGTGCCCTTGATGCCAGCACCATCAGCCAATCCCGTTCAGATAACCCTTCCTGGGGCAGTTCCCTTGGCCCCGCCCGAACGATTTACGGGGGATCACAAGAGGTTTGCAACGTTCAGGAATCAGTGCCGCCTGCACTTCCTTTGTAGACCAGGGGCCTTTCCGAATTACCAATCACGGGTTGCTTTTGTGCTATTTTACCTGAGTGTTAGCGCCACAGACTGGTCTGTACCCTTTGTGGCCCAACACGATCCTTTGCGCATGACTTCAGGGGCTTTCAGCAGGAGATGGAAAAGCTGTTCGCCCGTCGTACTCATGAGCAGGCATTAGACAACGAACTTCTGTCCCTACGCCAAGGGAATCAAGACATATTAACATACATAGCCACATTCAATAGACTCGTAGTTGAAGCAGAATGGCCAGTGGAGAAGAGAACCACGTTATTCATCAGGAGTTGCAGGGGGAGCTCAAGGATGTTCTCGCACAAGTAGTGAACCCCCCGAATGAGTGCTCAGAATTTATTGGCCTTGTTGTTCAACTGGATCATAGGTTGCAGGACCGAAGAGCAGATCGAACCAGACCGGACCCTCGCCCTATGTATGTGCATTCAAAGGACAATATTGCCCGCACAACGGAAGGTTCAGGAGAACCAATGCAAATCGAGGGGGGGTCAAATCCCCCTTGACTAAAGTGGAAAGGGATAAAAGGAGACAGCAGCAGTTATGTCTGTACTGTGGAAGGTCAGGTCATTTCCTTAAAGAGTGCCCTGTGAAGCCACCGAGGAGGACGGTAGGAGCCACAGACAAGGAAGATACCATCAAGGAATCGGAAAACTCCCCAGCCCGGCAAGTGTAGGGGTCCACTTGTCGAGCGAAGAAAGTGAACTACAGACCTCCCATTTTACACTATCTGTGGTCTTGATCAATCACCAACAACCATTTTGAATGCACGCAGTAAGAGCGTACATTGACAGTGGAGCCGTTGGGAATTACATCAACCAGGATCTTGCGGCAAAGATGGGGCTTCTGTTACGCCCTAAATCAACCACCGACACTGTTACCACTATTAACGGCACAGAAATAGCTTCTGGTCCAGTATCCCAATGCACTGCAGCTTTAACCCTTCTGTGCCAGGATGGACACCAAGAATCTATCGTTTTCGACTTCATTAAGGCACCACAGTTCCGGTTGATTTTGGGAATGTCATGGTTGGTAGCTCACAATCCTCAAATCGATTGGCGAGCAAAAGAATTGGCCTTTCCTGAGACTTGCGCCCACCCATGTTATTGCCAAGAGAAACAACCAATAGACACCAGAACCTCCACGCTTGCGACTGTGACAATCGGCACCCTACAAAGTGAATACAAGGACTTTCAAGATGTCTTTCAGAAATAACAGGCTAATACCCTGCCACCGCATAGATGATTGCCAAATCGACCTGATACCCGGCGCACAAATCCCTTGTGGGCGAATTTACGCACTCACGGAACCAGAAAACCAGCACCTGAAGGCCTATCTTGACTTTTCCCTGGCCAACGGGTTCATCCGTCCCTCAAAGTCTCCAGCAGCCAGTCCTCTATTCTTCGTACCAAAAAAGGAGGGGGACTTGAGAACGTGCATCGACTATCGTGCACTGAACCAGATTACCGTAAAAAAACGCTGCCCCCTGCCACTGATCCCTGAATTGCTTGATCAAGTCAAAGATGCCCAAATCTACACAAAACTAGACCTGAGGGGGGCATATCACCTTGTTTGCATAAAACAGGGGGACAAATGGGAAACTGCTTTTCGCACCAAATACGGCTTGTACGAATATCAAGTAATGCCCTTTGGCCTTTGCAGCACACCTGCAGCATTTCAATACTTCATGAATAATGTCCTACGGGAATTGATTGATGTCTGTGTTCTAGTGTACATCGATGATATTCTAGTATATTCCGCATCAAAGCAGGACCACGTTAAACACGTCCGATCCGTACTGGAGAAACTCCGTCAACACCAGCTCTACGCCAAGCTCGAAAAGTGCTCATTCCACATCTCCGAGGTGGAATTGCTGGGCTTTATTCTCAGCCCAAATGGAATCCGAATGGATGTACATAAGGTAGATGCTATCCTGAACTGGCCATCCCCAAATTCATTCAAGGGGGTTCAAAGTATGCTGGTTTTTGCAAACTTCTACCGCCGGTTCATCCCAAGATTTTCGCAAATTGTGCATCCCATCACGTCATTGCTAAGGAAAAGCAACAAAAAGTTCCAGTAGACAACAGAAGCTGAGGAAGCTTTCCATGAACTCAAAGCAAGATTCACATCTGCCCCAATCTTATGCCACCCGCGCCCTGATCTCCCATATCTGTTGGAAACGGACTCCTCAAGCATGGCTAAGGGAGATGTCCTCTCACAAAAGGACCCCTGAAACGGGCCAGTTACACCCTGTTGCCTTCTGGTCGCGTAAATTCACACCCCCTGAACTCAATTACCCTATCACAGACAAAGAACTCCTGGCCATTAAGTCAGCCTTTAAGGCATGGCGGCACTACCTCTTGGGCGCCAGACACACAATCACCGTAATAACTGACCACCGGAACCTCCAGTACCTAAAAACGGCAAAGGCCCAATCCTCATGACAACTACGTTGGGCTCTTTTTTTTGTTGAATAGGACTACGTGATTACATTTCGACCAGGGGTGAAAAACAGGAAGGCCGATTCCCTTTCCCGTATGGGGGTGGAAGAGCAAGGGTATCAGACCCCTGACCCAATAGAAATCATCCTAGGACAAGCTCCTAGGAATCACAGCAACCATAACTCAGAAAGAATTACATGAAGAAATCCAAAACCTGATGAGTCCAGAGCAATTACAAGCGTGGAGTGCACAAGGAGAACATTACATGATAAAAGATCAGTTGCCCTACTTCAGGAATCGTTTATTCTTACCAAACCAAGAACTACGAGAACAAGTCATGTCCGGTTATCATGATTCCTTGATCGAGGGCCACCCCGGAATCGCTAAAACCCTAGCCAAGGTAAAACAAAAGTATTGGTGGCCCTCGTGGCGTAAATACATTATCCAATTCATCCTATCTTGTGGAGTGTGTGCTCAAAACAAGTCATCCAAGCAGAAACCGGCTGGGCTTTTACAACCACTGGAAATCCCACCAGCACCCTGGCACACGTCCCTCGATTTTATTACTGACTTACCACCCAGTCAAGGGTTTAATACTATTCTTGTGGTCATGGACCTATTTTCAAAAATGGCACATTTCATTCCTCTTAAGGGGCTCCCAAATGCTTCCACTCTGGCAAAGGTATTTCTTGAAGGCATCGTACGGCTCCATGGGTTTCCTTCAGTTTTGGTCTCAGACCGAGGTACTCAATTCGTATCTAACTTCTGGAGAAAATGCTGCTCTATGGCCCAGATCGACATCTGGCTATCCACCAGTCACCATCCCCAAACGGATGGTCAAACTGAGAGGACAAATCAGACACTCGAGCAGTATATGCGTTGCATGTTACACAGCTGGTTCGACTTATTATGGATAGCTGAATATGCTTATAATAATTCCCTACACACCAGCACTGGGCAGACACCCTTTTATAACATGTATGGCAGGCACCCACGTACTTCTGAGTTGCATGTTCCTACAACCCTGGAAATGCCAGCAGTCCAAACCTTGCACACGACCATTTCTCAGACCTTTGAAAGGGAAGATGAACAACTACTTCAAGCTAAGAATCGCCAAAAGAAGTTTGCTGATCAACACAGAGCAAAGGCCCCCAACTACCAAGTGGGAGACAAAGTCTGGCTGGCGTCTAAACATTTGTCCATTAAAGGAACCCGAACTTTCCGTCCAAGATACCTGGGTCCATTCACTGTCACCTCCCTGATAAATCCTGTGGCGGTCAGACTAGCTTTGCCGTCAAACATGCAGATTCATCTTGTGTTCCACATGTCTCTTCTTAAGCCTTTTCAACCTGGGACCCAGGTAGCAACGCCACCGCAGCCAGTAGTAGTCACCAGGGAGCCAGAATTCAAAGTCAAGGAAATCCTGGATTCAAAGTACGTCAGATCCAAATTATACTACTTAGTAGACTGGAAGGGGTATGACATGGGAGCCTTGTGAGAACATCCATGCACCTCGCTTGCTTAGACGATTTCATCAAAACCATCCAAACAAACCAGGACCAGACAGAAGAGCCACTTTGAGAGGGGCCTTGGGGGGAGTGTTGTCATGATTCCTGCCTCTCATGTCCCCAGCCCTGCAAGATGTCAGTCTGGAGCAAGGCCACAATGACCTACATGGCCCTCAAGAGCCTCTCTAACCCTCCAAAGACCCACTTGGAGTCAGACTTGGCGTTTGTGGCACCAGACCCACTCACTTCCATAGGATAACATTGGGGATTGGACTTCTAGTCCATTGATGGGGACAAGATGGATGCTCCCACATATTTCGTTTCCCAGAAATGCATGTGCAGTCTAGTCTTTTGGGTGTGGTTCAGCCCAGAGACAACTGGGATACCCAGAAACTATTTAAGCCACGCCCAGGCTGAGAAAAATGCTTTGTGTTTTCTGCACCTGCAGCGTGACACTGACCGTGTTCGGATCGGGCTCCAGTAGGCCTGCATCTTTCTTCTGCGCTCAGCTCCTGCAAGAACAAGAACACCGTTAGGAACAGCCTTACCTTGCGGTGCTTCTGCCCATCATTCATCGCTCCTTCTGTTCTGCGGGGATCTTCGGCTGTGTCATTCCCATCCCGGCACACCGCTTCCTAAGGAAAAGGGAAAAGAACAGAAAAAAAGGCATTAGTAAGCATTCAGAAAATCTTCGCTTATTTTCAAAGACTGTACGAGCTTCAAACGCTTACCTGAATCCCAGCCGCTCTGGGGGAACTCTCTCTCCGGAACTTCTCATCCATCTGCAAGAGGGAAAAGACACTGCAGGTTAGTGTGAAAACATCTAGAGGCACCGCATACGGCACTTACTCACCGCATTTCTTCTTCATAACCGGAATCCACGCTGAAAACGTTGCGGCACCTAAAAGACACAGAAAAAGAACTCAGTTCAATACAAATATGAAAAGGTTGCATCGTGCATCACGCTCTCACTCACATACAGCGCTACTCATCTCAGCAGCATGTCGTCATCCCTGGACGCCGGCCATCACCTAAGGAAGGAAAGGAACGAAGTTAGGGAACTGTTCAAAAGACTCATTATACTTACCTGTCAGACTCTTGCCAGTGAAGTAACTAGGCAGCAACGAGCCTGCATCAATCAACGCACCCTTGCACTGAAAGCAGGACGGAGAGTACACTTTCCAAGAAAACAAGGCACAGTCTCCAGTCGAGTAGACTCCAGGGAAGGGTTTGAGGTCGTAAGAGATCAGAACAGGCTGAGTGACGTCCCCATTGATACCAGGTGAGCGTTACAATATCTTCACAACTATTGATGGGAAATTTAAGATGTAAGCGACTACAGTGAGAATCAGTAGCATTGTGTGATCCAATTCAATTTATAGTGACATCTTAGCAGGATTTTGGGGTATTTTCATGCAATCCAGACTTTTTATTAAGGAGATGCCAGCCCATTCTTACTGTATTATACAGATGCCAGAGTCACATGATTTTAAAGAAAAGCATTAACGGTAAAATAAATATGATGGACCCAAGTTTTCCTAAGTCATCTCTCCCTACTTGTCTTTGTTTCACCCTTTTCCTCCTTCCTGGAATCACTGAATATCTGTTTTTAGTTATTTAATTTTGACTATCGCCCCCAGGGGTTTTGGTCACCAAGAGGAAAGTTGACTTCAATGCTCGGTGTATTGTTCAGCCCAATCCTTAAAAACTACCGTGCCCGAGCGGTTGGGTGGGATAATCTCATTGGAAGCAGAACAAATGGTTTATTTTCTAGAAACCATATTCATTTCCGTCCCTCCCACCCCCAATCCCCACCCCACATCGTGGTAGCAGTCTTCGATTCATAGGCCTATGGTTCAGCCATGCTCTTAGAAGTGAGCCTCCGCACGTGTGGGTGAAGTGTTAAAATCTCCCTTGAGTTAACAAAGAAGATTCCTGGGTGGTGATGAACCATGTTCTTTCTGCCTGAGAACAGAGGAATGCTTTCACGTGGATTCCCCGTTTATCTGCTCCAACTAATGAGTGGAAGAAGTAAAAATGGTCATTTTTACAAATGAAAATTAAATTGGCTGTACATTCAAATTCCTACACTTGATAATATTATCCTTCGGCAGAACATTGCTTTACATATATATTCCAGTCCACCATCCAGTTTCTAGCGACATGACCACCAATAAAATGTAGGCCTTCGCCAAATGAATGAATTAATATCCAACATTTCTCAAAATCTAACTTGTAGCGGGGGTATAGTTAAAGGTGGCCATCAATATATTTGTGTAATTAGCCGTTCTGAATGTAGGCTTATGAAGCGAGTAAACTTGAAACATGGCTTTCAATTTTCGTTTGCCCATTTGAATTTGCATCTTAACTTTTTAACTGAAAAGTGGCAAATGAAGCTGACCGCTGCTGGTTTGTCTTCGGACAGCAGCCGCATAGATACTATAAGAATGACAGTGATCATGTTGAATGCTTACCGAGCCTGGTATCAGATCAGGTGAAAGCAGTAACATTACCTTTTAGCAACAGACGACGTCTGAAAAGTGTGTCTGTTTATTAGAGCACACTTTACTGAAGAGAAACGGCCTTCCCTATGCATTACAAACATCAAAACGCGCAGGAGGTTTCATACTCTAGCATTCTGCCACATTAAATATGAAAATTATGTTAAAACCTTCTAAACCTCTGCATCAATGACTAATGCATTGCAGGGCAGTGCCCAAAAATGCATAAGTGACAACAACTATTCTTGCACTGATCCAGCTGCAACCTACTGCATATGGTCAGAAAACACTGTAGCTCAGCTGTAAGTACATGCTTTGTATTGCAAAGGACACTGTATTTTCTTTGAAATACCGCAACACCCAAATACTGTTAATGCATGCACTTCCTTCAGATACTCCCCATTTATGGCAACATTAATGTCTCATACAGTAACATAGTATCAGATTCTGTATGGTGAAATACACTATGCACAAAAGAAGGCAGAAATGTCGAGTTTCAGTAATTAAACGTGTAGTTTGGTAGGGCAGCAAAGCATGCAGTGTTTCAAAATACTGCATGCTTTACCATTACTGACAAGCTTGTAATGAGTCCCTAAGTGTTTTTTTTTTTAAAGATTATGTTTGTCAGCTGAAAATAAAGAGAACCTTTTGGATTCTATATTAAAGCAAAATCGTGATTCAAGTCATTATTCAATTCTTTGGACACCTGTGACAATTCAAAGGATCTCGTCAATTCTCCCCACAGGGCAGCCCTTCCCTGTGAGGCTAGGGAGGTCAGCCCACTATGCAACAATCCCCCTAGGGGTGGTGGTCAGCGGGACCTTACAGGGAAAGACTCTCCTCTTGGGGACAAGGACTCCCGTTCCATCCAGGAACTCCCTATAAACTCTCCCGGAGGAGGTAACTATAACATCAAAGAATCAAAGCATTCCCTCCAAACCATTCACTATTTGCTACTGTAATGTTATCAGCAATCAACCTTCACCAACCATTCATGCTTTGAAGAAGAAGAAAAATGGGAGAACGATGAAGAGTAATCAGTGGTTGGAAACCAACCACACTGAGACGAAGATAGGGCAAAGCGTGACAAATACTCCATGGAAAGAGACAACGGACAGTGGGATTTCACTGAGGCGGGACCAACACTTCCTCATAAAAATGAAGGAAGGACCAATGGAAAGAGATCTCGTTTCCAGAGCCCAGTAGGTTCGAATCCGAGCTGAGGAGGCAGTTGGCAAACGCAAAGCTGCCTGTTGTGGTGTGGGCGGCCCAGACAGAGGAAGAGAGAAGACTTTGGGAAGCACAAACCAAAACTGAACAACCTTGGAAGGCCTGGAGGTGGTTGTGTGACCCAGACATCATGGACAGAGCGGTCTGTGAACAAAACAGATACTGTACCAGGAATGGCTCCACAGAGTCACGTAAGGAAGAAGGAAGAATAGGAAGTCCATGCAGTTTATGTCAGACGTGCAAACCTGTCCCTGTGCGAAGAACCCATGATGCCTATCCTGTATGACAGAGGTAATGGGAATGGCAGGAGACCCGGGTGGAGAAGTTGCAAAAATTGAATAAAGATCACTAAGGGACCAATCATACTCGTCCACTAACAATGAATGTTGGAAGATTAATGAAGAATACCAGGGCACCAATCATGCTCGGCCGAGTACGAGTGAATGTTGTGAATGTTGTGAGCTTAACAGAGATTCAAGGAACCAATCATACCCGACCCAGTACACATGGATGGTATGAACATAACAGAGTTTACAAAGGGACCACTCATACTCATCCCAGTACAAGTGAATGTTGTAAAGATAACAAGGCTACCAAGGGAGTGACCAAACTCATTCCAGTGCCAGTTAATGTTGGGAAGAAAAAGGAAATTATCAAGAGTACAGTGTTGCAAGGTATAAAATACAAGAAACGCTGAGAGAGAGAGAGAGAGAGAGAGAGAGAGAGAGAGAAGTGGACAGGGGTCACTTGTCCACAGATGAAATTTTATGTGGAAATAAACCCAGAGTATTGGGGAAGATCTGAAGACTTTCATAAGATGACAAGGAACAGGGAGACATTTATCGGTTTGGAGGTTAGCCAAGACCAGGGTTATTGGCTACAAAATCTGAGACTTGAACAAGGAACTGTGCCAGTAGTAGCACAGGGAAAGCTCAGGATGGGCAATAGTCCCTTTGAAGAATTAAAGGAACTTGTTCAAAAAATCACCAAAAGCCATCCAAGGAAACACTTGCTGAGCCTATAAAAGCCTCTCCATTAGGAGGGAGTCATTCTCCTGGCCCACTCTTTTCTTTGAGCCATTTTGAACAGTCTTAGGGACATAATACAGTAGTTTGGGACAGAGGACAGTTTCTTACTTTGGACAATCTCACTAACGATGACCGCCCTAGTTAGATTTGCATTTGGTAGGTCAAACACCATACTATTAGGAATAAATAGATATTTTCCTTTATTATTTATATAAATTTGATTGCATAAATTTCAGCATTTTTTTTTATTTTATTTATTTTTATTTAATATTTATATTGCGCCGGTAGCTCACGAGCCTCGGGGCGCAGAAACAAGGACACGAGAATGGACGGAACAGATAGTGATTAGACAGAGCAGACGGGACAGTCACATAGAATTAAGCTAACTGAGGTATATGCCGTGATGGCCATTTATTTGAAGATATGGGTTTTTACCTGTTTGTGAAAACGCGAGTAGTTGGTTTCCAGTCTAAGGTGGTCTGGTAGGTTGTTCCAAAGGTTGGCTGCAAGGGTTGGAAAGGCTCTACCTAAGCCACTTTTGAGTTTGTGAGGTGACGTAGCAATTTTAACAAGTTGGGATGATCTCAGTGTTCTATTAGGAACGTATGGTTTGATCCCAGTTTTTAAGTAGGTTGGTGCCTTTCCGTAGATGCATCTGTGAACGATGGTTAAGGTTTTGAAATGCACCCTATCTTCGATTTTCAGCCAATGAAGCTCCCTTCTGGAGTTGCTGATATGTTATGTTTTAGTTTTGAGCTTGACAATTCTTACCGCGTTGTTCTGTACAATTTGGTAGCTTTGTAGGCATTGCTTGGAGGCACCCAGGACTAGAGCGTTGCCATAGTCAAGGCGCGATAAGATGGTGGCTCTTGCTATGGTCGCACAATTTTCCTCGGATATGAAAGGTCAGATGGCTTTTATTAGACGGAGGTGGTAGGCACAGTTTTTTTTGATGAACTGTACTTGGGCGTCCGCACCCAACGATGCTTCTAGCAGCATACCTAGGGTTTTAACCTTGCTTAGGACCGGAATGGGGGTATCTTTAATGTGGAAGGATGTGTAGGATGAGGGTAGCTTAGCACGAGCAGAGGATGAGCCGAAAAACATGAGTTCCGTTTTTTTTTCCGTTTAGGCACATCCAATTGGAGTCCATCCATTGCTCCACGTGGTTGTATATCGTGGTAAGTTACTCGCTATCTTTCTGATAATTGCCACTTAGTTCGAATACAAGCTGTGTGTCGTCAGCATAGTTAGTGAAATAGGTGTTTATGTGGTCTAGAACAAGGCATAGGTATTTTAAGTAAAGATTGAACAGTAGGGGTGACATACTGCCCCCTTGGGGAACTCCACAGAGGATTTCTTTTTCGAGGGAGAACTTGTCCCCCCAGTGCACTCTGGATATTCTGTTTTTTAGAAAGGACATTATCCATCTGATGGCTTCATCAGAGCAGTTGGTGGTCTTTTTTAGCGCATTCTGGAGTAGGTTATGGTCGAGGAGATCAAATGCGGCGCTGAGGTCGAGTAGAACGAGGAGGCCTGTCTTACCCTTGTCAATAATACCGAGCATTTTGGTCTGCAGATCTAACATGGCCGTCTCGGTACTGTGTGCGGGGCGAAAACCAGACTGCTGTGGGTGGAGGGAATTAGGTTCCTCTACGTGTGCCTGGAGCTGCATGGTGGCAATCTTATCCATGATTTTGAGGATGAAGTTGCAGTTTGTTATGGGTCTGAGATTATTCGGATCGCGTTGGTCGAGATTGGTTTTTTTTACCAGAGGGGTTACTGTGACTTTTTTGATGGCATTAGGGACTTCCTGGTCTCTAAAAGAGGCATTAATGATCTTTGTCAGGATGGGGGCGAAAATGTCTATGTTGTCCAATATTATCTTAGGTGGAATGATATTCTCTGCACAGGTCGTGGGTTTCATGGTCGCCAGTACTTTGATCATTTCGCTGTTGTTGATCTCTGTGAACTTGAAAGTTCCAATACCTGCTGTTGCAGTCTCAGCTGGCAGAGTAACTGTCGTTTTTTTGTTGGTCAGGGAATTCATGATGGCGTCCCTGGCTTTTGAAATTTTGTTGAAGAAGGCGATCTGGGTGGCATCGCATTCTTCTTGAGAGGGTAGGAAAGGAGGGGTAATGGCTTTGGGTTTTTCTATGGATTTAAGGATATTGAATAGTTTGCTGGTGGAATTGGTGGCTGTAGAAATCTATTCGTTATAGAAGTTTTTTTTGGCCTCGGTTATCATATGTTTATATATTATTTCGCTTTCCTTCCAGCGGGCTTTATTGGCTGATGAAGGATTTTTTAGCCATACATTTTCTCTGTTTCGTTTGTCCTTCTTTTGTTCTGCAAGTTCTTTGGAGAACCATTGTGGTTTTTTTTGGGTGGGTCTAGTTGATTTAGTTTGAAGGGGGGCAATTTGGTCCGTGAGATTCTCGAGGTGACTAAGTAGATTTGCTAACGTTGTTTCGCAGCAGTCATTCTCGGTTTGGTTTTTATCCACCTCAGCTAGGCATTGTATGAGGTGGTTCCTATCAATGTTTTTGTAGTTACGGTGTGTCGAGAGGGTCGGGCAGTTAGGGGTTTTGGGTTTGGGAAGAGGCAGGGTGATGTGGAAGGATATGCTATGATGGTCTGACCAAATGCAGGGTTCAGTCTTAAACTCTCGGGTTTCGAGATTGTTAGAGACGACCCAGTCAAGAAGATGGCCGTTGTCCATTGTGGGCTCTTGGTTGTTGATCTCAAAGTCAATGTTGTTTAGGGATCTTTGAAGTTTACTAGCTTCTTTGTCTTTTGTATCGCCAAACCAGCGGTTAAAGTCGCCCATGACTAGTGTGGCTGTGTTGGGTCCTTTAAGCATATTGAGTTGATGCGTTATTTCATCGTTGAATTCTGGGGTGGACGTTGGGGGCCTGTATAGGACAATCAAGTTTAAACTACTGTTAGCCGTAGGGGTGTGTTTGAGGTGCAGTATTTCACAGCCTGTACATGCTATGCTGCTGGGAAACATATGTATAGAGTCTCTTGCGATGGCTGCTACACCACCCCCCTGGCCTTCTTCTCTGTTTGAGTAGAAGATGGAGTAGCCTTCCGGGACTGCGATGTCGCAGGTGGGGCCGATAGGGTCCTTGAGCCAGGTTTCAGTTATGCGGAAGATGTCTATTTGTTCATTGACAATCCTGTCATGAACACATTGATTCTGTCTCCTTCTTGTGACCTACCACACATCCCAAGCAGAAAAGGATCTGACCTTTTCCAATACGTCTGTTCTGGCAGATAATGGTCTTGCCTCTTCAACCCACTCTTTACAATAACATTTCACGAGAAGAAAATTGCCATGACCTTAACCTTGACCTGAATCTGTCACCCCAATCTCTTATGAATTCGGAAGAATATGAATCACTGAAAATAGTGAAAATTCAGGTGATTCATGGTTCAAACAGATGTATTCTCTTTTTGGGACCCTATGCGTATGTTAGCTTGGGTATTGGCTGAGGCTTTTCCAGCAAGGAGGGTCACCAGGGGTGACTGTGAGCACTTTATTTTGACCTCCTCGTACACCCAGGCTTCCTGGTTGATACGACCCTCCCCTCCTTTATTGAGTTAACTACGGGGGTGGTAGTCTGAGCCCTTTCACCTGCCGCTTTGGAGGTAGCTTCCATGCTGTGGCCTGTAGAATTTTACAACCTTTGTGAAAGTGTGCCCACTACCCTTGCTGTCAGCGCTTGGACATTGCCTAGGACATTGGAATCACCATCTGCAATTGTCTTCTTGGTTCCATCTTTTTGACTTTTTACTTTGTACTATCTCCTTGTATTGACATTTGTGCTGTCCTCTCATTACCATTTACCACTGATTTTGTATCATCATTACTGGACCTCGAATTTGACTTCAGTGTGGACATTTCATCGCCATCCTATTGCCATTGCAGCGGGTTGTACATCCCATCCCACTTCCTGTGTTTGGTGACTGGTGCAGCCACGTTTCCTTCATGACTGCTAACCTAAGGAGCCCCCTTTGGACATTCGTAGCCAGGGTAAACCCCATTATTTTTATGGGAGCCCCTTTTTTTGAAAGACTTTGGCTTACATTATTTATTTCTGTTTGTGGCAAATCATGTGCCGATCAGTCATTTACCTGCCTTCTTTTCTTCTTTCTTTTCTTCTTTTTGCTTTTATGTCTTGCATTATCCCATCTAGGATAACCAATTAAACTTCTTCAGAGTCGCCCCCTCCTGATCCATGTAATCTATCTAATTTGTCTTCCCCCCATTTCCCCTGATGCTCTTCTGCAATTCCACTTTGGTCTTCTAAATGTTCATTCTATTGGTAATAAATCACATTCTATTCTTGATCTCTTTTTTCATTCCAATGTTCACTTTCTCTGTTTAACAGAAACCTGGATCACCCCTGATAATTCTGTAACTCTGTGAAAACATAAAAATTGATATGAGGCTGGGAAGCCCAAAAGAAACACAACAACACAGGTTACAAAGGACATACAAGTGCTTTATTAAAAAGCTACAACAGTTACCAAAGTCAATTGACAAACGGATAGCTATTCGGCTCTCAGAGTAACGTAACGAACTTCAACGAAGGTTCGATGCATTAGTAGAGAGACCGTACATTCGGAATACTTGGGTTTTTATATCCTTTATCCAGCCCTTGGCCAACCCCCTTGCGGGTTAACCATTCTTGGGATCAGGCCTAGGGTTCCTTGCCAGGTCAATCCTATAATGTATGCATTTTGATCAGTTCCGCTGATACAGTTGTTCATTTACACATAGGTCAGTAATAGGACAAGGTCTCAGTTCGTGACCCCGACAAGTGGCCTGCAGGTATATTAATTATTCGTGTGTGCGGAGGTCACAACGGCCAGAATCTCACTCAGAATGTCATTCAGCCTCCATTTTGATGTTCAGGGTGACTTCCACATTACAAGAGAACCTAAAATGGCGGCTAAATCCAAGATGGCGACTTACATTACTTTTCGTTAAGGTCAAGACCTTGCCGCGGAGTCTATTGACATGATATTTTAGACAACTTGGCGTAGGCCAATGCACATTCAATTACTGTGATAGGAGGCATAATATTATTTCAATTCCAACAAACCCTCCTTTTGGCCTATGCCAAGTGCTAATATCATTTCTAATACTTTTGCAAATAACTCCATGTATTGTCATCCGTACATCCCGAATCATTGTCTGTAATATCTATAGCCATTAGGTCATTCATCAGAACCTCTTGTAACACAAACTCTTTGGATGCTGTATCTGGGGCATACATTCTATGCCCTATTGTCCTCACTGCTTGGGCACAACATCCCCCTAGCATTCCACATATACTCGGAAGACATTGAAAACAGCAACAAAGAAATAGCAGGATCCCCGAAATAACCAGAATAACAGAAAGCACCTTCCAACCCCAAGATCGTAAAGAATCCCAGAACCAGGTGCTAAGATTCCAATCTCCTACAGGGATATGTACTTCAGAACTAAGGATATGCAAGTTCTGTATTGCTTTAAAAATTGTCGGCGAGGAATCTGGTACGAAAACACAGCAAGCGGACCCCACCAATTTGCATACTCTACCTCGTTCTGCCAAAATTACATCTAATGCCATCCGATTTTGGAGTGCTACCAATCTTATTGCTTTTTGTTCTAGTGTCATATTGTAGAGTATGTCCGTGGTCCGGTTGATCGTTCTCTCCAGTACCCTTGCTAATCCCCTAATGTTCTCAGAGTTTGTTATTTGTCCCCAAAAGGGCACAACTGATTTTGCTATATCTCCCAATACTTGCCCAGGGGTATCTCCATTCTTGTCCCGCCGTGGGCGAGCCTTAGAAACCTCCAATGTACTAGCTACAAATACCCTGGGGAACAGGATTCCTAAATAACAGGTTCCCTGCCAATCCTTGGGCAACCAGGGAAATGCTAAACTACCACAAACAAAATAAATAGGCCCCCCTACATACAGAGGCCTGTTTTCTCCAGTCAAATGTACAGTGTTCATACAACCTTCAAAATCTCCCATTGGCCGAGTGCCATTTCTTTGTACACAAAAGGGGACCGAATCAGGGCTATGATTTATAGAGTAAGAAGGAGGCACGGCGTCCTTATTGCCTATCGGAGCCATTTTAAAGGAAATTAAAGTTTGAAAAGGAAGAGACAGTTCATCAGACGGCCTAATAGAAGCGACATTAGGTTTACTTCTATTTGCAAAAAGCGAGCATCCCAGGGGAGTTAATTCACGTTTCTCGAAATCATTCAAATTAGTTCCATCAAAGTTCGCTGAGATGCTGTCATTCCAACGGCCAAAGAATAGTGCTCTAAGAGAGGCATAGCAAGCAGTCGTTAAAGGTAAAGGGTGAATATACCATCCTAGTCCCTTGTTCCCATGTTGCGGTAAATGAGTGCAAATCCAACAATTACTCTTATTAAAAATGGCATGCGTTGCATTCATTACTATCATTAGAGTGTTATTATGATACTTTTGTCTATGTTGGGAGTCTATAGGGGACAGAGGGTGGAGGAGTACAGAGGGTGTCAAAGCAGTTGGTACAATCTCGGTCGGTAGTAGAGGTTTTAGAGGATAGATTTCTTCAAAGTACCAAAGTCCTACAGCAGTAGTTGCAAAAATAACAATTATCATTATCAAAACACAGTAATACGTTTTCGGGGCCCAGGCACATTGTTCATTGTCCAAGTTGGTCACCCCCTTATTCACAAGTCCAGTGCGGGGAGCAGCAGTGGAGGTTGCAGGCATTGTAGTTCCTCAATCGATGACCCCAATGTTCGTTGCTGGCGACGCTACGGTCGCGCAATTTCTTAGTCCTTCCCAACCCTTGCCAGCAGAATCCCTTTTTCTTCCTGTTGTTCAACAGAAACTTTCTTATACAAAAGAAAACTTTCAATCACTTCTCTTTCCCAAATGCACGGAAAAACCCGTGCCGTAGTTCTATTTTCTTCGTCGAAGGTGGTACCTGGTGGTACCCAAGATTGTTTGATCCGAAAATAAGGTGTCGTCACTTCCTGAGGGAAGCGACGTATCGGAGGCGACGGAAGTCGCAGAACTTGAAACAGTGTTTTCCGGAAGTGATTTTTCAAAAGAGTGCGGAGACGAAATGGACTGTTCCCCAAGCTCCACGGGCTCAGAGAAATTCTCCGACGCACTCACAGCGCTGTTTGCTACTCCAAGATCAGGGACTGAAGCATCAGCGAGGGGATCTGCTTCTTCTGTAACGTGTGGCGTCGGGTGAGGAAGGTTCTTGACATGCGTCGCGTGGATCCAGTGTTTCTTCCCAGCCACCCGCACTGCTGTCTGGGTGACCAGCAGCACCTGGTAGGGTCCCTTCCAACGAGGAGCGAGACAGGAAGACCTTTTGTAGGCCTTCACTAGGACCCAACTTCCAGGCTGTATATCGTGTCCTGGGCCCGTGGACCGTACAGGTAAAGCTGAATAGACCTGGTGATAAATGAAATACAGGTTTTAAGTTAACTGGTTACAGTAGTCTACAAGCAATACATTTTCCACCTCTCTCAGGGCTTTAGGTTATGGGAGACCCCAAATATTAGCAGGTCTCCCCATCACTACCTCAAATGGAGAAAGCCCAGTCTTAGTTTGAGGTGTGGTGCGCATAGCCAATAATACAATAGGTAAGGCATCTGTCCATTTCAGCTTGGTATCGGCACATGTTTATGCAAGCTTATTCTTTAAGATACCATTATGTCTTTCCACCAACCCAGCACTTTGAGGATGTCTAGCTGAGTGAAATCGTTTCTCAATATGTAATGCTATGCATATCTGCAAAATTACTGCTGCAACAAAATGAGGACCATTGTCCGACCAAATTACCCTTGGGAGCCCAAATCGAGGAAAGAATTATTTTACCATAATCTTTGCAGTGGTCATGGCGGTAGCATCTTTAATGGGGAAAGCCTCGACCCATTTACTAAAGGCACAAATAATTACAAGAACATATTTTAGATTGTTACACCGTTCCATCTCAATAAAATCAAAGTGAATGACCTTGAAGGGAACAGAAGGGGGCCCAAAGCTTCCCCTTGGAGTTACTGTCCCCTTACCCACATTGTGCTGTAAGCAGATCATGCAGTTCCGAACATGACGTTTTGCAGTCTCCAGAATCTTGTTATTCACCCAAACTTGTTCTAACATTTTCGTGATCTGCTGAGCACACACATGTGTAGGACCGTGTGCCATCGTAACCATTGCCAGTACATATGAATCAGGGAGCAACCATTTTCCTTCAGATGTATCCACCCAACACCCATAATCATCTAGTTTCCCCATTCCTTCGGCCCACCTTTTAGATTCTTCTACTGTAGCATCAGTTTGAATATCCCGCACAGACCCAATACCTTCATCCATTACATAGGCATCTTTTGTTTTTCTTAGCGCGTACATGTCTGTGCTAAGGTCTGTGGCCGTTTGCCTGGCTATCAGGTCCGCAAAGGCGTTCCCTTTTCCCACATCATCTATGACCTTACGATGTGCTGCACATTTCATGATCGCTAACTGCCTAGGGAGCGAGAGTGCCGAGAGCAATTGCACTATCAAGGGGCCATGCTGAATCTTGGTCCCATGTGAGGTCAGGAACCCTCTTTCCGACCAGAGCCTCCCAAAGTTGTGAGCCACCCCAAAGGCGTACTGGCTATCAGTATATATATTTACTATATGCCCTTCGGAGAGTTCACAAGCTCGGGTCAATGCTATAATCTCTGCGGCCTGCGCGGAGTTATGCAAAATTCTCTTAGTTTCTACAACTTTACTCAATGTAGTAACTGCTTAAGCAGCTGTAGATGTACCATCTGAAAGTTTGAAGCAGGAGCCATCACAAAACAGTTCCCCGTCTGCATTGTCCAAAGGAGTATCTATAAGATCTATCCTTCCCTTTGTTTCTTGTTCAGTGGTATACAGACAGTCATGTAATTCTTCATCACCGCAAACAGTGTTTTGCGGGAAAGGTAAGAGTTCAGCCGGATTAAGAACACAACACCTCTTAATTTGAATGTGCGGGGCAAACAGAATTAATTCATACCTTGTTAACCGTGCAGAGGTGAGGTGTTGCGTTTGGGTTTTGTTCAATAGGATATCTACAGAGTGAGGTACCATCAAAATCAAATCATGGCCTAGGACCATTCCCTCACTCTGTTTTACAGACGCGGCAGCAGCAGCGACAGCTCGCAAACATCTTGGCAAAGCACATGCGACAGGATCAAGGGCGGAGGAGTAGTAGCCGCACGGCCTATTCTTCCCTCCGTGTTCCTGTGTTAACACAGCCAAAGCACATCCATCACATTCATGCACAAACAACACAAAGGCCTTGTCATAATTTGGAGTACCCAGAACCGGTGCAGAGCATAACGCGGTTTTGAGAAGCTCAAATGATCGTTGATGTTCCGATTTCCATGGCACTGGCAGAGAAATGCCCTTCTTCGTCAAAGCCAACATCGGTTTTATCACTAGCGAAAAGTTTGGGATCCACAACCTACAGTAAGAAGCCATACCTATTAAGGCTCTGACTTCCTTCTGTGTATTTGGAACAGACATGCCAGAAATGTGTTTTATTCTTTCAGGTGTCAATCTTCTCAATCTCCTTTGACAGGAGGTACCCTAAATAGGCGACCTCCTGACAACAATATTGAAATTTTTTGAGCGAAGCTTTATGACCATTTTTGGCTAGATGAACAAGCAACAGTATAGTGCCTTCTTTACAAGCATTTTCAGAGTCTGCAGCCAAAAGCAAATCATCAACATATTGAAGCAGTGTACAAGTAGGTGGCAATTCAAGGGCGTCGAGCTGCTCTTTCAAAACTCTACTATAAATGCTTGGACTTTGAGTATACCCTTGAGGTGCCCTAGTAAATGTAAATGAGCGTCCCCCCAAGGTAAACGCAAACAAATATCTACTTTCCTTATGTATAGGAATGCTAAAGAAAGCATTTTTTAAATCCACAACGCTGAAGTGCGTAGCCGTAGCAGGGATCATTGTCAATATCGTCGTCACATCAGGCACGATTGGAAATTGTGGGGCGACAACTCTGTTAATAGCACGAAGATCAATTATGAACCGGTATGGGATTGCATTGTCGCCTTTCTTATATACAGGCAAGATCGGACTGTTACACAAACTACCTGTAATCTCCTCGATCACCCCACGATGCACAAAATCGGAGACAATGCATTTCAAAGCACACTCGCCCTCAACTGATATTTTATACTGCGGAATGCGTTGTAGTTTAACTCCATGTTTCAAAACTATTTTAACGGGCTGAATCTGCAGTACCCCGACATCATTGTCGTCAACCGCCCATAAACATTCCGGGACAATGCTAAACTCAGGAGGTAAAGGTCGAATCAGAAACTGAGAATTAGGAAGTTGCTGTGGTGAAACCGTCAGCCGTACTCCATCAGAGGAACAATGAATTACTGCATTCAATTTCTTTAACAAATTCAACCCCAGCAAATTCTCTCCACAGTTCGAAGTGAGAAGAAAAGGGCAATGGTCCGTAAAGGGACCCAAAGAAACAGACACCGGTGAAGAAACTGGACAGACAATTGGTATACCAGAAAACCCTACGGAAACATTTGTTTGCCCTGACAGTGGAATGTTTGGAACCCGAGAATGATCAATGGAGCACTTCTGTGCTCCAGTGTCTATCAAAAACTGGTGTTTCCTATTCCCTACTAATAATTCAACGTAGGGGCCTTTCTGATTAACGGGAATAGGTGAAGGTTCCAAACCCTGCTTCGGGCAGTCCTAATAAAATAGAGTATCGTCGGAAGGAAGCTCTTCAGAAAGGTAGGCAGCAGAAGGGTGATCAAATATGTTCCTCGAGTCCACACTCGAGGTCTGCTTTTCCCGTGAAAAAGGTTGCTGAGGATCTTGCAAAAACTGACCTCTATCAGGGCCCCCTGCTCCAGGGCGGCCCCTGGGTCGTCTACCCATACTCCCAAATGCACTGTTTGATCTTTGTCGAAGGACGGGGCACTGTGCTCGCCAATGACCTTCCTGGCGGCAATAAGCACATTGATTAATATTCACAGAACCCAAAGGAGCATTTCCTTTTGGGAGATACTGACCTCTAGTCTGTGTCGTGCCTCCTCTGGGGTTTCTAACAATTTGTTGTAATAATACTTTGGTTTTCAAATCTCCTTTCCTCTTTTCTATTTTCTCCTTCTCATTATTAACGCGGTTTCTCATAATACTGAGCCATGTGCAAAACCTCAGATTGAGATTTTGCCTGCCAAGCGCTCTCAGAGGACATAATCTGTGACTGGATGTCGGGCAACAATCCACGTACAAATTTGTCCACAAACAACCTTTTCCCAGACTCTGTACCCAAATCCTGCCCACTGAAGTCAGAAAATACCTGCTCGAATCTGTTAAAGAATTTGGTGGCGCCTTCAGTCTTCCCTTGAACACAGGCCGTAAGCTTGTCCCAAATAATTCTTTTCTCTGGAATTATAGTTTTTAATTTCGTGACAATTCTATCAGGCAAAGTAAGTATTACCTGTGGTGGTTTCTCACCTGCTGGTCTTTCCCCATCAATCCTAATCATATTAGCCCACGTATCTCCCAACCCTGGCACATCGTCTATTGTCCGAACCTGCTTCCATACAGCTACGGGTAGGAGTACAGGGAATAGCAATTCAATATCACTTAAGGTGAACACAGAGGACTGCAAGACGGACTCTATCTCTTTGTAAAACCCCGTCAGGTTTTTCCTGAAATCGGGAACTGATTGTCTAATAGTGTTCACTTCCTGTCGTGAAAACGGGACGTGAATGAATTGTGATACATAATGTGCAGGGATATCCACAGCGGGGGCACCAGTCCCAGCGTTGGCGGGAATCTCAACTTTTGGGACAAAGGTCGGAGGAACCTCTCTCATAGGCAACTGAGATATAGGTACCGCCATCCGCTTACTAAGCAACAGAGCCAGGTCGAGCGCTAAGGCGGCCGAAGAAGTTCGGGCGAAAAAGCCCTTTTACAAATCCCCAACAATTCTATGGGGCAACTAACCTTCTTTCTTACACATTCTTCTTGCAGGTACTGTACCATTACCTGAATTACCTTTCTTTGCATTTCTACTGTATACTGAGTATACGTGTCATATACTTCATCTGGCGGAATCGATGAATCCGAGATCCATCGAATCGCATCTTTGGTACAAATTCGTACTTCCTCAGGTGCCGATCTACGACACGGAAGGAACCGTTTCTGTACATACATACTATCGTCTTCGTCATCCTCATCTCGTGACTTTTCAAAGTCCTTCCTATACTCAAACAATTTTTCAACATGACCATATACTTTCTGCTCTGTGTCCCTCGAAAGTGCCAAAGCATTTAGATCTCTCACCCCTTGTGGAAGATCCGAATTTTGTAATCTACCCCACATCACACATAAATGAGT
Organism: Ambystoma mexicanum; assembly: GCF_040938575.1. Classification (NCBI taxonomy): domain Eukaryota; kingdom Metazoa; phylum Chordata; class Amphibia; order Caudata; family Ambystomatidae; genus Ambystoma; species Ambystoma mexicanum. Next base: position 552,756,538 of record NC_090936.1, on the reverse strand, counting down.
CCCCAAACCTTCGATAAAAACATTTTTCTCGGGAAAACTGTTCAAATTAGATAATGTGGAAAAAACATTAACTTGATCACCTTTCTCCATACAGTGCTTAGCCCATGCAAACAATTCCTGTTTCTTATCTGCAGAAACAGTATTACGAGTGACGATCTTTGATCCTGCACCTTGATCAACTTCAGTCAATACGGGACCACTCGGGAGCGGAGGTGCAGGTAAATTTAATAAAGGTGCAACTATCGGCGCAGGAGGAAGGGGCGGTGCGATAGGTGGAGGAACAACAACTAGAGGAATAGGAACAATAGGTTGTACAGGGAGAACAGGAATAACAGCAGGAACAACAGAAGGAATGGGCAGAGCGCCCAAGAAAGGATCATACAGAGGTGGCGCAGAGGCACCAGGCCTGCGTTCGTTTAACAATTTTTCAATAAATTCTTCGGAAACAGGAAAATCTTTAGAGGGGTACATTTTCTGGATTCCAAGTGAAAAAGCCCTATCCATATTTTTAACTGATTCTGAATGTTTTTCTTTATCATTTAACAACGCTTTTTCGGCATTTGTTTTATGACGGCGTGCATGTTTATCCCTACTTTTAAGCTGCTGTAACGCTTCTTTTTTCCAATTCTGTAAAACATCAAAGGCTGCAGGTCTAGCCTTCTTTTTTAGCAAGACCGATTCTAGGTATTCAATACGGGAGATCTCAAAACTGCCATTGATTGGCCACTGAAATTCTGGTCTGTCTGTGCCAAATATCATCAAATACTATACTACCAATGCCATACTTACAGTACATAGTACATGCCGGCGACCCCTCCTGTGGTGCCGGGCGGCTAAATTCCAAAGATTATCGATCGCTGCGGAACAGAGCCCTAAAGCAGCTAGACAATTTCCCAGGCATTTCACAAAAAATTGGTGTTACCTGGTCAATAATTGTGTCTGCAGATACAATACGCCAAATTCAAATTGTCAGGGGTGAATTAAGAGCCGGGTCACGACTGCACCTGACCAAACCTAAGGAGGACCGTACGGTTTATCAAAGAACTTACCTAACGAATTTTACCTTGTGTTTGGTGGTTTCGACAAATCGGCCCACCTCAAAAATGGACCCTCGTCAAGATGCCGTGTCAGACCACACGACTATCGTCCAAGGATCGGATGGTGCAGCGCTGCGGAGGTATCGCGTCTTCTTTGGTCGGGCCCGCAAAATCACACCGTCCGATCCCGGTTCGATAGTCTGCGTCAACCTTCAATGATCCGGCATCAATCTTGAGGGTCCCTATTCGGGCGCCAACTGTGAAAACATAAAAATTGATATGAGGCTGGGAAGCCCAAAAGAAACACACCAACACAGGTTACAAAGGACATACAAGTGCTTTATTAAAAAGCTAGAACAGTTACCAAAGTCAATTGACAAACGGATAGTTATTCGGCTCTCAGAGTAACGTAACGAACTTCAACGAAGGTTCGATGCAATAGTAGAGAGACCGTACATTCGGAATACTTGGGTTTTTATATCCTTTATCCAGCCCTTGGCCAACCCCCTCGCGGGTTAACCATTCTTGGGATCAGGCCTAAGGTTCCTTGCCAGGTCAATCCTATAATGTATGCATTTTGATCAGTTCCGCTGATACAGTTGTTCATTTACACATAGGTCAGTAATAGGACAAGGTCTCAGTTCGCGACCCCGTCATTCAGCCTCCATTTTGATGTTCAGGGTGACTTCCACATTACAAGAGAACCTAAAATGGCGGCTAAATCCAAGATGGCGACTTACATTACTTTTCGTTAAGGTCAAGACCTTGCTGTGGAGTCTATTCACATGATATTTTAGACAACTTGGCGTAGGCCAATAGACATTCAATTACTGCGATAGGAGGCATAATATTATTTCAATTCCAACAACTCCTGCTTTTCTTCATACTGCTTCTGCTTCCTTTTCCCATCCGCATGCCCTTTTAGTCATGGGGTAGTGCTAGAATCCTCTTCAATTTCTCATGGACTCATATATCTTCCCGCACTGATCTTCTGAGTTTTCCCTCTTTTGAATACCATTTCTCTTCCTTTTCTAATCCTTTTGCTGTTTCTGTTTTTGTTGTTTATCGTACCCCTGGCCCACCTACTGATTTTCTTGAACATCACATCTCCTCCGATCTTCTTCCACTTTTTTCCTTCTCAGGGATTTTAATTTTCGCACCACTACTTCTTCATTCCCTCTTCTGCTTTCTCTTGCTGATTGTTATCATCTTCATTTACTTCCTTATGCTTCTTGCCTTGACTTAATCTTTTCTTCTTTTTATCCTCTTTCGTCTGCCTCGTCTTCTCCCTTGTATGCTTCTGATCATTTACTTCTCTCTTTTTCCCTTTCTATCTCTATCCATTCTGTCCCCTCTCCGACTACTTTTTCATGTCATAATCTTTCGTCCTTTGATTCCTCTTCCTTTCTTTCATTGTTAAGTTCTTGTCTGCCTCCCATTTTGCTTTTTTCCTGTCTTCCCTCTGACTCAGCTGCTACTACTTTACATTCTTCTGTACAATCTGTTCTTGACTGTACTTTCCCTCTACATTCCTTCTCTTCTACTCATAAAATGTCAGAGCCTTGGCTCACTCCTAGATTGTTATCCCTTCTTCGTCATCTGCGCAAAGCTAAGCGGCTTTGGAACAATACTCACTCTGCCTTCCACCTTGCTACGCTTTCAATGGTGCATTCTTCTTTTGACTATGTCTTACTCACTGCTAAGAAATCCTATTTTTCTGAACTTACAATTTCTCTATCTCATCACCCTTGTCATCTTCATCAGCTTCTACACAATATTCTTTCTTCAAAAGCTCCATATCCTTTTGCATGTTCGTCTCTTTGGTCTTCTGACTTTGCAAACTACCTTACCTCTAAAGTAACTAATCTTCATCTTGCTTCACTTCCTATACTTCATATGCCCCTCTTTTTCCATTACCCTACACTTTTTCATCATTCTCTCCCCTCACAGACCTCGCTAATTCTGCTCTCTTAATTCACAATTATCCTACAGCTTCTCCTTCTGACCCCCTGCCTTCTTCCCTACCTAAAAATAAAGGTGCTTTTCAAAGTGCAAAGAAATAGCCCAGAGTCCAAATCCTATACAGCTAACTGGCCCTACCACTTAGGAAACTGAACAAAAAGAAGGAGGCCGGAGCAACAGCCATGTCATTGGCTTCTGCCTGGCCCACCAACTTGGTTCTCTTTTTCATAGGTTTTAAAGTTCCTCAATGTCGCAAAACACAAGTTCACAACCTCTCTAGGAGTTCTGAAAGTCATATTTCAGTTCTTTACACTTTCTCTCTCTCCAAGAAGTACAGGTTTTCCTAATATAATTACACCAATGTCATCTTGGTTTTGTACAATGTTCTTGTTTTATATGTAAGCACTGGAACCCTCCAGACTCTCTCAATCTCCAGTTCTGTTCACTATATTTCGTGGCTCTTGGACTTACCAATGTCCCCTAGCCCCCTGACAGGTTTGCTTTATCTTTGTCTCAGTAGAGCATCTGCTTGTTTGGGTTTTCTTGATTCCCGCAACCCTTGTGGCTTAAACATCCTCAAATGTTAATGTTTATCAGATGTGTGTGGCTCTCTGAAGCCCTCTGGCTCTCTAATAGGCATGCTTAAACTTGTCTCGGTTCACCGCTCTCAATGCTGATAACTCTTTGGGAGCATTTGCTTCCCTTCCACTACTTGGCTTGGAAGCTATTAAAGTCCTCATGCAGAGTTGGGGCTTTGGGGCTCTCCAAAGCAGTCTGGTCTAAGCATTGGTTAGTAGGCCCCAGGCCCAGCACGGTTTGAAGGTGGTTGCCCCACCAGGTGAGAAGGTTGCTTTACAGTCCCCAACTTCTTCTTGACCCAGGCTTCTTTGCCAGTCAAGACGCCGGCCCTCTGACACCTTGTGAGCATCTCAATCACTTTCCATGCTACTGCTGGCTTTGCAACCTAGCATGGCTCTTCTCCTCCAGGACGTTTCTCCATCAGAGGCCTGCCTCTGCATAGGATTCTTGCTCCCTGATTGAAAGTTCTTTGTGGTTTTCTATGTACGTCATCAAATACAAAAATGGTGTGTCTTTCCGCTTTGACTGTGGAGTTCAGGCAAAATCCAGCATTACCTGAAAGCAAAGAGATTGAAGAAATGTCACTATTCATTGAATCCAAAACAGGGTTAACAACAGTCTTTCAGATTCCCATGTAGGTGGAAATGTGTTATGGACTGGGCGTTCTGCACAGGAATGGGAGTCCTTGTCCCTAAGAAGGTAGTCACTCCCAGTGAGGTCCCACTTGCCCAGACGCCAAGGGGGGCTTACTGAGCAGGCTCACCTCCATAGCCTCAAAGGGGGTAGCTCCCCATCTGGAGATAAGGGATGAATAGTCCAGATTCACCACAGAGTATAACAGGAGACTGCTTGATTTTTGGTTTTGCCTAAACTGTTTTTCTTACCGTCAAGTGGCACAGCGAGTAGAGCGCTCGCTTTGACATCCGTGCAGAGCTTGCTAACGCAGGTTTGAATCCCGGCAGGGCCAAACTCAGCCTTTCATCCTTCTGAGGTCGATAAATGAGCATCACACACCGTGGGTAATAATAGGCAGCGCTCAGATACCTGAGGGTTAGTAGCGCTATATAAAATGCCAAATTATTATTATTACATTACAATCTTTAGTTGTCCTGGCTGTTGGTGTTGCTTTTTCCACCGGATATAACGGTTTTCTGAATAAGCGTCATGCTGTCTTTGACGTCAATACGTCGTAAGTGAAGCATGCCATATTTAAGGTCATGTGCTCCTGCAGAGGTAACCAAAGAAGGGCCAACATATGGAACTGTTGCACCAGATGATAATTTTATTGTTGTTGAAGAAAAGGGGCTATGAACTGGAGAGGGTTTTGGGGAGAAGCCAACAAGTTCCATCTCTGCTATTCAGTCTGGACTTGGGACCATTTGGCTGTAACCATAAGGAAGATAAACTGTCTTTGTTGAACTGAGTTGAGAGAGACTTAAAACATACAGGCTTCAATGATGGAGGGTGGTTTTTCTGACTGTCAGCACCATTCACACACTCAGATTTTCAAAAGGACGTGTGTGTCATACCAATTCTAATAGATTTTGATTTTGAGGTCAGCACAATGTGCCACAGTGGCTCATTGTAGATGTTAAACATGTTTGTTGGAATTTCCAGGCGCACATCAGGATGTGCTCTTGTTGATTGGTGAGCTAGTAGGCAAACCAGAGAATGGTTTAAGAAATAAATCCCATGTGAGTCCAGAGTGTGTGAGCAGTGCTTTTGGGTTGACTCTCTACAATGAACTGGCGAGTGATACCATAACAAGGGTGTGGGTTCACCTTTGTGCATTGTCAATGACCTGAATGTTGGCAGTCATGGTCCTAGGTCAGGGTCGTAAACCACACTTCTACTCATGTAGGAGATTGTGTTGGATGATCTCCTCATGTAGTTTAAATCTGATGCTGCTTCTATGATCTTTCAAATAATGTGTAAATGGGAAGTAAGGTATTAGTATTTAGTGTTTTTACAAGTTTGGGATTGTCGAGATTGGGCTGGAAATAATCATCTGTACTTCTACCAGCTCATGAAAAAAATCTCTTTGTGAAATCTGTATCAAACTCCGCTTCTAATGCACCTTTTTATAATCTTGACCATTCCTCCTTTTAACAATCATCTTCAAAATGGCCACCATCGTATTCCCTTCTGTACTCTTGTCAGCCACTTCTAAAATAAGTCTACACAATTTCTCTGTAGTCACACACATCTTTCTTAAAGAAAAAAAAACATTTGTTTATACTTCTGGGTGTATCCATTCCCCCTCCTAATGGTCATCTTTGTAATACTTACCTACCACAGCCTTCTCCGTATGTATATATTTTTCCAGGCCGTAACTGCATCTTCTGTCTCTCTTCTCTCTTTTTCTCCAATCCTCAGGGCTGCAGTGCTCGTTGCAAGCCATGCTAGTGAATGCTGCACAGATTAGACAGGCAAGGGCTGAGATGGCAACACTGATAACCTTCATTCAGGAAAAAGAAACTTGTGTGTCCATACCAAATCTAAGGTGAGCCATGGGTCACCAGTATCACACAAATGGTATGTTGTTTGAATAAGAAACTGTATAGTTTGTATTTAATGTGCCAGCTGTTTAATCAGTATGGATCGTGGACTTGAGTATTGAAGAATATTCGAAATCCAGCATAGGGTCATATCTGTTTGAGCTAGTAGCACTGTTATCAGGAATTGAACCTGGGTGCCTGGGTTTTAAGTTTAACTTCCCTAATTGGCATTGTTTGTCATGGGCACATTACCATTGATGTCTGTGTCTCCCTTTACATAACTTCCAAATGTGTATGCACTCAGAAACAGACTAAGCTTACTTGGGTACATTTAGTTCTGCCACATCGAGGTTTGGCTACACAACAAAACCTTACTCCCATATATAACTTATATATGGGAGAAGCACACATTTGTCAAGTGCTTTGTGGAAGTGCTGTTCGCCGTCTGGAGCTGGAGCTGGAACCCCCACCCTTTCATCTTAAAGTTGGAAGGCGTTTTGAGGAAATCACACGTTAGAAAGTACTTAAGGAACTTTACACTTCCCCTGTCTCCGTTTACAACCAGCAGTGCCTTCATGACTATAATGACTTTAATGACTGAATGAAAGCAAATATCCTAATACATTAGCCAATTTGTTAAATATTTTGTTTTATTTTATTAGGTTGCTCCGCCCCAAACAAACCCGAAAGTATTTAAAGACCTGGGCGCATGCATTTGTCAAGTGCTTTGTGGAAACGCTGTTTGCTGTTCCCTGGTCTCGTGGTATCCTGGTCTTGTGGGGCCCGGGGTCTGTGGATGGTGGTTCACTGATAAGCGACTCGATATCAAATTCAAAATACGCTTTTAGAATCAGTAAATCCCTCATTTGTTCATTGTGGTCTGTACTAATCCTTGTTGACCTTCGACTTTGATTAATTATTAATATTTTACTGTGAAGCGGGATTGTGGAAATGTGTCCCAATTAGCTGGGAGTTATCTGTGGTGTCAGCGTGTGAGCACTTATTTGCTAGGATCTCTAGCTTTTAGTAACCTTAACATATCCATCAGCATGAAAGCAACCAAACAACCAAAATAGCACCGCTGCGGCCCTCGCATTAACAAAGCAACAGAAAATAGCTGTGTTAAGGGTATAGTGAATTCCGTAATTCCTACTATGAGCCAAGCCAAAACAAGAAAAACAAAAAATAGTTCTCCACACAAAGGAAGTATTGTCGACAGAAATAAAATCTCATATCCTTCCATTTTTGATTTATTGAGGAATGCACCAGACTCAGTAGCTGATGATAGAAATATCTCTTCCCCACCCACACTGGAGATGTGAGAAACTATTTTGGGAAACACCGATGACACGATTATCTTAGAGGACATAAGGCAGCAAATAAATCAAAGCAAAGAGTGAAAAACATTCTTTCTAGTTTGGATTTATCAAGAGATGATCTAATGAATTGTACCAGTGATGTGAAAAAGATCATGATCAAAGCAGACGGGATAACTACAATGTCAACCATGCGACAATTCCAAGTATATTACAGTCCGTGTCCACTTGGTAAGTCTCTAGGGCGACTTCCAAATTATCTAACGGAATTTCCAAACTAATTTTATGCAGACCAGTTACTGTGATATCGCCTCAATCTCCTCCCGACTGGAGAGATTCACCAAGTCAGAGAAAAACATGAAGCATTTGTAGCATGTAATCTAAGTCAGGATCCATTTGCAGTCCAAACTAGGAAACATATTATTCTTTTTTGCACAGCACTTACGAGAGTTAGAACTGTCCATCTATCTATATACAATTCAGCAGTTCTGGACACTGAACATTTCTTTACCAGAATTTCGAGTGGAGAGGAAACTCTATGCACAATTGCGGTTTTCACATTTTTACAGGAAGCAAAGGTTCTAAACTTAGCTAAAAGAAGCTCAAATATGAAGTGAATGCGTAAGATCAGGGAACCTAGTACATGTGCTGTCCATCAATTATTATAGTTTTATTGCATATGAAGTATTGTTTTAATTGGATTCACTCTAATTATTGTTCTAACATTGTGTAAGGTTGTCTCAGTACAACCATGAATACAAAATACGTTTAAAATAAACATATATAACTTACCAACCAAATTTTATCTGCTCTTCCCCTTTACACTTGTGTCATTTTACTCTTATTCCCATATTGTTTGTACATTGATAATATTGTAGCATATATGATTTGGAATAGGTTCTTTAAACAATCTCATTATTGCAAAAAAGAAAGGAGACGGGCTACATGCTGACACAAAACACTATACAAATGATTGGGCCATTGAAATGAAAAACTGCTGATTCTAGCATGATTTTTGAGTCAGAGGTGTGTTGCAGGATCAATGGAACACAGGAGACAGAAATGTAGTTTACCAGCTTGATGCAGAAGTAGTAGGATGAGTAGGGTGAAAGCCTATAGAGCCTAGTGTATGAACTATAGCCAAGGGGGAATCTTTTTACACTAAAGCTGTTAGAATGGAGAAATCAAAGTGCTGTAGGAACTTACCAGCAAAATATGGCTGTCCCTTATATTTCCCTCTGTTCCGGAATAGTCTTTTGAAGCATACAATAACACTAAAGGTATCAGGACAGCTAACTAAAAATATTACAACAACCTCATATGAAACACATGCTGTGCTTTTCGGTTTCTCCATTCTTAAAGGCAGTCTCCGGGATGTAGCACCCGGTTGCTTCTTAGCTTAAAATGCAGTCTCATGTAGTTAGTGGCGAGTTTTCTTCTTGTTGTCACAGCCCCAGGAGTATATTCTCCACCTTGATTCTTGGGCTTCTCCTACCAAAAATGTGTTGCCCCCCTTCCCCTTTTGCATAGGATACCAACACCTGTGATTGCGTTTGCCTTTATTCCCTATTAGTTCTCTTGACTGTTAGGCATTGCCTCATTTATTTCCTCAGTTTTACTCAATTATTTCCTGTTTGCAAAAGAAACTAATTATGCTTTTATGATTGACTTGAATCTGCTATCTGCTATCTGTCTGCAGTTACCCTTGCACTTGCCACCCGTTGGCCGCACGTCTTGTTATTGTTTGATCCCATGGACTTCACTGCCCCCCCCTTTCCCCTTGCACTTTTCCCCACCCCTCTCTGCTGCACTTGCGCAATCTCAATTTCACTTGGCCTAGTAAGAGTGTTGTCTCTGTCTTCCCTTTGTCCCCCTCCCTTGGCTCGACGCGCCTTGAAACACTTGTATATAGGCGCGTTATGAATGCCATATCATATCATATATAATATCATATCTGGTATCAGGCAGACATTTCTGATCAAGAGCCTAGCGCTGCAGCTTAGCATTCATTCACTTTTTTCAGTCTGGTTTGCTCCCACTTTGCTCTTTCTATTCCTTGGTCATTTTTGCAGTGAGTGTGAGCCCCCTGAGGGGAACTGGGATTGTTTGTACAATCACTCGCTGCTCAGGTGTCTTTATTTGGAAGTCCTTGGAGAATTACACCAGAGCACAGGGCTATTTGCGCAAAACATGGTTTTTGTGGGAAGGTGTACCTAACTGTAGTTCAGATATGCGGTATTAAGCCCTGATGATATCTGGTTTGAGGGAAAGTGGACAAATCATGTCATTTGTAGTGTCACAAATGGAACCCTGATCAGACACTCTTTCCCAAACAGTCAGTAGGCTGGGAGGCATCCCTTGAAAGTGGTCTACGGAATGTAGAGTGGCTCTGGGGATTCCCTACCATTTAAACTCTGCGTAAGTCTTCACAAGGTCGATGAATATCAATGGACGCCATAGTCCCTATTGCTTCCAAAGGGGGACCATGTAATGTGATCTTATCACAGATGGGTTTCATAACTGTAGGATCAACAGACAACTTAATGTCAAAGTTTGATTTTTAAGTGTCTTTATTAAACAACAGGAAAGCTCAGGTATCCGGTTAAGATGAGGCTGTTTCATGGGAAATAAAAGAACATGAACACATCAAAGCGTCTATATAGGAACCTAGTCCTCAGACACCTAATAAGTAAACCATCACTCATGGTTCAGGGTCTCCACTCATGCAATATTGGTACCATGCTTCTGTGTACAGTTGATCAGGGAAGAATAGGTCTTCTCTGGATTGTGGTGTGTCCGCTTCCTGAGTCTTGAAGTGCCATCACTATTTATCCGTCTACCATTAACAAGACGAAGTACTTCTTTCTGCTGCCCCTTGCTTGAGGATCTAGATTATTTTATTTATTTAAATTTATAAAGTGCTTATGCCTAAGTGTTGCACAAAGGTTACAAAAAAGAACAACTTTACATAAGAAGAAAAAAGGAAAGCAACCCGAAGTAACTATCTCATTGATTCGAAGAGGAGGAGCGTATATGAGTTTAGAGAGAACATTGAAAAGAAGTGGGAGCTGAGCAAATGGAGAAGGCACAGCATTGCAAAGTTGTGGATCATGGAGAGAAAATTAACTTGCTCAATGGATTCATTCTCCAGGGCTTTGGGTTCAGACTAGAAGTCGAATTTGTCTTCCATGGGCACAGCAACATAAAAATACCTTCCTTTACAGGCTTTTACAGACAGGCTCTGTCAATGTGCCATGCCTCCCGGTATGGGTTGCTGTAATGCTTCTTCCACTGGCCTTACAAATGAAATGGATGCAGACCTCATCTAGCTGCTGGTTGTTCAAGAGCTTACATTGATGGAGGAGCTGCAATGTGTTCTTTATTCAGGTTGATGGTAACCCCTTTCTTCACCAGGATTCTGAAGGGGCTTGGCCAGGACTGGTACTACCTCTGGTAGCTGTTGTCAGTTTGCACTGCCTGCTCCAGGCTCAGCTGGTGCAGCTTCCAGACAGGCCTCTGACGGGAAAGAGGCAATGGATTACAAAACTGCTTTTGGACAAGAGAGTCCTTAAGCTCCTCCAACATTAGGTAATTGATCAACTTGCCAAGAGTGTTGTGAATTTGGTATTAAAGGTGACATGGAGACAGCACAGAGACCCTGGATGCTCTGTTGGTGGTACTCAGTTTTGAGAGAAGGCTTCCCCATGGTTCCTATGTCCCAATTCATAGGCTGATAGGTGGCTTTTAACTCTCCTGTTACTAGCAGGGTGATAAACCATCATCTGTGTTATTTCTCCCTCATTAGCAATCTCTGCAAGTCATTGAAAGTTTGAAAAGGAAGCCACTCTGTCTTCTCTTTTAGAGGTTATCAGCAAAAGAGTGTTGGGCGGAAGGTATCATTGTGCTGCATATTTATGTTTTGCTGTCTTCAGACCAGATTCCACAAGATTTGCTGTGAAGACATATTTAAAGGGTCTTGTATCATACTCTGACTTGGTCCTGACCACTCATTCGAGGGAGTTGTCATAATAGGTTGCATTTCACATGTTCTGGTGAACTGTCTGTGAGATTATTGGATTGGACTACATGCTCTATTCCTGGAGTGGTTGGTATCTAAATCTGCTACCTCTCGGCCTTGCCAAAGACCTTTCATCTATGGCATCCACAGAATCTGTCGGGGGCAAAGTTGGCTTTGGTGGCATCTATTTGGGTACTTCTGTGTTTCTGGTTCCTGTTGCTGCACATGGGCTTGCCACCTGTGGAGCATGCAGGTATTCGACCTTGTAGAGCTGGCTTTATCCAGCTGTTGTATCTCACAGACCAGTGGGACTGTGGCTCAATTGAAAGCCCTCCCTGGACCATCTTCAATGTCTGTGTGGAAGGCTGGTGGTTAAGGCTTACAGGGGTAGTCCCTTCACTTTCCAGAAATTTGACTTCCTCCTCCTCAGAAGTCACAGTGAATAGCATGGCCAACCACTTGAATGAAGATAGACACTTGGGACAATCGCTGCTGACTGGTTGGAACCACTATTGTTCCCCTTCCTTATTATCCCCAATTAAATCGAAATAATGTGTAGGATCTCCGATCGAGAGCCATACTATCTAAAAGGCCAACGGAATGGGTAAACCACTATTTGGTCAATCTCTGTGATTCCACTTCTGACACCATATGTCATGGACAACTTGAAGCCAAGGTCTGAAGTTCAAGCATCATTTTCAGTTAAGGGAAGTGGTAAAGAATTAGGCTGACCTGAGAACATTTTGTGGGAATTCAAAGAACAAAAACAAATGTCCTTTCCTCTTACTTTAAGACCTTGACACCTTGTAGCTAAAGATTCACTCACTACCTTTTGAGGTTATGTGTCCCAGCATTCCTTTCTTTGTTCTTGAAGTTAGAACTGTATGTTTGTACATGTTCATGATGTCACACCTCTCTTGAAGTCACACCAGTGCCTCCTCCTTTGGAGCTTTATGCCATCGAAATGTGGGCCAGGTGTCAGACTCTTGAGGGACCAAGTAATTATTTTGGTAGGCTCTTGATTTTTCAGGCTTAACTCTTCTAATGCTAGTTACAGGCCCTGCCTCAGACTATCCAAGCACTAGTGTCTCAACTAGCCCTTTAGACAACCTCCCCGTGTCTATGGCATCTTCTCAGATCTTTGAAATTCCTTATGTCGGTTCTTTTTCTTCTCTCCATCCCCTGTTTCATCCAAAAATAATCATCCTCAAGGATTTTTCAAGCTCTGTTGTTATCCACCTCGTCCACTGGTGTTTCTCCTCTTATACTCACCTTGTTATTCCTTGCAGTCAGCACCTTTCCCCTCCTCTCATTCTCTTTAACATTTTTGCTACCCCCTCCTTGTGATTATTCTTCCATTCATTCACCTCTGCTCCTCCATCTTTCTTAGATATTCTCTCTGCATCCTCTTATAAATCCTTCACCTGCATCTTCCTCCTTGTTATCTGATGTCCTTACCAATGTATAGCTTGCCTCTCTTTCTTCCCTCCCTCCTTATTCTCAAAGGTACTTTGCCTCTTCCTTATAACTGTTCCATCCTTATCCTTATCCACCTTTCTGCAATGTGTACTCTCTGTCTCCTTCATCCTGCTCCGCTCTCTCTCCAGCACCTCCTTCCTGCCCTTCACACTCCCTGCCACTTACCCATGGCCTGTAGTTTCCTATCCACACTGCCACTCATTATCTATGTCCTCATAACTCCAACTCCTGATTCACACGTCTACTACACCTTTGCCCCTTTTTTTATTTCCTAGCATGTCCACCCACTAACACTGTAATTGTATAATGTACTTCAACTAGGGTTGTGTTGTGTGTGAGCTCTGTGACTGATCTGCACGTTGCATAACTACGCCTTCAGCAGTATTGGATTAGTGCACATGCTATATAGGGGGTCACAGCCCATGGCTGCATCAGGGGGTGCTGCCATCTCTTACTCATCTTGTTGGAAACTGCAGTTAGGGTTACTCTGCAGAACCTCACATTCCTGGTTCCATGATGTGGGTGAGTGTTACCTTCATCAACTTGTGCATGCTCCCGAGGTGTCGGCTCACAGGTAGATATGTGAAGCAGCACATCTAGCGCACACTCTCTCTACGGAAACCATGTGGTCAATTTTACATAGTTTAGCTTGCAGAGATCTGTAGCAGCAATCGAATAGGTATATGAATTTGGAAACATACCTTGTTCTTCAAAGGATTTCTTGTTCATTTGAAAGAGATCATTTCTGCCAACACTCCAACAGGGTGTAGTCTCTCACTATCAGAATCATGTCTCTTAACATGTGTAACAGTAACTTCCTCTCTGAGATCATGGGTCTTCCTCCTGACCGGTCAGGTAATCCCTTAACTCCATGGATGTTTAATGTATGCAAGTGGAGTGTTGTAACTTCCTCTCTAATATACAGTGGCTATGGAATTCTCATGCTCCTATCTAAGGTAGCAAGGAATGTCTGTTAAGTTCTACATAGATTTAGGTACGCACTGTTCCCCCCTTTTCTGACATTCTGGCCGATGGCCTTCTGTTTATCCCATACATTGTCCCCTTAAGACTGGATCTGCCATAGTCCCACTGATCCAACTGACCAAACCTGTCTTAACAGTTCTTGGAGGAATTATTTAAACAGAGACTGGTGATGGAGAAGGTAACCAGAGGGTCCTATATATACTTTCTCATCTTCACCAAGAAGCAGGTGGTAGCTCCCATGATTACCCCAGTTCCATTGCCAAACATCCTGCAAGCGATACCATTACAGAGTGGGGGAGGGTGTTCCTAAAACATTAACCTCCAAAGTCTGTGTGCATCCATATTAGTAGTTATAGTTTTGTTGTACTCGGTAGGAGGCAGATATGGGAAGCAGAGGAGAAACAATAATCTGGACATGAATTTGGACACGGAGTAGGACTGGCTCTCTAATCAGATAAACACTGGCAGACTAGGTAAATTAGTGGACACATTTCCAAACTTAATTTGAGCCAAAGTGTAACATTGCTCCCGGCAAAAAAATGTTGGAGCTTTTGATATTTTTGAATTAACTTTGATTTCAGCATCGCATGTACCCAATTAAAAGGTCATAATTAACCACAGCTTCCAGTGGATGCTTGGGATGACTTCAGGAGTAATGATAGAGTGCAAAGAAAGAGAGAGAGAGGGAGGAAGAGAGAGAGGGAGAGGTAACGAGAGAGACAGGGAGAGGAATGATTTGGAGGTTGGATAGAAAGTTTATTTGGGGAAGTGGAGGAGACAATACCATCTGGAGGAGAGACTTGGAGGTTGAAGGGAGAGAGTATTGAGGAGAGAGTATAATCAGTTCATGCCATCAAAATGAGAGACTTAGAAGCTGGAGAGAAATTGTATTGAGTAGATAGGAGGAGGACCAGGACCCATATCGAGGATGGACTTGGCAGTTGGAAGGAGAGAGTATCGAGGAGTAGGAAGTCTACACTGGAACCATCTGGAGAGGCATATTTGGATGTTGGAAGAATGGTGCCGAGGGGAGGCATCAGAAGAAGGCTATAGGGGGGGATAAAGTGACAACACCTACCAAATGGGAGAACTACTGACCACACCTGCCAGATAGAGACTAGACTAGGGAAATACAAGGAGGCCAGGTCTGTTAAGGCTACACATCATAGGTGAGAGGAGGCATGAGACAGTGGAACCTAACTAAGGGCAGGGAGGCTACAGAAGGAGTAGTCAGATGGCAAAGGATCCCGGGGCTGAGAAGAGGATGGCTGTCTATGGTTCCAGAGCCTCCCAAATAGCCTAGTACCAGAGGGAAGTAAACTGCTAGGCAAGACCCACATTTCTCAAGCTAATGAAAGGATCCTAGAGAATGGAGTCAACCTATACATGGATGGAATTTGCCACAGATCCTACATGAGAGGCGTTGGTAAACCAACAAACCCACAAACTGAAGATAAAGAGCAGGGTGTTTAACCAGCAATGCGATATGGCCATTGAGATCCCAAACTGATCTGGTTTGTACTTTGCAATTGACTGCAGTGTTTGGCGCTGCACAGACCCCTCCAGCAGCTTCCTGCTTTGGCCACGCCCCCTGGAACTTATCTGCAGCACCGGAGCCCCGCAGCAGTGTAGCCCGCGGCAGGGCAAGGGCGCAGTGTTTGGCGCCACAGAGACCCCTCCAGCAGCTTCCTGCTTTGGCCACGCCCCCTGGGACTTACCTGCAGAACCGGAGCCCCGCAGCAGTGAAGCCCACGGCGGGGCAAGGGCGCAGTGTGTGGCGCCGCAGGTGTTCGGCGCTGTAGTGGGAGGCCTGTCCTGGATCCGCCAGAGAGAGGAGAGGAGTAGCGGGAAAAGAGAAGTAAGTGCAGGCGAGGGTTCGCTTGAGGGACTGTTTGTCCGGGCTCCCGCTCTCGGCCCTGTTGACTCTGTCGAGCCCATAATGCCTTTACTAAAGAATCTGAAAACTATGAAAGCCCACAGTCCACCAAGGAACCCCCCCCATGTCACCAGCACGTTCACCTTTCCCCCTGCCTTCACCTTGTTCCAAGGTGTGTTTCAAGCCTTCTCTCCAAGAGAGTGGGCACAAACCCATGCGAAAGGTACTGGTCGTAAAGAGGATACGTCCCCAGGATCAAAAGGGTGCGCCAGTTGAAACCCTCATCGTGAACGCCCAGAACACTGACTTAGTACCTGGGGGTGAGGCCTCTACATGTTTCCCCCTGCTCCCCCAAGTGAGGACAGAAGGGGGCTGTTGGGCACAACTGCCACGGGGGAGCAGCATGCTCACGAACAAGGGACCAGGAAAGGTTTAATATCCACCAACTGGGGCAGTTTGAAAGAGGATCTGCGCAATGGAGAGGGCCACATTGCAAAAACCCAGGTGGCCCAAGCCATCACAGACTCCAAAGGAGGAAGGTTCCGCCCACCCTTTTCAGAAGAACTTTGTCTTCCCGTCTCAACCCCGAGTCTTAGTCCCCCTAAGGTGCTCCCCGTCCATATAATTCTCTGTCCTGGAACGGAGATGCCGGTGCGCCATGAGGGGGGCATTGCAGGAATGGGAGAACTTGTCAGCAGCGCCCCCTCAGCGAGCTCTACCCCGGAAAGAAACATTGCGGTTCTCACTTCTCCATCTGCCTCTATAAATGGTGCTGGTCCAGGAAAGACCGCATCTAGCTTGGCCTTGGACTGCTCGTTTGCCGAGGGCAGTCCATCTACTGATGTCCTTGTGCGCAATCTTTCCTGGTGTAACAGAAGCCGCGGGAGTGAGCCGGTGTCTACAGCGAGCCCACTGGCTAGCCCATCCCATCTCCACCTAGTGTGTCTAAGCACCATAAATCCGAAACCCTCCCGGATGTAGGGTTGGTTATTAACCCCCCACCGGAGGCTGATCTGTCACTTGGGGGGTGTAAGTGTAACCACGTCTTGGCTGAGCTGGTTGCCATTAGAAACTTGCTTGCAGCCCTTATAGCCTTTCAGGCGAGGGAGCAGAGGGAGGCGGAGCCCTTTCATATTCCAGCTGCTTGTAAGGATCAAATTGATATACCTATGGCACATCCTCAGATCCAAGCCCTTTTGAGTCCCGAGTTTGTAGCCCCAATACCTTCTAGCCCTAGCCTGATGTCTGGGTATGCACAACCGGCACCTGGAAAAAATCCCAGTGCAGGGGGCAATAAGCACAGCCAGCACATTGGGGTGGCGGACTATGGGCCTAGCCAAGTGGGTTCCATTTGCCCTAAAATTGTGGGGAAGAGCCCCGGTGGTTCATGGCACAGAGGCGGTCCACTCCAGCCCCCCGCCCAAGGTCGGACTGGTCGAGCCTTTGTGTACCTTCACGCGATACCAAAAATGGAAAGGAACATGCAGGAGTCCAGGGAAGCTCTTGTAAACAAAAGCCTACATTGGCTAAGGTCTGTGAGAGGATGTTCTTTTGTGACAGGGAAACCTGGGCGGGATGTCGAAGATTGGCCAGTCGGGGCAAGAGTTCGGGGGATATAGTGGAATTGACCTTCTGGGACTGGAGACTGGCGAACTGGGTCTTGGGACAATGGGGTGTGGGGGTGGAAGGGACACCTAGGAGCAGAATTCTAATCAGTCCACTTCTGCATTTAGGCACTGAGTACCCCTTGAAGCTAATCCAGAGGACCTACTCCCTGTCTGGAGCTAACCTCACTTCCCTGGGCTGCGATCTGACAGGCTTTTAGGGGGTCAGGCCCAGGCAAGGGGAGTTATATAGAGGGTGATGGGGTCTTTTGTTTCACCCCTTTTTTCCCCTAAGTGACTCTTTGTTGTACCACTTCTTGATATGGTCTATTGATTGTATTTGCTTCTGTGTGTTGTTTTTGCTATGTGTTTGATGGATTTATTTTTAATCCGAATAAACTTGTTGACTGGCTGACTGATTATGTCAGCGAGACTCAACCTTGCAATGATTCAGTGCCATTTTGACCCGCTTAGAAGAAGAGTGGAGAAGGCCTGGAGGAACATTGTCCCTTTGCTGAATGGAAGCATTTTTAGTTGTTCCAGTGCACAACAGCACTCATATGTACCCCTTACATCATTAATTCACCCAGAACCAGATTCACTATTTGTGTTTCTGGTTTATGGAATAAAACACTTCTAACAAGCCAGAAGATTGTACTGTGTGGTGTACCTCTTTGGCACAATCAGTGACATTGTGAAGACATGTATGGATATAAATACAGTTAAAGCATTAAATACCACTGAATCTAATAGCAATCCAGTATCGTTTGCCCAAAATAGAAGTGGTACAAATGTGATCAGATTATTAAGACAATATTCTATTTAGGTGGAAAAGGTTTGAGCCATTTGGAGGTTTTTGATTTTGTTTTTAGATAGCCCTATATAGGAAATGTTCCAATAGTGCAAGTGAGAAAACGCATAAGCTTTGCCAACATAACTAGTTTGAGAAGGTTGAGAAGAGTTGAAATATGGGCGTACGATATATCCAACATGATTTTCTTGAATGGTTTGACATGGAAGCTGAAAGTGAGATGATGTCTGAAATATTAAATTACAAGGATTCTACTCTGTGGTACTGTTTAAGATATCTTCCTTTGACAGATGGCTTGATGGTTCACAATATGATATTTTAAGAGCCTTGTACACACACCCCTTTGTTATCTTTTCGTATGTACACTAAGTCTGGTATTGTTCTTCTGTTGTGAGGATTTTTGGATCTAGGGTCTAGAGTCAGACTGGCTAAGTAGTTTTCTTAGAAATGTATCCACACATCACAGTGTTTTTGACATACAAGTGAAACTTCACATCACATTCTGACAAGCAAAGCTTGTTGGTTCTTGTGGGCTAGAGAGAAGAATGTATATGGCAGATGGGTTATCCAAACATGATTGCTTGTGTTTCAAAGGGAAATTTAAAACTAGTTGTTGGAGGTGAGGTCCTCCCATGATATTCGTTAATTCAAGCAAGGTTTTGTGAATGAATGGGAAGAATTCTGCTGACAAGTGCAGAAGTATCCATTCATAGCAGACAACACTTATCTGAGGTCATAGGTTGAACTCACTTGATATCTCATTTAGGCATTTCAGTGTAGGATCTCTAACATTTCCTGGGAAGAATCTTTGTGACTTAATGTGGTCTCAGGTTTTTTCTGGTGATCTTTCATGACATTTCACACCAAGTTGAATTTAAAAAGTTGGACACTGAAAGTATTAGTGTTTATTCACTAGTGTTTATTCACTACTGGATTGAGACATTGGTGATGGTAGATTAAGGTGTGCTGAAAGTATATTTCAGTATTAAACAGAGACACAGGTAAATGCAGAAGTATCCTGTTTTAATATGTGAGATATTCCAACCAGTTAATGTCTATATATTGTTATTAGCAGAATCGTGGCAGAGGATGTGTTAAAATAAGAACCATACGTTAATGTTGGCCAAACTATTGCTTCTGTCATGCGTTTAATCAACACCTGTGTAAATGCTGTTATCATATTTCTGAGAACTTGAAAGTGTTGCAGCTTCTAAGGTTTCAGAATTTCTTTAATAATGGTGTGAAAATCCTTTGTTTCAGATATGTGTATTTCATTATATTTTACAGTGCTAGGGTATACATACAACCTCGCATTAGATAACTTTGTACATGAAGGCAATTAAAACATACAGTAAAACATACCTTGACATATAAAACCATTACATATCCATCTAATCACAAGACACAATGAAAAGCATAATGTAATCTAAAATAAAACTTTCCTCCATAAAAAATAACTCTGCAGTGCACAATCTGTCATAAAAGTTCAACGTAGTTCGGATGATAAATACGTGTTTGTTCAACATGAGATTTTTTCAAAATTGCTCTGATTTAAGTATGGCAGGTTTATAAACACATTCATTAAAAGGGATCATCTCTCGTGTAATCTAGAGCCATGCTTTAAAAAAACGGATGCCTCAATGTTTTAATTGGGGAATTTATATAAAACCACCAATGTGCCAATGGCATGGAATCTTGGAATTATCCTGCATTATTACATTCAGGGGCATTAAATGAAATGTCATAATTTCTCTCTCCATTTTTTACTTACAAACTTTGAGCAATAGATTGGTAATTCCCCTTATTCTAGCAAAACTTTGAAATACTCCCTCATTCTAACTCATTCACCAATAAGTGCATAATTGGTGCCTTGCTCCCACAAGTTAATGCCTTCTAAAATGATATATGTTCGAACAATCCAATGCAGCACTGACCAGATTTATACAACGTGTTAAATATTTCATACATCCAGTCAAGTCCAGCAAATGTTGTTTTTGCATAATAAACATTTTTTTTTTATCATGGTGAACAGGAATTATGATTTTAGCCCCAGTTGCACTAAAAGCACTTGTATCCGGATGGAACAGAGTCTATGAAATAAAGATATTACAATGTTAAAAAGTCAAACTTATGAAGCCCACCAACCTGTACGCAATAGGTATCTTCCATTCTGTGGGTCACTATCAGGGTCAGCTTTATTGTGTCACATCATACAGTTTCTCTACATTTCTTATCTGCTCTTCTTTCGCCGATGTGGAAGGTGAACCTATAATAGATGTAAAAACCGAACAAACAACATTTCTGCTTTCTCCCCCTGGGGCATTAATCAACCCCACCACCACCACCACGATTTAACATATTTTAATTATTCCTTCTTTCCTGCCTCAATAATAAACTGATAAGAATGCAAATGATTGGAAACCACGGATGCATTTGATGCATTTGAGGTGATAACTTCTTTTGATTTCTTCTTCACTCTCCCTTTGTTTTTAGGTTTTGGCTGTTCCTTGTGACATCTGACACAGTGTCACGTGCATTTGTCATGGAAATTAACTGTGCATACATAAAATGGTTGTGTGATAAATTCACTATCAGGCAGATTTTGTTTGTCGGTCATGATCCCTTTTTTCTAAGGCATTCACCCTTCTTAAACTATCACATAAACAGATTATCTAGGTGTGTCGCTTAATCTCAACATCCAGATGATGAGTCTATGTGATTTAAAAAAAACATTTTCTTACATTGATGTTGCTGATTTTATTACATTCAAAATATTATCAGCAATATGTGGTTAGGTGTTAATCAGGTGTTAAACAGATCTTTTAAAAGTGGTTGGGGATTCTTGTATCTTAGCTTCTTTTGCCCGGGAGTTGGTTGGAGTCTTAGAGGTGATGCAAGAGTTTGGAAGTTAGGTGTTGCGAAGATGACTCGATTTGGTGAGGAACTGCACTTCCTTGATGTTCATATTAAAATTGGGGATATGTGTTATATTTTAGCCTTGATTTGCAGAGGGAATGCAGAATGTTAGCGTGAGTTGAATAAATGTTGAAGGTTGGAGTGTGTAATGTCAGCTGTGTGGGTGAGAGTGTTCCAAGAGTGGCAGTCAGAACAAGAGAGATGGATGAACTGGTCGTAAGGGAGTCCCCTGATGGTATCTTCTTACCTTTAAATACTGCAATTAAAATAGGCTCCTTTTTTTACAACACCGGTATTCTGCCTGGTTCCCGACTTACCTGCATACTGACCTCCAGGCTGGATTTCAAAGACAAAAGATTATGAACACTACTTTCATGTCATGTCAAGCTGGAGCAGAAAAGACAACAGGGATGTATATGGCCCATGCTTCATCGGTATTCATATCCAATTGAACAATTTTTGCCCCCCTTTTCCTCGCTCTTTCTAAAGTTCAACAAGTTGCAGTATAGATGAATCAACAGGTTGCAAGAGAGATCACAGTGAGTGCAATAACAGAGATGGTATAGTCGACTCATTGAGGTCTGCTGCCCCAAGGGACTCTGTTTTAGATGTACTAAGAAGATATCTTGCATTTTTTTGAAGAGAGTACTTTACATCACTGATGTGATTATGTTCAAACGTATGACTGAAGGGGTATGTGCTAACTTATGACTGAAGGGACAATGAATGAAAACTCTGCCCTTACTAGGTGATCCTTTTTAGAACATAATCTCAAGTGCGCTGACTTAGTTGCGGAGCCCATTTTAATCCTCATATTATATTCAACCTGTATCCGATCAGCAATCGTGCCAAGCAACCAACACATTGTAGTGTGAGGTCTGAAATATAAGCGAACAGTGGCCCTTATTTTCTTTAATCCCCACTACTGCACCTGCCAGCTCAGAATGCCATGTACACAACACTTTGCAGCACTTTGAAAAGCACTTTGCAGGTGATTTTTCAACTCACACCTATGCCATTCTAGGGCAGTTCATACCACACAATGATGAGGAGACACTCCTCGTGTCCAGCAAACCTGGAACACTTTGCAGCACCTCATACTGTTCTTTACGCTGTGTGATCGACTGTGTTCCTCACATCCACATCACACATCATCTAAGGTTATTCCAGGCCACACAATGACAAGGTATGGCTCCTCACATAAAGCTCCCGCCAAGATCGCAACACGCTCTGTGCTGCTTCCCATGAGGTGTCTTCAGTTCTTTCTGTTAGATTTGATCTCTAGTCTCCATGGACAACTGTTAATTAACCATGTACTAGAGAAAGATTCTGCTGTACTTCATTAATTTTAAAGGCTATCATGATTAGGAGTCAATGTACACTTCTAGAGAGACATTGATTCTTTCACAGAGAACTGTGGTTATCATAGGTTGTGCTGGCGTATCTTGTGGCGAACCAGAAGGAGGACTCGGACAACAATGGGTCATGATATCTGTATTTTTATTCAAATAAAAGTAAACTTGTTTAACTGGCCCTATCACTTTGAGGGAAATCTCCTACCTCATAAAATAAAATGAAGAGTGCTCGTTGTAAAAAGAAAAGAAGGATTGCATAACAACCTTACCTTGTGTTGCTGCCTGGCCCAGCTATTGGTGCACACTTATCCCCATCTTAATTATTCTTTTAGGATGTCCCTGCATGCTATCTAGTCCTTATGTACAGTTTGTCAATTAGAACATTTATATTTTGAATACCGTTCTTGTTTTCCCCCTTTTTGGGGAACCAAAAATCATTCCTCTTGTTTTATCTCATGCGTTATTTACCACTGGCTAAATTCCTCCAGTATCCATTTAACATTGACCAGTAGTAAAAATCCCTCTATGATTAGTTTTGCATGTATTGTTCTTTGTTTCACCTCTTGTGTTACTGGGACTCCCCAAAGTCCTTTGGCTTTGTGATAGGTTTGCCACCTCTTAATTCAAACACTTTGATACGTTTGTTGGCTTCCCCAGCCTGGATACAAATCACATGTATTCCTTTGACTACCTGGTCCACAAGACGTGTTTTCATATAAATATCTCACTTTCTGAAACTGATCATGGCGTTCCCCATCCTTTATAGATATTGCTTGTACCTCGTTCACTCTCTTTACGTGGGGCTGCTTGCCTGTTCCATGCTTTCCAGTTTTCAGGCTCAGAGTGACTTTTCCAGCCTTGATATGCAAAGTTAGCAACACTCTTATTCCAGATTGCCTGGGTCTTGTGCTCATTTCAATTTCCCAGTGTTCCGCACACGGAATGGTTTCGGCAGTCTCAGACCCCACAGCTTGTTGCCTTCACTGGCTTTCTCAATGCAGGAGCATTCACCTCCCCGTGCATGCTCATCCCACCTGGACCGGCAGGTGCCATATGGAGCTCGGAGTCTCAGACAACTTGCTGGTTTATGGCCTTGGCGTTGGAAGCTGGGTCTCCAGCCCATCACGGAGCTTTCTTAGTCACACCCCCAGAAAAGACGGTTTGCTTCCCATTTAGGCTCCTTTCAGGCTCAGAGCCTCCCTCTTGGTCAGCATATCAACTCTGTAGCCTCCAGCTAGATGACTCTCTCCGGCTACGCAACCACTAGCTCCTCACTGCACTGGGAGTCCGGTCCCTGAGAGGGAACTGACTCCCAATGAGGTCCGACTTGCCCAGACCCCTGGAAGGGTCCTGCAGAGTGGGCTCATCGCCTTATCCTTACCGGGGGTGGCTCCCCACTAAGACTAGAAACACATTAGGACATTGTATAATTATAATTCAGAAATATTAATTTTGTCTGGGTGGGGTTATAGATATCTAGTATATGGTGACCCAGTGTAACAGTAAATGGATACCTAGATCTTTCACATGTAGGTTCTTGGACTTTAAATGAGCATGCTTTTAAGGAGTGCACACATTTAGAGGAAAGAGGTGTCATGGATCAGAATATAAGAACCAGAACATGTCTTTATTGTCTACTCTGGAATGTTCAGTACTTGCATTTGTAAGGCTGAGTACATGATTATAAGCATCATTTTAGATGGGCTGTGTATGCTCTGCTCACTGGAAATGCTGAATTAGAGACAAAGCTAAAGAGTGGACGTTGTCTGTGATATGCAGCCTGCGCCCTCTGGTCACACCATTAGATGGGGAATATAATTTGTTTTGGTGAATGCTTGTGCACTTGTTTCTGCATGCTTTAGAGTAGAGTACAGTTAAACAGATGTTGTAATAAGAGAGTAATGATGCAACCTGTTAATCTGAAGCATGCACATGCCACAGACCATAGATGAAAAGAAGCATTGGCGGTTGAGGGCGATTCCTGGCATTGGACGAAGATGGTGAAGTAAGAAGCAGATGAGATGTTGTACCTCTCACCTACCAAGATTGAGAGAGCGAAACTCGCACTGAGTTTCCCTCTCTCAAGGGAGTTAATTAAAGTAACATGAGTGAGACACAATTCCAGTATTTAAGTCCTTGGTAATGATTATGGAAGACTAATGACCAATTCATCCAGCCAATGAAAAGACGAAGTAGTGAAGCACAGCAAAGAAAATGTGACTGAATCAAAGTTTACACGCAGGTCAATTATATGATGTTCTCAGTTTCATATGATGTTATGCCACCAATGTGATAATCAGGAGCTCATTTTTTTCCAATACTAAAATATTGTTTACTTGAGTTGTCCTCTTCTCCCTAGATTGAATATCCTTGACATTTTAATATAAATCGACCAACCATGTTTGATTTGTTCAGGCTTGAGTAAATGCAATCCAGATGCTTTTTAATAGATTAGATTGCATCTCGAATACACATTTTATGTAACCATTAGCCATTGTAATATTATTGTACGCTCGAAAGTATTGTAAATAATAGTGTCACTTTTTGCATTGCAGCGGTCCCAAAATGGCAGAAATGCCATCGCTTTCTGTCTCTCACACTGAGCTTGTTGACAAAACGTGGGCATTTGGCGGTAGCGATAGTAGCCAACAATATGTAAAAACCTGCATCGAGAATTCGCCCAGCCGCTGCCTCATGACCAATGATTGCAGAACTCCCATTTCCTGGGCCTTGACGGATCAGTACGGGGCGATAAGGATGGCATACACCCTGCCTCAACACAGAGGAAAGGGCTACGCAAAGTGTATCATCTCTTCCTTGTCAGACGAACTGAGACAGGGTGGCTTTCCTGTTTACTGCCATGTGGAAGAAGACAACACATCATCTAAGGCTTTGTTCAAGAGTCTGGGATTCATTGAGGTCATCAGTGCTAAACTACTGTGGTTTCACAGTTCACCAGCTGCAAAATGACAGCTCTGAAGTAAAGTGAGTTTGCCATACTCGATCTAAATTTAAGGTAACTTGAATCACTTCAATTCGGGCAAGAATGTTTGAGCATGCAATCAACAATGACCCTTAAAATAGAAAAATAAATTCTACCTCCAGAACAAGTGGGCCTGCAAATGCTAAAAATAGAAACTCAATAGTTAAGTGCGGGATCTCTAGCACTGGAAACAGAGACAAAGATGAAATATCAGTAGAGCAGGTTGGTTCATCTTCCAAAGCAGTAAATGTATGTTTCCATTTCTCACAGGGGATGTCCTTCACATGCTGCTCACTCATCTATCCTGGGAAGATAGCTCAATGGCAACGTGCTCGCCTTGGAAACAAGACGACATGAAGCAACCCAGGTTTGATCCTGAGGTCCGCGCTTAGAAACCTCTGGGTATTAAGCACGTTATTAATATGCAACTAAGACATAGCCCTGTAACAGTGCCTCAATTCCCTCGGGCTGCATGATCGCTTTAAAAATGCAAATAAATAAATAAATACAAATAGATATATGAAAAATACCTATTTCTTTTTCCAGGTTGGAGCAGTGCAGGCAGGTGCTGACACCATAATTGTCCAGAAGGAAACAACCGAGGGAGTTAACATAACCAGGGTGATAGGGTTGGTTGTTTGCTCAGGGAAGGAGAAGGTTTGCTTAACCCCCCAAGATATCTGAAGAATGTGCTGGTATTCAACTGCATGAAGGGCTGACTATCCGATATATTCACAAAGGGTGCTTCAAGCACAAAGAGGGAACATAAAAACTCTTCTGATCTAGCGAACCAACTTTGAAGATTGTCATCTGCTTTAAATGCTGTGTGTTTTCTTGTATGTAAATATTCTGCCAAAACAAAGTTTGAACTCTTTACTGTTTGCGCATACTTTTTATGATTGCTCCATGCCTTGTATTCGATAAAACTCTACTTCAAACACTAAGCAGATTTTCTAATCTTCCAAACCCACCAGGGATGCCATCATACTGACATCATGTAGGCAAGCACATATTTAGCAAGCAAAGAGTTGGGATGCTTGACATGTATATGTTTAATCTACTGTGAGATGCAATGTGCCATTTCATGCTCTAGGATACCCTGCACATCAGCAGGCCACCCGTTCACATGTATTTGTTGTTCCCTATTAAGTATAAATATAAAAGAAATGTAACTGGAAATCTTCACTATCTCCACAATATGATGCTAGACTCAAATTGCACTGCTCACGGTGAAGGTTTAATCAGGCCCACCATCTCACCTCATCCACTGTCCTTCAGTTTAGGCAGAGAACGCTCTCCCTATTCTGGTGCTTGACACATACTGACATGCACCACTCTGTTGCATTTTATATACATTTAGACGTGCATAGTAATCTGTGCAAAGGCAGTGTAGAGGCGTGGATCCACAAATGTGAAAAGTGAGCATCCATGAAAGGTGTGTTAGTACCTCTAAGGCAGTGAGGTACTATAATCTTCAGCCTCATACATACATTTTGTTAAACTGTTTGTCTTTTTACAAAGATTGTACAGAATGAAAGGAAAGTAACTTGTGTTGTCTGTGGGGGAAGAAACTCAATCAGGACTAAGAAAGGAGGTGGGACCATCTGATGATCCGATTGCCAGTTCTCATAGGCTTGAGTCGGAATAGTACATGCTACAATAGGCACTGATGGAAAGTGAGGTCTATCATTCTAATTCTCATCATTTTGCAATGTCCCACACATTGTGGATGCTTCTGAGATGGCATCATTCTACATGTGGGTCCATGAATTGTACTATGGTGGCCTGAATCTGAAGATTAGCAGCTTGCAGATGAACCAAGCCTGTCGAGTTGAGAGTCGAACATTAGCAACACGCATGCTCAATGGTCGTGTTCAGAGCTTTGCAGCGCCTTTCAGTGGTGACTGCCAATGTATCTCCTCTTCAACACTCAAGAGCCCATTATGTATGAAAATATTACTGGAAATAAGAAATGCTAAATATGATAAAATGGTCTGTGCATTACAGCAGAATAACCCAAGAGCATTAATACCCATTATAATCATGTGATCTCCCACTCCGACACAGAACAAGAGCCCACATGCCAGAAAGTGGCATGTGGGTGGATAGGATGTTACGGGAGGATAGCTCAGGGGCAACACGCTTGCCGTGGAAGCACGATGATGCAGAGCAACGCAGGTTTGATTCCCCGGGTCCGCGGTTAGAAACCTCAGAGTATTATCTATGAGAATACAATTCCCCACACTGTTATTCCAGCTTTGAACCCATTTATCACCTTCATAAGGAGGTGTTCACAACTTCCAGGTAAACAACTCCCAGTATTTCTGCTGTTCTCAGAACACAAAATATGGGGCTCAGTATTGTGCTGTCAGGTAGCCCCAAAGTGACCTTCAGAGCAGGTGATAAGCAGTGGAAATCATGCAGAGTCCACCTCGAGATTATAACCTTGCATGCATTTGTTTTCGGGGGTGACATCCAGGTTGGGGGGAGGTCAATGGCTAACGAAACTACTGTTTGGTGGCTTTGCTCGATGACTGCGCTCAGAGTTGGGATGCTACTGTGAGCTATGGGCAGCAGATCACTGTCTGGCCATGTTGCTGCTAGAGAGCTATTGAAACATATGCAGGCAGATTAATTGCCACATCAACAAATGTATAATATAAAAATACATAGTATAAGAGAAACAGGAAAGGGGGCACTGGTATTACGCCATAGCATTGGAAGTCATTAAAATCAATATTCAAAAGCAACATGCCAATAAATCATCTTATTGCACACTTTTGAACAGTGACTTCCTGTTGAAAGAGATGGCAATTCATGATTTTGCTAGGCTATGGGGGAGTGGTGTTTTCCAAAGCAATGGATAACAACGTGCCAATGCATTTTCAAACAGATGCGATGAGTTGTACAAAACCAAAAGTCAAATACAATGTTTTTTTAATTGTTTTTAGTTAATCAAATAACCTTTACAATTTAAACAATACATATTTTTCACTAATTTCTTAAATAAAATATTTTTACAATCATCTAAACATTTGTATCAAAATGTTCAATTTATCTCGCTAAAAATTCTTGCAGATAGAAAACCTATAAGATATATAAAACAATACTCATTTAGTCATCTTTGAACTGATACATAGAGTAGAAAATAGACATTTGGGGACATCTGCTAACATAATTACCAAACCAGAGAACATCCCAGCTGTAGGTGTGTATTAGCTATAAATTTACAATCTTGGCGTGCATCCATTATGGTCAGAATTCCAATAAATGCTTATTGATTACCTCTAGGAATTTGCTTAACCTTAAAATCAAACCAATGCTCTTACCCCACATGCATCTATTCCATAACAACATTCTGGCATTATATGTTCCAGAATACCAATACTTTCCAAATTCATGCATTCTAAGTACTTCAAATTTTAAGCAGAAGATTACTAGATGTTTTAAAGACTCTTCAGTGTTAGTAATACTACAAAACCGACACTGAACCGCTTATGCCAAAAGTTTTGATTTATGTATTGGCCAATACTTAATACGTTCGAATGTGGTGAATTGGTTGAGCCTAAATCGTATATATAAATTTCTTTCTTTTAGACCCGGAAAATTTAGGATATAACTCGGTAAATCACCCAGTTTCCTTCTGAATAAGGCATATTCATAATACGATTTGTAATTTCCAATCCTGTCAGACTTTAAGCACCAGAAAAAACGTTGACATTTTCTTTTGTTGGAAGGAAGACATGCTATAAGCTCAGCCTTGGTAACATTAATAAGATCTAGAATCGTTTCCATTTTCTTGACATATTCGTTAAGGGCCTTGGAGGATCTAGCAGATATCATAATCGATAAATCCTCATATAAAGAGTTTTTTGGCAGAGATAACATTTTGGTATAATTGTTAAGCATTCTCCAATTTCTCTTTACTGATAATGGTAAACGGCCAAATTCATGCCAAATAATATCATTGGGGATAGACCAAGCTAGCCCCAATGTTTTTTTTCCCAAAGTTTACCTTGCATAGTGTCAAGAAAATCATTGATCTCAAATGTACAGATATCAAGACTGTAAAGAATAAATGGTTCGATTTTTAATAAATAAAACTGAACCAACGGAATCAGAGAAAAGTTGCAGTATTTTTTATGGATAAGACTCATCTGCGACATGAGTGGTCTGCATTTTACTTCTAGCATATCCTTCCACCATTTAATAGAATGTTGGTCTGTGAGGCAATAACCTAAGTAGTTTATTTCCATTACCTCTTGTTGGTTGACTGAGCCAATCGACCAGTTAAATGTGTTGGTCCTCAATTTCCCATCTGTGAAGATAATGATCTGTGATTTAGTTTCATTTATCTTCAAGTTATTAGTTTGGGCATATTCATAGGTACTGATAAGTTTGTTCTGGAGGCCAAATGGGGTTCTATCAATAAGGAGTCTGTCATCAGCGAAACTGATCGCATTAATTTTTAGATGATTAATTCTTGCTGGATATTTAATTATATCTCTCCAATTCCACTCTAGATCAATAAGATATAAATTAAACAAAACGGCTGCAAGCGAGCAACCCTGATTGAGCCCAATTGCAGTAGTGATCGGATCAGAAAGGGTACCCCTGCTGTTGACTCGGACCCTATAGTTCGTCTGACTATGAAGGAGTGCTATAAGTGCAGTGAGGTGGATTGGAATGCTCAGAAGAGTCATTTTACTCCAAAGTGTTTCTCTGATAACAGTATCAAATGCTGCACACAGATCTAATGCCTGCCATATAGATTGCTCCTGTGCGTTCCTCTTTAGTCTGACGCTGTAAAATAGACACAATCATGGCGTTGAGTGAGCACCCCATACATTTTCTAAAACCAATTTGGGATTTGGGCAGAATGTTATTTTCAGCTAGAATTTTCTGTAAGTCAAAGAGGACTAGCTGTGTAAATACCTTATATGAGGCATCAGTAAGCGCAATAGGCCTATAGTTGTTAGGTTCCATAGTGCTACCTTTTTTATAAATGGGCACAGAGGCTAGAGGTCATGGACAGAGTACACTGCATAAGTTCAGACTTCTGATAATGATCTACACCCTACACTGCAAATGCTATAGCAGCCTGAGCATGCCTGGTTAGGTTATATATTATGGGATAGTGTCTTTTTACATATATAGGGCTACATGTTTTCCCTGTCCTAAATCCATCACTACATCACTTTCAATGGCCGAACAATGAAATTGGAATTTTTAAAAGCTAAAGGAGAGCATCCGTGATGAGACTTGAAGCAACATTTCATGGCTCTCGCGATCTGATTATAATCCCTGCATATGTGCCTGAGAATGGTGGATCCGTGTGCATTGCAAAAACAGGATGCATGTGTAGGCACAGTGCCACCTGCAAACCACGTAATCCTCCGGGTGTGATCAAAGCAGGTCATTTACACAAGTTTGCTTCTGGAATTGTCTTCAGGTGTGGGAGGAAGCCATAAGTCACAATCACACTTAAAACATGTTCTCTGTGTAAATGACGATAATCGTGTTACCATTTGTCGCATAAACATGCAATATGCAGCATTTTGTTTGAAAACAAAGAAGAGTTTCTTTATGTGGACTGTATTTACTGATATAAAATACTGTTTCGACTGCCATTAGCCCAAAGTAAACATCTGGTAAAACAACATTGGTTGAAAAGAGTGGACTGATCTAGAGTTTAGGTAGCTACACCAAGTTTAAATTACCTTAAATACTGCATTATACCTGCAGTACAGCAATTTTCTTTTTTCTACTGAACCAACATGTTTTAGCAATAGTCGTGCATCAGACGCGTGCTCCATGAAATGTACAGTTGCATCATTGCACTGGCTTAAATACAGACAGTCGTTTATACAAAGAAATGCCAAAGGTGAGTATCAGAGATGTCGCTTGAACCAAGCACGTATGACTGCTGCCATCCGCTGTGTAGCTAAGTCTCTCAGTACCATAGTGTACCTGAGCACATATATGTTTGGGAATGCTGCTCACGTGTGCATGGTAGACAGAGCACTCGCACTTGATGATCCTTGTTGGAAAACGAGGTCCCCTAGGGGTGAAATGGTAGGCAGGCTTAGGTACAGCTGCGTCAGCTGGCTAAGGGGTATTATGAACCTACGTGTGATGATATGTGACTATTATACAGTCGTTTCAGCTTGAAAGAATTTAGCTATGTCCAAAGGCTGGTCTCAAGCGCAGTTGTACTCTTTAGAAAGTATACAAAAGAAGAGATGGACTATCGCATTACACACTAACAAGCTTGGGCTAAAATAAAAAGTAACATAAGTTTGTGCAACAGGTAGTATGTGCTAGTAAACCCTAAGGACTAAGAAAGTGCACACAGCACATTTCTGCACACATCAAGGATATACTGGAAAGCCACTGTGTAGTGTGAACATACATGAAGATCTTTGCTAAGGGAGCCTTAGAGGTGAAAGAAAGACTGGTGGTCAAACAGGACTAATGTGGTACACAGTGGAAGAATAGTTCTTATCTGTCACACATAATTTAACTGGATCAGTGGTACCAAGTTACTAAACACAGGCATAAAGTAATGCCTGAAAAGTGTAACTTGCATCAATATGTTCTACCTTGAACCATCTCCCTCCTGGACTCTAGAAGACTTTCACTTATGCAATGATCCAGTGAGTTGTTTTGAGGTTGCACATTTTTCTTTAAAATAATGCTAATGTAACACACACAAAGGGAAAGGCACACCATTTTAATTAATATGTTAAACATGCCTAACTTAAGCAACAAAATGTGACAAAGGTTGACTGCTCTACTGTTCCGGGTGCTTAATTAGCGGATGCCACACAGATGTGGAATTCCACATGCTTAGCAATCTTAAGGGAATGCTCAGAACATGAACATCCATGTCCTATGCACGCAGGTGCTTAAACCCCTCCATTTCCCCCAGCATCAACTCTTGATTATTAGTAGAGTACGTGGGCTCTACTGTATGTTAATGAGATTTCATTGAAAATGGAGACAGTAAACACTTTCTTTTCAGGTGCAGTGGTGCTAAACAATTCGAATGAAACAATTACAATGTATTAAAATGTAGTTATGTTTCAATACAGTAATTGAAATACTAAAGCAAAGACCCAAACTGCTCAGTTTTATTAAAGAACAGATTGTGAAGTAAGATGAACTAATAAAATAAATGCACTGGATTGCAGCAATGTGTTGACATGTCCGAGCCAGAGACATTGACTGGTAAGCTCATTCATGTATAGTTTTACAAGCACAAGGTTTAATTCCACTTTCTCAAGATGCCCAAAACCAAGATGTTTGTGCTGCAGGAACATCATTCTTTAGTGACTCCAATTAGAGTAGAAGTGGTATGAGCAATCAGGAATGAGTCCCATTTTCTGAGATGCCAGTCGCCTGACTTTACCTGAAGCTAGTTTGAGGACCTCCTCCCTTGGTGCCCTTCCCAGATGCTACCTCCAGCGTATAATTTGCACTTGGGGTTGGTGGGAGAAAGGTGTTGCTCATACAATGCCCCCATCTCCGGTCTGACAAGGACTACATATTCTGGTTCATCCTTACCTTTGAAGGGCACCTTTTTATGTTGACCGCTATAATCTAGAACACAGAAAAGGCAAAGAAGAGGGAGCATTTTCAAACACAAATTCATTAGCAACAAAAACAGGGTTTGCATTCCAAGAAATACTGAGGTTTTTAGCACACGCATAAACGTATTATTAAAAACTTTAAACATTCTGTTTTCAATGATGTCAGCAGACAACCATCCAGTCTCTTCAAGCTTTCCCTCCATTTAACACACAATAGATTTCAAAATGTAGCTTGTAGACACATCTCTTCGCATGTTATTCTGAACCACGTAAAACATGTTCAATTCAATACAAATCCCCTTTTATAATATTTTTCAGAAGTCCATCGTATGCGAGGTATACAAAATAAAAGCAATCAATTGACCCATTATCCATTCAAGGACATCACACATTGTTAAACAGAACACTCCAGTAGCGTTACCATTCTCTAGGAAAACTGTCGGAGTTGAGGATGCTCTGTGTGCAAAGGACTGTGTCGATTAATACTATTTTTTTAAAGCAGCTGAAGAAAGTCAATGTGCGAAATGTGTAAGGCTGAGGATCAATCTTTTTTATTATACATGCATTTGAATCATCAAGAAAGAAAAACACGTGAAACCTGATTATGAATGTAATATTTCAACAAGTACAACATCATATTCTGTTGCATGATATGAAATGGTGAAAATGAATGGATGGTTTAATACTTCAGGAACCTATTAAATGAAGCAAGTACATTTTTTTCATCTCTTTACCATACGTGGAGAGCATGCTAGAATCGTGTTAGTGCTAGTTCATGTTGATTGCTACCATCATTTTCTACTCGTTTGAATAGTTCACACACCCATTGTCCTCGCCTTTGTTGAAGTAAGAGAGCCTGATATGATAACCTTTTGGAACCCCATTTGCTTTACTCATCGTCACCCAAATTAGTTATACATGCCATCCATTAGACTATTCTGTATTAAATAAAAAGTATGTGTTCACCAATGTTTTTAACTCCTAATATATTTTTAATATATGTTTTAAATATTTTTACTAGAAAATATTTCATTCAGGAAGGTGTACATATACTCTAATGGTTGGAAATAAGCAGCACATTTCCTTTGTGTAGTATGTTTATGAAATTGTCACATGTGTTATCTACAAATGTGTCAACCTTTGCTAAGAATAGAAGCAGCAATACTGAAACCAACTGGTAAAAGCTGGACACACGAAACGTTTAACACAACAATATTTGCAAATCAAAAGACAATTGGACTCCTGTGCTTAATTTTCCCCAATGGCAATTACATTACAACAGAGATTAGAATGGCTATATATTTTACCTGTGCACCATCCACTTCAAGGACTGATGGGTAAATGCCTCAAATGTTTGACTCCCCTCTTGGTGAGCAGTATTGTTCTGGGGTTTTGGAGAACCCTCTTAGTGCAGCAGCCTTAATTTTGGTATAAATAAGACTCTTTTTATGAGACAACTGAATAATTTCACACGTTCCAGATGTTGGTAGACAGCTGATAATGGCTGCTCCCCACCACTCCACCCCACCTGCTGGAGGCAGAAAGTGTTTCAAACCAGTCAAAGAAACCATTCACACCTCATATGTTTGGACTACGTCCTTGGGGATGTGGCACCTAAGTTTTCCTTGGAAACCATCACTGAAACACTTCCCTCTCCAATGGAAGATTTTCTGGATTCCCTCGTGTGTACCATCATCTTGTGTAGCATCATAACATCCCGCTACTTCTGCACTGCTAGACTATGCCACCCATCTGCTTCTGGTCTGCCAGAGCAGCAGCTTCTTTCTGCTTTTTCTCAGACAGGGCTACTCTCGTTTCCTTTAAGTGGTGTTTTATATCAGCTGGATCATCCACTGTGAGACTCACTCATAACCTAATGGGGGCTTGAGACCTGGCTAAAGTGTGGGATTTAATAAATGCTTGCAACCTGTGGAGCATTTGGGACACCAGACTATGCACCTTCTGGGAGGAATCTTTGGGAAGCGCTATCATGTTTGCTCCCCCATCTAGTTGCACCCCCTCAGAGAAATGAGCAGCTAGGCAGGGGCCTCCAGCTCATTGTTGGCACTCTGGGAACCCTCCACCGCCCCCTCGCTACCTCAAAAGTTTGGAGGCTCTTGAGCAGTTCAGCCTTCCTAACCTTACTGTCATGGGTGAGTCCTCTTTGCTCACAGGGTTCATGCAGGACACTTGTTTTGAAGGTCTGTACAACATTAAAATTCCATGGTAACAAAAGTGCCTGGAAGTATTTTCTAACATTAACTGTTATGACAAATCTGACAATGACATCACTGACTCTCTGGAGGGATGCTTCTCCTATGTGGCCAGGGAAAGGCAGAAGCTACCTGACTCTGACCCTGGCAGTGGCTATCTGTGAGAGGATCGCATGGGTGATGACAAACTTCTGGGAGGTAGGAAATCCAAGTGCAAAATAACCTGAATACCTTAACACCTCATGACACCAATACACATATACAACATGTCTCTATGGCCTATCACAGCATATAGGAAGAACTACCCTGTTTGTCTTCCTCTGCCCATGTAAGTACTGACAAACGGAAGAGATAGGGAATAATGAAGATGACTATAGGTGGGAAGCCAAGGACGTGCTGTAGTCTTTGGAAACGTTAAACTTCTGCCAGGAAGTTTAAAACCGACACAGCTGATGGCAAAGGGGAAGTGCGGCCAAGTAGAAGGCTGTCAGTAATCCGTTTAGAGCGCCAAAGAGTATGTAAGAAAGTAGAATAGTGTGAATTGCAGCACGTTGGAGAGGACAGGCGGCGTGAGGAGAAGCCGTGCTGATAGCTGCCTGCCACCTGGAGTCAGAGCAATCAGAGCAAAAAAAGACCGGCTAACCGTACGAACACAGAGTCAGTGAAACGAACGAGAAGGCACAGCCGCGAACACCACCAGAGACACCTGGTAAGCTCAGGGAGACAGAATGGTTTACCGGGGTGGCTGAGAGCAGATGTTGGGTTGCATTGAGAATCTAAGAGGAATTCATTGATATTAACGAACAAACTGATGTAAATGAGAATATTAGGAAGAAAGGGTTGGTGACCCAATATTCCAAAGGAGAGGATAACGGGTATATGAACCTTGGTGAAATGCGAAACGAAAGTACAAATCACAACAAAACAAAATGAGGCAAATATTGACTTGGTTGAAAAAGGGTCATAGAACCAAGTTCTGAAAGGAACTGATACAAATCTATCCAAGGTTGAAAAGGAGTTGGAGACCCAACCGTTAAACAGCGGAGAGAAAGTGCATGTTGGGAAGGGGT
Source organism: Ambystoma mexicanum (assembly GCF_040938575.1). Lineage (NCBI taxonomy): Eukaryota > Metazoa > Chordata > Amphibia > Caudata > Ambystomatidae > Ambystoma > Ambystoma mexicanum. The sequence goes on along the minus strand of NC_090936.1, from coordinate 552,720,245 downwards.
CAGTGGCCCAACTGTGGAAAGCTTTTGTGAACTGGATAAAACAAAGAGTAAATAAAGAAGGAGAAAGCCCCAACAAGCTAACACACCAAATAAATTGAGAGTCTGAGACTCATACTCATCAGAGACATATAAGGAGCAGAGTGATACCCTGGAAGGAGAGTAAATCAGGGGTGAGAAACAAAGTTACGTCCTGGCAAGAGAGTGAACCAGGAATATAATGTGAAGAAATAACCTGGCAGGAGAGTAAACCGCGACTAAGAAGTGAGGTGCCTTCGTGGCAGGAGAGCGAACCAGGAGCAAGAAGTCAAAGAGTAAACCAAGAGTCAAAAGCAAAGTAAGATCCTGGCTAAAGAGTAGGCCAAGAGAGAGAAGTGAAACATTTTCATGAGACGTTAAGTATGTGGTATCCTGTCAAGGCAACAAACCAGGAGAGAAGAGGCATGAAAACGACCCAAAGTTGGGACCCCAACAGGGAAGATCTAAACTCCATTCAAGGACTGAAATGAAAGTCGCAAAGAACCTAATGAGAACAAATATCAGGGGTGGAAAAGAGGAAGAAGTGAGCGAGACTGACCAGATAAGGAAATTGCATATAGATAAACAGGGATCACAAGGGAAGACTCATACCCCAGGAGTAAAGCCAAATTGAGACCAAGTATAAATAAACAAAAATAACTGGAAGAGAAGATTAATTCTCCTGATGTTATAGTGTTGAGTGCTAAGAGGGAATGTTTAATTGAAAAGAAGTATATTTTCATAAAACTATGAAATTGTTAAGAAGTAAGGAGCTTGAAGGGACAAACCACTTTCCCGTGAACATTGAAGTAACAATCTGTGAAAAGAACAATACGCCGGGGTGGGTCAACCCCCCCCCCCCTTTTTCATTTATATGGAACACTATTGATTTTCATCCATAGGTGCTGGATACACTTTCAAATGACCAGAAAAATCATAGGGGAAGGGAGGATCCCTTTTCTCTATCAAATCCTTCATATCATTTCTTTCTGCTTTGCACCTTGAAACTTCATGTTGAGAACACTTGAAACAAGCTACAAGTATATAGCTTACTAGAACCTCCCTGTACACATTGCATTTAGTTTAGAGTGTAAGGGTCAGATTAGGATCTTTGGACTCAGGACAGAGGACACTCTTTTGTTTACCATCCTAATACAGATGTTCATTAGTTTCGTTGAGGCAAGAAAAGCCCACCTCAAATTAGGAACATATATGATATCCCCAACCCTTCATATTGGGTTTGTTCCAATAAAGCATCAAAATCAATTTAAAGTGATTACTGTGTCCTAGTCTTACTCCTGATCCCTTACACTTGTTGGGGAGTGGTTGCAGAAGTCCCAGGCCCCTCGGCGATTTAGGATGAGGCGATTGTAGAATGAGATGCTGTAGGGGAGCTGGGAGACTGGAGGGAGAAGGGGGGCTGCCCATAGAAACTGGATTGTAGTGGAAATGTACTGAATCCTGGTACTAATATCATATGTGTAATGAGATGCCATTTTAGAAGAAATACACTATTCTCAAATTGAGGCCTAGTGTCATAGCTCTGCCAGTACGCTTAATTCTGTCCCATGGGTTAGAAGGGTGTGCATGTGTTTTCTGCTCACAGCCCTGGCAGCCCTGCAGAAGGTTAATTCATTGAAGACACACAGTTCTCCATTGTGTTTTATCATTAGTGCATGTGACCCAAAACGAATGTGCACTGCAAGGCCAAGAGAGGGCTGGAATTGATAATTGAAGAACTTTCACACAAGAAGGGGTGGTGAGGGCTTTAGGCCTCCGCCAGTGCAGATCTTTAAGTGATAATGGCCATGGACCCCCAAGCCCAGGACGCAAACATTTGAGTGCACTGACTAGCCTAAGACCCCCACCCATAAAACTGCACATTGGCCAATCAATCAGGAAGATCAGAGAGCGGTGATATGCTGGCCCCACCATTAGTTCATGTGATTTGTTCTGCTAGGTGCTAAGGCTGAAGGTAACACATTTAGGCTGCAGACGTGTCTGGGATGGAGCAAGGGTTCACATAGTTCTGATAAATTATCATAACCTCGAAAGTATCCTCCTTGCTCATGTCCTTGGCACCAGGTGCACTGTAGAGCTAGGAAATAATGAATTGTGTAATTAAAATGCCAATTCAACCCTTTTTACCCGATGATGAAAGAAGAAGATCTTCATTTGGAAGAAGATCGACAGAAGATGCTGGGACCAATTGCCTGGCATCCCGTATGGAGCAGGATATATGTGTATAGGGTTGCATCAACCAGATGCATGGATTTGTAACCTATGTAATGCACATGACTTGTGAAGCTGTGTATCTTTAAAACCCAATGCTTATGCTGTTTTTGTTAGAATGCTCCGTGGCAGCAGAGTTCTTTTGCTGGCATGCACTTGCATTTTTGTGAGATTAAACCTTGTTCTCTTTGCAAGAGGTTTGCTGGGTCTTTTTCCCTAGTGGGTTGTATTTTTTCAGGTGTGTGCGTTGAAGGGCTACTCTACAAATTGGTGAACCCGATGTGATCCCAGATTTTCAGTAGAGACAGAGGATATTCTAGGCCTCACATCTGGGGGCCCACACCCACCTGCAGCAACCAGTCCCAATCTCACAACCCGTGGTGTTGTACAGGAGCCATTTTGACAGAATTCCTGTCTGCTCTTTGGAGCGAGGCACAGATCCAAGGATGGTGCAGGCCATTAATGGGACCCCGTGACAGAGGAGTTTGGGTGAACATGCATTTGTATGTACACCTTTGCGGGTGAAAACAATGGGAGAGGACGCTGAGATGGAAGTTAGAGGAATAACGGAAAAGGTGTATGGGTTTGTGTGTTTTGAAGAGCAGGGGGTGAGAGTGCGTGGTGGAATGGTGTGTGACTGATTTGATTAGTGTGTAAAGACCATCTGGCTGTAATATTTGTTTTTATTAATATTATAAGTATATGAGAAGAGAAATGGAGAACTGGTATCCTTTCCGACACACAGAAGAAGATGGCACCATATTTTGAAACAAGGTAAGAGAAAACAGAAGTAGGGACTCTGTATAATTAGAGGCCTCGAATTTCTGTGCCCAATATATTTCGGGTAGGGGAATAAGATGAAGTAGTGGTTGTTATTTTAGTTTATTGTTTTAGCTTGTTGTTGTAGTGTCTTTAACTTATATTGTGTACCGGTAGGGGCGAGGGGAGGGCCTGTGGAAGAAGTATTGTGGGTGTTGTGTGGGTGCAGAGAGTGTGTGCGTGGAGTGAGCAGGAGAAGGGTGTGTGCCTAGGGGGCGACAGAAAGCATGGAGCGGACAACTGTGACTGGTAGGAATGCTTAAGGTGAACTATATTTTGTATATGGTGTGACATTTTCGTAAATAAGGCTTTTCAACATGGGGTAGTTGCACCGTTCTTGTACATGTGCAGTGCATTGTCTTTGTATGAGGATAACATTGAGAAATACCATAAGCAGTGGGTGGTGGAGACACAAGGCGGGATGTTCCGCCCAAGGCCAGAGCAGGGTATGAACAATAGAGTGATACTGGGACACATGTACACATTTTTGGCTTCTAAATATAAAGGTAAATGAGATTTAAGAACTATGGAAAATGGTTGAACACATAGAGGAAAATGATGAGTGCAAATACCAGTGTGATAATGACCCAACCACAAGCATAGTTAAAACAGCAGTGTTTGAGGAACAACAGTTAACTCTGCCCCCTGTGGGATGCTATCCAACCCTTCCTGCCACCGGATTTACCAATTCAATGAATGTACCCCCATCAGCCACAGCATCACCCTCATCTGTGTTACCACTCCCATACCAAACGAATACTAACATTGCTGTTCCGACGAAGATCGAGAGATGAAGAGATTCATCCAGGAGTGAATTAAATCCTCCTGTCCCTTAGTCTGGGGAGGGGGGGTGAGTGTTAGGGAGAGTTCTCGATAATGGTTAGTTTCCCTTACCTACTGAGTCCCTCAGCAGCTTTGCTGGATGTCTAGGATTTATTTTTTTCACCTGGTGAGAGTGTCAGCCTTTTTTCCCACTGTTTCATGTGTTTTGCTGTGTGTTTTACATTTTTGGTTCATAGACTGTGACCTTGACTATGTGTCACACAGCACCTTTTTCAGACTTCCCACTTTAAACTCCATTTCCTGGGACTGACTACTGTCTCCCAGAACATGTAAGGTTGCCATTGACTTTACTACTCTTTTTAAATTTACAGACTCAGTACAAACTATATTCCATAGAGTACTGGAAAGGGTTAATAGTTATCCCTTTTTGTCTGTGTCTCATGGAACATCATTTTGTTCCCCTTTCTTTAAGATTTGGCTGGTGGCAGTGATATCTACCGTATTTTTCCTACCGCGGTCTATGAAAATAGCCTTGGTACTGTTTTAGGCTAAGTTAGTAGCCTCGAACTTTAATCCGCAGGACCCCATTTAATTTTATTTGGTTCCGGCTGGGTTTATTCACCATTTCTTTTTGTAAAGGTCTTTCTCGTGTTTTACTCTGCGCACCAAACCAGGTCTGGTTCCTTTGTTCGCCCTCCTTAGATGCCTTGAGAGTCTAGATAGACAGGATGTGAGGGAGGGGTTTTAGGACCCATGCACAGGGTCTCCTTGAAGACCCAAGTCGCACTCTTGTTTGATTGGCTACGTAACTGTCCTGCCAGGACAGCCACCCTGCTGTGTGATTGACAGCCAGGCTGTGTGAATTGGGGAAAACTGCATAAAAAGCACGTCTCTGGGACTTGGAAGGCAGAGTCACCACTGGATCGAGAGAACTGAAGAGAAACTTAAGGAAGAGGACTGCTGCAACTACTGAACCTCCCGGTGAAGCCCTGCTGTGGGTCCGAATCTCCGAAACTTCGACGACAGAGAAGACCTGCAAGGAATCTTCTTCCCCTGAGCTGGTGGGACCAACCAGTTCGCCAAACACCAAGCAAGGCCTCCCTCTCCTGGTTGAATTTGCTGTGCATCGCTGCAGTGATCCGGATAGCCAAGAGGACCAGACCCTGTTTGGGTTTTAAGGAGTGCACCTTTTATTCATTGCTTTTCTCTGCTGCTGGTTTCTTCCCTGGGCAGTGCAGGACCCTCCAGTCTTCCTCCTTCGTGTCAGTCCGATAGTCGCTTCAGGAACCATGAGCCTGCAGGATCTGCCAGGAACTTCTGCCTTCAGACCTATAGAAAAACAAAACGTTTTTTCTGATGTCATGTATATTATTAACAACTAATATGCCAAAAGAAAATTTAAATTGTCAAACCCTCATGTCACAGTATGAATGAATAGTCATGAAAGGTATGAGTGATGTATGAAAAAGCCCACACATGTACAATTTTTATACAAAAAAACATGTGGTTTTTAACCAATTATTAAAAATGATTTATACCTTTATAAATTAACGGTCTGTGAGAAATTTTTCCTTGCATAAACGTTTTCTTGCAAAAAGTATCTACTGTATATTGATGTGAAAGTACTTTAGCACCTACATCTGTGTTGTTGAAAGACCTAAGAGAGAGGGGTAGTCAGTCTGTTGTGTTTCCTTGTCACTTCTGCCTCAGCTACAGCATTCTTCTTCTTCTAAAGGTACTCTTCAAATCTGGTTGTTCCTTTCGTACGACCGCGGTGAAAGTGTTTTAAATCTTTTGCCAATCCAAGGGTTTGTCCTTCTCTACTCTTTTAAGTATCTTTTCTTTCGACCAACTTCATTTTGAACTCTTGACAAAGACTTAACTGTGAAATACTCTGAACTGTGTGATCCTCTGCAAAGACTCTGAACCATTAACATTGGCCCAGGCCTATTGATTTGAATCCTCATTATACTAAGCCTTTTATAGATTGCCCTGCCTACTTACTTGTTGGTGCTGCTTGATTTTGAATAACCTTGTCTTTCCCTCCCTTTTTAAATTGCTGGAGTGCCATTTTGCTCACACTTCATTTTGAGCTTAACTTGTCCAGAATTCATTGGGTGATGTGTAGTGTATTAAGATTGTGATTTTCTGCTTCTTTACTTAGTGAACTGTTTTACAAATTATTGTGTAAATAAATGTATATTCTTTTACTCCAAAACCTTGAGTCAGTGTTTGTTTCAACCATAGCAATTGCTGTCCTTTGTGTAACTTCTGATATTGCTCACTTTACTCTTCAGATACGCCTGGCTGCTCAGCCATCGCTACCACTTTACTGTAGAGTGCAGGCTTGTACCAAAGGTGAATTGTTACTGTCACCTGTAGTCTTAAATGTGTGTGGTGTTCCCAAAGGGTACTGCATATGATTCTGCCTAACACCACCCCTCACTGCAGTGGCTGGGAAATGGTTATATGCTATTGAAAAACAAACAGCTGGTCCCTGTAGCAGTGGGCAACGTTAATAGTTTGCTTGTGTTAATTGTGGGGGATCAGGCAGGGGTTGTTTGGGTTAAGGCTGGATACCCAGGAGTAAAGATAGATGTCAACGTTCATGATAGAGAACGACATCAGAGCGCAGGTGTGAGCCGCACTACGGCCGGCATACCCTGATACACCGAATTTGCAATCTATAATGCAATACCCTGAGTGACACCAAGGGGGTCAGCAGCGAGGAAGAGGAGGGTTCCACAAAGCAAGCGGGGCAGAGAAGGATTCAGAGTTATGGGGCCAAGAGGGGGAGCAGGACCAGTTCAGTGTTGGGGATGCGAAAAAATGTGTCATTGTGTGAGTGAGTGCAGGAGCAGGATAGGGGAGGGATACAATTTGTATACTCCCGCAGTCCCAACTCCACAGCAGCAAAACTTTCCAGCGCCCCTGATGCCCACATCAATACCATACAAGATACACCAAACATATACACAGTTGCCCACATGGCTCCCTCAGGCATAGCTACCTGCCCTACCTACTCTGCATCCTAACACAAGCTGTGTCAGGCCAATCGTATTGTGCCTAAATGCCCGGTAGTGGTGCACTTCCTAATGGGACAGTGACGCATTATTGAGGAGCAAGTGTCATGGGAGGCAACTCTTTCATGCTCCCAGGTACAAATACATATCCTGATTTGGACAGCGGGAGGCAACTCTTTCATGTTCCCAGATACAAATACATATCCTGATTTGGACAGCCCACAGAAAGCTCTTGCATGCCTAGTCCTGTCCATGAACCCTTCATGGGCGCTGATTTAGGAAATAAACAATCCATATTCATGGTTGACAAGGGTGCCACTAAATCATGCATTAATGAAGGAAACTTCCCGTTATCAGGTGAATCTCTCGGCATGCAAGGCTTAGATGGTCTGTGCCAACAGTTATTTCACAAAAGAAGTACCCATCAATGTTGGAGGCAAAGTGGTGCGTGCACCTTTATTATATTCAAAAACCTTTCCCAGTAAATTTGTTAGGATGTGACATCTTGAGCAAACTTAATATGACCATGTCCTTTACAGATTGAGAAGTATTAATTGCTACCCTGGGAATGAGTGCTGTGAGAGCTATGATGATAAAACATGCGATAGGAGGGGAGATGGTGGTTCACAGCATTCCTGTTCACCCTGATATGTTTGTGTATGGGATAACAGTCTTACTCGATGGAGTGCCCCAGGTCAGAAAAGTGTGTTGACAGATATCGTCTGATTTTATCTTTAGACCCGTTGTGTCCCCATAGCTTGCAGCAGGAACAGTAATTTCACAGGATTTGGAAGTTTTGGTGGTGTCAGAGAAGAGGATTGTGGTAACTGGGACTGATTCAGGCGGATGTGAGTGGCGCACCTTATTGTGCATTGAGCCAACAGTACCCTTTAAAGAAGTAACAGATGCAGAATGGTTTGATGGCAGGGTTGATGATGGATAATGCTGAATATTTGCATACCCTGTTAGATAATGGTGCAATACGACAGGGTGCAGTGTCCCATTATGGCTCTTGTAAAAGCACCCCTTTTCACTGAAAATGACCTAGCATAGGTTCCTAAGAGGCTATGGACAACCAGTGCCCAGGATGGAGGCCTCTTACAGGGAGTGGCACCCGTTTAAATCACACTCAAACAAGGTGTAGTGCTGCCCCGGATGAGATAATATCCGACATCCAAAGAAGCGGAGGATGGGATAAGAGATGCCATTTCCGCGCTCCTAAAACGAGGGATTATTGTGCCCTGCAGCTCTCCATGCAACACAGCTAAATATCTGATAAGAAAGTCGAAGGGGTCAAGTTGGAGAGTGATACTAGATCTCTGCCCCTTGAATGACACTGTACAGGTGGAATTTCCAGTAGTTCAGAACCCGGCAACAATTCTGTGCAATATCCCAAAGCAGCAACACATTTCACTGTTGTAGACCTAAAGAATGCCTTCTTTTCCATACCCCCACACTCAGATTCTGAATATCTCACAGCGTTTACACATGGGGGAAAGTGATACGACCACACAAGATTACCACAGGGGTATTGTGAATCCACTAGTATCTTCAACAGAATACAAATGCAGATACGGGAAACATACAGGTACCCAGCACTATAATTCAATGTTTAGATGACTTGTTAGTATGCAGTGATAATGAACAACAGTGCTGAAGGGACACTGTCACGCTCGTACATGTGTTAGCACATAAGGGGTAAGTTACAGTACTGCCTCCTGAGGTCGTTTACTTGGGCCAATTGATAAACGGCCATGGGAAAAAAATAACGCCAGAAAGCGCTGCATCAGTCCGCAGTCATTCTATCCAGTCCAAACATGCACATAGTGCGGTGCAAGGCAGTAAACCCTGCCATTTTCCTGACAGAACTGTGTACTGAGGAAGGCAGTGCTAGGCATGATTGCGTGACATTTGAGTGGGAGGCGGAGGACATACCAAAAGCATAAGATAGCCCACTTGAGGGGGGGTAGGGGGGATGCTTTTTTTGACGGTTCAGTGACCATTGACCAGGGGATAGACCTGAGACATACGGGTGTGGCAGTTGTCCAACTAATGGATGGTGGGTATGAAGTACTAGTACAAAAAAGGCTGCCCATGCATTATTCTGCCCAGACAGCGGAGCTCATAGAGCTTATTGAAGCACTTCTAGCCTCCCATGTGTGCCGGATTAACATTTACTCTGATTCGGCCTATGTGACAACAACGGTGCATTCAGGCCTCGCCAGGTGGAAAAGGGGAGGGTTTAGGAGGGCTGACATGTCCCTGTTTCAGCATTTAGCATTGCTGGATACACTGATTAAAGCACTTTCCCAGCCCTCCATCACGGCGGTGGTTAAATGCACTGCCCAGACCAATGACACAGATGAAGTTTCACATGGCAATGCTGCCACGGAAGGGGCAGCTAAACAGGCAACTTATCTCTCAGTGCACAAAATGTCTGAGAATCCAGTAATAGTGCAGGGATGAGAGCAGCTGCCAGCACCATACACTTCACTTCCAATAGCACACATTTTTGCGTTGCAAGGACATGCCCCACAGGAGGAGGAGTTATGGCAGAAAAGAGGGTGTGCATAATCAACCACAGATTTTTTATGGTGACAAGAAAGCACAGGTAAAATTGTTATGTCCCACAAACGGTTGCTGGTTGCCTTCGACCAGTTGTATCATCCATCTTATTTGTCAAAGCAACATATTGCTGCGGATATACAGGGCTGGTATGTCCCCAATCTGCAGGAAGTTCTCACCGAACTTACACTACTGGTCACACCCTAAGAATGATACGAGGTGCACTACCTCACCCTAATGGGCCATTTTGGGAGCTCCATATAGATTATGCTGATAGGGTAGAGTGGTGTAATGGGTATAGGTACATGATTGTCGTGGTATGTCCCTTCTCACGGTGAGTTGACAGGTCTTTGTGCACATCCAGACGCTAAAGGTGCTTCCAAATTCTTAGCAAGAGAGGTATTTCCTCACTGGGATGTTTGCGATGTGTTGCGGTCAGACAATGGCACCCATTTCTTTAACAAACTCTTTAAAGGAGTGACTGCGTCAGTGGCCATCAAGCATCAGATGTTCACTATTTACCACCCCCAGGCCAATGGTGTTGTGAAGAGCATCAATCAATTACCAAAGGCTAAATTATCTATAGATTATAATAATAATTATAATAAATTGTGTGTCATCCTTAAAAGAAACTGGGTGCATTGTCTTCCCCTTGCTCTATTCAGTTTGTTCATGCAGCCCTGTAAGGATCATCGTTGTCGCCACATGAGGTGGTAACAGGCTGGCAGATGCACACGCCTCTATCTCCTGTAAGTAGGGCCTCTGATGCTCACAGTGCAGCGTCTGTTCTGGGTGTGGAATAGAAGGATTATTTGACTGTTTTACCTAGATCAATCAAGTTTATTTCTCAACAGCACCACAGCAATCTGTAGAAACAGCCAGTGCTGCATCTGCTTTACGACATCAGAGCGTCTTCAATTGCCTCCGGATGATCTTGTGTTTATTAGAAATGCTGTCCGCAAGTGGAGTGAGCCAAGATAAAGCGGTCCTTTTACCATTGTGTATGCCACTCCATTTGCGGTGAAGGTCAGGGAGTTGCGATATTGGGTACACCTTTCTGATATCCGGAAGGTTCCGAATGCTGCTCCCCCCACAGAAGAATGCAACAGTAATACATGAGCAGTGCCTAATAAGAGGGGGTATACACTTGCAAAGTAATTTTGCCGGATGTACATATGTATGTGGACTACACACAGAAATTCGCAAATTGTCTGTTTTAACTGAATGTAGTGTTGGTTTACCGTTTTACTTCATTCACTAGTATATTTTCATTGTTTTGCACGTATCAGTCTTCCTTTCTTTCTTATCTTATAATGAAATTACAATACTTATTGATGCACCCATTACTAATATACAATATGAAGCTAAGAAAAGATCTGATAATACTTTGTTTTTCTCTGCATATGTGTGTGATGCATTTGATTTTGAAAATATTTTGAATCTTTATGTTGATTTACAATCGATTTACAATCTAATTGTATATGGTTGGAACATATAAAAGGGGGGGATATCCGAGGGAGGTGTACCATGGGGGGTGTACATATCAGAATGGGGACAATTAAACAATACTGGTAATTTACACTAATACACCAATAAATGGGAATGTGATGACGCAAAAAATTAAAATTGATATATTGCCAGATGCAAAATGATATGTGCCATATGCAAGCATGCTAACACATTTTAAAAGACAAACAAAAAACAAAAAGTATGATGAATACAGAGGATTAGGTTTTGCCATGATACAGGACGTGCACCACCCAGAAATTAGTAACAGTTGGGACATGAGCTTGGTGGGGAAACAGAGGGGAGTTGTTATATTTGCTCCTTAATAACAGAGTGTCGGGAGTCCCAAAGGTACTAATACTACAAGAGGTTCCTCTCTTGGATGCTGAATGTCTTGTCCATCAAGCACTGTGTACATTTGCGAAGCACGTTCCAAGTGCACAGCAAACACCTTGTGATGTTGGACCCAGATGTACAGCAGTTTGCCCGCAATGCCAAAAACCCACAGTGCATACAAAGACTATACATGCAGTTGGAAGGAGTGAAGTTTGTGTCCAATCAGTGGTAGGAGACTGTGATGAGCTGTATGGCAGGAGGACTCATAGGATATAGAAAGGAAGTGATTCATAGGGTTAACAAGACATTCCAAGAGTACTGGGGGAAGCACGTGGCAAAGATAACATTGATTCAAGCAAAGGAGAAACCAGTGAAGGTGCAAAAACAAGAAGAATATCAACTATGCTTCTATAATGCAGGAGATGTCCACATGGGTCCAATGACAAGTTCAATGTGACAATAAACATTCCAAACCTCAAGAAAGGAACAGCAGCAGTGATGGACATGTACAGTATCTGTGGCCAGCAGGCATTACTGCACCTCACACCATCATGGAGGATACATAAGCTCGCTGACCATGCTGCACTCGACTCTCCTCATGGTCCCTGAAGCACACCTAACTATGAGACCAGAGAGCTTGTTTACCCCCACGCGACCTCCAGGGCCAACCGCCTCTGCATCACCACTGCAGCCCTCTGTCTTCTGGATATTGCCACGGAAAAAGGAAAACATACTTTTAAAAAGGAAAAAGAGGTCTAACTTTCTATCGAAAAAATCAGCTCAATTGCTATGAGAAATTCCCGATCAATACAGACTGTACAATAAGGAAGAGACATTTTTCACTTCTCTGTTAGTGTCAGGGATACAAACAGTGGCCAATGCCAAATGGGTGAAAATAGTTAGATGGGAAATGATACAATTGGCAAATGACACTGAACAAGGATTCAACGCGATCAAGGTTGAGCTGAGACCCATCTGGTTAATGACGTTGCAGAACCGGTATGTGCTCTATCTGCTCACAGCCATGGAAGCGGACATTTGTAAAAAGAACAATAGGAGATTCCTGCTGCACTTACGTACCCCCAAATGATGCTGCAAAATGGTCTCACACACAGATAATAGAGGCCATACACACCCACAGAGAACAAATGCAGATGGAAGCAGGGATTCATAACAGTGATTGGTTCGATGATCTCTTCTTGTGTGCACAGTCATGGATGGCAGCAGATGTGAAGATACTACTGCCTGTGGTGGTGTTTGTGCTGGTGATCTTCTGCACTTGCCAGTTGGGGCTTCAATGCTGTGCTAAAGCAATCTCTAATAGTGTGATGATGATGGTCTCAGTTGGGATAAGCAGTGCACATCGTGGTACAAAAGATGGGCAGGTACAAACAGATGACCCACATATGCCCTGCATTGTGAGAATAGAGCAAAGAATTGACCCCCCTCTACCCTCGGAAACAATTACTATGGCACCACCAGATCCAGAAAACTATGAGGAGCACTGTGTTGACTTAGAAGGAGATGGCGGGTGTATGTTTCTTACTTGCACCCCAAAGCAGTCCGCTTAGGCGGGGGAAAGTTTGCGCTCAGTATGTAGAGTGTGGGTGCCCAAGAAAGGAACATGGAGGTAAGAGGAGGCAGAGAGGATGTCAAGGGAGTTTGTTAATGTAGAATTTGTTGGGGACCGGGGGCGGAAGTCCTAGGCCCCTCAGCGATTTAGGACAAGGTGATTGTAGAAGGAGATGTTATAGGAGAGCTGGGAGACTGGAGGGAGAAGGGGGGTCCCCCATAGAAACTGGATTGTAGTGTAAATGTAGTGAATCCTAGCATTAATATCACATGTGTAATAGAAACTGGATTGTAGTGTAAATGTAGTGAATCCTGGCACTAATATCACATGTGTAATTAGAATCCATTTTAGAACGTATACCCCATTTTGAAATTGAGGCCTAGTGCCATAGCTACGCCAGTACGTTTAATCCCATCCCAAAGGTTACAAGGGTGTGCGTGTGTCTTCTGCTCGCAGCCCTGGCAGCCTGCAGAAGGTTAATTCATTGAAAACACACAGTTCTCCATTGTGTCTTACCATTAGTGCATGTGACCCAGAAGGAATGTGCGCTGCAAGGCCAAGAGAGGGTCGGAATTGATCTTTGAAGAGCTGTCACATGAGAAGGGAGGTGAGAGCTTCAGGCTTCTGCCAGTCCAGATCTTTAAGTCACAGTGGCAAGAGACCCCTGAGCCCAGGACAGAAGCATTTGAGTGTACTGACCAGCTCAAGACCCCTAGCCATAAAACTGTACATTGGCCAATCGATCAGGAAGATCAGAGAGAATTGGTGGGCTACCCCGATCATTGGTTAATGTGATTTGTGCTGCAAGGTGCCAGAGGAGAAGGTAAAAGATTTAGGCTGCGGGTGGGAACGTTGTGGAGGTGCCGGTATGTCTGAGATGGAGCAGGTGTTCACGTAATTCTGAGAAGTTATCATGACCTCGAACGTATCCGCCTCACTAATGTCCTTGGTACCAGGCGCACCGTAGAGCTAGGAAATAAAGAATTGTGTAACTAAATTGCCCATTAGTGCCTTTGTACCCGATGATGGAAAAAGAAGATCCCCACATGGATGAAGATGGACAGAAGATGCTAGGATCAATCACCTGACATCCTGTACGGAGCAGTCTATATGTGTATAGGGTTGCACCAACCAGCTACATGGATTTGTAAGGTATATAATGTACGTCACTTGTGAGGCTGTGTATCTTTAAAAATCATTGCTTGTGCTGTTTTTGTTAGAGCGCTTTGTGGCAGCAGAGTTCTCTGCTGGCACGTACTTGTATTTTTGTGATATTAAATCTTTTTCTCCTAGCAAGCAGTGTTCTGTGCCTTTTTCCCTAGTGGTTTGTATTTTCTATGATGTGTGCATTGAGGGGCTACTCTACACACTGCACAGACTTTCATTTTGGAAGACTAAGCTGTAGTCAGTATGTCTCCAATCCCAACTGCTGCCAACAGTGTGAGAAAATTACTTTGCTCTGCACGAGTACTAGGGTTAGTAGTGACTAAGAAGTCTACTCACCCCTATACTTCTACAAACCAACAGTGATCCCAATCATAATGTTACAACAGGCACAGCTGGAGATATACCTCCTTCTCCTTTGTTGTAAAACGGGCAGAGGGAAGGCTATATCCTCAGAAGGGATGTACATTTGATTTAGTAACAACCCAAACAGCAATACTGCACAGATCCAAAATAAAAGAATGTCCAATTAAGGTTCTTCAAAAATATAAATACTCTACTAAACAAAACAATCGTACAGATAACTATTAAAACAGTATAAAGTCCAACCCTCCAAAAGAAGAGAGATAACAGCAGAAGAAGGCTGTAAATGCACTCTGGATACTTTTTGTTCGGGAGAGAAGGCAAGGAATGCACCAATGTTTCAAGACGGATATGTTGTAGAAGAAACGGTGCTACAAAGGTGGTTTACTAGCATCTATCGTCCCAAAAGAGGACCAATGGGTCTTGGCCTCTGTGGCGAACAAGAAAAAAGATTTGGACACATGGTAGACATGATGAAGCTTTTATTTAAATAATAAGAGAAAATACCTATCTTGCAGTACTGCTATAAGGAATAGTCCCTGCCTAACATAGCTAAATAAGGGTGCTCATCTGTCAGTAAGAGTACAAAATTAAATGTTCACAGTCCAACGCCTTACTTCTAACTTATCCTATCACTATAAAGCAATAACTAAAGATAGCCAGTGAGTATTCTCTCTGCCACATTCCCGTTTGCGTTCCCGTTTGGCCTGCTGGGTGTGAAACCTTTTCTCCAGGGTTTTCTTCACAAGAAAGTTTTCTGTTAATAAGTAACATTGCCCCGAACTCTCACAAGTTTTCTTACAAGCTTCTGTAGCTCGTACAACACATTTCCTGTTAATATTTCCTGGTGTTTGCCAGTCTTCCTGAGGACCTAACTGTCCATCTTATTTTCCTTCTGAATATAGGGCCTCATTACGACCCAGGCGGTAAGGGGTTAACGGCGCCATAAAAGGTGTCAGCGCCGTTAAATCCTTACCGCCTAATTACGAGGTCCCTTTGCGGGTCCCGACCTTAACGGCTGGTTTTACCAGCCGTTAAGGAAGGAACCCGCAAAGGGACTTTCGAGGTAATTGCGGTACCGCAATTTGCAGTACTGTAATTACCGCCTTCCCCATTCCCATTGAGCCCTATGGGGCAAAAATGGGAATGGGGAAGGGCCAATGGTGAATTGGGAATTACCGCCCCGCCAAACTTGGAATGGGGTGGTAATTCCGCCATTCACCATGGCGGAGTTGGTAAAATACCGGCGTCAACAATGGTGCTAATAGCGCCATGGTTAACGCCAGGGTCGTAATGAGGCCCATAGTCTTTTATGATTCTTCATCTTGTTTTCAGTTCTATTCTTTCCTCGTACTGAGGTCTACCTCTGTAAGGACTTATTTTCTCTTGCTCCTCCTTTTCACAATAGTGGTTTCACCACTCCTGTGGCCTTTCCAGTGGTTTACCCCTCTTTTCTAATACTGGCCTTTGTACTTAAACTTTCACAGCCTTTTCTTAGATTGTTCCAATGTTCAAAAAATGTAACACTTTGCAACTGCCTGGGTTCCTCCCAGAACACCCTCTCGTTGGTTCTCAGGGTTTCACATTCATTCTTATATTTCATTTCATATTTAGATTTTAGTCTCTGTTGCTTCACCCCCTCCTTTGCTCTAACCCAGTACCTTCATTCCCGGGGCTTATATTCCATTGGTCCTGCTACGAGACCGAGCAGCTTCGCTCTGGTTCTGCGCCATTTTCCTGACTCTGCCGCAGAGCTGCTCTGAGCATCTGGTCAACTCGGGCTCTTCAGCGTCATTTGTAGTGCTAGAGAATTTGATTCTCCTGCTCCTGTTGGGTTTGGCATCGTTTGTCAGGCCTCGGGTCCACCATGGATCTCCTGTGGTCATGCCACAATGATGACGGCCTCCTGGACTCAATCCTGCCAGCAGATTTACCCCTGTTTCAAACACCATTCTTCTGGCATTTTCAGCTGGTGTTCTCTCATTCGCTGATAACCGCGGCCTCTGTGGTTCCTCACTGCTCCACCCCTCCAAAGCGTACTGACATCACAGGGCTTCCCATGCATATAGCTCTCTCTTCTCTCCCAATTGATTCATCACAGTTACATATACGTCAGAATGCAAATGGACTTTCCGTTTGGCTTGAGATTTCCTAGTTGATCCAGCCTTACCTGAAGTCAATATGAAAGAAGACGTTTGAATTGGTATAGAAGATAATCCATATAAGCAGATATTGTTGCTGGTATAGGGAGTTCCTCATGAGAATGAGAGTCCTTGTCCCCTAGAGGGGAGTCATTACCAGTGAGGTCCCACTTACCCAGACCTTTAGAAAGAGCCATGCACAGTGGGCTCACCTCCCTAGCCATACAGGGAGTGGCTCCCCCCTGGGGAGAAGGGAGAAATACTCCTGATTCGTCACACTTTTGAAAAGTACCTTATTCTGTTCCTTGATGGCTCGACAGGGTCGAAACCAGCTCTAAACTCTACTGCACTGTGGGTCAACCACATTCCAGTGCAGAGAGTCAGACTGGTCCAAGAGGCAAGCTGGTGTCTAGTTGGTTCGAAGCGGGAGCTTTGTTTGGTTCAAGTGCAGAGCTCAGGTAATGCAATTCGTATGGCCGAACATGGTCAGTTTGAGTGTCGAGTCGGTTCGCTGACATGTGACACAATGCTCCAGTGGTTGGTTGAGTCAAGGTCTGGCAGTTTGTGTCCTTAATGGGCTGATTCTGGCTTTTGGAGAGGCAGCAGCTGAGTTTGTCGCAAATGGTGAGCCGGAGTCAAACAGGTGACAGGCTACACTGGTTACGATGCAGCAAAGAGCTGGTATCATGGATGTAAAACAGCAGAAGTTCATTGGGCTGCCAAAAGCACCACCAACGAGTCCCTCTGTTTTGAGTGTGATGAACAAGGTTTGAGTGCAGTTTGAATGGTTCAATGCAGTGGAAGAGGGATACTGGATGTTCTGGCCCTCCAGATGCTGTAAAACCCACTGCTGGGACTCTAGGACAGGTTCAAACTTTTCAGGTTATGCTGTCCCAGCCTAAAGAGGTTTGGAAGCAGTGTAACAGGTCCTGGTCATCACCCCCAATGTGCCCTGGAAGTGGGTACAGCGCAAAGCTTGACTATGCCTTGGACAACACATTCACCTCAATGGCTGTGTGCTTTGGCAAGATCAAACTCTCCCAAAAGATGTCCAAATTAATTCTTTATGTCCTAGATAGTCTAAAGGTGAATCAAAGAAGGGGTGGGAGACCCCCATCTTTGATATGGACATCTTTGAAGGACCATACAGGATTCGTAGAAAGCCAGTCTGATTTCTGAAATCCAGTCCCCATCTGTGAGACAAGTGCCCTTTGCCTTGTAAAGGCTTGCCTTGTAAAGCCAGAGTGCCTTCTACAGGAAGCGGAGTGGACAGGAAGAAAAGAAAAGCCTACAGAAAGTAAGATGGAGGAACCCTTCTCCAAACTGACCCGTGTTCCCTAGCTGTCCTAATTGCACCTGCTACTCAGCCTGCTGCATCAAATGCTCTCTGTTGTGCAAACGTCCCGGCTCTCCTATATCTCCAGCTGGGGGATCCCAGGACTGACAAGAGGGTGTTACATTCCCTCTTTAAGAGTCAATAGAAGCAGGCATACTTCCCTATGGTCTCATTCCCTGGAATGCAGACATGCAGGAGCCTGGAATCCACACAGCCTTCCAGAGCTGCCAGAGTTAAGAGTTGGCATTGGTATTCTATGAATCAGATGTTGCTTTAATAATTATGTGAACGTAGCAATCATGTCCTTATGTGTGGTTGAAGTGTATGAAAAGAAGTAGTGGAAGTATGTAACCTGCTGGCCTGCCACACTGCCAACAAACCCCATTGCCATGCTGCCTCCCACGCACAATACAAACAAATGTGCCTGCCGTTTAAGGGAATGGTCAGTGCAGCACACTGCAGTTTAAGTTTCAACTGCTTCCTGCACTTTTATTTTAAAATGTAACCATTCCGGCACAGTTTCTTTTTAAGATAAAAGTATAGGTACAGTAAAACTCAATTATAAAAAGTAGAGGAGCACCTCTCCCAACCGCTCCCACCCACTTCGACCACTGTTCATAGATTAATCTGGTCCCAGGATGAGAGTTCACCATGATTATGTAATATTAGAACAGCGGAGCACGCTTTAAATGCAGCCCCTGCCCTGGAGTGACTTTGCTGTCACAGCAGCAGTCAGACTGGGTGCCCAGTCAGATAGCTGATGTGACAGCAAAACCTCTCCACCACAGGGCAGGCAGGTGCTGCTGATCAGGAGCTTGATGCAGCAGGGCACATATGTCATGCTTTTGGCATGGACTTTGGAAAGGGAGTCTGGTTAGCATACCACCCCTTCTTAGACAGGATTACCTGCATCACTTTATTACTAATAAACAGAAGAAAATGTAGGGCTTTTACACTCTTGATAAAGGGCAATTCTTCATACTGTTTTCCTATAAATATCACTCAAATCAACGCAAGTCAATATCCCCATTCGGTCCTCCTTTTCTCCTCTAAAAATCTCAAAGAAATTATTCTGTGATTATGAACACTAAAGGTTTTGTAAATGACATATTTCTTGTACTTCAAGCATGTTACATCACTGATGCCCTGATTAAGGGTGATTATGAGCAGACTGTGACCCACATCAAATCTCTGCTGTTCTTATGACACAGGAGCAAAGCTGCAGACAGAGATATTTGCCATGCTCAGTGAGTTATATTTTAGAAGGGGAGGTCTGAGATGTGCATTACATTTTACAGTTGCCCTGGGCTGAAAAAGGTGATGGAAATTACTTCATGCTGTGTTTTTCTGAAATGATGAAGCACTACTTTGCACAGCAAAACAAAGCGCCCTACCATTTAACTATCAGTATCTACATTTTCGTCACTTTCTTTTGCATAAGTTCCATCAGATAAGATCAAATCACAGCACAATTGGAGTACAGTGTCGGCGCAATAAATAGCCATGAATACTCCTTTTTGGCACTGGTAAATGTGAGAGCAGGTCTTTGCCTGTTTTTTTCATATGTGCCATAACTTTGAATACTAGGGGTGTAGTTTGGTGTAACCCACCCGGAAGTGGCTTTTTCCTGCCCTCTGAACTTTATTACATGGGAATCTGAGGCACACCCCCACTATACCGCCACATGTGCTGGCCATTGGAACAAACTGAAAGAAGTATTCAAAGGTATAGTTTGAGATCAGACTCACGGGTGAGACATTGGAGAGTAAGAAAAGTGTTCACAGATCATTGAAAGCAGCAGTCTAATTTTGGGGTTATAATGCTTTGCTCAAAAAGCAATAAACAGACCCACCTCTCGCCACTCTCATCGCAAAATGGCCAGTGATATGCCTGACGTCCGCCTCCTTCATTTCACCGTATATCACATATTCTCCACCAGGTCGGTGCAAATTGTTTGGCTTCAAGTGGGGTGCTCTTTGACCATGATCTCAATCAGGTGGGCACAGCTATTCAGCTCACCCTAAACATGGCTGCATAGCCATACTTCTACCACCAGCTATCCTGACTGTGTTAGCTAAAACAAGGCCTTCTCCATTTTTAGGAAGCATAGGTTTAAGGCCTGATTCATGGAACGTTTTGCTATGGGATTGCGCCATTATGAAACCCCTCCATGAATCAGGCCCTTAGTCTTTGAAATTGGCATCAAGTAACGCGTGTGCTTAGGCTTCGTGTCATATTCTTCATTAGCCTTGTTATGTTAGAGGCAGGGCTAGGGTGGGATCCTGGGCAAGGGATATGACGTTGGAGGATGGGAAGTCCTCAGTTACATTAAAGATGGAGTTGAAGCAAGCTGATGCTGTGGGCGTCCCTCACTCCTATAAATATAGCGCTGTCCGCCCCCAGAGTTTACCCTGGCGACGAAGGACCCAAGGATCCTGAGACAAGCAGCGAGGCATAAGCAGGTTGCCAGGCAGCTCCCAGTCTCTTGGGTTGGAGTGGTGCAGTGTCGCATACAGATGCCTGGGCAGCCCCACACTCACGTGCGCCAGCCCACTGCCTTCCATTTCGCTGGGCTGTGACTGAGCCTGGTGTTCGCAGGTGCCTAACTTGCGGCAGAAACGCTGTATCCAGGGAGTCTGTGCCCTCCGTTTTTCGTGTGTGCCCAGCAGGGGTCTACCACTACCATCGCAGAAGGATACTCACGATCCGGATGCTCGTCCCAGGCCCCATCACACTTTGGCAGGTACGGGTGCCCTGTTGCAGATGGGAGAACCCACATTCTGGAGGCAAGACAGGGATACACCCTGTAAATGACAATCACCTGCTGCTACATACTATCCCACGGAGCAGATGCCTGCTCATAACATCAGCAGCCCTACAGCAAGGGCACGTGCCCCTTACCGGTACTGGCAGCGCAAACGACTGCTGGAACTCCAGTGCACAAGGTTGGAGGGGGAGGAGCAGGTCAGTGTCTAATTGTCACCTGAGCAGGGTCGGCAGCTGAGCTGCATCCAGGAAGACTTGTACTGTCATGGCTCATAATGACAATATGACAGGTGCCAGACCATGTCACAGGAAGATGCGCCAGGGACAGTGCCTGCGCACCCATCTGACATTTTCCAAATTGCACAGGGGAAGCCTCACTGTGGCAATTGCTCAGCGCTTTTCACCCTACTGATACTAGCAATCTAGGCCCACAGTGTATTTTATGGCCCAAGGGCTTCAAGATACATATTGGCGCCATACTCCTCATGGATGGTGAGAGGAAGAAAAACATGTTAACCTTAGCAGTAGGAGCGTCTGTTTGTGACATCTTATATGAGCTAGTGGACGAGGGGAAGGCCACATTTGGAGAGACAAATACGGAAGATTGTCTTAACAGGAAAATTAATTCTCAAAAGGATCTGAGTTCCTTAGTACCTACTCTGTCGGTTATACAAGAGTGCTCTGTGTGATACAATGACTTCCTTTAGTTTAAATCCAAATTTAGGGAAAATGTATTAATAAGGAAAATCTGCATTTATTATTGCAACGTTAATGTCTGTTTTCATGAATATAAGACATACACCAATGTATTGCTCTGCATGCAAAGAAATAAAAGAGAAGTAGGGAAACCAGATGGCTAAAAAACCCATTGCAGGAAAACAAAGATAACTGGAAGGAAATAGAGAAAAGCTATAAAAAGAACATTTTTTGAGGCAAAGAGCAATTACTTCAACAACCAAATTAAATCAGCCGCTAATGCCCCCAGAACGCTCTTTGAGATATTAAAATCTATAGAAAAGCTGCTGCCTTAACTCCCACGTTCATTCCTTCTCAGGATGAATGCCACAAACCCCAGATGGCTTTTGCAAGCAAAATCATCAAAGCTAGGGAGCTGATAAAAAAAAAATGCCCAACTCAACAAAGGCAACACTGAGCAAGCAAATCCATAAGAGCAAATTGAATTATCTGAACATTTCTCGTTCCACTCAATCATCACAGAAGACATGCTCTGGAGCTCTGAGGCCATCATTATGTGCTGAAAACCTACTACCTCCTAAAAATAATTATTGATAATGCTGACATCTTTGCACCTCTGCTTGCCAGAATAGTGAACAAATCATTTCATGATAAAATGGTACCCAATACCATCAAAAGAGTCAGCGTTACTCCCTTAGCAAAGAGACCAAACCTAGACCAGCGAGACCCTGGCAACCTCAGACCCATTACAAATTGCAATTTCAAGCTCAAAATAATGGACAAAGTTGCAACCGCACAATTTCAATCATTGTTGAGTCCAACGAGATCTTACATCCTCAACAATCCGGGTTTTGGGCTGCACACAGCACCGAGACTGCTATGCTGGATTTACAGTCACACATGCTGGATATTATTGACCAAGGAAAGACAGAACTGCTGATCCTGCTCGACCTCAGCGCTGCCTTTTATCTCCTAGATCACAAGCTACTCCAGCAGGCTCTTGAAAAAGTAGCCAACTGCTCTAAAGAAGCAATCGACTGGTTGGTATCGTTCCTTGACAACAGAAAATCGAGAGTACATTGGGGAGATAAATTCTCCCAAGAAACGGACATCTTCTGTGGGGTCCCTCAGGGAGTGAGCTTGTCTCCGCTTTTATTTAATCTGTACTTAAGGTTTCTTTATGAGATACTGGATAAGATAAAGACTTACATCACAAAGTAGGCTGACAATACACACCTAGTAGTAGAACTAAGCAGTGATTAGAAAAAAGACAGCCAGACATTCACTGATCTATACAACACCATAGAAACTTGGTTGGATTGCAACTGGATGTGTCTAAACAGCAAAAAAAACGAATGATCGTTGGTTCCAATCAGACTAGGGGCCAAGCTATCTTTCAAATACAACTCCTTCAAAATCAAGACACCCAGAATACAGGTAGTGAACAAGGTTAAGACCCTGGGCATGACACTAGAGGCCTCCTTAAGCAAGCTCTGAAGCTCAAGCTTCCTATGTGAATAAAAAATGTGCATACTATCTTAGACTGCTAAGAGCAATCAAGCTCCTTCTTAACGAAGCAAACTGCACTACAATCGCGAGAGCAACCATACTGTCCCATTTAGACTATGGTAATGCACTACATCTTGGAGCCAACAAGCAAAGTATGAAAAAATATCAGCTAGTACAAAACACGAGGTCAGAATAATCAAACAGAAGCGGAAAACGGAACATATGAGATAAGCTCGGAAAAAGCTACATTGGTTGAAGATTGAAGATCGAATGCTGTTTAAATCCATGACAATAGTTCACAGGTGCCTACATGGGAAAGCTCCAGCATATCTGAAATTAAAGATTTCCCAATACTTGCCTGCACGTTCACTCAGGTCAGAAACACTAGGACTCAACATAGTAAAACCACACAAGAAAGCAAATGGCCTAGTCAGAGCCTTTCCGATCCGTGCAGCCACAAAATGGAATGGCCTGCCCCTAAACCTAAGATTAGGGACAAATCACCTTGTTTTCAGAAAAAAAAAAGCTGAAATCAATCCTGTTTAAATAAATTGGGCTAAAAGACTAATTGGGCTTTTTTTGTGGAATTACCGTGGCGTAATTAGCACAGCAATAATTCCGCTAAATCTGCTGACGTTTTGGTGTTTAGTGGGAAGATTTACCTCCATGGTTTTGCTGCAGGTAAATCCTCCACTCAACATCAAAACTCATAATTTGGCGTTGTGGTAAATTCAGAGGTAACTCAGTTACCTCCAATTTTACCACTAACCGCCATACTCATAATGATGCCCATTGACTACAAGTTGTAAGTTGGATCTCTCGCCCATGACACCCTGTGATTGTTAGTACAGACATACTTAAGCAGGTATTCATAGCTATCTAGTGTTAATACAGTCATGTATATTAACAGTCTGACATAGGGGCGTCCAAAATGACTACTACTATGCTTGATCCAGAAGCTTCATGTTATACAGACCTGGAATGAATTCATAGGTGATCAGAGTGTTAGTCCTGCAGCAAATGTTTTTTTATATTCAGTTAGCCTAAGGCAAACATAAACAGTCTTGGGCTATTGAACATAGGTGGTCCCTAGGAAAAAGGTAGCTTCAGCGGTTCACTTTGAACAATAATTCCATTCCTAACTGCGTGGCTTCCCCGTAGGCTTTGTGGATGATGGATTCTTCAAGGTAATAATCTGGATATATGACAAGAATGTGTCTCTTTCATGTAATGTTTCTAAGCTTAATTGTCTGCTTGAGCATCAGGTCTTTAGTCATACAGTTTTGCTGGCCTTAGGATACTTGCCAGATCTGTATGCTTTCCTAAAGCTAGTTTCTCAACAGCCTACCACCACCTCGCCCTTACACCTGCTACCCTCCCCCCAAACCCCTAACCCAAACACACAACACATATATCTTTTTTTTAAATGTGTCAAAAATGGCCATGGTGAAAACACCAAGGCAAAAATGCCAAAAGCAAAACTCACAGTGAGGAAAACACAGTAAGCGGTTTCCCTCTGAGCCGTGTCCCCTGAAACTTCATTCAACATGTTCTCATGAATACATACATCTCAATGTCGGATGCATTTTTTCCCCACTATCTCCTCTGGAACACTCAAATTACATAGGATTTTTCCCGACTTTGGATTTCAATGTCACTAAATCTGTTCTCGGGTCAACAATTCCCTCTTTAAACTCTTTATGGACCCCGAAGCATCTTTCCAGACTCTCCTCACAGCACCTGACCATATACTTGACAGCATGCACTTGGGATTTTTGTGTTTATCAGTTCAGCTTTTAGGAGATTCATGTTCGTTGTAATGTCATTAATGGCTGAGGCCATTTTCCTATGTTGCTCAAACCATTCACTTTATGTTGTCCCTACCTTGGATGCTTTGTTCCATGTTCTCAGTGTTTTTCTGCTTTTTGATTTGTGGGAGACTGATTTCCTTGTTTACCTGGGATAGAAGTGTTCTGATGTACATGACTTAAAATCTAGGCTATTCTGGCCTTTCCAAGTATGAAAAGTTTCTAGAAACGAATATCAGTAATGAAGATGATTTATTTGGGGGCACACTGTCAATGTAACAAAATGACCAGTGCAGTGCAGGAGAACAATAATCAGCTGTGGCTAAACTGCTTAGTCATCCCCCACACTTCTACAAAACAAGAGTGATCTCAATCATAAAGGTGAAACGGGCACAATCAAGAGATATATTTACTTTGTCTTTTGTGGCCAAGGACAGAGTATGGTCCCATTCCGAGTTTGGATGTAATTCGGTTGTAACTGCTCCAAATTCTCATCAAAATTATTTAGTGTTACCGCCAATTCGTCCAGTGGGTTTACCATGGGATTACAAGGGGTGGTAGGACGGTGATAGTCCATAGGACTCCATCGTGTTTTTGGCTGTAATTCTTCTGATTTTAAGAGGGAAAGTGGAGGATTTACTTCAGCTCTTTGTTAGTGGTAAATCCTCCACTTCCACCAAACTCGGAATTCAATGGTGCAGTAAAACTCTTCTCCTTCTTTGTATTTTTATTATTATTTTATTTATTGAGCACGGACCTGGATTTCAGGAGCAAACTGAGTGCTTTTCAAAGGTAACAACAGAACAGGTATACAGTGGCGGTGGGATACAGAGGGGCACAGAGGAGGGGTACAACTGTGCCGGGTGGCGGGGAGGAAAGGGGCAGGTGGCACCTAGCAAGTCAGGTGGTGCAAGGTGTGATGTGATGGCCTTGGTGTTGAGGTAAAAATAGAGGTAATTCTGTTACTGCTAAAAAAAGTGGTGGTAATGGAATTACTACCACTTTTTTACCACACGCCCAACCTCATAATGAGGCCCTCTAAGCATAAGAGGGGTAAGAATGTGATAACAGTATTAACCCAAACATCAATACTACAAGACTCAAAAATGAAGGAATGACCAATCAAGGTTCTATAAAAACATATGCTTTAAACACAACAGTATGTAAAATACCTGACTATAAACAACACCAGCAAAATGACACCCGTGTGGAAATATCACAGAAAATGCAGAACATGAATCCACTCTGGGTAATTTAGCATGGGTGAAGAGCAGGAAATTGCAACAATGTTGCTATAAAAGGCCAACGCACCATAAATATGTAGGGTATTTTGTGGAGATTTGGGGCCTGACGGTATTTTATTACCGCCGAAAAATAACTTAGCAATAATTACTCCTTGTATTCAGATTTGGCCATGTGCAACAATAATACAGTGGACATGCATTATTTCAGCACCTAGACATGCATATTTGGTATACGTGGTTGGTATGCGTGGTTGGTGAGCATTATTCCCTTGTTTTATTGGTGGCCCCAATGTCCAGAATCCCTTATCTTTGCTTAGATTTTTCGTGTAATCACTAGAGAGACCTCAGGCCTACATTTCAGGAATACCACATTTTCAGTGTTAGTGTTAGTGTGCCACCATGGGCAATCTCACTGACTTATTTACGACAGAGAGCTATATGCGGTAATTTTGTGGTAATTTCCACTACCTTATATACGGTAGGGAACTATGTCCAGAGAGTCTCTCTTCCCGTTGGCTCATGTACCTCCAACGAGCTATGCTACAGTCACTCACAACTGTTCATACTGAATCTGACATGCACACATCTGTCTTAAAGTGACCATTGCATTGTTTAAAAATCTCCCCACATCATCAGCATTGTAATGGTAAATAGTAAACACACCACCCGTTTGCTTTCAAATATTTTTCTGTATTATAAAAGTTGCATTTAAACACGATCTCATTCTTTACAGAAATAAATACAAAAGCACAGTAACAGCTTTGTCTATGACACACTGCAAAGAGAGTGGCGGAGAACAGAACTCAAATTGCAACATTAGCATTTGATTAAGGCACGCACAGGAATCTCCTTTCCTACACTGACTGCATATTTTCATACACACTCAGCTCCCACACTTCTGTAATTACCTTATCTCTTTAGTTGTTCTCTTTCTGAATGTGGCTCCCTTGAAGATTAACCCCAGTGAAAACGAACGCTTTTCGTTCTCAAACCGGGGTTATTATCTGGAATCCTCAGCTTCTGCAGATAGGAATGCCTCAGCCAGGGGAAAGGTCCTTCTTCCAGCCCTGCCAAATCTTAACTGCCTTTCTTCTTCCTCAAACTCCCCCCAGCAAAAGCCTGATCACTCCCTCTAGCATGATACTTGCTATGACGCTGCTCCAATCAGAATTAATCACGCCATCTCCTCCTTCTCTACACAATGGCTCATTTTTATAGTAATACTTTGTAACCAACTGATTTCCTGTTCTTTCGAGCCCATTTGCTTCCTGTAGTTATGTGGACAGGGCAGCAGAGAGAACAGAAAAAAAAATGGATGTGCGTTTAAAAGTTCACTTTCAGAATAGGCCTAATTCTGCAGTGGAGACACATTTTTATTAGTGGATTATGTTTCATTAGTCAGGTTAGTTATAAGTTATGTTAGTTGTTATTTTCAAATGTGTCTCTCGCACCATAGGCATTTCAGGTGAAAAATAGTGTGCATTTTTAAATGAGCACGTGTGCTTTTAACTGTAAAAATAGATTTGCATATTATATGTTAAAATCGTTTTTGACTGAATAGCCTGTCTTTTCTTGTTAATCTGGTAACACATATAGCAATGCACCGCACCCTTGTGGTGGTGCTGCAAAAATAAAATTGCTACCTGTGCAGTACTGCTGTACTCTGTGCTGTTTGCTACCTGTGTAGTAGTGCTGTACTCTGTGCTGTTTGCTACCTGTGTAGTAGTGCTGTACTCTGTGCTGTAACACGCCAAATATCCTTACAGTATGAAAAGGTGTAAAAGAGTGGCTCAGCAGACACTAGTGTCACAAAATTGGAACAGGCATCTTGGGCCTCTTGAAAGTACCTTTTTCTTCCTTGGTGTTTCGACAGTGACAAACTGGGCCTCATTACAACCTTGGTGCTAAGTGCACCAACTTTACCACCATGGTGGAAACTCCGTTTACACCATGGTGGATGGCGGATTTACCGCCCCATTCCAAGGTGAGTGGGGCGGTAAATCCCCATTTCCCATTTTCCCTTCCCCATTCCCATTTTTGCCCTATAGGGCATAATGGGAGTGGGGAAGGCACTAATTACGCCGCCGTAAATTACGGCGGCGTAATTAGCACCATGGCAGGTTAGCGCCATGGATTTTAACGCCTGCTAAAAGCAGGCGTTAAAATCAGAATCAGGCGTTAAGGGTTAACAGTGGCGTTAACCCTTAACGCCTGAGTTGTAATGAGGCCCACTGGCTGTCTCTGCGCGCTGCATGCAGGTTGAACGGGATTGTAATATGGTGATTCACTGTACTCCACACAGTGAGCCGGAAGTTCTATGTGGAGCTCTGTGCAGTTCGATGCAGCATCAGAACAGTGCAGTTTGAAGTGTCCACCAAGTTAAGTTTGATTATCAAGCCTATTCGATGCAATGTCTATCACTGGGTAGACTTGTTGGGTGAAATGATGCTTCCAGAAGTTAGCACCAAAGTCCAAGTTGATTAGTTGAAAAGACCCTGCCAGTTCGAGGTGCTGTTCAGAGACATGGACGTTCAAAGACTTCTGCAGCGTTGAGCTTCTTGTTCAAGGAGAACAGGTGTTGTGCTCTAACAGTGCATTTAAGGGGAAACTGGTACGATACAGTAATACAGCAGTTTGATGTTCAGAAAAAAATGCCAAAGGCATGTGTCCTTAAGGGTATGATTCTGTTTGAACATGGTCGTCTCAGCTCCAGGACGGTTTGAGGTGGGGAACCCAGGATTCCAGCTCCTTTGGCTTCTCTGGTGTTGAGAGTGCCACTCCGTGGCTCAGGGACAAGCTAGGTCTTTTTAATCTTCTATCCCAGTCTGATGATGCTAGCTGGTACCTGCAGGTACCCTTCGACTCCAGTAAGGTACCAGTACAGCTTGCAGAGTGTGCAGGCATTGCCAACAGCAGTCATCCCCAATGTCTCATGAGGATTGTTAGTGGACAGATATTGCCTTTGCCTTGGAACACCTGCTTTCACCTCACAAGTGGAGACTTTGGAAGAGGCTATAGATCAGAGTTGCAGAGTTAAATGCAACCTCTGTCTGTTGTCATTTTGGTGTCAAAGCAGCTGCCAAACAGGGCACATGCAAACTTTGAACTTGCTCTGTGCCGCTGAAGAGCACGAGATGCAGAACACAAGGCTAATGCAGCTGGGCACATGTGTTAACTATGCTTTAGTCATGGCGCTTTCTGAAAGGTTAGTCTGTCTCTCAGATGGGTCACCTGCATCATTTATTATTTAAATATATGAAAAATGTCTGGGCTTCTATACACATACCAGATGACAATACTTTACAGACATTGTCATTGAATTTACAGCACTGTATCCATGTGTTATGGTGCAGTCATCAGTCTGAATGAATAGAGTTATGCATGCTTATTGCACATATGTTAGGACAGATTTACAGTGGAGTCAGTTAGCTGCTCTGAAAAAGATACATTGGGCCTCATTATAAGTTTGCCGGTCTGGGAATTCCGGTACCGGTAGCATGCCGAATGGGAATGGGGAGCATCTTTTTTCTGGCGCCTGCAGATGGGCAAATGGGCAATTACCGGGTCTGGAAGGGCCATAATGACCCGGTAATTGCCCATTTGCGGATTCCAGAAAAAATTGCAAGTTTGGCGGCAGCCTGCCAGTTTTACCGGCAAGGCTACCGCCAAACCCGGAATGTGGCCCATTGTGATGAAGGGCGTACACAAATTCTGTTATGGGGTTCGTGCATCTCATCTTGTGGGCAGGCAATATCAGCCTGATGAAGTCTAGCTGAGCGCTGGTGTCATGGTTGAAGATACCTAGATTTAGGTGTACCTACGAGTTGTGCATGAGACTGGAGATGTTGGTGCTGTACTCTGTACATGGCACTGCTATTTGAACCTATCTGAGCAATTGCAATATGATGTATAAGACTCAATGAGGTGGGATATGTATATATGAGACATGCCTTACCCATGCTTGAGACAGAGTATTCACAGTAAAACCTGCAGCAATCAGGACTGGCTAAACCTTGGTACAATGATCGTTTCAGTCCTTGAGCAAAAGGAATGTGATTCCACATTCCTAGTGGCTTTGAGGACCTTTCACAAGTCAACCCTGTCAGTAGGAATTGTTAAATTGCATGTGTGTGCCGCATATGAAATGTCATATCAGAGCGGGCTTTGTACATTCTCAGACTACAACTGTCAATGTCATTAGATGGCGAGCTTGATTGGTCAAAAGAACAAACCAATAGTAAGCACGGTTGAATTAGCAAAACGTTTCAGAATAACGTGTAATTAATGTGTAAATGCCTGTGTTGCAGTAACTGAAAAATGTCTCCTGAATCGATGTGTTGTAAATCTCCAAACATATCTTGCTCCCAGGGGCCTTTAGATGGCCAACTTTCTAATTGGTCCTACTGGGACACTTTCAGCTTATAAGGATACAATGCAGTCTAGAGCCACTGTGAGAGAGACTATAAAGCATTAGGTACAAGTACATGCAGTATCCGATCTGTGAAGTGTGCATACAGTTTCCTCTCTATGAAGAGTGTATAGGGTCCCTCTTACGTGCACTCTACATGAAGAGTCCTTGCAAGGTCCTGTCAGTGAGGGGGCATTCAGTGTCCTCTCAGTCGCGGGTGCTTTCAAGATCTTCTAAATGAACAGTGCACGTGCAGTTCCTACAGAGTGAATACATCTTGTCCTTGGAGCCTAGTGATGCAGTGCTGATATTGCACCTTTGCTGTCATTCAGACCAAGTAAATTAAGAAGTTATTGGTTTGAAGCCAGCTTGAGAGGGCTTCTTTGTTCCAAGCCAAGTTATCATTTACTGCAGCACAGGCCATATTGTTCTAATGCTAGCTCAGTTCTAGATAGTTGAGCAAAGGTTTATAGATCTGTAGTTGGACTGGAAACATTTTGAGTGGAAGGTTCTAATTGTCACTGCTCCTCGCCGTCACCAGTTGTTCATGTTTTCATGATTGAAAGAACACAGATCAGAAGAATGGGGTAAGTCTCAGTCGGCTCTTTTCTCTGCTTGTTTGATCACATACATGTTTTATTTTAGCCTGGAGAATGCATTACTTTGATTAAGAATGTTCTGACAGGCCTGATTTGGAGGAAACATGTCTTCTTTTTTTGCCTCTTCAGTCCTTTCAGTGTCGTGGTGTGTGCTTTTGTAGCGCTATCCCTGCCATATGTGCATGTTTGTGTGTACACTATCCTTGCATCGGGACGTGGGGGCAGGGGTGATGTCACTGCTGATTTAAGTGTGTTTTTAAAACTCCAGGTCACAATGTTGGCAAACGGCATATGAGTCCATTGTGATCTATGTTGTCTGCTGTGTCTGCTGGCAAGGTCTAACTTCAAATCCAAAGAATATTTGAAAGTAGAATCTTCCGCAGGGCAAAGAGGGCATTGCCAGAATGAAGCAAACTGGCACGATGGGCACTGCAGGCAACAATGAAACATGTCCCTGGGGAGTGTGGGCACGAAGGTTCAATTTGTGATGGGGAGTGACTGGGGGTGGGCAGTTTGGAGTGGTCTAAGGTGTAATTATTGGTGCATTTTAATGATAAATATGAATATTAGCAGTTAATGAAAAGTAGGCACACCGAGGCGGAGTGATTTACCAAGAATCACATATTTTAGTCAAGTGGGGAAATTAGGTATTGAGTCCAGTTTTCCTCATTAACACGTTTGCTATTTAGTCGGTAGAACACATCCCTGCCAGGTAGTTTCTGCATAGTAATCTTTGAAGAGCTAAGCTAGTACTCTGGGAAATAAAGCTCACGTGAAATCAACATGACAATGGCCCTCATTACGAGTTTGGAGGTAGCCATGCCATTTTTAGCAGCATGGCTACCGCCAAACTCGGGTCCGGGTCCCGCAAAAGAGGATTTACCGAGGCATTCCGACCATGGAGGGCCCGGTAATTCCCTTTCTCGGGACCCGGACCTGGTACGTCCCCATTACCATTTGAGCCCCTACAGGGCTCAATGGGAATGGGGAGGATGCTAACAACAGGCCCGTTAATGATGGGCCCATTGTTAGCATCCTGTACTGCTAGTGGGTCCTGCTCTGCACGTCTGGTCTGGCCAGGCGTACAGAGCTGGATCTGCCGCAGAACTCGTAATGTGGCGGCCCGGAATGAACGGTGCTGGTCCCTTACCGGCACCGTTCATTCCGTGGCCGCCACAGTTGGAATGAGGCCTAATGTGTAAGCAATCTTTCTAGAAACAGGATAGGCAAATACATATAGTTAAGGAGAATGCATACCCAGAAAATGGTTTCAAAGCTGCCATACAGTAAATTGCATGCTTCAAACATGCTTCAAAAATGCATATCTATTGTTCTTCCTGGCACAATGTCAACTGTAAGGGAGGGAAAATGCCAGTCAGTCATATCTTTATTTTGGTTGATAAAAATGAATTTACTAAGCAGTAAAATATAACTCTAAAAATAACAGTTAAAATCATAATTCCAAAATAAATCCAATACTCCAACATTATTGCCATAAAATAATTGCCAAATGCATTAATATAATAATACTAAAAGCAAGTGTCCTTCAGGGCAATATAACTTTCCTTGGCAACATTTACAAGAGATATCCTCTCTCCACCACCATGCCTTTCCCAAATATCTCGAGACGGAAAATATAATATCTGAAGAATTTGCCAATTGAAATATTTCTTCGGCATTAAACTGTGAGAGTGCCCCCTTTTTTTCAAAACAGGTTTTTAAAGTTTCCTTGCGAAGGTCAGCGTACACAGGGAACTAAAAGAGGACATGATGCACCATTTCAGTAACCTCAGGGCAAATTGGACAAAGGACTGAGGTTGTTTTGTCCCACCTCGCCATAACCGTGTCGATGGGTAATGTACCCAGACAAAACGTAATAAATAACACTCTCTGGGTAGGGTTTATAGCAAGGCGCAAATACTATTCCAGCAAATAACGTTGTTTAATTGACAAACAAGCATGGCCAGTTGCTAGCTTCAGGCTCATGCCTATATCTTTTATTTTACCATATTCAGAATAAGCATCCAATACTTCCTGCCCGTTGTTTTTTTATTAATTTATTTAATTTGTTTTTTATAACATACTTTATACCTCAGTTGAGTTTCGAAGCATGGATACGGGGCTTGCTTCCAAGACCAGAACGTTGCCCCTGTGCTATCCTCCATTCGCTGTTCTTAGAGATGCCCTCTGGGTTATCCCAAAGATGTTGTCGGTTTAACACAACTTTGATATGTTTGAGCCATGGAATGGATAGAGCATTTGGGTATTTTAAAATATAAGTTAATGCTATTCTGTACTTAAAGTGGGTGTCACTAGACAAAATGGGTACCCATAAAGGTAAAGACTTCCAAGCAACCTGATCTTTTATGGACATGAAGCTGCAATGAGACATGGAGTGTATTTTCTGGGAGCCACGGCAACATTTTTAAAATGTTGTTCTCCATAGATGACATAGGTTATGTTTTGCAGTGACCCCATAGCTCAGCACCAAATATAGCAGATGCTGTTGCCTGAGCTCTATAGATTTCCATTGCAGGAATTAAGATGTTATCAACCTATGTTTCTGAGAATCAGAAGATACCCTTGCACTTTCTCCCAAAAGAGACACTGGCTTTATCTATGTCCTATCCTTTTACAATCCCTAAAATGCAAATCTCTAAGTAATCAAATACGCAACTTCCTCACTATATGTTCCACCTATTCTAAGATTAACACGTGTGTGAGGGCCCTACAGTTTACCATGGATCAATGTTTTAGCTATTAATTTCAAGACCACGCTGATCACACAATTGAACAAACTACTCTGTTAGCTTCCAGATTCATAATTTCCTTGAGCAAAGAATAAGACCTTCTTTTTAATCAAAGCACGCCAGCGTAGGCCATGCATATTTGGACTCTTTTAAGAGTAACCCATTTTGCAAAATCAAAACCAAGTTGATCTATGGTGCTCAGCCCCTTTACGGAAGTCAGCTTGAAGATGGGTCAATGCACCGGAGTCCACACTCCATTGTTTTAGTCTGGTTTGCAGAATTTTGCCAAATATATTACTACTTGCATCTAGTACCAAGATTGGTCGGTAATTCACAGGGATACCAGGGTCAAACTTTTTTAAAATAGGACCAATCTCTGCATTTTGTCATATATCTGGCCTTTTTGCCACTTTCAAGGATCAAGTTAAATAATGGCTGAAGATAGGGAGCCCACATCATGGGTTCAC
Source organism: Ambystoma mexicanum (assembly GCF_040938575.1). Lineage (NCBI taxonomy): Eukaryota > Metazoa > Chordata > Amphibia > Caudata > Ambystomatidae > Ambystoma > Ambystoma mexicanum. The sequence goes on along the minus strand of NC_090936.1, from coordinate 552,686,142 downwards.
TCAAGTAAATGTCCACCGAGATATGATCAGGCACCGTAACCTTTCCCCTGGTTTGATTGTTAATGGCTGTAAAGATATTTGACAACCTACATTGTACAGGAGTTAAGTCAGTGCCAAGGCCAATCAAACCAAGACTTCCTTCTAGGGGTGTAATCATTCCCAGTCTGCTCTCCTTATAAAGAGATTTAAAGTGGAGCAACCATGTAATTTCTGAAATGTTCACATGGTGGAAATCCAATCAGCGTACATGTCATTTGTGACAATTTTCCAAAAGCCCTTAACATTTGTGTCATTAGTAGCCTTCACTAGGGCTGCCAATTTTTTGTGATCTTTGTCTTTTCTTTTTGGCTATCAATACTTTATTATCTTCGGTGATTCTCTTCACAGTATCAAACCCTTTGTGGTGTTTAGACTTACATGCCTTCGCTAAATTTGCTTTCATTTTTTCCACACTCACTCAAACCAAACCGTTTTCATGACCAGTTTAGTTGTGAATAATTTCACCAGCTTGGTGAAAAAGAGCACCATGGTGGTAGCGATGGCTGAGTGCAAATTAATGACAGCATGGGGCTCGTTAGGATTTATCCCTGTGAATTTCACCAGGTCAGGTAGAATTTCCTGGTAAACCAAGGGCAGGATTTGAGTTAAATCGATGTCCTCCCATTTGTGGCTTTTTCTGCTACATTTAAGGTGCACCCTATCTTTAGCTTGGGTGTTGGTACTCCCCAGGGCGTAAGTTTGTAAAGTTACGGACACCAGATTATGGTCACTTTTAGGTCTCTGGTGGACTTCTAAGGATGTGCAAAAATATTTACTCAGAGTCAGAGGACGAAGAAGTTAGAGGGACCTGACCAGATGGCACATCAGGTGGTCTCGGCCTTGCCATCTTCATCACTACTTATATTCACTCCGGATGACAGACATTGTATACAAAGGGTTGAAAGGGCAGCAAGTGCTAAATATTGTACAAGAATTCTGCCTGCACAATATTCATATTAGTTCTGACTCGCAACTACTCCATTCATTGTGAACATGCAGCCTGACCACACTACTCACTCGATGTTAAAACCTCACTGAAACGGCCTCCCTTTCCACTTGCGGCTAAAGTAAACTCGTAAAGGGTCATTCATTTATACCCACCCTTACTTGAATAGATAATGAGACTGAACACCAGAAAGACAATATTTTAGCCAATCTGTCATTTTCTGTACAGTTGATGTAATGTTTAATATACATTAGTTTGTATGCACATACTTGCTCTTCTTTTTCATTTATCATTTATTAATACAAAAAGGCAGAGTTGAGGGAATCATCCTTAAAATGCAAACATAAAAACCCAATCCCCTCTGTATTTACACTCCATTTGTGTACATCAAGCAGTGATGTTTGTCGTATGGCTCAAGCTCCCATTCCTTATGAGATAAATGTTACAGCAGACATTGCCGCACTCGCAATATACACTACATGTGTGCCCCTCAATATTTGCCTTTTAAATTAAAACATCCAAATCGGATGACCAATTCATTTGCTAATTTTGAAACAATTTTCCAGCTTATGCTTTTGGGTATCATTCCAATTTTGACAGAAATTTGGTGGCGCATCCACTGAATTACAACCAAAATCGGTTACCAATACCGCCACTTGGTCATGCGAGTTTAGCACAATATTCCAGGTATGCCAGGGTAATTCCCCATTTTTGCAGTCCATAGAACTCCATAGGGTTGTTTTTCACCTTTACCACTGGTAAATCCACCAATTTGTGGAAGTAAAGTGAGAATGTGGAGGATTTACCTCCATAAATAAGCTGGAGGTGAATCCGCCATTGTTTTCCTAAACAAATCAGCAAATTTACCACAAGGTAATTCCGCCAGCAGCAAATCAGCCAAAAGTGATTTCTTGGCAGCGTGGGGAAAACAGCGGTCATTTCGTTACTTCCGTAAAGAAGTGTCTTTAACAGAATTTCTGCCACTTTTATCCCGCTCTCCAAAAACTGAAATGAGACTGTTTGCAGAGTGTTCATGTCCTCCATTGTCTAAACCTGCTTTCATTGAAATGCACGCAAGGCAACATTAAGCTTTGTCTTCTTGTCATGTTGGAATTCAAATGTATTCATTTATTTCAGCATGAAGAGAATTCTTCAATATTTTGCATGGGATTGAGAGTCCCCAAAAAGTAAATTAATTCTCTATTGGTTAAACGGCTCCTTTTTTACAACAAATAGATAAGACAAATGTAGCAGATCACGGTAGAATAAAATGTATATATCATAACATGCCCACTAGATATGAATTACTATAACAAATCAAGAGGTAAACAAAAGAATAAGGAACAACAAGAGTAAGAAAATATGAGCTGCCCTCCGGATACATCTGACACTGGGATCTGGGGTTGGTGTGAGCCTTCCTGATGACTGCGTTCAGGGCCCTGTCGTGCTGTTCTTAGCTCAGTGTGGGGGAGGGAGGAGCTCCGCTACTGTGGCGCCTTGCAAAGCGGCAGTCCCTGCCGTGGCATTTGAATACCTGTGTCCACCTCGGCAGGACAGACATCGGGCTACTGAGCACCCAGCCTGCGGCGATGAGAAGAGGCATCATTATTGTACCCGGGTCACAGGCTGCGGCAGGCGCTGCATCTGGCCCTCGCCCTGAGGGATTCGGCATCAGGCCCCCAGGCTTTCAGCGCTGCTGTCCGCACTGCAGAATTTGAATTATTGTGCCCGCATCGGCGGGATGCACATTGGGCTACTGAGCACCCGGCCTGCGGGGACAGTCCCCCAGAGCATGTGAATACTCGCTGTGGGAAGACGGCTGCCCACCCTGGCACAAATCCGTGACCCGTCGTGACAACATGGCGCCCTACCTCAAACACTGGTGCAGTGAGTGTGTGGCGGCCTGTGCATTGTGCCTTGCCCCTGCTACACCGGTTGGGTGGTTGTGGCTGCGCGGCGCAGGAGGAAAAACTCTAGTGGCATCACAATTTGAAGTGTTCACAGGGATGAAGACATCACAACTTTTCCCCCTATAATAAGTGAATCCGGTGCAGTGATTGACCCTGCTGTTTTGTGTATGGGGAACCTTGTGTGAACATATCTCCTACGACAGATCGCCCTCTTGAGTGCAACAGAGGGATGGGGGGCTTAACTGCAATCTAATCACAGTTGCGCAGGGCCCAGGGAGGTGTACTGGGGCACACGCTGAGTCTGGCCATCGGGTCATTGGTGAGAGCTGCAGGTAGGCTGTGCAGAACCGGTTGCACCACCAAGGCTCCTCAGGACATATCATAAACACTGGCTTTGCCGCCCCTGGTGAACATTAGTAATACTGGTCCTGGTGGCTGGGTTGGCCACCGCTGCTCTGGATCATGACGAAGGGGACATGGAGAAAGTAGGGTGGTGGCATGGACCACTTCACAACTACAACAACTAAAACATCTGAAATGGTTGCTATGTCACTTGCCGCAGCCTCAACCTCAGATGCACAAGCAGCACCTGAAGCTTTGAGTATGCAACATATTTTTGATACCACAACAAAAGGGTTCAGCACTGTCAATGGCAAGCTTGATGATATCACTACGACGGTCACCTCCCTAAGGGCCCAACTTGAAAAGGAGACACAGAGATTTACGGAGGCTGAGGGTAGGATCAGTTCAATGGAGGATGACATCACGGCCCTACAGACCACGGCGACTTTATCGAAAGATATGAAAATGGTAAAGGCTAAGTGTGATGACCTGCAATCAAGGTCTCGCAGGAATAACCTACGCATTGTGGGACTGCTGGAGGATGCCCTCCATGGCAATTTGGAAATAGCGGTGGAGGAGTTACTCAGAACACTACTGGGCATCACGGGGCTGTCCACTCACTTCAGCATCGAGCGTGCCCATCGAGCACTGATGGCTAAACCTAAACCTGGTGACTACCCATGGCCCATCATTGCCCACGTCATGAACTACAGTAACAGAGATCACATTTTACACCGGGCTAAATAGATTGGGGACCTCCATTTTGAATCCAACGTTCTTCACATATACCCAGACTTCTCAGTTGCGGTTCAACAGGGACGCTGTACATTGACCAGCATGAGAAAACGTTTGTGAGACAGAAACATCTCCTACGCTATGCTGTTTCTGGCACGCCTCAAGTTCCAATACAACAGCAAACCATTATGTTTCACGGTCCCTGCTGAGGCGCTATCCTTTATAGAGACGTTTATACCCTTACCCGGTCCCCCACATGGGAACTCATCTGCCACCTGAAGTTGCGCTTTTCCTATTAGCAACATGTTTTTCTGCAGTTTGGGTCCATAGGAATTTTCGCTTTGTTGGGCCATGCTTTATAAATTGGCATTGAGAATTGTTTGTCCGCTGCGCGTGGCATCAGCATCCCCTTTGGGAGTGCAATGTGCTGTTCTAGGTTGGTTAATGTTGGGTGGGGTTCAGCACTGCCACAGTTCAGGGTGCAGTGAGGGTGGGGGTTTAGGGGTGTGGGTAGCACTGTTGGGTTGGTTAAAAACACAGGTGGTGAAATTTAGGACGAAGCATGGACTGTACGTGATTTGACATCTGAAATAGGGAGCTCCGATGTCACATACAGGGTTTGAACAAAGGGGATGGCTCTGAAAGTGACGTTACTGATTTGGAATGTTGGGGTTTGGGCAACCCGATCAAAGTTCATACAATAACTGCATATGCTAACAGGAAGGGTGCACAGGTCCTCTGTCTGTAGGAGACACATGCATTGGACCAGCAGGTCCTTGGCCTGGCATCGGGTTGGGCACCAGAGTGATATTATACCACCTACTCTACCACCGCTAGAGGGGCACTTATTCTGAGACACTGCGCACTGCGTTTCACACCATTAGACGCCAAAGCAGATCCAGATGGTAGGTATATGCTGGTCCACGGGATGACACATAAGCAAGAAGACTTGCTCTTGTATGTTTATGGTCCTGACATTGATGACCGGACCTTTTACAATACAATGTTTGGGCTCTGCGCCTCATATCCACTGGCGGAGATAATGCTGGGCAGTGATTTCAACATTATATTAGACATTACACTTGGACGATCCGGCACCACAACATGTTCATTAACCAGGACAGCGCAGGTAATTGTGTGTGGTATGCAAACACAGGGCTTGCACAATGTATGGTGGACGCTGCATTGCGACAGTAGAGAGCAATCATTCAACTCCTCTGTGCACAATATGTACTCCCACATAGATATGTGGCTGGTAACCTCCCAGTTGCTCACCATGGTTACACAGTGTGCAATCCTACCCTGCACCCTTTTGGACCACTCCCCGATACTACTCACATTCGAATTCCCGGCGGCAGGGACGACCCACCCGCTGCAGAGTTTCAAGATGGCTGTTCTATTGGACACAGCTTTTTCAATGCACTTGCGTGAACAGGTGGCATTCTACAGAGAAAAAAATGTGGGGTCCGTTTCAACGGTGGCAGGCTTTCAAGGTGTTTGTCCGTGGGGTTGCGATGTCGGCTGAGTTTGGTGTCCTCAGAAGTATTAGAAGAGATTTGGCCAAAAAGGAGGCTGACTTTGGGGCCCTGCAGCAGAAGGGTGGATTGTTCCCTAACATGGCTGTAAAGCTTGAGAAAAAGCTAGTACTGGAGGCATACAGGGATCTCACACGAAGGGAGGGGAGGTTTATGGATAAACCACATATGGCAAGAAGGTATGGGGAGGCGGACAGACCGAGTCAGACCCTGAAAAGCCTTGTAAAACAGTTGACTGGGAATGCACACATTTCTAAAATGTGTCTAGTGAGCGAGCACAACCTTCTCTTGTTAGATAATCCTTGTGATTCAATCACTGCTCATTGGAATTCAAAGATGGGTGCAAACCCGCTGGAGAGGTGCCTCCGTGGAATGGCACACAACGAAAACAGGGGGTATGGACCAAGGCCGTTAAGCCAGCGGTGCGGGCTGCACTCCCAAACACCACTCGTGGTGTATAGATTCAATGTAGTTCAAACAAAAGGTGACAAACTTCCATTAGTTTACTGCAAAGTACGATAGTTTAATTTTCGATTTTTATCTTCAATATCATTAACTGTACATCTTAAAAAAAGCAGATGCGCAGGGTGAGCTAAAAAAATTGGCCAATGCATTTCGGAACTATATTCCTTCATCAGGGCCAGCTCTTTCTCAAACTTAATCAGATCCGAATGTCAAAAAACTTGAGCAATCGAATCTGTTGGGTAACCCACAATCATATAAGCAAAATTATTTGGTTAAATATACAACAATCATGAAGCAAATCCACATAAATCATAATAGAGCAAGTAAATAAAGCCATCAACATGTACATCATTATGTTTGTGATTTTTTAAGTTTTTCAGTATGTCGGGTATGGGTACATCATGCCCAAAATGGCGGTATGAATGCGCAAGTTCAATCACACAATTTGGGATGAACAACAAGGGTTCCAACATATACCAGGAGAGAAGATATTTTTGCAAAAGAGGGTGCATAAGAATTTCAACACATGCCAGTGGAGAAAAAATAAAAATAGAAATAGAGAGTACATACGTATAATCCCATGATATGTGCGTGATGACCGATTGCAGGATCACAACAAGAGAAGAAAAAGGTAGAAAAAATGACCACAAGAATGCCATATACTCTTCCTCCTTATTAACACCATGTTATATGAAAAATAACCTACACTAACCTTGCCGTGGATACAGCATGGGCTGTAAATCTCTACCCAAATCTCCAAAGCAAAAGATTCCTGAACGGCGTTTCTGATCGCGTGCAGACTCTTATCTGGAAGAGACATTCAACCCGGTTAGCAATGTGAAAAAGTAATATATTTACAAATAAGCTCCAGACTCTTACGAGCACCACAGTACTCGGTCATGCTGCTCGATGCGCCTTACCTGAGTGCAGGGAGAAAGTAAATCGGCAGAAGACGCCACTAGGACGCGTTCGCGGTCCCCGTGGTGTTATTCACTATGTTTGTTACATGTTGCCCGGGCAACGTGTAAAGCCGCGGATACCGCGAAACGCCGGCGGCCATATTTGAAAGGCTACCGGCTTGGGTTATTCATACACCGTACCTCGTATAGTGTGCGCTTAGTGTCAGCTGTAGGATATACTCAATTAGTCTATACTGTCTGATTAAATCATGCCACTTCAGGGTGTAAATTATACGAAAAAATGAACATAATTAAAGATATAAAAAAATAAAAAAACAAGATAAAGATAAAACATTGCAATGACAATCATAAGAATTGCGCCTATACTATCACAAAACCGATGGCCACAGAGGGGGACCGGCACAGGTGAGACTAAACATAAAATGTATAGTTCCCTGTTCAGATTCGTAGACACTCTATGTTGGAAGTAAAGAAGAATAGGGGACAGATCAAGGCTGCTAATGTCCCGGGTGCTATAATATGAGTTACCCATATGTGCGAGATCACTTAAAAAAGAAAGAAAGAGGAAAAAAGACATTTAAACAAAGTTTCTCCAGAGATGTGCAAAGTAAATGTACAATTCCTTATTGTTCGCATTAGCCATAATGCTTATCAAGAAGATAAGATAACTACCCTAGTCGTGTTGGCATATCAAAAAATGTCAAACAAATAACTCAATGTCATAGTACGTTCTGACATATTACATATTATTAACCCCAAAACAAATCATGATCCGGTTACTCAAGCATCAAAGGAAACAGCTGAGGTCGAACTCCTCATTCATCCCATTAGGTGACAGCGAGCCAAGTTTGTTAATCCAAAAGGCCTCTTTCTGTGCTCTCCACTGTTTAATATCTCGAGATTGTCCTTTGGGAGGCATAACTTCAAGTACAAGAAATCTCAATTGGCTCACCGTGTGCCCATTGTCATTGAAATGTCTAGCAATGGCTGACGTCCTGTTCTTATTCCTAATATTGGATTTATGTTCATTTATCCTAATTCTGATTTTGCGTGAGGTCTCTCCCACGTAATACTTTCCACATGGACATCTGATTGCGTAGATCATGTTCTCTGAAAGACATGTGGCATGCTGCCTTAATGCGAATCTTTTGCCAGTACGTGTATGTGCGACTGTGCTACCTTTGATAATGCTGTTACAATTCCCACAGCTCATGCAGGGATGAGTCCCAGGGAATTTGTTTGGTCGTATTGCTGGTGCTTTCTCTTTGGTGTTTACTAGTAAATTCCGCAAATTACTGCTTTTCTGGTACGCAAATATAGGTGGATTGGGAAACAGGTCAGCGTTTCGGTCATCACTTGTGAGGACATTCCATCTGTTGTGTATTATGGCCTTAATCTGCTTACTTTGTAGGTTTCTTCACTAACAGTTGCTGGCGTTCCTGTGCATTAGTTTTATCGTGAGCAATAGCTAGATCTGTCTCTGGATATCCTCTTGCTTGCAGTCTTTCTTGCAATTGCTGCAATTGTAGGCGACAATCCTCTGGGTCACTTACAATCCTCTTGACCCTTAACATCTGACCGTAAGGCAAATTCTGGAGAGTCTTTGGCGGATGAAAGCTGAGCCGATGAAGCAGATTATTACAATCTGTAGGCTTTGTGTAAAATGTAGTGGTGATTCTGTTAGCTTGGATGACTGCACATCAAGATAATGTACATTGGGATTGCCTATGTCAATAGTGAATTGGATATGTTGATCGATCCCATTGAGGAATATCATAAACTCCTGAAGGTCTTGTGTACTGCCTGTCCATATACCAAAGATATCATCTATAAATCTCACCCATGTCTTCAACTGGTGTTGCCATCTTGGATTGGATAATACATGCGTTGTTTCAAATTGATGCATGAAGCAATTAGCGCATACTGGTGCAATAGTGGCTCCCATTGCTGTCCCCGATACTTGATTGTAGTATTTGCCATCATACCTAAAGCAAGAATTCTTGGAGATAAAGTCAAGCAAGATGTCAAGCAAGATGATAAGAAATTCTTTATTGGCTCCAATTTCCATTGCACTGAGTAAGAGAGATTCCACTGCTTGTTGTCCAAGATCATGCGGAATACTTGTGTAGAGGCTGACCACGTCAATCGTAAATAGTATGTCTTCAGAGAGATGGTGTCTAATATCTGTAGAAAGTGTGTCATGTCTTTCACATATGTGCTTGTGGCTTGAACAATTGGTTGTAGAAAAAAGTCTATATATGTCCCAAGCGGTTGTAGCAGACTCCTCGTGGCTGCTACTATTGGCCTTCCAGGTGGATTCATCAAACTTTTGTGGATCTTAGGTAAGGTGTATAGATGAGGCATTACTGGAAATGCGGTCCATAAGTACGTTCTTGTTTTGGTGCTGATCCATTCATCTTCTAGAGCTCTGTCTAGGATCTCTGTTAGTTTCCTCTTGATCTCAGGAGTAGGGTCTTGTGGTAGCAGCTTGTAGGTATTGGTATCCGACAACTGTCGCAAGCATTCTGAGTGATACTGTAATGCGTCTTGTATCACCATTGCTCCGCCCTTGTCAGCGGGACGGATAACTATAGTATCATCACCAAACAAAGCTCGTATCTGCGATAGTTCACCTCTGTTAAGATTAGTTCTTTTTGGTGATTGGAATTGCATCTTCTTGAGGTCACTCAGTACCATTTTATGAAAAATGTCTATTGCCGGTACTTGTATCGGTGGACAAAAAGTACTACTTGGTTTGAATTCAGTGTACTCCGACTCCATTACTGTAGTAGACGGCTCACTCTCTGCGAAGAATGCCTTCAATTTTAATTTTCGAATCAACTTGAACAGTTCAATCTCCGTTTGAAACTTATAGGTGATATAGGTTGGTACGAACTTGAGCCCTTTCTCCAGGGTTTGTATCTCACTGGCGGAAAGTGTTCGCTTTGATAAATTAACCACTAGTTGTGATTTCTTTGCAACCTTGTTTGCATCCTTTGGTTTCCTCTTTCTCTCCCTCCTTGTCCTCTTCCTCTGTCTAAAAAACCAGTGTTAGCTGTACACTTAGGTTGCGCCGGTCTTGCTTCTTGAGCTGATGTACTGGCTGGTTGAGGATCTGTGGATGCTCTCTCTTCTTGCTCAGGGATATCAGAGTCAGAGCTGCTATTGCCACTTGTGTTTTTATTCGGGCGTGTGCCTTGCTGCTGATATTTATCAGCCCACCTGTAAACCTCGTTATTGAGGTAATCAAAGGTATCCCTCCAAATCCTCTTGGTAGCTCTCAAGCTTCTTATTGATGTCGGCTAGAATTTCGGCAAAAGATTCAGCATCAGTGATGTCAGTGATGTCTTTAGAGAGACTCTCAATCTCCTTTTCAAGTTGCTCTACGTTGCTTGATAACTCCTGTATGGTCAATAGGATTAGGTCTAGGGAACATTTATTGAGAATTTGTTCCCATTTCTCAACAAACTTTTTGTTCTCCTTGCAAAGTGTAGGTCGTAATGGAATCCGAAGACCTCTGGCAATCCTTTGTGCTTTGTACACATTCCTTACATCCATACCTCGATGGTGAGTTATTATCACCAATGCTGATATTAATGAGGTATTCTTTGATTTCTACTGGGCCCTATATCAAACTAAAGGAAGTGCTTCAGGGATATCAGAGTCAGAGCTGCTATTGCCACTTGTGTTTTTATTCGGGCGTGTGCCTTGCTGCTGATATTTATCAGCCCACCTGTAAACCTCGTTATTGAGGTAATCAAAGGTATCCCTCCAAATCCTCTTGGTAGCTCTCAAGCTTCTTATTGATGTCGGCTAGAATTTCGGCAAAAGATTCAGCATCAGTGATGTCAGTGATGTCTTTAGAGAGACTCTCAATCTCCTTTTCAAGTTGCTCTACGTTGCTTGATAACTCCTGTATGGTCAATAGGATTAGGTCTAGGGAACATTTATTGAGAATTTGTTCCCATTTCTCAACAAACTTTTTGTTCTCCTTGCAAAGTGTAGGTCGTAATGGAATCCGAAGACCTCTGGCAATCCTTTGTGCTTTGTACACATTCCTTACATCCATACCTCGATGGTGAGTTATTATCACCAATGCTGATATTAATGAGGTATTCTTTGATTTCTACTGGGCCCTATATCAAACTAAAGGAAGTGCTTCTGCGAGTGATACGGAGCAATACTTAAACGGGATACTCAGCACTCTGCTCTCTGCCGCGATGCGAGATTCACTTGAGGAAACGATTACCTTCGAAAAACTTCAGGCAGTCATAGCATACCCCTCCTGTGGTTAGGACCCGAGCTGTTTCCATATTTACTGCAGCTTTGGGAAGAAACATTGGGTCTAGGGATGTTGCTGGACATTGTTCGGCAAGCTATCATTATACTCCTTCTGACACCTCAAAAGGGACCATAGGACTACGGGTCATACAGACTCCTGGTGCTTATCAACACTGGTGCCAAAATAGTCACCATGAAACTTGCAATGCACCTTTGCCCATTGATGACCCATATGGTACATCCCGATCAGGTGGGTTTTATACCAGGCCGGGCGACAGTGCTCTGCCTCCGACAGGCGTATAATGTCATGACCCCCTCCACCCCAGCCCGCTGAGGCACAAGTGGTTGCAGTGTCATTAGATATGCAGGAAGATTCTGATACAGTATTAGGCCTGTTTTTCTTTCTGGTACTAGCCAATTACGGATTTGGTCCGAGATTTATATCCTGGATGAAGCTAATCTGTTCATGGCCATATGCCTTTGTGTACACAAATGGTTGCGACTCTCCACTCTTGCAACTTGCTGGGGGTACTAGACAGGCATAGCCGAGCCGACATACAAATAGGAAGGAAATCGGAAATCACATAATTGTACCCTGATTATATACTGTTGTACATTAGTGATCCCGAGGTTAACTTGGCCAGAGTGCTTGACATGGTGGTGGGTTTTGGGAGGAACTCTGGTCTGCATTTGAATAACAGCAAGTCTGAGATTTTCCCCCTGACGTCTGGGACGAAGGAAATGACTCACACAATGGGGTTGAAATGGGCTGCACATTCGATTTGTTATCTGGGGATAGTGATAGGACATACCCCTGAACTAATTTGTGAACTGAACTATGGGTCTTACATGGGGGTCTTGAAGCTTAAACTACGAAAGTGGGGCATGATACCATTGTCAATGGCAGGGAGGTTATCCTTAATTAAAATGATGATACTTGCCAAATTGCTTTAAATGTTTCACAATATTCCGCCTTGGGAAGGGCACAAGCTGTGCCGTGAAATCAAGACAAATGTACTACCTTTATATGGGCTGGAAGGGCTGCGATTTGGGTGGGCACATCTGACCAGGCCATACGAGGGTTCAGCACGCCCGACTTTAAACTGTACTATATGTTGATTCTGGCGCATTATGCAACCTATTGGGTTATGTCCGATAGCACATTATCACATTCACGATTGGAAAAAGTATGCACTGGCCCAGCCGCCTTAACCTCCCTTCTGGTTAGCTGTACACATCAGGGATGGCACTGGTTGGACCGGATGGTGCCACCTGGGAGACATGGAAGAGGCTGATAGGTAGGGGGACCCAAGTGCCACTATATGACAGGTTTCTTCCCCTCGGAGATATCCCGATGCATCCCCGACCAGGGTCTAGGGCATAGCTAAAGCTTGGAGTGCAGTGGGCGTCTACACGGCAGGCAATTTATATATGGGTGCCTGCTTTGTGGGAGGTGTTCACAACGGCCGTAGGATGAAGCTGTATGCAAATGTTATATTATTTATGGATTCACGTCGCGGTTCAGGCGCAATGGCCAGCTTTTCCGGCTGAGCCAACATCACATCCATGTCTATCATACATACTCCAAAGAGGCACTATTACAAACAATATCTCAGTGCTATACAAACTTGCACAATCTATGGACACTGACACTGGAAGCTATACACGCTACGAATGGGGTGAGGACCTTCTGGTAGAATTCTTCAACTCTCAGAAGAGGGCACACTGTGCATTGTTAATTTAATTGAATTCGAAGTTCGGGCTTGTATACTTCAAAGTTTTGAACAGGCTATACTATCCCCAGGAGAGGTTGAACCTGTTCAGAACCACTGAGATTAATTTATGTCCCAGATGTGAAGATAGCAATGCCCATCTACTGCATATGCTTTGGTCCTGCCCTAAACTGTATGTATACTGGAATGCTGTGAAGGCCACCTTGATCGATATACTAGGGGGGCAGCTGGATCTGTCAGAAAGTGACTGCATACTTGGCTACATTGGCCGAATGGGTATACCTCAGTGCAGACTCTTGAATCTGAGTTTAATGTTGGCCAAAAGGGCAATACTCATGAGGTGGACACACAAACAGCAGCCCACGAAAGAGATATGGCTGAAGGACATGGTCTAGGCAAATGATACTGAAGAACTGTATATCACCTTAATGCCTAATGTCACCAAACCCAAGGACATATGGTCTGACTTTCGGGCGTACTTGGCTGTGGCTGACCCGCCCTTTGAAGTGAACTGCTAATTCCATTTTCTGTTATGATTTGTGTACATGGGTGTGTGACCATTGAGATTGTATTTGATTTGATCATGCTTCTTAACTCAAATATGGTAATATTACTGTTGTATTCCAAGTGTAATAAAAAACTGTTAAAAAAAAAAAAGATTTCCAATAGAGTGTGTGAGGGATCACCAATGAGAGGCGGAAACGCATTAAAAATGTTATCAACATTAGCCATGTTTATTAAAAAATGAAAGAGACCCTGGAGGGGCGCTGTTGCGCGCAACTAAAATGGCCGCCTGATCGGAGTGCTCCGATCACGAGGACATCCTTAACATAAATTAATCCTGTTTGGGGCCGTGAAGATAGGATACGACTACGTCTGCTGATGCCGGCACCCCTACTGCACGTTGTGTGCAAATCCTGTGCGAAACCGCGGAGGCACGGCTGAGTTCGGAGCTTCGTTTCGCTGAGCGGCCGCTCGGCTGACTACAAGCCGCCCCTGAGAACCAGAAGAGTCACACGCCAGACCGAGGCTCCGCGGACACCAGAGGGCCGTGTGGGGGAGGGGCGCTGATCCTGGCGGCTGTTCCCGGCGGCGCTTCCTTGGTGCGCAGGCCTGCGGGCAGACCGTGTGTGTGGGTGCCGAGGCCCGCAAGACGAAGATTGGCTGCCGCTACCGCCCACCTCCCGAACAACTGCCGGGTCGTCCCCCACTCCGGACCCCACCTAGCTCTGTTCCGACTGGTGCTACGGAAGCAGGTGAGGGGCTTGAAAATGCACGGACCCAGCTACATCGGAGCGTATATACAGCGTTAATATCCTTCTGGGAGAGCACGATACATCCGTAGAGGGGACCTTGTGCTATATTATACCGGCCAACCTCTGTGCTGTTAACTTGTGGGTGCTGCCCCTTGCTTTGTTTTGTTGCTGGGAGGAGGCCTGTACAACTCTACTGATCCTCTAGCAGACCTGCACCATCGGGAGAAGTATTCGATCCGTGGCAACTTGGCTCCCTAACTGCGCCACAAGTGGCTGGACACTGATTGCCATAGATGAGCGCTGAAGGTGACCCGGCACACTGCCAGTAATCCGTTGGTGGGTCGTTGAGGGGCTTGCGGCTGGCGTGAGTGGAGGTGGCCCTCCATATATAAGAACAGGTACGATCAGAGGCGCCGCTGCCGCGCCCCGGCTCAGCCCCAGACCCACCAAGATATTTTGGCTGGCAGTTCCTATAACGGACATAACCCCTGCCTGGGATTCATCTGGGATTCACCTTCGGCCTACACTATCAGGCAGGATACAAGGGAACAGTACCGCATGCTAGATCAGAACCCATGCAACACCGACTTCTTTGGGTTTTATGAGTTGATATACCGGCACTCATCGCATAATATAACAGAACCAACTGCACGAACGACACTATACCATCGTGTGAATCTGACCTGACCCACGGCATCAGGCCTTGTTCTGCAAAGACGGCTCATGGGCCGATACGATAAGAAAAGCGCAGGAGGGAAGAAAACTGGCCCGATGGACTCCTTTGCCAGCTCCCAACCTCAGGGGACACCGGCAGCCACAACCATTGAAAATGACACACTAGCTGAGACGGGGCAGGACGCCAGAGAAGACCGTCTTATGACCATGGTGCAGAACGGCTTCCTAGCTGTGAATGTCAAGCTAGACGATATTGTTTCGAACATCAGCTCCCTCAAGGCCAGAGTGGACAAGGAAAGCTCTCGCATTACAGAGGCCGAAAGCAGAATCAGTACTAACGAGGATGCGATAACACAGCATGGCCGTGACATAGCACAGCTTAAAGGTGAACTACGCAACACTCAAGCAAAATGCGAGGACCTTGAATCTAGATCCAGGAGAAACAATATCCGTGTTGTCGGCGTTCCAGAATTCTTCTGCAAGGGCCCGATGGAGAGGCAGGTAGAGGCCCTTTTGAAAACCCTTCTTGGAACGGAATCCTTCTCTGACCATTTTCTGGTTGAGAGGGCTCACCGTACACTTGTGCCACCGCCCAAGCCTAGGGCACCACCGCGCACGATCATTGTCCGTCTCCTCAATTATAGGCACAGAGACACTGTGCTCAGGCTGTCCAGGGAAAAGGGCTCTCTGCACTACGAAGGCAACAAAGTCCACATATATCCTGATTTTTCGACGAGCGTCCAGATGCAGCGCAGATCCTACGAACAGGCCAAAAGGCTCTTGAGATTGCGCCGTATCCCGTATGCCCTCATCTTCCCGGCAAAATTGCGGATCCAACATGGAGGCAGATCGCATTTCTTTGAGAACCCGGTGGATGCATTTCGTATATTGAGTCGTCCATCCCCATGCCTCCGGAAGATCATCCACGAGACCGAAATGGGCCCCCGCGACGGGGGGATGACATCCCGGACTCAGCGGACTGAATCGAGACTATGGAAACATCCTGTTTAAGTTATGTGGCTGACCCTCTTGGGTATAACGGCCCCAGTTGTATTGGAAAAGTTGGGATTGTGAGCCTCTACTGATGGAGGCCTGGCGACTGCGACCAGCTACCCTCAGGAACGTTCCACAGGTTATGGGGGAAGGGATACATCATCGGGTTGGGGCTGATGGTGAGGGTGGGGGTTGGAGAAGGGCACGAGTTGTTGCCACAGTTGGCAAATGTTTTAAAATGCAGAGTCAGGTTACAGCAGGCACGACAGTTATAGTTTGTGGCACGGGAGAACTACTTCATTCATTGACATTTACATTGTACTATGGTGCTGAGTGACGAGGGTGTAAGTATTAAACTCCTTTCATGGAACATACGAGGCTTGAACAACCCAATTAAATCTAGAAAAATCGCAGCATATATTACCAGACATAGCCCCCAGATTATACTGTTGCAGGAGACACACGCACTTGGGCAGGTCTGCTCCAATTTCCTGTCTAGGTGGGGCCCTCTGAGATATTATACCGAATACTCCTCTCAATCTAGAGGTGTCCTCACCCTAATACACCCGAAACTGAACTTCCGCACTCAAGACGTTAGGATCGATCAACAGGGAAGATATGTGTTGGTATGGGGTGAGCTGGCAGGGCGAAATATGGTCTTGGTTAACACGTACAGCCCCAATATTGACGACCCTGAATTCTATAATGCCATACATGGTATATTGATAGAAGCTGGAGACAGCGCGGTGGTCTGGGGGGGAGATTTCAATACAATCCTTGACACATCTCTCGATAGGTCTACAACGACATACAGACCCTTAACCCGAGCCGCTTTAGCCATACGACAAATAATGCAACAAATGACTATGGTAGACATCTGGCGAGAATTACACCCCCTAGAGCAGCGCTTCACATTTTATTCATCGGTACATGACTCAGAGTCTCGAATTGATTACTGGTTGATGAGCTCTACACTTGTGAATATGGTCCAGCATTGTGAAATGTATCCCCGTACCCTCTCAGATCACTCCCCTGTATCACTCACTCTGAGGGTTGATGAGGCTGTCCCCAAGGCCAGACGCTGGAGAATGCCCCCTGCCCTACTTAGAGACCCGAATGTCTGCGAATCATTGCGTATTGAAATAGAGGAATTTGTTCAACTAAACGAGGGGTCGGTAAAACGGCGCGCCACGTTATGGGAAACATTTAAGGTTTGGGTTCGGGGTGCAATTATGGGTAAAACCACAGGTTTACTTAAAACAGTTAGACAAGAGCTGGATGCCACAGAAGCCAAACTCGAGCTCCTGGAGTTCGAATACACCTGTACGCACAGTAAGGAGGCCCTTCTAGATATCCACACAACATTGGCAGACTTTAATAAACTTGCTGCAAGGGAAGTACAGTATATGGCTGCTCCGATCTGAGCTCGGAGATACGGGGAAAGTAATAAAGCAGGGAAACTCCTGGCCCAGACGCTCAAAACCGAGCAGGGACACCCCCCTATAACAGCCATCCGGGAGCCCAATGGGGACATTGTAAATGGTGAACAAGAAATCAATAAATAAATAAAAATTGCTCTGGGTAAGTCTCTCGTAACCAGGACTAATGTCTGGCAGAGGGACTCCCAGGACCCCCCTTGTTAATTTGCATATTTAAGTAGCTTTGGGTCTCACCCTAAGTTACTAGGGGAATCCAGACGTGGAACCCTTGCACACTATTCTTAGAGAGGAACAGATCCACCCTACTGATGAGGTCCAACCAGATCGAAACACGTGTCTGGGGTTTCTGTTGGTACTCTTGTTCAGAGGAGAATTGCCTAGCATTTCGGTGCTGGACTGCCCCAGGGCAGGACAAAGACTGGTATGTTTGGGATATTTCTTCTCTGTGAAAGATAGTGAGCTAAAGACTCTGGGTAAGTCTCTCGTAACCAGGACTAATGTCTGGCAGAGGGACTCCCAGGACCCCCCTTGTTAATGAACAAGAAATCAATGACATGTTTGCTGCATTCTACAAAACATTATATTCTAATAAAGATACCAAAACTAAAGAAGAAATAGCAAGTTATTTGCATGTTATTGATCTCCCGACCTTGACCTCTGATACGCGCATGTTATTGGATAACCCCATAACACTAAATGAAGTTACGGAGGCAATAAAGGTGTTAACCCCTGGTAAGGCCCCTGGTCCTGACGGACTCGGCGCCGAAATCTACAAAGAATATCACGACGTACTCGCCCCTCTCTTGCTGACAGTTTGGGAAGAAGCAATGGAATGTGGTATACTACCAGACACCATGCGAGAGGCAGTCATAACTGTCCTGCTTAAACCTCGTAGACCCCCTCATGACATTGGGTCATATAGACCCCTTTCGCTTATTAACACAGATGCAAAGATTTTCGCCAAAATTCTGGCCACCAGGCTGCTGCCTTATATGCCCATACTGGTGGATCCCGACCAGGTGGGCTTTGTACCAACGAGGTCTACTGCTCTCAATCTGCGGAGACTCTTCGGAGTTATGGCACATATAGATCCGGCGGCTGACGCGGTTGCGGCTTCCCTTGATGCCGAGAAGGCGTTTGATTCTGTCTCCTGGGTCTATCTGTTTCAGGTCCTTGAGAGATTTGGGTTGGGAAACTACTTTGTCAACTGTGTTAAGCTACTGTACACCTCTCCGGGAGCAAAAGTACTAACCAATCAAACCATGTCGCCCCTGTTTAGTCTGGGTAGAGGCACGAGGCAGGGCTGGCCCTTTTCCCCAATCCTGTTTGCGCTCACCATAGAGCCCATGGCTGAATATGTCTGACAAAACCATGCATGTAGAGGCCTTCGCATGACGGGGAAGCCGCAGATCATATCCCTATATGCGGACGATACCCTATTATATATTAGGAACCCGGAAGTAAACCTAAGCCCAATCATGTTGGAGGTCGAGACGTTCTCTGAATACTCGGGATACAAGATTAACGTATCCAAGTCGGAACTGTTCCCGCTCACGCCCAGTACTAGAGAAATGTTGAATACACAAGGATTTAAATGGTCACCTATACATATCTGTTATTTGGGGATCATGGTCTCAAAAGACTGGAGCATACTGTACACTGAAAATCACGGTGAACTTTTACAATCCCTTACAGCTAAACTACAATCCTGGAATAGGCTCCCCTTATCCCTATATGGGCGAATATCCTTACTTAAGATGACGGTGTTACCCAAACTCCTATATTTCTTTTGCAATATACCGATCTGGCCGGGCAGAGCCTTCTTTAATAAACTCAACAGTCTAACCACCACTTTTGTATGGGGAGGGAAGACGCCTAGGTTGAAATGGTCCAACATGACAGAACCATTTGAAAAGGGCAGCCCCAGACTTCGAACTCTATTACTTAACATCTCAGGCACACTTTGCTAGACACTGGTTTGACCCGGAAGACACTGCTCCACACATCCCCCTGGAAAGATTTGCAGCTTCCCCTATAGAACTACGAGCAGTCATGTTCGATCTTAAACGAAAAGAGTCATGCAAATACGACCCTGTCAACGCCACTGTGAACGCATGGTCTATGATATATAATAGGCACGCCCTTACAACCCCGTACGATCCAGAAGTACCACTATGTAACTTCCCAGGCATAAGCCCCACGTTTGATAGGGCCATCCAGGGTGCTTGGGACCCACAAAAGCAATTTCGAATGCGTGATATGTTTCCGGAAGGAAAATACTGTGCTCTTGACGATTTTATTGGTCCGGGGGGCAGAGATCACCTTAAGCGATTTCAGTTTCATAGAATGAGGGCTGCCTTTGCCGCTAAATGGCCCTCGTTCCCAGAGGAACCTGCCACACATGAATGTATCGCAACCATGACGGAACCGGGTGGTCATAGTAAAAGTCTGTCTGCGCTCTACAGTCTAGTCCAAACACATTCCAAGTCAAGCAATGATATTAAGGGGAACTGGGAACGTGACCTGGGGGTGGAACTAGGTGAAGACACATGGTTGAGATATTGCCAGCTGACCAAACATGTATCCATGAACTCAGGGCTTCGGCTCATTCAGTTTAAGGTCCTTAACCAGCTACACTATACCCCAGCTAAGTTGGCTAAATTTGTACAGGGTCACACAGGAAAATGCCCTAAATGCGATGCCCCTGACGCAGACTCATTTCACATGTACTGGGCATGCCCACCGGTAACCGCATTCTGGGGGGAGGTGGCGGAGATCCTGGAAGATATCACGGCGATACCTGCCACACCTTCCCCACTGAAATATCTCTTTGGGGATATCGGTAAATCCGCCATCACCACTAGACGACTATTTAACTTGACATGTGCTGTTGCAAAACGTAATATACTGAAATGTTGGAAATCAATACATCCTCCAAGGCGGCTGGACTTCTTGAAAGACTTGTCAATGATTAATGAACTGGAGGAACAATTTATCATAACATTGCCATCGAGATGCCGACCCAAAGATATATGGGCACTGTTCAGGCTATATTTGTGTAATATGATATCTGATGGAGAAGATGATCCGACGTCGCCACGTGCGATGTGAAAATGTGTAAACTATACTGTTAATGTCTGTTTATGTTGTTATGATCAATGTTCTCTGCCAATTGTCAACCAGTTTAGTACTGTTGTAACCCTCTGAACAAAAATAAAAATTATACAAAAAAAAAATTAAAGAGACTTGGAAAAAGGCTTATCTTTCCCTATCCAAAAAAGAAGGTCCCCCTGCCTATGAAACTAAATCTAAACCACATTGACCTTCTGTCGAAAATACCTCTGTCCCTCAAACTAATATACAAAAACAAAAAGACACATGGAAATGTTCTTGTTTGCAATTCAACACAGTTCTGCAAAAAAAAAAAAAAGTTAAAACAAACAGGTCTTGTATCCTCAGTCTGTTCCATTCCCCTGAACTGTTTCAAGAAAAGTATTTAGAATGTCCCATTTCACCAAAGTTCTGTTACAAGTAATAGAAATGTTACTTTCACTTAATTCTCTGCTCAAGATGACAAAGCAAATATGACAAAGCAAATGTCCTTTCTACAACACAGGTTGTAATACATCAAAAGAAAGTATTTTGTGATTTTCAGAATAACCAAGCAAAAATATTTTCCACACACTGGTTAGAATTTAGTAAGAGCAAGTCTTTCTTAATTTTCAGGATGGCAGAACATGCCTTTCTGCCTCTGCCTCTGGGTCCGCTTCCCGCTCCATGCACTCTGCAGCTCACTTCCACTTCTACTTCACGTTCCTTCACCTGCAGGTGATCACTGAATTTAAATGTCCTATGCAACTGATTGAATTATTGGAAAACATTACCGCATGTTGCACTTGGTATCATTGTTGCTCTACATTAACTCCCCACTGCTCTTCTTCCTCCCAGTATTCAAAACTTTCTGGGAATTGAAGTCCACAAGATTTTCACGTTTCAGGTTGCATAAACACTTTTGTATACATAACAATTATCATAAACATCAGATGTCAAATATGTTTTAGATGCGTTATGTACTTGTGAAGCCTGAATAAAGTTCTGTTTGAGATGTTTAACAGAAGTAGGTTTTAAGTTCTTACAATTAAAGGGTTCTCAATAATGACAACATGCCATTAGAAACTTGGTAATCAGGGGGTCTTCTTCACCGAAAAGGGAAGAATGCTGCATCGCTCCTGGCGGAGCAATCACCTACCCCTGACAACCATCTCCCCCAATATGATCCACCCTCAGAATACCACCCAGAGAGTCAGGTATCGGCTGCCCTCCCCTGGCCACATGGGAGGGGACTTTAGGCTGAGGATTAGTGATAACGCCACAGGATTCATCGCAAGTAGCAGTGTATGATATTCAAGCGATCAAGGCATTCCAAGCACATGCAGTAATAGAGAAAAAACATGTTCTAAAAAGCATGCATTTTTAAACAAGGATATAGTCATTCATAAAATGTCAGAGCTCCTAGTGAGTCTTTACCCTCGGAGATGTGTTGTTTTGTCACTATGAAGGCCGGTTGCCCTAGGACTATGGCATGTTAGTGAATAAATCAGGAGCCAGTGAAGAGAAATACAGTAGTATGAATGTGTTTGAATTTTCTTGAACATGAGATCATGCAGGTTACAGAATGTAACACAGTCTTCAAGAGTGACACACTTAAAGCATTAAAATCTATAAATAAGGCCTTTGAAAAACAAAGTGACTCTCGCAGTTGGTGTCCGTACTACTCTGTAATGCAACGAAAGCACAATGGGCCAATCCTGAGATTTCTCAGAAATGGGAACTCACCAAATCATAGGGAGACAAAACTCAATCTTAAGTGAGTACATTAGATGCATTTAATAAAAGCAAAACAATATATCTCAGGCCAAAGCAAATGTGAACAACACAAATTCAACCAAAGTAATAACACAAACTGTACAAGTTTTAAGAAAGAGACCAAATGATCAATTCAAGAAATTTAGCAGCTCTACAATTATGCAATGTTTTCCAAGCCCTTAATATTTCAATCCCCTCCACAAGCCTGTAATCTTATTCAGGAGCATAAAAGTAACACTATGATGGTGAGAAAAACAACCTTAAGGAAAGAGTACATGGGGAAAATAATTGACAGATGAACAAATATGGATTGTTATAGTAATCAGAGTTGTGAAAGCCTATTATGGTCTTGGACCGATTTGGGGGGTGGCGGGTTGGGTAAGTTTGAGACTGATCATATCGAAATATAGTATATACGGAAATGTTTTTTTTTTTTAGAAGAACCTAGAAGAAGCGCTCACATGGCAAAACAAGTATTCAGTGCATTTCTTAAGGATGATCAGGTCAATCCAGTGGAATGTATTGAGCTGTAGTACCAAGGAATGCCACCGGGATGCACATGAACATACATGATAATGCTGAGCCGGGATGCAAAGGAACATAAATGATAATGCTGAGTAGAAATGTGTGGACTTTATTTCTTCGAAAAAAGAATAAGCTGGGAAACTAATACTTCAAAGGCAGCAAGGTTGATAAAAGTAAGCAACTTCTCCGCTGTATGTGTCACAGCAGAAAAAGTTGTGAGAACTGACCAAAAAAGATTTGCTTCCGTGTGCCCCTTTTCCAAAATTAATTGTGCTACAATGGCTGCACACATTTTGTTTACACAGACAGCTTTTGTTTTCACCAATGTGTACGTCTCTTTGTCATGACAATGTGCATTGCAGTACACATACATAGAATATATGAAAGAGCACTTGCTGATATTCCAGTTAGGTCGATGAAACAGCTTTCAAGGCAAGGGAAACATTGTATTCATGTACTTATTAGATGTGGTCAGATTGCATAACACGCAATTCCTACACGGGTGGTTAGATGTGGCAACCCCACACATTCATAATTGCAGTGTTTTTTTTAATGTGCTATACTACCCCTATCAGTGTGTGCCATCTGATCGTCAAGTTGTAAACCCGGTTTAAATGCAAATACAGGTTTTACAAGTGTGAGGAGGACTTTACACTCTGCACGTTGTATTTCACCTTTGCACTGTGTTTCATTTAGCTGATATGTGGCATTCCTATATATACACGCATTAGACTTTTTATTGTGAACAGCAGCATATAGTACTAGTATGCTGCACTTTAAAAACGCAATAATACCAACGGCATAGAAAAGAGAAGGGGAAAGTGTTACAGAGATTTCTCACACAAGTGCTTAATTCCCTCTACCTTAGAGACCTCCAGCTCTTTTGCTATATTTTTGGGCTATGAACTTTTCATTTTCAGTGTGCTGTACATTTTGTGTTCATGGATATGGAGTCTCACCAACTCCATAGGCATCATCTTTTGACTGTGTGTCACAAAGCACTTTTAATGCAGTGACACAGGGTTGTCTTTGTCAGACTTCCCACCTTAAACTCCATTTTCTGGGACTGACTACTGTCTCCCAGAACATGTAAAGTTGCCATTGACTTTACTAGTATTTTTTTGATTTACAGACCCAGTACAACCTATCTTCCAATAGAGTACTGGAGGGGTTAATCGTTAGCCCCCTTTGTCTGATTCTCATGGAACATTAGTATGTTCCCCTTTCTCTAAGATTTGGCTGGTGGCAGTGGTATCTACCATTTTTATTCTACCGCAAGCTATGAAAATAGCCTCAGTACAGTTAGAGGCTATGGTGGTAGCCTCAAACTCTAACCGGCTGGACCCCTTTTTATTTTTATTTGGTTCCGATCGGGTTAATTCACCATTTCTTTTTGTAAAGGTCTTTCTCGTGTTTTACACTGCACCCCAACCAGGTTTGGCTTCTTTGTTTGCCGTCCTTTGGTGGACTTCTGCATCGAAGCCCTCCTTAGGCGCCTGGGTGTCTGGGTGGACAGGATGTGAGGGAGGGGTTTGAGGCACCCTGCAACGGGTCCTCTTGTAGACCCAAGTCACACTCTAGTTTGATTGGTTTGATTGGTTAGGTGGCTGCCAGGACAGCCACCCTGCTGTGTGATTGACAGCCAGGCTGTGTAAATGGGGGATTTGGTGTATAAAAAGCCAGTCTCTGGGACTGGAAGGCAGAGTCGCACCTGGATCGAGAGAACCAAAGAGAAGCTGAAGGAAGATGACTGCTGCAACTACTGGACATCCAGGTGAAGCTCTGCTGCTGGTCCGAATCACCCGCCACTTCGAAGACAGAGAAGATCTGCAAGGAATCTGCAAGGAATCTTCTTCCCTTGAGCTTAGTGGGACCAACAAGCTCGCCAAATGCCAAATGCCGGCCTTCCTCTCCTGGTCGCATTTGCTGTGCATCACTGCAGTGAACCAGAGGGAACATGACCTGTTTAGGTTTTAAGGAGCGCACCTTTTATTCAATGTTTTGCTCCGCTGCTGGCTTCTTCACTGGGCAGTGCAGGACCCTCCAGATGTCCTCCTTCTCGTCACCACGACTGAAGCTTCAGGAATCGTGAGCCTGCAGGAACTGCCAGGAACAAATGCCTCAGCTACAGCATTCTTCTCCATCCAAGGTACTGTGCAAATCCGGTCGTTCCTTCTGTCCGACCGCGGTGAAAGTGCTTGAAATCTTTCGCCTCTATGAAGGCTTGTCCTTCTCTTTTCTTTTGAATAACTTTTCCTCCGACCAACTTCGTTATGAACTCTTGGGAAAGACTTAACCGTGAACTACTATGAACTGTGTGATCCTCTGCAAAGACTCTGAACCATTAACATTGGCCCAGGCTTATTGACTTGAATCCTAGTTGTAGTAGTCTTTTCTAGATTGCCCTGCCTACAACTTGTTGGTGTTGTTGATTTTGAATAACCTTGTCTTCTCTCCCTTTTAATTTGCTGGAATGCCATTTTGCTCACACTTCATTTATGAGCCTAACTTGTCCAGAATTGATTGGGGGTTGTTGTAGTATATTAAGATTGTGATTTCCTGCTGCTTTATGATAGTGAACTGTTTTATAACTGATGGTGTAAATAAATGTATATTCTTTTACTCAGAAACCTTGAATCAGGGTTTATTTGAAACATAGTGATTGTTGTCCTTTGTGTAACCTCTTGTACTGCTCACTTTGCTCTTGAGATGTCTGGCTGCTCAGCCATCGCTACCACTTTACTGTGTAGTACAGGCTTGTTCCAAAGGTGAAATTGTACTTACACTTGTAGTCTTAATTGTGTGTGGTGTTCCCAAAGGGTACTGCATATGATTCTGCCTAACACTGGTGTACAGTGGTGAGGATAAAGTATAGTGATTAGACTTAGAGTGCTGCTATTACCTTGGCTCGACTAACCACAAGGCTAAACACCACTAAAACTATTTTAATCATGTCTGATATGTAAAGCAGCTACAGTCAGAAGACTATCCTTACACTGTTGATCATTTGAAAAATCTGTGTAGAGATAGGAATCTCTCTGTTAAAGGCAAAAAGTCTGATTTAATTGAAAAGTTGTGGAGAACCAAAATCTGGGGAGTGGGTCTGAAATACCTGACCCTCCAGCAAGTGTGGAAAATAATGAGGATGATAATGTGTCAAATATTATGGATGAGTTAGATGAGGCCAATGAGTCTCACAATGTAGACCCTATTGCTCCTCTACTTGCTCAGCAACCTCAATCTTTGTCCACTGGGACCCCATCAGGTCCTACACTCAGTCCTGAATTCATTGCTCTAGAAAAGATGAGGCTTGAATTGGAATTCAAACATATTAATGCTCAAACTAAACAAAAGCACCAAGAATTTAAGCTCAGAGAAATGGAGATGAATTATGCACTAGAATTGAAAAAAAATGTCTATTGAGAATGCTTCTCTCCCAGAGTCTTGTAGGTCTTCCAGTCCTAGGAGACCATGTATGCCTAAAGAAATTGTTGGTATGTATGAGGCTAAGCTTGATATTTTGGATTGGTTGGCAATGCTTGAATATAACCCTGGGATACAAGACATTACAGGGAATCAGTTGCTTCCATGGCTCTTCTCTAGGCTACTCACTGTTGAATCTGATGTTATGATGGAGTTGGCGGAGGTGGATAGGATGGATTATGAGTGTGTGAAGCTAGCTTTAATTGCTGGATTTGGGAAGACCCCTTCCCAGTACCTTAAAAGGTTTAGGACCCTCAAAAACCATGATGGTACCCCTTGGGCTACCTGGGTGTGTGAATGTTTGAAGAATTTAGAGTGTTGGATTAAGGGTTACAGAGTTAACACTTATGAAGGTATTAGAAATCTTGTTATGTTGGAGTCAATATATGATGCCTGCTCTTCTGAGCTCAGACAGTACTTGGCTGATTCTAAGGAGACAGATCCAAAGAAGTTTGCTAAGTCTGCTGACTTGTGAGTTGCCAGCAGGACTACTCACAAGGATTCTGGGGCAACTCAGAAGAAGGATGAGGGAAAGCAGCCAAAGAAAGATAACAAGGAGAATTGTAATACCTCCAATCCAGAAGAGGCCCCCAAACATAACCAGGGTAAGCTACATGGGAAGCCAAATAGGGCTAGTGAATCCTCTGGTGCCCAACCAGAGGGTGTTCAACAGAAACCCCCATTCCAGATAGCATTTGGTAAATGCTATGTTTGTAGGTCAACTGACCATGCGAACGGAGATCCCAGGTGCAAGGGTAAACCTGCAGGGATCAGCACTGCCTCCTTAGCCCTCTCCCCAGAGGAAGAAGAACAAATGGCTAGTCCCTACTTTCAACTATTTGCTGAAGCACCCTTGGGTCTTCAGGCTACTGTATCCTTAGAGTCCATGGGTCAGGGTAAGAAACAGAATATGGATGTGTACAACTCCATTCCAGAAAACTTCAGAGAATATTATATCGACTGTGTTCTTGTCAATGGCCAGGACGCTCCTGCCAAGAGAGACACTGGGGCCAGCAGAACAGTAGTGGATGAAAGACTTTTCAAGCCTGAGGATGTTGCTAAGGCACCCAAAGGACCACTAAATTCTCTGGAGGCCCTGTCCAGTTGGTTCCAATTCTGCCAGCTCTCATTCAATGTAATAATATAACAGTGAGGATTCCTGTCAGTGTCCAGAATGAGGTGCCTGGGAGAGTCCTGTTGGGGAATGATTTAAAAACTCTAGGAGTAGTATCCAGTACCCCCAGGCCTCCCGGTGAGAGAAAACAACCAAGCCAAAGTGGCTAGAGAGGCAACCTTAAGAGACCACTCTGAGCCTGTGGGAACCTCTAAAGAGAACCCCACTACAAGCCCTGGTGTTAGTAAGTTGACCTCTAACCCAGGCAAATCTGAGGATAGTATAGTAGGGAAATGGGAGCCCCAACCAAGCTCCATCATTGCCCATCCAATTGTAGAGTCTTTGACCGCCCTGCTTCTCAGGAAGAGGCGGATAGACAAATTGGAACCCTCTCTAGGCCTGTGAGAGCTGGTAATTCTCAAAGCTGGTGGAAAACCAGGAAAAATCGGTCTAAGGTTAAACACCTTATGACTATTGGATCTTCTACTGAAGACTCCAATGTAAATCCTAGTATTAGGAGGGAAACTTCTAAAATAGGTAAGGTCAGATCTCAGAGGAAGTGGCAGCATGTACCTTGCTTGACCATAGCCCCTCAAACCAAGATACCTGAGAACCAACCTGCTCTTGAGAGAGAGGTGGTGAGGAACCATGGAGGCCCCTCTAGATCTAAGGGATCCCTTTCCAAGGACCCCTTAAAAAGCCTATGGTAGGTTCAGAGGTTGTCACAACTTCTGAGGGACTTTTAGAACAGATCCCCTACACATTAAAAAAGGGAGATGTACCAAAACAGGTTTGTAGGTAATATAGTTTACAAATGAAAACCACTGATACAAAGTTTCATAGCAAGGGTTACAAAAGGTTGCTGGTGTACTCAGCAGGTCATTTAACCAACTTGCAACAGGAGATTCATCCTGGTGGGGATTAGATCCTCCTGTCCCTTAGTCTGGGGGCACGAGTATTAGGGAGATTTCTCACACAAGTGCTTAATCCACTCTACCTTAGAGCCCTCCTGCTCTTTTGCTATATTTTTGGGCTTTGAACATTTCATTTTCAGTGTGTTGTACATTTTGTGTTCATGGATATGGAGTCTCACCAACTCCATAGGCATCATCTTTTGACTGTGTGTCACACAGCACCTTTAGTGCAGTGACACAGGGTTGTCTTTTTCAGACTTCCCACCTAAACTCCATTTTCTGGGACTGACTACTGTCTCCCAGAACATGTAAAGTTGCCATTGACTTTACTAGTCTTTTTAAATTTACAGACCATGTACAACCTATCTTCCAATAGAGTACTGGAGGGGTTAATAGTTATCCCCTTTTGTCTGATTCTCATAGAACATTAGATTGTTCTCCTTTCTCTAAGATTTGGCTGGTGGCAGTGGTATCTACCATTTTTATTCTACCGCAAGCTATGTAAATAGCCTCGGTACAGTTAGAGGCTATGGTGGTAGTCTCAAACTCTAACCTGCTGGATCCCTTTTATTTTTATTTGGTTCCGGTTGGGTTCATTCGCCATTTCTTTTTGTGAAGGTATTTCTCGTGTTTTACTCTGCACGCCAAACCAGGTTTGGTTTCTTTGTTCGCCGTCCTTTGGCGGGCTTCTGCATCAAAGCCCTCCTTAATTGGACAGCATGTGAGGGAGGGGTTTGAGCAGTGGTCAAAGTGAGCGGGAGCGGTCGGGAGCAGTCGGGAGCGGCGCTCCTATACTTTTTAAAATTACCTTGTACAGCTCCTATACTTTTATTTTAAAAAGAAACCGTTCCGGAATGGGTTTGTTTTAAAATAAAAGTCTAGGAAGAAGTTGAAACCTTCACTTTCAGTGCACTGCACTGAATGTTCCCTTAAACAGCAGGCGCAAGTGTTTGGGGGGTGTATTGTATGTGGGATGGGTTGTGGCAATGGGGTTTGTGGGGCTCAGGGGCAGGCCAGCAGGGAACATAGTTCCACTACTTCTTTTCGTACACTTCGATCACTGAGTTTGAGGCCCCCTGCACAGGGTCTCCTTGGAGACCCAAGTCGCACTCTAGTTTGATTGGCTAGGTGGCTGTCCTACCAGCTGTGTGATTGACAGCTAGGCTGTGTGAATGGGGAATTTGGTGCATAAAAAGCTAGTCTCTGGGACTGGAAGGCAGAGTCACCACTGGATCAAGACAACCGAAGAGAAGCTGAAGGAAGATGACTGCTGCAACTACTGGACATCCAGGTGAAGCCCTGCTCCAAGTCTGAATTGCCCGAAACTTCGACGCCAGAGAAGATCTGCAAAGAATCGTCTTCCCTTGAGCTTGGTGGGACCAACTAGTTTGCCAAACGCCAAACGCCGGCCTCCCACTCTTGGTCGAATTTGCTGTGCATCGCTGCAGTGAACCGGATAGCCCGGGGAGACGGGACCTTTTGGAGTATTTAGGAGCACACCTTTTATTTGACGTTTTGCTCCGCTGCTGGATTCTTCCCTGGACAGTGCAGGACCCTCCTTCTTGTCACCACGACTGAAGCTTGAGGAACCGTGAGCCTGCAGGAAATGCCAGGAACAACTGCCTCAGCTACAGCATTTTCTCCATCTAAGGTACTGTGCAAATCCAGTTGCTTGTTCTGTCCGACCGCTGGTGAAAGTGCTTGAAATCTTTCGCCTCTCTAAAGGCTTGTCCTTCTTTTTTGAATAACTTTTCCTCTGACCAACTTCGTTTTGAACTCTTGGCAAAGACTTAACCGCAAACTACTCTGAACTGTGTGATCCTCTGCAAAGACTCTGAACCATTAACATTGGCCCAGGCCTATTGACTTGAATCCTTGTTGTAGTATCCTTTTCTAGATTGCCCTGCCTATAACTTGTTGGTGTTGTTGATTTTGAATAACCTTGTCTTCTCTCCCTTTTAAATTTCTGGAGTGCCATTTTGCTCACACTTAATTTTTGAGCCTAACTTGTCCAGAATTGATTGGTGGTTGTTGTAGTATATTAAGATTGTGATTTTCTGCTGCTTTATGATAGTGAACTGTTTTATAACTGATGGTGTAAATAAATGTATATTCTTTTACTCAGAAACCTTAAATCAGTGTTTGTTTGAACCATAGTGATTGTTGTTCTTTGTGTAACCTCTTGTACTGCTCACTTTACTCTTGAGATAAGCCTGGCTGCTCAGCCATTGCTACCACTTTACTGTGTAGTACAGGCGTCTACCAAAGGTGAAATTGTACTTACACTTGTAGTCTTAATTGTGTGTGGTGTTCCCAAAGGGTACTGCATATGATTCTGCCTAACAGAAACAAAAAATAATACGTAAATTGATTGTAGCCTTACTTGGGAAACTAATAACAATACGTGCATGATTGTGCAACTTTTAAGCACTCAGACCTCCCAAGGGGTGCCTGCTCTCACGAGAACCTATGTTACTCAAATTACTATGTGTATTTCAGATTCACAAGGCACCATCAAACACAGGTAGTCACATTATGACACCACAAGTAGCGAGTGAGATGGGAAAGACAGGTTGTCATGACCTTAATATCTTGAAACATTCAGGTCAGATAAGTATTGTTGGGGTGGTCGATTAAGGTACCAATGAGAAAGAGGTATATTCACGTTGCACTAGCCATATTGATGACTAAGGCAACAGCGATGTTAACTCAAAGTTGCAATTTAACATGTATCTAGTGTGGTTAAGGGGAATGGGATTAGTGCTACCTTTAGTATTACTTTGTGTTTAAATTGATACATTTTAGATGTGCACGTGTGCAGTAAGATAAATATCACCATTTGCTGATGCAACATAAACACAATGTAGGTATGGTGTGCCACGCAGAGCCTAGAAGTTTAGCAGCAAGGAGCGTTATATGCGCATGCAAGAAAGGAGATTTGCTATGAAAAAACGACTATGAGAGGACGCGATAGTCTTGAACATACTTGCACTGACATACATAAATGGGGATCTTGAGGGATATGTGTTTTTAAGACATTTGGGGTACATGGTGAATATAGACATCTGGATGCTACAAGCTCTCTCATAGTGTGTGCAGGCCCCGCAGCCTGGGTTGATGAGATGGGTTAGGTCGATTTCACCGTGAACAAATGGTTGTAATGGCCATTTGTTCTAAAAATGCTACCACCAAAGTTTTGAGAACCAAAAGTTTGTACCTTTGGTGGTAGCATTGCAGTTAAGTATAATAAAAAAATAGAAAAAAGACTGAAGGGCTGCAGGGGTGTCCCCGCAACACTCCGATCACTATACTGTGTGATATAGTGAGCGGGGTGTTGCGAGGGACACCCCCGCAGCACACCTGTAAAAAAAAAAAACATTTTTAAAAAAATTGGGGCTGTGGGGGTGTCCCCCGCAACACTCCACTCACTATAGTGAGCGGGTGTTGCGGGGGACACCCCCTGCAGCCCCCGTAGTACATGTGTTCATATGAGAAAGGTGCACATTTCAAACGACCTCCTAAATTACGGTTAGAAAAGAACTATCAAATGTTTAGGAAGAGCTTGAACACTTGCCTCTTCAAGTAAACTTTAATGCTTAGTAAAATAAGAACCCAGTGAGACAGACGTTAATTCCAAATGTGACATTACATGTTGATTGTTATCAGCGCATTGATGCCTGCGGGTTGCCGGTGCTTTATAAGCACCCATAACATAACATAACATAACATAACATAACATAACATAGCAATGTGGGGCTGTTAAAGAGTGTTGGAGCAGTACAGATACAATTGAAAGGTGGTGTGATACTACCATGGGTTAGGCAGTACCCTATGTATAGAGCGGCTGATGAAGAAATGTATCAGACCATCGTGGCATTGTTAAAGCCAGCCATAATACAACCTTCTGTGTCCCCATGCAACATGGCCATTCACCCTGTGAAAAAAGCATAGGGTCCATTTGGAACATGATCCAGGATTTGCGCCCTCTTAATTACATTGTTGAGGCTGAGTTTCCAGTGGAACCAAATCCTGCTACCATTCTCTGTAATATCCCTACTGTGTCGACCCACTTCGCAGTAATTGATTTGAAGAATGCATTTTTATTGGTCCCCTTACACCTTGATTCTCAATACCCATGTTTATGTATCATGGTCAGAGATTTGAGCATACAAGGTTACCCCATGGGTACTGTGAATCTCAGAGTGTTTTTAACGGGGTGCTCCAGATGGATTTGTGGAATATACATGTGTCTAGTACAGTAATCCAGTAAGTGGATGATTTACTAGTCTGTAGCACTTCTGAAGAGCAGGAGATTCAATAACGCTCCTCACCCTGCTTGAGGCGAAGGGGTACAAAGTGGATAAAGAAAAAATGCAATGCTGCCAGATAGAGGTAGTATATTTGGGGCAAGTGATATCACCCGCAGGAAAGAAGGTAATGCCAGAGAGAGCCACTGCAGTTTGCTCCAGCCAATCATGGTGCAACAAATGCAGCAGTTCTTGGAACTCTGTAACTTTTGTAGATCATGGATCTTTGACTACTCTAGTTACAGAAGGCCCTTACTACCAGGACTTAAGGGAGTGCAGAAGGTGAAGGGTCAGATGGAATGATCAGAAGAGATGGTGACCTTCTTTCAGGAACTAAAGGCCGCAATCAGTAATGCTCCGGTCCTGGTGACCCCAAATTACAAGAAACCATTTGATTTATTTTATCTTTTGAATGGGCAAGTTATGACAGCAGTCCTGGCCCAGCAAACATCAATAGGCCATAAACCGTTATCTTACTATAGCAGACTCCTAGACCCTGTGATGCAAGGACAGTTTCCTTGTGTACAAGCTTTAGCAGCAGCAGCTTTTGTGATTCAAAATTCTTCAACCATTACCATGGGTTACCTGGTGACATTGTACGTGGAGTAGGCAGTCTTCGCGATCTTGGAAAACTCCAAGTTGCCTTTGCCAACCCCAAGACTCGCAGGGTATGAGGTTATCCTATCAAATGCATCCATAAAACCCATACAGTGTCTCTTAGTCAATCCTGCAACATTTGTAGCTGAGCCAGTAAAACCTGAAATTTTCCACGATTGATCGAATTATGAGGGAGAAGAGGAAGAGAAGATGAATATTAAAGAGGATGCCTTGGAGGGAGGTGAGGTATTCTATTTTGATGGGTCCTCCACCATTGTGGGTCTTGCGAATGGGGAATACTGAGTCAGAGTGAAGAAATGGTTGCCTTCACATTTTCTCAGCGCAAGCAGCGGAAATAGTGGTACTTATAGAGGCACTGGAAATGAGTGTGGGGAAGTCAGTCCATATTTATTCAGACTCTGCATATGTACCCTCCACTGTACATTCAGGCTTGTCAAGTTGGCAGAGAAGAGGATTTCGGAGATCTGATGGGACCCTTGTCCAGAATGCTGTACTGCTATCCAGATTAATTGAAGTGCTAATACTCTCCACAGAGGTAGGAATTGTTAAATGTGCTGTGCACGCTAACTGTTCTAACCCAATAGCGATTTGAAATGATGCTGCAGACTGAGCAATGAAAGAAGCTGCATATTTACTGTTCACAGATCCCAAAAAATTGAAACTGTGTGCTAGCAGGTGCAGTTGCCAGCCCAGTAAACTGTGGTCCCTTTGCTTCAAATTATGGAGAAGCAGGAGAGAGCACCTAGAGATGCAAAAGAGCTCTGGGGATGTGCCCTTTCAGCCACGTATTTGCTGTGGAGACAGGAGCTTATGGGGGAGATAGTAATACCTGTAGAGCTGATTCTTGTGGTTCTAGAGCAACTACATTAGCTGTTGCACACTTCTCGATGGCAAACCACAGCAGAGATCAAGGAGGAATGGCTCATACCAAACCTCCAAGAACAGGTAAGTTGGTTTGTAGGGAATTGTATAGTCTGCAGAGAATTCAACCCTGGAAACACGGATGGTAAGAGGAGTTTTGCCTAGGCCCCCTGGCCCATTTTGGGAGCTCCATATTGATTTCATAGACATGATTCCAAGATGTAATAATTTTCATTTACTCGTTGTTGTCATTTACCCATTTTCCTGTTGGCTCGAGGTTGGTCCCTGTGTACACCCTGATACTAAGTCTGCAGCAACATTTTTGGTTAGGGAGGTATTTCCACTGTGGGGAATTTGTGAGGTCATGAAGTCTGACAATGGGACACACTTCTTTATTGCCTTGATTTCAGAAATTACTTCGCTGTTGGGGATTAAGCAAAGGTTGTGTTCAGTGTACCACCCTCAGGCCAATGGGCTAGTGAAGAGGTTAAATGGGTTTCTTAAAGTGAATTTATCAAAGTAACATAGTAATTTGAATACAAATTGCCATTATTGTTTGCCAATCATTCTGTTTTATCTTATTCCACATGAGATCATAACTGAGCATAGGCTACACACACCGCTCTCACCTACACACACAGCAACAGATGCACATGGGTCAGCAGAGGTTCTTGGTGTGGAGTTTAGTAAGTATTTCAGAGCTTTACCCAAAAGTGTCAGACTTATATCTTCACAGGTTGTATCTTCTCATCAACAGTCTATAGGAGAAAACAGCAAATAATCTGATGCTCTACACCAGTAACAGTTGCTTCCCAGAGACCTGGTGTTTGTCTGCACCTTTGTTTGGCACTGGAATGAGCAGCTATTTCATGGGCTGCATCACAAGATTTTCACAACTCTGTCTGCTGTGAAGTTGGAGCAATAGCTAGGTCTACCTCAGTGACATGCAAAGAGACACAAGCACCCCTCCACCGGCCCTGCAGCATACTCAAAGTTAAGTATGCCCTAAGGATTTGCAGTTTGTTCCAGTAGAAAAGGGGGAGCGAAAAACAACCAGTAACTGTTCATTTTAAGGATAGAGGGAAATTTGAATTTAATTATGAATATTAGGATGGTTGATTATATGTTTTTCAAATTTTTCTTGTTATTGTGTTCTGGTGTGACAGATAGTATGGATGTGAATGGTTTCAAATTGTTTATTATTGTAGAATCTGATCAAATAGTATTGAGGTCACAAAGAAGTATTTATTCTGACTTCAGGAGCAATGCTGATGTCAAATCAGATTCGATAATGGATGCACATGGTTTTGCAGAAGATAACGTATGGTACAGCCATATGAGAAAGGTGGGGGGAGAGAGATCTGTAGGATTTTGCTACATCTGCTGTCTCACCCTCCATGCTTCTGGTGTCCCAAGGACATTTATCCCAGATGAAATAGAGTTAGCAGCAGCACTGTACCGGTGCACCTAGCGCTGTGCAGGGTTCGAGGGCAGTTTCAGGGTAATTAGTCACATCATCTGTCCTACCTGTTAATGAGGAATGTTTAGTAACAGATCGTAAAGAGCAGAAAAATGTATATTGTACACAAAGAAACAAATTGAATTTGAAAGGGTCAATCGTAATGAACAATTGATGGGAGCAAGGGGTGAAGAGTTTCAGAGCTGAAGGAATGAGGGGATTCTCAGAAGAAGGGGTGGCACGAATTAGCCAAGAATGCGGTAATCAGTGGAACACGTATATAAAATATCTGACATGCTCAAGGAGAAAGAGAAACCTATTAAGATATATTTATTCACACATCTGTGTGTTAAGAGTGATATCACAGTGCCTGTTGGCACAAATGGGAACTGCAGCTGCACACTTTGCATCGCTGAACTTGCTGGCAGTACAGATATGATATGATATGATATGATATGGTATTTGTAACGCGCCTATACACAAGTGTTTCAAGGCGCGACGAGGCAGGGAGGGGGGTACAAGGGGAGACAGAAAACGATCCTACTAGGCCAGGTGTCATTCAGATCGCGCAAGTGCAGGGGTAGGGGAGGGGAAAAGTGCAAGGGGAAGGGGAGGGGGGGAAGTGCAGTACAAGGTAAGAGGCGTACGTAATAAATAAATAAATAGGGCCAGCTGGTGGCAAGTGTGAGGTAAGTGCAGAACAAGTGCTGGGGGAGGGGGGGCTGTAGGGATACAGAGACAGACCCGCAGTGCAAAGGGGTTCCAGGGCATCAGTGCAAGTGGAGAGTGGCAGGGCCCAGGACCGAGGCCGTTTAGAGTGGTCCAATTGCAGGATCAGTGCAGCTTCAGTGAAAATTAATTAGCCGCTCAGCAGGGGAGAGGGAGAGGGAAAGCAGAAGCAAAGAGGAAGGTTTTGCGGTGCTTCCGGAACCGGAGATGGTTCTCCTCAAGTTTCAGGGAGGCAGGAAGGCTGTTCTAGAGGGAGGCCCCTGCCGCGGAGAGAGATCTACCCCCAGCTCGTTGCTTCGAGAAGCGGCTAACCCTGAGGGAGTTGGAGGCGGATGAGCGAAGGGCTCGGGAAGGAAGATATTTGGGAAGAGAGAGTTGAAGGTATTTAGGACCCAGGCCCCAGAAGGCCTTGTGGACAATGCAGAGGGTTTTGAACTTTATCCTCGCAGCCACTGGGAGCCAGTGTAGAGATTTCAGTCCTGGAGAGATACGGTCCCTGGGCTTGAGGCCAAGGACAAGTCTCGCAGTTCTGTTCTGGATGAGTTGCAGAGGGCGGAGAGTGGAGGCAGGCAGATTAAGATAGAGGCTGTTACAGTAGTCCAGCTTCGAGAGAACCAGGGCTCGGGAGACAGTGAGCTTCTGGGGGAAGAAGAGGATGGGAAGAATACCTCTGAGGAGGTGCAGCTGGTAGTGTGACCTCTTGGCGACGTCAGAAATATGAGGAGAGAAGGAGAGTGTGGAGTCGAAGATGACCCCAAGGTTTTTTGCCTTGCAGGTAGGAGCAGGGAGGGGGCCAAGGGAGGCAGGCCAGAGAGCTACAGGGAAGGAGGGAGTGGGAGTACCGATGAGTAGAATCTCAGTCTTACTGGCATTAAGGCAGAGGTCATTGGCGGCACACCATTCTTGGATAGCAGACAGACAGTCAGAGATGAGGGAAGGAGAGGGGGAGGCTGAGGGTAGCCTGAAAATGAGCTGGGTATCGTCCGCATAGCACTGGAAATTAGGGCAGAGAGCGGCGATGCGGTGGGCAAGGAGTGCCAGATACTGGTTGAACAGCCAGGGAGAGAGATTAGATCCCTGGGGGACACCACAGGTGGAGAAAAAGATGTCGGAGAGGAAGGACCCCAGTTGGACCTGGGAGGGTCGATTTGAAAGGAAAGAGGTCAACCACGCCAGAGCCTGACCAGTGATACCCAGGTTTTCCCGGAGACGGTTGAGCAGGATGGCATGGTTGACAGTGTCAAAGGCAGAGGAGAGATCGAGCAGAATGAGAACACACAGAGTGTTGGAATCAAGGTTCAAGAGCAGGTCTTCACGGATGTTCAGGAGAGCAGTTTCCGTGCTTCTGGCAGCTCTGAAGCCAGATTGATGGTCATGAAGACTACCAACAGATTCAGCATGGAGGTTAAGCTGGAGATGGCCAGTTTCTCCAGGAGCTTGCCCAGGAAGGGAGTGATGGAGATAGGGCGATAGTTACATCAGATGCACTTCCTGATGTGTTTTCATCTTGTAGACAATACGCGTACAGGTGAGGTGTGTGCAGTCTCACTATGCTACATGTGCCTGTCCTTGTTATCCATGAGGAATACTTGGTACTTGCCCGCCCGATGCTCCAAGTCACATCTCTGACCCCTTTGTATCCTGTGTTCCTTACATCCCCTGTGTCATCATATATGGACAAACCACTCACTTTGCCTGATCGTGAAGAAGAGGAATGGACCAAGCAGTCTAATTATATTTCGGCGACATCTTCAAAAGCTCTGATGGTCATTCCAAAGCAGTATTGTCAGATCAGCCGGACTGGGATGCTATTCTCCTTTCCCCTGGCCCCTGGTGTCCAAGCTATCACAAATGTGAAGTGGCTCCAGGTGACCCATACAACCTCTTGTTGTTTGTCAATGCCTCTGAATCCACTTTCAGTGCCATTAAGGAAGAACTACGGGTCCTGAGGCCCATTGCCTTGCAGAATTGGTACGTTCTCGACCTTCAAACAGCTATGGGGGCGGGGAGTGTGAGAAGATTGGGAGTTCTTCCTAATGATTCGTAAAATTATACTTTGACTCAAACTATTGTTGCATTGTACAAGCTTAGGGTGGTCATGGAAAATGAAGCAGGAATAAAAAAATGACCCTTGGTTTTTCTTGGGTACCATCTTGGATGAGGCTAGCTGTCAAAATCTTAATGCACATTGTTGTATTTTTTCTTATTATATTTTATTCCTGTCAGCTCTTGTGATGCTGTTCTGCCCAGGCACAGAAGCCAGTTGCCACAATGACTGTGACCCTGTCCAAAGCTAGAACCACTACCATTTCATATCACATGAATAGCCAGACTGAAGCTGTCTTGTTTCCTCCAACAAATTGGGATTATTGTGTGGAGCAGCGCGCAGATTGACAAAATGGTAGGGGGATGAATTGGGTTTGTTGGGCGGAGGAGTATGCCCATACGGCAGTGGTCTTCAAACTGTGGGGATGGCCCCGTGGGGAGGCGGCACAAATGGTGTCCAGGGGTGGGGGAGGCATGAAGCTCTTCCAAAACAGAGTACTTTGGCTGATTGTAATGGAAAATATAAGCAAAAATGAATTCTAGGGGGGCCAGCAGCAATATTTTTACTCAAGGAGGGCTTGGCATAAAGAGTTTGACTACCACTGCCCTAGTGGGACCGAGGTGCAAGATGGTTGTCAGGTTGCTTCTGCATTGGCTGGGTGAATTTCTGCTTTGTGACTACAAGTGTGTCTGTTGACAATCTATTGTCTGTGTTGTGCATAGGACCCATGATTCGCTTATGTACTTATCTGGGTCTTCCTGACTCCTGGCTCCTGCCTTCATTGTACCCACGCCCTCCAGGCCCGCCGTGTCAAGAATGCTGCTCACCCTGCTCCTACAGTGTGAGCTGCGGTTGTCCATGAAATTTTCTAATGCGAAATGTCCATGGGAGAAAAAAAAATGAAAGTAATTTAAACAAAATTGACATTCTGTTTTTTCTCCCGCAGGCAACCTGCTCCCCTGACCCCCTTACTTACCTGTTGGCAGTACACCATATTGTGTGTCTCAAACTCCTCCATCCCTCTGCAATGCTGGTTCTCTTCACTTATGTGAATTGGAGCCGGCACTTTTGTTTTTTTTAAACGTTATGCTTTCGGAGCGGGGGACACCCCTGCAATCCCTGATGTCATTATAGTGAGCAATGGTTCAGGGGACACCCCCGCAACCCCTGTTCCTCTTGTTCGTTATAGTGGAACCGAATGGTAAATGTGTTTGGCTGTAGCAATTTTTTACAACTGAAATTCGATCAAATTTACCATTTGTTTCTTTTTATACAACTATTTCTATGGATATTTGCAAACTGCCGGAGTGACACAGTTCCTCCACCTGTGGCCAGGGTGTGCCTATGGTGGCATTCACACCTTAGCGTTTAGGTCGTTCCAGCACTTCCGCTGCCACCTTGTCCCTTATTTCCTTCCAATGGCATTGTTGTGCTGGGAGGATTTCTTGCAGTTGTGTGACCCATACAGCTCCTCTGCATGGCCCACCACCTCCTCTACCAGCACACTGATCTCCTGCTTGGAGAATCTGAATTTCTTGGGCACATTTCTCGCACATTCCCTTTCCCTGCAGACCTGTTTGGGGTGACTTTTAGGCTTGGATGGCAATCCCTTAAGGGTGATTTCGAGTGGATTGGATTTTTCAAGCTGGCCACCAGCAGGCTTCATGTTCTGGTGATGATGCTATTTCCGCTGGCGGTAATTGTGGCAAGGGACTAAGTGCTGAATATGTCGGCGGTACTGGTAATTCCGCTGAATCTGGGTGAAAATACAGCAGAAACCCATTTCCGGGGATAATTCCCCCAGATAAAAAAATATTTTTACCGCCGATGGTGTGTGTGTGTGCTCATGGTAAATTGTAATATGGCAGCAATTCCCCTGGACACCACAGTGGTAACAGTAATTCCAAAGTGGTGGAATATGGCAGTAATTCCCCCAGACACCAAAGGGGAAACAGTAATTCCACTGGGGCAGAATTAACACCTTATTATCGGCCGACGCATGTTGAAGCCCAATATGTAGGAGTGGCCACAGAGTTTGTTGTAAATAGAGAGGCAATGTGTAGGGTCGGAGTTTGGGGTGGCACCAGACAAGGGTGTCCTCACATTGCCCGGCTCTTTTAAAAAAAATGTTTTGTCATTAGCTAAGGCAGTGCATGCAGAGAAATTCAGTACCGATCTTCTCCAACATGATATCACAAAGATAAGGCAATTCCATTGATCTTTCCTTAATTCTTCCCTGGACAATATGGAACAGACAAAGGTGTTAATTCAGCCTTATGCTACCTGCATTCAAAGGAACAAGGTAAGCGAGTATCAAAGGCTCCATTGTCTAGAAGTCATGCTAGGTATGACCGACCTCACAGTTGCCATTAGGCCCTGCACCAAAGGGTTCCCATGGCTTCCATCGAGAGGTGGGTGAAGTTCACTGGTTGTAATACAGAATGTAATGCTGCCCTTGTGGAGAGATGTGCTGTTTATAATGCTAACAACATCTTAAAATGCCAAAATAACGTGTTGGGGCCTGATTCAGAGGTGCATGTTATCATAGAAAAGTGTTGTGTCTTGCTGAAAGACACTTTTTCCATGAAGCAAAGGATACTGACCTAACCAAGAGATCTGGTAAGTCCCTACTCCTGGAAAGCAGTGATTAACGTCTGAGCAACAGCCTTGCCAACCACCTCATGTGCAAGGGTCAGGCAGGATTGTATTCTAAAGCCAGAGCGCCCTTTCTGCACCAGCCTAAAGAGGTGTGAATTAACGGCACACTAGAGGTATTGTTAGTGATGAAAAGATGTGGCATTCCTTGCATACTATTAGGTTTAACATAAAAAAACGAACTTTGTATGAGAATCTACTGAAAAGACATTACACTAACAGACCGCAAGATGGCAGACTGTGCAAGTTGTAAGCAGGCAGTCTAAACGGACGGGCTGTATAAAATATGTTATCTTTTCAATTTGTCAGCCCACTTTTCTACATCTCTGAAAGTGATGTCGAGGATTTGCAAGCTCGTTGACATTTTCTGTACTGTAACAATGTGTCTTTCAATTGTGCATTTGGGTCAGGGGGCTCTGCACACGCTATGCCTGCCCTGCAGCACCTCGTCTGCGTACATTTTACATTGAAGGTGGGAGGACTTGGAGAAATGTCGTGTTTCTACCTGGCATTTACCACTTCCTGATAATCAGGACCCTAGTTGAATGTTTCAGCAAAAGGGGACTGTCTTCGGAAAAGAGAAGAACACATTGGATCAACAGTGATTCCCCTCTTGCAGCTGCCATTTCCCTGACTCCTTCGAATAGAAGCTCAGTTAGCTTCTCTTACAGGCGTTTGCTTTAGTTATTCCTACAGCTTTGACACTGATATATGATTGTTTTGGTATTTCAGCCAGGAAGATAGATATTATATACCTGATGAAGTGACACATTGCCCGAAACACGTAATAAACGCACAAGAAAACACTATACGAGATTCTAATCTTATGTTGTGATGAAGTTTTCTTGTTGCTTATATCTGTTGATTATAAAAATTAACTTTCCTTGAGAAATATATATTTTGAAATAGTATAAAAACGTTATTTTGTTCACACTACCTTTAATGTTCGTCACTTTATGTTGGGGAATACATTGTATATTCTCTAAAGGATTTGTTTTGTGAAAAAAACATTTATGGTATTTTTCTGCAAATTGTTTTGTTTATTATATGAAACATGTGGGTTATGCACTTATTTTACATTAAACACACATCATTAGGCTTTGTTAAGATTTCCTTAAGCATGTGCCAATTTGAGTGCCCAGGTCTTTTCCTCAATCGTTTGTGGCACACACAATTTTGACATGTTTGTCCCAATAGCCAGGGTCTGACCAGAAGCACTTTAGATTTGGTTAAACATTCGTTTGAATGTAAGTTCAACCATTGTTGAACGAGTTGTATTTCACTACGTGCACCCCTATATTCCTTTTTGTGCAACCTAAGTGGAATAGTCTGATCCATAGATGCAGCCGCGAAGAAGAGAGCAGCCTCCTCATGTATGGCACGTCCAATGAAAGCCAAGCATCCAACTTCAAGTGTCAAGCAAGAATTTCTGTGGCACTTAAACTCCAAAAGACTAGGAGTGACGTTTGTCCACCAACTGGTGGTGTCTATGTGGGAAAGGCTAGGACTGGTGGGCTATGGTTCTCTTGAAAGCCTGATATGTTTTGTTACTTTGATGTCTCACAGCATGGCTATTCGTCAGCCTAATACCTTAACATTTCTGTGGTCATAAGGTTTACTAAAACAGGTGGCTCTGCTTATGCACTGGCCACATTTTCTATATGCTGGGTTATGCTGAGTTGCTGCCTAAGAGGACGCACTGCAACCTACAGCAATATGACATACTCTTTCAAAGGATCCTTCTAGGTCGTCACTATAAATATATATTGTTGCTAAATGTAATTTTACTCCAGAAATTGTCACATAAATAACCTTTGGTGCATGATGAGTTGGTCAAATAAGAGTCAAACTAAATTTAAAAGTCATTGGTCCATTCATAGTCATATGGCGAGACTGACACATATTTGACAAATCTTGTATAGCTCTGACTGTCCAAATGAATGCTAAGACAACCATAGAGTGTGCCACTATTATCCAATCATAAAAACAAAAACAAAATGATGACGCATGTTTCATGAACAAGCACTTTCTCAAGGCACTATAGATTCATAATACCCCATACTGCTACATTTCATGAAGATTCAAGTATATTAGGAGGACATTGTTATGTCTAGCAAACATCAAATCGTGTTTCCAATGACAAGAACCAATAAAAGAATAGAAGAAGAGAAACAGAAATGGAAAAACAAGCACAAGCGAGAACAACAAGGTTAACTGTGAAACGAATTCTCATTCACAAGTCCAAAACTAAAGTGTGGTGTTAGTCTAGGTTCACAAGCATGCAGATCAACTTATAGTGGAGAACTCACAATGATAATGAGCATAATAATGGACACACAGCTAAGTGGCAATTGATGTTAAAGGTCCAAAAACCAAAAAAGTTATTGTTTGTTTTTATCTGTGTAGTCGGATGCATTGCATGTTCGATGCAATAGCAACGAGGATTGAGCAGCTTACATAATGCTTGTAAGAAAAATTGTGTCACATGGCTGGAGGAACACACAACTACTGACACCTGCATATCGTTGCAGGGTCTTATTGAGCAACAGTAAAACATAAAACTATTGCATGGAAATTGGTTCAAGGGGGCTGTAACAAATGGTCTTGGGAAATGCAGTCCTTAAACTCAGAAGTACATACAAAGGCATACATACATTTGGAGATAGGAAGGTCTCCTGCTTAGTTCGCTCTACTACTCAGTTCTAATCCCTTTTTTTATGGACCAGAGGGCCTCTCCACATCTCTTGGGATTCAGGGCTTCCTACCTTCAGCAAGTGTCCCGAAGTTCTTTAATTTCATTGCTGCTCTTCTCTCTGTTAATTACTCCCTACTTGCAGGACCAATGGTTCTCCTCTATCTGTTACACATCTCCTATTCCACAAGTGGAAAGCACTCCCTCTCGCCCTGTTTTGGGCTCCCATCACTGTCCTGCAGCCATGCTCCTCCCTTTCCTCCTGGCTGTACCCTTGCCAGTAACATAATTTGGGGGTTTCAAGTGTTTACAATCCAATCAGCAGAGAAAGGAACACCTCTAATGAAATTATGACCTGTGAAACCTCATGTTTACTTTGGAAAGGGGACAAGA
Source organism: Ambystoma mexicanum (assembly GCF_040938575.1). Lineage (NCBI taxonomy): Eukaryota > Metazoa > Chordata > Amphibia > Caudata > Ambystomatidae > Ambystoma > Ambystoma mexicanum. Next base: position 552,642,210 of record NC_090936.1, on the reverse strand, counting down.
AACCTTTTTCTCCTGAAAAGCTGACCTGCGGGGGAGAGGGAACAGAGTTCTCCTTTATAAATAATCACTGCTGCTGGGAGGTGGAGTGGGGGGATGGAATTAGTTAGGCTTTTCATATCAAGGATCTACAAGGACCTATACCTGTTGTCTAAGGGGTATCTGTGAACGTGTCAGTGGTTTCCCATATCATATCTTCTTTTGAATTCCTGGTAGACCTCCCAGACCCCATTCTGGGTTTCAGAGCTCTAACCAGTATCCCTTCAGGGGAGCGCAGTCCAGAATATCTTGTTTCTTTGGGACCTGGTAATTGCTAGCTCTAATGGGTTTCCGAATAGTTTAGGGACGGTCTGCCTAACACCCATGGTCTGATTTCAAAAGACTATATGGGCTGGTTCTTTGTAGAGAACCATGTGGGGTTAGTCTGTGAGGGTCACAACCCCTCTTCTGCAACGATTCTTCTCCTAGGATGCCTAACTGGTGGGGTTGGGGGGGCATGGCATGTCCTTCCAGTCTCTCTCTTAAGCATAAAGTGGGGTGGGTACTAGGTTTACCGTCAGCTCATTTCTCACATACCAGTATTTAGCATAAATCTGCTTGATTGAAATTTCAATCAAACACTACTCTGGAAAAAAACTATAATGATAAAAACTACACACATATTATCTAATACTGAATCAACTTGCAGCCACACTTGAATTACTAGTTTAAGTCAGTTGGGTTAATAATCCTGAAATATATTTTCTTTAAATACTTGAAAATGTTATGGAAAGCACAGTCCAAAGGGAGAATTCTGTTTGTTGCATTTGACTTAAATTGCTAATAGAATGGTGTGTAGAATCATATGATAAGAATTCTTTACCACCATCCACTTAATATTGTCTCTATAATGATATCTGATTTCATTAAGCCAAACATCAACTAAGAGGTGTGCGGCTAGTCTTGGACCTATGATTCCGCCTATGATTCACACATCATGTGCCCTCGGTGAATGGGCACAACATTATCGGGGCAGTTGAGGAGATATGTTAGCATTTGGTGAACCATTTTACTTTCCAACCACATTTATGGACTTTCATATATTGTTGACTGGGGAGATGGCCCTCGGACCCTGACTATCTTAAATAGCCAAATGTATGTCCATTCTGCAGTAGCCAGAGTGGGCACCACTAAAATCAGCCTATGGATGAACAAGGATCATCTACAAAGACATACCGTTGTTACCGGACCGGCAAACTACGAGGTCTGCTCACGGGTGGCTTTCCACCCGCCAGGTCTGACCTGGCGGGCGGACCGGCACCCGCGAGCAGTCCATGTCGGATGCACCAGCACCATTCCCAAATGGTGCCAGTGCACCCGGCCTCCCCATTCTGATTGAGTCCAATGGGACTCAAACGGGAATGGGGAGTAATTTTTTTCCAGGGCCCGGGGTTGGGCAATTTCCGGGTCTGGCGGTCTCATAATGAGGCCCATTGGTTTTGATGGTTTGCCCTTAGTCGAAGAGAGCGTTATGCAGAGGTCCAAAATCAACACCTGTGCATGGATTGTGAAATGATTCCATAACAAGTGCAATGGCAGAAAATCACAGTTCTTCTCCTCTTAGCGGGTAACAGCCTCATGCCAAGTCGAAACCAGGTGACAGAATATCTAAGGAACAGGGAAAGAAACGACTGCCTATATACGAGGCAAGGAGAAGCATTCATTACCTATGCCCCACAGACAACACCAAATCTCCATCAATGACATCAAGCCAAAAATACACAGTTAGTGAAATTCCCACAGCAAACACCACACAAAAGCATCTCATGTAATAATAACAGATTGCACTCAGATATAGCGTTTCATGTCAGATTCACCCCGCTTCTAACTGCTGTGATAACAGGAGTCCTTAATATCCGATTGAATGGTGCTCCATTTATCGAACACGGAAGCATTAACTCCGAAGTCCTCCTTGTCACACGACTCAAGCTTGTAAATTGCATACTGGCCGCACATGATAGGGGATAATTTAACGTGTGGGTTAATGGTGCTGCAATTGGACAAATCACAGCTAACGTGGGCTGCACATTGCTCTGTAATTATCATGCTAGACGGAAGGAGCTAAACAGACCACCTTGTGGAGATTAATGTGAAAAGAAAATAGTGAGATGTGACTGCACCTGGAGCATGTGAGGCTTGGAGACCAGTTTCATGAATAGTCACAGTCCAGAACCACATACAATTCTCCAAGCCACTAATGGGAGTTGGAATATTGGAGCGAATGCAGCATAATCTACTATTTATCTACTCATGGGGGGTCATTACGACCCAGGCGGTAACCATGGCGCCTGTTGCGCCATGGTTGCTGCCCGTATTTTACCAATTCTGCCAATGGTAAATGGGGAATTTCCGTCCCATTCCAAGGTTGGCGGGGCGGTTATTCCCCATTTACCATTGGCCTTTCCCCATTCCCATTTTTGCCCCATAGGGCTGAATGGGAATGGGGAAGGCGGTAATTATGGCAAATTGCGGTACCATAATTACCTTCAAGGTCCCTTTGCGGGTCCCTACCTTAACGGCTGGTACAGACTGGCAAAGGGACCTCGTAGTAAGGCGTTAAGGGGTTAACGGCGCCGCAACCTTTTACGGCGCCGTTAACCCCTTAACGCCTGCGTCGTAATGAGGCCCATGATGTTTTTAGACTAGGCTTCAAAAAACTAGGCTTCAAAGAATTCAGAGATCGATAGAAAGTGCTTTCAAAGAACCTTGCATGTGACATTTCCAATAACATTCTTATCACAACAAAAAGATTGTAGACCCCGGAATGATGAAAGGCCAAGAAACACTGTCGAGAGTCAAGCATATGGCCCACATCTGAATTCCAAGTCACTGTAAGCCACAACCTACAAATAGCATGGCACATTTCTATGACATGTTCACTATGCAGCATAAATAGTCCTCTAAAGAATGAAATGGCAATAGCATTGCCAGGCACTCGCAATTGCAGGGACTATGTAGTGACTGTCAATTTACTGAATGTCATTAGCTACTTACTGTCATCATTGGAAATATTCCTGAAAAATTGAGTAACATAACCCATTGGTGTTCAATTAGACAGGTGGCTGAGACTTTGAAAGAGATTCAATGTAAACATAAAATGGGGATTAAAACTGATGCTTAGCAAGGCCCTTGCACACATAACCTTGTGAAGGTTAAGCCAAGAAGGCTACTTCAGCAAGGCCACCATTAGACGTTCTGAAACCAGTCTGCCATGTAGGCTGCACAGGCATATCCTCCCTTCAGGAGGCCTCTTGCCCATAAAATCCTTACAAATATCTGCAATATATTTTGTTCAACTATGCCCTGGTCTTTAAAATTAAAATCATGAAAAGTATTCCACATTTAGCTTACAACAAAAAATAATCTAATTTCAGCCGATGAGCAAAGATTTTGGAATTTGAAAACAATTGTGATTTCCTGCAAATGCTCCATCTTATAGTCGTCACAGCAAGGTCATGGTTCCATTTATTTATTTATTTGTTATTTTATAGTGCTCAAGACAGTCAAAGCCCAGAGGCATTAGAGAGCTAACAAGGCATAACAAAACAGATAATACAACCTAACTATTCCAGACCAAGAAGGATACAGCAGAAGAGTCTACAGGGTGCTCATGCAAATAGTAGGGTCTTCAAGGCACGTTTAAAGCAGTCCAGCGAGACACAGCCCTTCAAATCTGGAGATAAAGCATACCAGCATCTGGGTGCTAAGTAGTGAAATGCACCACGACTGACCACAGTCAATGTTGCTCTTGGCACACACAGGAGATGGGTATTGTTTGATCTCAAAGTCCTTCTACTAGACAACCAGGATAGCCTTGCTGAGAGATAAGCTGGACTTTGACCACACACACATTTATGCATCAACAACAGAAGGCGGAAAAAAATCCTTGCAGCCAGCAGCAGCAAATGGAGCACCCTCCTGGCTTCAGATATATGCTCTCTCCTACCCATGCCTTCAACAGCAAGCATGGCGCTGCTTTGAATAACTTGAAGCTTGGCTATTTCCCTATCCCATGAAGCAAGTTACCATAGTCCACAGTAGTCAAGTTTAGAGCTGATGATGGCTCTGGGAATGTTGGCACAGCTTTTATGCATCAGGAAAGGTCTTAACTGGCTTAACAACTTGATGTAATAGGAGGAAAAGGCAGCCAGGCTATTCACATGGGCCTTCATATTCATCTCCTGATCAAAGACAACTCCAAGAGTTTTAACTTTAGGCAGGGTAGTGATGTTACAACCAGCTATCACAAATTCCTCATCGGTCGTATCAAGTTTCCTTAGACAAGCCACTGTCCCTATTATCATCAGTTTGGTTTTAGCATAATTTAAGACCAGACAGTTGTCCACCATCCATTGCTGGACAGGAGACTAGATCTCATTAATGTTTCCTGTATCCAAGTTGTAGTTGCCAGAGAGAGGAATTAAGCTCTGAGTATAATCAATGCAATTGGTGTATATTATACCCCTAGCATCTAGCAACTCGAACAGCGGATTAGTGAAGATGTTATACAATGTGGTAGACCAGCTTGACCCTTGTGGAATTCCACACAGCACTTTAAACTCATCAGCGGTAGCTTCCCTACTAAATACTCTGGCTGACCAATTAGTCAGGAAGGAGTTAATTCAGTTGGCTGCAGCCACTGAGAACGAAGCAGAGTGTACTTACCTGTTGACAAGTATATCATGAACTACCCGGTAAAAGGCCGTGGACAGATCAAGAAGCATGAGTAATGTGGTGTTACCGTTCTCCATTGTCTGAAGTAAGATGTTAGCTTTCAGGTCAAGTAATGCTGTTTCGGTGCTGTGTACAGATCTAAAACCTGATTGCCACAGACCTAATGTTACGGCTCGCTGGCACCGGCGTTCCCCTCTTCCAAGATGGCTCCTGATCCTCTGGGTTACGGTGCAGTGTTTTTACGTTCGCATGGCAGACATCCTCTGACGTCATCTCGTTCTCTCATGGATTCCGGATATGGCCCAGCAGAGCCGAAGCTCAGTGCGTCGCTACTCTCTACAGACGCTACGTGAGTTCGCAACTAGGGTGTTTATTACTCTATACCTTATTCCTATGCTTACCTTTCCTTCCTGCTCTTTCCTACAGCCTTGCCATTCTGCCCAGTCATCCCGTTCCGCTGCCCACGAGTCTACAGGAAGCTCCGGTAGCCTCCCCTTCCAGACACGTTAGGTACACCACCAACCATTACATTGATTCCTCTTGTACCTAGTTCCTTCGCTCATCTCTTGTTTACTTATCTAGAATCCGGACTTCGCCGAGATTCTGTGACCAGATCCAGTGAATCCTGTAATCTTGAGGAGCTGTAGCCAGCGGATAACGCGACCGATCAAGCTCCACATCCGTTCCAGCAGGGTTTTTTCCCCCAGGAGGGTTTCCCTGGGATCCCTTGCACAACCCTTCATTTCGCTCTTAGGGTGGAGGGAGGTGTTAGGGGCCTCAGGGGACTCTCCATTTGCCTCGTTGGTTCCTGCATGAGACAGGTTAGTGTTGAAACATTACAGCTAGCGACGCCTATAAAAGAAAAGGCTTAGATACACATCATGATTACTTTACAGGCAGCCTTAGACCAAGTGCAGCAATTAACGACCGCAGTACAAGGATTGTCCCATGAGGTACAAGCCTTAAAGCATGAAAATGCAATCCTTAATTGCATTGGGACTCAAACGGGAATGGGGAGTAATTTTTTTCCAGGGCCCGGGGTTGGGCAATTTCCGGGTCTGGCGGTCTCATAATGAGGCCCATTGGTTTTGATGGTTTGCCCTTAGTCGAAGAGAGCGTTATGCAGAGGTCCAAAATCAACACCTGTGCATGGATTGTGAAATGATTCCATAACAAGTGCAATGGCAGAAAATCACAGTTCTTCTCCTCTTTGCGGGTAACAGCCTCATGCCAAGTCGAAACCAGGTGACAGAATAGCTAAGGAACAGGGAAAGAAACGACTGCCTATATACGAGGCAAGGAGAAGCATTCATTACCTATGCCCCACAGACAACACCAAATCTCCATCAATGACATCAAGCCAAAAATACACAGTTAGTGAAATTCCCACAGCAAACACCACACAAAAGCATCTCATGTAATAATAACAGATTGCACTCAGATATAGCGTTTCATGTCAGATTCACCCCGCTTCTAACTGCTGTAATAACAGGAGTCCTTAATATCCGATTGAATGGTGCTCCATTTATCGAACACGGAAGCATTAACTCCGAAGTCCTCCTTGTCACACGACTCAAGCTTGTAAATTGCATACTGGCCGCACATGATAGGGGATAATTTAACGTGTGGTTTAATGGTGCTGCAATTGGACAAATCACAGCTAACGTGGGCTGCACATTGCTCTGTAATTATCACGCTAGACGGAAGGAGCTAAACAGACCACCTTGTGGAGATTAATGTGAAAAGAAAATAGTGAGATGTGACTGCACTTGGAGCATGTGAGGCTTGGAGACCAGTTTCATGAATAGTCACAGTCCAGAACCACATACAATTCTCCAAGCCACTAATGGGAGTTGGAATATTGGAGCGAATGCAGCATAATCTACCATTTATCTACACATGGGGGGTCATTACGACCCAGGCGGTAACCATGGCGCTAGTTGCGCCATGGTTGCTGCCCGTATTTTACCAATTCTGCCAATGGTAAATGGGGAATTTCCGCCCCATTCCAAGGTTGGCGGGGCGGTTATTCCCCATTTACCATTGGCCCTTCCCCATTCCCATTTTTGCCCCATAGGGCTGAATGGGAATGGGGAAGGCGGTAATTATGGCAAATTGCGGTATCATAATTACCTTCAAGGTCCCTCTGCGGGTCCCTACCTTAACGGCTGGTACAGACTGGCAAAGGGACCTCGTAGTAAGGCGTTAAGGGGTTAATGGCGCCGCAACCTTTTACGGCACCTTTAACCCCTTAACGCCTGCGTCGTAATGAGGCCCATGATGTTTTTAGACTAGGCTTCAAAAAACTAGGCTTCAAAGAATTCAGAGATCGATAGAAAGTGCTTTCAAAGAACCTTGCATGTGACATTTCCAATAACATTCTTATCACAACAAAAAGATTGTAGACCCCTGAATGATGAAAGGCCAAGAAACACTGTCGAGAGTCAAGCATATGGCCCACATCTGAATTCCAAGTCACTGTAAGCCACAACCTACAAATAGCATGGCACATTTCTATGACATGTTCACTATGCAGCATAAACAGTCCCCTAAAGAATGAAATGGCAATAGCATTGCCAGGCACTCGCAATTGCATGAACTATGTAGCGACTGCCAACTTACTGAATGTCATTAGCTACTTACTGTCATCATTGAAAATATTCCTGAAAAACATAACCCATTGGTGTTCAATTAGACAGGTGGCTGAGACTTTGAAAGAGATTCAATGAAATAAAATGGGGATTAAAACTCATGCTTAGCAAGGCCGTTGCACACATAACCTTGTGAAGGTTAAGCCAAGAAGGCTACTTCAGCAAGGCCACCATTAGACGTTCTGAAACCTGTCTGCCATGTAGGCTGCACAGGCATATCCTCCCTTCAGGATGCCTCTTGCCCATAAAATCCTTACAAATATCTGCAATATATTTTGTTCAACTATGCCCTGGTCTTTAAAATTAAAATCATGAAAAGTATTCCACATTTAGCTTACAACAAAAAATAATCTAATTTCAGCCGATGAGCAAAGATTTTGGAATTTGAAAACAATTGTGATTTCCTGCAAATGCTCCATCTTAGAGTCGTCACAGCTAGGTCATGGTTCCATTTATTTATTTATTTGTTATTTTATAGTGCTCAAGACAGTCAAAGTCCAGAGGCATTAGAGAGCTAACAAGGCATAACAAAACAGATAATACAACCTAACTATTCCAGACCAAGAAGGATACAGCAGAAGAGTCTACAGGGTGCTCATGCAAATAGTAGGGTCTTCAATGCACGTTTAAAGCAGTCCAGCGAGACACAGCCCTTCAAATCTGGAGATAAAGCATACCAGCATCTGGGTGCTAAGTAGTGAAATGCACCACGACTGACCACAGTCAATGTTGCTCTTGGCACACACAGGAGATGGGTATTGTTTGATCTCAAAGTCCTTCTACTAGACAACCAGGATAGGCTTGCTGAGAGATAAGCTGGACTTTGACCACACACACATTAATGCATCAACAACAGAAGGCGGAAAAAAATCCTTGCAGCCAGCGGCAGCAAATGGAGCACCCTCCTGGCTTCAGATATATGCTCTCTCCTACCCATGCCTTCAACAGCAAGCATGGCGCTGCTTTGAATAACTTGAAGCTTGGCTATTTCCCTATCCCATGAAGCAAGTTACCATATTCCACAGTAGTCAAGTTTAGAGCTGATGATGGCTCTGGCAATGTTGGCACAGCTTTTATGCATCAGGAAAGGTCTTAACTGGCTTAACAACTTGATGTAATAGGAGGAAAAGGCAGCCAGGCTATTCACATGTGCCTTCCTATTCATCTCCTGATCAAAGACAACTCCAAGAGTTTTAGCTTTAGGCAGGGTAGTGATGTTACAACCAGCTATCACAAATTCCTCATCGGTCGTATCAATTTTCCTTAGACAAGCCACTGTCCCTATTATCATCAGTTTGGTTTTAGCATAATTTAAGACCAGACAGTTGTCCACCATCCATTGCTGGACAGGAGACTAGATCTCATTAATTTTTCCTGTATCCAATCTGTAGTTGCCAGAGAGAGGAATTAAGCTCTGAGTATAATCAGTGCAATTGGTGTATATTATACCCCTAGCATCTAGCAACTCGAACAGCGGATTAGTGAAGATGTTATACAATGTGGTAGACCAGCTTGACCCTTGTGGAATTCCACACAGCACTTTAAACTCATCAGCGGTAGCTTCCCTACTAAATACTCTGGCTGACCAATTAGTCAGGAAGGAGTTAATTCAGTTGGCTGCAGCCACTGAGAACGAAGCAGAGTGTACTTACCTGTTGACAAGTATATCATGAACTACCCGGTAAAAGGCCGTGGACAGATCAAGAAGCATGAGTAATGTGGTGTTACCGTTCTCCATTGCCTGAAGTAAGATGTTAGCTTTCAGGTCAAGTAATGCTGTTTCGGTGCTGTGTACAGATCTAAAACCTGATTGCCACAGACCTAAGATGTTATTTGCCGTTAAGAATGCTTGGACTTGAAGGTAGGCAACATGATCAAGGATCCTGAGCAACAAAGAAAAATGCGTGATTGGCCTATAGTTGGCCAGATTATTAGGGCCCAGAGTGGGCGTCTTTAAAAGCAGAGCATCCAAGCCTGTTTAATGCTACTGGGTACATGGCTTTCAGCAAAAGATTAACAAACTTAGTGATGATACTAACCAAGGACGGTGTACGTGCCCTAACAACCGCTGCAGGGCAGTCATTTCCCATGCAGAAAGTGGGCTTAAATCGGGCCATAATACTGGAGATTTCTGATTCTTACAAACCTAAACGCAAAGCATGTCTTAGAAGTGTCAATCACTGGTACAACAGCCTCAGGTTTTGTTCTCTCAAGATTAATGTTTTTTACTGAAGATATTATCTCTGATCATCTGTACTTTTAGCACCATGGCTTCCTGGATTGCTGTGCACCATTCCTTGTCCTTTGTGAGTTTTTTTGCCAAAGGATATGGGCTTTCTAGTTATAGAACAATCTTAAATACCTCTTTAGTGACAGAGCTTGTATTCTCAATCCTTTTATCATATTCTGCCTTTTTGGCTTGTATAATAGACTTATAATTCTTAGATGCCAGAACATAGGCTTCCCTATTCTCTGCAAAACTGAAATCAAGCCATGCTTTGTAGGCCTTATGTTTGGCTACTTTAAGTTTTCAAACACAGAGGGAGGGACAAAACAAGAGTCCCCTGACACAGAGCAGAAGTCCCCTGTGTCGCATAATGCATATAGGGATATAGACAAGGAAGACCTATGTCACTCTGGTATTTTAACAAGGCTGGAGCTGCCTTATTCCCACCAAAAGAGGCATTAAAGCTATATATGTCAGCCATTTTGCGATATTAATTCTTAATGCCTTTAATCTGTTTGCTACTATCTTCCGCATCTGGGATAGGGCTACGTTGCAACCCTGTTCGAGTGTGGTCCTTCTCTGAGAGCTAAATCAGATTAAACTGTGCAATCTCATCTACAATGGGGTTTAAGCCCATGGCAAGATATCGTTCCAAAATGCAAAACGCCCGATATGAGCTCGGACAAGCCTGATTATTGAAACCAGATATTCCATTTCCAATCTGTATTGGCAACGTCATAAACTCTACTAGTATTGTCCGAGCAGAAGTAAAGCCAGTTTACCAAAAGAACGAAGCAGCAGAGACTTACAGAATCACCAGATCCGGAGGTTTCCAGCAAACAAACGCTAGCCGAATGCTAACCGGTGCCAACCGGTTAAAATGCACTCGGTGTGCTAGAAAGTGTAGTTCTGAGTAGGAAGAATCAAGCAAATACTAAATTAAGCTTCGTTTCCTACTATGTAAAGATTCGACTCAAACACCCCAGCAGTAATTTTCAGTCCTGCAACCTTCTCAAAAATACAGTGTTCCGGATGGCACACACACACAACACGTAATTCACACAGTGAGTACATAATGAATCTAATGTAGAGAAATCAACCTCAAGCTGTCTAGCATCAAAGTAAAAACCGTCAGACATATCCAGAGGCAACCGGCTAAAACACGCCTGCAATGATAATTTAGCCATTCTTGGTGTGCTGAGTAACGTAGTTCGAAGGAGGCAGAATCAAGGAAATATTAATGAAAGCTTTGTTTTTCTCTCAAATCAAACACCACAGCAGTATGTTTCAGTCCATAATAATTTCCTGCAACTTTCTCAAAAGTACAGTGTTCTAGATGGTACACACACACAACGCACAATTCACAGAGTAAATCTACAATTAATCTAATGCAGCGACATCAACTACACGCTGTCTAGCATCCACCTCAGCTGTGGTGTTGTAGAAGGGTAAAACCCTACAGAATAGAAAAGAAGAAATAACGGACTCAGCAAGAACTTGACCCGTAGAAACTGCACCAGTCTACAATGCCACACCTGAGGTTGGTTAATGTGAAAAAGGAAGGACATTAGAGCAATCGACCTTCCCTCCAAAATTCCTATGGTGGGTTTAATTGCCATCTTTGGAATGTACATGGTAGTGAGGGGGACATGGATGGGGATCAAACCCTACATAAATGGATGCTTCCCCTGATGCATAGTATGGCTCATAAACTAGAAAGAACCCAAACCAGCTGACCACAGACTGGAAGAGCACCTTGCTCTGCAAGTCACATGCAGCTTTCTGAAGAAATGCCTCGCTAGATAGTCGTCCATTTTGCAAGGCCCATGCCGAACTTCAAAGCAAATCAAAATAGTGTTCATCCACGGTTCGAGAATGGGCATGGGTAGTAACAGCCCGTAGGCCCGACCAAGTGAAGTTGGGACAGGCCAGCAGATTGGCAGTCATGAAGAAGCAGCATTTACCTTTCTCATAATTGAGACAAACACTGGAAAATTTGGCTCATAATCCAAGAAATCTGATTGACAAAAACTCCCGCTCAGGCTGCTAATAAATACACAATGTTATCTGAGAATGTGACCAAGAATGGAGTGTACTACTGTTTGACCTACTCAAAAAACATAGTAGAGTACTCTTCATGTTTATTCACAGAAGCAAAAGCTCAGGTGGCTAGATACATGAACATGAGTCAACTTCAGTTGTAGGTCTCATTGGAGGGAAAAATCAAATAGGGATTTCCGAGTGAGAGGCTGGGCATCATTGTCCTACTGCTTATAGTTTAGGAATGGCATAAACATTAGTTTTCAATATAAAAGGCCTATTTCTTACTCATAGACTCTCGGTCATAAAATAATAACTGAGGCAAGCAAAAAGAACAAAGCAGTACAGCATTTGTACCAAAAGACATAGATCTACCAAATAACTCTATGCACCAGCATGATTTCATCCTTCAATTAGAAATATACTCTTGTAATGGGTCAGCCATTTGAATATTCATGTAGGGTTTCTTTTGCAAATGAGAAGCAATGTATAACAGCAGAGTTCTGAATAACATGTGTGTGCGGATTGAGGTCTTGTCAACGTGAATTATTGTATTCTTATTCTGTTGCTCCAGTTGTGATCATTTACCAATTCCTCCTCAGTGAAGACTTGCACTTAATGGAGGAGGAGAACCAAACTCACATCTACCAATTCATCCTGATGGGACTTTCAACTAAGCCTGAAGTGCAGCTTTTCTTGGCAGCACTCTTCATATTGACCTACATCTCTATCATAGCTGGAAACCTCCTCATCCTGCTCGTCATTCGGATGAACCCTCATCTCCACACCCCCATGTACTTCTTCCTTGGTAACCTGTCTTTCTTGGATGTTTGCAGCTCTTCCGTCACTGTTCCCAAGATGCTGGCGGGACTCCTGGTGAAGGAGAAAACAATCTCTGTCCATGGCTGTTTCACGCAACTATTTTTTTTCATCTCATTCACCTGTGCAGAAATATTTCTCCTTTCGGCAATGTCATATGATCGATATGTTGCAATCTGCAAACCATTGCATTACACTGTTATAATGAACATGAGATTCTGCACTCAGCTGGCAGTTTCTTCCTGGAGTGGTGGGTCTGCCTATTCCTTGCTGCATACGCTCTTGGCTTCTAGGCTGTCATTCTGCAGATCCAACATCATTGACCACTTCTTCTGTGACCTCCCACCCCTGTACAAGATCTCTTGTACTGACATCTTTATCAATATTCTGGTGGTCTTCACCACTGGTGGTCTATTAGGATTGGTGTCCTTACTTGTAGCATTCGTTTCCTACTCACATATAATCTCTGCGGTCCTGAGAATTGCTTCCACAGAGGGAAAACACAGAGCATTTTCTACCTGCTTTGCACATCTCACTGTCGTCATCATCTTCTACGGGTCTCTGTCCTTCATGTATTTACGTAATACGTCAAGCTACCAGTTGGTTACAGACAGAGGAGTGTCCATCGTGTATACAGTCATAACCCCTTTGTTGAATCCACTTATCTACAGCCTCAGAAACAGGGACATTAAAGAAGCTATCAGTAAAGCATTTGGGAAAAAGGCTTAACACGCAGGTTGCGAGGGTTTCACAGTCTACATCTGTTTTAATCAACATTTGCAAACATTCTGGTACTTCAGAAATCACTCCCCAACTCTGTAGAGGGTTGAAAATCAAAAGTCCCAAATGCTAAATCATTTTGCACAAGGTTGTTATGTTGGGATTTTCTTGAACATGTTTTTCCTAGCATGTAATCTTTGCTTTTCAACATATGATTGCATTCATTGTTTCCCTCATACCTGTTATTGTTCTACTCATCCGCTCATTACCAAAATACCAAACTTTTACTATATATGTTTTCTCTTTTCATTTCAAAACATCTCTGCCTATCTCTGCTTACATCCTTTTCTCCCCTTATTCTTCATTTGCCTCCCTCCTTTTTCCTATTCAGTTGTGTACCTATCCATTCATATACGTCTTTATCCGAGCAATATAGAGAGCGAGTGATGGCATCATATGTGAAATCAGGAAGGACACCACCTATGACATCCACGGTGACCTTACAGTCATCGGGAAACATTTTCAACTGTATTTGAAGATATAGCACAGATGCATATACCCTGTATTTTATGAAGGTCCGAAAACATTTGTCAAACGTTGTAAATAATGGTTGGGGTACTATAGAAAGTTGGTCTTGCACATAGCAATCTACAGCTTCAGATCCAATACAGCCGGAGTCTGCAAGCTTTGTCTCTCCAGCGATGTTAAATGACAAGTTCCACTACCCCTAACCAGCATGGGCAATGGGGAGGGATCATGGAAGTCATAGGTCAAAAAGAAGCAGAATGCCGGCTTCAAACGCCGGCACTAAAACAACTACAATGTCCATCCAGTACATTAGCTACTTTTGTGCCCTTAAAACATGAACGCTTTTTTTTAAACATTGTTGACCCTTGCAAGCCACCTGCTCTAACCTTTGCCATTTGACATAGTAAAGGACTACCTTTTGATTTGTTATACTGACAGTAAGTATTCTGATACAGTTCCTTCTCATGTTTGTTGTATTCTTTGGTAGTCTACTGGAAAATCATAATTGCATGTATTCTTTGTATATGGAAATGTTTTTAGAACAGAGTGATAAAAGTATTTGAGTGTTTTATCATGGTTACTACTTATTAAAATACAGAGTACTTCTGGAGTGTATGAACATCATGGTTGTAAATGGACAGTGTTTTTAAATAAAAACTCCAAACACGCTTTACTCTTGAATTCACCCTGATGTGCAGCAACACGATTATTTAATGTTGCATCTTTCTAACTTGCAGGCGTAATCTGCTATACAATTAATATCATTGATGATCCCTTAGGTGATGTCCTATGTGATGTAATTTGTGATGTCATGAATGATTTTATTTGTGCAATCATTAAGGTGGCCTAGCTTCCAACCCTTGCTGAATTTCTGGGATTTTGTTGTATTAAATCGCCACCTTAACATCACTTCAACTAAAGTTTTCTTAATGAATTTCAAGGGTTTTGTATGCTATTCTGTCCACCACTTGCAATTCTGTCTTTTTTTCTGGTAACATAACTGATATCATATAATTTTTTATCAATATCTGTTCTTCAGCTACTCCATATCGGGTTTATAAAGTATTTCATTATTTCCTGTGTCCACTAGATAAGAAGGGATTAGTAATGGTGTACTGTGATGAGGAAGAGTGTGGTTAAATAGTTGGGAACTGTGACGAGGAAGAGTGAGGCGTGATCGTTATGATGTGTGTCAACAAAGAGTCAGTTGGTGGAAGTGGGGCACTGTGACAAGGAAGAGTGAGGTGGTGGTAGTGGGGTGCTGTGATGAGGAAGAGTGAGGCATTTCTAGTAATGGACAGTGTTGAGAAACAGTTAGGCGGTGGCAGTGAGGGACTGTGTTGAGGAAGAGTGACATGGTGGGGTGAGGGATTGTGTTGAGGAAGAGTGAGGTGCAATAGTTGAGAACTGTGATGAGGAAGAGTGAGTTGGTGGTAGTAGGGGAATCTGACAAGGAAGAATAAATTGGGGTAGTGGGGACTTTGATGTGGAAGATGGAGATGGTAATAGTAAGGGGTTGTGATAAGAAGAGTGAAGAGGTGATAGTAGGGGACTGTGATGAGGAAGAGTAACATGGTGGCAGTGGGAAACTGATGAGGAAGAGTGAAATCGTGGTAGTGCAGGACTGTGATGAAGGATAGTGAGTTGGTGATACTGGGGTACTGTGAGGAGGAAGAGTGATGTGGTGGTGGTGTGGGACTGTGATGAGGAAGAAGTAAGTCGTGGTAGTGGAGGGCTGTGAAGAGGAAGATTGAGTTGAGGGTAGTGGGGGACTATGATGATAAAGAGTGAGTTGTTGATAGTGGGGCACTCTGATGACGAAGAGTGACATGGTGGTAGTGGGGTACTGTTATGAGGAAGAGTGAGATGATGGCAGTAGGGCACTGTGACGAGGAAGAGTGAGTTTGTGGTATTGAGGGACTGTGATGAGGAATAGTTAGTTGGTGGAAGTGCGTCACTGTGATGTGGAAGTGTGACATGTTGGTAGTGGGGTACTATTACGAGGAAGAGTGAGATGATGGTAGTGGGGTACTGTGATAAGGAAGAGTGAGGTGGCGTAGAGGGGTATTGTGAAGAATAATAGTGAGTTGCTCGTATTGGGAAACTATGACGAGGAAGAATGAGTTGGTGGTATTGATTCTTGAATCGGGTAATGGTGGATTTTCAGAATTGAAAAAGCTTGGCACCATCAATGCATCCTGGGATATATGACTAAGGGGGTCATTACGAGTTGGTTGGTATTCCTGTGGTAAGTCTCCTGGAATACTGGCCCAATGGAATTACTGTTACAGTTACAGCCACCTAATCTGGCAGTCTTCCTGCTGTTTTGCAAGTGGTGGTGGTAGTGTTAGTCCCCATTAAATTAGATTCCTTAGGACTCCCTGTGGGAATTCACGAGCAGTAATTCTGCTGGAATTTGGCAGAAAGGTGGCGAATTTACCTCAAGCTCATAGCTGCAGGAGAATACTCCAACTTTGCAGTAATGTGGCGGTAACAGTGTTACCACAGCATTTTTAGTGCAACGCCCAACTCGTAATCAGGTCCTACATTTTGGGTACAGGGCCGTGCTCTATGCCAAAAGATTTTTTTAAATAATGACCGGATTTAAGGCAAAACAATAAAGAATGTCATTCAAGCGCTTCGTGCCTGACTTATTTCTTATTTGGGGCAAATCTGTGCAGCAGTTTCAGCTGTGCACCTGAGCAAAAATAAAAAACACACCCTTTTTGCCCTTTATATCGTTTGAACTGAAACAAGTATTTCCAATAAATTGTTCAATTCTGGGGGGCCCGTGCCCCAAATTAGGAATGTCAAACGCCACGCTGAATCGTCCTACAGCTCAAAAGTTACTAGCCATAGAAGTTTTGCATTTCCTATGGATGTTAGGTTTCACCTTAACTATAGGTCAGCATCAGAATGTCCCCCAAACTGTGAACAACTCAAATGAGATCATCTATTATGCTACCTCTGTCACTAATGCTCCCATTACCATAAGTACATATGCTAGCTATTTTGTGAAAAGTAAGAGTGCTAGATGGTTTTATGAGTCAGTCATCCTTTTTTCTCAGGCTACATTATCCGCCTCACTTTTGGTTAGCTATCTTTAAATCACTTTGGAGCATATGCTGTGCATTTTTCCGATTAGTACCATATTTAGATTGGTTATTGAGGAATATGATTGCTATTATTTTATTTGCTGGCTAAAACCATTCCAATGTTTCAGAACTTTTTCACCTGGCATATTTCTTTCTTATCACCTAATCATTTACAGTACATTTGAATGATTGGGTACAGAAGCTGCTTTGAATTGCACTGTGGGGGTATCCTGAGAAAGCTCCAATAGCACACAGACACACGGACACACACAGATATACACACACACACATTTTGTGTGACTGCATTTCACATAAATTAACACTGAGACCATACATCATATGGTTATATTTCCATATTTTTCTATTTCAATAAAGCCAATCAAGACACATATTTCTCAAAAGGAAATCTAAAAAATGTCTTCCTTGAAATGTTAACAAGGTAATAGACCCACAATTCAGAAAACAAAGGTGCATAATGACAGCAGTTCAAAGTCAAACATGAAGCTTTTTGGCAAGTCACCATACTCTTTGGCAAGACACTAGTACGACTGATACCCAATCAATTTATCTCAAACATTAACCGAGCGGACATAACCCCCAAAAGACACAGAAAAGATTAAATAAATATATAAAGGGTAGTGGGGTAAGGGGTTAAAATGGGTCTGGATGGGGTTGGGGTGGCATTAAAGAGTGGAAAATCAGGGGGCTTGGAGGACGTCCCCAAATTAAAACAAAAAATAAATTTGCTGTTTGTCAGTCTTTTGACCGCGATGGCTTGTACCACTATGTAATGTTTGTTTGTAAAATCACATATAACCATATTGCTGAATCTACAGAACAGCTCAGAAAGTGTTTTTTCAACCATACCATCCTGCTCAACCGTCTCCGTGATAACCTGGGTATCACTGGTCGGGCACTGGCTTGGCTGTCCTCTTTCCTCTCCAATCGACCCTCCCAGGTCCAACTGTGGTCTTTCCTCTCTGACATCTTTTTCTCTACCTGTGCTGTCCCCCAGGGATCTAACCTCTCTCCTTGACTGTTTAACCAGTATCTGGCACTCCTTGCCCACCGCATCGCCGCTCTCTGCCCCTACTTTCAGTGCTATGCGGATGATACCCAGCTCATTTTCAGGCTACCCTCTGCCTCCTCTTCTCCTTCCCTCATCTCTGACTGTCTTTCTGCTATCCAGGAATGGTGTGCCGCCAACGACCTCTGCCTTAATGCCAGTAAGACTGAGATTCTACTCATCGGCACACCCACTCCCTCCTTCCCTGCAGCTCTCTGGCCGGCCTCTCGTGGCCCTCTTCCTGCTCCTACTTGCAAGGCAAAAAACCTCGGGGTCATCTTCGACTCCACACTCTCCTTCTCTCCTCACATATCCGACGTCTCTAAGAAGTCACACTACCAGCTCCACCTCCTCCGAGGTATCCTTCCTTTCCTCTCCTTCCCCCAGAAGTTCACTATCTCTACAGCCTTGGTTCTCTCTAAGCTGGACTACTGTAACAGCCTCTATCTAAATCTGCCCGCCTCTACTCTCCGCCTTTTGCAGCTCATCCAGAATAGGACTGCGAGACTTGTCCTTGGCCTCAAGCCCAGGGACCGTATCTCTCCAGGACTGAAATCACTACACTGGCTCCCAGTGACTACGAGGATCAAGTTCAAAACCCTCTGCATTGTCCACAAGGCCTTCTGGGGCCTTGGGCCAAAATACCTTCAACTCTCTCTTCCTAAATATCTTCCTTCTCGAGCTCTTCGCTCAGCCGCCTCCAACTCCCTCAGGGTCAGCCGCTTCTCCAAACAACACGTTGGGGGCAGATCTCTCTCCGCTGCAGGGGCCTCCCTCTGGAACAGCCTTCCTGCCTCCCTGAAACTCGAGGAGAACCATCTCCGGTTCCAGAAGCACCTCAAAACCTTCCTCTTTGCCTCCGCCTTCTCTCCCCCTCTCCCCTGCTAAACGTACTGAAACTGCACTGAATCTGCAACTGGGCCACTCAACGCTCTCGGTCCTTGGCCCAGCCACCCTCCCCTGCACTGCCTCCCTGGCAACCCCCTGCTCCGCGGGACTGTGTCTGTATCCCTACAGCCCCCCTTCCCAGCACTTTTCTGCACTTATCTCGCACCGCAGGACTGTGTCTGTATCCCTACAGCCTCCCTTACCAGCACTTTTCTGCACTTATCTCGCACTTGCCACTAGCTGGCCCTTGTTATTTATCCTGTATGCTCTTAACCCTGTACTGCACTCTCCCCTTTCCACCTCTCCTTTGCACTTTTCCCCTCCCCTCTACCCTTGCACTTGCGCGATCTGAATGACACCTGGCCTAGTAGGATCGTTGTCTGTCTCCCCTTGTCCCCCCCGCCTCGTCGTGCCTTGAAACACTTGTGTATAGGCGTGTTACAAATGCCATATCATATCATATCAGTACAGAAGCAGTCTTCTTCTCGGGTTGCAGAATGTACTCTCTCCCTTCACGTGATCTATGCATGCACTTGGAAACGTCTTTCAAGAATGTAATCTTAATACAAAGCAATTTATCTATGTGACTTGCGAGCACTATCACATCTCAAATGTGCCACCTTGTTGCTGGGCCTTCTGCCCCTACATTATTGCAATTTGGAGGATCAACATCATATCCTTAGTTGAATCTACTAAACCCATGAGGTTTAGAAGGAATGTTTTCCAGGGTGTTATTTTCTAGGCAGGCCCAAACAATGTACCTCTTTATGATTGTCATCCCAAGTGGCTCCCACAGTCGGGATTGGGCCCCAACAATCTTTAACACAAGACTGATTAACCTGCTACTGTAGGGACTCACTCTTGAAATCACTATACTCACTTTCACTATTTTCCTTTCCAGAACAGGTCTCACAGCAATGTTGCCCTCCAAACAGGGTTACAAGGAAAAGGGAGACATCTGGACACTTGATGGCAGCCATTCTTACCTTGATGTCCATGGCTTTGCAACAGTTATGTGAGAGTGCTCTTTCAGCTACATCAATTGAAATGCACGCTTCTGTGCACTCTGAAGGCTGCCAAGTAGGCTTTGTAGGGTATTGTAGTGAATATATACCCAGGGAGCTCTCACTCTGTGCAAGGATTGATGTTTCCCTGATTTTCGTTTGCTAAAGTATGGGGAACTAGCTCACGATTTTACCTACCTTTTATATGGGACCTTTGGCTCGGGAGGTACCAGACTTGGTATACTTCCAGGCACACTCATTTTTACATTGGTAATACTAATCACCATATAATCAAATCACACATAAAAATGACCAGCAAACAGGCTTTCATAATCATGTAACTTTATATGCTCACTTGAAAGCTCCAGCACACAATGAGACATTTACATTCACATGGTATGTGAAAAAATGAGGAAAACATCAGCCTCGATGCGCCTTTTGTAATGATAATAATACATAAAGTGAAGGAGAAGAGCTACTACCCCTCCTCTCGATGATGGACAAAAGAACATGTCACTAAGAGTTCTTCCTCCTCCCCGGTCCACTATAGTAATGATGAACCTATGGAACCCGAAGCAATGCTAAATGCTATGCTAAATGCAAGAAACATCAATTGGGCAAAATATGAGGCAATCTTCTGGCGAAAGATCTTGCACCTACCAGCATCCTTCCCCATGCCGAGAATGGCAACTCAATCATTGGACTCTATCGTGCTCTGGAAGAAACTCGACATATTTCGCAAGATATTATCTGATCATAAGACCCCAGCCATACAAATGTTGAGACTCCAGCTGAATACCTTTAACAACTCTGTTCTACAAAGCTGGAAACATAACCTTCTACAAGAACTCATAAAAGAAGATATCTCACACAAACCTCTAACCCTCCGTCCTCAACATGCAAAAACTAAACTCATGAGAAATCACTGGATCAAGACTATCAAGCTCAAAGAAAACTACAAACAAACCATGCACTACACCACAGATATTCGAGACATACACATACTACCTAACTGTCTGAAACTTTTTCCAGACACTAAGGGGCCTATTCATCGAACAAATGTGCGATGAAAATCGCAGCGCAAGCTGGCGCAAGTGTGAAAAAGCAAGCGCACGCACACGCGTGTGATTCAAGGAAGGGCCTGCGCGTGTCTTCCCCAGGATGTGCGCCAAATCTGTGCGTGGCGCACACGGGCGCACACGTCATTGCAACATCCCGAATGCCGTGCGCGACGCGCACAGGGAAAGCACACAACGTCGGCGTACACACCAAAAAGGGGGCGGGACCGAGGGCGTAACACACGGAATGGGGAACAACACGTGAAAAAGAAGGCGTAACTGGGGAAGTACTGCAGGGAAATACACGGAACGCCCACACGCACGCGAACAACACATATTCATGGAATCAAATACGGGAAATCCGCGCACGCCAAAAGACGCGCATAGGCGTCAACACGTCCGCCAAACGAAGGCAGGCGGAAGCATCCCCGCGCACAGTATAAAAGTGTGCACAAACAACAGCTACAATGAATGCCCCATTTGTCGCAGCATTGATCGTGGGACACCGCAGGAGGAGGGGAATAGCCAGGGCCTGCATTTTCTTTCCCCCGGACTAGCCTTTTTGGGATGCCTGACGACCAGGTCTATGGCAGGTATAGGTTTCCACCCCGTATCATCCTAGACCTGGTCAGGGAGTGGGAAAATGACCTTACATCACCCACCCTGTGCTCCCAAGCATTGAGCCCCTTGTAGAAGGTGCTCAATGTCCTGCATTTTTTGGCCACTGGGTCATTTCAGCAGACAACTGCCATAGTGGGGGGGTCTCACAGGCCACGCAGTCACGCTGCCTACACCAGGTGTTGGCAATCATCACTGCGCGCCCCTCAGAATACACGTACCCCGCTCGGCCAAGGCCTATCGCGTGTAAAACATCCTGCGCACCCCCAGAATACACATACCCCGCTCGCACAAGGCCTATCAAATGTGTCACATGTGATACTTCACGCGCACCACCCAAATACATGCAGGCACCCCATCCACCCTGGGCATGCCCCACAGGCAGCCCACGCCAGAGGGGGGTGTTTTTTCTACGCTATTTACCTGGCGCGAGAGGGGTATGTGTATTCAGAGGGGTGCGCAGGGAGTTTTACACACGTTTTCGCTGCGCGGGAGGGGTATGTGTATTCTGGGGCATGTGCGGGAAGTTTTACATGTGTTTTTGTGGTTGGGGGGCTGCAAGCGCTTTGGATTAAGGCGCTATATAAATAACACATCATTATCATTATCATTATGCTGGTCCACTGGCCTTTGCGTCATGTACTGGATGTGTGCGCTGTTCATGGTACACAGGGCGGGGTTGGTGGCGTAACTGGCGCTGTTGCAGGGTTGCTGCGCCACTCTGCACCACGGCTGCTTATGGATGTTGAAATCCATGAATACGCTGTGCGCTGAAATGGGTTTTGGACCACGCGGCTGTCGCAGACTGCCGCAGGCGCACACTGTGCGCCAGCCGCATGCGCCACTTGTGCGCCGAATTCTTTGAATTATCCCCTAAGACCAGAACAACATATATGAAAATTCAATTGAACACAATACCGACGAAAGCAAACCTAGCCACTGCCAGACTGATACCCCTCACAGAGGTGCACTGCCGTTTTTGCAAAGATCACGAAACACCTGAAACAATCTACCACCTTGTAATGGAATGTATGCAGCTTAGCAAACAAAGAGAACGCTTTGGCTCCCTCTTCAAGATTTCATCTCAACAAATGGAGGCAGAAGAAAGATGCACATCGTTACTGAATGGACAAAACAACAAGCTCATTTTTACCATCACCCAGTTCCTCCAAAACATCTTGAGACTCGGAAAGAAGACGGACTAAGAACCTATGCATCATCTATCCCACGCCACAGGGTATCCTCACCATGCAGCAATACAAGGGTCAATCCTGTTGTAAAACATGAGACCAAACCCATTCTCTTAAATCCATTTAACACAAATGAAAGTTTTATAACTAAACTGTATCATTTTAATAAAATAAAAAAAGATTGTAAAGATGAAAGGCATTAGGCAATGTGACAACCGTATCACCCATACTTCAAGAAGATGCACATGCCGTAATCAAAGATGCCAGAAGCAAAGTGGCAGTACTGCTAGGTTGACACACGTAGCTGCACAAGACACAAAGCAGACATGCATTCATCATGAACATACATAGACACTAAGTCAAGCTCACGTTTAGACATGAAGAATGTTACCCGCAGCCAATAGATACTAGAAAACATATCATAAACAATAAACAAAGTATAGGCGGAATGTATCACTGGCTGGGTGAAAATGCGGTCCACTAACATGGAAACATAGCAGTGGTCAGCAGCCATCTTGTCCAAAATCAATACCTAAAGGCGGCCTCCTAATGCACACAATTTCCTAAGACTTTCAGGAGAGCGTTCAAGCAGTAAAATGATGGCTTCAGCCTAGGTTACTAAAGATATAAGGGAGGGGTTGTTTTAAGGACACACAACAGGTGCTGAAATTGGCAGAGAAAATATAACAGAAAATAGTAGGAAAATACCATTTTAGTGGTACCATGGCATGAGGTAACAAGCTTAGAACCGATAAATGAGTAAGGGCATCCAATCAGAGGGAAGGGAACCTATGAACTGCCATTGGCACACAGCTTTATCTTGGTTTCATTTGCAGAAAGTAATATCTAGTTTGAACCAGTGTGTCTGAAAACTAACGTTTTGTTGATCAGCAAGATATTACGTTAGTGAGAGGAAGGGGGTTTGTGTGTGTGTGTTCAATGGCTGTCTGCCCATTTCAGGCAGGGCAATGCATTTTAGTTCACAATGGCTGACCAATCAGAGTCCTGGCCCCTTTAGCCAAGTTACGCGTCACTCATGATGTCACAGCCCTTCAAAATCCCTTGCTGAGTTTAGAACAGAGAGACATAGAGATTTTTGGCTGATGCTCTTGTCATCCTTGTTTTATGTGGATTTTGTTAAATAAAACAGTAGTTTGTCAAGTTTTTGGTCTCCTCCGTTTTTTGTGGCAGGGGATTTCCCCTGACCAGACTCTGCTTATTCCATGGGGTATTTTGTCCATATCACAACACATGAAAATATTTAGAGTTAGCAGTTACCTTCACATTGAATATGTGCAAAAGAAACAGAAAGAACACTTTGCCTTGGGAGAGAATAATATTCTTTGTAAGGCAACAAAATCTCAGACCCTCCTCTAGTATCTTGTCCATGCGAAGAACCTGCCAACCAACTCCATTTGTCCTCCGTTCTCAGCTAAGGTCACAACAGCTAAAAGATTTACCCACACATTCTTCGAGAAAGGAAAACACAATATGCAATTTCACATTTTACCCTTGGGAAAGAAAACTACTCTATCCTTTGCATGTTATACACCCCTACCCCCGGCAATGATTTCTCTTTTCTTCAAGCGAAGCTATTTATTTCAAGAGCAGCTGGCAGAAGATGGGCAATTGTTTTATCTGGAACCCTGGAAGTAAAAGTGACAGCCTTTAGCACTCCTGCAGAATACCTGTGTCTCACGAATCCATATTTTCACATGGACAAGCACTGCTGCTCTTTGGTAACTAAGAACAAATGTGTTCATTTCCACATGTTTTTGTTGCATCCCGATTTGACACTTCCCAGATCAGGCCAGGGGTTATTCTAGTTAATTGCTTCATTCATTCTACTTGTTTTAAACCCATACTCACCAAGAACCCCATGAGGCAGGGATTTAGCCTGCACAAGAGATTCCTTGCATCTCACATACACAATATCATCCACTACCAGCTGCCTGCCAAAGCCCAGCAAGGTCCACTGGCCTGTCTTCCTCCTCTCTGCACAGCCCAGCTCAACTACATTTGTCCTTTTACCATCCAGCCCCATCTCAACTCTTCTTTTTTTGTTTTTCTCTTTCGCTCCTACTCTTCACCCTCACTCTTCTCATGGAAAACCCCTTTCTCTACTCCTTCTCTGGCTTATAAGTCTTTCTCTCTTCACCTCCCCCTTGCTTTTATATTCCTACAGATCCTTTACTGTTTTTCCTTCAGTCCTGCTTGAATCGAGATGTCATGAATAATGGTTCTAGACAAATACCACCCATCTTTAGCCCACACCCTAGTTAATTTACAAATCTTCCTGATTCTTTAAACTGATCTTTGTACAGCACTTTTTTCCCAACCCCGTTGAATGTGCTATATAGCATCCTGTCATCCTCTGTTTTTTCTGTTCGAACAAAGAAGTTGTCTTTGCAACAATACACTATGCTGTCTCTTTGTGCTCAGAATCTCACGTTCACACACACTGCAGATCAGCTTTTAATTTGTGCACTTATTTTCTAAGCAAAAATTGCAGTGCAAATGGCCCTGCAGCCACAGCTTGCAGTGCGGACTGTGGCCTAAGCAACCCCAGTCTAACTACAAAAAATTACTAGTATTAGTCATGTTAAGATTGGTCATTAGTAGGGTTAGTATTTAGCTGTGGTAATTGTTAGCATCCTACACTGCACTGTGCTAAGGTAAATCCCAAATCACTCCTTCTTTAGTGCCTCAAATCAGCACTAAGTCACACACCTAACACGTGCTGCAAAATAAGCACAATTTCTAAAGTGGCAAGCACCGTCGCTATAGTGATCAGTGGCCTCACTGAAATTAGTGCACCCCATGGTAGAAATGGTGCAAATGTTGAGCACGTGCTAGGTGTGTGACTATGTAACCTCCGACAAAGCAATGCATGACCAAAATAAGACTCTCATAAAGCCCTTGCCAGAACCTCTCCTAGTTCTCTACAGACACCTGTGTAGTTCTTTTTTCTCAGTTTGTTTAATGAAATCTTAGCCTTGTCACTAGTCCCTGAGTTATGAAGTAATTCTCAAACCCTCCCAGTTCATAAAAAGGGCAGTAAGGATGCTCCATCGAATTATCGACACATATCTTTACCTGACACCGCTGGTAAGATTGATCGGAAGATACTTTTCAATCATTTTAATGCGTGGACAAAGGAAAACTATATTATTAATCATTTACAAGCAGACTGTCAACCAGGTTTGAGTATGGTTGACCAAGGTTTTAAGTAAAGTTTAATACTACAAAAATATGTTATTTTGGAGAAGATGAATGTATACACATTATTTATTGGCTTAAAAACAGACTTTGATGCATTGCCTCATCATATTTTATGGGAAACCCTAAAGAATCTTAAATCTCAATATTCCTATACCTTTGTTGAATGCACTAGTAGCACTTTATTCTGAAAACACAGCAACTATGAGATGGAGTCCAGGAGGTTTACTTGTATCTCTGTCCAAAAAAAGAGTTTGACAAGGCTCCGTCTTGGCACCAATACTTTTCTGGATTTTTTATAAATAGTGTATTTGAGAAGCTTCTTTGAAATTCTGCTGATGCCCCAAGACTTGGTTCTTATAAAATTCCACTTTTTCTTTTCCCTGATGATGTGGTCATACTGTCACTTACCCCGGTTGTTTTAAAGATACAGTTAAGTTACTTTTGTGATCTTTGTAATAAATAGGGCCTTGCCATTTATCTCTCTAAAACCAAATCAATGTTTTTTTTTTTAACTCATACTAGAAAACACCTCAAATTATCATTGGTTAATGATGGTGTTGGAATTGTGCAGGTCCAATCCTATGATTATCTACGGGTATGATTTATGAGTAATTGTAAATGGAACAATCAAATTGGAAAATCTACACTTACTTTGGAAAGAAATTGTTTGGTATATCCAGGTATGATAAAGAAAATGACGATGGTTCCCTCTCACCATTATTGAAAACTTGTGGTACCACCCAGCGTTGCATGTTTTTGTAGCTGTTACGCTCACCTGGTATCCACAGGGATGCCAACCAGCTGGGTTACTCGCTGGTATGCTTCTCAGCTTTGCCCTGATGTGGTCTGCGGGGAAGGTTCTGCCTGAAAATACAGGAGGACTGTGTTGAAGACTGACTGACTGGGGTAAGTATCCACCCTCCACCCCTGTATGCTTTCAGTCCCTCTGGCACCCTCTCCTCACCTTGTGGTAGAATTAGGCGTGCTCTCCGTCCTGCCGTGCGGTCCAGTTACTTCACTGACGCCGGCCCGTTTGATATTGCTCAGGTAGGTCTTATTGCTGTTCTTTAGTTTTGTTGCTATCCTGCATGCCTTTCTTTGTTTAAAATGTCTCTTTTTTCTCCCTTAGGTTTGCGGAGCTTCAGCGCGGTGAACTGGATTGGTTGAGCCCCGCTGGTAAATGATGGCACATTAAGAGCGCTATGATGCGGTAAGTAAGCGCTATGCGCAGCGCTGCGAAGTCTTGCCTTTGCTAACCTGTGTTTTCTTCCTTGTAGGTCGCAGTGTTCTTCAGCATGAGGGGAATGTCCGGAGTGGTGCCAGCCAAGAGGCGACCAGCCAGGTAAGCCTTTTGAGCAGTTCGTAATTTGTAAATGTCTCTACAGATTTCTTTAATGTTGCCTCTATCTTCCTCTTTCAGGTCGTTCTGTCTAGGAGGCGAGCAGATTCGAGGAAGCTGTTCTCAATAGCTGCGAGTGTTTAAAGATGAAGACTGCAGGTAAGATGCTGCTGCTAATGATGTTCCTTTTGTCTCCTTGCAGGTTCTGCTTCTCCAAGGTCGAGGGAATAGCTGGACATGGTGAGCGTCACGTTGCAAGCTGCAAAGTAACACGAAGCATGTTCTGCAGTCAGGGTGTGGTTTATATAGCCCAGTTATCGTACCAGGGAAAGTAGTTCCCGGCCTGCCACACCCAAAACACTAGACAGCATAGCTTGGTTCTTAGGAACCCAGCTATGTGGATGCCTTCATGTTGGCTGACAATACAATAAAGTAGTTCCCAAGCACATTGTTGTTCATGGTGTATGAGCTTGGCGCAACAGGTGCCAGGACTGGCCCCATGAGGGCTTTTGAAGAGGATGCCAGGCTCTAGAGGCCCAAGTCCTGACTCCACCTGGCCAATGGGCTTGCCAGAGGGTTTTTTTTTATCTCCCGAAATCACCTATACTGATAGCGCAGGACTGGATCCCACCCTGTGCAGGGCAAATGGGTGGGGTTGGTCAAATTTCACTATCACCAGTACACCCCAGACTGGTATGCTGACCTCTGGCCAACATTTCAGCCCACCAACTGTTGTGAGGCTGGAAACAACAATCGCAAAATCACCAATCTCGCGAAATAGCCTATGCTGATAGGACAGGCCATACCCTGCCCTATGTAGGGTGAATGGGTGGGGTTGGACAAATGTAACTATTGCCAGTGCACCCCAGACTGGCATGCCGACCTTGGGACACATTTTTTTTCCAGCCAGACCCCCCAACTTTTATGGAGCTGGAGCCAACCCCGAAATATACAAACAAACTTTCAAAAATGGCAAGGCCTGCGGTAGCCGCCGTGTAGTTATGGTTAAGATGTTTAAATCATAGGAGCAGTACTTATTGGGTCAGCTTGTAACTTTGGTGCCATCTATCGAATCCTCACCAAACCTTGCAAAATTAGTATATGGCCACCTCTGAATGATTGTGCGAAGTTTGGTGCGGTTTTGTCAAGGGGGGGCAAAGTTAAGGGGGAGTCCCAAAACGTTTGAAATCCTCATAGACATAATGGAAAAAAATGTGCTCCCATCTACAGACCACACCGCTAGACAGATTTGCACCAAACTTGTGCAGGGTGGCGGCTTGGTCCCAAAAGCGCACTTTTGCAAATTTAATGTAAATCCATCTAGATGTTTTTTTAATAAAATGGGCAAAAAGTAGGTAAAAAAGGATTGACAGCTGGGTCCGCTCCATGGACTCACTTCCTGATTCGGTGTCCGCGAACACCTCTGGACCAATCAGAGAGACGCTTGATGTTTATGTACATTGTATACGCTTGCTGATGGGTCAATTAAAAATATGAGATGTGTCAAAACCTTTGAAATGGTCACCATGTTGGATTCTGGGACTCCACCCATTGTACGCGAACATTGCAGTAAAAACATATTAAAAAACACATTATTACACTTGGCAATCTCTGGGGAGGTTAGGGGTGATGAGGGTGGGATGGAATATGGCGATGAAAAGCAAAACATCCAGTATTTTTTCTTTGCCGAAGACTGCTAAGATTTAACATTTTCGAGAACATCCATGCATAGTTCTGCATTGAAGGTTCAGTGAAAAACAGTTTTTGGATGGCTTATAACTTTGGCACCACTCAATGAAATTGCATGAAATGGTACGGTATCATTGTAGACCGGGTCCTGAATGGTTCTGCAAAGTTTGGCGCTGTTTCGCCAAGAGGGGGCAAAATTTGAGTGCGGGTCCCAAAATATTTGAAAAGGCTTAAACATTTAGAGCCATTTAGATGAATTTGCATACCAGTTTGCAAACCGATTTTAGACCCAAAGTTGAATGTTTCAACAAAATTTGGTGGGATTTTGTGAAGGGGGCAAAATTAGAGGGGATTCTCAAAGTTTTTAGATGGCTTTGGTACCATTTGACGAATATGCACAAACATTTAGAGAAAGACTGTAGACCCAACCTTGAATGTGTGCGCAAGGTTTGAATGGATTTTGTCAAGTGGGGGTTAAGTTATATGTCTATTTAATGTATCCAAATTTTGACATTTCTCAGCAAATAAAACATGGACGGATTTGCAGCAAACTCGTGCAAGGAGCATTGGCAAGGACCCCAAAGCATGGTTTTGCAAGTGTGTCCGTGTTTTATTTGTTGAAAAGTGTCATAATGTAGGTAAACAAAATATTAATATACCTTTGGTGACTGAGATAAAGGCTGTGGCCAATGCCAGTGACCAGATTGTCCGTGTCATGACCCGGACAATCTTGCCACTGGCCATTACCACGAGTGACCAGCAATGGGGTTAAAGCGGGCATGGCCACCAGCTACTGGCTATATGGTAAAGGTTTTCAAAATCGGGATAGGTTTGAATGGGAAAAGAAAATCTGCTCATTGCTACAGCCCGAAGTGCTGGACAGGATTGCAGCAAACATGCTCGAGGAGCATCTGCAAGGACATCAAAGCATAGTTTTGCAAATCTATCCTGTGTTACTTTTCCCAAAGTGTCAAAATGTAAGTACAAAACATAGTGATATAACTTTGGTTCACGGGCAGTGGGCCTGGCCCTCGGCAAGGACAAATGTCTACTCTGATTTGCTTATTGGGGAATGCGGCATGGCTGACGCCCATGCCCTATGGATTGTGGAGACTTGCCATGGCTGCAAGCCATGAGCACTGGACATTGGTCACATTATGAAGGCACAGTGGACACTGAACTAGGATGCAGGGAAGGTACAGTGGATAACGAGGGTGATTTGGTGGGGCTGGGGTCATGGTCAAGCCTCATGCCCTAGGCCCTAACTTCTTCATGTCACATAAAAGGTGCTTATTGAAAATGAAACTTTGTAGTGAAGTAGTGAAGTTTATTGTTGAATACAGCAATCAAATAATGCACAAAGAGAAATAATGAATGCAGTATGGATACTAGAAATAAAGTATTCTTAAAGTGGTATGTTTAGGTTGTACAATGATAAGTCGAAGCATATCACATTCTTGAGAAATGTATTATCTGCATGGGACCTGCTTCTTGTTCTATACTTTACTTTAAAAATGTATACCGTGCACCTATGGACCCAGAGGCTTATGGGTGCAACAAACATACATACATGCCCTGTGAGATTGTGTTGGGGAAAAAGATGCCAACGCATGATAGCCCTGCTTATTAACTACTTCAAAATAAGTGCTTTTAATTTTCTTTTTAAAGTTTTCCCTGGGACTGATCTTTCTGAGCTCTTCTGGGAGGGCATTCCAGGCCATAGTGGCTGTTGCATAAAACGTACCTTTTTTCACTTGAGTGAGTAAACATCTTGGCTCCTTTAGCTGTTGTGTGTTATTCGATCTGAGAGCTCTTGTATTGGACTTTACAACAAAAGCATCCCCCAGGTACGAGGGCCCAGTGCAAGTGATACTTTTTTGCACAATAACAAGAAGACAGATCTTAAGCCTTTCTCCAATGGGTAGCAAGTGTAAGTCTCTTCTTGTTTTGGTTACATGATCACTTTTCCTAAGAACAGCAATCACACTCACTGCAATGTTTTGTATTACTTGAAGTCTAGCATACTAATGCCAACAATAATCTACCCATTACATAATAATAGCTCTTGCTATTATCTAACAATTAGATTTTGAGATGAATTGCCGGATTTGCATCAGCAGTTTTATATAATATGCTGATGACAAAAGTAGAATACTCACTTGCGCCTTCATAGTAGGGTGTTGCTCCATCTGGACACCCAGGGTTTTCACCTTGTTTTGGTGTCTACGTCACAGCCTGCCACCCTGAACATCCTGTAATTCTCCCCAAGCTTTTCAATTTTGTTTGCTGTCCCAACTACCATTAATTCATTATTGTCTTTGGTTATCGCCATAGAAACATGAATGATGTTGTACACTTCATTCAATCTTGTAGTGTCCTGAACATAGTCGCTGGAGAGTGGGACATTGAGTGTCATCCGCGTAGTTGGTGAATTTGATACCTTTTTTATACAACAGTTCAAAAAGAGTAACAGTGAAAACATTGTACAGGGATGGTGACAGGCAAGCTCGCTGTGGAACTCTGCATTGCAGAATTATTGGTATTGCTTCTGCCCAGTCACTGCACACCCTACACATTCTGTTTTCTAAAAAGGGTTTTATCCATGCTATGGTGGCATCAGAAAACATTGCTATCTCCTTCAACAATGTGTGATCCTCCAGGTCGAAAGCAGCTGACAGGTCCAATAGCATCAGAACAGCCGTCATACTCTTTTCCACACTGTGCATTAAATTGGACTTAAGGTCCACCAATGCAGTCTCAGTGCCATGGCCCTGTCTGAACCTGGATTGTCTTTCATATAGTACCGTAAGGTTATTAAAATGCTCTAAAATCTGGGTATACTGGCGCAACCAGAAAACTTCAGTGAAAACAGGGTATTAGTGATAGTCATATAATTTAGTGCTTCAAAAGGACACAGGGCAACCTTTTTTAATAAAGGAGAGATGCACACGTTTTACAAATGATCAGGAACTTGACTTTCTAAAAACGATGCATTTAAGAATTTGGTCAGTATTCCTATCATAGAATGGGAGCATGTCTTAAATGTCTCTGCTGGGCATGTATCCCCCTTGCAATTAGCTGGTCATATGTATGTGCATTATGACCTCAGGATAAACCCTAGGAAAAAGAACTTCAGAATATAGCACAAGGTCAAGCTCTACATGCACAGTACCTTTATGGTATGTTTATCAAGGTTTCATTGTAGTATAACTACATGAAGTCCTCACCTTAAAATGAAATCTGTCACTGAACAAAAACAACCACCGCAGATAAGTGATGTCATCAGTGATATGTGACATTAACTTTGATGTCCTGTGTGTTAGTGTTAGCAGTCCATGGAGGTGGTGTGAGTTATGCTTTCATAGCTTGCCATAACTGGCAAATGTAAACATAACGTCCCTTTAACAAAGTGTTTTCAGTGAACATCTATAGATTTATCATTTTTAAGCAAGAGAGGCAGCCCCATATGGCTCCGAATTATTAGAGTACTGTTCGTCAGCGCAATTGTCCCTTACTGAGAATGCGTTTCTAAAGAATTCCTTATACTTACCGAAAGGCATTCGTACCTTGCTTTTACACCTAGAAATGAACTTACAAGCTATTGTTCGAAACCTGAAAACTAAACCTTTGTCTTGAGGCTTGGGGCTTTGGAACAATCCTGCACTTTACAAATATAGAGAAGCATTGCAGGACATTCCCTCACAGGGCGAGAGCACATCCATTCCATGGTGCATACATGTTAGAAATCAATTGTTTTTTGTTGGTATGGGTGATCTACTGGTTAACCCTACAAATATTGATAAGATTGCTAAATATATGATTAAATCTGCAATTATTAGTAAAGAACAAGAACATATTTTCATGAATATCAAGGCTCTACATTGTATCATAATTGTTATCAATTTCAATTCATATGCTTTATTTCAACGTCAAGTCATAAAAGCCACAACACATAAAACAATTCATAGGCATAAAACATGACAATCACCCATAAAAACAGTAAGTAAAAGCATCAGTTCATCAGATCAAGTCTCAGCATGACAACAAATGAAATACACTGCATACTTCCGACACAAGCCAAAGCCACTCAATGGCTGCGGGACAGGGCTATAGGATGTCTCTCCTTTACTTTGCACGCAGACTCCATACCCACTAGAGATAGCTACTGGTTGCAAATACCACCAGAACCTCAGAAGAATCTAAACACATTTTCATAGCTTCACTGATGGTCTTACAGCCACAACTTGCAAAGAGCGGCTTCAGAAAGCGTTTCCTCAGTGGCTTAGTAACAGGGCATGAAAACATTAGGTGAAGAAGATCCTCATCGAATTTGCTACATAACATGCACTTTGCAGAGGCTCCAGGGTTCCATCGGGTGGGTAGGAGACCAGCCCTCATCCCTCTTGGAGCATCAGCAAAGGAGCTTCCAGACGTCCAGACGGCAGCTCCTAGCGTGCTTAGGGGTAAGGTGCCCAGATCGTGCACCCTGCACTATCCACCTCAGCCCCACATCCCTGATAGTGAATCCAGCGTCCCCGCCTTACCAAATGGTGCAAATATTTTGTTTATTTTGTGAAAAGTGTGCCGCAGCCACGAGGATATGTTTAAAATGACGGCTTCATTTCTAGCTGCTCTGGTTGCATAGCAACAAGCAGCAGCTGACGAGGAGAAGGCCATTGGCCCTGCGCTCCTACTTCCTCTGCACGGCAGCGCCGGATGGCGATGGCCGGCCCGTCCATCAAGGCACCCCAATAAGGAACAAGCCTGTCTGTGTGTATTCCCACTTCTGTGATCCATCGGGTGGGCAGGAGCCCATCCCTCATCCCTCTCGGAGCATCAGCAAAGGAGCTTCCAGACGTCCAGTAGGCGGCACCTAGTGTGCTTATGGGTAAGGTCCTCAGATCGTGCACCCGGCACTTTCCACCTCAGCCCCACATCCCTGATAGTGAATCCAGCGTCTCCGTCTTACCAAATGGTGCAAATATTTTGTTTATTTTGCAAAAAGTGTGCCGCAGCCACGAGGATATGTTTAAAATGGCAGCTGCATTTCTAGCTGCTCTGGTTGAAAGCAACAAGCAGCAGCTGATGAGGAGAAGGCCATCGGCCCCGCGCTCCTACTTCCTCTGCATGGCAGCACCGGATGGCGTTAGCCGGCCCGCCCATCAAGGCACCCCAATAAGGCACAGGTCTGTCTGTGTCTGTTCGTGACCACCGGACCGCTACTGGCATAGATCCTGGCCCAATACCCCACCCACTGCTACATTCATTAAATCCGAAACAGAACCGTTTCCAACCAGCCACAAAGCTGTGCTAAATCCATCACCCAGCAGTGCCTGAACCCAAAATGGCCGACGCAACACAGCTCGATGCTGAGACCTGCCCCTGCTGTTAAATAACTATAGTCAACCAGCGCTACTTCACTGGCAGCAAGCGCTCCACCTACCGTATGGACACCTAACGAGGCACACTTTGTTATCCACATAAGGTATTGTCCCGTTGGTCAATGTACAAACTTAGTTTGGCGTTTGTAAATCAAACTACCCTGCATCTATCTTACCGTGCATTTGTGCCCACCTTCATATTTCTGTGCTTTATGCGCCACTGTAACCTCGCCTACTGCTTGTTTTTCACCTGTTGCACTTTTTCTCGAACATAACCTATCCCTTCTATTGCCTCAACTCTCCCACAGTGCTACTTTGTCACCCTGCCCTCAGCGTCCCTGCACCAGACCTATTGTCTAAATACTGTATTTAACATCATGCTGCCCACCATCTGATTGTTGCATTCAGCCTATGTTGCCCACCGTTTCAGTACTGCATTTAGCCTATGCTGCTCACCATTTGAGCACCGCATTTAGCCTTATGTTGCCCACCTTTTTTATTGTTGCATTTAGCCTATGCGGCTCACCATTTGAGCACTGCATTTAGCCTTATGTTTCCCACCATTTGAGTACTGCATTTAGCCTATGTTGCCCACCGTTTGATTGTTGCATTTAGCCTTATGCTGCTCACCATTTGAGTACTGCATTTAGCCTTATGTTGCCAACCGCTTGATTGCTGCATTTAGCCTTACGCTGGCCACCATTTGAGCACTGCATTTAGCCTATGTTGCCCACCGTTTGTTGCATTTAGCCTTATGCTGCTCACCATTTGAGTACTGCATTTAGCCTTATGTTGCCCACTGCTTGATTGCTCTATTTAGCCTTACGCTGCTCACCACTTGAGCACTGCACTTAGCCTTATGTTGCCCACCTTTTAATTGTTGCATTTGGCCTTATGCTGCCCACCGTTTGAGTACTGCATTTAGCCTATGCTGCTCACCATTTGAGCACCGCACTTAGCCTTATATTGCCCACCATTTGAGTACTGCATTTAGCCTATGTTCACCACCGTTTGATTGTTGCATTTAGCCTTATGCTGCCCACCATTTGAGTACTGCATTTAGCCTATGTTGCCCACCATTTGATTGTTGCATTTTTCCTATGTTGCTCACCATTTGAGTACTGCATTTAGCCTTATGTTGCCCACAATTTCATTGTTGCATTTAGCAGTATGATGTAACTAGACCTGCCTAGTTCACTCTCTGCTTAACTTGCCTCTAACACTATGTTCTCCCATTTGGCAACCCTGGCCGCAATCATTAACCTTACCATTTTTCTTATCACCACTGCATATATCACCATGCCCTCCATACTGCCCCCAAAGAATGTAGAAGCCTCTACTATGCCACCTATTCTTAAATCCCCATGCAACACAGCACAGTGAAATCTCAGACTACATGCACACTTACCCAAAATATTCGAACCCCTCAACAAATAT
Organism: Ambystoma mexicanum; assembly: GCF_040938575.1. Lineage (NCBI taxonomy): Eukaryota > Metazoa > Chordata > Amphibia > Caudata > Ambystomatidae > Ambystoma > Ambystoma mexicanum. Next base: position 552,606,528 of record NC_090936.1, on the reverse strand, counting down.
AATATTAACTTAGATCACCTTTGACCAAAAATACATCCCCCTATGGAAAACACTGTTCTTACTAGCCTCTAAGCATCGCTCTAAAAGAAACAAGACTACCGCTAATCCACATGCCACCTCTAACTCAAGCCTAATGCCACATTTAAAACCTGATCTCAAAGGTGCATTAATAAATGCTCAATTTCTAGTCGCCCAGGCTACAGACATAGCAGAGACCATCTTGGAAAATGACCTTGACTTCAATGCCATCACGGAATCTTGGCTCCACGATGCAGCAGGCCTAGCACTAACGCTAGCAGTCCCAGACAATTATACCATCCTCAGAGCTGACAGACTAGATTGACGTGGGGGAGGAATAGCGATCATCGCCAAAACTAATCTCTCTATGAGAATGAGCTTAACACCCAACGTAAAATCTTGTTAGTCACTATCCATTAAACTACCTACCACCAATTCCCAAACATTAAATATGCATCTCCTCTATAGACCCCCAAGCCCGATCAATACCTTTAACAAAGACATTACTACTATTATCTCTGAGAAGCTAAAAAACTCTTCACAAACCCTAGTGCTAGGAGACCTCAACTTAGGGTATGATGATTGTGACAACGAGACAGTCAGGCGGTTTTGATGAACAAAAGTCCTGGTCTTTATTCAGACTTAATAAGGTTGACAGGATGGTCAATAACACAAAGACTTTTTCTGAAGAGTTCTTTTTGATGTTCCTTCTTGTTGAACAATGTTTTCTCTACTTCCTTGTAGGGCACGACGTAAGGACCTCTCTCAAGTCTTTTCCTCTTAGTCTTCATACGCCCATGTGCTCCCTGTAGCTCCTGACTCCACGTCTCCTCCGTTCTGGAATGAGAACAAGAATGAACACCACTTGTCAAACCTTCAGGTTGCTTATATAGGCAGTTTGCAATTGGCCAATCAGTTTCTACTTCCTGCCTCAGTCCATAAGAACCCACCCAGGCCCTGCCCCCTTTTTCCTGAGAGTATGGCGTCTGGTGTCTTCCCACGTCCGGTTCGCTGGATGCCGTTCCGCTGCCCAGGTAAGAATAGTGTGGAAGCAGGGTTTGATTATGTGTCTGGAAATCTTGGGGAAGACGGGTAGGTTTATGGAGCCTTTGTATTTTGCATTCTGACACGTGTGCGGTGTCGCTGCGCCGCGGTTTGCTTTCCACAATTCCAAGACCGGCTTGTGAGTCGCAATACCCTGGGTTCAGCTGCGGACTCCGTAGCTGCCCAGAGGTTCCTCCAACCTCTGGGCTTTTTGTGGGTTTGTGTCTGTCCTGAGGTCCCCTGCAAACCGAAAGCGGAGGACCGCCTCTCTGTTAACGAGGCCGGGGAACTCATATTGGCATGGTTGCTTGAACAGCCGCAGAGCTGCTAATTGGTAGCGTGGCGGCTGTTCGATTTTACTATGCTCGTCCCGCTGTGTTCTACTCCTGTATATTCCCTCCTCCCTGGGCATAGTGGGAATTGGTATCTCAGCAGGCTGACTCCTCTACTCTTTTATTAAGGGTTCGGCCGGTTTCTTGTGTATGGCGCGATCTGGGTTATGGTCTGGCAGGCCCCACCATTCTCCTTTTATGTTGGCCGCAGTTAATTCCTCTTTCCTGGTTTCTGCAGGTTCTGAAGTCTCTCTTCTACTCTCCCTGAGCGGTTGATGGTTGTATATACTGTCTGGTTTGTCACATAAACGCCCCGAAGCATTCAGCCGATTGGGCTGATCTAGGTTTCTAGACAGGTAGTCCGGTATTAAATGGAAGGATGGGTTTGTGAATTGTTTCAAAACAAAACTCTTGTAAAGTGAGGAACCACCTCAACACGCGTTGGTTGGAATCCTTGTGTGTAGCTAACCACTGCAAAGGTGCATGGTCCGTGAAGACAGTAAACTTACGTCCCACCAAATAATACCTGAGGGTCTCAATCGCCCATTTTATCGCTAGACACTCTTTTTCAATGGTGGACTTCATGCGGCAGTAGTTTTCGGATGATAAAAGCCACCGGGTGTAACTCATCTTCTTCGCCTTGTGAGAGGACTGCTCCTAAGCCTAGTCCCAAAGCATCCATTTGTACAAAAAACGGTTTACTGAAGTCTGGACATCTCAAAACCGGTTGGGCGGATATGAGTTTCTTGAGTTCCTGAAAGGCTTTATACGCCTCTCTATCTGTCAACAGATCCCCGTATACGTAGATTCAAGCCGTTAAAGGACTGGCTATGGAGGAAAAATGAGGTATGAACCTGCGGTAGTAGCCTATGAAGCCCAGGAATGCTCTGACCTGTTTCTTGTTGCTGGGCATCTATAGTTTCTCAATAGCCTCTATTTTGTCCAGTTGGGGTCTAATAACCCATTTCCAACCAAATGGCCTAAGTGCCTAGTTTGACTGGTAGCCAATACTGTTTTATTTGGGTTGATATTGAGTCTGTCTGCTTGTAGAGAAGTTACTACTGCGGTGAGATGTTCCTTATGTTCTTTCCAGGTTTTGCTATAGACCACTATGTCATCTAGATAGGCAGAACTATACTGATGGTGGGGGCCCAACACCTCGTTCATAAGTGACTGAAAGGTTGCTGGTGCTCCATGCAACCCGAATGGCAACACAGTAAATTGGAACAGTCCGGATGGGGTGGAAAAGGCGGTTTTTATCTTATCTTCGGATCGTAGTGGGATCTGCCAATATCCCTTGGTCAGGTCAATGTTGCTGATATAATTGGCAGAACCCAATTGTTCTATAGGTTCGTCAATCCTGGGCATGGGATAAGCTTGTTAAGTCGAGATTGAATTTAATTGTCGGTAATCCATGCAAAAACGGATGCTTCCATCTGGCTTCGGTACCAAAACAATAGGAGAGGACCAGTGGCTGCTGGAGGGTTCAATCACCCCTAACTTCAGCATTTCCTCAACTTCTGCTTTTACTGCCTTTACTGCCACCGTTTTGGACTCCGGAAGTCAATACGGCCGGATTCTTACCGTTTTTCCTGCTTCAGTTTCTATTTTGTGTTTGGTGAGGTGAGTCCTCCCTGGAAGATAGGAGAACACGTTTCGTAGAGGTTTGAGTTGTTCCTCCATTTCTTGTTTTTCTTTGGCGGTAAGTTGTGTTCCCCACTGAATGGCCGCAAAAGCTGTTTCTGGATTTTCACAAGTTGTTACTCGAATGCTAGTTGTCTCTCGGTCTGACGTTTTCCATTCTTTTAGGAGGTTTAGGTGGTAATTCTGGAAATTGGACTTCCGATCTGATTGTTCTACCAAGTAATTTACTGGGCCCATTATCTTTGTTATCTTGTACGGCCCTCTCCATTGTGCCAGCATCTTGTTATGGCTTGTGGGTAACAACACGAGTACTTGGTCTCCAATCTTGAACTGCCGGACTCTGGTTCTTTTATTATAGTATCTTTCTTGGGCTACTTGTGATCTTCCGAGATTAACCCTGGCCAGTTCCCTCAATTTGGTCAGGTTTTCCCTCATTTCCACCACGTAATCAGTCAGAGTAGTGGTTTCCTCTTGTTCCCCCCACTCCTTTTTTGCGATGTCTAGTACTGTTCTTTGTTGGTGGCCAAATAGTAATTCGTAGGGTGAAAACCCTGTGGATGACTGTGGGGTGTCCCGTAGTACCATGAGGACCCATGGTACTGCTCAATCCCAGTTTCTTCCTGTAGGTGCCGTTACTTTCTTGAACATTAGTTTGATAGTTTTGTTATATCGCTCTACCAAACCGTCGGTCTGTGGGTGATAGATGGACGTGCGTAGTTGTTTGATTTGTAACTGATGACAGACATTCTGCATTATTCTGGATACAAAATTCCGGCCCTCATCTGAAATTATTTTTGATGGAATACCCACTCATGAAAAGAACGGCACCAACTGGTTACAGACTTGCTGCAAACTGATTCCCCGCATGGGAAAAGCCTCTGGATATCTTGTCGCATAGTCGACTACTAACAACAGATATCGGAACCTGTGACTACAGGGTTCCAATGGTCCCACCACATCCATCCCAATTCTGAAAAATTGTTCTTTTATCAGGGGCATAGGTATTAGAGGAGCATGTTGTGGTTTAGTTGGGTTTGTTTTCTGGCAGGTTGGGCACTCCTCACAATGTCTGGTTACTTTGCGGTAGATCCCGGGCCAATAGAACCTTTTTAAGATTTTCTCTAGGGTTTTCTCCCGAGCCATATGACCTGCGGTAGGGTTGTCACGACCCATCTCCACAATGGATTGTCTGAAACTTGTGGGTACTAGTAGCTGTTCTAAGTCCTGGTCATTCTGGTCTTAGGTAATCCTGTACACCAGTCCCCTCATGTATTTGAACTTAGGATAAGAAGTCTGGCTGTCTGGGTCTTCATTGCACATTCTCGGGCATTCTTTAGGGTCGGGTCTGACAATGTTTCGCTTCTGAAGGAGACTCTTTTATCCTCTGGAATCCAATCTACCAGTCGCTGAATCTTTCCACCCATTTCTTTTTTTCATCTCTCACTTCTCTCCTGGATTTTCTAACCTGTCTTCTTTGTTTTGTTGTAACCTCAGCATTGACAAATGGCGCTGTTTTCAACCACTCCAACTCTTTTACACAGTCCTCAAAGTTGGGTAGATCAGTGCCTATTAGTACTTGTGTGGGAATATGCGGCATGATGGCTACCTCCGTTGGTGTACTAACCCCGTTTAATTCTAGGGTGACCTGTTTGGATGGGTATAACCTGACATCTCCATGCACACATTTAACCGGAATATCTTGTTCCCCCTTTTTCCCAGATACACTTACTTCTGGTCTTATGGCGGTTTGTTCACTTCCACTGTCGATCAGGCCTTGCCGTGGTACCCCGTCGACCCGGACCTCCACCAGGTATGGCTCCCGTCTTCTTCGGAACTCCCGATTCTGGGTATATCCTATTTACATTGGTTCTGGTCCGTTTTTCTTTGGGCAAAACCGGGCTATATGGCCCCATTTCCCACAATCAAACCATTGGGGTTGTCTGTTGAAGGGGGTCCATGTTTATTCTTTTGGTTCCACTCAGATGGTTCTGGTACCCACTGGTTCGGTGGTTCTGTTAGGGGTTAGTTTGATCATCTCCAAGGGTCGACCAGGTTCCTCCCGCTTTTTGGAATGCAGAAGCGATGTCTATGGCTTCATTCAGGGTGGGCCTATGGTGTTGGCGAACCCACCTTTGCATGTTATTGGGGAGGGCGTCCACAAACTGTTCAAGCTTCACTTTTTCTAATATTTCCAGAATAGTACAGCTGGCGGGTTTTAACCATATTTCGGTTAAATCATGTACACGGTAATACAGCTTCCGTGGGGTCTCCCCATTGGGTAGTTTGGTTTCTCTTAGCTTCTGGCGATAGGCCTCCTCATCTACTCCCATCCTTTCTAGGATAGTTCTTTTGATGTTGGCGTAGGATGTGTTCCCATTGGGGTTTGCCGCCTGGTAGGCCCCTTGCATCGAGCCGGTTAACAATGGGGCAATAAAATGACCCCATTTATCCACGGGCCACTGTGAATTTCTAGCAACCCTTTCAAAGTTCGTAAAGAAATAACCTGGATCATCTCCTGGTTGATATTTCTGCAGTATGTTGGATGGGGCTGGCGTTGCTCCTGTATAGGCAACCACTGCTTCTGTAACTTTCTTTAGGGTATCCTGACTGGCAGCTTGTAATTGCAAGGCCTGTTGTAGGGCTTGCCGGTCTGCTTGAGCTTGGTGTCCTTGCACTTGGACCAATTGTTGGAGTTGTTGCTGTCCGTCGGCCAACGACTTGATGATTGCCTCCATGTCGTGTTTCTGCCACCAAATTTGTGACAAGGAGACAGTCAGACGGTTTTGATGACAAAAAATGCTGGTCTTTATTCAGACTTAATAAGTTTGTCAGGATGGTCAATAACACAAAGTCTTTTTCTGAAGAGTTCTTTTTGATGTTCCTTCTTGTTGAACAATGTTTTCTCTGTTCCCTTGTAGGGCACGACGTAAGGACCTCTCTCAGTCTTTTCCTCTTAGTCTTCATACGCCCATGTGCTCCCTGTAGCTCCTGACTCCACGTCTGCTCCGTTCTGGAATGAGAACAAGAATGAACACCACTTGTCAAACCTTCAGGCAGTTTGCAATTGGCCAATCAGTTTCTACTTCCTGCCTCAGTCCATACGAACCCACCGAGGCCCCACCCCAGTTTTCCTGAGAGTATGGCGTCTGGTGTCTTCCCACGTCCGGTTCACTGGATGCCGTTCCGCTGCCCAGGTAAGAATAGTGTGGAAGCAGGGTTTGATTATGTGTCTGGAAATCTTGGGGAAGACGGGTAGGGTTATGGAGCCTTTGTATTTTGCATTCCGACACGTGTGCAGCGTCGCTGCGCCACGGTTTGCTTTCCACAATTCTGAGGCCGGCTTGTGAGTCGCAATAACCTGGGTTCAGCTGCAGACTGCCAGCTCCGTAGCTGCCCAGAGGTTCCTCCAACCTCCGGGCTTCTGGTGGGTTTGTGTCTGTCCTGCGGTCCCCTGCAAACCGAAAGCGACGGAGCGCCTCTCTGTTAACGAGGCCGGGGAACTCATATTGGCATGGTTGCTTGAACAGCCGCAGAGCTGCTAATTGGTAGCGTGGCGGCTGTTCGATTTTACTATGCTCGTCCTGCAGCATTCTACTCCTGTATATTCCCTCCTCCCTGGGCACAGCGGGAATTGGTATCTCAGCAGGCTGACTCCTCCACTCTTTTATTAAGGTCTTGGCGGTTTCTTGTGTATGGCGGGATCTGGGTTCTGGTCTGGCGGGCCCCACCACTCTCCTTTTATGTTGGCCGCGGTTAATTCCTCTTTCCTGGTTTCTGCGGGTCCTGAAGTCTCTCTTCCACTCTCCCTGGACGGTTGATGGTTGTATATACTGTCTGGGTTATCACAATGATATTAATGATCAGCAGGCTACTTCACTAGCTAACATCCTTACAGAATTAGGTTTCACTCAGAAAGTGAATACTCCCACCCATACCAAAGGGATAACTCTCGATTGGAATGATAGTCACAATTGCAACCTTGCCATCACATCCATCTCCCCCCAAATATGGACTGACCATTACCTAATCTCCTTTACTCTCAATACTTAAAGACCCACTGCACCTATACCTCCTCCCACCTTACCTACTTTAACTAGAAATAAGAAAAATATCACAGCTGACAATATCTTACCTCACATCCTACCTAATCTTAACTCCCTACCAGACTTTACAGACCCTGCCCTACTAGTGGAAGAATATAATAATGCCATGACTACCGCTCTTGACAGTATTGCTCCGCTAAAATTCAGGAATAGTAAACCCAAAAAGCATCTCAACTCTTGCTTTACACCCCATCTAAAAAACCTAAGACTACAGAAAAGAAAATGTGAAACGGCTTGGAATCTACATCCTACCATAGAAAATAAAACTATTCTAATAAGTATCTCAACACAATACAAAAAAGATATCATCATGGCCAAACAAGAAACGTATAACAACAGGATTACACAAGCTAATTCTAGCATGAAGGAGCTCTTCTCTATTCTAAAAGAATTGGAAACCCCAATTGCAGTACAGGATGACTCTATCAAAGATAAAACCTGGTGTACTGACATCCAGTCTGCACTAACTAACAAAATGGCCAATCTCCAAAACAAAATAGCTCTAAAGAAAGCCTCAGTATCAGCTCAAACTCAAACTCCACCAAACAAAACACTGAAGTCTAAACCCAAAGAACATATTCAATTTAACTTCTCTAAGGTCTCAGTTATTGAGGTAGAGAAAACCATCCTTGCGCTCAAACCCTCCAACTGCAAAGGTGACCAATGCCCACCACAACTAATCAAGTATGTGCTAGAGATCTAGCCCCTTTCATCACCAAACTCATCAACGCCTCCTTCACTTCAGGCACCATCCAGTGTAATCTAAAGGAATCCTGGGTACTCCATCTTCTGAAAAAACAAACATTGGACCACAATATACCCACCAACTACAGGCCCATCACCACGGTCCTAATAATCTTAGATAAGGTAGCATACACCCAAATTCAAAACTTCCTTGTGGTGAACCTACACTTAGACGCTCGCCAATCTGGTTTCTGACCACAACATGGCACAGAGACAGCCCTTATCGACTTAAAGACCCAAATAGATTCATTAAGAGATGAGGGAAAATTAGCACTTCTCCTCCTATTAGACCTCTCAGCTGCCTTCGACCTGGTAGACCATAGAGTCCTGTGTAATCACCTGGACACAGCAGCCCACTTCTCTAAAGAAGCTAGAGTCTGGATACAGTCTTTCCTTAGTGACAGGACTATGAGGGTCTTCTCCCCATCAGCCGCAGCAGACCCGATACCTATTATTTGTGGAGTGCCCCAAGGTTCATGTGTCTCGCCAACACTTTACAATATCTTAACCAAGCCACTCTTTGACAATCTTGACAATCTGGATATCACCTACACAAACTACAGACGATACCCAGATTCTCCTACCACTTACCGGGGATTATGGAGAAGATCTGGCTATGGTGAACAGAGTCTATAGCATTGTTCAGGCATGGATGGCCAACCATGGCCTGTGTCTGAACGGTGACAAAACAGCTCATCATCTTGGGTACCACAGCTCGCATCTCTAAACTCAACCTTAATTACTCTGCGTTTGTTATAGATGGGAACACTATCAAGGTCACCAGAGAAGTAAAAACCTTAGGTTTTTACCTCGACTCAACTTTACCTTTTACCAAACAGGTGAACCAACTGGCTTCCTCTACGGCCTACACATGTAAATTAATACGAGCAGGAAAACAATTCCTGTCAGTTGACAGTTGCTTAATCTTATCTAGAGCCCTCATTTTATCTAAACTTGATTATTGTAATGCTCTCTACATAGGGGCAAACAAACAAACCATCAACAGAATACAAGTGCTCCAAAACAATACTCTTAGGGTGGCCTTAAGCATACCTAGAAGAGTACATATATCTGAAATAATAAGGAAACATAAATGGCTCTCCACTCAAGAAAAAAATCATCTCAAATCGGCCTCCCTCATCCACAAATGCTTAAATAACAAAGCCCCTCGTTACATAACAGAATGTTTTATCAGAAAAAATTCCATCAGACTGCCAAGAATAGCCAACCCCAACTGTCTCCAAGTGCCAAGATTTAAACTGTCCACCATGAAGGGTCCAGTTTCGGATTTAGGGCAGCACAACTGTGTAATCCCTAACACACACACTCAGATCTGACCAAACATTTACCAAATTCAGAAAGAACACAATCAAATGGCTCTTAGAGAAAGATATGTAACCCACACTCTCCTACTGTACTAACCTAGCCCTGCCTGCATGTAATGTATCTTTGACATAGATCTGCTTATATATAAATGTTTGTTAATTATGACATGTTGGTCACATACTCTATACATGAACTATACTGTTTTACCCTCATCTTGTAACACTGAGGAAACTGTTTTTACCTCTGCTCCGTAACATCTGTAACTAAGCTGTAAGTTCTCTTTTCACCTGTACACAACAAATAAATAAACAAACAAACAAACAATTTGTGTAGGAGAGCTGCAGTGGGAAGGATTCCTAAGCAGTGCTTTCAATACATCGTCTTCTCTTGTTTCGGGGTGATATAATTCAAATAGCCTTCGCAGCCCACATATTTTTTTATAGTAAGGTAGCGAGCCACGGATTCAGAGGACCAAGATTTAAAATCTTCACCACAGCCTTAGAACGAAGGTCCATAACAGTTGGATTCGACCAAAGGTCCCTGTGCACAAGTGTCCCACTGAGGGAACCTCTCGTTGATACCTTCACCCAGTACCAGCCTGAAAACCTTGCACTTCCTCCTTGCATTAATGTTAAAGATCATGGACTTGGTTTTGCCCACATTAAGTGACAGCCCCTTCCTCTTGCAGAAGGCAACAAAGATTTCCAGCTGTTTGCGGGCACCAGCGGTTGCCAAGGACAAGAGTACTGTGTCATCCACAAAAAGCAACGCTGAAAGCTTTTCACCAGCTCCTGTCTGTGTTCGCCACCAAAAGACTGCAGTATTATTATAATTGCTATTGATATAAAAAGTTGTATGTTTTTGAAGGCTCTATTGATTTTTTATATCCTTCATTTGCTCATTGTCTTTATATGAAATTTAGACTGGGCATTTTACCATTGGCTTGTTTGATTAATAATTGGAATTTTTTCAATACTGTCTGTTGCTCTTATTTGAAGTATTACAGAGAACGTTTTTAGACAGAGTTCTGAGGGGTATAAGCTTTGCACTGGTTATTGTCAAGCAACAGATGACAGAGTCATGATGCTATCTGTGGCCAAATTTATAACGCACTTCCAGGCTTAGGCATGTGGAGGCTCGCTCTCCTTCTCCATCCTCTTCCTCATCTTCCTGTTCTCCTCCTCCTCATAAGGAGGCGGGGAGTAGGGTGCCAGAGGACAGGCCCCTGCACATTTAAAAAAAGGCACTGCAGGAGGAGGGGATCCGGGCTAATGATAGCAGGGGGTGTCCCCTTCCTCTTCCTCCTTTTCAGATGCCTCTTCCTGCAGCCTGGGCAATTCCCCGAGGTCACCTTCGGGACTTCAGTGGCAAGTACCTGGACAATGAAGCCATAGTGGATGTTCTTCAGGTGTCCCATTATATGGGATTTCAGGACTCTGAGCCCCTGTCTACTCTGGCTGGGGGGGTTCGGCCCCCTCCGTCCCAGTTCAAGCGCACTCTCAAGAAGGATTTCCCGATTCTCTGACATGAAGACTGAGATTTTGAGGGAGTGGATTGATCCAGACAAGTTAGTGTTCTCCTGGTTCCTTGGCAAGCTGTATCCCTTACATGGGGAGGGGATGGCCCTGCTGCAGGTGGTTCTAGCTGATGACATCATTCACAGTCTGGTGACGATTCTCTTAGGAACCCCATGTATCGTAAGGTGGATGCCACCTTGAGGAAGGCTTATGGAAGGGCCCAATTGTCCTTGTGTGCTGCCACTTACAACTCTTACACTGCAGAAGCCGCCCTTGGTGGTCTGAAGTATGCCCTGAAGGTGGCCGAGCAGGGCTCAGATCCTGCCCCCCTTCTACTGGCCATCAAGACTCAGGTGGAGGTTTTGTCGGACTTGCCATATGTTGGTGTGAAGGTGGCTGCTATGTCCATGGGGGTGGGCAGTGTTAATTTCGACAGTCAAAATTTCGAAAAATAAATGTCGAAAAAAATAATGTCGACAAACAATAATGTCGACATTTTTTCGATATTTTTTGAAATTCTCTATTTATTGTATAAATAAATATATATATATATATAACTAAAATGTGTTGAGTATGAGGGCGAGAGGGTGGTGGGGGTGTGGGGGCGTGGCAGGGGGTGTTGGGTGAGGGGGGTTGGGGGGACACCCCCATAGTAAATGATACTCTTTTTATTTATTTAATTATTGAATAAATAAATAAATAAATATATAATTACTATGTGTTGAGAATGAGGGGTTAGAGGGTGGTGGGGGGAGTGTGGGGGGGGTGGCAGGGGGGTGTTGGGTGAGGGGGGTTGGGGGGACCCCCCATAGTAAATGGTACTCTTTTTGTTTATTTATTTATTGAAAAAATAAATAAATAAATAAATATATAATTAGAATGTGTTGAGTATGAGGGGTGAGAGGGAATGAACTTACAAGCTATTGTTCGAAACCTGAAAACTAAACCTTTGTCTTGAGGCTTGGGGCTTTGGAACAATCCTGCACTTTACAAATATAGAGAAGCATTGCAGGACATTCCCTCACAGGGCGAGAGCACATCCATTCCATGGTGCATACATGTTAGAAATCAATTGTTTTTTGTTGGTATGGGTGATCTACTGGTTAACCCTACAAATATTGATAAGATTGCTAAATATATGATTAAATCTGCAATTATTAGTAAAGAACAAGAACATATTTTCATGAATATCAAGGCTCTACATTGTATCATAATTGTTATCAATTTCAATTCATATGCTTTATTTCAACGTCAAGTCATAAAAGCCACAACACATAAAACAATTCATAGGCATAAAACATGACAATCACCCATAAAAACAGTAAGTAAAAGCATCAGTTCATCAGATCAAGTCTCAGCATGACAACAAATGAAATACACTGCATACTTCCGACACAAGCCAAAGCCACTCAATGGCTGCGGGACAGGGCTATAGGATGTCTCTCCTTTACTTTGCACGCAGACTCCATACCCACTAGAGATAGCTACTGGTTGCAAATACCACCAGAACCTCAGAAGAATCTAAACACATTTTCATAGCTTCACTGATGGTCTTACAGCCACAACTTGCAAAGAGCGGCTTCAGAAAGCGTTTCCTCAGTGGCTTAGTAACAGGGCATGAAAACATTAGGTGAAGAAGATCCTCATCGAATTTGCTACATAACATGCACTTTGCAGAGGCTCCAGGGTTCCATCGGGTGGGTAGGAGACCAGCCCTCATCCCTCTTGGAGCATCAGCAAAGGAGCTTCCAGACGTCCAGACGGCGGCTCCTAGCGTGCTTAGGGGTAAGGTGCCCAGATCGTGCACCCTGCACTATCCACCTGAGCCCCACATCCCTGATAGTGAATCCAGCGTCCCCGTCTTACCAAATGGTGCAAATATTTCGTTTATTTTGTGAAAAGTGTGCCGCAGCCACGAGGATATGTTTAAAATGGCGGCTTCATTTCTAGCTGCTCTGGTTGCATAGCAACAAGCAGCAGATGACGAGGAGAAGGCCATTGGCCCTGCGCTCCTACTTCCTCTGCACGGCAGCGCCGGATGGCGATGGCCGGCCCGCCCATCAAGGCACCCCAATAAGGCACAAGCCTGTCTGTGTGTATTCCCACTTCTGCGATCCATCGGGTGGGCAGGAGCCAATCCCTCATCCCTCTCGGAGCATCAGCAAAGGAGCTTCCAGACGTCCAGTAGGCGGCACCTAGCGTGCTTATGGGTAAGGTGCTCAGATCGTGCACCCGGCACTTTCCACCTCAGCCCCACATCCCTGATAGTGAATCCAGCGTCTCCGTCTTACCAAATGGTGCAAATATTTTGTTTATTTTGCAAAAAGAGTGCCGAAAGCCACGAGGATATGTTTAAAATGGCAGCTGCATTTCTAGCTGCTCTGGTTGAAAGCAACAGGCAGCAGCTGATGAGGAGAAGGCCATTGGCCCCGCGCTCCTACTTCCTCTGTACGGCAGCGCCGGATGGTGTTATCCGGCCCGCTCATCAAGGCACCCCAATAAGGCACAGGCCTGTCTGTGTGTATTCCCACTTCGGCGATCCATCGGGTGGGCAGGAGCCCAGCCCTCATCCCTCTCAGAGCATCAGCAAAGGAGCTTCCAGACGTCCAGACGGCGGAACCTAGCGTTCTTAGGGGAAAGGTGCCCAGATCGTGCACCCGGCACTATCCACCTCAGCCCCACATCCCTGATAATGAATCCAGCGTCCCCGTCTTACCAAATGGTGCAAATATTTCGTCTCTTTTGCAAAAAGTGTGCCGCAGACACGGGGACATGTTTAAAATGGCGGTTGCATTTCTAGCTGCACTGGTTGAATAGCAACAAGCAGCAGCTGACGAGGAGAAGGCCATTGGCCCTGTGCTCCTACTTCCTCTGCACGGCAGCACCGGATGGCGTTAGCCGGCCCACTCATCAAGGCACCCCGATAAGGCACAGGCCTGTCTGTGTGTATTCCCACTTCTTCTGCGATCCATCGGGTAGGAGCCCAGCCCTCATCCCTCTCAGAGCATCAGGAAAGGAGCTTCCAGACGTCCAGACGGCGGCACCTAGCGTGCTTAGGGGTAAGGTGCCCAGATCCTGCACCCGGCACTATCCACCTCAGCCCCACATCACTGATAGTGAATCCAGCGTCCCCGTCTTACCAAATGGTGCAAATATTTTGTTTATTTTGCAAAAAGTGTGCCGCAGCCATGAGGATATGTTTAAAATGGCGTCTGCATTTCTAGCTGCTCTGGTTGCATAGCAACAAGCAGCAGCTGACAAGTAGAAGGCCATTGGCCCCGCGCTCCTACTTCCTCTGCATGGCAGCACCGGATGGCGTTAGCCGGCCCGCCCATCAAGGTACCCCGATAAGGCAAAGGTCTGTCTGTGTCTGTTCGTGACCACCGGACTGCTACTGGCATAGATCCTGGCCCAATACCCCACCCGCTGCTACATTCATTAAATCCCGAAACAGAACCGTTTCCAACCAGCCACAAAGCTGTGTTAAATCCATCACCCAGCAGTGCCTGAACCCAAAATGGCCGACGCAACACGGCTCGATGCTGAGACCTGCCCCTGCTGTTAAATAACTATAGTCAACCAGCGCTACTTCACTGGCAGCAAGCGCTCCACTTAACGTATGGACACCTAACGAGGCACACTTTGTTATCCACATAAGGTACTGTCCCGTTGAGCAATGTACAAACTTAGTTTGGCGTTTGTAAATCAAACTACCCTGCATCTATCTTACCATGCATTTGTGCCCAACTTCACATTTCTGTGCTTTATGCGCCACTGTAACCTCGCCTACTGCTTGTTTTTCACCTGTTGCACTTTTTCTCGAACATAACCTATGCCTTCTATTGCCTCAACTCTCCCACAGTGCTACTTTGTCACCCTGCCCTCAGCGTCCCTGCACCAGACCTATTGTCTAAATACTGTATTTAACATCATGCTGCCCACCATCTGATTGTTGCATTCAGCCTATGTTGCCCACCGTTTGAGTACTGCATTTAGCCTATGCTGCTCACCATTTGAGCACCGCATTTAGCCTTATGTTGCCCACCTTTTTTATTGTTGCATTTAGCCTATGCGGCTCACCATTTGAGCACTGCATTTAGCCTTATGTTTCCCACCATTTGAGTACTGCATTTAGCCTATGTTGCCCACCGTTTGATTGTTGCATTTAGCCTTATGCTGCTCACCATTTGAGTACTGCATTTAGCCTTATGTTGCCCACCGCTTGATTGCTGCATTTAGCCTTAGGCTGGCCACCATTTGAGCACTGCATTTAGCCTATGTTGCCCACCGTTTGATTGTTGCATTTAGCGTTATGCTGCTCACCATTTGAGTACTGCATTTAGCCTTATGTTGCCCACCGCTTGATTGCTCTATTTAGCCTTACGCTGCTCACCACTTGAGCACTGCACTTAGCCTTATGTTGCCCACCTTTTAATTGTTGCATTTGGCCTTATGCTGCCCACCGTTTGAGTACTGCATTTAGCCTATGCTGCTCACCATTTGAGCACCGCACTTAGCCTTATATTGCCCACCATTTGAGTACTGCATTTAGCCTATGTTCACCACCGTTTGATTGTTGCATTTAGCCTTATGCTGCCCACCATTTGAGTACTGCATTTAGCCTATGTTGCCCACCATTTCATTGTTGCATTTTTCCTATGTTGCTCACCATTTGAGTACTGCATTTAGCCTTATGTTGCCCACAAATTCATTGTTGCATTTAGCAGTATGATGTAACTAGACCTGCCTAGTTCACTCTCTGCTTAACTTGCCTCTAACACTATGTTCTCCCATTTGGCAACCCGAGTCTATCTGGCCGCAATCATTAACCTTACCATTTTTCTTATCACCACTGCATATTTCACCATGCCCTCCATACTGCCCCCAAAGAATGTAGAAGCCTCTACTATGCCATCTATTCTAAAATCCCCATGCAACACAGCACAGAGAAATCTCAGACTACATGCACACTTACCCAAAATATTCGAACCCCTCAACAAATATAATATTAACTTAGATCACCTTTGACCAAAAATACATCCCCCTATGGAAAACACTCTTCTTACTAGCCTCTAAGCATCGCTCTAAAGAAACAAGACTACCGCTAATCCACATGCCACCTCTAACTCAAGCCTAATGCCACATTTAAAACCTGATCTCAAAGGTGCATTAATAAATGCTCAAGTTCTAGTCGCCCATGCTACAGACATAGCAGAGACCATCTTGGAAAATGACCTTGATTTCAATGCCATCACGGAATCTTGGCTCCACGATGCAGCAGGCCTAGCACTAACGCTAGCAGTCCCAGACAATTATAACATCCTCAGAGCTGACAGACTAGATTGACGTGGGGGAGGAATAGCGATCATCGCCAAAACTAATCTCTATATGAGAATGACCTTAACACCCAACGTAAAATCTTGTTAGTCACTATCCATTAAACTACCTACCACCAATTCCCAAACATTAAATATGCATCTCCTCTATAGACCCCCAAGCCCGATCAATACCTTTAACAAAGACATTACTACTATTATCTCTGAGAATCTAAAAAACTCTTCACAAACCCTAGTGCTAGGAGACCTCAACTTAGGGTATGATGATTGTGACAACGAGACAGTCAGGCGGTTTTGATGAACAAAAGTCCTGGTCTTTATTCAGACTTAATAAGGTTGACAGGATGGTCAATAACACAAAGACTTTTTCTGAAGAGTTCTTTTTGATGTGCCTTCTTCTTGAACAATGTTTTCTCTACTTCCTTGTAGGGCACGACGTAAGGACCTCTCTCAAGTCTTTTCCTCTTAGTCTTCATACGCCCATGTGCTCCCTGTAGCTCCTGACTCCACGTCTCCTCCGTTCTGGAATGAGAGCAAGAATGAACACCACTTGTCAAACCTTCAGGTTGCTTATATAGGCAGTTTGCAATTGGCCAATCAGTTTCTACTTCCTGCCTCAGTCCATAAGAACCCACCCAGGCCCTGCCCCCTTTTTCCTGAGAGTATGGCGTCTGGTGTCTTCCCACGTCCGGTTCGCTGGATGCCGTTCCGCTGCCCAGGTAAGAATAGTGTGGAAGCAGGGTTTGATTATGTGTCTGGAAATCTTGGGGAAGACAGGTAGGGTTATGGAGCCTTTGTATTTTGCATTCTGACAAGTGTGCGGTGTCGCTGCGCCGCGGTTTGCTTTCCACAATTCCAAGACCGGCTTGTGAGTCGCAATACCCTGGGTTCAGCTGCGGACTCCGTAGCTGCCCAGAGGTTCCTCCAACCTCTGGGCTTCTGGTGGGTTTGTGTCTGTCCTGAGGTCCCCTGCAAACCGAAAGCGGCGGACCGCCTCTCTGTTAACGAGGCCGGGGAACTCATATTGGCATGGTTGCTTGAACAGCCGCAGAGCTGCTAATTGGTAGCGTGGCGGCTGTTCGATTTTACTATGCTCGTCCCTCGGTGTTCTACTCCTGTATATTCCCTCCTCCCTGGGCATAGTGGGAATTGGTATCTCAGCAGGCTGACTCCTCTACTCTTTTATTAATGGTTCGGCCGGTTTCTTGTGTATGGCGGGATCTGGGTTATGGTCTGGCAGGCCCCACCATTCTCCTTTTATGTTGGCCGCGGTTAATTCCTCTTTCCTGGTTTCTGCAGGTTCTGAAGTCTCTCTTCTACTCTCCCTGAGCGGTTGATGGTTGTATATACTGTCTGGGTTGTCACATAAACCCCCCGAAGCATTCAGCCGATTGGGCTGATCTAGGTTTCTAGACAGGTAGTCCGGTATTAAATGGAAGGATGGGTTTGTGAATTGTTTCAAAACAAAACTCTTGTAAAGTGAGGAACCACCTCAACACGCGTTGGTTGGAATCCTTGTGTGTAGCTAACCACTGCAAAGGTGCATGGTCCGTGAAGACAGTAAACTTACGTCCCACCAAATAATACCTGAGGGTCTCAATCGCCCATTTTATCGCTAGACACTCTTTTTCAATGGTGGACTTCATGCGGCAGTAGTTTTCGGATGATAAAAGCCACCGGGTGTAACTCATCTTCTTCGCCTTGTGAGAGGACTGCTCCTAAGCCTAGTCCCAAAGCATCCATTTGTACAAAAAACGGTTTACTGAAGTCTGGACATCTCAAAACCGGTTGGGCGGATATGAGTTTCTTGAGTTCCTGAAAGGCTTTATATGCCTCTCTATCTGTCAACAGATCCCCGTATACGTAGATTCGAGCCGTTAAAGGACTGGCTATGGAGGAAAAATGAGGTATGAACCTGCGGTAGTAGCCTATGAAGCCCAGGAATGCTCTGACTTGTTTCTTGTTGCTGGGCATCTATAGTTTCTCAATAGCCTCTATTTTGTCCAGTTGGGGTCTAATAACCCATTTCCAACCAAATAGCCTAAGTACCTAGTTTGACTGGTAGCCAATACTGTTTTATTTGGGTTGATATTGAGTCTGTCTGCTTGTAGAGAAGTTACTACTGCGGTGAGATGTTCCTTATGTTCTTTCCAGGTTTTGCTATAGACCACTATGTCATCTAGATAGGCAGAACTATACTGATGGTGGGGGCCCAACACCTGGTTCATAAGTGACTGAAAGGTTGCTGGTGCTCCATGCAACCCGAATGGCAACACAGTAAATTGGAACAGTCCGGATGGGGTGGAAAAGGCGGTTTTTATCTTATCTTCGGATCGTAGTGGGATCTGCCAATATCCCTTGGTCAGGTCAATGTTGCTGATATAATTGGCAGAACCCAATTGTTCTATAGGTTCGTCAATCCTGGGCATGGGATAAGCTTGTTACGTCGAGATTGAATTTAATTGTCGGTAATCCATGCAAAAACGGATGCTTCCATCTGGCTTCGGTACCAAAACAATAGGAGAGGACCAGTGGCTGCTGGAGAGTTCAATCACCCCTAACTTCAGCATTTCCTCAACTTCCGCTTTTACTGCCTTTACTGCCACCGTTTTGGACTCCGGAAGTCAATACGGCCGGATTCTTACCGTTTTTCCTGCTTCAGTTTCTATTTTGTGTTTGGTGAGTTGAGTCCTCCCTGGAAGATAGGAGAACACGTTTCGTAGAGGTTTGAGTTGTTCCTCCATTTCTTGTTTTTCTTTGGCGGTAAATTGTGTTCCCCACTGAATGGCCGCAAAAGCTGTTTCTGGATTTTCACAAGTTGTTACTCGAATGCTAGTTGTCTCTCGGTCTGACGTTTTCCATTCTTTTAGGAGGTTTAGGTGGTAATTCTGGAAATTGGTCTTCTGATCTGGTTGTTCTACCAAGTAATTTACTGGGCCCATTATCTTTGTCATCTTGTACGGCCCTCTCCATTGTGCCAGCATCTTGTTATGGCTTGTGGGTAACAACACGAGTACTTGGTCTCCAATCTTGAACTGCCGGACTCTGGTTCTTTTATTATAGTATCTTTCTTGGTCTACTTGTGATCTTCCGAGATTAACCCTGGCCAGTTCCCTCAATTTGGTCAGGTTTTCCCTCATTTCCACCACGTAATCAGTCAGAGTAGTGGTTTCCTCTTGTTCCCCCCACTCCTTTTTTGCGATGTCTAGTACTGTTCTTTGTTGGTGGCCAAATAGTAATTCGTAGGGTGAAAACCCTGTGGATAACTGTGGGGTGTCCCGTAGTACCATGAGGACCCATGGTACTGCTCGATCCCAGTTTCTTCCTGTAGGTGCCGTTACTTTCTTGAACATTAGTTTGATAGTTTTGTTATATCGCTCTACCAAACCGTCGGTCTGTGGGTGATAGATGGACGTACGTAGTTGTTTGATTTGTAACTGATGACAGACATTCCGCATTATTCTGGATACAAAATTCCTGCCCTCATCTGAAATTATTTTTGATGGAATACCCACTCATGAAAAGAACGGCACCAACTGGTTACAGACTTGCTGCAAACTGATTCCTCGCATGGGAAAAGCCTCTGGATATCTTGTCGCATAGTCGACTACTACCAACAGATATCGGAACCTGTGACTACAGGGTTCCAATGGTCCCACCACATCCATCCCAATTCTGAAAAATTGTTCTTTTATCAGGGGCATAGGTATTAGAGGAGCATGTTGTGGTTTAGTTGGGTTTGTTTTCTGGCAGGTTGGGCACTCCTCACAATGTCTGGTTACTTTGCGGTAGATCCTGGGCCAATAGAACCTTTTTAAGATTTTCTCTAGGGTTTTCTCCCGAGCCATATGACCTGCGGTAGGGTTGTCACGACCCATCTCCACAATGGATTGTCTGAAACTTGTGAGTACTAGTAGCTGTTCTAAGTCCTGGTCATTCTGGTCTTTGGTAATCCTGTACACCAGTCCCCTCATGTATTTGAACTTAGGATAAGAAGTATGGCTGTCTGGGTCTTCATTGCACATTCTCGGGCATTCTTTAGGGTCGGGTCTGACAATGTTTCGCTTCTGAAGGAGACTCTTTTATCCTCTGGAATCCAATCTACCAGTCCGCTGAAACTTTCCACCCATTTCTTTTTTTCTTCTCTCACTTCTCTCCTGGATTTTCTAACCTGTCTTCTTTGTTTTGTTGTAACCTCAGCATTGACAAATGGCGCTGTTTTCAACCACTCCAACTCTTTTACACAGTCCTCAAAGTTGGGTAGATCAGTGCCTATTAGTACTTGTGTGGGAATATGCGGCATGATGGCTACCTCCGTTGGTGTACTAACCCCGTTTAATTCTAGGGTGACCTGTTTGGATGGGTATAACCTGACATCTCCATGCACACATTTAACCGGAATATCTTGTTCCCCCTTTTTCCCAGATACACTTACTTCTGGTCTTATGGCGGTTTGTTCACTTCCACTGTCGATCAGGCCTTGCCGTGGTGCCCCGTCGACCCGGACCTCCACCAGGTATGGCTCCCGTCTTCTTCGGAACTCCCGATTCTGGGTATATCATATTTACATTGGTTCTGGTCCGTTTTTCTTTGGGCAAAACCGGGCTATATGGCCCCATTCCCCACAATCAAACCATTGGGGTTGTCTGTTGAAGGGGGTCCATGTTGGTCCTTTGGGTTCCACTCAGATGGTTCTGGTACCCACTGGTTCGGTGGTTCTGTTAGGGGTTAGTTTGATCATCTCCAAAGGGTCGACCAGGTTCCTCCCGCTTTTTGGAATGCAGAAGCGATGTCTATGGCTTCATTCAGGGTGGGCCTATGGTGTTGGCGAACCCACCTTTGCATGTTATTGGGGAGGGAGTCCACAAACTGTTCAAGCTTCACTTTTTCTAATATTTCCAGAATAGTACAGCTGGCGGGTTTTAACCATATTTCGGTTAAATCATGTACACGGTAATACAGCTGCCGTGGGGTCTCCCCATTGGGTAGTTTGGTTTCTCTTAGCTTCTGGCGATAGGCCTCCTCATCTACTCCCATCCTTTCTAGGATAGTTCTTTTGATGTTGGCGTAGGATGTGTTCCCATTGGGGTTTGCCGCCTGGTAGGCCCCTTGCATCGAGCCGGTTAACAATGGGGCAATAAGATGACCCCATTTATCCACGGGCCACTGTGAATTTCTAGCAACCCTTTCAAAGTTCGTAAAGAAATAACCTGGATCATCTCCTGGTTGATATTTCTGCAGTATGTTGGATGGGGCTGGCGTTGCTCCTGTATAGGCAACCACTGCTTCTGTAACTTTCTTTAGGGTATCCTGACTGGCAGCTTGTAATTGCAGGGCCTGTTGTAGGGCTTGCCGGTCTGCTTGAGCTTGGTGTCCTTGCACTTGGACCAATTGTTGGAGTTGTTGCTGTCCGTCGGCCAACGACTTGATGATTGCCTCCATGTCGTGTTTCTGCCACCAAATTTGTGACAAGAAGACAGTCAGACGGTTTTGATGACAAACAATGCTGGTCTTTATTCAGATTTAATAAGTTTGTCAGGATGGTCAATAACACAAAGTCTTTTTCTGAAGAGTTCTTTTTGATGTTCCTTCTTGTTGAACAATGTTTTCTCTGTTTCCTTGTAGGGCACGACGTAAGGACCTCTCTCAAGTCTTTTCCTCTTAGTCTTCATACGCCCATGTGCTCCCTGTAGCTCCTGACTCCACGTCTGCTCCATTCTGGAATGAGAACAAGAATGAACACCACTTGTCAAACCTTCAGGTTGCTTATATAGGCAGTTTGCAATTGGCCAATCAGTTTCTACTTCCTGCCTCAGTCCATACGAACCCACCGAGGCCCCACCCCCATTTTCCTGAGAGTATGGCGTTTGGTGTCTTCCCACGTCCGGTTCACTGGATGCCGTTCCGCTGCCCAGGTAAGAATAGTGTGGAAGCAGGGTTTGATTATGTGTCTGGAAATCTTGGGGAAGACGGGTAGGGTTATGGAGCCTTTGTATTTTGCATTCTGACACGTGTGCAGCGTCGCTGCGCCACGGTTTGCTTCCCACAATTCTGAGGCCGGCTTGTGAGTCGCAATACCCTGGGTTCAGCTGCAGACTGCCAGCTCCGTAGCTGCCCAGAGGTTCCTCCAACCTCCGGGCTTCTGGTGGGTTTGTGTCTGTCCTGCGGTCCCCTGCAAACCGAAAGCGACGGACCGCCTCTCTGTTAACGAGGCCGGGGAACTCATATTGGCATGGTTGCTTGAACAGCCGCAGAGCTGCTAATTGGTAGCGTGGCGGCTGTTCGATTTTACTATGCTCGTCCTGCAGCATTCTACTCCTGTATATTCCCTCCTCCCTGGGCACAGCGGGAATTGGTATCTCAGCAGGCTGACTCCTCCACTCTTTTATTAAGGTCTTGGCGGTTTCTTGTGTATGGCGGGATCTGGGTTCTGGTCTGGCAGGCCCCACCACTCTCCTTTTATGTTGGCCGCGGTTAATTCCTCTTTCCTGGTTTCTGCGGGTCCTGAAGTCTCTCTTCCACTCTCCCTGGACGGTTGATGGTTGTATATACTGTCTGGGTTATCACAATGATATTAATGATCACCAGGCTACTTCACTAGCTAACATCCTTACAGAATTAGGTTTCACTCAGAAAGTGCATACTCCCACCCATACCAAAGGGATAACTCTCGATTGGAATGATAGTCACAATTGCAACCTCGCCATCACATCCATCTCCCCCCAAATATGGACTGACCATTACCTAATCTCCTTTACTCTCAATACTTAAAGACCCACTGCACCTATACCTCCTCCCGCCTTACCTACTTTAACTAGAAATAAGAAAAATATCACAGCTGACAATATCTTACCTCACATCCTACCTAATCTTAACGCCCTACCAGACTTTACAGACCCTGCCCTACTAGTGGAAGAATATAATAATGCTATGACTACCGCTCTTGACAGTATTGCTCCGCTAAAATTCAGGAATAGTAAAGCCAAAAAGCATCTCAACTCTTGCTTTACACCCCATCTAAAAAACCTAAGACCACAGAAAAGAAAATGTGAAACGGCTTGGAATCTACATCCTACCATAGAAAATAAAACTATTCTAATAAGTATCTCAACACAATACAAAAAAGATATCATCATGGCCAAACAAGAAACGTATAACAACAGGATTACACAAGCTAATTCTAGCATGAAGGAGCTCTTCTCTATTCTAAAAGAATTGGAAACCCCAATTGCAGTACAGGATGACTCTATCAAAGATAAAACCTGGTGTACTGACATCCAGTCTGCACTAACTAACAAAATGGCCAATCTCCAAAACAAAATAGCTCTAAAGAAAGCCTCAGTCTCAGCTCAAACTCAAACTCCACCAAACAAAACACTGAAGTCTAAACCCAAAGAACATATTCAATTTAACTTCTCTAAGGTCTCAGTTATTGAGGTAGAGAAAACCATCCTTGCGCTCAAACCCTCCAACTGCAAAGGTGACCAATGCCCACCACAACTAATCAAGGATGTGCTAGAGATCTAGCCCCTTTCATCACCAAACTCATCAACGCCTCCTTCACTTCAGGCACCATCCAGTGTAATCTAAAGGAATCCTGGGTACACCATCTTCTGAAAAAACAAACATTGGACCCCAATATACCCACCAACTACAGGCCCATCACCACGGTGCCTTTTCTCCTAAAAATCTTAGATAAGGAAACATACACCCAAATTCAAAACTTCCTTGTGGTGAACCTACACTTAGACGCTCGCCAATTTGGTTTCTGACCACAACATGGCACAGAGACAGCCCTTATCGACTTAAAGACCCAAATAGATTCATTAAGAGATGAGGGAAAATTAGCACTTCTCCTCCTATTAGACCTCTCAGCTGCCTTCGACCTGGAGTCCTGTGTAATCACCTGGACACAGCAGCCCACTTCTCTAAAGAAGCTATAGTCTGGATACAGTCTTTCCTTAGTGACAGGACTATGAGGGTCTTCTCCCCATCAGCCGCAGCAGACCCGATACCTATTATTTGTGGAGTGCCCCAAGGTTCATGTGTCTCGCCACCATCTTAACCAAGCCACTCTTTGACAATCTTGACAATCTGGATATCACCTACACAAACTACAGACGATACCCAGATTCTCCTACCACTTACCGGGGATTATAGAGAAGATCTGGCTATGGTGAACAGAGTCTATAGCATTGTTCAGGCATGGATTGCCAACCATGGCCTGTGTCTGAATGGTGACAAAACAGCTCATCATCTTGGGTACCACAGCTCGCATCTCTAAACTCAACCTTAATTACTCTGCGTTTGTTATAGATGGGAACACTAGCAAGGTCACCAGAGAAGTAAAAGCCTTAGGTTTTTACCTCAACTCAACTTTACCTTTTACCAAACAGGTAAACTCACTGGCTTCCTCTACGGCCTACACATGTAAATTAATACGAGCAGGAAAACAATTCCTGTCAGTTGACAGTTGCTTAATCTTATCTAGAGCACTCATTTTATCTAAACTTTATTATTGTAATGCTCTCTACATAGGGGCAAACAAACAAACCATCAACAGAATACAAGTGCTCCAAAACAATACTCTTAGGGTGGCCTTAAGCATCCCTAGAAGAGTACATATATCTGAAATAATAAGGAAACATAAATGGCTCTCCACTCAAGAAAAAAATCATCTCAAATCGGCCTCCCTTATCCACAAATGCTTAAATAACAAAGCCCCTCGTTACTTAACATAATGTTTTATCAGAAAAAATTCCATCAGACTGCCAAGAATAGCCAACCCCAACTGTCTCCAAGTGCCAAGATTTAAACTGTCCACCATGAAGGGTCCAGTTTCCGATTTAGGGCAGCACAACTGTGTAATCCCTAACACACACACTCAGATCTGACCAAACATTTACCAAATTCAGAAAGAACACAATCAAATGGCTCTTAGAGAAAGATATGTAACCCACACTCTCCTACTGTACTAACCTAGCCCTGCCTGCATGTAATGTATCTTTGACATAGATCTGCTTATATGTAAATCTTTGTTAATTATGACATGTTGGTCACATACTCTATACATGAACTATACTGGTTTACCCTCATCTTGTAACACTGAGGAAACTGTTTTTACCTCTGCTCCGTAACATCTGTAACTAAGCTGTAAGTTCTCTTTTCACCTGTACACAACACATAAATAAACAAACAATTTGTGTAGGAGAGCTGCAGTGGGCAGGATTCCTAAGCAGTGCTTTCAAAACATCGTCTTCTCTTGTTTCGGGGTGATATAATTCAAATAGCCTTCGCAGCCCACATATTTTTTTATAGTAAGGTAGCGAGCCACGGATTCAGAGGACCAAGATTTAAAATCTTCACCACAGCCTTAGAACGGAGGTCCATAACAGTTGGATTCGACCAAAGGTCCCTGTGCACAAGTGTCCCACTGAGGGAACCTCTCGATGATACCTTCACCCAGTACCAGCCTGAAAACCTTGCACTTCGTCCTTGCATTAATGTTAAAGATCATGGACTTGGTTTTGCCCACATTAAGTGACAGCCCCTTCCTCTTGCAGAAGGCAACAAAGATTTCCAGCTGTTTGCGGGCACCAGCGGGTGCCAAGGACAAGAGTACTGTGTCATCCACAAAAAGCAACGCTGAAAGCTTTTCACCAGCTCCTGTCTGTGTTCGCCACCAAAAGACTGCAGTATTATTATAATTGCTATTGATATAAAAAGTTGTATGTTTTTGAAGGCTCTATTGATTTTTTATATCCTTCATTTGCTCATTGTCTTTATATGAAATTTAGACTGGGCATTTTACCATTGGCTTGTTTGATTAATAATTGGAATTTTTTCAATACTGTCTGTTGCTCTTATTTGAAGTATTACAGAGAACGTTTTTAGACAGAGTTCTGAGGGGTATAAGCTTTGCACTTGGTTATTGTCAAGCAACAGATGACAGAGTCATGATGCTATCTGTGGCCAAATTTATAACGCACTTCCAGGTTTAGGCATGTGGAGGCTCGCTCTCCTTCTCCATCCTCTTCCTCATCTTCCTGTTCTCCTCCTCCTCATAAGGAGGCGGGGAGTAGGGTGCCAGAGGACAGGCCCCTGCACATTTAAAAAAGGCACTGCAGGAGGAGGGGATCCGGGCTAATCATAGCAGGGGGTGTCCCCTTCCTCTTCCTCCTGTTCAGATGCCTCTTCCTGCAGCCTGGGCAATTCCCCGAGGTCACCTTTGGGACTTCAGTGGCAAGTACCTGGACAATAAAGCCACAGTGGATGTTCTTCAGGTGTCCCATTATATGGGATTTCAGGACTCTGAGCCCCTTTCTACTCTGGCTGGGGGGGTTTGGCCCCCTCCGTCCCAGTTCAAGCGCACTCTCAAGAAGGATTTCCTGATTCTCTGACATGAAGACTGAGATTTTGAGGGAGTGGATTGATCCAGACAAGTTAGTGTTCTCCTGGTTCCTTGCCAAGCTGTATCCCTTGCATGGGGAGGGGATGGCCCTGCTGCAGGTGGTTCTAGCTGATGACATCATTCACAGTCTGGTGACGATTCTCTTAGGAACCCCATGTATCGTAAGGTGGATGCCACCTTGAGGAAGGCTTATGGAAGGGCCCAATTGTCCTTGTGTGCTGCCACTTACAACTCTTACACTGCAGAAGCCGCCCTTGGTGGTCTGAAGTATGCCCTGAAGGTGGCCGAGCAGGGCTCAGATCCTGCCCCCCTTCTACTGGCCATCAAGACTCAGGTGGAGGTTTTGTCGGACTTTCCATATGTTGGTGTGAAGGTGGCTGCTATGTCCATGGGTTCCATCATGGGGGGTTGTCAGCACGTTCTTACCAGGGATTGGAAGACTGACGCCCAGCAGAAGTCTACTGCCATTAAAATACCCTTTGAGGGGCAGTTGCTGTTTGGGGATTCCCAAAAGGGCAAGGGCCATAAGGTGTTCAAGGTGGACAAACAGGCTGACCAACTATGTAGACAGTCTGTCCCTACCCACCGGAGTTCTGCCTGGGTGGCCCTTCTCCAGCAGGCTCAACCCCTCCCTAGGGGTAGTGCTCGGCCTGTGCCTGGGTGGAAATGGTACTCAGGTCCGGTCTCCCCCCCTCGACCAACAGATGTCCTGATGTCAGGCCTGTTGGGGGCCTACTGACATTCTTTTGGAAACAATGGTTCTGACTCTCGGGGGATGCCTGGGTCAATCGTCTGATGAAGTGGGGGTACAATTTAGAATTGGTCTCCCCCGTTCCTTCTGGTCCGATACGGATGCCCTTTCCTAGGTGCCCAGTCAAGAGGTTGGTCATGCAGGAGGCACTGAGGGACCTTCACTACAAGAGGGTCCTTCACTGTGTGGCTTGATCAGAAAGGGGATGGGGGTTTACTTCATTGTCTTCCTGGTGCCCAAACTTTCGGGGCCCTTCCACCTGATTATCGACCTGAAGATCTTGAACGGACACATACTGACTCTGAAGTTCAAAATGGAGTATCTTCAGTGGGGACTTTCCTGGTTTCCCTGGATCTTCAGGACGCCTCACTACACCTTCCCATTTGGTCTGCCCATCAGAGTTTTCTCAGGTTTGCGGTGGGAAAGGATCATTTTCAGTTCTGGACCTTGCCCTTGGGTCTGAAGTCGGCTCCCCAGTTCTTCACCATGGTTCTGGGGCCGGTTATCGCCGCTCTGTACCTCCAGGGGATTCAGGTGTTACCGTACCTCGATGAATATCTCCTGAAGGATCAGTCAAGAGATTTTCTGCTCCAACACTTGGAGTCTACTTGTGCCCTACTGACTTTGCTGGGGATTCTCATAAACAAGACAAATTCTCATCTGCAGACCTCACAGGATCTTCAGTTCATTGGGGCCAGGTTTTTGACTGCAGATGGGTGTGTTCTTCTTCCCCTTGACAGGGCTCAGAGGCTGCAGGACTGCTTGGTGCATCTTCTGGCTCGGGAGTCGGATCCGGCCAGGGAATTTCTCCAGGGTCAAGGGTACATGGTGGTGTGTTTCTTCCTTGGTCCCTGGGCAAGACTTTACCTACGTCCACTGTTGCTCCTCATCTACAAGTTCCGAAAGGAGTCATCTCTGGACTTCGAGACTCCTATCCCTGTGGGTCGCTCTCTCAGGGATCAGATTCGGTGGTGGCTGGACCTGCCCAATCTCTTTGTGGGTTCCCGCCATTTCTGCCCTCGCCGATCATTGTTACCACAGACGTCAGCTTTATGGGGTGTTGGCGGTGGCCCTGGGTCGGCAACAGCTGGAGAGGTGGTCCAGGAGGGACGCGGCCAGGTCCTCCAACTGGAGGTAACTCTCGGGGGCCTTCAGGGCTCTGAAGTCTTTTTGCCCGGTCTTGGAGGGGCAGGCTGTTCTTCTATGCTATTGCTCTCGATCTCAGTCTTTGGGGTCTCTTGCTCTTTTCTTCTGTACTTGGGTGGAGACTCATCTTCAGTCGTTGTCTGCATATAACATCAGGGGCCGGGTTAATGTGGTGGTGATTGCCTCAGCTGAGTGTTCCCCTCGAAGAGGTGGGTGCTGCAGGAGGGGGTCTTTCAGAGGATCTGAAGGGTTCTGTTGACTGCTTGGGTGGATTTGTTTGCCCCGCCCCTGTCTGCAAAAGTCTCCCAATTTTTATCCAGGTTCTCCCCCCTGGGGATGGGGGTGGATGCTCTGAGCTCCCTGTGGCTGCAGGGGCTCCTTTATACTCTCCCGCCCCTCCCCCTCATTCAGAAGGTGTTACTGCGCATCCGAGACTCTCGGTCGGTGGTGATCTTTGTTGCTCCTGTTTGGCCTCGCGGTTACTGGTTTCCCTTCTCCTGGCCTTCTCTGTATCCCCCATGCTGCCTATTTCTGGGTGTCTGGGCCCAGTGGTGGGCCACTTGGGGGTGAAGGGTCCCATAACTTGGTCTGGGGGCTTGGCGACTGAAAAGGTAAGCCTAGTTTCTGGAGAAGCTCTCTGACGAGGTGGTTTCTCACATTCAGGGGGACCAGCTTCCTTCTACCTTGAGGGCCTACGAGAGGCACTGGGGGCACTTCATGTCCTGGTGTCTGGTTCATGGCGGTATCTATTCCTTGGGTCCAGGGGCTCCTGTGCTGCAGTTTCTTCTGGGTGGGTTTAACTTGGGTCTCAGTGGGCTGTGATCCTCTCCTTTGGGGGTCTGGATGTGGGTGGTCCCTCTTTGGTGGGTCGCCTTCTCCGGAGTTTCTCTCTTTCCCGGCCTGTCGCCGTTTCTGTGTTGCCCTCCTGGGATCACCCACTGGTCCTTCGGGCTCTACTGTCTTCTTCCGTTGAGCCTTTGCCAGAGGTTGCCCTTCAGGTCCTTACATTAAAAGTGGTTTTCCTGGTGGCTATCACTTTGGCTCAGTGGTAGGGGGAGCTTGGTGCTCTCTCCTATGAGGCACCCTACCTGGTGGTTTCCCTGATGCATTGTTTCATAAGTGCCATCCATCCTTTCTTCATATGTCGAAATAGAAAGTATATTGTGCCTCCTATTTTAATAAATATATTTAATATTGGCCTACGCCAAGCTGCTCGAAACTCGCTTGCAAAGGAAATCTGTGTTGCAAGATCCTGACCTTAAATCTATGTAGGCCGCCATTTTAGGTCAAACCGCCATTTTAGGATTTGTTGTGTAAAAGTCACCCTGTGAGCGAAAATGGTGGACGATGTCATTGCAGAATACAACATGGCCGTCTTGACCTCTGTACATAGCTAATGTGTAATCTGCCTGCAGGCCACTTGTTGAGGTCATGAACTGAGACCTTGTCCTTCACTGACTTATGTGTAGAGGGATTACTCGTACAATGAAAACTAATCCACGAGCATGTGCTGAGACAATGTATTCAAATACTGAACAAAGAATATCTGTTTAACTACATTGTATTAATGTTTAAGAAGGCCTGCATGGAAAACTTTAGAATACACAGCTATTGCATACGCTTGTTGATTCATGTATTAAAGGCAAACCAGTTATATTCGGTTATTTGAGACTTGGCACGAACCCTAGATTGGTGATATATTAAAAGGAATATTAACCCGAAGTGGGGCTGGGCATCGCGCCCACAAAATGTATAAAAAGCGAATGCATTCTAATGTACAGCGTCTCTCACTGAACACACTGAACTACGTTGGAGTTCGTTGTGTTGTACTGAGGGCTGATAGTTATCTGACTTTGCACTGATTTTGTAATTGAATTCAGTATCGAAAAAAGTACTTTGTATATTCCTGTGTAACCCGTGTTTGGTGTATTTCCTTTTGGGGTACTCAGCCTCGACATTCTTTTTCTGTTTTCACAGTTGGTGCCCAAATAGGGACCCTCAAGATTGATGCCGGATTGTTGAAGGTTGACACACGCTATCGGACCGGGATCGGTCGGTGTGACATAAAGGGGCCCCTGGATGAGACGTGACACCTCAGCAGAGCTGCACGACCCGATCCCTGGACGATTAGCTTGTGGTCTGAGACAGCATCTTGACGAGGGTCCACTTATCGAGGCGGGCAGATTTGCCAAAATCACCATACACGAGGGAAGATTAGTTAGGTAAGATTCTTAGAAGTACCGATCGGTCCTCCTTAGGTTTGGTCAGGTGAGTCATGACCCGATTCTTAATTTAACCCTGACAATTTGAATTTTGGCGCATTGTATCTGCAGACACAATTATTGACCAGGTAACACCAAGAATTTGAGATATGCCTGGGAAATTGTCTACCTGCTTTAGGGCATTATTCCGCAGTGATAGACAATTGTTAGAATTCAGCCTTCCCGCACCACAGGAGGGGTCGCCGGCATGTACTGTGTACTGTAAGTACGGCATTGGAAGTATAGTATTTAATGATATTTGGCACAGACAAACCAGACATGCCTCTGAACTTCAGTGGCCAATCAATGGTAGTTTTGAGATCCCTCGCATTGAATATTTGGAGTCAGTCTTGTTAAAGAAAAAGGCTAGACATGCAGCATTTGATGTTTTGCAGAATTGGAAAAAAGAAGCGTTGCAACAACTTAAAGGTAGAGAGAAACATGCACGTCATCATAAAACGAACGCTCAAAAAGCATTGTTAAATGACCAAAACAAACAGTCTGAGGCGACTAAAAATATGGATAGGGCTTTCTCACTTGGAATTCAGAAAATCTATCCTTCTAAAAATCTTCATATTTCTGATGAGTTTATTGACAAAATATTAAATGAACGAAGGCCTGGTGCCTCTGCGCCACCTCTGTATGTTCCTCTTCCCACTGCTGTACCTCTTCCTGCTGTTATTCCTGCTCTTCCTACTCAACCCGTTGTTCCTACTCCTCCGGTTTTTGTCCCTCCACCTGCTCCTCTGCCTCTTTTTATTGCACCAGTTATAGTACCTCCATCGAATTTGCCTACTCCCTCTCTTCCAAGTGGTCCTGAGCCGCTTGTAATCAATCGAGGTACGGGAACAAAAGTTGTCACTCGCAATAATGTGCCGCTGGAGAAGAAACGTGAGTTAATTGCATGGGCTAAGCATTGTATGGAGAAGGATGATCAGGCTAGTGTTTTTGCCACACTTTGTAATACGGATAATTTTCCTGAGAAAAATGTTTTTATTGAAGGCTTAGGGATTCAGTTATGTATAATGTGGGGAAGATTAAATAATGCGGATGTCCCGCAAGGGTTAAGGGATCTAAATACTCTAGCACTTTCCAGAGACACTGTGGAGAAGGTAAATGAGCATGTCGAGAGGTTATTTGGGTATAGAAAGGAGTTAGAAAAGATACAGAATGAGGATGATGAAGAGATCTCTATAAAGAGATGGAATCTGTTTTGCAATCCTCAGTGTTCACCTTAGGTGACATTGATTTGTTGTTTCCTGTACTCCTGCCCATAGATTTATGGAAACAAGTTAGAACTATTGACGATGTACCCGGGTTGAGCGATACATGGGCGAATATAACCAGACTTGATGGGGAAAGGCCAGCTGGCGAAAGACCACAACAGGTGATATTAACTCTGCCTGATAGAATCATTGCTAAATTAAAAAACATAATTCCCGAAAAGAGAATTATTTGGGACAAGCTTACGGCCTGTGTCCAAGGAAAGTCTGAAGGTGCTACCGAGTTCTTTAATCGGTTCGAACAGGTATTCTCGGATTTCAGTGGACAAGACTTAGGCACAGAGACCGGGAAAAGATTATTTGTGGACAAATTTGTACGTGGATTACTGCCTGACATCTAGTCACAGATTATGTCTTCTGAGAGCGCTTGGCAGGCGAAATCACAATCAGAAGTACTGCACATGGATCAGTACTATGAGAACCGTGTTAATAATGAAAAAGATAGGATTGAAAAACGGAAAAGCGATTTAGCAACTAAAGTGTTATTGCAGCAAATTGTTAGGGGCCCCAGAGGGGGTAATTCTCAAGTTAGAGGTCAGTATGCCCCACAGGGGAATGTGCCCTTGGGTCCTGTGAATATTAATCAGTGTGCTTATTGTCGTCGAGAGGGTCATTGGGGAGCACAATGCCCCGTCCTTCAACAAAGGTCAAATAATACATTTGGTAATATGGGTAGGCGATCCAGAGGTCGCCCGGGCGTAGGGGGCCCTGGTAGAGGTCAGTTTACACAGGACCCGCAACAACCTTTTTCGCAGGACAATCAGACCCTGAGTGCGGACACTAGAAATATATTTGATCATCCTTCCGCCGCATATTTATCTGAAGAGCTTCCTTTTGATAATATTCAGTTTTTTAGGATTGCCCGAAGCAGGGTTTGGAACCTACACCTATTCCCGTCAATCAGAAAGGTCCCTACGTTGAAATGGTGGTGGGAAAAAGGAAACATCAGTTTTTGATAGACACTGGAGCACAAAAGTGTTCCATTGATCATTTGCGGGTTCCAAACATTCCACTGTCAGGGCAAACACATGTTTCTGTAGGGTTTTCCGGTACACCAGTTGTTTGTCCGGTTTCTATGCCGCTACCTATTTCTTTGGGTCCCTTTACGGAGCAGTGTCCTTTTCTGTTGACTTCGGATTGCGGAGAGAACTTGCTGGGGTTGAATTTGTTAAAAGAATTAAATGCAGTGATTTAGTTTTCTTCTGATGGAGTGCGCTTGACGATTTCACCACAGCAATTTTCTGCCTCGCAATTTTTGACTAGACCTTTGCCTCCAGAATTCATTGATGTACCAGAGAGCTTGTGGGCTGTCGACAACAATGATGTCAGTGTTTTACAGATCGAGCCTGTTAAAATAGTTTTGAAACATGGAATTGAACTGCCACGCATTCCCCAGTATAAGATTTCGATTGAGGGCGAGCGAGCTTTGAAATATATCGTTTCTGATTTTGTGCATCGCGGTGTGATTGAAGAAATTTCAGGAAGTTTGTGTAATAGTCCGATTTTACCCATGTACAAGAAAGGCGATAATGTAATTCCATTCCATTTTGTAATTGATTTACGTGCCATTAATAAAGTTGTGGCACCACAATTTCCAATTGTGCCTGATGTGTGCGACGATCCTAACCATGATTCCAGCTACTGCTACTTACTTTAGTGTTGTGGACTTAAAGAATGCGCTGTTTAGTATTTCTATACACAAGGATAGTAGATATTTGTTCGCATTCACCTTAGGGGGATGCTCGTTTACATTTACTCGTGCACCTCAGGGGTACACAGAGAGTCCTAGTATTTATAGTAGGGCTTTGAAAGAACAACTTGATACCCTTGAATTGCCCTCTACCTGTACTTTGCTTCAGTACATTGACAATTTGCTTCTAGCAGCTGACTCTGAGAGTGCCAGTAAGGAGGGCACTGTGTTAATACTTATTCATCTAGCTAAGCATGGTCACAAAGCTTTGCTTAAAAAATGTCAATATTGTTGTCAGGAGGTCGCCTATTTAGGCTATCTCCTGTCAAAGGAGGGAAGAAGATTGACACCTGAAAGAATAAAACACATTTCTGGCATGTCTGTCCCAAATGCACAGAAGGAAGTTAGAGCCTTGATAGGTATGGCTTCTTACTGTAGGTTGTGTATCCCGAATTTCTCACTAGTGATCAAACCTATGGTGGCTTTGACAAAGAAGGGTATTTCTTCACCATTGACATGGAATGCGGTACACCAGCAGTCGTTTGACTTGCTTAAGACAGCATTATGCTCTGCACCAGTTTTGGGCACACCAAACTATGAAAAGGCCTTTGTATTGTTTGTGAATGAATGTGATGGATGTGCTTTGGCTGTATTAACGCAGGAGCATGGAGGGAAGAATAGGCTGTGTGGTTACTATTCTTCCGCCCTTGATCCTGTAGCATGCGCTTTGCCAAGATGTTTGCGCGCTGTCGCTGCTGCCGCTGCTGCCGCGTCTGTAAAACAGAGTGAGGGAATGGTCCTAGGCCATGATCTAACCCTGATGGTGCCTCACTCTGTAGATGTTCTATTGAACCGAACTCAAACGCAACACCTCACTTCTGCACGGTTGACAAGATATGAATTGATCTTGTTTGCTCCTCACATGCAAATTAAGAGGTGTTGTGTCCTTAATCCGGCTGAACTCCTACCTTTTCCGCAAGATACTACTTACGGCGATGAAGAGTCACATGATTGTTTTTATACGACCGAACAAAAAACAAAGGGCAGAATTGATTTGAAAGATACTCCTTTGGATAATCCGCAAGGAGAGCTGTTTTGTGACGGCTCCTGCTTTAAACCTCCGGATGGTACATCCACAGCCGCTTATGCAATCACTACATTGAGAACGGTTGTTGAAACTAAGAGAATTACACATAATTCTGCACAGGCCGCAGAGATTATAGCATTGACCCGAGCTTGTGAACTCTCCGAAGGGCTTGGAGTAAATATATGTACTGATAGTCAGTATGCCTTTGGGGTGGTTCACAACTTTGGGAGACTTTGGTCAGAAAGAGGGTTCCTAACTTCGCATGGCACCAAGATTCAACATGGCTCCCTAATAGTGTAACTACTCTCAGCGCTTGCGCTCCCTACTCAGTTAGCAATTATGAAATGAGCAGCACATCGAAAGATTGTGGATTATATTGGAAAAGGGAATGCTTTCGCTGATCAGATAGCTAGCCAAACTGCCACAGATCTTTTCACGGAAATCTATGTTGCAAGGGAGACTGTAGATGCCTATATAATGGATGAGGGTGTTGGGTCTGTACGGGATATCCAAGCTGATGCCACAATGGAAGAGTCTAAGAGGTGGGTTGAAGGCTTGGGAAACCTTGATGATGATGGGTGTTGGGTGGACATGGTCGAAGGAAAATGGCTGTTACCTGACGCCTATGTCATGATGATGGTTGTAATGGCACATGGCCCTACAGATGTTTGTGCCCAGCAGGTTACGAAAATGTTAGAAAAAGTTTGGGCAAATTGCAAGATTTAGAAAATTGCCCAGCACTACGTCCAGAACTGTATGATTTGCCTACAACACAATGTGGGAAAGGGGACATCAACTCCAAGGGGAAGTTTTGGCCCACCTTCTGTCCCCTTCGAAGTTATTCACTTTGATTTCATTGAAATGGAACGATGCAACAATTTAAAGTATGTCCTAGTGGTCATTTGTGCCTTTAGTAAATGGGTTGAGGCTTTCCCTGTTAAAGATGCTACAGCCATGACCACTGCGAAAACCATGTTAAAGGAGTACTTCCCCCGGTTCGGTTTGCCAAGAGTTATCTGTTCGGACAATGGTCCACATTTTGTCGCCGCTGTAATCCTACAGATATGTACAGCGTTATGAATTGACAAACGGTTCCATTCGGCCAGACATCCTCAGAGCACCGGACTAGTAGAAAGACACAACGGTATCATCAAGAACAAGCTCGCTAAGACGCGTGCCGGCACCAAACTAAAATGACCGGACGCCTTACCGATCGTGTAACTAGCCATGCGTACAACCCCTCAAACTAAGAGTGGGCTCTTTCCATTTGAGGTGGTAATGGGGAGACCTATCAATATCTGGAATCTTCCAAAATGCCAAATTTTTAAGAATGTTGAAAATGTACTACTTTCAGATTATTGTAGCCAATTGACTAAAAACCTGTATTTGATTTACCACCAGGTACGAGAAGCTTTACCTGTGCGATACGAGGGCCCGGGCCACGGCATACGACCTGGGAGCTGGTTGCTCGTCAAATCATTTGAGCGCACCTCCTGCCTCGCGCCTCACTGGCGTGGGCAATTCCAGGTCCTGTTGGTCACCCAGACAGCGGTGCGGGTAGCTGGACAAAAGAACTGGATCCACGCGTCACACATCAAGAAACTTCCTCGCACTGTGCCACACGCTGCAGAAGAAACAGAACCCCTCGCTGATACTGCAACCAATGATCCCAAAGCAGTAAGCAGCACTGAGAGTGTGTCGGAGAATATCTTTGAGCCCAGGAGGCTTGGGGAAGCTGCCATTTTGTCTCCACACTCTCCGCAAATTTTGCACCCGGAAACGGCTGTTTCAAATTCAGTCTCCTCACTTGCCTCTGACACGTTAATTCCAGCAGGAAGTGACGACATATTGTTTCCGGATCAATCAGTACCAGGAAAAGTACGATACAACTTGCGACCACGTAGATAGACTTACGGCATGGTTCGGCTGTGCATTCGGAGAAGAAAAAGAGTCATCAAGGGCTTGCTTTTGCCCAAATTTGAGAAAGTAGATTCTGTTGGCTAGGGTTGTGGAAGGACTAAGAAATCGCGTGACTGGGGGGTCGCCAGCAACGAACATTGGGGTTTCCATCCGAAGACTACAATGCCTGCTACCGCCACCGCTCGTATTGGACTTGTAAATAATGGGGTGACCAACTGGGAAAATGGACAAAATGCCTGGGCCCCGAAAATGTATTGCTGTATTCTTGTAATGATACTTGGGTTTTTTATAGTCGCTGCCCTAGGATTATGGTACCTAGAGGAAACTCATTCTTTAGAACTTTTGTTGCCTACTGAAAGTGCACCCATTGTTCCTACTCCCTTTGTACATTTGCACACTTTATCCCCTCGGGATTCCCAGTACAGACAAAGGTACCATAATAACACTCTACTACTTATCATGAATGCTACACTTGCCATTTTTAATAAATCCAATTGCTGGGTCTGCTCACATTTACCACAACACGGGGATAAGGGGCTAGGATGGTATATACATCCCTTACCGTTGACAACTGCCTGCTATGCTTCTCTTAGAGCACTGTTCTTTGGCCGATGGAATGATAGCATCTCAGGGAACTTTGATGGCACCAATTTGAATAGTTTTGAGAAACGTGTTTTGACTCCCCTGGGATGCTCACTTTTTGCAAATAGGAGTAAACCAAATGTTGCTTCTATTAGGCCTTCTGACAAACTGTCTCGTCCTTTCCAATCTTTGATTTCTTTTAAAATGGCTCCGATAGGCAATAAGGATGCCATGCCCCCTTCTTAAACTGTTAACCATAGCCCCAATTCAGTTTCTTTTTGCATACAGAGGAATGGAACTCAGTCAATGGGAAAATTTCTAGGTTGTGCCAACGTTGCAAATTTGACTGGGGAAAACAGACCTTTGTATGTAGGCGAACCTGTCTATTTTGTCTGCGGTAATGTAGCATTCCCATAGTTGCCCAGGGATTGGCAGGGAACCTGTTATTTAGGGATCCTGTTACCTGGGGTGTTTATAGCTAGTACAAAAGTAGTTTCGAAGGCTCGTCCACGGCGGGATGAGAATGGTGATACCCCGGCACAAGTATTGGGAGATATAGCAAAATCAGTTGTGCCATTTTGGGGGCAGATAGCGAATTCAGAAGATATTAGAAAACTAGCGAGAGTACTGGAGAGAACCATCAACCGGACCACGGACATACTCTACAATATGACATTAGAACAAAAGGCGATAAGATTAGTAGCATTTCAAAATCGAATGGCATTACATGTCATTTTAGCTGAGCGTGGTGGAGTATGCAAATTAGTGGGGTCCGCTTGCTGTGTTTTTGCACCAGATTCCTCCCCAACTATCTTCAAGGCAATACAAAATCTGCACATCCTTAGTTCCGAAGTACATGTTCCCGAGGGAAACTGGGATCTAAACGCTTGGTTCTGGGACTTCTTGCGGTCTTGGGGTTGGAAGGTGCTTTCGGTCTTATTGATTATTTTGGGAATACTGTTGTTTCTTTGTTGTTGTAGTCAGTGTCTGCCAGGTATGTGTTTGATACTAGGGGGATGTTACGCACAAGCGATAGGTTCAATAGGACATAAAGTATATGCCCCAGATAAGACTTCCAAAGAATACGTATTGAAGGATATTTTAGAAAAAGACCTAATGGCAATAGATATTTCTGATAGTGATTCAGGGTGCATGGACATTGATGCATGGAGTTATTTGCAAGAAGATCCAAAGTAGTTGTAGCACTTGGCATAGGCCAAAAGGAGGGTTTGTCGAAATAGAAAGTATATTATGCCTCCTATTGTAATAAATATATTTAATATTGGCCTACGCCAAGCTGCTCGAAAGTCGCTTGTGAAGGAAATCTGTGTTGCAAGGTCCTGACCTTAAATCTATGTAGGTCGCCATTTTAGGTCAAACCGCCATTTTAGGATTTGTTGTGTAAAAGTCACCCTGTGAGCTAAAATGGTGGACGATGTCATTGCAGAATACAAAATGGCCGTCTTGACCTCTGTACATAGCTAATGTGTAATCTGCCTGCAGGCCACTTGTTGAGGTCATGAAGTGAGACCTTGTCCTTCACTGACTTATGTGTAGAGGGATTACTCGTACAATGAAAACTAATCCATGAGCATGTGTTGAGACAATGTATTAATGTTTAAGAAGGCCTGCATGGAAAACTTTAGAATACACAGCTATTGCATACGCTTGTTGATACATGTATTAAAGGCAAACCAGTTGTATGCGGTTATTTGAGACTTGGCACGAACCCTAGATTGGTGATATATTAAAAGGAATATTTTACCCCGAAGTGGGGCTGGGCATCGCGCCCACAAAATGTATAAAAAGCTAATGCATTCTAATGTACAGCGTCTCTCACTGAACACACTGAACCACGTTGGAGTTCGTTGTGTTGTACTGAGGGCCGATAGCTATCTGACTTTGCGCTGTTTTTGTAATTGAATTCAGTATAGAATAAAGTACTTTGTATGTTCCTTTGTAACCCGTGTTCGGTGTATTTCCTTGTGGGGTACTCAGCCTCGATATTCTTTTTCTGTTTTCACACATAGGGTGGTTTCTATGTTCATATTTCACAGGAGACTGTTCTTCCTTCCTTCTTCCCCTCTCCCTCCTCCACGGAGGAGGTTTTTTGGGCTGTTCTGGATGTGCAGTGGGCAGTTCTGCTCTGTTTGGATCGCACTAGGGCATTCCGTTCCTCTCCTAGCTTCTTTGTTACATTTGAGATGGCGGTCCCCAGGAGGAATGCGTCTGTGCCCACCATCAGCCGTTGACTCTGGGATGCTATCTCTTTGGCTTACTCCTCTGTGGAGTCTCATCTCGAGTGCAGGGCAGGTCCACACGAGGGTTGGCTGCATCCTGGCATGAAGCCCATTGTGTTCCTATCCAGGACATTTGTCGCACTGCCACCCGGTCTGATCCAAACATTTTCATTAACCACTATCGTTTAAATCTTCACCACCAGGAGGCGGGAGCCTATGGGGCTGGTGTTTTGAGTGTAGCGCTCTTGTGAAATCCCTTGGTGCTGCTGTCGGGATATGTGTATTTCAATACATTGGTGTTGGTCGGGTTGCATTTCCACTTGCCTTCTGGTGTTTTCCTTTGCGCTCAGCCCATTCTGTCTGGAGTTGGCATGCCTCATTGATAAGTGCTGGGGCGAGGAAGAG
This sequence comes from Ambystoma mexicanum, assembly GCF_040938575.1. Lineage (NCBI taxonomy): Eukaryota > Metazoa > Chordata > Amphibia > Caudata > Ambystomatidae > Ambystoma > Ambystoma mexicanum. The sequence continues at coordinate 552,566,688 of NC_090936.1, read as the reverse complement.
TGGACGTGAAGGTAATGCTCAGATTACTTACAGGTAATCTTCATTACTCATACTCCTTCTCTTCCTCGTCCCAGCACACGTTTTCCGCCTCATCCTTCCCCGTGTTGAATGGGCCTATTGGGCAGTGTTACATACTGTTGGGTCTCAGGGAAGGTGGGCTGTTATGGTTTAGAAGTAGAAAGAGGGTTCCTGTAAAGAGGTGGGACACCTCATTGATAAATGCTGGGACGAGGAAGAGAAGGACTAGGAATAATGAATGTTAGTGGTAAGTAATCTGAGCATCATGTATTTTGGTCCGCAGAGTAAACAATCCATTGGCCAGGAGACCACAGCAACACTTAGTAATGTGGAACATCTATAACTAGATTGTGGTATTTGTTTAGGACTTCATTAATTTAGTTACCTACTTATAACAGAGATTAAGTAACTCTGAAAAATATCTCATGACTGGTATGTGGAATGGATTGTAATTTTCAAAGTCTGGCATCACTACAATTAGACCAGAAATTGCAAACTTTTTAATTAATCCCACCGGGATACATCCAGTCTCTAATAATTAAGAGCATTTTTATAAAAGGTGTAAGAGCCGAAAGAATCAAACAGTGCATCATTGTGAACAGTGCTAGGTGTGTCCTGTCAGTGTTCAGCAATTAAGCCCTAGATGCAACCTGCAGAACGCGAGCTGGCACTGTTTCTCCCCCATCATTCTCGAGCTTGCAATGAAGGGGTCTTTGGTGTGAAGGTAGGCCAAGAGAGAGTTATATTCTAAACCAGCGGTCATGCACAGCGACATGGACATGCTACTCTCATATTGACTTCGTTTTGTAAATGCATGGATGCTTTATCTGTCACGAAGCAGCATACACTTTTGAAGAGCTGCATTTTTGCTGGTTCTAGAACTCCACTGGTGTCCGAAAAGGGTTGAGAAATCACAGGTTTGTATGAACAAAAAGTGAATGCTTTATTCACTCTGCGGGTATGAACAACTGCACTTTGTTTCAATACATGATAAGACGATATTCACCAGGGAAGCAGTCATTAGTGCGTGTTAATTAATCAACCTGCTTTCTTTTGAAAGGCTTTGTACTACAAGGGTTTCTGTAAGCGTGTGTTTGGAGTTGTGAAAGAGTCCCTTCAGGCTCTGCGTTCTCTTGGCTGAAATGTTAGTCATGCTTCTTCCTGATTTATGACTTTTGACTTTGAAGCCAGACACGGGAGGCAGGCAATAGTCCTGCGAAAATTATAGCATACTAGGCCTGACAACATTTCTCCTAGTGCAAGTGCATGAAGTAGTACAGTTGAGAGCAAGTTCGGCAGGGTGGATGGAAAAACAGTGGGGGGGCGGGGCGTGGGGAGGGACAGACAAACTAATTGGTCCTAATACATTTAGGTCATGCATATATACAGACAGAGGTGAAGAGATGGGGGTTTGAAGTGGGGGGACAGGGATTCTGGTCCAGCAAAACCCTAGGTTAAGTGCAGAGAGGTTGCTCCGCTCAGGAGTGTAGGGTGAAAGTGCAGTAATGTTGAGCAAAGTGCAGTGGCCCGGAGGCAAGTGCCAAAGAATGGGGGGAGAACGTGGGACCTGCAAGCTCTGGAGGTGAACCAGGCCCCCAGTCAGCAAAACTGAACAGAGTTAGGGAGGCGATGGGGAAGAGAAAGGGAAGGTCTTGAGGAGTGGTAAATATGCACTTGAATAAAACGATCAGTCACTGCACTTGTCATCCATCTGCAAAGTCCCCTCATGTAGATTTGAAAATCGCTGCATTTGCAATGTGCAGCACCAACCCACGTGTTGCACCATGAAGCCGTGTCAGTATTGCTTCCTGATCTGCCCATCTCTGATCCTGCGATTTTGCCACCTATCCAAAACACATAGGAAACCACTCAGGAAGCAGAATGGGATAAAGTCTCCCTTTAGGAACCTCAGCCTCGTTTCATTAAAAAATATCAGTTCCGTGCAGGGGTCCCCCAAGTGGGTCACCTGCTTGCAATTTGAAATGTTCACCAGTGCAAGGCGCATGGGACGAGCGAATTCACTTTATTGCACCCTCTTCCCTCTCAGTTTCTGCTGTTATGGGTCACTAAGTCCAGCGGGCTCTCTCTTTCTCCATTTACCTGAATGCGAGATGGCGGTTGGCCCATGACACTGATCACCTGACCGTAATAAGGTGCAGAGTCTTTACGTGCAAGGTGCTGATCACGATGCAGGGACTGGAGCCCGCCCATAATTCTCTGTGTCATTGATTACGTTATCAATCTCGCTAAGCGTTGCCTGTTTGTACATGTATTTGAATTATTTGCGCAACTTGTACCACGCTTCATACGCATTGTACATTACGGTTACATGTTTTTGTTGCCCTCGTAAGATTGTGTTTGGCCCCGTTACACTGGACTTTTAAACTGATAGCTCACAGTTTATGCTTTTATCTTGTAGTGCTGCTAGCACTGTTGGGGAATCTGCTCATTAGTGACTGATGAACCGATGGGTTAATGGGCAGCATGACACTGGCCTTTTTGTGGCAATGCTGAACATACCATGAATGTGGCCAATCTGTAATTATATATAAGCCTGAGATAGAAAATGCATTCTGAATATGCTAAGATTTGAACCAGAAATCACGAGGACATTCACATTTGGGAGCAATTGCGCCATCACTCTAACAGCAAATCAATATAAACCAGAGGTAATAGTCTGCAAATTAAAATCGGTGCGTATCAATGCTGTCCTAGTAGAAGTGGGATTGTGAGAAGAAGGAACTCTCTGCTTTCAGAATACCTAAGTTCCTCCTAAAAGTATGATGATCAATTTAGAGCACGACTTTATTATTTCTTTAATAATGTTGTCCTTTTTTGGTGTTTAATAGGGTTGCAACGGACTACATTCTGACTGTTATTTCAAGAAGACTTTCTAATGAAATGTCTTCCTCATAGTACAAGATGAATCATTAAATGAAGCTCAACCGTTGCAGTGAATCCAAAGGTATCAGTGGTGTATTTGAGGCTTCAACCAGTAGTATATCCTTACGTTCCCAGAGTCCAAACACCTTCCTTGGTTAAGCTACTTCTTCCCCGTGACTGGCACCCCCAAACTCACCTCCCCAAACAATCAGGTTGGTGATGTCACCAAATCCATTGAGGGATTTGATTGTCTAGGGCATTCAGCATTTCGTCCATCAAAAGTGCAGTGTTCGTACTGCTAAATGAGATGGAACCTGATTGGTTAATGTCAAATAGGCTGTGAGATTCACTGTGGATTGATAGTTGTTTGATCACCCATTTCTATCAATTGTTTGGGCAAATTCAATGGGTAGGGGCTCGAGACCTGCAACATTTTTAGGGTCAGCTATTTTTCTTGAGCAGGAGGTGGGCTAAAGCTTTTATAAATAATAGAGGGATGGAACAGAATGTAATGATGTATTGATGATGTCCGCCATAGAGGGCGCTAGCCTTCAGTTCCACTCCTTACGTATTCTAGGACATTGTTCTGCCTGGGTGCTGATAATTCATGGATTTTACTATTTTGACTATTTGTTCAGGGTTACCCATGGCAAAGCAAAATAGGGCTGAGGGCACATGTTTGTGGGTTGGTGATTCCATTGGTTTGGTAGCTCTTGGATGGATATTTTAAAAACAATTTCTTTAACGACATGCACCATCTTCTGCTCTAGGATTGTATATGCTACCAGGGTCTCAGATTGTTGTGAGTAGGCGGCCTGAGCTCCATGAACATTTTGAAAGTTTTAGATGTGCTATTTAGGGCTGAAGCAATGCTATTTTGGAAGAAGATGTCCTGTTTCGAATTGATTAATGAAGGATCCTTTAACTTGGATTTTGAACTTTGTTATATTGCTATTGGTTAACATTCCCTGTGTTTTCTTTTCTCCAGGTTCCCAGTTATCCCTTTTTGAATACTGAGGACATTGTCAAACTATTCATTTTCTTTCATTTGTGGGGTTTTTAATCCATAGGCGAGTATGTCCTACAAGCAGGAGATTCCTGACTCAAGGTCTTTCAATAATTGATATGGGCTAGCTGAAAAGGTGGCTCTTCCATTGAAGGTGAGTTAGAAGCTAGGGTGATTCAAACATTTCATGAGTCCGATCATCCCCGAGTGGCAAGCTGCATTTTTCCTAGTCCCTGTTTTGGTTGGTGTGGGTAACCTCTCAGTTTTAGCTGGTGGTCCAAACACAGTATTCGAATGTTGAAGAGATGTTGCAGTTGTATATTAAGAGCCATCAGGGTATCTAATGCATTTCTACTGCTGTGTGTGGAAGCAGAGACCCAGTTAGTAAAAATGTCTTTGTTCATAATGAATTTGGCTGCTTGTTAGTCTCTGTCACAGTCAAGCCAGAGGTTAATGTCTCCTAATGTCACAATTGTATTTGAGGTGTCTAGAAAATGGAACAGATGAACCATGGACTCTTGCAATAGATTGTCATGTCTACCTGATGTCTTGCAGATTACTGTTCAAGTGATTGCGGTCTTGGCATCATAAAGTAGGGATTCCATGTTAGAGCACTTGGTCGCATTTATGGTGGAGACTTGGACTTTATTGTAATTTATTAGGGCTACTGTTCCATCTTTGTTATTATTATTATTTCTGTTATTTGCAATAATGTTATGAATGGGGAGGGCAGGGTATCCAGAAAACGTGTGAATCCATCCGAAAACCAGCTCTCTAGCACAGCTAAAAGCTCAATTTGGAATTCCCTGGTAGGATTCAAATATTTAATGCATGCTTAGTCATGGCCGCAGTGATCCCCTTTTTGAAAAAGCCCTTTTTGGACCCTTTATTCCAATTATCATCCGATATCATTGCTAATTTAGGTAAGTAAACTGATGGAAGCATTAGTTGCATGGCAACTTCAGTCACATATGGAAGCACAGAACCTTCTTGACACTCAGACAAGGATGCATATCAGAAATGGTACTGGTCATGGCAATGGATGACCTGAGATGGCTCGTCGATCATGGGGGTATAGGGGTTCTGATTCTGTAAGGCCTCTCAGCAGCCTTCAATACGGTCAATAATTCCATCCTCCTCTCTTGCTTTATTGATCATAGAATCAAAGATAAGGCCCTTGCCTGGCTTACATACTTTCTGATGGACAAAATGCAATCAGTGGTTCTACCTTCTAAAAGGGTTCTTCGCTAAGTCCATTGATGTTCCGCATCTTTTCGTATTGCACACGATACAGGTTAGAGACACTGGGGAAACGAACAGCAGGATTAAGGTACAAACTTGTAACTATACATACTCTGGAGTTAGCACGATTGTAGTTGCAATCTATTGGATCACACCAGAAAATAGTTGCTCACAAAGACTTTTTTTTTTGTCTCATTCTTTGCATGTCGGAAAATCACTGATCCATTATGGTATGTATTCAAAATGGAATGAAACTGTCTTTTATACAAATAATGAATTTAATGTTGCATAGCCCTGAAGATAGTGTTGTACACCGAAATGCATAGGCTAAATGCACTTAATTGACCATTTGGTGTTTTCCTGCTTGAAAGTGTACTATAACCACTGTAACCATAACTGTAGGCATTTGGATTAAAAATAATTTACACATTTTTAACGAAAGGACTCTGTCATCTATAGTAAATACCATACTTTTCAGAAAAAGAAAAAGGAATGCCATGATACTAATACATTAATGAGATCATGTTTAAATGCTTATGTTTTTGAGCTAACTGAGAGCGTCAAATATTATGAGGTGGTTCCACCTTGTTGTTTTTTGTTGCATATTTTTCTAATCCTTGTGTCATGGGATTAGTATATTTTTGACTACTCCAGGTAAAAAAAGAAGATAAAACAAATGAAAATTGACCAAAATCAGAAATTATAAAGAAAATTTGAAACTAACAAACTTTCCAAGTAGTGCCCACCTCTACCACGCCTATATTTGTCATAGCCCTCCCCACTACTGCATGGTTTTCTTTGAGAATAAATGGTATGACTCGTCAAAGCATCTGCAGAGAGTAATAGACAGGCTGAGCCTTGGCCCAAACCTGTGCTTCACTGCCCAAGTTCTCTTGCCATACGCATCCTAGGTTCTTACTCTTAGCGGCAAATTGAAGTTCCTCTCCAAGAATACGTGGCGCAAAATATTCCCTTGCGGCCAAAGCTTGCTTCCCAGGTCGAAACAGAATCAGCTCTGTTTTGGCTGCATTCAACTGAAGTTGATTTCTAGACCTCCATCTATTTATGTCTTTCAGACAATGATTGACTCTCAAAAAAGCCTCAAATTTAATGTATATTTATGTGTCATCGGCATATGAGTGGTAGCTCAGGCCATGCCTTTTCACAATATTTAACACAGGTTGCATATATATATTAAACAACAGGGGAGAGAGTGAAGATCCCTGCGGGACTCCGCAGCTCATCACAATAGGGTCTGAGATGTAGTCGACTGTGTCGAAAGCTGCGGACAAATCCAACCTCATGATAAGAGTGTGGCCCCTTTGTCCGCCACCTCTAACAACTCATCGTACACTGCTAACAAGGCCGTTTCTGTCCCATGCTTAGCCCGAAATCCTGACTGGAACCCATCAAGCAGTGCCACATTCTCAACAGAGGTTTGTAGTTGCAAGGTAACCACTTTCTCAAATATTGTTCCACGCCAAAGTAGGCCTTCAACCGGCTGGTAGTTCTTTAAACAGGCTGGGTCCAAGTTTGGTTTCTTTAGTAATGGTGTAATAATAGTGTTTTTTAGTTCCCTAGGTACCATAAACTGGGCCAGTGACTTATTGACAAATGCGGTCATAAAGGGAGTGATATTTTTTGCTAAGCTTCTAGACGAGCAGGCGGGTAATGTGAACAAGGAATCGTTAGTGGGCTTGAGCTTTAGAATAAGGGATTGAACATAATCCTCTGTCAACGGTTGAACCTCAAACATTTTTTGTTAATCCCTGCTACTGATACATCCGGCTGAATGTTCGGACCTAGATCATTTATTATCGGATTATAACATGCCTGGACCTCCTGGTGCTTTGCCTCAATACTTTCCTGTATGGCTTCGATTTTTTCTTTAAAAAATACATTGAACATATTGGCCTGTGCTGGCGACGGTTCAGGAGATGACATAATACAGTCTGCACTTGCAAAACCTACCAACCACTGCAAAGACTTCTCTTGTCTGGTTGCCAGCAATGCCAATTTCTTTGTGAAGAGAATCCCTTTTGGCCCTAAACATGGCTTGTTTATAGTTCTTCAGTGCTAACTTAGCACTCTCGGTATTCTCCAATGATCTGGTCTCTCTCCATTTTTTGTCTATTTGGTGTACCCTCTTCCGAAGGGTGATGAGATTAGGAGTAAACCAGGGTTTAGAAATCCTATTGCTTTTAGGTTTCAGCTGGTAATATTTAAAACGCATTGAGTCCAGGATTATAGTACCCTGAGTAAGAAATTCCTCACTCAACAAAGTGCTGTCAATGCTAGCCAATCTTTGGAGTACCTCTTCTACTGGAATGTTGGCCAAATCTTTGTCTTTTCGGGTAAGCACCAATGATCTATACTTCCCCTTCTCTTTCCCCCTCACTGGGGTAACAAAGTCAAACATTTGGACAAAGTGATCAGAGGATAGGGACTGTTCCCCTCATTACTGTGCATATACCCCTGGCTAACAATATGTCCAGGCAATGACCTCTGACATGTGAGGAGGCCATTGTCAGCACTGTTAACCCATGATTCCCTATCAATTCACCTAATTCTCGTGACTCTGGGTGTTGAAGATTGTCCGTCCAAAGGTTCCAATCTCCTACGCATAGGAGTTCCTTGTATTTGCTCCCCCATAACGTTAGGGAGTTGTCCAGTTGCTCGAGAAATCTTGCTGCTGGGCCTGTGGATCTATATCCCAGGATAACCTTCACCGTGACCATAGATGATAACTGAAAATAAACCTGGCACACCTGGGGCCCGTCAGCCCACTCAAGCTCCTCGAGGTGGGAGACCACTAAGGATGATCTATAGATTGTTGCTATGCCTCCCCTCTTTTCCCAATCCGACTAATAAACTGAATGCGGTAATCCTCAGGGACCAAAAAGTGGACTATCGTCTGACATGCATCCGAAAACCATGTTTCAGTCAGTAAGAGCATATCTAGATTATGCAAGTTAATAAGCTCTACCACTTCTGTTGCATGGGCCATGACGGAGCAAGCATTGATCAAAACTGCTAAGATCCCTGGCTTGTCCATTGCTCCACTGCACCTCTGAGTCTCCAAATCCCGAATTTTATTAAGTGCTCGAAGTGTAATATGGGCTTTCTCTTTATTAAGCTTTTTCAGGAAAGGGCCATCATATCTGACCTCCTTCGTTATTTCCACCAGTTTATGACAATACTCGGCTCCCACAGTGTCACCAACCTGGTAATGTTGTTCAAATGTATCTTTCATCAAAACCGCAGTTTGTCCTGGCGACTGTTGCACCAGGCCACAAACAGGCCTAAACAGGCAAGCGCTGATACGTGTCTGATAAGGCATGCAGCGCTCGTGGATGACACGTCGGGAACGGTGCGTCGGGAGAGAGTAAGTCTGGCAAATGGAGTCCCAATTACTCACAAGTCAGCAGATAACTTATGTTCACCCTCGTGGCCCCCTGATATACAAACAACCGCAGTTTCATCACAGGGGTAGATCACTACCTAAGTGCGCCCTAATACACACAATTACAATTAATTTGTCAAATCTATACCATGTTTAAAATAACCCTGAAAACAGTTAATAATTTTAAAATCACCCTAAAAGGGCTAAATGATCAGTTTCTAACTGCACAAAAAGATAAATCAAACTGTGATGGCTTCACAACAAGAATGTATTAGCAAAATGCCAGCCTTCCTCATTCTGACACAAGTCTGATAAAGTTTGCCGTACCCACGGAAGTCGCGTTGGGCGCTGCGTCGAGAGAGGGTAAGTCTGGAAAATGGAGTAGCAGTTACTCACAAGTCACCAGATAATTATGTTCACCAGATATGAAGATGTCTCCTGAAGCTGCACCTTACATTGCTTGCTTACATTGTGTTGTGCCTTATGGTCGCCAATAGACCACAACTGATTGTGTTCTGCCCTGATTTATGTTGTGCCTTTAGTCTTATGGCCCTTGCCTTTCACTGCCAATTTGATCTGTCTATGTACATGGTTGTTGTGCCACCTAGCTCTTCTCTCTCACCTAGGTGACCAGAACCTTCATCATGCACGTCAGTGTACTCCTTCCACTACTCTACACACTATCCCTTCGACTTGCCCAAGTTCTCCAGCTACCTACGGTAACAACCTCCACACTCTGGGTTAAAATGGACCTGCCTTCTACCAGCATGGCATCCCCACGACCTCTTGCGTCACCTAGAATGAGCCCGGCAGCACCCACTGTAGGCCATACCAACCAATACCTCAACGACCCAGCTTTATGGCTGGATCACTTTGCTAGGAAACCTACACCTAACCAACCCTGCCCCCTCTCTCTTAGAAATAAGAGACTAGGCACCAGATTCCGCCTACGCCTACGCCACATCCGCCACATCACCAGGAAACAAACCCCCCTCTCTCCTGGATCTCTGTCAACTACCACCACATGCAAACCCACCACCACCGAGGTCAAACTGCCCATGTTCAAAGGTGCCCTCATTAATGCCAGATCCCTCACTGCACACGCACTTGACATAGCTGACCTCATCACCACGTCCGACCTTGACTTCTTAGCTATCTCCGAAACATGGCTTCATGCCGCATCTGGCCCCTTACTAGCGTTAGCCCTACCACCGAACTACGGCATCACACGATGTGACCGCCCCACCGCCTCTTCCAAAGGCGGCGGTGTGGCCTTCATCCATAAAAATACTCTTGACCTAAGAGTGTTACCTGATTCCAAACTCACATCAGCCGAATTGCTGTCTGTCAAACTAGCACTCACACCTAACCAAACAGCCACCATGCACCTAATCTATAGACCTCCAGGACCCGCACCAACCTTTGTCAGTGAAATCTCCTCTCTCCTCCTCAACAATACAAAGAACAATTCGCAAACAATCATCCTAGGCGACCTTAACTTAGGTCTTGGTGACTCAAAATATCCTGTGGCCTCTGACCTGGAGATCGCACTATCTGACCTCGGCCTTACCTTATACATCCAAGAGCCTACCCATATTAAAGGTAGAACACTTGACTGGGTAGCTGGCTCCAATTGCAATATCAAGGTCCTTAACAATACCCCCTGTCTATGGTCCGACCATCACATTATAACTTTCAACATTGAAGCCACACCACGAATCCCGTCACCATTAGCCCCAGCACTCCCAACTCGAAGCAAAAAAGATATAACCAAGGAGAAACTCCTCCCATTGTTACTCCCTTCCCTTAACACAGCCACCAACTCTTACTCTGATCCAACCTCACTAGCACACACCTACAACCAAACAATGCGAACTGCCATTGATTGTATAGCACCTCTCAAACTTAGAAAGGCTAAACCTCAAGCTTATCTCAATTCATGGTTCACACCTCAGTTAAGATTGCTCCGCAAAGCCAAACGCTGTGCCGAAAATCGATGGAAAAGCCACCCCTCAGACGAGCATAAAGACAGTTTCCTCCTAGCCTCACTCTCCTACAAAGATGCCATCATCACGGCAAAAAAGGAATCTTTCAACAACCGCATTATACAAGCCGACTCGAACACCAAGGAACTCTTTAAAATCCTAAGAGAGCTTGAAACTCCAGTCGCCCCCCCTGACACATGCGTGAAAGATAGTAAATGGTGTGCCAACATCCAAGCAGCCTTACTAAATAAAATCTCCACACTACAAGACAAAATCAAAGATAAACAGGACAGCCTGAACCGCGACAACCACGCTCTTTCCCTCACTAAGGCCCCCTTGCCAGACTCTACCAATATCACACCATTTGCATTCTCTCCGCTTACCGTGGCAGAGGTAGAAAATATAATTCTTAGAATTAAACCAACTAACTGCCAAGGTGACCCATGCCCAGCCCCTACTATCAAGGACTCAGCGCATGAGTTGGCCCCATTCATCACGGCCTTCATCAGCTCTTCCTTTCAAACAGGAATTGTCCCGGACAATCTGAAGGACGCTTGGGTTATCCCACTGCTTAAAAAACCTTCCCTAGACCCTAACATTCCCACCAACTTCCGACCTATCACCACTGTACCATTTCTGTTCAAGATCCTAGACCGTGCCGCATACTTTCAGATCCAAAATTACTTGGAAACTAATAACTTGCTAGGTCTACGACAATCTGGTTTCCGCCCCAGACACGGGACAGAGACCGCATTATTAGACCTTAAAACTCAAATCGAGGTTCTAAAGGATCAAGGCAAACTAGCAATGCTACTACTTCTCGACCTCTCAGCCGCATTCGATCTGGTCAACCATCAGATCCTGTGCGAGCACCTCCATTCAGCTGCCAACTTCTCTTCCTCGGCTGCGGCTTGGATCAACTCTTTCCTGAGCAACAGATCCATGAGAGTCTTTGCCCCATCCGCAGCCGCGGACCCTTCCCCGATTCACTGCGGCGTTCCTCAGGGATCTTGTGTGTCACCTACACTTTATAACATTTTCACGAAACCACTCTTTGATGTGCTTGACTATCTGGGTGTCTCCTATACTAACTATGCGGATGACACCCAGATACTCATCCCCATCACTGGTGATTATCTAGGTGACACAAAGGCACTTAACGACGTCTACTTGGTCATCCAAGCCTGGATGGCCCAACATCAGTTGTGCTTGAATGATGACAAGACGGAGCTCCTGATCTTGGGCACTGCAAAACGCCTGAGCAGACTAGAGCCATCCTATCAGTCATTCAACATAGATGGTAATATCATTCGTGTCTCAAAAGACACCAAAACGTTAGGTTTCTACCTTGATGCCACACTCTCATTAACCCGACAAACTAATGCTGTCAGATCTGCGTCTGCATACACATGCAAACTTATCGCAGCTTGCAGACCATTCCTCACTACGTCTAACAGCGTTACGCTAGCGAGAACCCTTATTATGGCTAAAATTGATTACTGCAGTGCTCTCTATCTTGGCACCAGCCAAGAGAACCTGAACAGACTTCAAACAACACAAAACAACGCCATTCGTGCCGCTTTAAACATTCCCCGACACCACCACATCACAGAAACCAGAAGTAAGTTAAATTGGCTACCTGTCAAACAAAGAATTTCACTCAAAACACTCGCCCTTACGCACAAATGCCTAGCCAACAAAGCCCCGATCTACCTTGGTAGTCGACTGTTGCGCCACTCTACCTCCCGACCTCTAAGAACAGCCCAATCCCACTGTCTAGCGATCCCCAGATTTAAATTGCAAAAAGCAGGGGGCTCAAGTTTCCCCGTCTTAGCTTCCAAGTTATGGAACTCCCTCCCTGTTTCAATTAGAGCGGAAGACTCTTTCAATACCTTCAAAGCCAATACTAGATCTTGGCTTTTCAACCAGCTTTAAGGCCGGCTTCGCGCTTCTTCCTGACCTACCCTGACTTGCCGACCGCTATTATCACCTATCGGCACTGAAACTACTGTACATATGTATATAAGATCCTCTTGTAAATGTATATAATGATTCTATGTTATACCTGCACCCATGTGTAAATGTTTAATGATTCTCTGTTATGCCTGCATATCTGTAACCTTGTACAAATTGCGCCCTGATGCCTCCGGGCCTGTTGGTTTGCGCGTTATAAATAAATAAATACAAATACAATACCCCCTTGGCCCCTAATATACAATCAACTGCAGGGTAATGAGTGTGTTAACAATGCCACATGTAGTGGCGTTCAAGGTAAGCCCCAGTGGAGGCTCTGCTTTCGTGTGGTCCTGTAGGGTTTCCCTGTAGAAATAAGAACAATTTGGGGAAGCACTGGACAGTTGAGATGAACACATGGTGATCCTGGCCTTGTCAAGTTGATCCAGATTGTATTGACCTATAGGGATGCACAGGTAGTGAAACACTCCAGCAGCTACTCAGCTGGACCCTGGATCTAAAAATTGAATCTGGTGCCCAGGAGTGGGCGAAAATGAGTAGGTAATTGCAACAGACTGAGGATCGGCAGATGTGTGTGACATCAAAGCAAACAATAGTGGGTTTCAAGGTAAGCGCCAGTCGAGGCTATGCTTTAAAGTGGTTACCTGCTGTTCACCTAGGACTATCAGAGTACGTTAGTATAACAGTGTACCTCAATAGTAAACCTATGAGGATCATTTGGCACAACCCTTTTGTGTTGAGGGGAAACTTATATGCAGAGTGACTAGTAGTGGGGGTCCAATCCAGGAGCCCAGAAGAAAAGATGAGCACAGGTGAGCAGGATATGCTGACAAAATGAGGATCAGCAGATGTATGCAGCATCAGAGCAACATTGTTTCAACGTAAGCTGAAGTAGAGGTTTGAATTTGAAGTGATGATGTGATATTCCCCTGGGCCTATCAGTATATGCTGGGACAGCACTAAGCCACAGAAGTGAATATCTGATGATGTTTTGACTTTGCTATGTTGGGCCAGATAATAGGCCTGTGCAGATGGGCTCTTGATGTGGCAATCAAGCAGGGCCTCAGATTGACCTATTAACCCAGATGTAATACATTATATAGTGCCTAGGAGTGGGTGTAGGGTAGGCCACACCAACAGAGGCATGATCCGAAGCTGAGTCTTGTAACAAATCAAAATACAGAGGGTTTTAATATGAGCCCAATCGAATCTCGACTTCCCAGCTGTCTTATGGTGCTCCCTCGGCCCCATAAGACTGGATTGGTACAGCTGTCTGCTGCAGAAGGGACCATGCAATAATGTTTTGGAACCACAATGTTGTGCGTGACGGGACACCTATGCAGATAGGATGGTAGAGCAGTCATCCAGTCCCCTGTCTTGAGCATGACATAGTCCCCCGATATATAGAGTTGATCTGAAAAGTAAGAGCGGGTACAGGAGAACAAACAATTCCAGTAGTGTCAGAATCTGCATTTTTTTATATAAAGGATCACAAAAGAATGTACAGTAGATAAGAAAACAGATTTGACAGAAAGCAGTGAACCTCTTACCAAGGGGTGTGTTTGAGTGGAATTCTGACCAGGTTGAGGGAGGGGATAAATGCAACTGTCACAGGGGACAGTACATTGTTGGATTTACAAAGATTAAGGACAATCAGCAATACAAATGTTTAAATGTAGGTAGGCGGTACGGCCAACTGTGTTAGTGTTGTGACAATGATGGATGAGGTGCTAGAGTGGATGCAGAGAAGGTGAGGGACAGAGGCACTTTAGATGTAAGGGAAAAATATTAGCTAAAAGGCAGATGAAAGGTGGGTTAACAGGGTAACTGAGAGGCGAGGAGGCAGGGTTTAAGTTTGGTTTTGAACACATCAGTGTGAACTGTTACACTTATGTCCGGGGGAAAAATAATTCCATGCAAGTGGAGCAAGAAGAGAGTAAGAACGGAAGTGAGGTGAAGCGCAGGCAGGGCAAGGTGCCACAAGGGTAGTTGAGGAGGATTGGAGATTATGAGAACGCTTGTAGAGTTGGATAGAGGAGGATAGATACAGTGTTGCCTTATCGTGAACCAGGAGAAGACATTTTAATCTGTTTCTGTTATGATCATCAGCCATCCAGCCTGGTGACAGCATGATGAAGTAGGTGTGTAGTGAGGGAATTCATAAAGAGTCCTTGTAGCAAAGTTAATGATCTTGTCAAGAGGACAGAAAGCAACGTTGGTGAGAACAAAGAGGATGCTAGCAAATTATTCCTGTGTAGAGAAGACAAGAGTGGTAAAGAGATGCTTGTGGTTGTTTAAAGGCATGAGCCTGATTTTCCTAATATTTAGGAAGGTGAAGCGAGCTGGCGTTGCTGGCGAGCTGGCGTTGCATTTTTGGAAATGAAAGTAGAGAAGGTGTGAGAAGGGTCATATATGATGCTGCAGTTCCTAGGTGAAGACGAGCCAGGTGGGAACTGGACAGGAAGGGTAAGAGATGAGTGAGAATGTTTAGCATTAAATAAGGGCACCAGGGTTTTGGTTGAGTTTAACATCAGAGCTATTCAATATTTAATGGCAGAGGGACGGTAGGAAATGTTGATAGAGAGATTGGAGGAGTGTTCACCAAAAGAGAAGAAGATTTGGGTGAAGGAATTGGTACGAGAACCTAAAGGAGAGGATTAGTGTCCCAAGAGCAGAGGTGTAGAGTGCACAGAGTAGGAGACCCAAGACATAGCCTTGAGGAACACCAACAGTTATAGGTGTGAGTTGAGAGGTGAAAGATAATTGTCAAGGTGCCATGCAGGATTCAGTCCAGGCAAGGGCTCAATCTGCAATCCCTAGAAAAGAGAGTGTTAAGGAGATTAAATGTATTAACAGTGTAAAAGGCAGCGGACAGGCAAATGAGAAATATGATAGAGGATAGATTGGAGTGTTTAGCAGAGGCAATGTAGTAGGACACATTCCTAAGAGCATTTTCTGAGAAATGACAAGAGTGGAAACCTGCTTGCAAGGGGTCTCGAAGATTGCGGATGTCTAAGAAATGTGAAAGATGGTTGAACACAACCCTTCTGAGTACTTCAAAGTAGTGAAGGAGGAGAGACACAGGGCCTCATTACGACCCTGGCGGTAAGTTCCGTAAATTACCGCCATGGCGTAAATTACGTTAACGCCGAGTAGCGAAGACGTAAATAGCACCTAATTCCGACCCATCGGGCACGTGCTTTACGCCATGGCGGTAATGTAAAGTACGCCATGGCGCTAATGGGCCAAAAACGGCCCTTACCGCCATCGCACACCGTCCATGGAGCACTACCGCCACGCACACCATAGTGGTCACCGTACTTAGCGGTCACCGCAGTTAGCGGTCACCGTAAATAGGCGGAAGCGGAAATAGCGCCATCGCGCAGGAACGGGAAATGGCATGGCGGCCATCTTTAAAAACACAATCCATCGCCATCCTCCACTACCATACCTCATCCGGCCCCCATAACCATCCACACCCATCACCCACCCCAAAACCACATCCAACATGCCCAAAGTTGTAAAAAAGGCATGTGACAGGCAGCGCCAAGACCGCTTCACCAAGGAGGAACTTAACATGCTGGCAGAGACCCTGCAAGAGAATGCGGAAGTCGTATTCTCGACACAGATGACAAGGGCGGCTATCATGAAGAAGAAGGCGATATGGGCCCTAGTGGCACAGCGAGTGAGTGCAGTGGGGGCCGCACCCCGCACAGCCCAGCAGTGCAGGAAGCGCTGGGACGACCTGAGGCTCCGTGTCCGTAGCATCATTTCAGCTAACCGCAACCTAGCCATGTCAACTGGCGGAGGCTCAGAATCACCTATCCAGCTCCAGGCGTGGGAGGAAATATGCGCATCCACCATAGGGATGGAGAGCATTGAAGGTGTCGGAGCCATGGAGAGAGGAATGCCGACCCCAGGAGACGCAGGTAGGTGGCCAGAGCTATGCATGCCACACTCAACAAAGCCCCACTGTGCGAAGTACCCAGTCGCCCCATAGTGCACATGCAACACATCGACAGGTGAACGTGCACAGACACATCCCAACACCACCCTGCAAACAAGCAGCATGCACACCCTAACTGCTGGAACACACATAGCACCATGCTACCTCCACACAAAAGCCACCAAACCTGTATGAAATGCGCTGCATGCACCGACTGTATAGATGTCATCCCCTAATGCACGTCCAATGTCCGCGGACCCATCAATGACACATCCCTCCTTTGCTCCACCACAGATTCCGACACAGAGCCCCAGGAAGAGGGCAACACCGCATCCTGTTCCTCCAGAATGGCCAGCCCGCAGGCATCCACCCCAGCCGTCCGGAAGGGAACCCACCGGCAGCCACCAACCCTGCCTGGGGTAGAGGACAGGAAAGTGCCAGCCCCCACTACTGCTGACACAGACACAGCAGCAGCAGCAGACATGCCACTAGTTGTGGCCACTGAGGGGACAGCCTCTGCCGCAAGCAGCACCCTTGGGGAGAGTGCAGCCATAGCGGCAGACTCTGACAGCGGGCCAGGCAGCATTGAGGACATTGATGTTGAAGGGCCCACTGCCCATCCACATTCCCCCGCAATTTCCCTAAGCCCCCTGCAGGCAGATGCCACACAGGGGCAGTCCGACTCCGACGAATGGCCAGCCACCCCATCCCCCCAGCCTGAGGTGGGCATCGCACCGGAGATGCAAATGGCACTGGCCATAGGCCAGCAGAACCAGCAGGCACTACAGGACATTGCAACACGGCAGCAACAACTAACTGACCTCCTCAATGCACATGTGGCACAGTGTGGTGGGCCAAGGGATGCCATGGAGCGGTCAGCTGACCGTGTCACAGCTGCCATAGAGAACTCCACAAGGAGTATATGCACTGAGCTAGCGGCTGTGCGCAATGAACTCAGTGAACTTGTGCACACCATCAGGGACATGCGACCGGATGTGGGGCGTGGAGCCTCATCAACCACCAGCTCAGCACAGAGCAGCCCCGTCCGTAGATCTGGGCGCACTCTCCGCAGCACGGCCAGGGGTGCCTCAGGGGCCATGGGAGGGGATACACATCCTTGACTTGCCTGTTCAGCAGGACTACTCCGCACTTGTAGCACGGACACTACTGCACCATTGTTGGGGTGTTCAGGGGGGAGGTGGGAGGGGGTGTGTCACAAGATTTCACTGTTGCAATACACATTTATCATTACCACAAACCAAATGTGTTGACATCTTTATTGCGTCCATGTGCTACATTGTTGTAGAGTCCACAGTGTGCATGTCCCACACACACACAGTGCGCCGAGTGCCGTCTCCATGTGACACGCATACGCTGTGTGTGCTAGAAGCATTGGTCAATGAGAGTCTGACGCATGACACGCCCCTCCTGTGCATCGCTGCCTCCTTGAGGTGGTGCCCCATCCCCACCCTCATCATCCTCATCGTCAGGTGGTAGCAATCCTACGTCAGGGGGCAGGGGCACATTTCTTCTGACGCACATATTGTGTAGCATGACACATGCCATGACGACCATTGCAACCTTCTCATGCCGGTACAGGAGTGCCCCGCCAGACCTGCTGATGCAGCGGAAACGTGCCTTCAGTAGGGGGGGGTGGCGGTGGGTGTTTCAATCATGCTGGCGATGTCGTTGTGTATCATGTCCACGATGGTGGTGATGGTGTCCCGGTCCAGTCGATACAGGGTGTGGATCTGCTCAGCGGTGAGGTTGAATGGATTGGGTCTGACGCGTGGGATTGGGGGCTGCCTGCGTGGTAGCACTGGCTGTGCTGGTGGGGCATGCTGGGCCTGCCTTGCCCTCCTTCTCCTCCTGCGTCTCCTCTGTGCAGCCTGTTGTTGTTGTTGTAGTTGTTGTTGTTGTAGTTGTTGTTGTTGTTGTTGTTGTAGTTGCTGTTGTAGCACTCGCATTGCTATCAGGTCCTCCAGCCCCAACATTGCTAGTCCTATCGGTAGCATTGTGGTGTGTGACTGGGTGTGGGCAGGGGTGGGGTGTGCTCTTTTTGTGCTTCCTGTGTCTGTATTGCCTTCACCTGTGCTGTTTCTGTGCACCTGTGGCAGCTGCATTCACTTAACTTGTCCCTTTGCGGTTGATTCGCGATGGCGTTGTTAGCACCATGGCGGTAAGGTACTTTACGGGCTGGGTGATGGCGTACGGTGCATGTCCGCTTGGGTCGGCATTCGCGTACCTTACCGCCATGGCGCTAGTTACGGTGTGGGAGGTCGCGTGCACGCGCCCTTGGCGCAGTTAGCGGCAGCGTTGTCTACGATGCCGCTAATGGCATCGTAGTTAACGGTCAGGGGTCGTAATCGGCCCTAGCGGAAAACGATGGCGGTAATCGTTTACCGCCATCGTTTTACGCTTAGCGCCAGGGTCGTAATGAGGCCCACAGGGTGCAAGTTAGCTGGTAGGTTTGCAAATGAGTGCATTAACAAAGCAAAATGATGTGTAGGCTTGGTTTTGCTGCTGACAAGTGCTTTTCACATGGTTCAATTAGAGCAAATTAGGACACACCTAATCCACAGGGAGAAATGTCCAGCACTATTTTAGCAGTGCCATGTTGGCCCAGATATCGGAAAATTAGAAAAGGGTTGGGAGTGTAGCGAACCAGTTGAACCCTAACTTGACCCGTGACCCCAGATGCAAAGAGATGATCTGGCACTGATGAGTGGGCTCAGGGGAGCAGTATTTGCCAATCAGAAGAAGATTACAGAAACAAAGCAAAATGTAGATTGTTTTAACATAATCCCCAGTGGATGCTTGTCTTCCACAAAGGCACTTGGCTTTCCCTGGATCAATCAGAGCACATTGTAACAGTAACAGTACTGAGAGGGAAACAACCAATGATCTTTTAGTTCCACCATGTTGGTCCATATGGTAGGCCTATGTAGGTAGTCTGGTAGTGCCGCAATCTAACTGTGCCTCAGATCATCCCTGGTCAGGAGACATCAAGAGGAGTCTGATGAATTAGAGTGGATACAGGGGAGCTGGCCATATCCACAGGCTGTGGATCAGCAGATGAGTCTGGTAAGAAAGCAAAATTCCCAGGTCAGCCTGCTTGGGCAGCCCTTGGCTAAGGGCCAGAGTCAAAGGGCAGCTCCCTACTGAGCAGCACCATGCCATGTTTGCCCGTTTTTGCCTGAGACCTCTGACTACCCAACCTACAGCGACTTATAAGGTAAGAGTACTTTACTCCATTAAAAACACCACCACTCTTATTACCTATTATAAGATAGACTAATTGTGTAAGGTATCCATATTTTGCATTTAGCCTAATTGTGCAGGATAGCATTATTTTGCATTTAGCCTAATTGTGTAAGGTAGCCATAGTTTGTATTTAGCCTAATTGTGTAAGGCAACCCTATAGTTGGACATTGTGCTGAACTGTGCACAATTGTTATCCGCTGTGCATCACATTTAGATAGAATTGTGAAGATTAGCCCTGCATAGCACCTCGAATACTTGTATGCAGCTATCCCCCACAATCAATTTGGACTATCTGCACACATAATCTTTAAAACCTTGCACATCGCAATGAGCATTAGAATGCAGCTTACCCCCATGATAAATACGGCCTAGCTGCACTCATAATCCCACATACCCTACCGCTGGGTTCACAGGTTTGACACTTGTTTGATATTGAATTGGAGTGGCATACATAATTAGGAAAAATTCTAGCCACCATAACTCAAACTCAGGTATGGCTTATATATACAGTTTAACGTGCCACCAGGATATCCTTCTCATAGTTTTGCAGTTTTTGGAACAGGTGTGCATATCCTAAATGGAAACTCCCAGCGCTGTAGTGGCTGTCACTGCAACTGTCAAGAGGGCACCCTAAACCTGCTCTTTTCCACTGAAGAGCAGGCACTGCAATCAGGCTACTGATTCAGAAGGGCACAGTAGTATATTATGCTTTTGGCATGGAGCTTTATGAAATGTACACCTGGTTTTCAGGTCACCCTTTCTGAGATGAAAGTACATGCATCATTGTATTAGTTTAAATCAAAACAAGCCACCCTTGCCAGATGGCTATTCCTCACAGCTAGTCATAATGTTCCTCTGTGGGAAGTCTAACATATTTCTGACTGCAATCAATATTGGGATGTAAGCAAATCAAGACAACCCCTGCGGGTTGTGTCAGTGATTTATTACATCTTGATCACAGGGTGAAACAGATATTATCCTCAAACAGCACCTCAAAATGTTTCGAATGCTGGAATCTACCTGTGGGTTTGTTGAATTCAGGAACACATAGAACCTCAGGGGGGGCTGGTAAGTGGGTGGTCTGTGGGACCCAACCCACTACTGAAAGGGCAAGGTAGTTCTTCTGACAATCAGCTTGTGAACCAACGTAGAATGCCAATTCCTATTGAATATTTAATAAATGCAAAAATGGCCCCTACTACGCAAGTCTGGTGAAATTCTCCCACCACAGTAAGTACAGCTGCGAATATGACTTTTATGGTGCTGATTAAACCTATTAATTCAGACACATTCATGAATAAACCTTACTAGAGAATTGCATCATTTGTCTGCTTGAGAATGTCCACAAGCATACATATATTGTATTGTATTTTTTTGTATTTGGTTATTTATATAGTGTTCTTTCCCCACTTGTGTGGCCTCAATGTGCTTTTTTCTCAGTTGGAACGCCCTCGGTGACCGTAGTTGATCTATTGGAAAATGATAGGTAGTTTAGCTTAGGAGATGCATGCGTGTATGTTGCTGGTCTAGGAATTGGGTGGCTGGCAAGGCTCGACTAAACAGCCTAAAGAGAGGTCAGGCACGTGGGTGGGAGCTGTTGAAGGTTTGCGATAGATTGCTATTGCTGAGAGAGTCTATGTGAGGTTAGCTATGCTGAATTCCTTTCGGGTGGTAGTCGCTGTATGTTAGTGGCAGAAGTGTTGAGGTATGTCAGGTGTTTCTGTCTCGACATGTGGATATGTGATGCTAGACAGGATGAGCATAGCCATAGCAGCATTCTATCGTGCATGGATGCTTGGCTGTGCCTGTGGCCTGGGTTCACACTGGTGGTGTGAGATATACGTACCGTAAGCTTCAGGATTGTTCGGCTGGGGGATCTTTGTCCAGTGCAGCAGAGGAAACAGGCCTAGATTTGAGAGTCCTATACCATTGAGGCCTGGGTTTCATAATGTAGTAGGTTTAACCATATAATAGACAAAGATGGATGGAGGCTACACATACATTTGGGAGTCCTGAATATTGGGAGAGAGGCCTAGGTTTCATGATGCGGTAGGTTTCATCATGAAATAAACAGAGATGGAGGCTACACCTAGGTTTGAGAGTCCTGTATAGTTGGAGAGAGGCCTAGGTTTCACAGTGCAGAAGGTTTAACCATATAGAGATGAAGGCTAGGTTTTACTATACAGTAGGCTTCAGCATACAATAAACAAAGATGGAGGCTACACTTAGATTTGAGAATCCTGTATAGTTGGAGAGAGGCCTAGGTTTCACAATGCAGTAGGTTTCACCAAAAATACTTTACTCATAGATCTAAATCATTTTCACTTATTTTTTAAACAAAACTAAGAACACAACTTAAAAAGGTGTGATAGGTTTACTTATTCTAGTATCGTGTCCCTTACGGGTTGGTATCATTTACACACCAGCACCCTAACCCTAAAATGTCATTGTCTACCATCAGTGCTTTGACTGACAAAGCAGCCACTACTTTGGCCTTTTCAGATGAAGAGGCAACATGAATTTTAGGCCTCATAAAAGACAAAAGTAAAGAAAAACCCAATGCTGAAAATCCGGAACGCCTAATACAAAAACCTGAACGACTTATGAGACGAGAGATATCGCAAAAACTGCATGCTACAACACTTGCACAATATTACAAGTCCAAACAGATCACAAGAGGACTCAGGATCTATCTCAGACCGACTCTTTGTAAATAGAATAAAGACTTTGTAAGCAGATGGGAACACATTTTGAACAAATGCTCCCTGGATCTAATCCTATTAACCATTGAAGAACTGGCAAAATCAGTCACCCACTTAAAACAGGAGATAGACGATATATCTACACAGCTATCCAAACTAAAAACTGGAGCTGAATTAAAACAAATCTTAGAGGACACAAATGCAAAACTCGATAATTACAAAAAAGATATTGAGCAACGGAAGATAAGAAAATTCAGAAGAGATACATTAGATTACACAAGAGATATTGTCCACTCCTGGCAGGAGTTCTACGCAAACAGTAGACCAACACAAAAGAGACCCCCACGGCATCCCTTTCCCACAAACAACAATACGGATAGCAGTTAAGTCACCAGTGATGAACTCGAAGAAAGACCATCTACAAGTACCAACCCCCCAACATTAGAACAACAAGACACACCACCTACTGGACCTATTCAACATACCCACCACAACCTTTTTTAGGGGACGGAAGACAACAAGGGGACAAAAGAAAGCCCCGGCAGAAGAAGAAATAAAACAACATCTAGTCATCAATATTTCTTCTAAACCTCTGACAACTGTAAGAGGATTCAATTCAACACTACAGCTAAGTCAACGCCTAGTCTATAATACTGAATGAAAACCCTTATTGATATAACTTTATGTCCAGTTCATGCGTTCTGGATGACTACCCCTATATAACACCCCTCTCTTGGAATCCTCCTGACCCCACTGAGCCAAGAAGTAGTTCTGTTTTGCAAGTTAAAAGGTTTAATTGATAATTTAAACAATATATATATATATATATATCACGCTTTATAATAAATTAATAATTGAATATCACACTTAATCTGATATGATAAAGATTAACAACGGAGAATCTGGCACTAGCACACTTCTTGATAATCACTAAGGAGTTGACATGAAATGGATAAGATAGCAACAATACTTTTATGGTTTCAACTGGATGCAATGTGGAATGAAATGCAGTAAAGAAAATAACTTGATAGGATTTCAGCAAAGACAATGTAATCACTTTCTTGTACAATTCACCCCCCCCCCCCTTTTATGCTATGCAAGGAAATGGAAGGAAGGCACACAGTTCTCAGAAATGCAATCAAATGTGATTCAGTTCACCCAGCAACTTAGACTACAGACGTTGAAAACACAGGCCCAAATGCTTTTAAATGTGCTGGCAATGTAGAAAAAAATATGCTAAAATGCTTTTAATCCCCTCTAGAGGTTCAGGGTGAGTGGTATCTAGTTAATATTAGTCCAGGCTCACACTAGCAATGATTCAGGGATAATTAGCAGGTTAAACGAATTTCTGGCAAATGGAAGGCAAGCAGCAGCAGATTTTTACACGTGAAGAAATTTGCAAATCGCGGCAACATTCGCGAATGCGCCGGGCGCGATTACAGAGGAAATACAAGGACTATCACTATCGTTTTGGGGTCCTAGGAAAGCCTAGGATCTCAGCTTTCAGATGAAAGTTACTGCAAGTCTCTAGCACAAACGGTCGCGGAGATATGAGCGATTAAATAAAAGTCATTTTTCAGATTTGAAATTTTAAAGTTCAAAAAGACAAGTGCAGCTTGCAACTAGAAAATGACAAGTGACGGCTTTACAAACGACAGGTGACGGTTAGGAGACAGTTCTACTTAGATTAAATAGATTGAATTATATTATTTTAACTAAGAGATTGGTTCTGCACAGTTTTCTAGGTACTCGCACTATAGTTTTGAAATATGCCTCGCCACGGATCTGGTCAGGTTTTGGACTGGACTCCGGTTCAGCTCTCTCTGGTTTTGGATACTGCTCTGCTTTTTCTGGGTCTTTCTGCACAGCTTTCCTGGAGATTGATGGAGGTAAAGTATGGATTTTCCCGGCAGAGCTTCCAGCTGCAAATGGATTTTGAATGTCTATTTGGCTTGCACTCTCTGCTTTTATGTGTTTTGAAAGTGGGTGTGTATGCAGCATCACTAGACCCTACACCTCTCCACTTGCCATTTGTCAAATTTCCATTTCTCACTTGATTGGGGAAGGAACTGTGAGTCACAGCGATGTCATTTTATGGCTTGCAGAGAGGACACTCCCCTGTCAAATTGCACACATTCTATATTTGATAACAAAAGACATATTTGCACAGGTACACATTTGTTTAAAATGACATACACACATGAGGCATTACTGATGTTAGCCCCTGTTCTGACTCTGGCGTTTCTAGGAGCTTGCATCCAGAAATGGCAATATTTTGCGCGTTTTAAGCTGGTTCCCACTATCGGATTTTCTTCCAACTTCATACATATGTACACAGCCTGTCCATATTTATGCCAATGAATTTTCATTTGTCTAACTTAAACACAGTGTCTGTAATATTAACAATTAGCAGGGTTTTGCCCCAGAACATCACACAAATTGGAGTTTGGGCTTGAATTGAAGGTACATTTTTTAAATTAAGGCTCTTAAAGTTATACATTCTGTCATTTGATTACAAAGAGTTATCAGTGTTTTTGTAAAATATATATTTTGCTTTCAAGTCAGTTCTCAGAGTGTTGGAGTCCGCCTCCAAGACTTGGGTGGGTCAGTCACATGTGTCCTCGGGGCAGGCAGGCCTTTGTTGACAGGAAACAGTAAAAATCAACATATTCCTTTCAGAGGAGAGGGGCCATTGTGTGGTCTCTGGGAAGCTGAGATCAGGAGGCCAGGGAGCCACTTTGCATTTAATTAACAGAACCCTGTGATTTCCTGGCTTCTTGTGTTGAGTTCTGAAGTGTCAAGAGTTCTCAGGACAGGCAACCCCTTTGAACTTTTAATGAAATAAGACCCCTTTCTTTGCACTAGACAGTTTTGCAAGACAGCTCTCCTGTCAGAGTTTAGACCGCTAGTGCCGCCTTGAGGATTTTGTTGGTACTGCATGCAATTTTGGGATCTTTCTTGGATTAATGCATTCTAAACAGGAATGGTTCTTACATGGTAGTAAATCCTTGCTTAACATTGTTTTGATGGGGCTCCTTACATTAAGATGGTTATGTGGAACCCCACAAAAGGGTTGAATCTTTAAAGTGGTCCAATGAGTCACGATTTCAGCAACTTTTTGACATCAGTAACAGTGGATTTTGTTAACAAAGACCTTTCTTTACACTGGTGGGTGGCAAGTTAGGTAACCATTTTGGTGTGCGCACAACTGCGCAGCTCTCCTGGATTCTGGGATGAAATGATGGGCGGCGACAGCGCATCCCCATCTTTACCCACTCCAATGATTTATTTTTGTACTGGGGTAAAATGATGGGCAGCGACAGCTTAATCCCCATATTTACCCCGTCTAATGATTCCACATGGGTCAAAACCCTCCACAAACCCCCCCGCCCGACTGCGCTTTGACTTGAGTCGAGGGGGAGTCGGTTGCAAGGGAGGTTTTGAACCCTGGCGCTGGTATGTCCACATTATCTTCTTCCAATTCTGTAGATGGCACAGTTCAGCATCTTCCTCTCCATCCGGTCAGATCGATCAGTTCTCCTCGCCGGTCCTGATGGGAAGATTGGGCGGTACCCCGGGCCCCTTGCGTCTCGGCTCCCGGTCTCCGGATCGTCCTCCTTGTCCCATCTCCAGGTTTTCTTTCTCCTAGAACGATAAAGGAAGAGCGGCAATACCTATTCATAGACATTTTTCCACCACTGTTGAGATAGTGGGGCAGCATATGCATTTCATCATAACGAAACATTACATTCTTATTTTGAAAAGAAAAAACAGTATAACTAACAGACAGTTTCATGCAAATCACAATATTTTAGAGACTAGATGTGGTATGTTTTATGGTTGGAACTGAATTAGTCTGAGACAGTACCCGCTAGGATTCCAGAGGAATCCTCCAGTTGTTGCAGAGTGTGCCTGGGATGGCAACATTTCAACTGGTTTATGTGGACCCACTTGTCTTCCCCCGCTGCCAAAGGACCTTTGGGGATGTGGATTTTGTAGGCCACAGGGGAGATCTTGTCGATGATCTCAAAGGGTCCCTTCCACGTAGGCAAAAATTTCCGCTGTTTTGCCTGGTTTCTTTGGAAGTTGTATAGATAGACCCGGTCTCCCACCTGATATTCCTTCCTGGAAGTTTTCAGGTCATAATGGGTCTTCATGCTATTAGCCGATCTTTCTAGATTCCGCTGAGCATAAGCAAAAGCATGTTGAAGGTGTTTCCTTAAATTCTCCACATACTCATGAGTAGTGGAGGCATTTATCAGTGTCTGCTCTTGGGTCCTGTAGAGCAAATGCTGCGGAAGCACCATCTTGCGCCCAGTCATCAACTCAAATGGTGACATTTTGGTTGCAGATGAAGGGGTAGATCTGATGGCCATTAGGACCAGAGGTAATCGGATGTCCCAACTTGGCCCAGAATCTGCCACAAACTTTTTTAAGATGCTCACAATGGTTCGGTTGTAGCGTTCCACTGCTCCAGAAGAAGCTGGCCTGTAAGCAATATGTAACTTCCTTTTGACCCCCAGTATCTCCCACATCTTTGTCATCACTTCACTGGTGAAGTGGCTACCTCTGTCTGACTCAATCCTTTGAGGTAGACCAAAACGGGAAAAGATGTGGTTAATCATCAAGGCAGCTGCGGTTTCTGCCTTGCAATTTGGGGCTGGGAGACATTCCACCCACTTGGTGAACAAGCATGTGATGGTCAACATGTACTTATTCCCCCTCGCGGAGCGAATCACGGGGCCTACAAAGTCGATTTGTAAATCTGACCATGGCAGTGTCATCCCCCTCTTTTGGAGAGGCGCACGATGCGTGAGGGATGATGGCTGAAATTGTGCACACACAAGACACCCCTTCAAGTATTGGTCGAGGTCCTGCCCCATGTGTGGCCAGTATGCAACCTCTCTTAAGATTTCCAATGTTGTGTGAAACCCCCTATGACCGGCAGTGGCCGCATCATGGGCGTGACTTAACATCAGGCTTCGGAATGAGGTAGGAACCACCCACTGATCGTGGCCAGCTTTGGATTTCCTTACCAGCAAACCGTCTTGGATTCGGAACATTTTTGGACATTTCATCAACACTCTTAGGTCCTCTTTCCCAATGTAATCGGTATCCGTCAGGGGAAAGTTCTCAGGGTCCTCAAGGTGTTGGTAAAATTTACCAATTATTGGATCCCCCTTCTGAGCGGTAATCAAATCAGCATCAGGGGTCTCCTTACTCCATTGTGCAATTGAAAGGTCGTTGTGAGCATTTGTCTGGGACCTAGTGATAGCAGTGACCTGGATTTCCCCCAATAGGGACTCAATCTCAATTAGATCCCCTTGGATGGCCCCGGTTTTGGCCAGCTGATCAGCTAAGTCATTTCCAGTTTTGTCTGGTCCCTCTACTTTGGAATGACCCTTGATCTTCTTCCAATAGATGGTCATCTCATTCGAGGTGACCAGATCATCAATGTTTTGGATCAACTTCCCATGTTTCAAGGGTTTGTTGTTAGCACATAACATGCCTCTGGTTTTCCAATTAACCAGGTGCTCCACGAACCCGTTCCGTACATAATCCGAATCTGTGATTATGACCAGTTCGTGGAGTTGATGCTGGACAGCAGTGAGGATGGCCTGATGCACAGCCATCAATTCTGCCACCTGACTACTTCCAGCGGAGGGTTCTGGGGACTCATTCACCCATGCATTCCCTACGCTGGCCACCAGTTCTTTCTCCCCGTTGTTGTCAACATGGTAAGAGCATCCATCCACATAGACAGTGGGCATTCCCTCACACTTGTCCTCTTCAAAGACTTTGTGTGGGGAATTAAGGTATGCCTCCATGTTGTCCTTGATTTTTAGACTTTCGTCCTCGAGACAGTTTTCTCTGGCACAATCATGCAAGTCAGCCAGACCTTGCGCGAGGGGACTCTTCTTGTTTTGGCCATATCTGACCTCCACAGGAAAGCCTTGCATTGATAGAATCCAGGAAGTAATTCGGGAATTACTCACATTTCCGGCCCGGATTCTGTCACTTTGGAGATATTGCAGAGGCTGGTGTGGAGTCTCCACTATGATGTGTTCCCCCTGGATAAACGGGCGGTAATTCTTCAATGCCCACACCGTTGCCAGGAGTGCCTTCTCACAATCGTTGAATTTTTCCTCCACAGAGGATAAAGTTTTGCTCGCATAGGAGATTACTTTATTGACCTTGTCATGCTTTTGGTATAATACTGCCGTCAAGCACGTATTAGAGAACCCCGTCTCCAGGAAGAACTCCTTGTTTCTGACAGGGTAAGCTAGGCAAGGGGCTTGTGAGAGGCTTCTCTTGAGTTGTTTTACTGCCTCGGCTTGTTCTGGACCCCATTCCCACTTGACCCCCCCTTCAGGAGATGAATCAGGGGTCTGGTGATCTCTGCGTAGCCCTCAATGAACTTTCTGCTGTAATTAGTCAGTCCAAGGAGGCTCCTTAGTTCTCGCAGAGTTGTGGGGTCTTTCAGTTTCTGAAGTGCTTCCACTTTCTTTTCCTGGGGACAGAGACCCTGAGGAGTAATCTCATGCCCCAAGAAATTAACACGGGTTCTACACCACTGTGCTTTCTGAAAGGAAAGTTTTGCTCCGGCGGCCCTCAACTGCGTCAGAACATAACGGATCTCCGCTATGTGTTCCTCCACAGATGAACTTTTGATGAGGACATCATCTACATAAGCCAGGTTACCCCTCGCACCCAGGTCGGGCATGGCCTTATGTAGAAAAATGTTGAATTCATTGCCGGAGTTGAGGTATCCGAAGGGAGTCCGGGTCCATGTATACTGCTGGCCCCCAAAGGTAAAAGCCAGTTTGTATTGGTCCTCCCTACTGACAGGCACGGTCCAGTATCCATTGGTCAGGTCTATTGCTGTGAATACCTGTGACCCCTGGATCTGGGCCAGCCCTTGGTCAATGTAGGGCAGAGGCCATCGGGAAGTATGGACCCGTTTGTTGAGCTCCCTGAGGTCAGCACAGAGTCTCCACTGGCCGTTTGGCTTCAATATTCCCAGCACCGGATTATTGAAGGTGCTGTGGACTGGACAGATTATTCCCCTGGACTCAAGGTTCTTAATTATTTCAGTAAGGGACTCCATTGATGCGAGAGGCAAGCGATATTGCTTCACAAACACAGGAGTCATGCCAGGGTCTGTGGGGATTGTTGTGGTGTGGATGTCGGTGCGACCACAGTCATATGAGTCTACCGCAAAGAGATCTTGGAAATCCAAGAAAACTTGTTTCAACTTTTGCTTTTGTTCCAGAGTCACACAGGCATCAGCTAGGTTGACTCTCTCTTCCACCATCTGCCTGAAGCCTGGAAAGACTTCTGGTTTGGCTATCTCAGCGGCCTCCTCCAGCTGGGTGGAGAAGTCCCTGGTCAGAGTGCTGATTTGGACTGGAGGCTTCAGGTGGGAAAGGCAGCCCTCATGGACCTGGAAAATCACCTCATCCCTCCTGAAGTCACAAGTCACATCTTCCTTACCATAAGGGCAAGAAGTGTACACCAGGAAGTTCCCCCCATGCCGGGTAAAAATCCTGTCTGGTGTTGTATTGTCATCACTGTCACTGTCCAAACAGTCCTTGGGGATTGGTCCTAACAGTTCATTTACTAAGTCGATGGAAAAATGTCGGTCATCAACCGCCATTCCAATAATGGTGCCTGCGGCTAGAGTAATACTCTTTAAGTCGCTGTTATCCACCTCTATTAGAATGGTGTCATGTTCTATGTTGACTAATGGAGTTGGGTTTACCCCCAACCCTTGCTGTTGGAGAGAAGCGTTTAGATGTATGTAAGCATCAGGGTTTTGCAAATATTGTCCTCTTTTAGCTTTCACTTCCAGGGAGAATTGTCGGGTCCTTTCTGGGATGGTGACTTCCTCTTTGATCTGAATTTCAACTGCATAAGGTAGCAATTGAGCTGACCTAAATGCTTTTTCTGGATCATCAAAGCCCATGGGATTATCCGCTAATCGGGACCAAGCTTTGAAGTTTATTAGGTCCAAACTAATGGCAAAGCGATTGAGAATGTCACTGCCCAAGTAAAAGGCAGCAGGGACGTCTCGCACGACCCAACAATTGTGGACTATGCTCTTGTTGCCAATGGAGATTTTGAGCATACACCTGCTTGGCAGGAGATGTTTGGAATTAGGTGCTTCCAGGTCCATTTCCCATTTGTCTATCAGTTTGAATGTGGGAATGGCCGGATCTTTTGGGAGTTGGCGGAACATGGCTTCGCTGATGAAGCTCTTCCCGTTGTTCACACACACTCGAGCGAGAACAGAGCCCTTCCCATCATTTAACTGAACAGGGATGAACAACTGCTCTCCAATTTGCTGAATATCAGCCAGGCTCTGAGCTAATTTCACATCTTTCTGGACTATAGGAGTGGGAGTTTCTGATTGTGGATTAGTATAGAATTTCAGAGTGTTTCCTTCCAGCGTGGAATACCACTTTAGACTGGAAGGAAGGTTGATTTTCAGAACTAGAGAGGACCCCCCATCACCAGTCTGTTGTCCTACTGCTATTACTGTCACGTCTGGAATTTGGCTATTCTGGAAGTGAAATTCTACTTGGTCAGATTTTTGTTCAACCATGTGGCAGGTGCCGTTTAAACTAACATGGTTGACACTCTGTTTTAATTTTATGGGTCGGCTAGTCTGGGTCCAGAGGACCTTGTTTACGCAATCTATTAGGGGTGACAACCTCCTCAGGAGGTCATTCCCCAGTAAACAAGGGGTGGCCTCTGGAGTCACAACTATGACCGGGTGTTTCAACTTGTGTCGCCCAATTTTAATGTCCAAGTCTGCCGTCCCCTCGACCGGAATTTCCTTCCCGTCAAAGTTCTGGAGTTGTCCAGGAAGTGAGGTGAGAGGAATTTGGTAATTCTCTCCCCTTCCTGCATTCAGTTCATCAAAGGCCCTTCTGGACAGAAGGGTAGCTTGAGATCCCGTGTCCACCAGCGCTGAAATTGTACCCTGCCCCTGTACTTGTACCGGGGCATAGTATCTTCCCTCCTTCTCCTCAAGGGGGCACAGATAATGCACATTTTTGGACAACTGGTGGGCTAACTTTCTGGTTTTGGACATCGCAAGAGAAGAAATTTGGGCAGAATTCTGTGGAGAGCCTTGGGAATCTGAAAGAAAAATTTAGCAACTGGAGATCAGAGCCATTGTGGGTTCCCCTGGCTCCAGTTCTGGGCCGCCCCCCCCTTTTTGGAGGCAGTCACTAGGATGGGTTTGAACCAGGGGATTTTCTTGCTGTTGGTTCTGGGATGAGATGGTGGGCGGCGGTAGCTCAGTCTCCACATCTCCCCAGTCTAGATTTGCATCCCTAGGGACCCATTTTTCTTTGGGAGGAGTTCCCCCCTCTCTGAAGGAGAAGATCCTTTTCCCAGGATCCTCTGAGGATCCCTCTCCCTCAAATTGGAAGATCTGTACCTCCTCCTCAAACTGAGTCTGTTTGGGTCTTTTGTTTCTCCTACCCCCCCTCTGCTCCTTAGGAGGCAGACTTTCAGGGGCAAGAGATTTTGTTTCCGGTTCCTGGGTTTCCAGGGGCTGTTTACAAGTGAGGAAGGAAGCTTCCTCCAAGGCTTTACACCCCCCT
The DNA here is from genome assembly GCF_040938575.1 of Ambystoma mexicanum. Classification (NCBI taxonomy): domain Eukaryota; kingdom Metazoa; phylum Chordata; class Amphibia; order Caudata; family Ambystomatidae; genus Ambystoma; species Ambystoma mexicanum. The sequence continues at coordinate 552,534,651 of NC_090936.1, read as the reverse complement.
TCCCCTTGTGCCTCCTCCCTGGGAACCGGTGAGTTATCGGGGTGCTGCCCCCGTCATTGTTTGGAGCACCAGGTCCAGAGTTGGGTGCGTTCTGCGCTGGCATGCCGATCTGAGGGTTCTGCTGAGCCCTCAGTATGTGACCCAGATCCCGCGCCATGTTTTGAACCTGGCGCTCTAACTGGGAAACCCGCTCAGGCTGATACGGGGCCCTGTTTTCTCCCCTGGGCTGATCCCGGGAAGGGTAGCTATCCCTTCTTTGGTAGTACCCCTGGTTGGGAAGATTTGGGTACCCCTCCACCCTTGGCCTCCCCTCTCCCGGATTAGGTTGTCTGGGCTCAGGGAATTGGGGAAAGAAGGATGGATGATTTTGGGGTTGGAAATTGGGTGGATACCTGGGGAAAAAGTTCTGCCCAGGATTTGGAGAATTTCTGCCCTCCGGTGGGAAGTTAGGAGGGAAGATCCCTGGGTTAGGTGCTTGGCTGGATCCCCCCCCTTGGGCTGGAGGAGTCCACACATAACCCAGGATGGGTCGATTTCCCTTGTAACGGGGACTTACATAATCAGGAGAGCGAGGGACCCCATTTGTGGGGCTGCCTCCCTGGCTCCCTGTCTGTGACTGGCCCGAGGACCTTCTGGGCCTAGCATTATTAGGTGCAGGTAGGTTTTTAGGCCCCCCATCTCCAAATCCAAAACGGGGGTGACCTTTACCTCTGCCACCTTGGCAGCAGCAGGGGTGCTGTTGGCTTTGGGGTTTTTCTGGGCATTATTTTTGCTATCTACCGGTTTCTGCACCTCATAGATCCGGGTAGCCTGTTCAATGATCCAGTCTAAAGATCTTTTCTCATGAAAATCCCTCACGAGCTGGGTCATTATGTATTTGGGCAAGGCATGAAAAAATGTATTAATGAATTCTCTACTGTCTGTGCGCACCCTTCTGGTAGTCTGCGCAAAAGCACGTTTCAGTTCTTGCACAAATTCTTGTGGGGCCTGATCCTCCCCACATTGCAAATTGTAGGCTGCCTTGCGAGCCTCTTGAGGATTTCTATTAATGGAAAAATGTTTCAAGATGGCCGCCTTATAGGTGGACCATCTTAAATGATTTTGGTCCTCCAGCCCCGCAAAGAAACTGGAGTATTCCGGGGAGAAGGTCCACTTTACATATTGAATACAGCTTTGGCTGTCCTTCAAATGGAAAGTCTCCATCATTTGCTCAAACAACTCTAAGTGCTCCCAAACAAAATACTTAGCGTTCTTATGGTAAGGCGTGATGACGCTCCTGATCGCCTTAATCTGCTTTAAGGGGTCCTTAAGCAAGGCCCTTTTTGCCTTATTGGCCTTTTTGGTTCGGGTAACCCTTGTCCATTCATCCTCTGACTCAGAGGCACTGCTCCCAGAGGTTCCTGTCTGCTCTTCCAGGTTTTCCCGGATTCTGCGAGCCTGGGAATGGCTGGCCGAATGTGGGGACCTGGTCTCCTGTGTCCTGCGCAGTTCAGAGGAGTCTTCAGATTCCTCCTTGCTGCCAGGATTTGATGGGTACCCCCCCCACTGACCTAACTGGGCAGAGGTTTTCAGGATGCCCTTAATGGGCCTACTCTCCTGGGGTTCCCCATTAAATTGCACTGTGCTGTGGTGCCCATACCCGGATGCCCGCCCCTCCATACCTGGGTGGTACTGGCCTATGAGCCCCATACTTTTGTCTGGATAGTAGTCTGCCATCCCTGTGGCCCGGTGCTCATGTGCGCCAGGGAATATAGGGGTGGCAGAGTCCAGTGACTGAGAGGTATGAGGGCCTCTGGTACTACAGCTCCTGAGGTTTTGCTCCGGAGCTTCCCTTTCCCAGCGAACCTCATCTCTATCCACCCCTGCTCCCTGTTGCAATGCAAGAGCCTGCATTTGTGCCTTCAGTTCCTCAGTTAAGGCCTTACTAGACTCTATCAGTCTCTCCTGCATCGCTACCTGTTGTTGGAGACTATCATTGTGTTGACAGAGGGCCTCATTTTCCCTCTGTGCTTCCTGGTTGGTCCTGGAGAACTGGGCCAGTCTTTGCTGCAGGAGGTTTACCTCCTGAGTCCCATCCCTACTGGCCTGCTCCTTTCTTGCCAGAGCATCTTCCACCCTTCTGGTGTGCTCTACCAAGTTCTGGTTTTCTTTTTGGAGGTCACCCAGCCCCTGGAGGGCCAGGTGATTTTCTTCAATTTCCTTTTTTAAGTGGCAGACTTCCTGGCCTATGGCGTCTCTTTCCTGACTAAGAGCCTGCATTTGTGCCGCCAGGTCGTCCCTCTGCCTTTGAAAGGCACCAGCTTTCTGGCGTTCTTCATCAAACTCTGCCTGGGTATCCAGGTCTTTCAAAATCAGTTTGTTGCTCTCTACCTTCACTCTATCTAGATGACTTTGCAGGGTGGCTACCTGCTCCGTGCATGCCCTGTTAAAGTCTAATTGTTGCTCCAGCTTTTTCTGGCTCTCCAGTAAGGAGTCCAAACTGTCTCGGTGCTCCTTCTGCAGGGCCAGAAATCTAGTATCCTGGTCAGCCTTTTCCTGTTGCAGTATATCCCTGTCCTCTTTTATTTTAATGATATACTGCCTACTGTCATTTTCTGACTCCTGGCTCCTGAGCAGCCTCTGCTCAGAAGAGTCCAGCTCAGATTGGGCCTTCTGTAATGCCAGCAGTTGCCTACTCGCCAGATCTTGGCCTTCAGCACATTTGTCCTGCATGGCTCCCATATGTAAATATAAATATGCCGCTACCCTGACAATCTTGTGTGCTCATCCTTGGCCTTAGAGGACATATATAGTTCACTCAGGGCCACATGTAAGGGACCCTGGTCTCTCCATAGGTCTGACCCTGTTTCAGTGACCTGTCGCGTGATGGCCTGCAACCAGGCATCCTGGCCCTGTTCAGTCCATTCACCTCTCACAAATAGTTTATGTAAGAGGTGCTCTCTGGCTATTTTCATGTCTACTAAGGTCGTCATTCTAGAGATTGGACTCTGTCCTGATTTACAGAAGTTTGTATTTTATTTTTGCAAAACAGACCTTTTCCTAAGAGCGTTCCTATGAGGAGTGCTTTACAGCGTAACACAGCGTGGTGATCCGACCGGATATGTGTATCTGGTCAGCTGGCACGCTGTATTAATCTGCACAAGTGATAGATCTAATCCAAATGTCCGGCACGAGCCCCCAATTTGTAAGAGGATTCAATTCAACACTACAGCTAAGTCAACGCCTAGTCTATAATACTGAATGAAAACCCTTATTGATATAACTTTATGTCCAGTTCATGCGTTCTGGATGACTACCCCTATATAACACCCCTCTCTTGGAATCCTCCTGACCCCACTGAGCCAAGAAGTAGTTCTGTTTTGCAAGTTAAAAGGTTTAATTGATAATTTAAACAATATATATATATATATATCACGCTTTATAACAAATTAATAATTGAATATCACACTTAATCTGATATGATAAAGACTAACAACGGAGAATCTGGCACTAGCACACTTCTTGATAATCACTAAGGAGTTGACATGAAATGGATAAGATAGCAACAATACTTTTATGGTTTCAACTGGATGCAATGTGGAATGAAATGCAGTAAAGAAAATAACTTGATAGGATTTCAGCAAAGACAATGTAATCACTTTCTTGTACAATTCACCCCCCCCCCCCTTTTATGCTATGCAAGGAAATGGAAGGACGGCACACAGTTCTCAGAAATGCAATCAAATGTGATTCAGTTCACCCAGCAACTTAGACTACAGACGTTGAAAACACAGGCCCAAATGCTTTTAAATGTGCTGGCAATGTAGAAAAAAATATGCTAAAATGCTTTTAATCCCCTCTAGAGGTTCAGGGTGAGTGGTATCTAGTTAATATTAGTCCAGGCTCACACTAGCAATGATTCAGGGATAATTAGCAGGTTAAACGAATTTCTGGCAAATGGAAGGCAAGCAGCAGCAGATTTTTACACGTGAAGAAATTTGCAAATCGCGGCAAAATTCGCGAATGCGCCGGGCGCGATTTCAGAGGAACTACAAGGACTATCACTATCGTTTTGGGGTCCTAGGAAAGCCTAGGATCTCAGCTTTCAAATGAAAGTTACTGCAAGTCTCTAGCACAAACGGTCGCGGAGATATGAGCGATTAAATAAAGGTCGTTTTTCAGATTTGAAATTTTAAAGTTCAAAAAGACAAGTGCAGCTTGCAACTAGAAAATGACAAGTGACGGCTTTACAAACGACAGGTGACAGTTAGGAGACAGTTCTACTTAGATTAAATAGATTGAATTATATTATTTTAACTAAGAGATTGGTTCTGCACAGTTTTCTAGGTACTCACACTATAGTTTTGAAATATGCCTCGCCACGGATCTGGTCAGGTTTTGGACTGGACTCCGGTTCAGCTCTCTCTGGTTTTGGATACTGCTCTGCTTTTTCTGGGTCTTTCTGCACAGCTTTCTCTGGAGATTGATGGAGGTAAAGTATGGATTTTCCCGGCAGAGCTTCCAGCTGCAAATGGATTTTGAATGTCTATTTGGCTTGCACTCTCTGCTTTTATGTGTTTTGAAAGTGGGTGTGTATGCAGCATCACTAGACCCTACCCCTCTCCACTTGCCATTTGTCAAATTTCCATTTCTCACTTGATTGGGGAAGGAACTGTGAGTCAGAGCGATGTCATTTTATGGCTTGCAGAGAGGACACTCCCCTGTCAAATTGCACACATTCTATATTTGATAACAAAAGACATATTTGCACAGGTACACATTTGTTTAAAATGACATACACACATGAGGCATTACTGATGTTAGCCCCTGTTCTGACTCTGGCGTTTCTAGGAGCTTGCATCCAGAAATGCCAATATTTTGCGCGTTTTAAGCTGGTTCCCACTATCGGATTTTCTTCCAACTTCATACATATGTACACAGCCTGTCCATACTTATGCCAATGAATTTTCATTTGTCTAACTTAAACACAGTGTCTGTAATATTAACAATTAGCAGGGTTTTGCCCCAGAACATCACACAAATTGGAGTTTGGGCTTGAATTGAAGGTACATTTTTTAAATTAAGGCTCTTAAAGTTATACATTTCTGTCATTTGATTACAAAGAGTTATCAGTGTTTTTGTAAAATATATATTTTGCTTTCAAGTCAGTTCTCAGAGTGTTGGAGTCCGCCTCCAAGACTTGGGTGGGTCAGTCACATGTGTCCTCGGGGCAGGCAGGCCTTTGTTGACAGGAAACAGTAAAAATCAACATATTCCTTTCAGAGGAGAGGGGCCATTGTGTGGTCTCTGGGAAGCTGAGATCAGGAGGCCAGGGAGCCACTTTGCATATAATTAACAGAACCCTGTGATTTCCTGGCTTCTTGTGTTGAGTTCTGAAGTGTCAAGAGTTCTCAGGACAGGCAACCCCTTTGAACTTTTAATGAAATAAGACCCCTTTCTTTGCACTAGACAGTTTTGCAAGACAGCTCTCCTGTCAGAGTTTAGACCGCTAGTGCCGCCTTGAGGATTTTGTTGGTACTGCATGCAATTTTGGGATCTTTCTTGGATTAATGCATTCTAAACAGGAATGGTTCTTACATGGTAGTAAATCCTTGCTTAACATTGTTTTGATGGGGCTCCTTACAGTAAGATGGTTATGTGGAACCCCACAAAAGGGTTGAATCTTTAAAGTGGTCCAATGAGTCACGATTTCAGCAACTTTTTGACATCAGTAACAGTGGATTTTGTTAACAAAGACCTTTCTTTACACTGGTGGGTGGCAAGTTAGGTAACCATTTTGGTGTGCGCACAACTGCGCAGCTCTCCTGGATTCTGGGATGAAATGATGGGCGGCGACAGCGCATCCCCATCTTTACCCACTCCAATGATTTATTTTTGTACTGGGGTAAAATGATGGGCAGCGACAGCTTAATCCCCATATTTACCCCGTCTAATGATTCCACATGGGTCAAAACCCTCCACACAACGACCCAAATTGAAACACTTAATTTAGGAGTCTCATTTATACCCACCAACACCACCTCATTCTTTGAAGAGGAAGTGAATTTATTTAAACTCATTCGCAAAATGGAGCTTAAAGTGTTCTTCAATAATATTGAAGACAATTTTTTCTAAATTGCACATTGTTACTAGAATAGACATCGAAAGCATTATAATCGTCATACTCATCGGATATGTCCATCGTCATCCCGAGTTCAAAGGAACTTAATACAGAGGGGTGTTGAACATGACTTTGCTGATTGTATGATATGCATTTTGTATATATGTAACTGATGTACGTAATTCGCTCTCTTGCGTCCCTCGAGGTCTAGGAAACTCACGTCGCGGGGCGTGAGATCAGAATTGGCCAATTGATACTATCTTTTGCTTGCAATAAACCCTAGCATTGGGAATTTGAAACCTTGTGTCTGGCGCATCTTTTCGTGTATGGTCATTGCCTTGTTTCCATAGCATGAGGGACCCCTAGGGGCCCCTTTCACTAGATGGGGACCCCATTCTGAAAATTAAAGATATCATCAAGAAGGCGGTAGATAAAGCATTTGAAATGGACTGGATTACGGATAAAACAGCAGATTTCCTATTACACAAATTGCCAGTAACCCCAGTGTTTTATGGGTTACCCAAGATTCATAAGAATACCAATGACCCACCCTTCCGACCCATTGTAGCAGGGACAGAGAGTATCTTCCAGCCACTAGCAATTTACCTCGACACAGCACTTCAACCATTAGTGCAAAAAACCACAACTTATTTGAAGGATACCACCCATTTTTTTTAGCATAATCAACTCTATCAACTTGATGGAAGACATCCTGATTCTCTTTACAATGGACGTGAACAGCCTGTACACCTCAATATCCACAAAGTATTTGCTATTGAGCTAATGAACATTATACTCTGCAACAACTAGTTTAGATGTAATGGACAATTCTATTTGCCGATCTCAGAAACCTCTATGGGTTCATCGGTGGCACCGTCATAAGCCAACATCTTTATGTATCAATTTGAAACCACCAATGTACTAGAAAACCAACAATGGAAAGGAAAATTCAAATGCTGGCAAAGATACATTGACGACATTTTCGCAATATGGCTCGGTACAGAAATTGAACTACTAGAATTTTGGGAATATCTCAACACCTGTAATGAGAGGATTGGATTACCAATTGATATTGGCAGGCCCTCAGTGAACTTCCTGGACGTAACCGTGGAAAGAGCAGGAATAGGCCATAAAACCAAAATGTACAGGAAACCGAATGACATCAACAGCTGTGTACATCACAGCAGCTTTTATCCAAAGCATTTGAAGGAGAACCTCCCCTACAGTCAACTGCTTAGGGCAAAAATAATCACATCAGATACCGACACACCACAAAACGAATATGATACAATGAAGAAAAGACCATCCACAAAGCCATTGCAAGAACGGACTTACAAGAAAGAAAAGAGCTATTGCATGGAAACACAAAAAAGGAACCAAAAAATCTTATCCACTCACTGAAATACTCAAGCCAAAGCTGCTAGGTGAAAAGGATCATATACACTCTAAGAGAACTATTCCCAGATCCACCAATGATGGCGTACAAACTTGGCAGAAACCTGAGAGATCAACTAATTAAAGCCGAAAAATCTCCAAAAAAACCAACTCAAACCATCCTGAGTAAACAAAAACCTGGAACATTCCCATGTCTCCACTGCCAGCATTGCAATAACATCATTAAAGGAGATCATGTGAGACACCCAAACATGGGCGAAAAAATCCCCTTAAGGCATTACGCAACCTGCGACACGAAAAACATAATTTATTCTATTTGCTGCCCCTGCGGAATCTACGACGTTGGCAAAACAAATAGAAAAGCTAAAGAGAGGTGGACAGAGCACAAGTCTTCAATAAGAACAAAACACATCAAATCACCTGTTTATAGACACTACAGGGACCAGAAACATAACATCTCCTAACTAAGAATGATCATTCTAGAAGTATTACATCCACTCTCAAGAGGAGGAGATCTGCCCAAACAACTAGCACAAAAAGAACTTTTTTGGATCCAACGACTGGATGCTATGACCCTTCTGTGCATGAATGAAGAGTACTACCTTGGACCCTTTCTGTAAAACTCTAATACCCCAGTAAACTGACCCCAAGAGGGTTCTACTCAAACAGAATTTAGTTATATCATAAACAGAACACGCTTAGCTAAGACAAACAAGTGTGATCTCTGATCCCCACATTGGAGCTCATAGCATTATGCTACAAAATTGATAAGAATGCAACCTTTTTCGGTCATACCACATTAAGTGTTCTTTGACTTAATCAGCAGAGACTTTCTGTATAATGTTTTTACACCTGAATATCACCACATTGGAGACTATAAAACTGTTGAAAACTAATAATGATGTGATCTTTCCTAGTCATACCAAAAATAAGTGGTTCATGTTTTGTTAAATTCTCCTAGAACTATCTGTCTAAGATTGTACGTCCTTAGTTAGGGATAGTAGACAAATAACATACATATTGTATAATAAGCCAAATGGTCATGTTTGGGTTATCATCACTCAAAGACTTGTAAAGTTACTCTGTGACTTGGGATGTTATATCTGTTCACAAACACGTTTTCTCCAAACATAGGTATTTGCAGGCCCTTATCAAGGTAGGGGCTGCTTATGCTCATTTTTTTATTTTTAATATCTTGAAGACTCTACTCCCTCTGGCCCCCAAAAGAACTCCAAGTTCATTGATGGCCAAGGCCATGAGACCCCATTAGAGGCTTTATATTCCCTTTTAGGGTTTTTGCTTCAAGGCTTTCACTTAGTAGCCGTCATCTTGATTCTTCGTCCATCTTTTTTTTAATCCAATAGTTAATGTACCAGCAAGAATTACCAACATCTTGATATTACCCTCTTAGGCACAGATCTGGTCACCATGACCAAGTTTACCAATTGCCCCTAGCGATTCTAGAACACAATATGACTCTCTCTAGATATCTGGTTCTCACATCACCTGTGCATGCACGGTGACGTCACTCAAGAATACCACTAGATCCTACCAAGTATTAGTTACCTTTCTACAAGCTCACACACCTTGATTTCATAACTCAAGAATGCAGGGAACATAGCGTTACTCTATGTCTTTCTCTCGCAGTGGACGTCACTCGCACACGCACGAGTGACGCCACTGCGATAAGACGTATTAGAAACGAGTGACGTCACCCACGCATGCGCGAGTGATGTCACTCGTCGGGAAACATATAAAAACAGCATTTGAAAAGACAATGGCAGACGCAGCTCCTGCCTTACAGCCTTCCTGAGGTCTGAACCAGCTCCTCCAGTGGACCTAGAAATAAAGAAACACAAGTAAGTTCATCTAGTTAGTTTTCTACCCCTAGATTATTAGACAGCTATCAGAGACTTACTTTTTCAATTTCACCTTCAATAGGTGACGCTTCCTAAAGGCTGAGACACTGAATCTTCCCCCCAGGGAGTTACTCACAACCAGCAGTAGACCAAGCCTAACCTGGAGCACCTGGAGCTTGTTAGCACCATTCGGACCATGGATCTTGGCTTCAAAAAGTAAGTGCATCACTATTAGAATTATGGACACAAATCCATTTTAGTGATTACGGTGAACAACACATAGTTTTTCTCTTAATCTCCTTTTTAACCGTCTGTGCTGGTGCTGGTGCTTGAATGTGGATCAATATCAGCCTACAACTGTATATAAGCAGGACCTGCACCCCAGCTTTACACCTTGGTGAACCAGAAAGCTGAAATTCACCACTTTTTTAAGAGAGGGTAAGATTCCATCTACTTTACCCACCTGGTTAGTATAACAGCATTTCAAGTAGTTGACAAATACCCAATTATACCCCATAGGACATTTTAACATCTCAATCTAAGTGCTTGGAGAACAACCTCCCTCCACATTTCCGCAAAACTTCCAAGAGAAGAAGCAGTTGGCCTTTTTTTGACATATTTTCTAATTTTTCTTCTTGGTAAGCATCAATCTTTGGATTCCATTATTATTTATTACTTAACTATTATGAGACGTACATCCCTAGTTTAGACACTTAAAGTAAGATCTTTCTTCTCCCTTCTGAGAGATGTTGCCTAATAAATTCACTATCTCTAACACAAAATAGCTTTGCCTATGGTGACTCGGGGTATGGTCAAATGCAACAAATGTGTTTGGATTATGGATTGTATAAAGATTGTGTAATTACAACACTGTAAATTGAATATATGTAGATATTGTTAATTGTTGAAAATTACTAAAATATGGAAATATTCTCTTCGCTCATAGAAACTGTATATGCAAATGAATATATGCCCCTTATGAAGAGTGATAGCAACTCAAAACGCGTTGAGCCTTCCTACATCATTTGTACAAATAAAATTGTGTATTTGAAATCTATCCAAAAATTGTCAAGCTGAATTAATGGCATCTCTAGCCCTTGTAGCTAATATAATAGAAATGTCTAAAGCATAGTATCTCTAACAGTCATTAAATAGAAGGTAGTACTATTTGGTGGCTCCCTCAGTGGGGCTCCCGAACAGCTACCAATCCTTCAAACACTCAAAATATACTTAGGCCTAGGCCTCATCGATAGTGTGCAGGGTACGCAGGTTTCCTACTTAGGAAATCAAATCTCTTTTTTCAGTATATATCAAACCATGATGGAGGCTACACCTAGATTTGAGAGTCCTGTATAGTGGGAGAGAGGCCTAGGTTTCACAATGTAGAAGGTTTCACCATTTAATAAACAGAGATGGAGGCTAGGTTTCACAATGAAGTAGGTGTCGCTACATATTAAACCAAGGTGGAGGCTACACCTAGATTTGAGAGTCCTGTATAGTGGGAGCGAGGCCTAGGTTTCACAATGCAGAAGGTTTCACCATATAATAAATAGAGGTGGGGGCTAGGTTTCACAATGCAGTAGGTTTCAGAATATAATAAACAACGATGGAGGCTACACCTAGATTTGAGAATCCTGTATAGTTGGAGAGAGGCCTAGGTTTCACAATGCAGTAGGTTTCACCATATAATAAACAGAGATGGAGCTAGGTTTCACAATGCAATAGGTTTCCGTATATATTAAACCAAGATGGAGGCTACACCTTGATTTGAGAGTCCTGTATAGTGGGAGAGAGGCCTAGGTTTCACAATACAGAAGGATCCACCAAACTATAAACAGAGATGGAGGCTAGGTTTCACAATGCAGTAGGTTTCGCCATATACTAAACAAAGATGGAAGCTACACCTAGATTTGAGAGTCCTGTATAGTGGGAAAGAGGCCTAGGTTTCACAATGATGTAGGTTTCACAATATAATACAGTGGGTTTCCTAATATGACAGACATGGTTATTTTTTTACACCTGGATTAACAATATGTTGTTTGGAGCTGTGGGAGGGCAATGTTTCTCAAATGCCACAGAGAGTAATTCTTGGAGCATCGCCACCTCCCCAGAACTGTCCTGCCTCCACAATAAATCAGTGGGAGACTGTTTCCATCCCCTCTGCAACCATAGCTCCTTTTCCTCCTCAGGCACTTTCCCTTGCAACTCTATAATCTGTGATGTAGACAATGCTGTATATGGCACTGTGGTCTCGCTTTCTACATGGGTGGTCACTATACACGCTGTTAACATTATATCTGGGATATAGGCTAACACCTTGGCCACCTGGTATGCAGCCGCATTGGCCTTAGAGATTTCATCCATGGCATGAATATGGGCATCGCATTTGACAACTGCCACAGCAGAGGGCCATGATAAGGCTTCAATCAGTTCTTCCAACAGCCTTGCATGCTGTACTGGAGAGCCATCTGCCCTCCGAAACCTGCATGCACTGTTGTCGTGACATATGCTGAGTCTAAGTAGATGGTGACACTTCCCTTGAGAGGCTCTCAATGCGAGCGACAAGTTCCGCTGCCTGAGCTGAATAATGCATAGGTAATCTTTTCATGATCAGAACTTCATGCTCCCCCCTTTACCGCGCACCACTGCCGCCCCTGTATGCCTCTGTCCCATCTCCTGGTCAATTTTTGATGAACCATCAACATATAGTATCTCCCCTTCTGTCAATGCACTGTCTCTCGCTTCAGATTTACCCACCCCTTCACCCTCGTATGTAGCACAGTCATGCATTTCCAGGTCATCATCAGCAGATGACTCTGTCAAAAATGTGGTGGGTTTCACCGTCCTACACCTTACTATATGAATATGATGTGTGTATATTATAATCTCATATGCAGAGTATCTCTGAGTTGTCAAGGTCGATTTAGACCTTTCCAAAATGGTGAATAGTGAATGTTGGGCAAACAAGGTAACAGAGCACCCCATGACAATCGTGGAACTTTTCTCTATCACAAATGCAGCTGCTCCAAGTGCTTGTTCACACGCAAACTGTCCCTACATGACTGAATCGAGTGTCCCACCATAATAAACCAATGGCTTGTGGCCCATTGTGCTATTCTGGGTCAATACTGCCATCATGAGCTGTCCATCAGAGTGGGAAAATAAATAAAACTCCTGTGTCTAATCCAGAGTTGTTAAAACAGGGGCCATGCAAATAGCTTCTTTCAAGTCCACAAATTATCTAGTCAAATTGATAGGAAGAATATACAGACTTGCTCACCTCATTTATACAATAAAGGTGAGGGCAGGATATTAGACAGTTTGAATGCAGATGCTTACCCAAAAGAGAATTTGTAGTTCGCCTGTTAATAATATAGGTCAATAAGTGGCACATTTTAAAGGTCATGCAAAATGTCCCAAATCAGGCTCTCCTCTGACAGTGAACACACCCTGTACATTTTATGATCAGAGCAATGGGCGGTCTGTAAACATTGGTAGAAAGTGTGTGAAAATAACAATACTGCGTTTTATGTGCTGTGGGGCAACTCACAATGATTAGACCAAGAAAATACAATCCACTAGGGAAAAAGACTAGGCGCACCCGCTTTTGAGAAAGACAAGAATTTTATTTTGTATAGAAAAATGAAAAGGCGACAGGGTATTATGTATCCACTGGCACAGAGCTCTCTGACGTCTTCCGCACAAGATTGAAGCTATAACCACACAAATCGTCACTCATGACGCAATCGATATATAGTGTTCATCCCCCACCCTCATTGGCTACCGCCTATTTGCATGTTAATGATTACGTATACTCCATTCTCCAATTGGTCCTGTTGTCTTCTCACTCATCTTCACCACAAGGAGTATCATCCTCGTCCATCATGGAATACTGTAAAATGATTGGTTAACATCAATTGCCACCACCCTACCCTTTATACTGACCATGTTACATACACCTGGTCATCAATATGAACTCAGCAGGATTCTTCAAGGTCAGCCTGGTCCTTTTCTCATCCCAGACATGCAGGCTCTCCCATCATGCCCACCCTACTGTATAGGCATCATTATAGGCTCGCCCTGACACAAATCGTTTTCCCCTTTATCAGGTCCCCTTCCCCAAGAGTGATTAATTAGTGCCCACTAATTAATCTAGTTCACAAAGGATTTAGAGCTCATTTCCATACACATCTTGCACTTCAAATAGAATACAAAACACACCCAGCCGGTTGTTGCCAACAGGAAACCCTGTTGCACTCCAATTGGACCAAAGTCCTACACTCAAATTTGTTAATTCAAGTCGATGGTGCAGTGAAGGTACACACATCCAACAAACAATCAGAATATGCATTTAAAAAGAAGATACATAACCCTGTTTTAATGAATTATATTCTATCAGAGTTTGGGTGACATTTTGTTTTAATGTTGTCTAGGTGCGAGCACCGTCGTTTAACACAGCAAAGAGAGAAGTAAAATAGATTTACAAACATAAATACATTTATATTCACATGGTGTTTTATACAAATCCAGAGGAAATAACAACTAGATTGCCTCAACCTTGAACGTAATTCGAGTGGCTTTTATAAACAAACAACAACTGCACTCAAATTCAAATCAAAATTAACCAAAAAGCTCCAATTTAGAACAAAGATTTGCCAACATGTTTCGGATTACAAATCCATCATCCGGGCTTGAAACTCAATGTTCATAACATTTCCTTGTGGCAACAATCACAAATTCATCTGTGTACCTATAATATAACAGTTCAAAAAAAGAAAGGTTGCAGGTGCCCCTTTCTCAAAAGAACATGGCATAATAACCTATTCTGTGTTTTTTTTTTCCCCTCTTCGAGAGTCCCAGCCATCGCTTTTTGCTCACTGTTTTTTTCTCAAAGGAGGAATATCAGTCTTTGTCGCTTCCACAAAGGCAGTCCAGCACCGAAATGACAGGCAAACCTCCTTTGAACAAGAGTACCAAAAGCAACCCCAGACACTTTCAACTTTGTTGGGCCTCATCAGTGAGGTGGAGCAGTGCCTCTCTGAGCACAGTGAGCAAGGAGTCCACGTCTTGGGTTCCCTCAGGTAACTTAGGGTGATCAACCCCAAATTCCTTGCAAAAATACAAAAAATGATAGCAGGCACCCCTCTCTCGAAATATAACAGGTAAAAACGAACTTAGCACTGATAGTTTATAGTATACAACTTACATGCTCTTAGAATGAATAATCAGCATTACATTGACCTCCAATCTCCTACGGAATAACTCAGTGAGGTATGCACCGTATATGGTAAGAAAAGGGATTGTGAAAATTGGATGTTTGTGTTTGTGACATACTGAGCATTGAGTAACAGGCTACATAAAGCCAGTGACCCTACTTACCCAGTTTCTAATGGATACACAATATAGCGTTGAGGCGAGAAGGCCGATTGGGATGTTACACATGTCCACTTCATATATCACTGTTATAAAGAAAGAGAACCACCTTAGAATACTGCGCATGAGTGCCAATCCGGTCAGATTGCCACTATAAGAAAGGATGAGATGGGTAGGGCCCTGCGAGAGTGCTCACTGTTGACCCCGGGTTAAACACAGTCAGATTATACCCAAGAGGAGTTTAGAAAGGACCCAATGCTTATGATGCAGGAGGCGACCCTCCGCCGTGACACGTGTGCTCATTGAGAGACAGATATGCGTGTCTCCCTTCATGTCCACACCAATACAAAATTAGCTTGTGCCACCCTCTCGAAGCATACAGACTGGACGTGTACAATGTTTATCTAGGGTTGCCATGACACCCGGATGCATGAGCGTCAGCATGCAGGCCCCGGCATCCTCCATATTAGTGTGGGACAAATGCTGATGCAAAACCACTGATATGATCAGTAGGTTATTAATCCTCCCTTGTATGGGTGCTGGTCTGCGCTATGACTCAGTGCCAACTCCCCCACCTGTTAAAACAGGCTGATGTGGAATAAAGCGAGATTGTGAGTGGGTACAAAGCCCAGGCATGGAATGACAACCTTGGCTATCCATGCATTAGGTACGTGGGACAGCAGAGTAAAGGGCACAAAGCCGAAACACCGGCTTGGCATCCCACCCCTGCTTTCGGGTACTGCGGTCTGGCAGCCAAGGCCGACTGCAGATGAAAGTATACTAAAAGTAAAGTGGGAGGCAGGGCAGCCAGCCAAAGAAAATCTAGCTTGGTGCCCAACTCCTGCAAGTGAATACTAGAGTCAGGGGCAAAAGGCCAAACAGTGAAAAGTGGACAGTGATTACCTAAATGCCGAATGCAAGTCCTCAAATGCATCTAGATGAGGCTAATTCAAAAATCTGTGGCAATAAAAACGCTTGTTCACTGTCTGATTCAGTGTCCAGCTCACATTCTGCATTGAGAATAGGGGCAAGCACAAAGATAATACATACAAATTAGTTCAAAACGTGTAGCATCACACAACAACCAACAGTGGTCGGACCTCAAAGCTGCTTACATTGTGAGCACGACTGAACTCAGATGCATTAGTAAGATTGATTGGTGTCCAGACATTTGGTCGACCTAAAACTGGTCGAATGACATTTGGTCGACGCAATTTGGTCGAATTTTTTTTTTTAATGATATTTTTATTTTTCGGGTTTTCGTTTTTTACAAAAATGGGTTTTTAGAAAAAAAGGGGGTTGGGGGGGCACCCCCCCCAAAAAAAAAAAAAAGGGGTGAAAATAAAAAAAATAAAAATTCGACCATTTGGTTTTCGACCAAATTGGTTCGACCATTTGTCTGGTCGACCAATTTTTTTCGACCAAATGTCTGGTAACCAGATTGATTCATATCTCAGAGAACTCATACCCTCTCCCATGAGGAATAGCTGTGAATTATTTATAAAACCAATCAAAGCTTAGCAAGCAAATCAATGCTGTCTTGCTATGGGTGCCAGCACACAATCTAGGAGAGGGTATAGGACAAATTCAAGTAACAGTTCCTTGGAACAAAGAGGCTTATACAAAGCACATAAGGTCATAGTAGCAGTTCATCCCACATGGACTCAATGAGTCAAGCATATCTATCTATACAATCTCCCTCTGTAGCAGCCTTCTATGTAGGTCCCCGCCCTCTATTGCTGAATTTTACCTGTTCGAGAATGACACATTTAGGTTGAGCCACAGTGTGCCTAGCTTGGATAAAATGTGTAGCTACTGGGGATTTCAAATTTCTCGTGCAGATATTGGACTTGTGTTCTGTCCACCTGATTTTGGCTTTGCGCATCTTCATACCTACATAATAAAGTCCAAATGGACACTCAAGTGTGTAAACCACGTTTGTCGAGTCGCATTTGCAAGAGTGCTTTAATCGATAGCTTTCCCAGCGTGCGGAGGAGTTAGGATTTTGCCCTTGATGATATTGCAGCAGCGTTGGCAGTTGCAGCATGGTAAGGTCCCTGTGGGGTATTTTGTGTGTTTATTTCATCGGCAGCTCAGCTCGCACCATGGTTTTTTGTAAAGCCTGGCTGTTCCTGTATGCAAAGGTAGATAAATGTGGAAACAAGTTCTGTGATTGGGGATCCATTTGCAACATGGACCAATTGCGCTTGATAACCTTTTTGAGCTTATTGCTCTCTGTCGAGTGTGTCGCGGCCTCAGAGGTTTGGGTCTTAATAAGGTGCTGTGTGAAATCGTCTCAACCTTCTCTGCTATGTCAGTAAGAGCGAAAGTATTGTAGCCACTCTCCAGGAACTTGTTTTTCAGTGTCACATCTTGTCATCTGTACTCATCCACATCCGAGATGTTCCTCCTGTATCTCAATAATTGGTTAAAGGGACAATGTTGATCGTGCGTTCAGTTGAAAGCTGGTGGCTAATAAAAGACTGTTCCTGTGGGTAGGTTTGGTGAAAATTCTCGTACTGAGGCCCACACCTTCACAGTAAACCTCCACATCCAAAAAGCTGAACAATGGGCCTCATTACGACCCAGGCGGTAAGTTACCTCCTGGGCCGTGACTTTACCACCATGGCGTAAACTACGTTTACGCCATGGTGGTAGGCGGACTTACCGCCCCATTCCGAGGTCGGCGGGGCGGTAAATCCCCAATCCCCATTTACCCTTCCCCATTCCCATTTTTGCCCCATAGGGCATAATGGGAGTGGGGAAGGCGTTAATTACGCCACCGTAAATTACGGTGGCGTAATTAACAACATGGTCCCTTAGCGCCATGGATTTTAACACCTGCTAAAAGCAGGTGTTAAATCCGCCATGGCGCTAAGGGACCTCGTACTCAGGCGGTAAGGGTCGGCGCTGTTTACGGCGCCGTAAACCCCTTACCGCCTGAGTTGTAATGAGGGCCAATGTGTCACTTATTTCTGTTGTGAATTTAACGCGTGGATGCCTCCCATTCATCATCTTGAAAAATGTGTCCAATTCATCCACTGAACCTTCGAATATGCCGAAGACATAATCGATGTACCTCAAGAAGACAGACACATTTCACATCCATCTGGGTGAGTTGAGCAAGTGTTCAGTTTACAGGTGTAATATATATGCATTGGCATAGCTGGGTGCCATGGCATCACCCATACTGGTGCCTGATAGCTGTAGATAAAAGCTTTCACCCAACTTGAAAAAGTTGTTCATGAGAACCAGTTTGAGTAATGTTAGTACAAACACCTTGTCCCCCTTACAAGATTCTGATTGCAGCAACAGCCATTGCATCGCCTCCAAACCAGCTCATGTAGAATGATCATGGAGAGCGAGGTCACAAACATAGTGAACAGCATGTTGTGTCCCTTTGTGAATCATACCCCGTTCAATTTTGACAGAAAATTCATAGTGTCCCTTACATAGGTCAGGCTTTCCTGTATTAATGGCTGTTTTACCCTGTACAAATACTTTGCCAATGGTTCCAACAGGCTCTCTGTTGCTGCAATAATGGGATGCCCTGCAGGCTTCTCCAGTTTTTTTATGGATCTTGGAAAGGATGTAAATCACTGGCATTATAGGGTGCTGATTTCCCAGGAATTCACGAGTCCTATTAGAGTTGAGAGATGACTCCTCTATTTTCTGCTTTGTTTAGAACCTCCTGGATCAATGACCATACTTGCTCTGTTGGATCGAACTGGATCTCTTTGCATGTTTCCTGATCCATTAGCTGCCTCTTCACTTCCTCTAGATAATCAGCTTTGTTCATTAGAACAAAAGATCCTCTTTATCAGCTAGTTTGAAGATAATGTCCTGATTGTCCAACAGTCCCTTAAGGGTCTGACGTTCCCTGCTGGTAAACTTACTGTGTCTCTTTGGGTCGAAGGAGATCTTCTTAAGGTCTTCAAGTACCTTATTCTCAAAGACTGTCAGAATATGATTCTGAACTGGTAAATTGAAGGTGCTCTTGGGCGTCGCTTTTAAGTATTCTGATTATTCCTCTGGTACCGACTCTTCTTCGAGTGAATCAAAGAAAACTTTTAGTTTAGGTTCCTCATCAATTTGAAGAAGCCAATGTCTTCTTTCAATAGGCTACTGCTCTGTTGCGGTCCAAATGACAAACCTTTCTGTAAAATTCAAAATAGGATAGCTGTAGGATGAGATATTCACAACTAGATCTTTTTTTACCACTGTTTTCTTCCTTTGGGGATTTTTTCTTCTTTCCACTTCTAACAGGTCTTTTTCTAAAAAAAAACAGGCAGCGCCAGTGTCAATGTTGGTGTCAGATGTTGAGGCACCTGCCTCACCGAGAATATCCAGCGTTACTTCTAGCTCCACGCTAGACGTGTAAAAGCAAAAGGAAATATCGAGGCTGAGTACCCCAAAAGGAAATACACCAAACACGGGCTTATAAAGATACACAGATCTTTATTCTAAAACTGTACAGTTTACAAAGAAACAAAGTATCAGATAGCTATCTGGCCCTCAGTACATCACAGCGAATACCCACCCTTTCGGTGTGAGAAGTGAGAGGTACTGGACGTCTAAACAGTTGTACATTTTATACATTTCCAATCATAATGTCCATCCCCTCTACAGGTTAATAATCCATGGTCTAGAGTTCGTGCCGAGTTCACTTCTGGCTTGTCCGACAATATGCTCATGGATCATCCTCAGTTTACATATAAACAAGTTACAATGGCAACAGTGTATTCTCAGATTTAACAATAAGCCTTAACACATGTCCTATACTATGCAGTTCAACCAGTGTCCACGTTTAGCATTTGTATAACATTGTAGTCGATGTATGCCCGCGGATCGGACTTGTTGGCACAGACAATCCTCTGTCTACAAGTCAGGCATGGGACAAGGTCTCTTTACTCAACCCAAACATCCGGCCAACGGACAGTTTATACATTAACTTTCATACAAGGTTCAGGACGGCTCAGTTACAAGCGGGAAACACTGTCCACCGTTTTAGAACACAGAATCATTTTAGAATAGAAATCAAGATGGCGGACGGACCTAAAATGGCGGTGAAGTCGATCTAAGATCGGAACTTTGCAACACGGTTTTCTTCGCAGAGCGACTTGGCTTAGGCGAATATATACAATAAAGGAGGCACAATATAATATCTCGTTTAACAAAACCTCCTTTGGCCTAAGCCAAGTGCTAAACTACTTCTAGTCACTTTACGAGTAACTCCACGTCTCAATGTCCATATATCCTGAATCACTATCGGAGATTTCAATTGCCATGAGATCAGATACTGAGATTTCCTTTAGCACAAATTCATTAGATATTTTCTCAGGGGCGTATACCTTGTGTCCCAATGTACCCATCGCTTGTGCACAACATCCTCCTAACATCGAACACATACCAGGAAGACATTGTATACAACAACAAAAGAACAACAGAATACCTAAAATAATCAGCAAGACCGAAAGTAGCTTCCATCCCCACGATCGCAAGAAGTCCCAGAACCAAGCGCTAAGATCCCAGTTTCCCTCGGGAACATGCACTTCTGAACTGAGAACGTGCAGATTTTGTATCGCCCTAAAGATAGTTGGGGAGGAATCTGGCCAAAAACACAGCAAGCGGACGGGAAGCATAGCATGCAGTAGTCAAAGGTAAAGGATGAATATACCAACCTAGCCCCTTATCCCCATGTTGCGGTAAATGCGAGCAGACCCAACAATTGGATTTATTAAAAATGGCATGTAGCATTCATAATGAGTAATAAAGTATTGTTATGGTAACTCTGTCTGTGCTGAGAGTCTCTAGGGGATAGAGTGTGCAGATGCACGAAAGATGTAGAAACAGTGGGCACATTTTCAGTGTGTAACAAAATTTCAAGCATATGTACTTCTTACAAATACCAAAATCACAAGGCAATGACTATTGTGAAACCAGTTAACATAATTACAAGACAAGAATATGTTTTCTGGGCCCACGCATTCGATTGTTCATTTTTACAATCGGTCACACAGTCTCTTATCTGTTCAGTACGAGCGGGAGCGGTTGCAGGCATTTTTTCTTCAAACTAATACACCAAAGTTAATGTGCTTGCGATCTCCAGATCAAGCCTCTTCTAAATCCTTTTCCAAACCCTAGCCAACAGAATCCCCTTATGTACAAAAGATCGGGCCAAAGAGACAAGCCCTATGATGATTTTCCTTGATGGCACAGCCGAACCGTGCAGTAAATCTACTTCCTCGGACGCAGATCGTACCTTGTGACTCCCGGTACTGAGTGATCCACAAACAACGTGTCATTACTTCCTAATGAAGCGGTGAATTCAAAGCAGGATTTAACACAAGATTCAAAACGGATTTTGAAAAAGGAACTGTTGGAGAGTGTGGAGATGAAGCGGCTGTTTCCCCAGGCCCCACGGGCTCATGGAGAGTCTCCAATTCACTCTCGATGCTATTTGATGCTTCGTGATCATTGGTTATGGAATTGGTGAGGGGTTCTGTGTCTTCTGTATCGTGTGGCAAAGGGAAAGGAATCCTCTTTATGTGGGACGCGTGGATCCAGTGCTTCCTGCCCTCCACTCGCACCGCTGTCTGTGTGACCAGAAGAACTTGGTGCGGACCCCGCCAACGAGGTACGAGACAAGAAGATCATTCAAACGACTTGATGAGGACCCAGTTTCCCAGCCGTATGTTGTGGCCTGGGCCCTTGTACCTGAAAGGTAAGGCTTCTCACACCTGGTGGTAGATCAAACACAGATTTTTAGTTAACTGTCCACAATAGTCAGAAAGAAGTACATGCTCAACATCGCGTAGCAAGCGGGGCTTTGGCAAAATCCAAATGTTAGCTGGCCTACACATGACCACCTCAAATGGAGAGAGCCCAGTCTTAGTTTGAGGGGTCATTCTCATAGACAATAACATGATCGGTAAAGCGTCCAGCCATTTCAGTTTGGTGCCGGCACACATCTAAGCGAGCTTGTTCTTGATGATGTCGTTGTGTCTTTCTACTAAACCAGCACTCTGAGCGTGCCTAGCCGAATGGAACCGTTTATCGATCTGCAATCCCGCGCATATCTGCAGAATTACAGCAGCGATAAAATGTGGACCATTGTCGCACCAGATGACTCTTGGCAAACCAAACCTAGGAAAATATTCCTTCAGCATGGTCTTCGCCGTTGTCATAGCTGTAGCATCTTTGACAGACACAGATGAGTACAAAGTGAATGCGGCAGCTCTTGAATCCAAATTGAAAGCGAGAGGCTACCCCAGTAAGCTCCTTAGAGACACACAGAAGAGAGCGAGATTTACACCCAGAGAAGCACTCCTTACACCCAAAATTCAGGACACCCAACAAGAAACCATCATGGCATGTGTTACCATGTTCGGCCCTAACACCACTAAACTCAGAGGAGTTTAGTTTATCGATCTGCAATGCCGCGCATATCTGCAGAATTACAGCAGCGATAAAATGTGGACCATTGTCGCACCAGATGACTCTTGGCAAACCAAACATAGGAAAATATTCCTTCAGCATGGTCTTCGCCGTTGTCATAGCTGTAGCATCTTTGACAGACACAGATGAGTACAAAGTGAATGCGGCAGATCTTGAATCCAAATTGAAAGCGAGAGGCTACCCCAGTAAGCTCCTTAGAGACACACAGAAGATAGCGAGATTTACACCCAGAGAAGCACTCCTTACACCCAACATTCAGGACACCCAACAAGAAACCATCATGGCATGTGTTACCACGTTCGGCCCTAACACCACTAAACTCAGAGGAGCCATAAGAAAATTCTGGCCACTAATACAGCTTAGCCTACCACAAGAACCGCTTCCTAGGATGGCACTCAAAAGATCTAAGTATCTCAGAGACATGCTTACACATGCTAGAATGACCAAAACCAGTACAAGACCTGCCGTGTGAAACCTGAGAGAGATCAACGGCCACCATCAGTGTCGCAATTGCACTGCATGTAAACAAACTAAGAAAATGAACTCATTTATGATTGGTGACAAGGAGTGGAAACTTAAGAACTTTACTAACTGTAAGACCTGTAACGTAATTTTCATTATAGAATGCCCCTGCAAACTACGTTATGTGGGACAAACATCCAGGCCAGTCCACAAAAGAATTGGGGAGCATCGTTCCAGAATCCGTTGCAAAACACTGACAGCCCCACTTGTGGCACATTTCCTTGAATTGCAACACGGCCCTGACAGCTTTACCTGGTGGGTGGCAGACAAAGTCTTTAACACCCACAACATCACCAACTCCCTCAATTTCAAAGAGAGTTGGTGGGTGTACAAACTTCAATCTACCACTTTGGGACTTAATGAAATAGAACCACATCACTATTTGTAGATCTATCACATCTAAAGCCCGGGTCATGAGCCCATTTTACTTTTGTCCCGAGCCTCACAGCGTAGCCTATTTTTTAACGGGGGACCACATAGGCTTCTGCACCGTCCCCCACCAGAGCCACCACGCTGCAGCCGTCTCCTAAGTCCTTGTCCCTCTACATTCGTGCTGTGCACATATTTACACTTCCAGTGTTTGCCTAAACCCGCCGATTCCGCGGTTGGATGGTTACCATGAGTTTGCCCTGCCCCGCCCCCCCCTACAACCAGCAGCTGGTTGCCATAACACCACTTGTCCTTCTTTCTGCTTCCGCGCATGCGCCGGAAAGCAGCGTCTTTCATCTCTGCACACGCGCAGTGTCTCCCTGTGCGTACAGCTTCATTCCGTATTGCTCGCTACTCACGAACACACTCGGCTGCTGCGCTGCGTGTTTTCAGGTAACATTTGCTCTTACCTGTCATTTTTGAGGCCCCTGCTAATGCCTGTAGCCTTTGCATATCCTTACCATAATTAGGGGTGTTTTCGTTTCTGGTTTTGTTACTTCAGACTGGAGACATTCCGGTCTTCCACTGGCTTTTCAGCCCGAGTTGCATGTCCATGACGAACCTTTATTTACCAACCCGCTGGGAATTCAGCTCCCGGTCTAAGGTAATCAGCTTCCCTGGCTTGTTACCGCAATTGCCTTAATTCCTTTTATCCACATCACATTTACCCACTTGTGCCTTTCTGCTCATTCCTGTCCCTTCCAGCTACATGTTTGGAGAATTTTTCAACTTACATCTATGAAAGTCTCCCGTCGGTATTCTTCAAAGTCAGCCGCCTGGCTAGCACCCAGGTTCCAGTCCAGTGTAAGGTCAGTTCATGACCAAAAATATGAGTTTACCAGAGCCCTTTTTAATTTGTTTGTCCTTTAGTATCTTAACATTTGAACATTTGATTGCAGTACACAATGCACCCTATCATCACAAATGGTGTGTTAACCTAAATTCCCCTTCATCTTTCACAGGGGATCTCAAACCTTGTCTCCATGAAGAAGGCTGTGACCCACTGTTTAGCTGAAACGTCCAGGGACCCTTCCACCTTCTGTTGTTAGGTCCCCCCTCTCCCATTACAATCTTGGATTCGATTTATGTCAGGGACGTCGATCCACTTTGGTCACCCTCTAGCCTGGCTTTTGTCAGACCTATCCAAGGTCCTGTGTTTAGAACAATAATTGTTTATGTTGTTTCTATCCATTTGAGGTAATAGTGTAACTTACCTGTTGCTGATATTAGGCGAATTAGAGAAGAACAAGTAATGTACTAAATACAAGAAAAATCTGCCTGTACATGTGTCTCTCTCTAAGAATGTCAGCATACGGCATATTCATGTATCCTTTCACTCAGGTTCTGCTTTATGCATGTCGCAAAAGTCTCCATGCATCATGTTTTTGAATATGCGGAACAATTGTATTAATGTATAAATGCAATTTTTGTCTTTCATATTGGAATTGATAATCCAATTTTTGTTTCCTTTTTAAAAAAAAGTGATTCAATGACTAAAGAGAGAAAATAAAACTACTCTCAGGCTTAATTTAATTTTCACGAGTGCATATGTTTTACTACTCCTTTGTTTGTACACCTATCCTCCGGATATGCATAAATAAGGCTACAACAGAGGATCAGATACACCTCAAAATTCCTTTGCATACAATTAAATTGCAATTAGCTTTGACTCCTTAGACAGGACTCCTCCTCTTGTTTACTTTCAACTGATAGCCCTTTGTCCTGTGCTATTGTTTTGGGCTTTCCCTCCCGTTTTTCTCTTTGACAGGAAAGGCTTCAACACATTTAATAAAAGCGCAGCTAACAACAAGTACATACTCGTAATTATTGCAACGCTCCATTTCAATGAAATTGAAGTGTATAACCTCGAAGGGGACAGAAGGTGGACCAAAACTACCCCTAGGAGTCGATGTGCCCTTTCCCACATTATGCTGCAAAGAAATCATACACCCTTGGACAAAGCGCACGGCTACCTTAGAGATTTTATCATTCATCCACACATTTTGCAACATTTTGGTAACTTTAGGTGCACAAATATGGGTGGGACCATGAGTCATAGCAACCATCATCGTAATGTACGCATCAGGCAGTAACCATTTCCCTTCTACTTTGTCCACCCAAAACCCATCATCATCCAATTTTGCCAAACCCTTAGCCCATTTCTTAGATTCTTCTAATGTGGCATCAGCTTGAATATTTTTCACAGATTCAATACCTCTTCCAAAGTACAGGCATTTGTGGCTTACCTTGAAGTATACATTTCTGAAGAGAGATCAGTGGCAGTCTGTTTGGCTATCTGATCAGCAAAAGTGTTCCCTTTTCCTACATTATCTATGATCTTCTGATGCGCTGCGCATTTCATAATTGCTAGCTGAGTAGGGAGTGCAAGTGCTGAGAGTAACCGTACTATCAAGGAGCCATACTGGATTTTAGTGCCATGTGAGGTCAAGAAACCTTGTTCTGGCCAAAGTCTGCCGAAGTTTTGAACCACCCCAAAAGCATACTGACTGTCAGTATATATATTTACGGTAAGCCCTTTGGAAAGTTCACAAGCTCGGGTCAATGCTATAATCTCTGCGGCCTGCGCGGAGTTATGCATGATTCTTTTGGTCTCCACGACCGTGCTCAATGTGATGATTGCATAAGCAGCTCTGGATGTACCATCCGGGAGTTTGAAACAGGAGCCATCACAAAACACCTCCCCTTGTTGATTGTTCAAAGGAGTATCTTTTAGATCGATTCTGCCTTTCGTCGCTTGCTCTTTAGTGTAAAGGCAGTCATGTGACTCTTCGTGACTGCAAGCAGTACCTTGCGGGAAAGGTAAAAATTCAGGCGGATTTAGGACACAACACCTCTTTATTTGAATATGCGGTGCAAACAAAATCAATTCGTATCTTGTTAATCATGCGGAGGTGAGGTGTTGCATTTGTGTTCTGTTTAATAGAACATCTACAAAGTGAGGTACCATCAGGGTTAAAGCAAGGCCTGGGACCATTCGCTCGCTCTGTTTTACAGATGCAGTAGCAGCAGCGACAGCTCTCAAACATCTTGGCAAAGCGCATGCAACATGATCAAGGGCAGAAGAAAAGTAGCCGCACGGCCTATTCTTCCCTCCATCTTCCTGCGTTAACACAGCCAAAGCACATCCATCACGTTCATGCACATACAACACAAAGGCCTTTTGATAGTTTGGTGTGCCCAAAACTGGTGCCGAGCACAATGCATTCTTGAGCAGATCAAATGCTTGCTGGTGTTCCAAGTTCCACGGTAATGGCGAAGAAATGCCCTTCTTCATCAAAGCCAACATTGGTTTTAATCACTAAGGAAAAGTTCGGGATCCACTGCCTACAGTAAGAATCCATTCCTATCAAGGCTCTGACTTCCTTCTGTGTTTTTGGGACAGACATGCTAGAAATTATTTTTATCCGCTCTTTTTTATCCGCTCAGGCGTCAACCTTCTTCCCTCCTTTGACAGGAGATTGCCTAAATAGGCGACCTCCTGTCGACAATACTGAAACATTTTAAGTGAAGCTTTGTGTCCATGCCGTGCCAAGTGGATAAGTAACAACATGGTGCCCTCCTTACAGGCGCTCTCTGAGTCAGCAGCTAAGAGTAGATTGTCGACATACTGGAGCAGTGTACAAGTGGTGGGCAACTCGAGTGTGTCGAGCTGCTCTTTGAAAGCCCTACTGTAAATGCTAGGACTCTCCGTGTAACCTTGCGCCGCATGGGTAAATGTAAATGAGCGTCCCCTTAAGGTGAACGCGAACAAATATCTACTGTGTTTATGTATAGGAATACTAAAGAAGGCATTCTTTAGATCCACAACATTAGAGTGAGTAGCTGAAGCCAGAATCATAGTTAAAATCATCATCACATCAGGCACAATGGGAAATTGTGGAGCAACAATCTTATTGATGGCACGTAGATCAATAATGAAATGGAAAGGAATTGCATTAATCACCTTTTTTATACACGGGCAAAATTGGACTATTGCATAAACTACCTGCAATTTCTTCAATCACCCCACGATGCACAAAATCGGAAACTATGCATTTCAAAGCTTGCTCACCATCGACTGAGATCTTATACTGGGGAATACGTGGCAACTTTACTCCATGTTTCAAAATAATCTTAACGGGCTCAATTTGCAAAACACGGACATCATTATCATCAATTGCCCACAAACACTCCGGAACATCACTGAATTCCGGCGGCAAAGGTCTGGTCAAGAATTGAGAGACAGAAAGTTGCTGTGGTGAAATCGTCAAACACACTCCATCAGAAGAACAATGAATTACCACATTTAATTAATTCAACAGATTCAACCCCAACAAATTCTCTCTGCAATTCGTAGTCAAGAGGTATGGACAGTGGTCTGTAAATGGACCCAAAGTAATAGGTACCGGCGAAGAAACCGGACAGACTACTGGTGTGCCAGAAAACCCTACAGAAACATTGGTTTGCCCTGACAGTGGAATGTTTGGAACCTGTGAATGGTCAATGGAACACTTCTGTGCCCCTGTATCTATCAAGAATACATGTTTCCTATTTCCCACTATCATCTCAACGTAGGGACCTTCTGATTAACGGGAATAGGCGTTGGTTCCAAACCCTGCTTCGGGCAATCCTAGAGAAACAGAATGTCATCAAAGGGAAGTTCTTCAGAGAGGTAAGCAGCAGAAGGATGATCAAAAATGTTTCTATTATCCACACTTGGTGCCTGATTGTCCTCTGAAAAAGGTTGCTGTGAATCCTGGGAAAACTGACTTCTACCAGGACCACCTGTCCCAGGAGGGCCTCTGGATCGTCTACCCATATTACCAAATGCATTATTTGACCTCTGCTGGAGGATTGGGCATTGTGCATGCCAATGACCCTCTTGTCTGCAATAAGCACACTGGTTTATGTTTACAGGACCCAATGTTGCATTTCCCTGTGGAACATAATGACCCCTAAATTGCGAATTACCCCTCCAGGGCCTCTGACAATTTGCTGCAATAGAACTTTTGTTTTTAAGTCACCTTTTCGCTTTTCAACTCTTTCTTTTTCGTTATTGACACGATTCTCATAGTACTTAGCCATATGCAATACTTCTGACTGAGACTTCGCTTGCCAAGCGTTCTCCGAGGACATCATTTGTGAATGGATGTCAGGCAGCAATCCACACACAAATTTGTCCACGAATAGTCGCTTCCCAAAGTCTGTGCTCAAATCTTGTCCACTGAAATCTGAGAATACTTGTTCGAACCGATTGAAGAACTCGGTAGCACCCTCAGACTTCCCTTGGACACAGGCAGTAAACTTGTCCCAAATAATCCTTCTTTCAGGAATTATATCTTTTAACTTCGGAACTTTTCTATCAGGCAAAGTCAGTATCACCTGTGGTGGTCTCTCGCCAGCTGGCCTTTCTCCATCTAGTCTAACCATATTATCCCATGTATCTCCTAACCCTGGTACATCGTCGATAGTTCTAATCTGCTTCCACAAGTCAATAGGCAGGAGTATGGAAAATAACAGACCAACATCGCTTAAGGTAAATAATGATGATTGCAAGACAGACTCTATTTCTGTGTAGAACCCTGTCGGGTTCTTCCTAATATCGGGAATAGATTGTTTAATGGTGTTCACTTCCTGTCTCGAGAACGGCACGTGAACAAACTACGACACATAATGTGCAGGAATATCTTGAGCAGCTGCACCCATTGGAACATTAGCAGGAATCTCAACTTTCGGGACAAATGTCGGAGGAACCTCTCTCATAGGCAACTGAGAAGTAGGCAACTCCGAACGCTTACTGTGCAACAGAGCTAAATCGAGCACTAAAGCAGCTGTAGAAGTGTCAAACGAAAAAGCTCTCTTATAAATATTAAATTCTGCTGGACAACAAATCTTTCTTTTTATACATTCATCCTTCAGGTACTCTACCATTACCTGTATCACTTTCCACTGAATTTCTGGCGTATACTGACTATACGTGTCATATACTTCAACGGGAGTTATCAACATGTCTGAAATCCACTTAATCGCATCCTTCGTACAAATTCGTGTGTCCTCATTTATCATTTTACGACAAGGAAAGAACCGTTTCTGTACTAACATAGCGTCCAAGCTATCACCATCTACAGCTTCATTCCGTAACCTTTCCAACTCCCTTCTATACTCAAAAACCCTCTCGACGTGCTCATGTACTTTCTCCACAGTATCTCTAGAAAATGCTAAAATATTCAGATCCCTCAACCCTTGTGGGAGATCTATATCATTTAACATTTTCCACATTATACGTAAATGAACTCCCAATCCTTCAATAAAAACATTTTTCTCAGGAACATTGTCTAAGTTATAGAGTGTGCCAAAATCATCAGTTTGTTCACCCCTCTCCATGCAATGTCTAGCCCATGCAGTCAATTCATGCTTTCTCTCTGGAGACACAGTATTATGAGTTACAATTCGTGATCCTGCTCCCCGATCAACTACAAGCGGTACAGAACCACTTGGAAGAGGGAGAGTAGGCAAATCTTGTACATTCGGTAACAGGGGTGCTATCCCTGGTGCAGCAGGCAAACCCACCGGACCCGTAACAGTAGGCAAAGGTGGAGGAGCAGGTGGACGAGCAACGACAAGAGGAGGAACAACAGCCGGAGGAAGAGGAACAATAAGAGGAGCAATAGGAGGAGCAGGAGGAGCTACGGAGGAGGAATAACAGCAGGAAGAGGAACATACGGAGGTGGCACAGTGGCAACAGGCCTTCACTCATTCAGAAGTTTGTCAATCAGCTCATCAGATACATGGAAGTCTTTAGAAAGATACATTTTCTGGATCCCAAGTGAAAAAGCCCTATCCATATTCCTAAGGAAATAGAACAAAATCACCATTAGCTACCCACCTGTACCACATGGTAGGGGCTACTCAAAAGGTTTTTCTTCAAAGTGGAAGTATCATTGAATTATATATATACCGTGATCGAGAAAACATTACATATTTTAATCATATTTTTCTTCAAACAATGCCACTAAAATACATAAAAAAAACATTATGTGCGTTCGTCATATGCGAAATATCACAAAAGAAAGAGAGAGAACACCAATTTGCATTTCTGGCTTTTGTCTACACCAATGCACTTATGATTAAAAGGCATTCATTGATTAGGTGATGTTAGTAACAATGTGTGTGACCACATTCCAATTATACAAAAGCATAGTATAATAGCGTCTACACTCTTATGTGTTTCTGGGGCAGAGGACAACACTGTTGCAGTCTAAGTCTCATCAGTAATGTCCCGAGACCCGTCTTCAGGACGCAGTTGGTTTAGAGCAAGGTTACACTGTCTGCATGGCGCCTATTTGTCAGTGTTGTAACCTGGGGAATAGATAAAATGAGGCAAGTATAAGACATACTATATACAGATTAATAACGGTGGTATAAATGTCATGAAAAAAAGAGTACCCAACCTGCTGACCTTGTGTGAATTTCTTGAGGTGTGGAGGGCGAGAAGATTGCACTAGTCAATCTAATATGGCGGCCGATGAGTCCATCAAAGTAGCACATACTGTAAGTGAATACATATTTTAAGTCAAGTCTAATCTGACATTGAATTAATTCTTGTCACAATTGCATATATTAGAAATAGATCATTACCGTCTTGATTAGCAAAATCAAAGTTTGGGATTCCAAAGTCGCGAGGTAGCAGTGGAAAATACTTCAGTTGATGTTTAGAAACTACTTCTCCCAGAATGCATCATGAAATCTGAGAACAGAATGTGGAAATATGTATAAATCCTAAGTTGTATTTTTCAGTCAATATTTACAGGGGCTCTTGATATAAAATGCCTAACACTTAGTTGGGAGTGTGTGTTCCAGCCACTGTCTTAATTAAGTAGGAAAGTTGTGCTCAAGTGCACCACTCGAAAATTTCGTCCTGTGCAGGCGTAAGGGACAAAGATTAGTGCCCGGCTTATGTTTTAAATGTGGTCTACATCCTGCAAAGTTAGAGTGGGCAAATCACTGAAGGGGTGCTTACCTCTCCGGTATGCGTCTCGCGTCCACAGCGTTCTGCGGATGAATGCGGTTCAGACCGCGGGGTGCCTGTGTGTTCAAATTCAAACATTGAACACAAACAGAGCACTACTGGCACATCATGTCGACTGATCTCATGCTAGACACAAAAGAGGGACCACCAGCATGATGTGTAACACTGTCAGGTGTATTGACCCATGTTCGAGTTATTATGCTGCAACATTTGGTGCTGTGGGCTTAGAAAATCCAAGATGGACAAAAAGCCCACATTTGCGCCAGAATCCAGGAAAACCGCGCAGTTTTGTGCACACTAAAATGGTCGCCTGACCTGCCACCCACCAGTGCGAGCATGATGGGCCAGAAGCGCCATGAGTGAAATGTGGTGCCAAAGGAAAAACAGCAGTGCCTGTTAGCTCAAAAAGCACTTTGAAATCACCTTTGTTTCTCTGAATGCAAGCTCAAAATGCATATTTCAAACATTGCATGATAGTTAATACAGGAGACCATTGCCAGACCCTATCCTTTGGCTGCACAAAGAGCGAAATCAGTGCAAAGGAATATGGTGCTGTTCAAAATCTGTTTTAATTGATGTCAAAAATTGCTAAAATCATGAGCACAAAACCACCAAACAAAAATCCAACTTCTGATTGGGTGTTCTACAGTACTCTACTGCAGAATCTACATCAATACAATGTTAGCAAGGATCATATGCCATCAAGTAAAATCCCCTTTTTGAAATGCATTAATTCAAGACGGTGCCAAAAAATGGGTGCAGTACCCATGTTTGACACTGACCGGTGCTAGCGATCTAAACTCTGACAGGAGACCTGTATTTCAGGAGCTGAAAAGGAACCTGAGTCAGCTGTGACTTCAAAGCCTTGCTGGTCAATGAGAATTCTTCACACCTACTGTTCCCAGGCCCTATACCAGAAGGCAGTCTGATTTAATTAAAAGTTCAAGAGGCCTCTGCCCATGGGAAACCTCTGCTGCCCCCACCAAAAGGAGATCACACCTCTCTGATGGAGTCAGGGGAGGGATACCTGGGACTGCAGGGAAACAGAACAATGAGCTTCCCTTGGCTCAAAGCAATTGCTAAATCAGGGGGTCGTAAACGGCTTCCTCTTCGAAGGAACTAGGAGGGGCACTGCCTCTGTGAGCCAGCTGAGCTTGGAGGCGGGGACAAACCAGAAATTCCCCCATGTGCTTTGGGACTTAAACAGGCCCATCTGGGCCAGAGCATAATTTTAAAAAGATGGATAATTCATAGTACGAAATTGTCAAAAGTATATAAATAATATAATTATTCATGTGATTTTTCTGTGCACATTTTAAGAGGTGTTAGGACTCTGTACAATGTTCTGAGACCGAACCCCGCGATTTATTAATATTACAGACACTGTGGTTATCTCAGAAAATTGAAAACTTATTGTAATGTGCCCAGAGAGGGGGTGTACCTCCGGGGAAAATTTGATGAAAAACCAATATGGCAAAACCCACTAAAACCGCAAAATGTTGTCGTTTCTGAACCCAAGCTCACAGGAACATGGGGCTTGAACAAAGACCTGTCTTAATTCATATGTGATGTGTACATGTATTATGAACCACGTGTGTATCTGGGAAACATGTTTGATTATGAAATATTGGGTTCTAAGTAAAAGCAAAGGGGTGTTTCTTCAATAGATTGTAAAAGGGTAGCATCATTCCGAATCCCAACTCAGTCTCCAGTCAAGTGAACTGAAAATCCCCTAACCTATCAGGATCGTTAGTGGGTTGGGCATATAAAGTCAGCCTTCCCACCCACTTTCAAAAGACATAAAAAGAACCACTGAGACCCAGGTAGGGAGTGCTCTTTCCACTTTCTTACGAAGCACTTTGCCGGACCAGACAATATCCAGAAGGACCATATCCAGAACTTATACTCCAGATTCCAGAACTTTGAAGAAGAAGGCCTACTGCAAGCTAAAAGTATTCTCAGCTGGCCTTACAATCTTGCAAACTGATTTTACCCCAGACATCCAAGGGGCACATCAGAATAAAACAGCCGGGCTGTGCTGTTTCTGCTTCTTTTGCCAAGAACTTTCGCCAGAACCAGACCCAGACCCAGAGAGCAGTGTTGTATCCAGAACCGCAGACCAGACCAGACTGCTGTGCAGTGCCAAGAACTTTTGCCAGAACCAGAGATCCAGACCAGCAGAGCAGAGCTGACCCAGATAGCTGTGACTTCAGAACCACCCACCAGAAGTCCAGTCTAAACCTGTTGACCAGATCTTGACGGCCTATTTCTAATTTATAGCGTGAGTATCCAGCCAGAACTGTGCAGAACCAATCTGTTAGTCTAAAATAATCTCATCCCATCCATTTCAACCTATTTAGAACTGCATAGAAATCGTGTGTCCATTCTGTGATTCAACCTGTGAAAGTGTCATTTGTCATTTGAATCTTACTTTATTTCTGAGAATCTACCTCCACTAAATAGTCTGTATCTTTTGAACCGCACGTCCTTGAAGCGAGATTTAACTTTCATTTTAAAGCTAAGAACTTTCTACTAGTTTTTCCGTAATCGGATCGACGCACTCGGAAAAAGTGCCACAAATTGCAATTTGACTCAATTTCTCCACCTGTCAAAAATAGCTGTCTTTTGCTTGCAACTGCTGAAATTCGTTTTCAATCTGATAATCATTCCTGAATAATTGCTAGTGTTGACCTAAACTAATTCAAAGTAGCTGTCACCTACCCTGAATCTCCTATAGGGAATTAAAATCATGTTTAGCATATTTTTCACTTCATTGCAAATCACATTTAAAAGTATTTCTGCCTATTTTAAAGCATACCGGTTGCTCTAAGCTTGCTAGGGGGGAACTGGAATTTGTATTGCATTTGATTGTAATTCTGAAAACTGTGTGCTCGCCTTCCATCTCCTTATCTTGCATAGGGGGGGAGCGAATTGTCAAAAGAAAAAGTGATCATATTATCTCTTGCTAAAGCCATATCAGTTTATTTCTGTGCTGCATTATTTTCCATCATTGCATTCCCTTGAAACCAGAAAACTATTCTCTGCTACCTTATCCTTTCTATACCAACTCCTAAGTTATTAAAGAAGTGTGCTAGTGTAATATTATCCATTGTTGACCACTGTCATATTCATAAGTGTGCTAACAAATATTAATTTATTCATAAAAGTGTGATATATATATATATTGTTTAATTTTTCAAATAAATCTTTTAATTTGCAAAACAAACCTACTTCTTGGCTCAGTGAGGTCAGGGGGATTCAAAGAGAGGGGCGTTATACAAGGGTTTATCATCCAGATCTATGAACTTGTCATAAAAATATATAAATAAGGGCTTCCCTTGGGTATCCCAGACTAGACATTGGGCCTCATTAAACAGATGGCGGTAAGGGTTTACCGGTACCGGTATTTTAGCGGTACCGGTAAATCCTTACCGCCTTACTACGAGGTCCCTTTGCGGGTTGGGGAATTTAACGCCTGCTTTTTGCAGGCGTTAAAAACCAACCCGTAAAGGGACCCAGGGAGCTATTTACGGTACCGCAATTTGCGGTACCGTAATTAGCGCCTTCCCCAGTCCCATTATGCCCTATGGGGCAAAAGTGGGAAGGGCAATGGTGGAAGGGGGAATTACCGCCCTGGCAACCTTGGAATGGGGCAATAATTCCCCTTTCCGCCAAGGCAGTGCTGGTATTTTACCGGCATGAACCATGGCGCTAATAGCGCCATGGTTCTCCGCCATCCGTGTAATGAGGTCCATTGACTTAGTTGGAGTGCTGAATTGGAGTCACTAACAACACCTAGAATGCTTATCCCAAGGTGTGCCATTTTAGAGCGTGATAATGTGTTTTTTGTCTGCAGGGAGCGGAACAAAACGTTGTCACACTTGCAAGGTCGATTAGTTGGCCATTTTACATTATACTACAACAGATGAATGCTGTGTTTCATAGGAACTAGTCCATGTGTACAATGCACAGCTGTGTGACCAAAGGCGTGTCATTTTCAGATGTATGTATATTATTTTACATGCACTGCCATAGAGTGGTATAATCTTGGATTATCAATTAGACATTTGAATTGTATCAAGTTGTGCAATTTTACATTGTACAAGAATAGATGAATGCTATGTGACACAGGAGCAAGTCCATGTGTACAGTGCACAACTGGGTGACCAAGAACGTGCCATCTACAAATGTGCGTGTATTATTTTATAGGCACAACTCTGGAGTGGCGGTGCAAATGAATTGTGTAGTCTTACAATATTAAAAAATATCACCATGTCGAAGTGCCACTTCAGACCATACAGGTATGAGAAGGTGCAGAATATTAATGAATAAAGAGATTCCATTCCACGGCAAAGTTTAAGCCGGATTGGGCAGTTTTTAGATTATAAATCCATTTCGAATATATGCAATTGTGACAAGAATTAATTCAATGTCACATTAGAATTAACTTTAAATATGTATTCACTTACAGTATGTGCTACTTTGACGGACTCATCGGCCGCCATATTAGATTGACTAGTGCAATCTTCTCGCCCTCCACACCTCAAGAAATTCACACAAGGTCAGCAGCTTGGCTAGTCTTTTTTTCATGACATTTATACCACCGTTATTAATCTGTATATAGTAAGTCTTACACTTGCCTCATTTTATCTATTCCCCAAGTTACAACACTGACACATAGGCGCCATGCAGACAGTGTAACATTGCTCTAAACCAACTGCGTCCTGAAGACGGTTCTCAAGACATTACTGATGAGACTTAGACTGCAACAGTGTTGTCCTCTGCCCCAGAAACACATAAGAGTGTAGACGCTATTATACTATGCTTTTGTATAATTGGAATGTGGTCACACACATTGGCCCTCATTACAACTGAGGTCCTAAGTGCACCAACTTTACCACCATGGTGTAAACTACGTTTACACCATGGTGGATGGCGGATTTACCGCCCCATTACAAGGTGAGTGGGGCGGTAAATCCCCATTTCCCATTTTCCCTTCCCCATTCCCATTTTTGCCCCATAGGGCATAATGGGAGTGGGGAAGGCGCTAATTACGGTGCCGTAATTAGCACCAAGGTGCCTTAGCACCATGGAACTTAACGCCTGCAAAAAGCAGTTAAGGTGGGAATCAGGCGTTAAGGGTTAACGGTGGCGTTAACCCTTAACGCCTGAGTTGTAATGAGGGCCATTGTTAATAACATCACGTAATCAATGAATTCCTGTTAATCATAAGTGCATTGGTGTAGACAACAGTCAGAAATGCAAATTGGTGTTCTCTCTCTTTCTTTTGTGATATTTTGCATATGACGAATGCACATAATGGTTTTTTATGTATTTTAGTGGCATTGTTTGAAGAAAAATATGATTAAAATATGTAAATCTGTTTTCTCGATCACAGTGGTATATATAATTTAATGATACTTCCACTTTGAGGAAAAAAGGTTTTTGAGTAGCCCCTACTATGTGGTACAGGTGGGTAGCTAGTGGTGATTTTGTTCTATTTCCTTATGTACCTTCCTCTCACACCACAGCCCCCTTTACAAAAATTGAGGAATACTTCTTTGCTCAAAACACTCTTTTACCCTATCCATATTCCTAACTGACTCAGATTGTTTATTCTGGTCATACAACAACGCTTTTTCGGCGTTCATCATATGACGGCGCACATGTTTTTCCCTATTCTTAAGTTGCTGCATAGCGCATAGCTTCTTTCTTCCAATTCTGTAATACATCAAATGCTGCAGGTCTAGCCTTTTTCTTCAATAGTATGGTTTCTAAGTATTCAATACGAGGAATTTCAAAACTACCATTTATTGGCCACTGAAGTTCAAAAGCATGTCTAGTTTGTCTGTGCCAAATATTATTAAACACTAAACTACCAATGCCGTGCTTACAGTACACAGCACATACCGGCGACCCTTCCACTGGTGCCGTTGGCCAAATTCCAAAGATTGTCTGTCACAGCGGAATAATGCCCTGAAGCAGGCAGATAATTTCCCATGCATATCAGAATACTGGTGTTACCTGGTCAATAATTGCACTTGCAAGTGTAATACGCCAAAACGAATTATCCGGATACTTAAGAATCTGGTCACGACTCACCTGATCAAATCCTAAGGTGGTCCAATTGGATTTCAAAGAACTAACAAAGGTCCCACGTGGTTGGTGATTTCGGCAAATCTGCCCACCTCGATATATGGACCCTCGTCAAGATGCCGCCTCGGACCGCGTGCTCACCATCCAGGGATCGAGTCGTGCAGCGCTGCTGAGATATCGCGTCTCATCCAAGAAAGGGGCCCCTTTTGTCACCGTCCGATCCCGGTCCGATAGCCACGTCAACCTTCAATGAGATGGCATCAATCTTGAGGGTCCCTGTTCGGGCGCCATCTGTAAACGCAAAAGGAAATATCGAGGCTGAGTACCCCAAAAGGAAATACACCAAACAGGGGCTTATAAAATACACAGATCTGTATTCTAAAACTGTACAGTTTACAAAGAAACAAAGTATCAAATAGCTATCTGGCCCTCAGTACATCACAGCCAATACCAGCCCTTTCGGTGTGAGAAGTGAGAGGTACTGGACGTCTAAACAGTTGTACATTTTATACATTTCCAATCATAATGTCCAGCCCCTCTACAGGTTAATAATCCATGGTCTAGAGTTCATGCCGAGTTCACTTCTGGCTTGTCCGACAATATGCTCATGGATCATCCTCAGTTTACATATAATATGATATGATATGATATGATATGGCATTTGTAACGCGCCTATACACAAGTCTTTCAAAGCGCGACGAGGCAGGGAGGGGGGGAACAGGGGGAGGACAGACAACGATCCTACTAGGCCAGGTGTCATTCAGACCGCGCAAGTGCAGGGGTAGGGGGAAGGGAAAAGTGCAGTACAAGGTAAGTAGAATAGAAATAAGTAGATAAATAAATAAATAGGGCCAGCTGGTGGCAAGTGCAAGGTAAGTGCAGACAAGTGCTGGGAAGGGGGGACTGTAGGGATACAGAGACAGTCCCGCAGTGCAGGGGTTGCCAGGGAGGCAGTGCAAGTGGAGAGTGGCTGGGCCCATGACCGAGGTCGGTGAGAGTGGCCAAGTTTCAGATTCAGTGCAGAATTTAGTGAAGAATTTAGCAGGGGAGAGGGAGAGAGAAAGCAGAAGCAAAGAGGAAGGTTTTGAGGTGCTTCCGGAACCGGAGATGGTTCTCCTCAAGTTTCAGGGTGGCAGGAAGGCTGTTCCAGAGGGAGGCTCCTGCCGCAGAGAGAGATCTACGCCCAGCTCGTTGCTTCGAGAAGCGGCTGACCCTGAGGGAGTTGGAGACGGATGAGCGAAGGGCTCGGGAAGGAAGATATTTAGGAAGAGAGAGTTGCAGGTATTTAGGCCCCAGGCCTCAGAAGGTCTTGTGGACAATGCAGAGGGTTTTGAACTTAATCCTCGCAGCCACTGGGAGCCAGTGTAGAGATTTCAGTCCTGGAGAGATACGGTCCCTGGGCTTGAGGCCAAGGACAAGTCTCGCAGTTCTGTTCTGGATGAGTTGCAGAGGGCGGAGAGTGGAGGCAGGCAGGTTAAGATAGAGACTGTTACAGTAGTCCAGCGTCGAGAGAACCAGGGCTCAGGAGACAGTGAGCTTCTGGGGGAAGGAGAGGAAGGGAAGAATACCTCTAAGGAGGTGCAGCTGGTAGTGTGACTTCTTAGAGACGTCAGATATATGAGGAGAGAAGGAGAGTGTGGAGTCAAAGATGACCCCGAGGTTTTTTGCCTTGCAGGTAGGAGCAGGAAGAGGCCCAAGAGAGGCTGGCCAGAGAGCTGCAGGGAAGGAGGGAGTGGGTGTGCCGATGAGTAGAATCTCAGTCTTACTAGTATTAAGGTGGAGGTCGTTGGCAGCACACCATTCCTGGATAGCAGAAGTTATATAGATAGATAGATATATAAACAAGTTACAATAGCGACAGTGTATTCTCGGATTTAACAATAAGCCTTAACACATGTCCTATACAATGCAGTTCAGCTAGTGTCCACGTTCAGTATTTGTATAACATTGTTGTCGATGTATGTCCGCGGATCGGACTTGTTGGCGCAGACAATAGTCTGTCTACAAGTCAGGCATGGGACAAGGTCTCTTTACTCAACCCAAACATTCGGCCAACGGACAGTTTATACTTTAACTTTCGTACAAGGTTCAGGACGGCTCAGTTACAAGCAGGAAACACTGTACACCATTTTAGAACACAGAATCACTTTAGAATAGAAATCAAGATGGCGGACAGATCTAAAATGGCAGCAAAGTCAATCTAGGATCGGAACTTTGCAACGTGGTTTTCTTCGCAGAGCGACTGGGCTTAGGCCAATATATACAATAAGGAGGCACAATATAATATCCCGTTTAACAGACTCATCATAGGAAGTTGTTTCAGGATTCGGTGCACCTCCCTTAGGTGTGCGTGGATGGTTAATTCTGGGGGCTCCTTGTCGGTAGTACTCCTGCCAGCTGACCCACATTTTTTTTTTCACCCAAACAAATTTTCACCCAAACTCTGATACAATATAATTCATTGAAACAGGGTGATGTATGTTCTTTTTAAATGCATATTCTGATGGTTTTTTTTGTTTGGATGTGTGTAGCTTCACTGCACCACTGACTAAAATTAACGAATTTGAGTGTAGGACTTTGGTCCACTTGGAGTGCCACAGGGTTACCTGTTGGAAACAACAGGTGGGGTGTGTTTTGTATTGTATTAAGTCCCCATCAGCCTGGAGACTATACCCTGTTGCACTAGAAGTCATATCTACATTAGGTACATGAGATCCATTACCTTATGGTAATTCTGCAATCCATGTACATTTCTGTTACATTTGTAGTGCCCCTGCCCTTTTGCGTTTTTTTCTATCTCTAAGTTCAAATAGAATGACCATCATTCTGGGGGTGTGCGCTGGTGCCCTAAATCTTAGTTAATGTTTTGGCATCTCAAGACCTCTGCCTTCGCTCTCAGGAATACGACATTGCTACTACGCAGCAGCATCCCTTCACCTCTTCGGCTGTGCACACTCCGACCTAATTAGTTCAAAGACCTATCTGATGTGGAGGCATATGTGTGTTCATTTGCTATGCCTGGGAATCAGGATCCACTAATAAGGCGAGAAGTAAGACCTTGTGGTTCTATGTTATTTCGGAGCGTGGTGCATGCGAGGACTCAGGTCTATTCTTAAATACTGAGAAACACGGAAAACTTTTTTATTTCACCCTTAGACCTCCGCGACTTACATTAGTATCACAATGATTTTAGTATCTTTAGTGTCGCATTGGTGCGTGCAGAAACCGAAGACAAAGAGTTTCCCTACTTCGTTTGTCATAAGTAGAAAGTATTTGTCTGCACACATCTATTACTGCGCCACTAGGAAGTATTCAATATCAACCAGAGCCAATTTCATAATTTTCTTCCTGTATTTTATTTTCTTGGCCTTTAGGATGACACGTGTTTCGGCACTTTTTACTTGCCTTTATCAAATCCGGGCATTTTATAACCTTTGTGAAATCAAACAGAAAAGGTGCAAATAATATCAAGTATGACGATCAGCGTCAGAACATAGTATACATTTTTAGCATGTCATTTTCCATTGCAATTCAAACCAAACACATCATTATGCATTTAAATTAAAAGACAAAACGTTACCATCATAGTG
Organism: Ambystoma mexicanum; assembly: GCF_040938575.1. Classification (NCBI taxonomy): domain Eukaryota; kingdom Metazoa; phylum Chordata; class Amphibia; order Caudata; family Ambystomatidae; genus Ambystoma; species Ambystoma mexicanum. Next base: position 552,493,800 of record NC_090936.1, on the reverse strand, counting down.
CCCAGTTGTTGTGGTCAAACATAAGGGACCCCGTGTAGAGTGGAGGGAAGAGAAACATCGAATTGGACCATGGAAAAGAAAAAATAAATAAAGATATATATGGGCTCATGGTTAGGTTTGTGTTCACTTATTTCGCTTATTTATTTTACTTTATTTTATGCTTCATTTTTGCATCAGCCTCCAAGTAATGCTTACCTATCATCGGGGTGTAAGTTCCTATCTAATGTCGTGATCATAGAACGAGTCCCATCAGACTCACAAGCGCCTATAGCACTGCAAAAGAAAAAATAGAGAAAAAGGAGAGACAAAGCAAACCGTCAGGTTTCCCAGGTTTGTTCCAGTCCCGTGCTATTAATGTTTCCTATACCTACAAATTTTGTTTATTTTTGTATTTATATTTTATTTTCATCTCTTTACGTATTCTAATAGTCTAAAAGTCTATTCTATGATTTAGTGAACATTGGCAAGAAAACCCTCTTGTGCGAAACTTCACTGTTTTAGGTGTCGATTGTTTAGCAAAGTGTCCATTTAAACTTCTAAGCGTTAGCAGAGTGACGCTCGTAAGCGTTATAGAAGTTAAAATCCGTGTTTGAATTGCAATGGAAAATGACGTGCTAAAAATGTATACTATGTTCTGACGCTGATCGTCATACTTGATATTATTTGCACCTTTTTTGTTTGATTTCACAAAGGTTATAAAATGCCCGGATTTGATAAAGGCACGCAAAAAGTGCCAAAACACGTGTCATCCTAAAGGGCAAGAAAATAAAATACAGGAAGAAAATTATGAAATTGGCTCTGGTTGATATTGAATACTTCCTAGTGGCGCAGTAATAGATGTGTGCAGACAAATACTTTCCAACTATTCTTAAATACAACATCAGTTTGTGCTATGTTTGTCATGTATATAAGCATACTAAATCCTATATGAGTAAATTGCAGCATTGCTGGTTAACTTTCCCCTTTGTGCGTTTCGTCTCCCGCCACTTATCCCTACCATGACACTCTCCCTTCTCCCTACACAGTCACGTGTTAATTTCCCTATTCTTATATATTTTCCGCAGTCAAAATCATCTAGGTGGGGTGGTGGTCTGGGCATGCATCCCAACACTGCCAATCACCACACAATGAGCAGTGGGGGTGTGTGGGTACTTTAAACATTTCTGTTACCTTCCCTCAGATAGGAAAAAGCCACCTCCACTTCCTGCCAGGACAGAATACAATCATCTATAAGGAATATTTTGACCATTAGGATAGGGGTTTGCTATTTTGACCCCCTCATCCATGGGCAAGCACTTGGTTTGATGGGGTCTATTGAGGATCAGGTTAAACAACACTGTCTGTAGACCAAGGTCCCAGGAACCTGCACGTACTTGCTTTTCATCATACTGCCTCAATAAAGGCTCATATTCTTTTTGTTGAGCGACTCACTTTCTGCAGTTCTTTGTCAATCTATCTTTTGTTTCTTTGGGGTCCTTGTCTGTCCACTTCTATGGTTCTCTTATGTTGATGTATTGTGCACCCTTTTCCTCTCACCCACTCCATTTCCCAGTGCACTGTAAAGAGAACAGTAGCCCAAAACCTGTCATTCAAAAAAATCTGAGAGACCAAATGATCACTGCACCGCTTTGAAAGGGAAAACGGTTTTATTACAAGCAAAAGGTCTCAGCCAGTCCCGTAGGGCCGAACTGGCTCAGAGCTCGTCATGCCCCAAGAAGTTATAGGTTACATGGCGGAAAACCATAAATGAGCATACATAGGTTACAATGTTATCCCACCAACCTCATTGGCTACCACCTATAGAACATGCTAATACCCCCCTGTTTTCTCAAGACCGCTTGGACACACTTTATTGAAACCCCTTCCCCTATTCACATGGCCCACTATGTCGTCACCATTAAATCCAGGTACAGTATTGGCTAATAAGTACATTGTTTTAATAATAAACCCTGACCGTGACCTGATGTGCACCTGTCCGATTCCGACACATTCAAAGTAAAACTGGCGAGTCTGACTCTGCTTTGATAAAACAATACATTTTCTCATTATACTCGAAGATGCAGCGCACGCAAGCTGCACCCCAAATCTTGTACTGAATTTATTGACATTGCCCCTGCTCCTCCCATCCCATATCATGGAACATTCTAGAGACAGCTTGCCCCTTATCTCCTTCAGATCCCAGGTGCCCAGAAATGATGTGACCAGGGCACCATCATTGGTTCTGAATTTCAGGGATTTATTTGCTTCTAGTTCAAATGGGATGACCGCTCTAAATATTAGCTGGCGGCCTATTGGCATCACAAAACGTCATGCCCCATTTTCATGAATTTGTCCTGCGAGGGGCACATCCCTAATTATCCTCCCCACAGTTAACATTCCTTTCCCACAGCATTCAGACCCTGCAGCTGGATACAACTAGCATTCATCTGTGCACTGCGAGTGCCTCTGATCTCAGCTTCTCTCCTGGGGGACTGGTAAGGAATTTATTGTGTGACTGAGCTATACGGAGCCACAGCTCCACCTCAAGGCCTGTGTTCTATTCTGTTCATAGTGCACTAGGCCTTAAACTCCAATGTGCACTCCTACCATGTTAACACGCTGAACTCACTACTGCCACAGTACCTTTCTGACTCCATATTCCACCTGCTTCAGCTCTTTCCTGGCACCTCACAGAAAAACATAACTTTGTATATAACTCTTAAACACCAGGCCTATAACACTGCCCTATCTATAACCTCAGCAACCGCAACACTGACATATTTGTGGCTCTTTCTGTGTTGCTATATGTGGATATCTAATATGAGTCAAAAGTAACTACAAGTGATAGGTGTGCCTTCTGCCACCCGAAACTCACCCTGCTCACACTGTGTTATGTGCTAATAGGCTTTTCTCAGCCTCAACCATTTTGCCTAGCTGTGACGCTGTAAGTGCATCTCAAGAGCACTTACCCTCACCCATGGGCATGCTCTAAGTTTGATTGGGGTCTATTGTGGGTCAGGTAAAACAACATGGTCCTAAAACCATGGCCCCAGGACCCTGCACTTACCTGTCTTTCATCATCTTTCCTCAGTAAAGGCTCATACTCTTTTTGTTAAACGTCTCACTTTGTGCACCCCTTTGTCAAGCAATGTTATGTTTCTTTGGGATCCTTGTCTGCCCACTTCTATGGTTATCTTACGTTGATTTATTCTGCACACTCTTCAGCTCACCCACTGCCCATCCCCGTGCACTTGCCTGATCTGATTGTTGTAAGGCTAAGAAGATCAGCTGTCCCCAACCCCTCCTACACATTGTAGCACCACAATCTGACCAGGGTTCACAGAGGACACTACATACATGAATATATGTCAATAGAAATGAGCCCAGCGACTTCAGGGCAGTTCCCCCTGTGTTGGTTTTAGCAAGGAAGTGGTGTTCATAGTGTGAATATGCAGTTTACTTTGCTAGTTTTTGGCAGGACTTTCTGTACCATGAGACCCTGATACTTTAGCCCTGGCTCTGGGTTTAGCAGCTTGAGCTATCTCCCCCCTATTTGACTATTTGACTCTCTACTTTTTGAAGTTGGGAGTAAGGAACAAGTTACTTACCTGTAACTATTGTTCTCCAGAATTGGTCTGGCATGGATTCACATGATCATGAATATTCCCTGTTGTCAGGCTGGGAATCCTCAGTAAAAGAAAAAACAGTTTCACTTTCACTTACAAACTGTATTTTTCCTCTAAACCAATCAATGAACTCGGGGTCATACTGCCCCAGCCAATGACTGCCCTCTCTCTAGGCCCCTCCTCTGGCAGCCATCTTCAGATTAGGTAAGCATGTAAAGTGGCAGTATGACCAAGAAGAGCCACAGCAGGGAGGGTTCACAAGTGAATCCATGCCAGACCCATGCTGCAGAACAAAAGTTACAGGTAAGTAACTTGTTCCTTCTCCAGCACGGGGTCTGGCATGAATCCACATGCTCAGGAATAAAGAATACATAGCAGTAAAACATTGCACAACCACGGGAGGTGGCAAGGCTCAACAGAAGCAATTACTCTAACCTCCGGAACAGGCTCACCTTGAAGCAAACAGGTTGCGTAGCACTGCTTGGCCGACCCTGGACTCCCCTCTGGAATCCCTGTTGACGCAGTAGAATCTTATGAAGGTGTGCGTGGCCCTTCATGTAGCAGCCCTGTAGATGAACAGCAGTGGCACACCAGACAGGAACGCCGTCATCGCAGCGATCGCTCTGGTGGAATGGGCTCTCAGGCGGCCAGGCAGCGGTCAGTTTGCCAACCGATGACAGTGCATGATACAGCCGGAGAGCCACCTGGAAATGGAAGCCTTAGACAAGCCCTTACCATGGTTCACAGGATCAAAGTTCATGAATAGTTGAGACGTCTTCCGGAAACTCTTTGTGCGTTCCATATAGAACTTCAGAGCACGAGCCACATCCGGCGAGTGCAAAGTCCTTTCAGCCGGCGATGAAGGTTTTGCAAAGAACACATGAAACACCAAAGGCTCGTTGAGGAGGAATTCCAACTGAACCTTTGGCATGAAGGAGTGGTACGTCCGTAGCACCACCCTTTTGTCGTGAAACGTCAGATAAGGCTGTTTGCAGGATAGGGCCTGGATCTCACTCACCCTCCTGACAGAGGTGATGGCCATGAGGAAAGCAGTTTTCCATGAGAGGAACTTGATAGGGGCCTGATGCATAGGCTTGAAGAGGGCCCGCCCCATGAACCTCGTCAGCACCACATTGAGTTCCTATGCCGGGCGCCTTCCCCAGAGGGAACAATCAAAACAGCTATTTGAGTAACTCTTTGACTAGATTGTGGGACCTAAGAAAAGACCGTCCTGGAGAACTGGTGTAGCGCCAGACCTCCAGATGCACCTTGATAGAGGCCAAGGACAACAAGTATGGAAGAATCTGTGGGGCCGTGACACCTCACAGGGTTGATCTTCTGTGTCCGGCACCACGTTGCGAAACGCTTCCACTTGTGCCTGTAGCACTTAAGAGCCGACGACATGCTAGCCATGACAAGGACCTCCCTGCAGTCTCCCGGCAACTCGTACTCTCCAAACTCTAAGGCTGCAGGAGCCAAGCCTTCAGGTTCAGTGTCCCTTGGTCGTGATGTACGATTGTGCCTCCTTCTCTGGTGAGAATATCTGCGACCACTGGCAGCTTGATCGGAGGTGACGTCGACGGGCTGAGAAGATCCGGGTACCAAATCTGCCTCGTCCATGCCGGGGTGACGAGGATCATCCTGCATCGGCACTATTTGAGTTGAATGATGACTCGCAGCAGGAGAGGCAACATATGAACGCGTACAGGAACAGTCCTTCCCATGGGAAGGATAACGCATCCCCCATGCTCACCGGCTGGTGGAACCTGCTGGTGAATGTCTGGCATTTGGAATTTGTCACCGTCTCAAACAGATCGATCTGGGGTCTTGAGGAAGAGAGTGGTCCACTTGATCCCGTCGAAGTTTCCACTCCTGGCAGGAGTGCAGTTCCCTACTGAAGGAGTCAGCAATGGTGTTCTTGACTCCCGCACAGTGAAAAGGGATGAGGAACATCTCTTGGGTGACGGCCCAGTGCCACAAGCATTGTGCCTCTCTGGAGAGCACTGGGGATCTGGTACCCGCTTGCTTCCTCATGTAGAACGTCATGGTGGTATTGCCCATGAAGACCCTCACCACTTTGCCCTAGAGCGATGGAACAACTTGAGAGCCCCGAACACTGCATGCAGCTCCAGGACATTGATGTGGAGAGCCCTCTCCTCCAGCAGCCACAGGCCTCCACCATGAAAAAGTCTGGTGTGGGCTCCCCAGTCCTCCAGGGAAGTATCCGTGGTGAACGTCTCCTGGTACGGGGCATCTGGAAACCTGTTCCCCCTGGCGATGTTGGAGTGCACGCCCCACCACCTTATCGCTCGACCAAACTCCTTGTTGAGAGGAAACATGTCTGCGAAGCTTCTGGACACCTGGATCCACCGAGCGTCCAGGAATTCCTGAAGAGCCAGATCAGGTAAATGCACAACGACATCATGCCGAGCAGCGACTTGATGGGCCGCACTGTGGTGGTCTTCAGTGCCAACAGCAGTTGCACCTTGCCCAGCATGGCTTCTATCCTCTCTGCCGAGGGGGCCACCTGACAGGAGACCGTGTTGAGCCTGGCCCCCAGGAACAGCGCATTCTGCGATGGTATCAAGCAGTACTTTGGATAGTTGATGGAGAACCCCAGATCTGTCAGTAGCCAGATGTACCTCTTGTGTGTTCAACAGCTACTTAACTTGACTTGGCCCGGTTGAGCCAGTCTTCGAGGTACAGGTACACATGTATACACTGTAGACGCAGAGGGGCCGCCAGAAGTGCCAGTCACTTTGTAAACACCCTGGGTGCCGACTTCAGTCCGAAGGGAAGGGCCTTGAAGTGGTAGTGCATTCCCTGCACTATCAAGCGCAGCAACTTCTGATGCTTCTCGTGAATGGGGACGTGGAAGTATGCGTCGTCAAGATCCAGTGACTTCAAGAAGTCTCCTTTCTCCATTTGGCCGAGCACATGCTGCAACGTGACCATCCTGAATTACTGGGACTTGATGTATTTGTTGAGATGCCGCAGGTCTAGAATGGGCCTCCAGTCCCCTGTCTTCTTCTTTAACAAGAAGTATCTTGAGTAGACTCTGGAGCACTGGAGTCACTCTGGAATCAGCTCTATCGCCCCATAGCTTATAATGGCCCATACTTCCTGCAGGGGCTGAGGGATGTATTTACTGCTCCTGCCGGACCACCGGATGTATCAGCGGATACTTCTGCTGGAACTCTAGAGTTTGGCCGTGGGCGAGAGCATCTAGCACCCATCGGTCGGTGGAGATCTTCCACTCGCTGACAAAGCCCGCCATCCGGCCTCCCACCAGGGTGCATGGGTGGGGACCTGAAACCTGGTTGGTTCAATCTTGCTTCGGGGCCTGCGTGCCTTCTTGGGAGCGATGACATCAGCCACCTCCACTCAAAGCCTTGGAACAGCCTCTGTAGGCCTCCTCGATCATGGACCGGGAGGGTTGATGGTACAAAGAGGAACCTCAGCCAAAACCCTTCGATGATCAGCGTCCATGAAAGGACGGGTGGTGCTGAAGAGTGCCCAAGGCACAGGCAGTCTTAATGGCCTGAATCGACTCGTCGACGGCCTTCCCAAAGAGGTTGTCCCCGTCGAAGGGCATGTCCAGAACCCTCGTCTGACTTCCTGACGAAAGTTGGTGGCTTTTAGCTAGCCACAATGATGGAGGCAGACACCATTCCCCATCTGTCAGAACCCCACGTCCGCAACATCCAGGGCCACTGTGATGGCATGGTCTGATGCCACCTCCCCGTGGGGGCCCAGGACAAGGCCAAGCACTGCAAGTCGGTTTTCCGTTGGGGTGTTGCGAAAGCGCGTACCGTGACGGGCAGGGCACGCACCATCTTCACCATCTGCCTCCATCTCCAGCCATTGCTCCAGCTCCTCCTCAAAGAGGAAATCAGCTAACCCGGTGAAGCTGCAGGAAAAGCCAGAGAAGACGAAGGCACAGGAAAAAACAACCGACCTGCCCCAGAAGGCCCTGGTGACCCAGGTGAATTCGTCACCGATGATCGGTTCGTGGCGGCTGCCCTCTCGAAGGCCAAGGAGACTAACCCAGTCAAGGTAGCCCAGACAAAGCCCAGGGTATCCCCGTCCCCGAGATAGGAGGCATTGGCCAAGTCGGTGGTGAGGACACCAGAGAAGAGGATGCCATCCCTGAGCCCGACTCCGTGGGATGCAAAAAAGGTGGGGTGAGAGGAGGCCTCAACCATACTTCAGGGCACAGATAGTTCTTCCTTAGACGAGGAGGACCAGGCGTCCGTACACATGTTCCAGGAGGACGTTGGGGACAACGACACAGACGGTGAGAATCCTGAAGGGGACGACAACGATGGAGGTGACGACAGCAGACCTGCCAATGATGACAGTGCAGGGCCCAGTAAGCCTACTTCCCAACCACTCTGAGAGATGTATCGCTGGACATCCTTTCGACCCTGCACACCCTGGTGTCGGAGATTAAGAAATGGATGCCGACGACACCGGCGGCCCTGGCGGCCAATCTGCACTGAAAAAGAGGAAGTGGCACCCTATGCTGTTGCATCAACCGCCACACGTGCCTTCTCCCCAAGAGACATGGGGACGGACATGGCGACTATGGACATGGACGACGATATGGCCACGGTGGACAGGTTGCTGTAGCCAAGGGCATCTCCCCCAGATGAGGTGAGGTCGTTCCATGCCATGGTTGCCAGAGTGTCAGACTGCTTCCAATTGACACCCTAAGAGACCCGGAAGGAAGGTTTCCTATATCAACGATGCAAGGCCAAGAGGAAGACCATCTTGGTGGTGCCTTTCCTGGATGACGTTTGGGAGGAAGGCCTGGCTTTGATGAGGAGCCCTCCCACGGTCACAGCCAAGGGGGATCGGCTGGAGAAAAAATACTGGGTGCCCGAGTCGACCCCCAAGTGCCTACGTTCACAGCCTTCCCCGGACTCAGTGATCTTGGCGGCAGCAAGGAAGACGTCGTCTAACCACTCATCTTCATCCTCTGGATAGTGAAGGGAAGAAGTTAGATGCCATGGGAAGCAAAGTCATCTAGTCAGAGGCATTAACAGTCAAGGCGGCCAATGCTCTTGCAATCCTGGCCAGATACGACACGGAGCTGTAGTATAAGATGGCAACACTGCTGGAGTTCATACCCGGCATCAAGCGGGTAGAGGCACTTTCCAAGGGTGAGGCATGCCCCTGATACCTGCATGGGGAAGCGGCATTGGCGCTGAGCCACGCCACCAGCCTACTGTGACGATCCTTTATGGTTTGTATGGAGAACCCAAGGTAGTTTTCGCAATCCGCTTCTCTGTAATTTGGATAGAGACAGTAGAGGCACTGGAGGTGTTTGTCCTCTACAAACACATTCCACAACTGGAGCAGAGCTTGAAAAGGGAGCCTCCCTCCTTCTTCTCCTTTGACATGGTCGGGAGTGCGCAGTACCCAATGGCCTTCTGGAATCTTCAATGAAACTTCAACGATTCTTGAAATTCACTGACAAACGGGTCCCCCATTTGTTGCTCGATGTAAAGAAAGAGCACACAGGCTCTGTTTGACAAAAATTTAACTTTTTGCCGAAAAAAATGCGAAAAACGTAGATCATCTCACAGAGCAAACACAAGGACTCCCAACACTTAAACGTGTGTTAAAAATCTGAAGATGGCTGCCAGAGGAGGGGATTAGGGGGAGGGCAGTCATTGGCTGGGGGCAGTATGACCCAGAGGTCAGTGATTGGTTTAGAGGAGAAATACAGTTTGTAAGTGAAAGTGAAACTGTTTTTTCTTTTACTGCGGATTCCCGGCCTGTCGACGCAGAATATTCATTTTTTATATGACCCAATATTTAAAACATTGTGTTAATATCACAGATGAAGATTATAATTGTTAAACAATATAAACAAAGACAAAGTAAACAAAGGGAAAATAAGGGAAAAAAGAGATGGGAGAAATAGGACCATATTACATTAGGTCAATACTTGTGGTGATAATCATAAATTGCTAGCATTGTTCATAATTTCTACCTTAACATGAACTAATTAGTAACTTTTTTGACATGATTCATCTATGAATTGCATACATCATTTATCAATACATTCTTGAGGTAAAAGACCTGTGTTGACCTAATGTAATATGGTCTTTTTTCTCCCATTTCTTTTTTCCTCTATTTTTCCCATTGTTTGCTTTTTCTTTGTGTATAATTGTTACAAATCACGATGTAATGTTCAGCTGTGATATTAACACGATGTTTTAAATATTGGGTCGTATACATGTTGCATGTGTTAATTTATTTCTATCCGACACTGTGTTATTAACTTCGAAATTTGCCTTGAAAAAGACTGCAGATGTCGAAACATGTGTTGGCAAAAGGGCAAATCGATACAGAGGCAAAAGGGCAAATCGATACAGAGGAGAAAAAGAATAAAACAACTTTACTTATCTATTGATGTCATGCTGAATTTCTGAGCTAATACCTGAACAAGAGCATAGATTCTGGCACAGCAGGTTTTGTTTCTTGTTACATATCTAGGCAGGGGTTAGCCTACCAGTGCTAGAATCTGCAGCTGTTACACTCTATCTCTAGGTACTACACACATATTTCCAAACCCAAGCGCCTGCACATACCTGCTCATACCCCTGGTTATTTTCTGATTCCCTTCTCCTAAAAAGTTACAATTTCCTGTTAAAACAAATCGAAACATTATACTGATTCTTTTTATATGTGTTGTTATAGTTCCACAAGAAGTGCAAAAGTAGGTTCTGTGAACATGTGAACCCTCACCTTAGAAGTTAGAATGCAGTGGAATGATGTCATTGCGGGAATTCGATAGGGTGTGGGAAGGGTAATAAAGCTGGTGGAGATGACTGATAATATTTTCTACATGAACACTTTCCTTCTCCTTGTGATGCCTTCACCAAGCCCATATGCTACAAGCCATGGCATTTATTATTTTACTTTATATCATAGAAGATTTTGTTGATGGTTCCAAACTGAGGTAATGCTTGTAAGTGATACAAAGGACTGGGCATGACCGTTTTAGCCAACTTAGACAATTAACCCATTAGAGTGGACATGATATACATGAAGCAGTGGTGGACATATCCCCGTTTTCTGAGGAGTTGGAGGGCATAAATTGCAATATTTATCATCATGACCCAGAACGTGATTATCACGTGATACCTCAAACCATGGAAATAGCAGAAGGACTCTCGCGATCATACAATTAACACATTTGCTATACAGGAAGTGGGAATAGAGTGCCGGAACGCCTATGAAACCCTTCTCAAAGATTCATGGTTGAGCATCTCAACGGGATAAAGGGAGCAGTAATGGAGTATTGAGAGGATTGGTTGGGATTTGGATGCTGTCCATTCTTCTTGCATGACCAAAACAAGCTTCTGATAATAAACCTTTTCCTATTCATTTACGGAGATAGAAAATGACTGCCTTTGCATCACGTTCAAAGAGCTTTGCTAACATTTGGCTCTCCTGTTATTGCCAAAAATAAAAAGATGACTTTGATCCTCAATTGGAATTGCTGCTCTGTATTTGGTTATTCATTTTTACCATGAATCATATTTTGCATACACCCCTTTGTATGATGCTGGTAGTTGCTATTTCTAAATTACTAGATCTGGTGGTTGTACCTTTATTTAATTTGCTTCCGTCATGCTTATGATAAACCCTTCAGTGTGGAAGAGAACTATGGGGAAAGAACAGAGGTGCTCTTCTTCCCTGCCAAATACTCTCTTTCTACTCCCCCTGTCTACCCAGTTCCCACCTGACACTCTCCCTTATTCTTATTAAGCTAGAAGCCTCAGTGTCACCTATGATCCTTCTCACACTGGCTCTACTTTCATCTCTAAAAATTAGCCTTTAACTATTAGAAAAATCAGGCACCTCCTTCCTTTCAACACTGCCAAGCATCACTTAACCACCCTTGTCTTCTGTAAACCGGGCTACTGTGTCAGCATCCTGTTTTGTCCCACAACTATGCCTTATTTCCTCTCGCCAAGATTATTAACGTCACTAACAGGACTATCTTTGAAATCCCCCACTTCACACATACCTTCTCGTACTGTCACCAGGTTGGATGGCTGATGATGCAAAACAGGGCCAGATTTAAATGTCTTTTCCTGGTTCACAAATCTTTTCATGGTAAGGCACCACTGTAGCTATTCCCCTCTATCCAACTCTACAATTCTTCTCGTAATCTCTGCTCTGCCTCCTCAACTACTATAGTTGCACCTCCCCCTGCTTGTGCTTCCACTCTTTTCTTGTGCCACCTGCATGGAATTCTCTTCCCCAAACATCTCAGAAACAGTTCACACTGATTTGATCAAAACAAAACTAAAAACCTTCCACCTCATCTCTGAGTTACCTTCTTAACTGACCTCTCATCTACCTTCTAGCTAACATTTTTCCCTGGCCTCTAACCTGCCTCTGTCCCTTGCTTTCTCTGCCTTCAGTCTAGCACTTCTTCCATCATGGTCACATCCCTAACACAGCTAGTTGTGCTGCCTACATACACTTAAAAATGTATTTTGTTGTCTGTCACTAATCTATGTATGCCCACCTATATATTTGCCTCATTGACTCATCCATTTACTCCCCTTCATTGTGCGAAGGTCACTTCTTCCTGTCAAATCTGATTTTCTATCTATTGTATGTTTATTTGTGATTGAAAGAGCATTGCTCCGTTCAATTGATAAATTGATTCTTTTTTAAAACAAAAGAATTTAATTCTAAGACATGGTCACCTAAATTTGATTACCATTTCTAAAATACATGTATGCATGTGCAATTTAATAACAATCATTAGATTTCTAGTATTACTGAAAGCAGCCAGTTAAACAACTGAGTTTGGTTATTTTTCTGTTGCTTTTCAGGAAAATATCCAAAGTGATTTCTGAATTTGAAGTTGCTGTTCACGATTCACTCCTCTTGGAGAATTGTTTAACTTGCTTGATAGGTTTTATCTGAAGACAGTGAAAAACATTTGGATAATGTTTCAATTGTTGATCCTGTTGAGTTAATACAAACTATTGACATAAACTGTATACCAACGTTTCTTGACAGAAGTGGCAAGTAACTTTGTGCTTGGATCATCATGAGCTTAATAGGTAGATTTGGAGGGTTAGGAGAGTAAAAATGGTAGGGAAGGGTATGGGTAGGTTGGTGGGACAGGGGGCATGGGGAGGCCCTACCATTATAAGAAAAACAAGAACAATAAACCTACCGTGAAGTAACTTACTAAGTTGTATGTTTTGTTGATGAAACCATGTACAACCAACATCAACAGCACATTTTAGAATAACCCCTGGAAAGAATGTCCATCTCCTGTACTCCTTTAAAGGTATATTATTCTGATCTGCTTTCAATTAACCTGTTGCATTCACAGTTTTTCTTGACAGAGGGTACTGAGTGTTGTTGATCACTTTAACTCAACTGATGGGGAACAAGTCAGAATGTTTTGTTGGGGCACCCTACGGTAGAGGATGGGTTGAGTGAACATAACCAGTCACCAAGCCTTATCAATCACACGTACAAGATGCAAACTTGATGTTTACAAATAAGGTGCATGAAATAGGTCATAAATCCGATGACATAGATTTGACCCAGTACAATACAGTGCTGGCATCATCGTTTGACCTCTGTATATCGTTCATTGATCGGAATCTCCAGTGACTCACATATTTGGGACATGGGATTCTAGAAATATTAGGTCAATAATGTGAAATATCTCAGAATATGAAGGAAAAAAAAGTCTTATCAAGAAATTAGGTAGAAGAGAGAAGTTGGTAAAAAGGGAACATTAAAATCCAGAAATCGCCTGCCACTCGTGTGATTAAAAAAAGGTAACCTAAACATATACTCACAAATGATTAAAAGATTTTAGTTACATCAATGAAGATAAGAGTGCAATTACCCGACTATCTCATCCCTCCGAATACTTTGTTTAATAATAAGTAAAAATGGTACTTTATACAGCACACTTTCTGTACAAAATAATGGGTAAATGGCCACACAGTTAGTCATTGGTTTTGTACATTAATTCTTGAAAAAATCAAATAGATGGAAGTCACCAACAGTGCACCAGAGCATTTGCCAATGCATTTTCATGTTGCCTTTCCCCACAATATATGCCAGTATAACAACATTTTCACTCTGGCCTGGTCCATAGAGCTCTATGCTGACTGCACCTATATATGCTAGTATTCCCAAATAAGGAGATAATCATGTTTGTGTTGCACATAATGCCAGCAAATATACCATAAGAAGCATATCTAAACTGGCTCTGCCAAGTTATGATAGTCCTCAACCATAAGAATATAATCGTCTTGGTCTTTCAATTAAAAATGTCATGCAACAATAAGAAAACATGTTCACACTGGCTGCTCTAATGCAGGTCAGACCAGACACACAATAACCTATATTTGCTTCAGCTTCAATGGCCAGTAAAAAATGCCATGCCACAGTAAGATATTATAGCTAGACTAGCTGCACCAGAATTCCAGTATAGCCATGTAATAATGCTCATCATGTTTGCTTTATCAAAGATGTCCAATAACAAATGGCATACTTCATTAAGAAATGGCTAGACTGGCTGCACCAAAATGCCAGTATAGCCATATAACAACACTTATCATGCGTGGAATGGCATTTTGGTGCTAACGGTCTAGCCGTTATTTACAGTGGCATGACTATTTTTACTGGGCATCTAAAATAAAATAAAATATGTCATGCCACAGTAAGACATGGCTAGAATGATTACATCAAATGCCATTCTACTTGTCATAACACAGATCATGCTTGCTTTATTATGCTTTAAAAGCAAATATGATAAGTGTTAATAAATGCTTAGAGTGGCAGTTTGGTGTAGTAAATGTAGCCTTTACATACTGAGGCATGATATTTTTTTACTGGGCATCTATAATTCTGTTAATGTTAAAGGACATTTGTACCGCACACTATCACCACCGGAGTGGTCCCTTGGCGCTCTGGTGGCTCTGAAAGAGGAGGGGAGGTTGAGTTAGTGGGAGGAAGCAGGAAAAGTGCAAGAGAGCAGTGATGTGCTGTTGGCGGCCACAGCCCGGTGGGTCCGTTGGCTGGGCCTGGGGTGTTTGCGGCCCTTAGTCGTCGTGTACTGTTGTGCAAGGCTATGTGTGTTTTTTGTATCATAGATGCCCAGTAAAAAAGGAGATACAATAGTACGAAATGGATAGACTGATTGCTTCAAAATGTCAGTCTAGCCACGTAATAACACTTGTTATGCTTGCTTTTTGAAGCAAGCATAATACGTGTTATTACCTGTCTAGACTGGCATTTTGGTGTAATAAGGATAGTTCATTCTTGCTGTAGAATGACAACGCTTACTGAGCATCTATGATACAGTATCATAGATGCCCAATAAATAATCTCTCCTCCAATCCCACCTCCTAACCCACTCCATAACCCAAACAGCCTCCCAAGCTGGAACACACCTAACACAGGAAAACCCACATGTAATCACTCATTAAAACACGCATTCATGCTGCATTAGCACAGCATTCATTCCAAAAAGCATTCACACAGCATCCACTCAATCATTCAACAACATTCACTTGCTCATTTAAACACATATTCATGCATTCAAAAAACATTCACTTGCTCATTTAAACACTTATTCATGCATTGAAATTGGCATTTGCTCACTCTTTTAAACAAATATTCACACATTCAAACACCATTGACAAAGCTTTCACTCGCTCAGTTAAACACATTCATTTACGCAGCATTCACTTGCTCTTTTAAACACATATTCATGCAGCCAAAGAGCATTCAAACAGCATTCACTCACCCATTTAAAGACACATTCACATGTCAAAACAGCATTAACACAGCATTGACTCGCGCATTCACACCCATTCAACCACCCATACATCAAATACTCACTCATTCGGACATGCATACCAACAAACGTACATAACAACATATACATACAAAATAATATTTAAACTTATCTCAACCATGGTCTGGATCCTGCTCCTTTGGCTCCTGCTCACAAGAACAGAATACACGAAGCACAGAGCGCTTCCTGGTTTCTTGACATGCATGTAGGAACGAGTGCCCATTTCTGTTTGTATGTGCGGGGAGGTGCAGGCTTTTTCCTGCACTGATTCCTGCATGGATAAACATGCAGGTGAGTGCCCATCCCTTACCCCGCTTCTTTCCAGTCACCTTCCCTCTTTTTCTCTTGCCTTGATCTTTCACAGCCCCTCTGATGTATGCCCTTCCCGCCTGCCTCCCAAGCCATGTTATTTATTTATGTGTGTCCGCTTCCTCAGCCACTTCATGTATTTATTTCGTCTGTCTCCCCAGCCCCAATGTATTAATTTCTATTTGAATGTCACTCCCCTCTCCAGCCTCCCTCTGCCTACCTCATCAATGCAGATAGCTCTGCACAGACCCATGTGGCTGGAACAGTCTTGCATTCTTGTGGATTACTTGCCATGCTTTAAATGTGGGGAATCCTTCCCTGCGCTGAGTCGTGTGTGAATACACATAAAGTTGAGTGCCTAGCCTCTGCCCCTCTCCTTTCCAGTCACCCTCACTCTTCTCCCCTGGCCTAGATCTCTCCCAGGCCCTCTGATGTATGCCCTTCCCGCCCACCTCCCCAGCCACGTTATTTTGTTTTTTCGCCTCCCCAGCCATGTTATTTTTTTTTCCGACCTCCCATCTGCTTTATTTATTCTGTCCACCTACCCAGCCACTTTATTTATTTATTCTGTCCGCCTCCCTAGACCTAATGTATTTATGTCCATCTGAAATTGCCCCCCTGTCCCGCCTCCCTGCCCTCCCTCAGCTCACCCTGACCAGTGTGGTTAGGCACGCACAGATCCTGGCTGGAAGAGTCCTTCTTCTGTAACTCCTCCAGGGCAGCCTTGACCGGGGCATCTGGCTAAGGGCCACGGCAAAGGGCAGCTCCCTTCTGGGCATCTCTCATCCCTGTGTGCCCCTGTTCACTCATGTATGCCAGGCAACCCACAGTGACAGTCAGGTAATGTGCTACAGGCAGTGAGCACAGCCATTACTGTGCTCAATTATATCCCTGGCACTTTCTAATTACTACCTTCAAATCGGAACAATGTGTACATTTCCTGCTGGACTCCTTAGATAACCTGATAGATGTATTTCGGGGGGCAGACGTGTTGCACATGAGGCATTTTTGGGGGAGGGCGGTGGGTCTCACTTACATTTATTTGGGGGACAGGAAATGTATTGCACTTAGGTGGATTTTGTGGGTTGGCAATGTGTTGCGCTTAGATGTATTTTGGAAGGTGGGCAATGTTTTACACTTAGATGGATTTTAGGGGTGGGCAACATATTGCACTTAGATGGATTTCGGGGGTAGGCAACATCTTTCACTTAGATGTATTTTGGGGAAGGGCAACATATTGCACAGGGTGGGCAATATATTGCACTTAGATGGATTTTGGGGATGGACAATGTATCACACTGGAGGTGTAGAGTAGGTGTTAGACACCCCCCTACTCAAACACATATATTATGAATATCAAAAATCTAGTCTGAGAACTGGACATAAAATAAGTTATGCTTGAAACTAGGTTACAATTTGGTAGAAAAGCTGAATATTTAGACGGGGTAAGAAATACAAAATGGCTGCTATAAATACAAAATGGTGGTATTTCACATAGTCGTGCTGAAATAATTCAACAATTCACTAATAGCAGTTCATTAAAATTTCATTGAAGAAGGACATGTCTGGAACATTTTGTTTGGACTTCTTGGCAGCAATTCTGACATTGATGAGCCGGGGGAGGCCAGGTAGTGATCTGGGAAGGTAGCAATTAGAGCAGACAGCTGTTAACTAGCAACAATTGTGTTGAGGTCATGGGCAGTTCACTACAGCTGATGCCCATATTTAGACTTCTTGGCAGAGAAGCATGCTCTCGCCTGCCAAAATTACCTTGAAGAGGCTGCCAAGGATGTTCTTTCTCTAGACATCAAAGGATCAAGCTTGCATGCTTAGTTATGACATAGGGTCCTGTTGAGTGGCAGTTAAAACCAGCAAATCACAGGCACATGAGGGCTTGTCTTTAATTGTCTGATCCAATCAGAATGTACTGCATCATGAAATGAAACACTGTGCCAACTGCAAAACGTCTAAAAGCTGTGAATTTGGGAACTCAGAGCTGTTATTTCTGATGCCTAAATAAAGAGGATGTTTGGAAATCAGTCCAGGTGTCTCTGCCTCTTTTTTTTTCTCCTGTGTCCAGACTTTGCATGTCTTGATCCACAGATGCCATCAGGGAGGGTGATGGGCCCTCTTCTTCAAAGGTATTTCTGAGGGTGGCCAACTTGTTGAACCACATCATTAGAAAAGTGCCCTGTTTCTGCTCTTAGATGATTTGTAAGTGTAGGCAAGGTTTTGCCCCATGAATACCCATTAAGGTAGCCAACATGTAACACTTAGAGACTTGTGCAGTTGGCCATTGTGCTGCACTTACAATTATTCAGCAGGGCGACCTGGATGCTGCTCTCTGAGGATTTGCGAGGGTAGCACATTATATTGCGCAGACTGTACCCTTTGCACTAGAGCATCGATTGTGATAGCAATTGTATAGCACTTGAAAGGATTGTGTAGCTGACCGGGGTGCTGCACTTAGTTGAGTCCATAAGGGTGACAATGTTATGGATTCTAGACGATTATAGAAGGTTTTCCACTGGAGGGAATTCATGTGTTGGCAGAATGCTGCCTTTGTGGCTAATTGTTGTCTTGAATGTAGCCACTTAATGATAGCTGGAAGCATGCAGAATATATCCACCATAATTGATAAACCCAGATGTATATGAATTGTGCTGATTATACCAATTCAAGACTTTCATTTGATTATAACCAATGCATTTATCCTATCACACTCCGCACTTTTGGAATTAGACGAAGGCGTAGCCACACTCCTGCATGCACCTGCTTTTACATTCAACTCAAATGACACTTTGCACAAAACCTCTGGCATAAGAATGTAGCTAAATTTCATGACAACAAATTTGAACTGTAGATACACTGTAGCTACACACATAACTGACTATCCTCTTACACACTCCCTCCAGCTTATTTCCATAGTGTACATCTCTCCAGCCATACACATGCCAATTAGACATGGCTGGCTAGCAGGGACTCGGCCAAGCCCTCATAACATTTAATTGGCATTATGCACACATGCATACTGGCACCTCCTAACTTTCCCATACTTCGGACGTTGGTCCCTCCAAGGGCTTTCAACCATGTTGGGACCATACTCATGGTGAAAGGCGCTATACAAATGATGAAATTAAATTAAATGAAATACAAATGTGCAGTGCCCAACCTGCATTCCTAATGGGTCATGCAAGGCTGGGGAAGTAAAACACACACAGGCCTTGCATGGCTCATTGAGCATGCATGCTGAGAAACTAAACTGTCAAAGGGAAACAGTAATTCCCTTTGACAGTTCAGGCCAGCACAGGAGCGCACCCTCGGCTGCAACCTTAAGTTGGAGGAGGGCTCAGTGATTAAACTGTGCTGCATAGTGGGTAAGGGATTGGGTGGGTCAGTGCCCCCTAACCCATTATGGACAAGCCTCCCGTGATGCAACACCTTTTTAAAAAAAAAACTTTTCAAATATTTTTCTCAGTAGACATGGGTTCCTAATAGTTCAGAATTCAAATATGTATTTTAATTGTGTACAAGCGCTACCTCATCCTGAAAATTACGACTGGAAAGTGGCCTGGAGACAATAATTAAAATACCTGAACTTTTCTCCTTTAAACAAACCCATTCCTCATTGACAAAATGTTTTCCAACTGTAATAAGGATTAAATTCAAGGAAAATAGTTTTGTATGGGGTGTGCGCTGACACTACACTAATATGAGCCAATATCAAATTAATCCCAAATAACTGAGTGTTCTTGTACCAAATGAAGATGCAACACTAACAATGAATATAAAACCACCCTGTTGGGCTGATTATTTTATTCAGCACAAAAAAGTCATATTTGCTGCCCACTTGGAAGCCAACACATGTTTCGCCCACTTGGGTCCTTTTCAAGGCTGGGCCTATATAACACAAGAAACAGCATACATTTCTGAATAGCAAAAATTAGAATACCTCATGAGTTCACAGAACAGAAAATACTCGTATTCCACAGGGAAGAAAAGGGAAGAGGGGTATGCATGGTAAACCATGGTTGGTTGTAAACAGTATTGATCCCACATGTTAAAACATACACATCAGATGTTGAGAGCAAATTCACAAAACAATATAATATCCAAGCGAGCGATGGACATTACTAAACCAAAAAACAGATCCTGTATTATTCCCACATGATGAAAATCCATAAAGGATTAGATTCGTAATTAAATACATATGTCACAAGAACATTTTTTTATAAAAATTTAAAAACAGGGAGAGAGAGAGAGAGAGAGAGAGAGAGAGAGAGAGAGAGAAAAGAAAGGCAGCATATTATATTGTCATTTGATTCCTTCTAAGTATATGTGATCATGTGATCCCGTGTGGTAATACCACTCTACACTCACTCAATGTAATAAGGATTAATCTGCAACATTCTGAAAATATTGGTTTACCTTGAATTGTTACGTGACACCAGGTAAATTATTTAAAATGAATTTCGGTGTGAACCGGTGTGAGGACTTATGGCAAAATTGATGGATGGTCATGAATATGATGCAAAATTACTTGTGATTTAAAAGCTCTATTTATTCTATCAATCCCCTTCAGTGATTGTCATCAAAAAAGCCAACATCAGAGCTGAAAATGTACTTGATATGATATGATATGATGTAGCATTCATAACGTGCATGTAGACAAGTGTTTCTAGGTGCGACAAGACAAGGAGGGGGAAACAAGGGAAGAC
Organism: Ambystoma mexicanum; assembly: GCF_040938575.1. Lineage (NCBI taxonomy): Eukaryota > Metazoa > Chordata > Amphibia > Caudata > Ambystomatidae > Ambystoma > Ambystoma mexicanum. The sequence goes on along the minus strand of NC_090936.1, from coordinate 552,473,299 downwards.
AAAATAACGATTTGATTAGGCCTTGTGTCATTCGGATTGCACAAGTGCAGGGAAGATGGAAGGGGAGACGGGCAAGGGGAAGAGGAGTGAGGGAGGGGCAAGTGCAGTTACTCACAAGTGCAGCCAGCGGGTGGCTCATAAGCGCAAAGTGAAGGGACTGTAGGGTTGCTGGGGAGCCCAGAGGCAGTGCAAGGGCAACTGGACATGCAGGAGCCTGGGCCCGAGTTCAGAGGGTGACCAGGTGACCAGTGCGCAAAGCAGTCAGGTGCATCAGCAGGGGAGAGGAAGAGAGAAAGCGGAATCGAAAAGGAAGGTCTTGAGTTGCTTCCGGAACCAGAGATGGCTCTGCTCAAGTTTCAGAAAGGCAGGGAGGCTGTTCCAGGGGGAGGCCCCAGTCGATTAGATAGATCTGCCCACAACTCTCTGCCTGGAGAAGCGTCTGACCCTCCGAAAGCTGGAGGTGGATGAGCGTAGAGCTCGAGAAGGAAGATGTTTTGGAAGAGAAAGTTGGAGGTAGAGCGGTCCCAGGGCCCAGAAAACATTGTGGATGATGCATGGGGTCTTGAACTTGATCCTTGCAGCCACGGGGAGCCAATTAGGAGATTTCAGAGCTGGAGTGATACGATCCCTGGGCTTGAGGCCAAGGAAAGTCCTGCAGTCCTGTTCTGGATAAGTTGTAAATGTTGAAGAGTAGATGCTGGAAGATTTAGAAAGAGGCTGTTGCAATAGTCCAGCTTTGAGAGGACCAGAGCTCTGGCGACAGAGAGATTCTGGAAAGTGAGAAAAGGAAGAATACCTCTGAGGAGGTTCAGCTGATAGTTTGAGTTCTCAGAGACATCAGAGATGTGCGGAGAGAAGGAGAGGGTGGAGTCGAAGATGACAACAAGGTTCCTAGCCTCACAGGAAGGAGCAGGAATAGGGCCCAGCATGAGCGGCCAGAGAGAGACAGGAAAGGAAGGAAACTTGTTTTGTTCATTTGGTTTAAAGCGTTCTCTCTTAATGGGAGATTATTCCTAGATTGCCCGCAGGCATTCACTAGAGTAGTGTGGAAATCAAAAATGGATTCAAACTATTCCGTGGTCAGGGCTGAGGAATTCCATATGTGCACCATGTTCCGTATATTGGAACACATTGAACATGTCCTTCATCTTCACATTTTCCTTCTGGGGCAGTGGCTCAATGAAGGACGTTAGTGCTTCTCTTCCTCTCGAGACTCACATGGGTTCAAACATAAGTTGGAAAGGGAACTATTTTTAAACATCAAACATATTTTAGATAGTGTGGAGCAGCATAAACTGAAGGAAATGTATACAAACCCACGCAACATATTTAGCACAGAGAGGGAATTCATTTTGTCTGGCTCTGGGGCAAATGCCCAACAGTGCTTGACCTTGGACATTCTCAGAAGGTGATTTAATTGACAAAAGCAATTCTATCTTAAAACCCTAAGGCCAATGTAAGAGCATTTACCAAGGACAAACTGTGTTACAGAAATGCCCAGGAATACATACATTGCGTGAATACGTGTAATTGATATTGCAAACATTACACAACTTTCTGGCTTCAAGGGGCAATATGGTGCAGAGCGCTTTCTGCTACCTGTCACATTTAATTGCTGAAGAGACGAGGTGTCCTTACCCAAAAGACTTGTGCAGGACCAAATAGACCATGTTCAGATTGAATTCTTGTGGTCAATTTATCCTGCACCAATTTTCTAATTATGAGCGTTCAAATAATGGATGGTATTAACTTAATTAAGCCTTCCTCCCCTTGGGCCCAGTTGAGTTATCAAATGATGCATTAAGAACATTCCCTAAACTATCCAGTGTTTTCCAATGTGCAGAGATGCAGTGATGTGCCCGATTCAAGGAAGGGGTTATTCTATGTCCTGTCTGTAAGAGAGTGATCCCTATTTCCCTTTTACTGTACCTAGAGTGTTTTCTGTAAAGGTGGATTTGTTCCATGTTGCCACGTCTGGCCTTTTCAGAATCTAAAGGTTCATCTTCAGCTGTGCATGCTGTTTTATGGACTGCCACTGGCATTTCATACTGTTGATTCCTCAATTGTGGGAGAAATTACAATGATTAATGACTGTTTTTCATAACACAACTGCTCTACATGGACACATAAGGTGAAAACGTGCCTATGGCACGCTGATCTTCACTTGAGCAGTCAGGTGATCGCCCCATGTAGATACAGCAACACCTAATGCCTTCCCAAGGTCTCCTGTGATATCATCCTCTTTATGCAGTTTATTCAGAGCAGCAATTGATTTGTGCATTTAAGGGCAACGTATATTACCATTGATCCTCTTCAGAGCAGCGGTAGGGTGCTGGCATGTATATTGAAGCTGGTGTGCCGAGTGGAAGCAAGATTATAAAGTTAATGATGTGTTATTTATACAGTGCTTTCGCCAAAGCAGTTCACATAGAACATATGTACATACAATATCACCCAACTGAAGTTGGTACTCATTTATCCAACTCGGAAGGATGAAAGGCTGAGTTGTTCTTGCCGGGATTTGAACCTGCGACATGAAGATCACACACACTGTTACCTGTTGAGAATGAGAGAATCTACACCAGCAGAAGTCATTAGAGTGGATCTTGTTATGACCGGGCATAAGTACCATATGTTATACGGTGGCCTAATGTTGTGGGGGGCGGACTAGAAATCGCTAAAAGTATGAGCGCTCTATACCACCTTAGATGGGACGCTGGTTGAGAATCTGCCTATCCTCGATTGTTCTGGATACTGCCTCCATTTTACAATGTGGATCCCAAATATGGAACTTCATTTAAAAAAATCCCTCAATCCCCAGTTGTGCAACAGGAATTTTAGAGCAGACAGCTTACACTTGAATCCCAAATAGCCAGGGAGTTATTTGGAGGGAATGTGTGTGCCCCTCAGTCATACATGTTTAAATGAGCCAAGGCTAAAGCAACATGACAGTTTCCACTATTTAGATTCAACCAACACTCCCAGGCCCGATGCTGAGGGAACCTGGTCAGTAATACGCAGAGAATGACAAAGCATATTTTTGTAGAATGTCAATTTTTTGCTAATTTTGGGAGAGTTGTTCTCAGCCAAGAGCTCCTTCTGAGGATGGAAGTCCACCTTACGGGCAGGAACTCCCATATAGTATCGGCGATTGCTGCCTTTTGTAAACGTAGTCATATCAGCTGCAAAGCAGTGGACGTTTCTAAAACATTTAGATTAAGTAGTGAATTTATAGATGACATTTATTCAATGACCAGAAGTATGTCAGTCAGGCAAGGCTGCTTTTTAGGTGTTGAATTAATTGGAAATGGAAGTCATGCGTTTATCCTGGAGTTGCACTCTGTCCTGTTTTATAATTGTGTATTTTCTTTTCAATTAAAGAATGTTTAAAATGCCTTTTCGAAACGTTACAGGTCTAACAGATGTCTTGGTTTGGCCAGCCATATCACTGCACATCTTTTACAAATGTGATGTTGAATAACAGGAACATGCATCTGTGTGTGGGGTATAATTCAAATTATCCTCGAGAAAAGTGGGGTATTACATGCACTGTGCCAGCAGCTTTGCCATTTTCTGGAAATGGACTAGCCCTAATGAGCAATTTCAGGATTTGATTTAGTGTTTCATGACAGATTCCTCCCATTTCCAGCCCTTGAAACAATAAGTTATTAATTCCCATTGTAATGGTACTTCTACCATCGAACCCAAAAGAATAAGTGGCTGAGTCGGCCCTGATGAAGGCTTCAAACTCACAATGTGTGGCCTCATGTAGGAAGTGAGGCTTAACATATGAGCTATCTCACCAGGTGCTCGTGAAGCAAAGAATCTGATGAGCAGCAATGACAATGTAGAATTGATTATTTATAGATTGTACCTCAAATTATTGAATCAATGTTTGACATCTCAGAGTGTAGCATGAAATACCAAATAAAGGAGCACAGCACATTCAATATACATTTTGGGATTTTAGAACATGCTATGTTGTTTGAGGTCCTGTTAATATGGCTGCAATTATTTAGTGTGGAAAATATGTAAGGGATGTACATATTGGGCTTCAATGGAGCAGGTGTGAGGTTTTACTGATGTGTCAACAGGACTTAATGAACAGTGAGTAGCTTGCTCTTTGATATTTTGATTGCTCCCTCATGGCCCAATGGTAGTGGGTGCTATTTTGCCCCGTGCTCCATAACATCCCTAATGCAACAGCTAACGCATCAGATTAGAAGTGGTGCCCATCTCTTGAATGTGGATGTTCCCTGGTGTCTTACATCTGCATAATGTCCTTTTTAGGGGCACTCATATTCCAGAATTGAGTGTCAGTGGAGAAATGTAAATAAGAGATTTTATGAATTATCTATATTCAATTTGATAATGATCATTTATACTATTTTCTATGTTGATAATTTCTCACTTTCTCCCTCAGTTAGGACTTACACTTAATGGACAAGATAAACCAAACCAGCTTCAATCAATTAATCCTGATGGGACTTGCAACTGAGCATGAAGCGCAGCTGTTCTTAGGAACTCTTTTCATGCTGATCTATATTTCCACCCTAGCTGGAAACCTCCTCATCATCTACATCATCAGGATGAATACTCACCTCCACACTCCCATGTACTTCTTTCTTAGTAACCTGTCTTTCTTGGATATTTGCAGCTCCTCCGTTACTGTCCCCAAGATGCTCTTTGGCCTCCTATTGGAAGTGAAAACCATCTCTGTCCATGGCTGTTTGACACAACTTTATTTTCTACTTTTATTTGTGTTTGCAGAAGTATTGCTTCTTTCGGTGATGTCGTATGATCGATATGTTGCAATCTGCAACCCATTGCATTACACTCTTATAATGGACAGGAGATTCTGCACTCAGCTGGCAGTTTCCTTATGGAGTGGTGGTACTGTGTATGCTTTGCTGCATACACTCTTGACTTCCCATCTGTCATTCTGCAAATCCAACATCATCAACCACTTCTTCTGTGATCTCGCTACTCTCTTCAAAATGACTTGCACTGACATCTTCATCAATATCCTGATGGTCTTCACTACTGGGATATCCGTAGGATTGACCTCCGTATTTTTTGTCTTCATTTCCTATTCACGTATCATCGCTGCTGTGTTGAAAATACGCTCCTCACATGGGAGGAGTAGTGCATTTTCTACCTGTGTCTCCCACCTCACTGTGGTCATCATATTCTATGGCTCAATATTCTTTATTTATTTACGTGACACTTCCAGCTCCCAACAAGATAATGACAAAGTGGTGTCCCTCTTATATACAACCATGACTCCTTTATTGAATCCACTTATTTATTGCCTTAGAAACAGGGAAGTTAAAGTAGCAATCAAGAAAGCGTTCAGACAGTAATTCTAAAATTCTATCTGACTGTATAATGCCCAGATTGAAGGCCTGATTCATGGAATCTATTGCACAGTTCAAAGTGACTTTGCACTCCAGAAAAGTGACTTTGCAATGTCGACATAGACCCTGATTCATGGAACTGTGCAGTGTTCTGTTGCAGTGCAAAGTCAGTGCAAAGTCATTTTGTACTGCAAACATGACCATGCACTGACTTTGCACTGCAGAAATACACTTTGCACAGTTCTATGAATCAGGGTTTATGTCAGCAGTGCAAAGTCACTTTTCAGCAGTGCAAAGTCACTCTGATTGGTGCTAATAATTCCATGAATCGGGCCCTTAAACTCAAGGCAAGGGCATATCAGCCGTCTTCTGTGGACAAAAGCATTTTCCAACATTCTGGAGCATCACAAACCAATTTCTGGCCTGGCACACCCCTGAAAGAAGGAGGTTATATTATAATTTTGCTTTTGAATGATCATACATCCACCCCCACCCCTTGTTGTATCAATATCTAGGTTGCTTTACTGGTTTCAAATATTCCTGTTTCTACTGATTCACTTATTGGCCTCCCCCTACACATTCATCATCCTCTGAGTTACCCTTTTGTTCTCAGACCTGTCTGTTTGCCTGCATCCTTTATCACTCTTAATAATCATTCATTTCTCCCACATCTTGCACATTAGAAAAAGTGCTTTCACGCCCCATCTCCTCTCCATCTCCTGTAAATTAGATTAGATTGCTGTTCATTACTTCCAAAGCACTCTAACTCATTGCAGTCCCTTCTCTGGGGGACAAGTCCTCCTCTCTGAGAGATGTAACACACATACCCCTTAAGGAGAAGAAGATTCTTAGCAAATTACTCTATGATGTTTAGGTAGGTTGCCACCTACCATGCAATAAAAAAACCTTTTCATAAACACCAGGGCTTCCATTTAAACTGTTTCTGCTGGGAATAGGCACCTCTCCAGCACGCCATGAGGTAATGTGTATCGTGCTATTTTGGCATTGCACTAATGCATGTCAAGAATACATTTATGTTTTGAAACATGCTAGCGGATTCTTTTGCCGAAGGCATGTAGCCCACATTTGGGCCACACAAGGCTAGGGTCACTCCACTGCATCTGTGAACATTATGACATAGAAGAACTGCTGGGCAAACATGGGCCCCTTGTTTCATGATAATTCACAACCACCCTTCTTTAGTAACGCTATGGGGGATACGTGTTCCGGATAGGTAGTCAGGGAGTGCAGGTGCATGACGGGAATGCTGTCAGATGTCCTTAAAGCACTAAATAGGAGTCTTTTAGGATCTCTAGGGTCCTGCTTTTGAGAGTCAGGTACTGCTAGTCAGACCTTTTCTCTTGATCCACTGTTTTCCTTCAATTATTTATGCGTTTGGTGTCCGTAGTACCCGGTTTATCTGGAAAATAAGAGCATCCAAGACCTTCATAGGTCTGTGCCTCTTACCCGCCTCTATCTATCTCTAAAAATATACACAACTAACGCAAATTGAGCACCGAGTCCCATGCTTGGCATCATTTTCTGTAGTATGTTTGAAATTGGTCAATCATAAAACAATCCTTTTAGCCAGTGCACTCTTTAGTCATCTTTATTGGGTGATCATTGTATCGAGGGATCTGTAATGCTTGATTTGCCCAAATTCTAAATCTTTAAAATCAATAACATCTGAAATGTAATCATAATTCAATACTAAATTCAATATTTGTTGCTTGTACTAAATACATCTGTATACATATATGTGTACTTCCATTGTAACAGTTATGTTATGTTATGTTATGTTATTTTACATTTATATAGTGCCTTATATACCATTGGTATGGTCTGAAGGCGCTGGTAGGTTGAACGCCCTTGGGAACCGAAGTTCGGGTCAGTAGAGAGAGTAGAGAGAGTCCAAAAAGTGCGTGTGCGCACCAGGTATGTGTGCAGCTGGTGCGGAATTCAAGTGGTAGCTGCTTCTTAGCGGTAGGTGTGGTGGTTGAGAGATCAGGAGTATGTGTTCGCTCTGGCCAGCTTTATCCAGATCGAGTGTGGCTGCGTTAGGCCTAAGGAGAACGCCTGGCTGGGGTGTGCGAAACCAGCAATGTTTACTTAGAGTGATGGGGAGTGAGCGGGAGATGTTGATATGAGAACAGTTATACCAAATGGTGTCATAGTATCTCTGTGTTCTAGTTGAGTGGTGGTGTAAGGGAGAGAGTAAGCGTGGGGTGTGGTATGATGTATTCCCTGCATTCCAAAGCATATTATGTACGTCACGCAATTCCGTGCGGACAGGTCCGTTCTATGTATTTTTGTTCATTTCAGGCGTTCAAGATTGTCCTACACATTCATGTCTGCTCGACATATTCACGCACTCTGGTTCACCTTGCGTGTTCTAGTCTATTCTTCATTCTCCAGTGTGCCTCACGCATGCTCTCATGTGTTCCATACATATGCACTCCTGTCCTTCTTGCGCATGCACTCCAGTCTACCCCGCGCACGTACTTCTGTCTGCCTACGCACTCATCCGCTCTGTATACTCATCAGCTCTGTATACCCATCCGTTCAGTACGCTCATTTGATCTACACACTCATCTGGTTTACACACTCATCCGGTCTACACACTGATCCGCTCAACATACTATTCATCAGCTCTACGGACTCATCCATTCAGCATACTGCGCCGTTCAGCATACTCATCCGCTCTACAAATCCATCTGCTCCATGCGTTCATCCGCTCCACACCTTCATCTGCTCTGTACAGTCACCCGCTCCATACACTCATCAGCACCACAATACATTCATCCGCTCCATATACACTCATTTGCTCCACATACACTAATTTGTTCCATACACACTCATCCGTTCCACACACTCCACATACACTTGTCCGCTCCACACATTCGTCCGCTTCACACACTCGTCCGCTCCGCACACTTGTCCAGTCTACACACTCGTCCAGTCTACACACTCGTCCAGTCCACAACACTCATCTGGTCCACCCACTCATCGGCACAACATACTACTCGTCCGCTTGACAATACTACTCGTCTGCTCTGCGTGTCCATCCGTGTCCATCCATCCGTTCCACACACTCATCCGCTCTATGTATTTATCTGCTCCACACACTCATCTGTTCCTTACACTCATCCGCACCACACATTCATCCGCTTCACACACTCGTTCGCTCCACATATTCATCCGCACCAGACATTCATCCGCACCAGACATTCATCTGCTCCACACACTCATCCACTCCACACACTCATCCACACTACAGACTCACTTTTTCCGCACAATCATCCGCTCCACCAACTCATCCGCTCCACACATACGGCCACTCCACGTACTTGTCCGCTCTACGTACTTGACCGTTCCACAATACTCATCCGCTATCCACACTCATCTGCTCTCCACACTCATCCGCTCTCCACACTCATCCGCTCTCCACACTCATCCGCTCTCCACACTCAGTCGCTCTCCACACTCAACTGCTCCCTACGCTTCTGCGCTCTCCACACTCAGTCACCTCCACACTTGCTTCCGCGCTCTCCACACTCAGTCGCTCTCCACCCTCAACTGTTCTCCACGCTCCTCCGCTCTCCACGCTCCTCCGCTGACCACGCTCCTCCGCTCTCCAACACTCCTTCGCTCTCCACACTCATCCGCTCTCCACACTCGTCTGCTCTTCATGCTTGTCCGCGCTCCACACTTGTCCGCCCCCCACACTCATCCGCTCTTCCACACTCATCCGCTCTCCACGCTCATCCGCTCTCCACACTCACCCGATCTCTACACACGCACAGTGTCTACACTCATCCGCTCTCCACGCTCACCACGCTCATCTGATCTTCACGCTCATCCGATCTCCACGCTCATCCGCTCTCTACGCTCATCCGCTCTCTACGCTCATCCGCTCACCACGCTCATCCGCTCTCCACGCTCATCCGCTTTCCATGCTCATCCGATCCCCATACTCACCCTCTCTACATGCTCGTTCGCTCTCACACGTTCGTCTGGCCAAGCGATCATCTAGTCTATACGTTCAGTATAGTCATCAGTTCTATGCCCTCCTGCGTTCCGTTCACTTCTCTGTATTTGCGTACTCGTTAACTCTACACTTACTCATCAACTCTATACGCTCGACCGCTCTACACACCCAACCATTCTACATACTCATTGGCTTTAGTTTGTTCATCTATTTCATCCGGTCTCCATACTCATTTGATCTTTCTAGTCGTCTGTTCTTCCACTCATGCACGCTTCCACTTAGTGTATTCATCTGTTCTATACGCTTCATCCATTCTAACTATTTCATTTATGTCATTCACTATGTTCCCTCCTCATTCATTATGACCATTTCATCGGTTCAGATCTCCTTAGTTTCTCAATGATTTATTCCTATTATTCGCTTCACTGTTTTGATCCACTTTACTCGTTTAGCTCTGTTTGTCTTTCTAGTTTACATTCGAGTTTATTTAGCTGTCATTTCTCGCCTCGGGTTGATTGATCGGTCGGTATTATTGTGATGATGCTAGTTTGGAAGCCGGTTGGTTTTAGGGGAAGAGCCAGGTTTTCAGTAGTTTGCGGAAGGACGTTAAGTCCTCAGTTAGGTGGATGTGGGGTGGGAGCGAGTTCCACAGGGTTGGAGCTAGGGCTGAGAATGATGATCCACCTAACCTGACTGAGTTTGTCTTAGGAATTGCTAGGAGGCCGGCTGAGCTTGATCTTAGGGTGCGAGTGGGATGATAAGGTATTAGTTTGTCTTGAAGATATTGAGGTCCAGTTTTATGCAGTGCTCGATGGGAGAGGCATAAGGTTTTGAAAGCCACCCTACGGGCTACTGGAAGCCAGTGCAGTGTCTTAAGGGCTGGGGATACATGGTCTCTTGGACCGAGCGAAAGTAGCATTTTGGCCGCCGCGTTTTGTGCTCTTTGGAGTTTATTCAATTGGTAGGCATGGATTCCGAGGTATAGGGGGTTTCCGTAGTCCAGTCTGGATATAACGATTGATTGGACCACGGAGACTCTTTTGGGAAATGAAAGGTATGTAAAGATGCGCCTAAGGGTTTTAAGGTGGTAGTGGCAGGACTTTGAGACATTGTTGACTTGGCGCGAGAGTGTTAGGTCGGAGTCCAGGGTGCATCCAAGCTTTTTCACTGTGTTGGAGGGTGTCGGTGAGTTGCCCATGGCGGGTGGCCAGGGTAGTCGGTGCGGAAGAAGATCGGAGTTGCCGCAAACCATGATTTCTGTTTTGGAGGGGTTTAACAAGAGGTGGCTTTGGGTCATCCAGCGATCAATGTTAAGGAGGCAGGATGCCAGGTCAGGTCGGGAGTTGGGTTTCGAGTTCAGGAATTTTAGGATTAGTTGAGTGTCGTCGGCGTAGTTGTAACATAGGATGTTGTGTGAACAAATTATTGGTGGGAGGGTGATCAGGTAGAGATTGAACAGGAGGGCGGATAGACATGCTCCTTGAGGGACTCCCGTGTCGACTGGTCGAGCTTGGGAGGTAAAGCTGGAGAGTGTCGTTATTTGGTGCCTGTCTTTGAGGAAAGATGCTATCAATTTAAGAGCGGTTCCACGAATTCCTAGGGAGTGGAGGCGGTCTAGGAGGATTGAGTGATTGATCGTGTCAAAGGCAGCGGATAGGTCGAGAAGGATTAGTGCAGCGCATCCCGCGGAGTCTGCTGTCATTTTAAGGTCGCCCCAGATCGAGGTTAGGGTGGTTTTGGTTCCGTGACTTGTTCTGAAACCTGATTGGGCGGGGTCTAGGAGATTGTTGGCTTTGACAAAGGCATTTAGTTGAGAGTAGACGGTTCGGTCAATGAGTTTGGCAAGGAACCTGGTGTTTGAGATTGGGCGGTAGTTTTTGGGCTCGAGAGGGTCGAGCAAAGGTTTTTTTATTAGAGGTTTGACTTGTACCATTTTGAATGCTTCGGGAAAGATACCGGAAGAAAGGGAGGCATTTGTGATAGATCTTGCGTGTTCTCCTGCGCAGGTGGAGGCAAACATTTCTTTAAGGGTTGTGGCTGGGCAAGGGTCCAGTGGTGATCCAGATGGTTTGCGGGCAGATAGAAGTTTGAGAAATTGTTCTGGTGATATTGAACTAAGGATTCGAACGTTGTTGCCTAGAGGTCTCAGCTGAAGGGCTGGCCGGTACGAGCGGCGGATTGTCAAGTGGCTGTAAGAGAGCCAGTTTGGTGTTTAGAGTTTTTGTCCTTTCAATAGCCGTGGTGTAAAAGTGGAGGGAGAGTGAGTCACACAGTGATTGTGACGGGGTCGGGACGATGTTGTATTACAAGCCGGATTGGTGAATTCGGAGATGATTTTGTGGAGTTCTTCGATTGGGTTTTTGAAATTTAGGATTCGGGTGTTGTAGTGGGCTTTTTTGCTTTCTGGATTTCGGCCTTGTACCGATACAAGTGTCGGGCGAAGGTGGTCCTGCTCTCTTGGGTTTTCTCTTTCTGCCAATTGCGTTCTAGGTATTTGTAATGTTGTTTAGTGGTCTTCAACTCAGGAGTGAACCATCTGGGGACAGGGCCACGGCGGGATGATGGTTTGCACGTGGGGGTGAGTCGCGCCAGAGATGCGTTGAGCCATGAGTCAAAGGCCTCAGGTGTTAGTTGGTTGTTGGGACGGCAGGTAGGTGGTGGAGACTGGAGGAGTGCATCGGCTAGGTCCGGGGTGATTATTAGTTTTTTCCAGCACTTGCGTAGGTTCGGAGAATCAGATGCGAGTACGGGAAGGGGGCCGGGTGAGTGGATGGCGAACGAGAGAATGAAGTGATCGGACCAGATGATAGGGGTGGGGGGCTTTAAATGAATCAGGGTATTGGAGCTAAAGATGGCATCAAGAGTGTGTCCTTTAAAATGAGTCGGGCCGTTTATGTGGGGTTGGAGGTTAATTGCATCTAGACCGTCAACCAGGGCGTGTGTCATAGGGTTGGTGGGGATGTCGAGCCATATGTTGAAGTCTCCAAAAAGGGTGAGGTTGGGATGGTTTAGTTGGAGGGAGGCGATAGAGTCGCAAAGGTTGTTTGCGAAATGTCTATCGTAGCCAGGGGGCCTGTAGATTATTAGGAAGCTGTGTGAGAGCGACGGGGAGAGGGATAGTTTAACGAGGAGGGATTCGCAGGATGGAATGGAGAGTTGGTTTTCCATGACTGAGGCGCGGAAGAGAGATTTGAAGACGAATGCTACCCCCCCTCCTCTGGACGGACGGTTCAGTGGGATGAGGCAGTAGTCAGGGGGAAAGGCTTCATTAGCGATTGGGCTGAAGTCATCAGAGAACCAGGTTTCAGTGATGAAAACTAGGTCTGGTTTGACAGAGGCGAGGAGGTCAAAGATGCAATGTCTGTTTTAGCTACAGATCGGGCGTTAAATAGGATACAGTTCACATCTGCAGGCAGGGGTGGTTTTGGTGCTGGAGCGGGATGGGGCGGTGGGGGAGAGAGTGGAGGGAGAGGGGTAAGGTTGGTGATGCTAGGGAAAAGTGGGCGAGCAGAAAAATGTGCAGGCTTCGGGCGGGGTAGGGTGGCTGCGTGTGATAGGATGATCGGGTTTGGGGTGGGGGATTTGAGGAAGGGGAGTGGGCGGTTGGGAGTTTCAGTTGCAGTCGAGGAGAAATCGAGGGAGAGGGCTTTCAGGAAGGGAGAGGCCATGGGGGAAGGAGGAGATTGTGGGAGAGAGTTGTTGGGTCGAGACAGGGGAGGCGAGGAGAGCTAAGAGGTTGATGGGGAACAGGAACGTTTCCTCTTTAGTTTCTTTGCTGTGACTGGTGTGTGAGAGAGGGTGGGGGGGTCAGGGGGGGAGAGGGAAGCGGCATCGGTTCTTGCTAGGGCTAGGCGCGCAGTTTTTAGGGAGGGGAAAGGGTGCAGTCGGGGGCGAAGGTGGCAGGGGTATGAGGGCAAGGCGGGGGTGGGTGATTGCAGGGTGGGGTGTGCCAGGTATGATAGCGAGGGGAGCGGGTATGGGCAATACTGGCGGGTCGGCGGTGGGGTTCAGGGGATGAGTGGTCTTAGGGTGAGTGGCTCGCCATCGTGCCCCCTGGCTTGGTGTTTGGAGAGGGTAATGGCAGGGATTGCGAAGGAGGGTGGGGTGATATGGGGGGTGGGAGGGAAGGCAGATTGGAGAGTGGAGGTGGTCCACGGGAGTCCTTTCTGACAGACTCTGGTGGAGTGGGTGCGCTTATGATTGGTGCGAGCTTTGGGTTGATTTAGGAGGGTTTTCTGATTGTAGTTCTAAGATCGGTGACTCATGCTTTTAGGCACACTTCCAGGTTTAACTGGTCAACGACTATTTGGTGCTTTCTTGATACAATTGTAGACAGAGATGATATTAGTTTATTAGGTACACTTCTAAGTTCACCTGTACACAGAGAAGATATTCGGTCAGCCTCTAGATTTAATTTGCTTAGAGGGGGTTTTCGATTATTAGTTACCGTTTTAGATTCTACATTACACAGCTATATTGTTAGTTATACTAGTAGGATTGAGTAGGGCACGTTATTGGGTGGACTTCTTTCAATTCCCTTTTATAGAGGGAGGGTATTAGGCATGAGTCTGAATCAACTTTGTATTAGATTATTAGTCACCGTTTTAGCTTCTACATTAGCCTCTAGATTCAATTTATTTATACAGGGAGGGTATTAGGCATGAATCTAAATTCAGCTTTCCTCAGGGAGGCTATTGGTCACAACTTCTAAACGTAATTGGGGACACGTCTAAATGCAACTTTCTCAGAGGGACTACTGGGCGCAACTTGATTGAAATAATACACTTCTTGTTTTACCATATAGCATAGATATTATCTTTTTACATTTATATTTGTGATAGAACCCACCTGTCGTCCCTGTTTTTACTGTGGTACTCACCTGAACTGGTCCATTTTGATTGGATTGAACATTATCCAAATTATCTTATCCAAGTTGCCCCCTAAACAATTTGCACAGTATATTCAGACCTGCCTGACAACATTGTTTTACGCAATGCTTCATATCCAGACCATAGAAAAAAGGCCTAAAACAGGTTTATTTGCCTCTTAACACATTCAAACCCGGGTTTCCCAAGAGGTATGTGTGCATGGTCATGGGAAAACGGTTTATAGCAGGACCAGACTCTAATGTGCACATGGAGGGTGTTAAGACCTTTCTATGACATATGAGCATGCCATACTCATCATCTGATGTAACAAGCACAATACAAATCAATTTACCTTAAGATTCGTTTGATTGTGTTATTATTCCCTTACTTTTTTATTTGTGCTACAAACCCGCCTGTTTATATTTATATGATCATCTTGGTGGGTTGGTTTTTCCTGGATTAAAAATGAATCACAGAATATTCATTGCGCACCAGTATTGCAGAAAGCCAAAACATCTTTTAATTTTGGACGAATAACTAATGCTGAAATTATAAAAAGCATCTGAAGGCTGAGTGAGTGTTATCAGAGGAGTTCCACATTTTGTATAAATAAATAAATGACTGAATTTGTGTTAAATACTAAGTCCTCTATCATTAGAGGGAGGCCTATGTGTGCAATCTGTTTCGTATTTGTATAGGTTCTATTAAGATTAAGGTTTATTGTAACACCTATTTATGAGCACAATTTTAGTTTTTGTTCTCTGGTTTTCAAGGGAACAAACACGAGAGTTAATGTTTAATTACATTCCTTTGGTGCAGACAGTAACCCCGCATTCTCCTTTTGCCATTGCTGTATTTAACCTTATCAAAAGTAAACCTTACATAGCAAGTGCTATTTTACTGTCATTAATGTGGATGAACAAGACACTAGCATACCTTTGTTATTAAGGCATCCATTCGTCTAAAGTACCAACATCAGGAAGGGACTATGAGATGTGAACGTGCAGACGCCCACTGTAGAAATTATAATGAAGTGGAATGATGTCAATGCAGGAATGTGATTGGGTGTGGGGAGGGTGATGCAGCTGGTGGTGATGACTCATACACTGTTTATATATGAACACTTTTTCCTCTTGCAATGCCTTCACCACACCATATGCCACCAGCCCTGGCCTTTATTATTTTACTTTAAATCATAGCTGACTTTGTTGATGGTTTCCCCTGATGTCGTTGGTTGAAGTTAATGCTTGTAAGTGATACAAAGGACTGGGTATGCATGCCGTGCAACTGCTGAGCGTAGGATATTTCGGTGAGCTTGAGGTAACTGGCTCAGGGATATTGGCCCTCCATTCGCAGCATACACCAGTTTTAGCCAGCTTAGACAAAGAGCCCGTCAGAGGGAAGATATCCATCAGCAGGTGGAGGACATACGCACCTCGTCTGAGGAGGTGGACAACGGAAGTTGTCATTTTTATCCTCATCATGGCCTAAAACGTGACAATCATATGATACCTGGATCTTGGAAATAGTAGATGGACTCTCACGATCATACAATGAACTCCTTTGTTGTACATGAGGTGACAATAGAGTGCCTTGTCGACGATTCAGGGTTGAGCATTTCAACAGTGTAAGGGGTGTGGAGCGGGTTGGTTGGCTTTCTGTTAGGATGGGATGCTGCCCATTTGCCGTGCAAGAACAAATTGCTGATAATATAATGTTTACCTATTCATTTACCAAGAATGAAAACTACTGCCTACTCATCACTTTCAAAGAGCTTTGCTAGTACTCAGATCTCCTGTTATTGACAAAAATAAAACGATGTCTACAATCCTGAATTGGAATTGCTGCTCTTTATTTACACATTTTTATCAAGAATGGTGCTGGGTGCAGGCCAGGTTAACCACAGTAGGTGATGTCATAACCGACGGTTCCACTCTCCCATTCGAGACATTGCCACAGAAATTCAGAATTCCCACGACCGAGCGCTATCGCTATATAGAATTGACACAAGCCCTTAGTGGACACAGGCAGGCACTCACTGATGCACCAGACTGTACACGCCTGGAACGCATCTTACTCACACAATGCATTCCCACTAAAGTCACATCTATTTTATATAAAGCCATAAATGTATTCGTTACTCCGGAGTTGGCTAGCCTCAGAACTAAGTGGTAAAGGGATGTGGGTACCATAGAACCAGAGGATTGGATCCAAGTCCTTATGCATCGCGCAAAATTGCAGTAGACTGCAAAATCTGACTGGTACAGCTCAAAATACTCCACCGGGTGTACTATGCCCATGTGGCCCTGTTCGGCTGCGGGCGAGCTACTGATCCCAACTGCTTGAAATGTCAGGGTGAGGAAGGCACTTTACTCCATCTCCTCATGGGAATGCCCCCAGATTAAGATCTTCTGGATGCAATGCTGCCAAACATTGACAAGGATCCTGGGTCGCACAGTGGGATTAGAACTCGCGACACTGCTTTTAGGGGTCCCACATGAAAGCAGCTCGAACAAGTGGGAGGGTATCTTCCTATCCACAGCACTGGGTTTGATAAAGTGGGACATTGCACAGAAATGGGGAGCCCCAAAGTGTCCGACCTTGGCCAAATGGTTGCCGAAATGGACATTTGTGCTACGAAGGAACACAGAATATATACAGCATGGGGGTGCCCGACAAAGGCGGCCAAGATCTGGGGAAAACAGGAAGAGGGTGCGAACTGAGAACCCAAGCCACCAGGCGGGAGGGCGTTTGGGAGTGTATTAGGAAATACAGCAAGAACTTTACGGCTACAAAGATGAGTATGAAGTGGCACGACAAGAACGGTTCGATGAGCCTACTTAAGGCTATGGGGGGTTTGCAGGGGGGAAACTTGTTTGTATGTTATACGATTGTTACAAAATCAATAAAATGTGATATTAAAAAAAAGAATGGCACGTTGCATACTGTCCTTTGTATAATGCTGGTAGTTTTTTCTAATTTGTCAACTATTTAATGGATATTGTCATTGTCCTTTTATTTATTTGGCTTCAATGGTGATTTTGATAAACCCTTGGGTGTGGAAGAGAATTATGGGGAATTAACAGAGGTCCTCTTCTTCCCCACCAAATACTATCTCTATTCTCTTCCCCTGTCTACTCAGTTCCCACCTGACACTTTCCATTACGGGTATTCAGCTAGAAACCTTGACGTCATCAAGGCCCTTCTCACACCTTCCTCACTTCTATCTCCAAAACTCCAAGAGCGGCTCACCTCAAACTCCTAAATATTAGGAAAATCTGGCACCTCCTCCATTTCAACACTGCCAAGCATCTCTTAATCACCCCTGTCCTTTTTAAACTGGACTACTCTGCCAGCATCCTATTTGGTCACCTGTTGGGATGCACTTACAGTGTTCCAGCATGGCAAAAAAGTATAGTTTGAGTGAAACCTATTAGCACGAACTGCAGCAAAAGGAGCATATATTGTTTTTAGTTAGGGTTGACACATATTAGATACTGACATATAGCAACACAGAAAGAGCAACACATGTATTACTGTTGCGGTTGCAGACGTTATAGATAGAGCAGTATTACAGGCCATGTGTTTAGTTGTTGCATTCAAAGCAATGCTCTGAAAGTGTGGTGTGTGGGAACAGCTGAGACAGGAGGAAGGGAAGATGGAGTCAGAAATGTTGTGAGGTAGAAGCGAGGTCAGTGTTCTAACATGGCAGAAGTGTCTCCATATTGGAAGTTGAGGTCTGGTACATTATGAACAGAATGATGCATAGGTCCTGATGTGGAGCTGCGGCTCTGTGTAGCTTAGCTATGAAAACAAATCCCCTTTCCTGTTGAAAGTAAGCCCCTAAACGCTCACACCAGAGAGAATCCAACCCCCCAGGGAAGAAAGGCCCAAGTTGATCTTGTAAGGGTAACAAGTTTTAATCAAATGCGCAGATGAGAGCAACAGCAAATAACTCTGCTGCCAATAACGTTCTGCCAAAGAAAGTTGCAAGCAAAGCTCTTAAAGCAAAACATTGTCATAAATGATACAATACATAAAGTGAAATCCGGCGCGGCTGCTTTTATCCATTTGGGATGGCAGTTTATTGGTACCCGCCCAGTCCGTCCATCTTCCATCATGTGGGCGCTGCAAGGCTCATCTTCTTCTCATGTTGAAGGTCAGACAACAAATGAATTATACTCCTACTATACAGCTTGTTTATCACTCATACCATGCACTTGGCAGGCTTCAAGACAGACACACAGGAGGTTGTGGGGCACTCTAACCCTCACCCGCACATTTCACTCACTCCCTCAGCGCCATCCGACTCAAAGGTGTCCGCCCTTATTTTGAACTATAATTTATCCCTCCCAGCACCTCGCAAAACAAATCACACAGTTGTTGCTACAACAAAACTCTCTGACCATCTTCTTTGAACATTTCAGGACTTGTTACTTTGGGGTTGATGGTCAAAGGGCACCTGGTGTCATGAAATTCAGGAATATTAGGGTTCAGTCAGTTATATGGGCTATAACTCATGGTCACCCAGGAATGGGCCGGGTCATGCTTTGGCCAAAGTGAGATAACATGCACACCAGGCACCGGCCTCTGATTGTGGCCTTGTAGGACACATTCCTCTTGGGTGAAATACACATAGTTGCGACACTTTCAAGAACAATGGACAAACAGTGTGGCGCGAGGGAGCGCAAACTGTCCTCCTGGGGGCTCAGGCATGACTGGGGATTTCTGTAGCTTTGTGCATTTGGCCCTAGTGCATGTAATACCACCTTTACCAGGCTTACCGCGCAGGTCTTCTTTTCTACCTAGGAATACTAATATCTACAGAAAATAGCAATGCCGCCCGCACCTTGGGCCACACCATATGAATATACTATAACTGTTTATATTGGCTTAGGGTCCTGCTGAGCAAGAGGGAACCCCTTTCACTGACACCCTCCTCCCTGGCCCATCACACCGCCTCAAACGTATCTTGTCTTATTTTGAAGTGCATAGGGGGAGATGGGGCTGCCCCTTTCCAACATTCCCCACTTTCGTAACTTCTGCAGTAATGAATTCTGGAATAGTTCTGCGCTCCCACTCCCCACTTTCTACATCCACATATGGTTTATTCCTTTTTTATTAGCACCCATGCCCTGCATACTGATCGTAAACTTTCCCCCTACGCGTGTACTATTCAGGTGAACAAATCATGTAAATACATCCCCGGTCAACTGCCAAGTCCACCCCTACCTCTGTGTAATTTTCTGGGTCAGGAGGTGGCGAAATGATAGTGTGGTATAAAGGATCAACTTCATCTCCATATGGAATGGGACACATTTCTTACGTCGGGCCACCCAGCCAGAAATCAGTCTGTACTTCAATGCTTTTTGTTTCGCGAGGTGCCTTTGAACCCCCAATGGATACCATCACTCTTGTGCTTTAAGGTGCCACAGTGGCACACCATCGAAGAACCAGCTAAAACGTGCAGAAAATGACCAGGATTAATATAATGATGGGCATTAACATCTTCACGATTGCTCCTAGCCACGTTGGGGCCCATTGAAAAGTCATGCTTAGCCAATCATTGTCCTGAATCCCTCCCTACTTCTTCATGCGAACACCTAAGCCATGGACAGCTGCAATGATATGGGCTAGAGATGCATTTTCCGTGTCTTCTGGAGGTACGAACGTGCAACAGGAATCACCACATTTTTTGCAAACCCCACTTTCCATTACTGTCAACATATCGATCACATATCTGTTCTGCATTGTCATAAGTCTTAGTGCTCGTAACTCAACCTTGATCACATTAAACCCATTCTCTGTGTTGTTTGCAAGCTGGACTAGTTCCCACTGCACAATCTGCAGCCATTTAGCATTGGCTGCAGCCTGCATCCCCGCAAGAGTAAAGAAGCAAAAAAGGATTCTGCTGAGCTGAAGAGCACATATTCTTCTGGTATTTCAGCAAGCAAAGTGGAAGAGTCTTTAGAAATGTAATTTGAGCTTTTAATTCTCTGTGGTTGCTGGAATTGTCCTTTTTCTAGCCAAATGTGGCGCTCTTGCGTAGGCACCAGGCTCTTATCTTCAAGTTGAACTGTGGGGACACTCGTCTGCCCCTCAGGTGTTCTTCTGGGATTACCAATAATGCTGAATTCAATGTTGCCAGTGAACAACAGCCCCTCCATGATGCTCGGAGTTGCAAGTAAGCTTGCCGGCCTCGGATCCAGTAGTAATCCCCAGTGCTGCCATTCCTTTCTCCATGTCTGCGATCAAAAGAGTCTTATTACAATATTTGTTTGTGCAACAGAGACTGTGCCCTTGCTGCGGAAATAGAGCTCATATTCTTCTTGGTTGTTGTTAGGAAAGATTTCTTAATTGTGGGTAATTTTTCTTCCATGTGGCAACCCCTAAACTTTTTGCTATTGTTTTTACCAGGATCTAGACTTTGCCAGAGAAGTGCAGCCTTCTGCCGCACTCCTCTGGGCTTTCGCTCCATTCTTACGGGGAAACTGACATGCCCTTAAAACAGTCAGTACTGGGAAACGTTGTTTTCCGTAGTGCTTTTATCATGTTGCAGCATTCGTGCAACATGACACAAGAGGGCACTGTAAGCTAAGTTAATGAAGAAGCACTTCTCGTTGTGATCTATCTGTTGTATAAAACTATACATGGAAAAGGAAGCGAGTTCCCACTTCCTTCGTTACATCAACTAAAACTTGAGTCCAACCACAAGAGCATAAAAAGGTCAGTGAGAAGCGGAGATCTGGATAACTTAGCAATCCTAGTCACATAAACTATTATCAAAATAGCATTTAAATATGTTTTTATCTTAGATCAAGCACTAACACAAATTTCGCATTTCCACCTTTTACAGCATTGGAAAGTGTGAAAAATCCGGGGATTCTGTTGAACTTTTTTGTCACTTCTGAAAAACAAGATTTCGTCCTGAAGAGGGCTAGAACTATAAAAGCAGAACACCAGGGATGGTGTTCATGTAAATCCTGTGCCGAAACATATGTAGACATCTAGACACGAAAATCTATGTGTCTTTATACAACATTAAAACTCCTGTGCTGTGCATTTCAAGCATGTTACCCCGAATATAACAAGACAATTAATGCTTTGAAAATTAATTTGTCAAGGTGATTTACGATACCTGTCACTTTACTAACTTTAGACACTACGAGTAAAATATGTGTTTTTGCTGGACTTTTTTATTTTTGTGTGATTCTAACCTGCTTTGAATATTTGTAGGTGTCTTGTGGAAAGCACCAACTATATACATTTGTATGTTTTTTAATTGAATTCATTATTAAAATATGTGTTTATACTTTGTTTATCCTTAGTACAATAATATGTGTTTTATGTGACAAAAATAGATAAATCTATCATTTTGCTCTTCTTGTCCCTGACCCACATGTTAGGTGGACTAAAAGAGGGGTAATTGAGTTATGCTTTCTGTTTGTTACTTCGTATCTGAACCTGCCAGTGCTGAAACTGACGCAGAGAAGCCTGGGTCTGCCTGCATCGGGGACCGGTGAGTAGCATCGCTAGGAACTGGTCGCCCTCCTGCAGTAGCCCATAGCTTTTCTCCGCTGTGTCTAACAGCACGCCTTTCCGTACTCGCGCTCTGCTTCTGCCCACAGTGGAGGCTGCGCTTGAGTCGCAGAGCTCTGTTCATCTTCATTTGTTCATCGAACTAAACTGCCTGATTCCCTCGAAGAGACTCCCCTTTTGCCCATTGGCACCAGCGTGTGCAGGTACTTTTGAGCACAAGGCTCCACTCTTCGTAGGGCTCGGTCTTCCTTTTAGTTAGGTGCCTCTGAAGGCGGACTGGGTCTAATTATAATTCGCACTGCCTGTTTTCCTCCCCATCTAGGTGGTCTACACATTTCGTGCGTCTAACTCGTTAGACTTGTTTGTATTTGTATATATATTGGATTTGATTGGTATGTGTTGGTTTACTTGAGTTTTATTGTGATTTCTTGCTACGGTCAATGTTACAAAGGCCTTGTAATAAATGTGTCTATATTTTTAATATAACACCTCCTTGGAGTAATTTGTAAGTGTCCTTGCTTTGTGTGCTCATTGCGGGCTTTCAGTCACCCTCACCCTTCTTGAGACCTAGTCTTGACCGCCGCGATCGCTACCCTGATTGGTCTGGCTTGTCCAGAGGTTACCCTGTTCCAAGAAACTAGGCTGGCCTTCTGAACCTCTGCCCCTCCAGGACAGAGTTCAGAAATCCATTTTAACAAATTGGTGTACAGCAGTGGGATACGACTGAAGGTATCCAGTGGGGCGCACGAGCGAAGGCATTTCAAGTTATTCCTACCAGGACACGTAGTGAATTGTCGTATAACTTTGAAAATGGCCATAGTCCTATCTAACAGTATGGAAACAAATACCTTGTTAACTTTAAATGCTTCTAAATCCGAAACATTGCAAAAGATGTGTGCGGAGAGAGGTGTCTCCTCTCAAGGCACCAAATTGGATATGATCCAAAGAATCGTGGCGTGGCAAGAAGCGCAGATTGACGCTATAACTTCTGAGGACAGTGCGGAAGGAGGTGGGGCTGCTCTCACTGGTAGAACCGACGGTTCTGCTGCTGCACTGGTCCACCGTGACCACGAGGAAAGGGAGGATGAGATGTCTAATGTTTCCTCTGCCAGTGTTGATGGGGAGGCCATGCTTGAATTCAAGAAGCAAGAACTGCTGTTTAGGCAGAAGGAGCTTGATTTCAACATGACCAAACTAAAAATCGAACAGGCCGAAAAACAGAAAGACAGGGATCACCAGTTGGAACTGGCCAAGCTTCAGGTTGCAAATGGATCCAAGGGTCCTGGACATGGGTCTGGGGCCTCCTCTCATCCACGGTTTCCAAAAGATCTGCCCAGTGTGTATGAGGAAAAGAATGACATCATGGACTGGCTGAATACGTTTGAGTATGCATGTGAAGTTCAAGTAGTTGACAATGCTGATAAGATTGCCTGGTTACTCAGCAGACTGCCCCATTCTGGCTGTAGTGCCATTATGGAAATGTCGAAGGCTGAGCGAGCGGATTTCGCAACGTTAAAGCAAACTCTCATTTTAAAGTTTGGAAAGACTCCTGCCCAATATTCAAAACGATTCCGAGAGTATAAGAAAAAAGAAGGTGGTACTTGGGTATCTTATGTAACCGAATCCTTAAAAAACTTGGCTGGTTGGGCCAAAGGTTATAAGGTTTCTACCTTTGAAGGCATGATAAGTCTTGTTATGCTGGAACATATTTTTGCATTTTCTTCCCCTGAGCTTAAGCAGCATTTGGCCGATTCGAAGGAGATAGATCCTAAGAAGCTTGCCATTGCTGCAGATTTATGGGTGTCACATTGAGTGTCCCATAAGGACAAAACTCATTCTGGTAAGCAGGAGGAAGGGAAAAAGTCCAAAGATAAGGAGGGTGGAGAATCTGATACATATTCTTCTCAAAAGGGCCACAAAAGAAAAATAAGGGTAAGACACAAGAGAACTCACAGGGTAGTGGAGGTCAGCCTCCGAAACAGAACTCTGGTTACAATAAGCCTCCCTATGTAAACAGACCCAATGGATCTTGTTTTGCTTGTGGAGCAACTGACCACGTGAAGGGGGATCCCCGGTGTAAGGTTAACCCTTTGGGTGTCCACTCCGCTAATCTGGCCTTCTCCTCCTACGAGGAAGAAGAGATTACAGGAGCATCCTTCTCCTCAGACTCCTTCCCCAGCGGGATAGAGGCTGAGGTAGTTTTAGTTTCCCTGTGTTCCTGGGAGCCTAAAGTTGTAGAGGCTTATGCTAGGATTCCAGATAATACCAAGCACTACTTTAAAGACAGTGTGCTGATCAATGGAGTGGATACTCCAGCTCTTAGGGATAGTGGGTGCAGTCGAACTGTAGTGGATTCTACCTTGGTAGACTCAGAGGAAGTTGCCAGAGCTACTCTGATGCCCACTAAGTTGGCTGACGGCCCACCTCGCATGTTTCCAGTAATACCTGTAAATCTCACTTTAAATGGTACAGCAGTCAGGATTCCAGTGAGCATTCAGAGCAACGTCCCAGGAAAGGTCTTGTTAGGCAACGATCTCAGAGCTTTAGGGCTCGTAGGAGACACTGCCGACAGACCCTGCACACGGTCTCAAACACAGTCAGCATTTGCCAAAACCAATACGCCGCCCCAGCCGAAGGGGAAACCCAAGGCGAAAGGAGTAAGAAAGTCAAGACGAGGGAAAGAGAACATTCCCCCAAACTCGCCTTCCACTGCGGTGGAGGAAGTTGGTCAATCGCCCAGGCCTGACGAGGAGGTGGCGATGCCTGAAGTATTTGACCCCAACGACCATCCGGAACTAAAAGACTTGTTAGTAGAAGGTGGTCTTGACAGGGAAGAATTCAGTAAAGGCCAACGTGAGTGCCCATCTCTGGAAGGCCTAAGGAGACAGGCCTGCTCCCAGCTTGAGGGTGAACCTCCTGGGACGCATCGGATTTATTGGGAAGGTAGACTCCTGTATAGTGAGCCCACAGAGTCTACAGAAGGAGACCATAGGAGGTTTGTGGTTCCCCTTGCTGTAAGACCCTTCCTCCTGCAGTTGGCGCATGAAGTGCCCCTTG